>NC_138504.1:36926591-38126591 GCF_964252035.2 Podarcis erhardii
TATCTGAATGGGAATTTTAGAGCAGGAGCTGCCTTCAAGGCAGCCCAAGATGGCAGAAATTTAAGCCATTGAAATTATTGCCACTGGGTACAAAATTATAAGAAGAGTGTCTTGTCTACATGGTCGGTTTCTCTTGAAGGTGCAGAAGCTGTAAACAAAATGAAAAAACTTGGTGGCCCTAGTACTAAATTAAGAACAGCTATTAAAAAGTAATAATATTACGTTTACAGTACTGTATTCTTCCTCCGTATCAGTTGTGTAAGCTAAGGCTCACATCCCTGTCCTGCAAATACCTACTCTATTGAGTAGCTTCAGGGAGCAGTGTTCAAGGGTTGTTTTTCGACTGAAGGAACAGGCCTTAGTCCTTTCCCCATACTCCAGTTGCTAGAGTATTTGGGTTTTTTCCTTCCGATCAGCTGTATAAGGAATTAAAGCCCTATCATGTAACTACTTACTGTATAAGCTGATGCCTCTTTCTACCACACCCTTCTCTGAAAACCATCTGCTCACATTTTGGTAAAAGTCTGGATGTGGATCTTAGCATACATGTATTTGAAAACGGGACTGGGCCATCTAAAACATTTCAAAACTATTGACAAAACTACTTCCAACCTTTCTTTAAAGAAACCAGAAAAACTGGCCATGTCTATGTGCAGCTTCATGTGGGCTGGTATCCTCTGTTTTACCTCCACCCAAATCAGGAGGACATTTGTCAGTTTAAGGATGTGTGTCGGGTGGCTGTTTAAAGGTAGAAGAGAAGTGCCAGTTGAAAAAGAGACCTTAGTTGTATATTCAACATTAGTCTTCTGATGCCAGTTCACTTGAACACGTGATTGTAACATGTTTGTGGCTTTTTTTAAAGTAGGATTTTGTGGGGGGTGTTTAATTGAAAAAATGCATATTTCTCTAATTGTTAACAAATTGTTTGAATAAAGTCAATTTTTATACAAAGGTTTGGAAAGAGATTAAGAAAGTTTTGGAGCTGGGGGGGAAGAATGAAGCTTTCCCTAATGGGTAGAATTTCAGCCATCAAAATGAATGTATTACCTAAAATGTTTTTATTCCAGACTGTCCTGATTGTCAACAGTTTGTGCTGCTTCAGAGATATTTCTAGATATATCTGGTGGGGAAAGAAACAAAGAATTAAGTATAAAACTCTGATAGATTATAAATAAAGAGGAGGCTTTACCCTCCTTCACGCTTTACAGTTATATGCATGTCTATGGTATGGGAAAGCTAAGATACATAAGAGTTTCTCAAATCGGGGAGTCTGGGAGAAATATAAGAACCTGTTGGAAAGGAAAACTCCATTGTGCTTATTGCCAATAGAAGCCGTTGCTATGAAAAGAATAAATATGGTCAGACAATGGGTGACATACAGAGAATTCCTGGACTTTTCAGAGAAGGAACTCAGACTGAAGACAGTGAAAGAAATAAAAAAACAAGTAGCAGATTGGTTACAATATCACTGGGGAACAATTTTCCCCCCATTTTCTGTTGCATGAGCTTTTTCAACTGTTCTTATATGTTCTTTCAATGCTGATTTCAAATCTGAAATTGATTTTCGTGTACATGCTATAGTTAACTTGCAATTTCCGACTTTTGCCGATATGTCATATTTACACTGGGGATAAGTGGACACTGACACGTTGATCTACCCTAACCACATGGTAATTATTGTTTTGCAAACTTAATTTTTATTTTTTTTATAGTTTTGTAACCTAAATATTTGTATTTTTCAGATCGGGCCATGGCTTCTTCAAGTAGACAAAAATGTGTAAACAAGCCTGATGCCTTTTGTTATGTATGTGACTGCTATGCACTTCCTCGTCAAAGACGCAATATAACGGCGTTTGTGAGGCATGCCTATAAAAACTATTTTGAAATTACCCTGGGCGACCAAGACAAGAAATGGGCTCCGCATATTGTTTGTCACAATTGTGAGGAAATGCTTAGAGACTGGACAAAAGGAAAACGGAAGAATATGCCTTTTGGGGTTCCCATGGTTTGGCGAGAACCCAAGGATCACACAAGTGACTGCTATTTTTGTTTCCCAGTGCTATCTACAATTGTTATTCGGGTACTTGATAAAGCCTTTCTGTTGTCCAAGCAAGAAATTGACCATTTTGAGATCCACACAGATGATCCACTTGGGCTCTTCACCATGTTCACTTCCTTCATCTTCAGAAGAGACAAACCCCTTAAAAACTGGAATTGGGAGTTCCTCAGAGTTCGGGATGGGTCTAATTGCTGAAGGAATACTTGGATAGCTGACAGCATGTCGGTTTTTCTTGCCAATAACCTTCGTATTGACCAGACAAAAATAGCATACAAAAGGCATCAGGGTTGTTTACACATTTTTGTCTACTTGAAGAAGCCATGGTCCGATCTGAAAAATACAAATATTTAGGTTACAAAACTGTAAAAATAAAGAAAAATTAACTTTGCAAAACAACAATTACCATGTGGTTATGGTAGATCTACGTGTCAGTGTCCACTTATTCCCAATGTAAATATGACATATCGGCAAAAGTCGGAAATTGAAAGATAGCTATAGCATGTACACGAAAATCGATTTCAGATTTGAAATCAGCATTGAAAGAATATATAAGAACAGTTGAAAAATCTCATGCAAAAGAAAATGAAAAACAAATTGTTCCCCAGTATACTGTGTATCCCAATGGAATACATTTTTCTGCACACCTCCAACTGTACATAGATACACACATCATTTTAAATGCTATACATGTCATGTTCAATGTTTTATGGGTAGCTTACATTTATACTCATATTGTACTACTTTGGCTATGTGTTTAATAAAATATTGAATTCTTGCGTTGTGAAAAACAAAGATTATGGTGAAAAGTGAAAAACATGAATTGCAAAAAAACCTAGAGCTTACAGAACAAAACCAACTTCAGATATGAAATCAGCACATCAAAATTAGGTTAGAACAACTGCAGGTGACAATGCAACAAAATTTTTGTTCCCCAGTGTTATCAATTAAATGAATGGTTCAAGATAGATTTTAAAAATGTTTTTTGGACCAAAGCTCAGAATTTGAGAGAATCCTATTAGAAAAAAATGAAAAATTATTATCCAAAATGTATAAGTTGTTATTGAAGCGGGAAACAAAAGATGAGCTGGTAAAATAATCAATGATTCACTGGGCAAGAGATATAGGGCATAATATTGAATTTGACCATTGGGAGAAATATGGACGAAAGATTTGAAATTTACTGCGTGCTACACACTAAAAGAAAACCATGTGAAAATGATACATAGATGGTATATAACTCCAAGCAGGTTAGCTAAGATGTATAAATCTAAATCTGATATGTATTGGAAATGCAGAGAAGTGGGAGGAACATTTCTACATATGTGATGGGCATGCAGATTAGTTAAAGTATTGGGAAATTATATACGGTCGGACCTGGTTTTGCGGCCGGGATCCGTTCTGGAGCCCTGGCCGTTAGCCGAAATGGACGCAGGGCAAAGTGTCGCATTTGTGCACACATGTGGAGCAGTTTGCACTTCTGCGCATGTGCGATTTAGCACTTCTGCGCATGTACGAGCTGCAAACCCGGAAGTAACCTGTTCCGATACTTCCGGGTTTGCTGCGGACGTTCGCCGGAATGGACGCTAGACAAGGCAGACGTTCGTGGAGGTATTACTGCATAATGAGATGGAAAAAACGTTTTAGTTAGAAAATCATTCACCCCCAAACCAGAAGCGTTTCTTTTGGGAATGGTGCAGACAGAAAACGTATTTATGTATGCAATTACAGCAGCTCGGATTTTATTAGCCCAAAACTAGAAGGTGAGAGAAGTTCCTAAGAAAGAGAAATGACAGCTCAAAATGATAGAATATGCAGAGTTAACAGACCTACAAGAGCAAGAAGGTCACGTATATAAAGAAGAGTGGAAAAAATTAATGGAATATTTGGAAAATAACTAAGCAAGTGAAAACACTAGTGGGATTAAGGTAAATTCAACAATAGTGAGATATAATTGGGGGGGGGGACTAAATTAAATGGAATTTTTTCCCTTTTAGAGTATGCAGATATTGGAAAATGTAAAGAACCATGGAAGGGGAAGGAGGGAAGTCAATGAATGCAAGATTACAATGGTGGTTATTTATTGTGAACAAAAATCTGCCCTTTTCCCCTTATGGGATATCCAAGAGCCCATATAGAGTCCTTACGTGGGTTCCCTATTGGTAGGAGAAAATAACAGAGGCCAACCAGAGAATATTGAGAAGCAAAGCAGCTAGTAAGCCTGATCTTTATTGATCTGTTGCTCACCACACGCAGGAGGAGGAACCCAGAACAATGGCATGCAAGGCCTTATATAGACATTTTAAATTCCCTGCCCTGGAGCCCAAGACCACCCCTCCATACATCATACATACATCACAGAAGGGTTGTAACCCAAGACCACCACCCCCAGATACATCATACCTACATCACGGAAAGGGTGGTTTACAGCAGAAATCTGAGTGGTTTGTTTACCTCCTGTCTGCCAGGTTACCTGTTTAATGGTCACTTGATTGGATTGCCTGGGGAGCCTGGCCAGTCTTTTGTAATGATAAATACTTAGTTCCTGGACCATGTCACATGCTCACACCCTATTCATATCTTAAATGTGCCCTTAAGACAGGATTTGTGAAGGAAAAGACAATGGGGAGGCTTTTCCATTTTCCTTTGACCTTGCAGAGAAAACATTTGCTCAGTTTGGGAATCAAAATGGTTTCAGGTTGGTCTTCCTGTGCTGATCTATGTACGTGCTTGGTTGGTACACTTATGAACATTTAACATATATCTAAGACATCAAAATTCCTATCACATATTTAATGATGAAAATGTATATTTGAAAATTTTCAATAAAAATCATTTTTTAAAAAATGAATAAAGTCAATTTTTGTGTTATTTTGCTGAAAAAATGAGTGTGCCTTTCCCATTTTGTAGACAATAAAAATGAAACGGTTGTTGATTGGATGTAACATAGATACTAGAGGCATGTGAAAAAGCAGAGGAGTGAATCAATTTCTGATATTCAGGCAGGAACCATATTAGGTGTGCGATTCAGTTGATGTGTGATCGCCAATGCATGGGCCCTTTTGAACCGGAAGAAGGCAGAACGGGCAGGTGCATATATAGAATAAATATTCATAAATGTTCATAAATGCACAATGTAAACACACATAGATAAGCATATAAACCACATATCTAAAATAGTACAAGAGAGCAATCCTGAAACCATTTTGACTCTCCCCAAAGGACCTCAAATATTTCTCTGCAGCAGGAGGATGGGAGAAACTTTCAAATTGTCTTTTCACTTGCAAATCCTCCCTGCAGATCCAGTCTGGCAAGTTTCTGCTAAGCTGAGCAGACTATCAATAAGGTGTAAATTTGTAAAAAGGAGATTCAGGAACTAAAGTATTTACCATCTCAAAGGAATGGCTAGGCTACCCAGAAAATGCAATCAGTAAGGCGTTATCAGATATTCTGGCAGACAGGAGAGAAGCAAGACACACAAATTTCTGCTGGAGACCACCTTCTGCAATGTATGTTTCTGGGGTGGTCTTGGGCTACAGGGTGGGCAGTTTTCAAAGTCTTTATAGGGGCTTGCGCACCATAGTTCTAGGTCTCTCTTGCCTCCTTGCAAGGAGGGGAGGAAACTCTGTTGCAACAGAAAAAGAAAGATCTGGCTTGCTTTCAGTGCATCCTACCACCATTCCTTTCTGACCAATCATGGACTTAGTGGACTCAGTCCCTTGGGGAGTTGGGCAGCAAAAGCCAACCTCCTTATTTTCTTTAACATTTACCGTATTTTTTGCCCTATAGGACGCACCTTTTCCCCTCCAAAAATGAAGGGGAAATGTGTGTATGTCCTATGGGGCAAATGCAGGCTTTCGCTGAAGCCTGGAGAGCAAGAGGGGTCGGTGTGCACCGACCCCTCTCGCTCTCCAGGCTTCAGGAAGCTATCCGTAAGCCTGGGGAGCCCGCGGGAGTTCCCGCTGGGCTCCCCAGGCTTGCGGATAGCAGCCTGTTCTGGGGGCTGGGGTCGGGGGAAGCTCGGGACTGTCCCTCCAAATAAGGGACTGTCCCTCCAAATAAGGGATGCTTGACAGCTATTGGGGGGGGGTGGAGATTTCAGCCTCAGCAACTAGTCTCAAGTCTCAACTTTGCCTATGGTTCTTTTATAAACACAAGCCACCAGAGCTAGGCTTGCAACTATTCTAGCAAACTACAGGACAAGGCAGGGTGGGGTGTTTGGTGGGTGATTCCCCCCACCCCCACTGGGGCTGAAGTGACTCCAAAGCAATCCATTACCATCCATTGCAGCCTAACCGGATGGCCCCACTGGAATTTGTCACACACGCATACACACACGTGAATTTGTAAATTTGTCTGTGCTTTGCTACACAGAGCTTAAATACATTACCTTTCACACCCCCTTTCGGATACATGCATTTGGAGAGGATCCTTGGCATCGAGAGGGGGCGGGACAGACCTGAAATACAGGACGAAACTGTTTCAATATAGGACGTTGCGTTTTGCATTCAAATTTGGGACAATCCTGTATTACATAGGACAGGTGGCGACAAAAAGCGCCTCAGGGAATTTTGGTCGTGGACAGCCCAACAGCTTAGGAGAGAAGCTGTGCCATGTGTCCTTGGATACTTTGCTTCTTTGGGGGGTAGGGGTAGGGCTTCATTTTAACTCTGATTAGAAACTTATGGGAACACACACTGTACATGCTTAGGAGCTGTTGTACATCACTGCACAAATATCTGTGTCTTATGTACAGGGGCAATAAGTGAGGAAATAACGTTGGGCAGACATGGTCAGTTGGGGAAAGAAGGATGTTGCTGAACTATTTATTATTAATTAAACATACAGCTCGTTTCACAACATAATCGGCATGGAGTACGCTAAGTGTCCCGTGAACCCAAGCTACGCTGACTGGGGCTGACAGTCCACGCGTTCCTCATGCCTGCTTTCGTGCGCAGGCGTGGTTTGCAGCCGCATGCTCGCTTTGATACTGTCACCGGCAATAAACCGGTTACGCTCTAGGCACGGACCAGGATTCTCTATGGATGAGGAGCGGCCTCCTATAGGCTTGCATCACTACGGTGAAAAGCCACAACGAGCATAGACGTATAACTATAGAGTTTACTTCCGCTCCTCGGATTTCTAAGGCCCGCCCAGCGCTTCCTGCCCTTCCTTTTCGAAGCCGAAGCCAAGATGGTGAGTTGTGTCTGTTGTAGCGGCGGACTTTCAATCCGCCGCCATCGGTCCTCTAAACGGGCTAATGGTTGGGCTTCTTCTAGCAGGGGAGGCACAGGACACCCTGGCGCCTTGTATTTGGAAAAGCGGATGAAATGGGGAACGGGTTTGGGGGCCCGGGCCTGGTGCAGGCCTCCGATGTGTGTGCGGCTCGCCCGCTTTTGGTAGGGAATTCACCGAATCTTTCTTTCAACTTACGCAGCCCAAGGGGAAGAAGGCCAAGGGGAAGAAGGTGGCTCCGGCCCCTGCCGTGGTCAAGAAACAGGAGGCCAAGAAGGTTGTAAATCCTCTCTTTGAGAAAAGGCCCAAGAACTTCGGCATCGGTGAGTTGGAAAAGGAATTGGGGGTTGGAATGATGGGTCTCTGCAGCCCTGTTGATCCGATATGGAGCCTAAACAGAATAGGAGTAAAGTTGCTTTCACGGGAAGTGGGAAATACACGCCTGTCTCTAAAATACCTGTGCATGAAGAATACTGCTGGTTTTGTTGCATTTTGACCAGTTGCTATCTATTTGTCTATTTATAACAAGTATTTATGTGCTGCTGCATCCTAGAAATATATCGCTGAGGTTTTGCAACAGTATAAAACCATACAGTAAAAACATTTTTGAAGAAAATTTAAAAGCAAGTTAAAAGCAAAATAATTTAAAACAAGCAGTTGATCATTGAGGAGGGATCTAATCTTAAATGCCTGTATAGGCCTTACGCAGTAGCAATTTTTAAATTGATATTTCATTGGAAGAATTTCATTTTTTAAAAAAGTGATTAGAAAAGGAAAACGTGAACGAGAATTAAAAGAAAAGAAAAATACTCAATTAGGTTTCCGTACATATTAAGACTAATGTATAGCCTTACTATTCTGTTAGATATGTTCATCAATAACCTAGTATTTTCTGTATAAACTCGTTCCAAATATAATTATCCAAAGAAAGTGCATTTATAAGTGGTTGTTCATATGTTGCTAACATTGCCATGTTATCAAGCTATTGATTATGGAGAATTAAAACTATTCTTCCAGTTCATCAGTCCCTTGGCCACCATTAGGGCATGCAGAATCTATTTTTGCTGTCCCGTTGTCACTTCCCATACAATAGGTACAGGGGTATATCGTTTAAAAGAATATGCCTGTCTGATCATCTGAAATTCCCAAGTAACATATTTATATAATCCAACACAAAACTTAGAGTGAAACATTGTAAAAGTATGTGTATCAAAAAAGCATTATCCATATTATAACTGTAGCAAAAGATGTTAAAATTGGTCTAATTGAAAGAAATTCTGATGCACTGGTGATAGGAAAGTGAATTCTCCCTTGGTAGTAGGGAGCATTAGTTTCCACAGATCTATTAAATTTAAATCTATCATATATTTCTTAATTGCTTGTCTCGCTAAATATGTTTTATTTATCAGTGTATTTCTATCTAAATTAGGATCTATATAGTAGTAAACTTTCTGGCAGGCATTTAGAAGGGCCTAGTGTTTCCACTATGTTTTGGAAGACCAAGCTTCTCTGGGCTGTGAGCAAATGATGCAAAAGAATATTTGCTATCTGAGTGATGCTGCTGACAATCTTATCCACCAAGATCGCTGATGCTCCTGCCACCTTTGCTTTGGGCTGAAAACCAGGAATAAAAAAGGATAACCAGTTATTGCTAAGGAAGCAATTATTTTGAGTTGTTTTTCTGCCTTTCAGGGCAGGACATTCAGCCCAAACGGGACCTGACTCGCTTTGTGAAATGGCCTCGTTATATCCGACTTCAGCGCCAAAGAGCCATCCTCTACAAAAGGCTGAAGGTGCCTCCAGCAGTTAACCAGTTCACTCAAGCATTGGACCGTCAGACAGGTGAAGGCCGGCTCCTTTCCTTGGCTCTAAGGTGGGGTTGCAGAAGGAGGTGGGGCTCAGACTCCTTGAATTGAATGTGCACCCCATGTTTTGGGAGCTTGCTGGAAAGAGGCAAGTGTGAGAGAACTAGTTTTACACAGTGCTATGGTAAGAAAGGGGTTTTCTTTGTGTGCAGATGATGCTAGCAAAATATTTGCTATCTGAGCTTCCTTGATGACTCCCAACCACCAAGATCGCTGATGCACAAAAGTCAGGTCCTTTAGGGAAGGGGGATAATGGGAATGTGGTGTTAGAGAGGCTCTCCTCTGAACGGTTCCTGTTGTCTTCCACAGCTACTCAGCTTCTGAAATTGGCCCACAAATACAGGCCTGAGACGAAGCAAGAGAAGAAGCAGAGGCTGCTGGCCCGTGCAGAGCAAAAGGCTGCAGGGAAAGGCGACGTCCCTACCAAGAGGCCTCCTGTGCTCAGAGCAGGTAACCTTCCTACTTTATATTTGTACATTTAAGCTGGTTGAATGAAAGCTTGGACAGCTGGCCATATTTATTTATTTATTGTGTTGATATCCAAAAAGTTCAAGATGGCATAGATGGTTCTCCCCCTCCTCATTTTACCCTCTCAAACAACCCTGTAGGGTAGGCTGAGTTGAAATACAGTGACTGGCCCAAGGTTGCCCAGGGAGCTCCATGGTTGAGTTGGGGTAACCACTGCATCACACTGGCTACCGCGATGATGTATGAATTTCTTCACCTGAACTGCAGACTGAAGAGCAAAACATACGAGCTTTTTAACCCTGAGCGGTAGCAGGCCCTTCCTTTGCTAGTCCTTGACGTGGCTAGGAAAAGCTGGCAGCTAGGCGCTTTGTTAACACCACTTGAGCCACTGTGCTTTTCCACATGCAGGGAGCTCTGGATTTATTTATTTTACATGGGAAAACATAAACTTTTGTAGCACACTCAAGTTAACTGACTTTTTCTGCAGGTGTCAACACCGTTACAACTCTGGTGGAGAACAAGAAGGCACAGCTGGTGGTGATCGCACATGATGTAGACCCCGTTGAGGTAAGGAGGTGCAAGAGTCGGGGTCTTGTACCTGAAAGCTCAGATTTATGCTGCTAAGTGGTTTTTTTTTTTTTTAATGGATAGCAGCCACTGCATTCTTGTACACCTATATAGGCATTGGTATTTTCTGCTGTTTCTTTTCTTAACTTTAACAAAATGGTCACTCATTCCTGCTCTAGATAATTCTTAATGTTGCCAGGCCACTATGGTGACAGTTGAAATGTGCTTGGCTGTACAACTTACTTTGGAAAACATCACTGAGTCCTGTTAACAAATCTTCAAACTTTACTCTTTATAGAGCAGGGTATGGCTTTTGCAATGATGTTTGAATTTCTTCACCTGACCCCTATCTGTGAAGAGCAAAATTATACGAGCTTTTTAACCCTGAGCAATTGCCAGAGCCCTTGTTGTAAAGCAGGGATGGGGAAAGCACTGATATTAGACTCCTGCTCCCATCACCCCTAACCACCGGGGCCGATGCGAATTAGGAGTCCAGTGAAGTCTGGAGGGCCACAGTTCCTCATTCCTATTGTATTAAAAACTGAACCACCGCCAACTTTAAAGCATTTCTTCTCCCCTCTCTGATCCAGCTGGTAGTTTTCCTGCCTGCCTTGTGCAGAAAAATGGGAGTGCCCTATTGCATCATCAAAGGCAAGGCAAGGCTGGGCCGGCTTGTCCACCGAAAGACCTGTACCTGTGTTGCCTTCACTCAGGTTAATCCGTAAGTAGCCTTGAAAACATTTTCCGCCTATTTTCTAATTCAAATGAAGAAACCGAAGAGGCTGGTGTGGTTTGGGGCAGTTACACTTTTAACTGCAAGCTAAACAGCTGCTAAAGCTGCAGCTTTTCCTCCTCCCGCATCTGGCCACGGTGAATTGAATGAACACAACTGCTGAAGTTCAATGAACTTTTGTGGGGCCCCTTAAGAGAATGTTGCCCTGAAAAGTGGCACTTAAAGCAGTATTTTAAATTGTAGTCTACTTGGATAACTCAGACTCAATTGCTGACTTGTTGAATCTGTCTTCTCCTTTGCAGCGAGGACAAGGGAGCTCTAGCTAAACTCGTGGAAGCTGTCAAGACCAACTACAATGAGAGATACGATGAGGTAAGATTGTGCTTATAGGGTCTGTGGGTATATTGACTAATTTGTCGGCTTTTGGAAAGTGCCCCCTCCCTTCCAGTGGCATGACCACTGTCCAGCTTGCTGAAATCAGGAATGGCTTGCTAGCAGCCTCCAATATGAAAATTCATTCCAGCCCTGTGTAGAGAATTCCCTCATGGTGTAGCAGAAATAATGTGAGTGAACAGCAGTATCATGTTGACCCACTGAGCTGGTAGCATCTAAAAATATTTTCGGCAAGATAACAGGATTGAGAATCTATAAATGCCCGCAGGAGAAAAGGACTTGAGCCACCATTGGGTTACACAGCCTGTTAGCAATATTCCAGAGTCTGTGTCTATAGTACTATAATGTTTGAAACTGTTACTACTTGTTAGAGCACAGCTGTAATGTAGGAAGTGGAGTTGATTTGAGTCTCTGTTCCAGTAGTAGTTTTTGCATCTAATTTGTACGTAAAAGCAGACACTCAGGTTATTGCTGTGAATGTTAAATCCTCAAATCGTACCATTTAATCTAAATTTTAATTGTAAGTTTTGAAAGTCACTTTGACATGTGTGCAATCTTTTTTCCTTCCAGATTCGTCGTCACTGGGGTGGCAATCTTCTGGGGCCGAAGTCAGTGGCCCGCATTGCTAAGCTTGAAAAAGCCAAGGCTAAAGAACTGGCCACTAAACTTGGATAGATGTATCAGATTTGCCTCAAGAAGTTATTCCCATAAAAATAAAATACTGCAAAAAAAAAAAAAAGTGTTCTAGTTTTCTGTAAGTTTTTAGTGATTAGAGTGTGGTGCTCTGTCAATTATGTCTTCTGGTAGCCTTGTCTAGTAAAGGGGGATTCCATAGCACCCAAGAAGAAATTATTCCAGCATTCCTTTCTCCATTTTCTGTCCCAAGGGGGAGAATTTAAGATTTGCCCCAATAACGAGCACCCTGGAAGCTTATCTCTGCAGGTGTGAAAGTTCAAACAACACCTTCATGGAACTTTGGCCAATGTTAGCTGCAAGTATATTGGGTTCTAGAACATTTCATAAGCTGCCTTGACAAGACAACAGAAATTGATCAGCTCACAGGGGAGACTGCAATTGAAATACCCTGGAACTAGGAACTTCAGAAGTTTACAATACTTCGTTTTGATAGGGACTTGATGTCATTATTGTTGCCAAGAAGAAACAAAGCTGTATATGCGACATGATTTATTTACTACTTCATTACATGGAACTTTGCATCATATTGTATCAGCAACATGCTGATTATTTGCACAAACACTAATACTCTTGAATCCTGATTTCCTTCATGTCATTTCTGATTACATAGCATTAAGCAACCCAAGATAAGCACTACAGTTTGAAAGGCTTTCACCCTCCCTGTTAAGGCCCCCATCATCCTAATTCCTCCCTTAACCATGCCTACCCAGAAGTGAGTCCTACTGAATTCAAGACTGCAGCTCTAATATATTGCAGCCAACTTTCAGCAGAACACAAGAGTCTTCCTTGCTTTGGTCTGCTTGCTCTGGTTTCTCTGTATAGTGACCTCAGACTGGCTGCAGCTCCTGTGAGCATTTTGAGGCCAAGCTTGCACCAAGGAGTTTTAAGTCTTAGAGGTGAACCTTCTGAATGAATTTCTTGTACCACATGTAGGAGGTAGCTGCACACAAACCATACCTGCAAAGAAGGGAGAAAGCTAGTGTTAAGACACAAGGTTAACCTGCAAAGGGCACACAATTTTAGGGTCAGAAATGTATGCAAAGGGTTGCCATATAATGAGTACAAAGAGGACAGCGAGCTGGGGAAAGGGGTGTGCGGGGCCATAGCCACACAGTTTGGGCTGGCGGCAGCCAGGGAATGCAGAGTGCCTGTACACCTCTCCTGGCTCAGGCTGGCAGCGGCCAGGGTACACAGAGCAGCCTGAGTCAGGCAAAATAAAAACCGTACCCCCAACTCAGACATTTCCTTTAAAATTTATAAGTACCCCTGAATGGGCCTTTTGTCCCCTAAAAACATGTCTGGGAACTCCCAGACATGGCAACCCTACCCAAGGGCCATCTAGTGTAACCCCTGCAATGCATCATTGCTTTCATTTGGCACAATGATTTGGCCATTTAATAACCAATCATTTCCCAAAAATTCAAGAGAGAACCAGAATCATGGAAACTGCAAAATATACATCCGTGCATTTTAATTATATTGATGGTAGCCTGGATGAGAATCAGGTTTTTTGTTATTTAGATGTTCCGTCATACAATTTAATTAAAAAAAGAGAAATAATACATAACGGAAAAGAAACATTAAATCATTATACACTATCCAAAATAAAATAAACCCACCACCCTGTTTAACTTCCCTCCACCACTACTCATCTTCTCTAGAATCAATTTTACCCTTATTGCATTCTGATTGTTTTTATTTTCTCTATATACATACAGTGGACGCTTGGGTTGCGAACGTGATCCGTGTGGGAAGCACGTTCACAACCCGCAGCGCTGCGTCTGCGCACATGCAGGTTGCGATTTGGTGTTTCTGTGCATGCAAGAGCGCTGAAACCCGGAATTAACCTGTTCTGGTACTTCCAGGTTTCGGCATGCCCGTAACCTGAAAACCCGTAACCTGAAGTGTCTGTAACCTGAAGTACCACTGTACATACGTCATTGATAATTTATTGTTTTGATGCATTTCCATTCTTAATCTAAGCATAATAACATGCCTTTTTTAGAGCAATATTTTGTCATATAATCATCAAAGCACTGCCATTCATTTTTTAGTTTTTGATTTGACTGCTGACGTATGGATGCTGTTAATTTACCCAATTTTAAATATTCATTTAATTTGAGAATCCATTCCTCCTAGTAGGTAGTTTTTAAACTTTCCATTTAGATGCTATTACTATCCTGGCTGCAGTGGTCGTGTATAAGAAAATTCTTTTTTTCAATTTCGGTATTTTCCTAAAAGGCCCAGTAGGTAAGCCTCTGGGATTTTAAGCATTTTTTTTAACTCCTCATGTATTTTTCCCAGAAGTACTTACTTATGTACCCAGAAGTGCAGCTCCACCACATATGCATTGCTGCACCAGCTTCCTTGTTGCATTTCCAACAGAAGTTGGATTTCAGTTTATAGATTTTTGCTAATTTGACTGGTGTTAAATATCACCTGTATAACATTTTGATGAAATTTTCTTTTATTGTACTACAGGCGGTAAACCTTATATCTGCCTGCCAAAGTTTCTCCCATTGCTCTAAATATATTGTGTGGCCAAAGTCTCGCGCCCATTTAATCATTGTCTCTTATACATTTTAGATAGTAATTTTTTGTTGTTTTTTAATAATGTTTCATGCATTAATGAATTCTCTTTAGCAAAGCCTCTCTTCGAGTCCAAGTTAAAGACACTTCCAAGTTGTATATATTGCCCTCTGTCGGAGACATAATGCCTTATTTCCTCATATGGTCTTATTCTAAGTTTACCTTGATCTTCCCTTATCAAATCTCTATAAGTTGCCCATTCCTTATTCATGTTTAGTTTTTTCATGGCATGGGCTTCTAGAGGTGAGAGCCACCATGGTGTCATTGGCTCCAGTCTCGTTTTGTACTTCAGACTTTAAATAATGCATTTCTAATCAGATGGCTATTGAAGCCTTTATGGACTTTGATCATATGCGAGGTAGGCGTGTTAAAGCCCTCCAGGTCTTAATAAATCTGCTTTTTCCAAAGTGCTCCATTCTTTCAGGCATACAAGGCATTCTGCTTCATAGTATAATTTTATATTTGGCAACGCCAGACCTCCCCTCTCTTTTTTGTCAGGAGCTTAAATTTTATGCGAGCTTTTTTATTTTGCTATATGAATTTTGTCATATCTTTCCTCCACTCCTCGAAACATGATTCTCTAGATATTATGGGAATTGTTTGAAAGAGATGGAGCATTTTGGGAAGGACATTCATTTTTATTATGGAAACTTTTCCTCCTATTGATAACTTTATATTTTTTAAAGGCAGGACTATGTTAGCTTCCAATTTTTTATAGTGGATCGACGTTAGTCCATCTCGGCCAGGAGCTTTACCAATTTTCAAACTAGAAATTGCTTGGTGTAATTCCATTACCGTAACTGGGACATTTAACTGTTCTACTTTCTCTTTGCTTATTTTAGGTATTTTCCTCTTTGAGAAGTAATCTGCAATTTCTTGTTCTGTTTCTGACCCTCTTTTATATAGTTTTGTGAAGTATTTTACAAAACATTTATTGATTTCACCTTCCATTTCATAAACCTCCCCTTTGTACTCTACTTTATTTATTTGACTTTCTTTTCATTTTTTCTTTATTTGCCATGCAAGTAGTCATCCTGGTCTATTCCCTGCTTCAAAGAACCTTTGTTTCATCCATTTGATGTTGTTTTCAATCTCATTATTTAGCAATGCTGAAAGCTGTATTTGCAATAATTTTATATTTTGACTCAATGTTTTATCTTTAGGGGATTTTGCTAGCAATTTTTCTTGATTTTCTATATTCTGCTTTATTTTATTTAATATGGTATTTAATATTGTCACTAGCTAAACATAACAATATACAGATATATCACTACATCTGAAATAAGGATGGAGCTATAAAGAAGTATTAGCTGGCTTCACAGCTTTTCCTGCATCATGATTTTCAAATATCGCCCAGCTCTAGATAAAAACTCCAACTGTTTTGTCACTTACCAGGTAATGATGTATTGCATGTGCTCGTTGCGTAACGTCACCCTCGTCTGGCCTCCAATGGGCCCCCCTGGAACTGTGCTTTCTGTGGTTGCAAGAGAGAGACAGCAGTGAGTCAGAACCAGATGCAATATGACCCTTTAGAAAAGAAATTCAAACACCAGGAGCAGCTTACTTTTATGTAATAAGTGAAAACCTATGTAGTCTGCTCTCAACTCCCACTCCCTTCTCACTCTCCTTGCCAATGATACAGCTCTCCCATGCTCAGATTTTCTGTGTAACTCCCTGTCTGACTTCACCCCCTGTACAGCATAGCAAACCAACCAAATGGCTGCTCTACCCAATCCACACCTGGCTCTGACATAAGGTAAAGGTAAAGGGACCCCTGACCATTAGGTCCAGTCACGGACGACTCTGGGGTTGTGGCGCTCATCTCGCTTTATTGGCCAAGGGAGCCGGCATACAGCTTCCGGGACATGTGGCCAGCATGACTAAGCCGCTTCTGGCAAACCAGAGCAGTGATCAGAAGGTCGGCGGTTTGAATCCCCACGGCGGGGTGAGCTCCCATTGCTCAGTCCCTGCTCCTGCCAACCTAGCAGTTCAAAAGCACATCAAAGTGCAAGTAGATAAATAGGTACTGCTCCGACGGGAAGGTAAACGGCGTTTAGAGCACAGCACCACCTGCGCTCTCACATAAGTGGCATTACACTACGTGGGACTCCATTCATCCGGATCCTGCCCCCTCCAGAGCAGGAGAAAACATGCTGCTTCCATCTTCCATGTGACACCCCATTAGATATTTGAAGGTGGCTACCCTATCTCCTCTCAGTCTTCTCTTCCAGGCTAAACATACCCAGCTCCCTCAACTGTTCCTCATAAGGCTAGGTTTCCAGATCCTTGATCATCTTGGTTGCCCTCCTTTCCATATGTTCCAGCTTGTTAATATCCTTAAATTGTGGCACCCAGAACTGAACACAGTACTCCAGGTGTGGTCTGACAAAGGCAGAATAGAGCGGGACTATGACACCATATTTCTGTTGAGGCAGCCTAGAATAGCTTTAGCTTTAGCTTTTTTGCTGCTGCATCACACAGTTGACTCATGTTGAGGTTATGGTCTAATAAGACCCCTAGATCCTTTTCACATATACTGTTGGCAAGCCAGGTGTCCCCCATCTTTTATTTGTGCAGTTGGTTTTTCCTGCCTAAGTGTAGAACCTCACATTTGTCCCCACTGAAATTCATTCTTGCGTTTATGTAGCTCTGCATGTGTGTAGCTCTACTCAATACTACTCTATAATTTAATGTAGATATGTCTTATATATTTTAAATGTGTAAACAAACCCCTACAGTTAAAAATATTGTTAATATTGAACCAAACCAATAAAAAAGATATGTCAAAATATGAGTTACTTACTAAATCTGTATGGTGTTCATCCTCCAAAAAACTCAGAATAATGTGCATGGATTCCACCCCACTGCCTCTCATATTATTTTATTTATTTATTATGTAATATATTTGTATCCTGCCAAGTTGGAATTCAAGGCGGCTTACAACATTTGAAAACATCAGGCATATAATAAAGAATAATAAAAACAAACTGGTTAAAAACAATACTTAAAATACATCACAATATATCTAAAACCAGCAATTAAAATTTGAACTGACAGCAGCCTAGTCATCAGCATTGTCTGCACCTTAGTTTCCAAATGCATAAAGCCCTTTGCTGCAAAAGTAAATTGATGCCTCCTTGCCTGAATACAAGAAGGAGCCAAGTCACAAAGAAGAAACTTTGTTTGCTGATTAGAATCTCCTTCCCACGGCACTGCTGAGGAATGAAAATTCCAATAAGCAAACAAATTTTCTTTTTCTCCTGATAAGATCCATGGGGCTTTAAGGCACACACCATGCCTCTTGTTAGGCAGAGTAGAGACCCCAAAACCCTGCTTAGCTTGATACCGTTCTGGGTTTCTATTCTGCCTAGCAAGATGCACACAAGTGGATCTTATGGGGGGAAACAGATTGGGCAGGCAGGAAATGGCCATTTACTTTGCAGTAAACTTGGCTTTACCTTGCAATAAAAGTGCTGCTTCCTGCCTGCTGGGTCTGCAAGCCCAGCTGGGCAGTGCATTCTCAATATATTACAGGGTGAAAAAATATGAAACCTTGATCGTGGTCTGGAGTTCATACGGGTAAGGAACAAAGTATCAATATATCACCCATCCCAACTTACCTTCACAGAGCTATGATTCAGAATTCCCTGGGAAGAGGGATTGACTAGTAACTGTAGCTCTGGGAGAGGAATTGGTGTGTGTGTGTGCTCCTAACAACTCTCAGCACTCACTGTTAACAAACCACAGTTCCCAGAATTCTTTGAGGGAAGCCATGACCGTGGTCAAGTGCTATGATACTGTTTTAAATGCAGATGGGGCCCAAAGTCAGGAGCCTGTTGCAGTCCACTCCTATTAAAAGCCACGACTATACAGCCAGGTCCTTGGGGAACTCACTGAAGTCTGCATCAAGGAAGATGGGCTCAGCTCCTGTCACTCTCGCCATGGCATCCAGGTCCCGGTAATGCCAACGATTCCTTTCAATGTCGTTCTTTGGAACAAATGGCTTGCGGGTTTCCGACAGCCTCACCACCCCTGTGAGCTCAATTTCCTCTTGGATCTACAAGGAAGAGTCAAATAGCAGTTTCTGTCCTTTAAAAAAAGAACACAATGTCTTATGATATATAATGTGGTAGTTTCCATCCCTTGCTACCTACCTGTCCTCGCAACCTGGTCTCTGGCTTAAGTTTATTTCTGGAGACAAACCCTCTGTTGACAAGGATTGTGATCCTGCAGGGTCAGGGGGAAAGGGGGAGAGAGAAGACAATAAACTGTAAGCATGGAAGCATCCCAGCCCCCTAAAGCACGACAATGTTTGGCATGTCAGATCTTGGCTGAACTACAACTCCAGGTACCCCTGGCTGTTGGGTATGTTGGCTGGAGCCAATGGCAGCTGTAGTTCAGCAACATCTGGAGGGTCCACTTCTGCTGTAAGGCACCTAACATTGTAATTCTATACTCAGAAGCAAGCATCATTTATTCAATTTGTCTTACTCACAAGTCCATTTATATTAAACATATTTTTGCTAGCCAGCTGGGAAGAGTTAAGAACACACCCATCAACATTGTGGCAATTTGATTGGACTCTGTTTGGATTCTATTATGAGTGCCCTACATAGTACTGTTAACATACTAACAGTTCTCTTTCATGTAACTTGGCTTTTGACTCCACAGCAATGGTTTTTCTCTCTCCTCTCTGTGCTCAGAGTAGATCCACTCACTTAGCTAACCAGCCCATGCACCTTAGAGTAGGTTCTAGGGCAGAAGATATCTGTTGGCCTTGAAGATGCAGAATTCTCTCTTGTTGTTTTCTGCAACAGACTAACATGGTCAGGTGCCTGGAAAATTGACATTTTACGTTATGACGGTTCAGACATTGTTATCAACACGAAAGAAACCTATGCTAGGCAAAATTCAGACATATTAGTGAAATTACATACATTTGATAATAGGAGATATGCCTATCTCCTATAATTAAATTCATGTAATTTCACTTATACTTTTGGAAAAGTTTTTTTTAAAATATTTTATTAAGGGTTTTCTTGTTTTACAGTGTAAGTGTAATGCCTCGTATTTTTTTTTTCATGTAACATTTTTACAAATCCGTTTCATTTGTTGAGGCATTAGGGGGAGAAGAAAAAAGAAAAAGAAAAAAAAGAAAGGGGGGTGGAGGGAGGGGAGATGGATGGGGGTGGGGTCGGGTAGCGGTGTTTCTATTATGCTTAATGTATGTAGAGTTTGGTGTCAGCGTGCTTGTGTTGTTCACTTGTGTTCCTTTGGTGCTGAGAGAGGTTGGGGTTGGCCTAGGGTGTGATTGTTTGTTTGTGATTGGCTGTGGTGATCTTTGTTTTCGTGTGTGAGTGAGGTGGGTGGGTGTTTTGGATCAGGTTAGCCATATTGATTTGTATGCTGTTGGTGGATTATTGTCATTGTCCTGTTGGGCTGTGTATGTGATAAAGGGGAGCCATACCGGGGTGAAGGTGTCTTCTTCTGTTTGTCCCCGTGTCAGTTTCAGTTTATTAGTTAATTTTTCTAGTAGGGCTGTTTCCCATACTATTTGGTACCATTGATCCATGCTTAGTCCTGACAGGTCTCTCCAGTGTCTGGTTATGGTGTTTCTGGCTGCTGAAAGTAGGTGGGTTATGAGTTCTTTGTGGTGTAAATGGGCATTGTTGTCTTGGAAGATGTTTAGTAGGGCCAATTCTGGGGTGAAGTCTAATACTTGCTTAGTTATTTTACATATTTCTTGTATGGCTGTTGTCCAGAATAGTTGGATTTTGGGACACTCCCACCACATGTGGAGGTATGTGCCTGTGGAGGCGCACCCTCTCCAGCATTTTGGTGAGGTTCCTGGGTGTATTAGTGCTAGTTTCCTTGGTGTTAGGTACCACCTGTAGGTGAGTTTCAGTGTGAGTTCTTTTCTTTTCGTTGATATGGATTTAAAGGGGGGTTTAGACCACATTCTGGTCCATTGAGTGGGGTTAATCTCATAGCCTATGTCATTCTCCCATTGTTTTTTGATTGTGTCTAGGGGATTTGCGGGATTTTGGAGTAGTATTTTGTATATTGCGGATACCGTCCCTTTACCTTTTCCCTTTGTTGTTAGGAGGAGGTTTTCAAAGGTTGTCAGGGGCCTAGTTGCTGCTGATTTTACTGTTGGGTTGTTTAAGAGGGCATGTAGTTGGTGTTGTGTTAACCAGGGCATTTGGGTGTCTTCTAGTTTGTCTTGTATTTCTTGTGTTGACAAGGGTTTGTTATTTTTATAAAAGTCTATTAGGCGATATAAGCCTTTGGTTCGCCAGGTTTTCATCTGGAGGTTTTGTGCTGCATGCTGGAATATACTTTTGGAAAAGTTAAAAAACAAAAATGAATCATCACAGGTTTAAGTACATTCTGAGACAAGCTCTGACTCCTTTTACAGAATCCAGAGAATGACTTAAATAAAAACAGTGCAGAACATTTCAGGTCCTCATGGTTTTGAGGCAGAATCTGAATATATACAGACTGTATTTACTGAAGGGCCATGATCCTCTCTAATGTCACGATCCTATGCATGTCTGTTCAGCCAAGTGCCCCAGATTTTAACAGAGATTGTTTGCCAGTAAATGAGTACAGGGCAGCGGCCCAAATTGTCTGTCAGTTAATATACTTACCCAAGGTCTATGCAGTAAAAGGGTGTGATGACATTGGCACCACTCTCAGGATTGGACATCAGCTGGCCAGCATCCCTGGCTTCTTTCTCTGAATCAACCAACGAACGTGGAAGGATGTACAGCTCCTTGTCATGAATGAAATACCCTCGGACCTTGACAGGTCTGTATTCCAACTCCTTTATCTCTGAGAAGCTGTCAAAGGACAGAAAGCAGCAGGTTTGAAAGAGAGGCTGAGCTGCAGCCCAAGGCAAGGAACAGCTTCACCTACTTAAATTCTGCAGAATATAAAAAGGGCTACTTTGTTTAAAGTGGCACAGGCACTTTGAAAAGCAGCACACACCCTCCACACGTTTAACTGATTCCAAGCCAGTTCACATACTTACTCTGCTGGGAGTGGGATCGGTTCTGCTGCCACCTTGGCTTCCAGATCAGAGATCAACTTCAACTTCCATTTCCGCCGTTGAATCTGACATGGGCATAAGGGCTCTTAGGGGCCTTGAGGGCAGCACCAGACGTACATTTGCCCTCCCCAGCACAAAATTTCCCTCCCACCAAGGCAGGATAGCTGATCTACTGGAGAAGTATTTGCATTACGAAAAACTGAAGTTTTTGTTTCCACCTTTAAAGCAAAACAAAATGCACATTTGAAGGGAAATGTGGGTTCTTCCTCTCAAATTCCCTAAATGCTTATTTGTTGTTGTTTAGTCGTTTAGTACTCTTCGTGACCCCATGGACCAGAGCACGCCAGGCACTCCAAATGCTTATTAGTTCTATTCAATTAAAAACTACTCCATGTCATCAGCCAACAGAAAAGGCTATAGACTGAATTCCATTAAGTTAAACTGGGCAAACACAATGAAATTAATGTATCTATGATAGAAATGCTTGTTAATATCAATCTTTGATAATGACTAATTTTGGAAACAACTCACAGTAGAGGTTCTTGCACTGGCTACGAGCTGTAACTGAAGACATCTCTGAACACTGGCCATGAATCAAGAGGACTCACAAAGCAACCCTCAGATTCAGCATTTGCATTTACCTGCCATGTTCCAAGGCAAAATGTCGCTATGGGGATTAGGAGGAGGCCCCACCTGAGCACAGCATCCTCTCCAGATTTGGCAGAAGCAGCTGTGGAAATCCTGGACAAGGCAGGCCTCTGGGGAATCTCTGAGGAAAACGACAGGGGGGGGGGAGTGTTTGTGTCATCTGTGGAAGATTCTGTAGAAGTTCTGTGCAGTATCTGGCTCATCACTACCATCAGATTCATTAATATCCAGCAATAACCTACCGTACATTTGTATTAATGATTCTGGAACATAGGTGTCTGCCTTATACTGAGTTAGGCCTTGGTCCATTTTACTCAGTACTGTCTACCCTGGCAGGCAGCAGCTCACCAGGGTTTCAGGCAATGGGTCTCTCTCAGCCCTACCTGGAGGTGCTGGGGCTTTTAGCACGCAAGGCAGATGCTATGCAGTTGATCCACAGAACTTGCTATGGTTCTGACAAAACAAACATGAGGAAAGTGCAGTTATGCCCTCGCTGCCTCATTTCAGTAATCAGCAGGGTATTTTCCTCAATTGCCTAGAGCCTGAGAAGACATCTGGAATATAAAAACCCCCACTTTGCTGGTCCAAGGAAGGAAGCGAGAACGTACCTAGATGCTCTCTTACCTACCTGGGTTGTAAAAATGGTAAATGGCAGTAACCACCAATCTCCAACACTTCCAACCTTTACAGCCAGTAGCCAGACCCATTAGGGCAAATGGGTCATTGCCCAACCAGCCTCAGATGCATCTAATGGCTCAGGATTGCAATACCTCAAGGACCGCCTCTCCCCATATGAACTGACCAGGACCCTGCAATCATCATCTGAGGTCATTCTTTGTGTGCCCCTGGAGATGTCAACACAAGAACAGGCATTTTCTGGGGTGGCTCCCCATTTGTAGAATGCTCTCCCCAGGGAGGCATGCCTGGCACCTTCATTACATATTGGAGTGGATTATCAGAATAATGTTTATATACAGCGGACAGAATGGAAAGTTCCTTTATTTCCTTTCTCTCTCTCTCTTTTTCTTTCTCTCTTCCTTTTTCTTTAGCTCCTCTCTTTCTCTTGCCTTCTCCCCTCTATCTTTTCTCTATTCCTCTTTTCTTTTTCTTTTTGGTCTGCATTTTTATTTAGGCTAACATTTTAGTTTTGATAAAAATATAATAGATAATATTCTTTGTATCCCTTTTTCCAAACTTTAATAAAAATGATTTTTTTTAAAAAAAATACTTATCTTTAGGTGCCAGGCAAAAACATTTCTCTATAACCAGGCTTTTGTCTGATTAACATTCTATGGCCTTTTAAACGTGTGTGGGGAGGGGGGTTATTGAGGTTTTTTTGGCCTTGTTATGTTTTTTGTTCTCATTTGTATTTTTATGTTGTCAGCTGCCCTGTAATATTTGCCTGAAGGAAGGCATACAAAATAAATAAATAAATAAATAACCACCTGGTGACGGCAAAGATGACTTGATAGTAACAACAACTAAAATGAACATGTCAACTCAAAAGTCAAAATAATAAATGAATAAACAGATATAATTAAAATATCTACTCAGAAGCCAGTCCCACTGAATTCCAGAAAACGTACTCCCAGGTAACTACATACAGGAGTGCAACCTGAATATAGAATACAGTTAGCAAACATGACCAGCTAAAGTAGAAGCTGATCTTCTTTGGCCCATCTGGATAGCCTCCTCTGTGCAAATAAAATTAAGAAAACAGAAACCATGCTGCAGCACATAAGCTTCTCCTAAGTCAACATATTATAAAGTATTAAGGGTTTTATTCACCTTTATGTGGTCGTAGCAGGCCAGAAGGTGCTTTAAAATGGGTGCATCCAAAGAACGTCCTTCCACCCACATAGTAAGGGAGCTAAAAGCAAAACAAAAGGTGCTGATTGAATTTCCCCCTTACATTATAGAAACTTATAAGAAGCTGAATTTCAGATGTCATTTCTGGAAAAGAGGAAATTGCAAAAGATGGACAATGATACCAGTGTTAAAAACCAGGCAAGAAACAGAGAGAAAAGGGAAGAAAAAGTGGTAACTCTCTCTCTCATCCTCATCCATAGAAAGGTGGATGGCCTACCTCACCTGGCTGTTGTGTAGGAAAATACACCCTAGTGCCTCAAAAGCACTTTGTATGTTAAAAGAACTTCACAGCATTATTGCTAATTAGACTTGTCCGGCGCTACTCAAAGCAACTTACAACACATCTAAAGTGTAAGAAATGGAATGAAATAATCCTCATAACAGCCACAGGAAGTTGATATCAGACCAATGACAACTTAGCAATATCACGCAAACCCCTTAGGAGAGGCTTTTGTCAAGGAATGGACACATTAGTCTACCCAAATTAATAAACGAAGTTGACCTGTATCATCTTTGTGGTTTTTAAAAGCAATCTTAGCAGGAGATGCTTCCACCCGCATGGCTGGGGACGAAGAACCGTGCCCGACCTGTTGAATTGCCACCTGTCAGGCTGCTGTGAGAGGCCCCTAAGGTAAACGGCAGCGCAGCCTTATGCGGGAGCTGTCTTTGGAAAAGATTGTCCCGACAGGCATTTTAACTGATTTCTGTTTTTTATGAATTTTAACTCATTTTCTATTTGCGGTTGCATCGAGTTTCTTTTATATAGACAGTCGTGATTTAGTAGCATGAAAACGGCCAGAATAATAAAATTTGAAATCGAAATAATAAAATAAAACGGCTCCCACCTGGCCCGCCTTCGCCCGCAAAGGCCCCCTCAGCGCAAAGTCGCCTAGCAACCGCAAAAACACAGACATTTCCCACCCCCCACTCCTTTCACAGGCCTTTCCTCTTCTGGGTCACGCGACTTCCGCTCTCCCAAAGCTCCTTAGAGGCGAGTCCTACGAGGCGCTTCCGCCATAGAACACACAGGGAGCTCCTTCGCAGTCTCTCTCTCTCTCTCTCTCTCTCTCTCTCTCTCTCTCTCACACACACACACACACACACACACACACACACACACAGAGAGAGAGAGAGAGAGAGAGAGAGAGAGAGAGAGAGAGAGAGAGGGAGAGGGAGAGGGAGAGGGAGAGGGAGAGGGAGAGGGAGAGAGAGAGTCTCAGGAGGGAAGGACGCCGCATAAGTAACACTCTCTTTTTACCCCGCATATGGCGGCAATGAAGGCAGGAAACCTGAAGTTTTAATAGTTGTCAGGCCTGCGTTCTCCCCGTTGGGAGCTGAGTGCGCTGTGTGTCCTGCCCCCTGGGGATAACGTGGAGCGGGCACGTGCACTCTTCCTGTGTTATGAGAACACGTGTATATGGATGACAGTTGTGCAGGTTATCATTTGAAAACTCAATGGAAGGATTCCAACTGTCAATAAAGTAATCTACTGCTCTTGTGCTGCTCAGTGCTTGTACTCTCTTGTCAATTTTTTTCAGTAAGGCAATTGTCCATACACTCGTTTCCAGCGAGAAACATATAAATGTTCCAGTCTCTTCCAATTCTGTGTCACCGATAGGCCTGCTGCCACCATAAGTGATCAGTTATCTGTAGTAAAGGTTAAGTTGTTTTTCCCTGAAAGTGGTTAACAGTCCTAAACTTGGTGTGCACTGTACTTCTGTGGTGTGTCTTATTTATATGAACACCTTTTGCCAAAAAGGCTGCACGTATTCTCTTGTCCACCCCATGTGGAAAATTGTACCAATTGTATTACAACCTTGCCAATCCCAAGGTGAGATTGATTTATTAATACAGGTGCATTTCAGTGGGGTCAGATGCCATATATGTAATAGCTTAAATGTATTCTCTCATATGAGTTGAGAGTGATTCACCTTTTTTTCCTTTCTTTTTTTTTTGCCTGCAGGTTATTCCAATCCATCTCTTTGATTTCAATGCCTAAATCAGATTCCTACAACTGTTTTACAGGATCATATTGCCCAATGTTAATTTGTTGAGCATTTTGTAGGGTATAGATAAAAAAAGGTTTGTTTTATTGGGTTCAGAATTAATTTTCAAATGGTATCAAGTATCTGGTGGCATATGTTGAGAGGTTAAGTCTGACCATTGTATTCTATACCCTTTATTTTGTGGCTACTTGGAGTAGTTTTTGTTAACTGTATACCCTGAGCAGGGAGCAATTTCACATGGCAACCTGTTGTTCTTTAGTTGCTGTCTGCACCTGACCCACACACTGAAAATCTCATTCCTCCTCCTTTCTCTTGCTTCTTTCCCACATTGGCAGAAAGCTGAGGAATACGGCTACGGGCAGTCTCTGATGGAGCGGCTGTGCAGACAGCTGGATGCACAGCTCCAGAATAAAGTCATTGACAGGCTTCCAGTCCTGCGCTTGACCACTCAGTACAGGATGCACCCTGAGATCTGCCTCTTCCCTTCTAACTACATCTACAACCGTGCCTTGAAAACTGACATGTGCGTAGTCATCTTTTTGTAATTGATTATCTCACCTCAAGTCAACAGACATTGAAGGAGAAGAAGTAGACGAATGAATGTGGATGAATGAACCTGAATGTGGACAAAGAAGTAGACGAATGAATGTGGATGAATGAACCTGAATGTGGACAAAGGTTCTACTTTATCCTGGATTTTTCAGAACCCCCAAGTCCAGTGGTGGGTCGGCTATGCTCTCCAGATGTTGCTGGAGTCCAGCAGCCCCAGCCAGGAGGTCCAGTGGTCAGGGATGGGGGGACTTGTAGTCTGGCAACACCTGGACATCATATCCGGTGTGTGTGTGTGTGTGTGTGTGTGTGTGTTTTAGAGGGGGGGGGAATGCAATTGCTCAGGCACTATAGGTGAGTACTCAGGTGAGTGAAAATTCTGCACATGATCATAGGCATCCATCTTGACTCCTTCTGGCAACCTGATTTGATACTTAAACAATAATAATCTTTCTTTCTAACCATTTCTGAAATGATACTGTTGAATTATGTGCTCTTTGATGCTTGTCTGGATTTGTATAGTGGCAAGTAGCTATATTTATGCCAAGCGGCTGCTGCTGAGCTCTTTTTTTAAAAAAAGTGAAATTCTTAGATCAGAGCTGGGAAACCTGCTGTGTCCCTCTCGATGCTGCTGGACTCCCAACAGCTCCAGTCAGGATGGCCTGTTTGGGGGGGGGGGATACTGTCCAGCACCACCTGGAGGGCCAGGGTTTCCCCATCCCTGTGGTGTACAAAAGTGCAGTAGTCTGTCCATAATCTCCCTGCTGGATGAAGCCAAGGGTCCAGTTTATTTCTTCATTGTGTTTATATCCCACCTTTTCCTCCAAGGAGCTCAAGGTGCCGTACATGGTTGTCCCTCTCCTCATTTAATTCCCACAACGGCCCTGTGAGGTAGGCTGGGCTGAGAGGCAGTGACTGGCCCATGGCCGCCCACTTTCGTGGCTGAGCAGGGATTTGAAGCCTGGTCTCCCAGCTCCTAGTCCAACACTCCAGCCACTACACCTCACTGCCTCCAGATGCTTCCAGGAAACCCACAAGCTGGGCACCTTGTCTTCAGAGGTGGACTGCCTCTGCATGTGGAGATTGCGCACTCCTTGCAGCCGCAGACAAGCCTCTCCTCCACTCACCATCTCCCCTGCTCTCTGGAACACCTGACCAGTGACCATCACTCCTTCATCTCTACCACTCTCAGGGGCCGGAAGGCCTCCTGTTCCTTTGAACAACTCCCCTGATACTTCCTTGCTGACCCTTTGTGTCTGGAACTCCCTCTCCAAGAACACTTGCAGTGTGCCATGACCCTCCCTATCTTCCTTCAAAAGTGATGTCGCTGGTGAGGCCTTTCATTTGAGGCCTTCCCTGCTGCTGAAGAACACTTGGGCAGCCACCCCTTGCTGGACTTGCCTGCACTTATTTCATAAAATAAAAACTTCCCTCCCTCTGTTTCCCTGTTGTTAAAATGTACATTGTAGGCTCCCTGGGGCAGGGATCTCTCTACTTAGATGATAGTAAAGCTAGGGCTGCCATACGTCTGGATTTTACCAGACGTTACCAGGATTTCAAAGATGGAATTGACATCTGGGGGGATTTCTGGAAGGTGGCCTTTTGTCCTGGATCTTTTTGAAATACAGCAACCCTAGAAAGCGTATGTAAACAAAAATATTCCCCCCCCCCCAAAAAAACCTCCTTTCTTTATGCAGCAGCTGTGTGTGAAATATAGGATATGTTCTCATTTTAGTAGTGGAACAAGTGATGTGCCACAGCCCATTCAGTGACTCTGGTAATCTTCCCTCCGCCCTCCCTCTTTTTCCACACACACAGACAATAAGTGCAGAGTTTGCTTCTAATGTCATAAGAGTGTAGCTTGTTTCCTTCTTAGTTTCACCTCTGCTTTCGGGAGGCAGTACTAGTAAAAAGAAATGTGTTGAATGGCTCTGTACATTCCTTCCTTTTCCAGCGTTGCAGAAGTTGACACTGTGGATGGGTTCCAGGGCCGTGAGAAGGACTGCATCATTGTCAGCTGTGTCAGAGCGCAAAGCACGCAAGGGTCAATAGGGTAAGGCTTTGCTGTTGTTTTGTGATGTGTCAACTGGGGTGCCTCTGCTGGCAATTCTAGGGCTCGGGTACAATCCTTGGGGTGGTCAAGTGTGTGGGCCAATGTCCACAAGTCACAGTTGTCTGTTAGAGCCCCTTTTGGTCTCTAGCCGCATTCTTGCAACCACCTGCGATGCCCATAAGGGAATTCAGGAGAGGAGAGGTTTGTGGTCCCACAATAGTCTTTGCAGGGGGTGAGGGCAGGCCTAGGCCATGTGAGCTTCGTCACTGCAGCTCTCTTACTGCAATGAACTTCCCATTCCTGACGCTGGCAAAATGGCTTCTCTGAGGGAGCTTCCGCTGTGTCTCACTGGGGGAGAGGAGAAATGGAGCCCCAAACCTCTCTCCTCCCTGGCAGGCAAGGGGTTTGGTGCTCTCAGATGTGACCCGGCAGAATTGTTGGCCCCATGGAGAGATGATGGGGTGAAATCAGGCAAACAGGGCTGCACTTCTTTTGGTTTTCTTTACAGGTTTGGGTTTTTCCTGTTTTTTTTGAGAAGGAGAAAAAGGTCACAGCTGCGCTAATGGTGCCTTTCTGTTTTGCAAGTCACCTTTGGAATGAATAAAATATTCAGGCACAGTTTTGAAATATTAACGAGAGAGTTTTCACATGAATCACAACAAATAATATTAATCCGCCAATGGTTTGTGCTGCAGGGATGTGTGGCTAAGGTCTAAAGCTGGTTCCCACCACCAGCCCACTTCCTTTCCACCTGGGGGGGTGGAAGGGCACTCTGTGCTTGGAAGCCACATGGTGGGGGGGGGGGGTGTAGCTGAAATTGCAAAAGCAGATCATGGACTGACTTCTAAGATTTATGCCCCAAGCTTCTCACTTTGCTCTCAAACGATGTCCAATAAAGGAGGCACCCAAGGAACAATCAAATTAAATGATAATTAAAGCTATCAATAAACAACCATTTTGAGTATTTTAAATTATAATCTTAAAAGGTATTTCATAAAGAACCTATGGGGGAGGCAGAGAGAAGCTAAAATATTGCAAAGCAAGGGGGGAAAACCATGTATAAATGAACATCACTAATATTCACCACTAACGAAATTGAACAAAATCAGGCCCTCCAATAAAAAATGTAAAGCAGAAACATGGCAGCAGGGGGTTGTCTCTACTCAGAGGAGGCCCACTGAAATTATACATAGACATGGAAACCTTGGTAGGAATGCCTGCAACCTTTTAGTAGTGCACTTACAAATGCATTTCTAATGCCCTTGAAACTTCAACAGGGATTTAGTGAACCCCACTGTGGTCAGCTAGGAGGACAGGGGGGGCACTGCCCTTCCTGAGCCAGCTTCACCTGTGGCTTGTTTTGCCCTCTCCAGGTTCCTGAAGAGTCTGCAGCGTCTGAATGTCACCCTCACCCGAGCGAAGTACAGCCTCTTCATCCTGGGACACCTGAAGACGCTCATGGTGCGTGGAAGAAGGCGTAAAGTCTCTCTCTGGATATATACGTCAGCCCTCCTTGTAGAGAAAAGCGGGACTTGGAGGGCCAGTGGTGGTGCCCTAGCAGTGTGTGGGGCTTGGCCCAAGGCCCCCCCCTCCCATCGCCTCCCAAAGCCATAAATCAAGCCCATTTCATAGGGTAGTTTGGAGAAGCAGGGTGCCAACAGGCCCTGTACGCTGTGTCTGTAGGTGGTGCCTTCCGCCTGCCCTTGAAAAGGGGGCACAGATTTGCTGCTCTGGCTGTGGCAGGTGAGAACTGCAGTTCAAAACTTCGGGAGGGATCCAGGCTGGCCAGAGGTGTTGTAGACAATTCAATCTTTTGAATCTGTGGGGTTGGGGAAAATGTTGGGCCACATTTATTCATTCATTTATTGAATTTAGGTCCAGCCCTCAAGAGCCCAGGGCGGTAAACATATCAGACACTAAACAATGGTTTAAAGAGCCTTCTAAGAAGAGCTACAGCTCTAAACCTCTTTGGGAAAGGCATTCTCTCATCCCGTATCCAGTGTCCTTCAGCCACCGAAGGCACCTGTGTAAACAAACAGGTTTTCAAACTCCTCCTGAAAGGCAACAATGAGGGAGACAGGCGCAGCTCCCAGGGAGGGGGCCACCACAAAGAGGGAGCTACCACTGAGAAGGCCCTGTTGGGGGGTCAGTGCCATCTCAATGTTGCCCCTGCTTGTGGGCGCCCAGAGGAACCTGGAACCTGAAACTTGGGTGGGTTTCATAGATGGTAAAACTCCCATATGTTACTTTAGCTCTTTCACCAGTTGTTCTTAGACTGGCAGTATGGTATTCCAGAGCTAAGGAAGCTGTGGGCTGCTGGACTACAACTCCCATCACTCCTGACCATTGAACGCTGTGGTTTTTCATGCAAGGCCAAGCATGGCATTTCTGGGAGGTGTTTGTGAGATGCTGTAAGGGCCGGGGATCCTGCAGCCCTGCAGATGTGCAATGCCTAGCAGCCCCACCGGCCTGGCCATTGATGAGGGGTGGTGAGAGATGGAGTTCAACAACTTCTGTGGGCCACTAAAGTTCCCCACTCCTTCCTCTGTGCTAGAATGCCAGCTGTGTGCAGGGGAGCGTTGGTTCCAAGCAAAGAAAGGGATGCCGTCCTCTGCCATGCTGGTCGCCTCTGTCCCATCAGACTCCTGTCCTGCCAGTTTTCTCCCAGGGAGGCGCCCAGTCGGGGGATAAAGCAGCTGGCATGGGGGACTCCCCTCTTTCCATCCTGGCGCTTTTCTGCATGAGGTCACAATTACTCCCATATTGAGCACAGTCTTCATATGGTCCTTTCCCCCAGCCTTGTACCATAACGACTTTGCCACTAGAGGGCCTCCAATCCAGGTTTGTCCATTGGAAAGCCTGGCAATGATGGTTTGCTCCTGTAAAGCTCAGAGTTGTGAATGGATTCCTGTTAAACACTTTCCCTGCTGCTGCTGCTTGTTTTGTAACTGCAGTGAGGAGGGAAGGATCCTTATAGCCCGAGTACGGGCATATTGGAGGGATCCTCTGTTGTGTGTTCACAAACCACTGTTTACCAGTGGGTGCAATCCAGAGGAAGTTTGCCCTCCTTTCTCCTGACACCCATTATTAGTGGTCTCTAGTGTTTAGATTAGGGATGCGGGTGGCGCTGTGGGTTAAACCACAGAGCCTAGGACTTGCCGATCAGAAGGTTGGCGGTTCGTATCCCCGCAACCGGGTGAGCTCCCGTTGCTCTGTCCCAGCTCCTGCTAACCTAGCAATTCGAAAGCATGTCCAAGTGCAAGTAGATAAATAGGTACCACTCTGGCGGGAAGGTAAACAGCGTTTCCATGCGCTGCTCTGGTTCGCCAGAAGCGGCTTAGTCATGCTGGCCACATGACCCGGAAGCTGTACTCCGGCTTCCTCGGCCAATAAAGCGAGATGAGCGCCGCAACCCCAGAGTCGGTCATGACTGGACCTAATGGTCAGGGGTCCCTTTACCTTTAGTGTTTTAGATTAATTCAGCCAGCCTTAGAGGAAGGGTGAAGAACACTTTTCAGGCTAAGGCCCCCATTTCCCCCAGCTGAAAGCTGTTTGAGAGGTGCACTCCAAAAGCAAGGGAAGCCCAAGACCCACTCAGTCAGACTTCTGCTTTCCTGCAGCGCAGCAGAGAATAAATAAATAAATTGCCACCAACCCTTGCTAGTCTCCTGTCCTAATAATTCATTGGTTGCTGTTTAATCCCTTTGTAGTAAAATTAAAATTGGAATGCATTGATTCAGGATGCTCAGAAAAGAGGTTCCTTTATCAAGACCTCAAATGCCATGTCAACAGTATTCCTTGCTTTGCATGTAGTGCTAAGAAGATCCTGAAGTCTCTGCCAGTACAGCAGAGACTGGAGAAAGCCATGTGAGGACCGGTGAGTGTGGAGGCTGAGTCACATGAAGCTCCTGGGCAACATTCTCTCAAGTGATGGAGGACAACACAGTAATAAAAGCACGCTAACAATTTTTTTGGGGGGGAATAGAACCCCCAAGCCACGAAATAAACATTGTTCTCACAGTATGTTTGCTCTTTCTGAATGTTTTTCTTATAACAGTGTGTTTGCTGGCAGGGTGGTGTTGAGCTCTTAGGTGATTCTTAATAGACAGCAGTTTGCTTCAGCAGCTGTTTCCCTCATACACTCTTGTGTCCACCTTGTGTAGCAGCCTCTGTGGCCTTATGGCTGATGGATGTGCCGTCACTGGCACCTGCACAGCATTCTTGCATTTGAGGCCACTTCCAAGTAATCTCGCCCCTTTCCTCTTTAACAATGCATGCAATTCAGAGTGGGCTGGACGATTTAGAGCTACAGTTCTTGAAATTTGTTCGCAGACCATAATCTTGATTATTTATTTTTAAAGGGTCCCCATTTTCTCCTTTGCCTGTGCGCTTTGAGTTTCTCTCAACTTTCCACCATCTCATTAAAATGTATTTTGGTCCAAGGTAAGCTGCCTATACTTTATTTACACATATATGTAGATATGCCTGGTTTCTCTTAGCTCTGAATACTCAGTTCTTAACTTGCAGCTAAATATGGGGACTGATTCTATTGAAAAAGATCTTCTGGTTGTATCCATGTAAGTTATACTTGGGTATACCTATTGAAAATAATGGATCTAATAATGGTCATTGTTTTCAACGGGTCTACTCTGAGTAGGGCTAGGATTGGAGACATCCCATTATGTCTGTGATGTGGTGAAGGCTTCTCTTGTGGCATTTTGATCTGTGATGACCTATTCACACACATGACTTCTGGATGATATGGAAGTCCAAGAGATGGGTGTTTTTGTGTAAACTAGCCCTCAGCTATCTTGCTCCATGGTAGTTGAATGGCTTTCACAAGGACTCCTCTTGGAATAAGTTGTCTGGGGAATTTGACTTAAAACTCATCTCAAGCTAGGAAGGGGATGGGGGGAGAGGAAAAAATGAATCCTGGAATTTTATACAAAATGAGTTGGGCAGCAGCTTTCTCCCAGAGTCTGAGGAATTGCTTGGTGTGTGAGTGTCCCCCCATTCCTGCAACTATTGCAGAGATATTTTGAGAATGGTCTTTGCAGATCTTGAAGCAGATGTTCTGCAGAACCTTCCTCCTCCCATACCCCAGGTGTGAAGTTTCTTTGTTACTGCTAACGCAAACGTTGGTGTGAGAGAGAGAAAGTGTGTGATATGAACCTTCAGTTTGCTAAGTTCAGGTGTACCTTCCAGCTGCCCATGGCATGAATTGTCCTTTCCTGTGAGCTGTGGCTCTTGTGCTCTGAAGGCCTTGGGCAAGGCGTCGCCAAAGTGCATTTTCATCCTAATGTTTAAAACGTGATTTGACAAAGCCTCAGCAGCTGCTTGGAAAGGCACCCTTTTCTTACTTGCCTTTTAAGGCTGCTTTCAGGGGGTTGTGGTCTCAAACCACAGTTCCTAGCCCTGTCTGAGGTGAACCAGAGGTTATTGTGCATAGGTCTAGCATAGCATTGACCCACTTTGCGCATAAGGCTAAGCTTAACCATGGACTCCCAGAGAGGAGATTGCAGCCACTTTGCTTGTCATGTGTTGCGGCTGCTGCAAGCTAAGCCATGGTCCCCCCCCCACTCCAGACAAGCCATGAGGTCTAACAAAGCTTTGTCCTTGAGGTTCACAGGCATAGTCCCTCCTGGTATGTCCCACAGAGGAACTTACGGTCTTCAAACAAAAACATCTTGGAGGTCCCAGGCCACAGAGAGGTTAGGCTGGCCTCAACCAGAGCCAGGGCTTTTTCGGCTGTGGCTCCGATCTGGTGGAACACTCTGTCACAAGAGACTAGGGCCCTGTGGGACTTGACATCTTTCTGCAGGGCCTGCAAGACAGAGCTGTTCCACCAGGCCTTTGGGCAGGGCACAGCCTGACTCCCTCCTTTGGCAATCTTCACAGAACTCTAGCCAAATGGTTGCCATCAATTTGATTTGAATTAATTTTATATTGAAATGATTTTAGAATGTGGTATTATTTTATTGTTGTTAGCCACCCTGAGCCCCGCTTCAGCTGGGGAGGGTGGGATATAAATAAACATTTATTGTTATTTATTATTATTATTATAGCCCCCCCCCAAAAAAAAACACTTCCAAAAATTTTAAGGGGTCAAGTCTCCTGACATGAACTGAGACGCAATGCTGAATCAGTTGGAAAGGGAAAATAAAATCCAGAATGGTGGGTTAACTGGTGTGCTTGATCCCATACATAGAAAGTAGCCAATATGGTGCCGGACTACAATGCCATTGGGTGTAGCCCACAGCACTGGAGGCCACTCTTAAGCAAGAACACTCTTCCCAGTGTTTTGTTGCTCATCTTCCCCTCCCCTACCATAGGAATACAAGTAGGACCAGATTTGCTTTTGATGCTGTGTGTATTACCAGTCCTTGGGCTACCAGCGTAAAAATAATTAGGGGGAAATTGCAGAAATGCATTCTGCTATATGAGTCTTGAAAAGAAACCTGTGTGTTCATTCCCAACAGCCCGCCAGCAGTTGTGTGTAAGTCTTTGGTGTCATGAAAATGCAACGAGACTTTTTTCTGCTTCTTTGCTTTTTTTTGGTAAGGCTCTTATCAGTAAATTAACAGAGTGTGTGGGAAGGTGGGAAAAAACTGAGACCGGGCAGCAGTTATTAGGTTGCTTTACTGTAGTAGGATTATTACACCATAACACTTATGGTAAGATGTGTCTCTAGAGGCTGTGGTGGTTCATCTTTTTCTTTTTCTTCTTCTTCTCTCTCTCTTTAGAACATTTATAATCCAAACAAAAATAATTCTCTACCAAAATAAAAAGTATTTGAGAACCGTAAACTATACGGTGAAGCCTGGATAACACACATTACACTTTTTGTCGCGATACAGAGGCCTTGTTCAGTTCTGGTCTTGAGTGCGAGAAAAGGGGGGAGGGGGGAATCGAAGACTCACAACCAACGGAATAAAAACTGAAAAAAGTACAAAAACTTAATAAATTCAGCAACTTGATTTGTAGGCAACAATATAATTCTAGGCCTGGGCTGGAGCAGGCTGATGATGCCAGGTGGGTATAATCTTGCAGGTTCCCTGCCCCGTAGCCTGGACTTTCTATAGCTGCCAGTCTCTTGTTAGGAGGGCTACTTCCAAAACAATTAAGAGTAAGGAGGAAAGGAAAAGGGACAAAGGAGAAATAGCCAAGCAACTAAGCGCCAGAGGTTTGTGGCATGGTTTCGTTTTCGTTTGGCAGATTCCTCCTGTGCAAAGTGGAACGGGGGTCGCAAGGTCACCCTTGAACAGAAAGAGGAAGCGAGGCAAGTCTTTTGCCAGTGCCACTGCCACCACCCCAAAGTCGTGGCACCTTGTTTCTTCCCAATGATAAGAGTCAGTTCTGCCTCTGAAAAGTTGCAGCTGCCTCCAGCCAGGGTGCTCAGCTACTTGGGCAGAAGGGGGAGAGTACAGTCCCTTGAATACCTTCTGCTTCTCTCCCCACTTCCCTGTTGAATGGAGGAAAGAGAGGCTGGTGGTGGGGAGAGAGAGAGAGAGAGACAACCCCCTGCTCCCTTAACTTGTGAGACCCTCCCTCCTTCCCCTCTTGTCCTTCCATGAGGCATTTCCCCCCCTCCCCCTGGTTTCCTGGGCTTCAAAGGTCCAAAAAGTGTTGCAGCTGCAGGCCCAGCACGCTGATGAGGAAGGCCGAGAGGTTGAGGTACGTGCTTGAGGCAGAGTCACATTCCTTGTTTTCTCCCTCACATTTGGATTGCTCACAGAGGACACCCCTGAAGTTGGGTGGGCAGAGACAGCGCTGGTTGTCATAACAAGTGCCCCCATTCTGGCAAATCAACAGCTCCTCGTCGCACACATTAGCTGTGGAAAGAGAGGCAGGGAGAGCGGCTGAACTCTGTTTGTGTGGGGGAACCCCCTTGGCTCCTCCCCACTTTCTTGAAGCCCTACACAAACCACAACTCTGGATGAAGTTGGTTATCTTGGTCAGGGATGGTTAACTTGTTATGCAACTCTTAATGCCTGCTAGCTCCTTCCTGGGACTCGGGCAGGGGTCTCACTGTCATGATCATCACCACCACTGTTAATACATTCATATTCCCCCTCTCCTCCAAGGTTCTTAAGGTGCTGTACATGGTTCTTCTCCTGCTGTATTCTATCCTCATCACAACACTGGGAGGAAGGTTAGGCAGAGAGACAGTGGGTCATTTTGAGCTTCATAGTTGAGTAGGGATTTGTGCCCTGGCCTCCAAAGTCCTAGTCTGACATTCTCACCCATCATTCCTGGTCTAGTGCCTTTTCCAGTCTGATTTGGAGGCAAGAGAATGGTGGTGCCAGGGCAAAACTTTGTGGGCAAAAGGCCAGGGCCTCACCTAGCAGAAGGAACAGGAAGGTCCCCAGCAATTTAAAGTGAAATGTAGGACCCCCTGGAAGGCTCTCCCTGTTCCCTGACTATACTGCTGGGGCTCGTGAGTTTTCTTCTGCCTGTTCCACATGCAAAGCATGCGCTCTATCTCTGAGCTATGCTTCACCCTCATAGCAGTAATTGGACTCCAACTTTCATCACCCTCAGCACTGGTTGTGCTAGCAGGGGCAGATAGGAGTTGGAAGTCAAGCAACATTAGCAGGGCTACAGGTTTGCCACCCTTGCTGTAGCTCCTGTCCGTCTTGCCTGTTCTGCTGCCTTGTGTGTCTGTTAACTGGACCATCTCTCCCACTGTGGCAGCAGCTCCCCAATGTCTCACATCCTTCCTACATCTGCTACCCAGAATTGTTAATTGGAGCTGCTAGGAATTGATGCTGGGAACTTCTGCACATCCACTTGGCATGTGGAAGATCCCAGCATCTCCAGGTAGGGCTAGAAGAGAAACTCTGCCTGAAACCCCGGGGAGCTGCTGCCAGGCAATGTAGAGGATACTGGGCTATTTGGAACAGTGGCTTGACACAGTATAAGGCAGCTTCTTATCATTCTACTCCTTAAGGGCCAGAGCTCAGTGCACCTATGTTGCATGCGGATGGGTCAAGTTACAATCCCTGACACGTCCAGGGAATGGGGTGGAAACCTGGAGACTTACTGTCAGTCCGTGTAGACCAGAGGTTTTCAACCTGTGTGCCTCAGCGCTCTTGAGTGACTTGATGTTTGGTCAGGGGTGCCGCAGGAGGGCCCTCCTCCTCTCTCTCTCTCTCCCTTTCACATCAGCCGTCCTTCCTGCATATCTGCAATCTCTCTCTCTCAATCTATCTCTCTGTCTCTCTCCCCAGCCCGGCCTGACTCCTGCTCCTGCTCCAGCCAGGAGGAATCCAGTTATGGAGCAGCCTTTGCAAAGTGGGAAGTTTACCTTATTTACTGCTCTGGTGCTTGCCTTCTACTTACAAGTAAATACCAACAGTACATGTAGGCACTTAGATGGCTAAGGTCGTGTGTGTGTGTGTGTGTGTGTGTGTGTGTGTGTTGGGGTGGACGAGAGAAGGGTGCCATTTGTGGAAAGGGTTCTTTATTCCCTGCTCTGGAAAAATAGTAGTTTTCATCCCTACTACTTGCAAGTAAGTCCCAACAGTGTGTGTTAGCACAATGATATCTGTCTGTTTAACAGGGAGCTCAAGGTAGTGTACATTGTTCTTTCCCCCCACCTCCCCTTTCTGCAAGGTAGGCCAGGCTGAAAAGCAGTGACTGGCCCCCAAGGTCACACCCAGTGAGATTCATAGGGGAGTGGAGGATTTGAAACCCTGAAGTTGCCCCAGCCCCTCTGGTAGGTTTGATCATTATTCCTTTCCTTCAGTTTTTGTAGCTCTTCAAAATGGGGCAACCAGAGCTCTTTGCTTGATTGCAAAGCCACATATTTAGACAGAGATGGAGGCATCTGTAACACATTTAATTTACTCCAGAGCCTTTACTTGGGTAATATTTGCAGCGACCCAAAAGCCACAAAGTTTGGTCCTCTCCAGGGTCGTCTCAGGACAGAAATAAAAGTCTCCCCAACCCGACTCCAATTTATTTGCAGCCATTACTTGCATGCTGCCCAACAAAAGATCTTGCAATAAATGAAAAAAAAAAAAGATTAAAAATAAGATATAAAACTGTGAAATCAAAGCAGGTGTCAACACTGATGGCATTCTCCTATGACTGCCAGTAATTATGGCCAACTGATGTCTGTTTTGGCCTGATGTTGCCTGCTATTTTATTCTTTCTGCTTCCAGATTTTCTTACACCTAGGTCCCATGCTTAAATTTGCAATGCAGCAATATGGAAAGAAGAGAAACCATAATGGACTTCCAGGGCAGCTAGCAGGCGCACAAGCCAACTCTTCCAGGGGGGGACGGGGACTGTGAGGGATTTAAAAATGGCAGTGACTGCACCACATCCTTGTTCCCTCCAGGAGTTACCGGGGGATGTAGGGTACCCACAGCATGCAAAGGCGCTCTCCCCATTGTGAGCGATGCTGGAGGACGCTGTCTGAGATGGGTACTAGGGGCCATTCAGCTACTCCTCAGGAATAGCCGCGCCAGGCTGTTCATGAAGTGGCTCTTTTCTCTTCTATCCTAATTAATTTGGACTGTAAAACTACAAAGATGAGCTGAAGGCACCAGCCCATTGAAAATGGTGAACAACAAGCTGCAAAACAAATCTGTGTGCTGGGTCTAAAGAACTTTAAGTAAAGTAACATCTTGTTGCGGTGAGTAACAGGGGGTGGCAAATGATGCGGGGAAATTTTCTCTACGAACATTTGGTAAGACCTTCTTTACCCCAGTTCCTCACAATTATACCGAAAGGAGCTTGATTATTAAAACGGAATGTGTGCTGATTTAAGATGAATTACAGTAACACTGGGTTGCTGAAGAAAAGAGTGGTTAGAAGGACATAAACTAATAATTATATAAAGAACTGTTTCTAGTATGATTATTTTCAATTAGTAATTGTAGTGAAAGGACTCTGTTGGTTACAATACAATTACTTGAGTTTGGTGCAGTGAGTTCACAGGGATCCTTTGTTGTGTTCCAAAGATTTGGGGATTGGGATCATGGGAAAAGAGCACTGTGGAATGTAAACAGACATATATTCTTAGAAAATATATGTAATACTACCGTCTTGTGGCGAAATAAGGTCATGCATGACAAGAGAAGATCAGTGTGGAAAGCAATAAATATTTTTTGAGGGTATACTACCATCTGGTGGTAAAACAGGGATATGATAGATTCAAGGTCGAAAATGGTGAAGGCCAGTGACAGAAAAGGCAATTCCAGTGAGATTTTGATGGGAGTTAATTTACCTCTAGAACAAAATACTTTAGCATTGACTGAGTTATCGAAGAACATTAAAGATTGTGCCAGTGACATTAAGAGACTTGGCTAGAAGGACAACATCGTTGGAGGGATCAGTTAAAAAAACTTTCTGAAGAGAGCCAAGATACAAAAAGATGCAGAGGAGAAGTTCAAAGTCAGGTGTCAGCTCTCCAGGCTGAGAAAGAAACCTTAGAGGACAAGATTGCAGTCTTGGAGAAGTATCAAGAAGAATCTCTCTTTTTTTTTTTAAGATTTAGAGGTTTCCTGGAGCTTTGGGAAGAAGATTTTAAGGAAAGGAAAGGAATTTGCGTCTTTTTTTTACAACTACCACCAGAGATGATGGAGAATTTGATAGACAGAGATTATAGAATTAAATAATCATATGTGAGAGCTAAGAAACTCCCACGGGACTGTTTGGTGCAATTTACTTCAAGAGCACTGAGATATAAAATTCTACAAACTCATTTTCAAAACCATCTAAAAATAGGTGTTCAGAGGATTAGAATTCTCGAGGAAATCCCATCAAGGATCCTAAACAAAAGAAAGGAACGCAGATTTTTGGTTGAGGCATTGAAGAAACAGAAGGTACCGTTTAGATAGGAATACCCAGAGGGATTGAGTTTTACTTACAAAGCTAAGAGAGAAAGATGTGCAGATTTGCAAAAACTGCAAGATTTCTGGAAGAAACAGTTGGAAACAGAAGTGGAACAACTGGAGAAGTTGGAGGAAGAACAGCAAGATACAAAGGAACCACACAATTCTGTGAGAAAAGGACTTTAAAATTTCAAAATAATGGCTTATAAATTAGTATCATGGAATGTAAATGGACTCAACAGTAACATTTAAAGACATGATTGCTCATGTATTGTTAAAACAAAAAATGAATATAATTTGTCTGCAAGAGAACCTATCAAAAGGACTCCTAAAAAAAATTAATAAATAAAAATAGGTCAAGAATGTATTACATTGAGATGAAAGATATAAAAATAAATTATTATTATTATTATTATTATTATTATTATTATTATTATTATTAATTTATACCCCGTCCATCTGGCTGGGTTTCCCCAGCCACTCTGGGCAGCTTCCAACAGGATATTAAACAGAATAAAACTTCAAGCATTAAAAACTTCCCTAAACAGGGCTTCCTTGTAACCACAGAATGAAGGGGAGGAAGCTGAAGGAAATGTAGACTGTTTTTGTATACATCTGTATTTTTTTTGTTAAAATGTATGTAAAATGAGAAAATTATATGTGTGTGTGAGAGAGAGAGAGAGAGAGAGAGAGAGAGTGAATTTATTGCATCAGATAAAGCAAAAAAGATAGGCGTGGTGTTAAATGTGAATCCAAAATTGGAACCGAAACAAGTTTTTAAAGATGAAGAAGGGAGAATAATAGGTGTGGAAATTACAATAGTGGGACGTAAAATCCTGTTGGTGGAACTTTATTCACCAAATGAGAAAAAAGAATTTTGTAAAAAGCTGGACTATCTACTCTTTGAAAAATACGATGGAAATGTCATATGGTTTCAGGGGATATGGACAGAGCAACTACACCCAATGTGGTTTCAGAGGGTAAGTTACCAATGGTGTTTTTTGAGATGGCACAAAATACGGATCTGCAATATGTATGGAGATTTAAATTCCCATTCAGCCAGCAAATAGAGCCTCCAAAAAATAGATATGCTATGGGCATCAAAACTCATAGTATCTGGTTTTAAGAAAACTGAAATACAACCTAGACCATAATTTGATATTTGCTATTATCAAAGGCCAACGAAATACTCCTTTTAGAAGGATGCTGAATGACAGCTTGCTAAGAAAGACTGAGATAAAGCAAAAGGGATTTACATGTATAACCAACTTCTTTGAGTTAAATTTAGGGGAAAGCATGGATTTAAATACAGTATGGGATGTTGGGAATGTGGTTGTACGAGGCTTCTTTATATAACAAAGTGCTTATCAAAAAAGGTGCAAGATCAAAATACGTAAGACATTTTCTTTTAGGAATTCTAGGTGTGGAGATTCCGAAGGACCAGAAGAAATTGTTCATGTATGCGACCACAGCTGCCCAAATTTTGTTAGCCCAGAGATGGAAAGAAGATACAGTTCCGACGAAGGAAGAGAGGCAGATAAAATCAATGAACTAAGCTGAATTGGTAAAACTTACAGGAAGAATCAGGAGCCAGGAAGAATAAAATTTTAACAAGAATGGGGAAAGTTTATAATGTATCTGAAAAACTACTGTAAACAATTACATTCATTAGTAGGTTTGCCAGAAAACTCGTGGTAAAAATTTGAATCATGGATGGACCAAGGACTTACAATAATTGAAGTTAGTGAGGAGATGCAGAATGAAAATTATAACATAAGTATCCACAAAAAGGGGGGAGGGAAGTCAAAGGGAATATGGTGCTTGTATTTTGCTTTTTTGTGTTCTTGTTTGTAAAATTGAAAATGCAAAAATAAAAAAGATGTAAGGCATATTACAAGAAATAACAAATTGTGAAAAGTATTTAGTTGATAAACCTAGTGATAATAAACTGGTACAAATGATAAGACTGTGATAAACTCAGCTATCAGTATTACTAAACCAAGAGATGAAACAAAAGCTGAAATGTTTGAAGCAGACGCATTTTGAATTTGCTAACAAGCCAGGAAGGCTGCTGGCCTGGCAATTGAAAAAAGAGAGGAAATTGAATGTGATAAACTGTCTATAGATGGAGGGATAACATATAATGAAAAACTAATAAAGATGGTTTTAAAATATCATTCAATGTTATATCAAGGTGGTAAAGAGGACCTAGATGCAATGGGCAGATATTTGAAAGAAAGGAAGTTGCCAACCTTGACAAAAGAACAAAGGGATGTATTGAATCTACCTATTTCAGGAATGGAAGTGAACCAAGCAATAAATGATCCAAAGACTAATAGCCAGACATCCTAACTGCCAGACATCCTAACTGCTTGTTATTATAAAGGTTTTGAGGCTGTTTAGCCCAACCTTTACAAATGGTTATGAACAATATTACGTTGCAAGGGAAAATGCCTGACTCCTGAAAACACGCTAATATTACGTTGATAGCAAAGCGAGATCAAGATCCAGCCCAGGTTAAGAACTATAGACCTATTTCCTTTCTCAATTGTGATTATGAATTGTTTGCAGTAATATTAGCTAGAAGACTTAAATTAGTCTTAAAGGACTGGATTCATGAAGATCAAGCTGGATTTCTCTTGACAAGACAAATAAAAGACAATGTTAGAATTGTATTAAATGCTATAGAATATTTTGAAAAGAGAAAAGATAAGCAATTAGCAATGATTTTCTAGATGCAGAGAAGGTGTTTGATAAAGTTTCGCAGAGTTTTATGGGGAAAATATTGGATATTATGGGATGGGGGAGAGGAATAAAAGCAGCAATATATACAGAACAATTTTCAAGTATAATAGTAAATGGAGAGCTAACAGAAAAGTGCACTATAACAAAGGGCACTAGACAAAGCTGCCCACTATCACTTCGAAAATATTGTGTTTGAAGGAAGAGAAGAACTGATCTCAAACATGTATAAACTATTATTAGAATGGGAGACGAAAGATGAAATGGTGAAATTGGTAATGATAAAATGGGCTAAAGATTTAGGACACAATATAGAAAGGGAAAAGTTGTGGAAAGTAGACATGAAATTCACCGCTTGCTCTGCTTTAAAAGAGAATTATATCAAAATGATAGATGGTATTTAACACCTGATAAATTATCTAAAATGTATAAGAAGAATAACTGCTGGAAGTATAAACAAGCAGACAGTCCTTTTTTTTCATATGTGGTGGATGTAAAAAAGCTAGGGCATTTGGGGAAAAATATGATGAGAAAAGATGGAGGGCACAAGGAGAAGGGGACGACAGAGGACGAGATGGTTGAATAGTGTTCTCGAAGCTACCAACATGAGTTTGAACAAACTGCGGCAGGCAGTGGAAGACAGGAGTGCCTGGCGTGCTCTGGTCCATGGGGTCACAAAGAATCGGACATGACTAAACGACTAAACAACAACATGATGAGATAAAAAAGATTGTTTAAAGTGAGTATACCACAAACACCTGAATCTTTTCTGCTAGGGATTATAGGGACAGAAATTCAAAAAAGGATGGTTAAGATGTTTATGTACAGCAGGTAGGATACTGTATGCCAGGCATGTCCAAAGTCTGTTTCAGGGGTCTAATCCGGCCAGTTTATCTCCTGGGGTAAAATCCTAAAAAACCTCAAAAATTTCAATCCTAAAAATAGGATAACAACTTTGGTCGGCCCTCATGGCCCTTCACTTCATCAAATCTGGCCCTCTTTGAAAAAGGTTTGGACACCACTGCCTATGCTCAGAAGTGGAAAGAGAAAGATGTTCCCACTAAAGAAGAATGAATAAGTAACAGCTAAAATAAGATAATTTAATGATGACCTAGGGGTTGTTGTTTTTTAAGAATGGAAGTCCTTTTCAGATTATTTGAGGAAATATTAAAATGTGAAGAACCCACAGCCATGTTTCGAACTATGAGCAATGGGAAAAATCAAGATTATTGATTATGATAAAAAAAGAGTAAAGACAGGGTGCAGCAAAGTGTGGGGTGTGTGAAAATAACATCATGGAAAAAGGGGTTGGGAAATAGAAAACAGAAAATATTTTTTAAAATAATATGTATTGGAATTTTATGTGTAATATTTGGAAAACTTACTGAAAGTGGTGGAGTGTCTTCTGTGTTTCTTTCTCCTTCTACCCCCAACATCTCCCCCTCTTCTTCTCTACCCCCCCTCCCAGCAACCCTTCTTTTGTTTAACAGTCACCCAGCTTTGTAGGGCAAGGAGAATGTTGCAGGAAAGGACCATGTCTGCATGTGTGTCTTGCGCTGTGTGTTTCTCCCTTCCCTTCCCTGCAATAACAAAAGATTTCTGCTTCTGATCTGTATCTTGTTTTGCCCTCCGCACCCTCATGCAAACACTAATTTTGTGAAAGGCTTGGACCCCCTATAGAGCAGTGGCATTGCTTGTGTTCCTGTCAGCACGTGCACTTTTACTTACCTGCATGCCAAAAACTGCACCGGAACAGGGTGGGGTGGGTGCGGAACGGGGGAACTCCCCACTTACACACATCCTGTAATGGAACCCCAGGCGAGCCACAGAAAGAATGTGGTTACTCAAGGGCACCTACTCAAAAAGGTTGAAAACCACTGGTGTAGACAATACTGAGCTAATGGACGAATGGTCTGACTCAGTAGAAGGCAGCTCCATATGTTCATCAGGAGCACCTATAGCTCATCAGTAGAACCGATTACCTGCATGCCCCAGGTGCAATCTCCAGCATTTCTAGGGAGCGTTGAGAGAGGCACCTACATGAGAACCTGGGGACTTGCTGCCAGTCCATGTAGACCAGGTACAGGAAACCTTTGACACTCCAGATGTTGCTGAATTGCAACTCCCACCATCATCATCTGTGGACAATGGCCATGGTTGCTGGGGCTGATGGCAGTTGTAATTCATCCACATCTGGAGGGCTGAAAGTTCCTCACACCTAGTGTGGACAATAATGAGATAGAGGGGGCATTGGCTTAACTTGCTGTAAGGCAGCTCCCTTTGTTCCCAGCCATCTCCTGCTGTCATTGAGCTCTGTGCCTCCTTTTGCTCCTTGCCCAAGTGGGAGAGCTTTCCCCTGTGCTACAGGTGAACAGTGATGCTTACGAAAGCAGCCTTGTCTCCAGTAGTAGCCGGGCAGACAGTCATCACACTTCGGCCCAGTGACACCTTCTTTGCAGTCACAGTAGCCGGTCTCGTTGCAGCGGTTGGCCACTGAGCCTATACGGTTGCAGTTACAATCTGTCAAAGCCAAAACAGTGCAGAAAGAACAAAACAGGACAAAAAGAAAAGCTGTGTCAGCGTAGATCGGGGTTGTTCAGGCACCACATGAAATTCCTGCTTAATGTCTGATTCCCTTTTCAAATACCATGTTTTATTTTTTGCTCAATAAGATGCACCTGACCATAAGACACACCTAGTTTTTAGAGGAGGAAAGGGGGAAAGCCCTGTTTTTTGGGGGGATCACTCACAGTTGTGCAGCTTCTTTTGCAAAGGGGAAAAGCCCCTTTTTTTTGAGGATCAGCTCAAAGTTGTTGAGCTTGCTTTGCAAAGGGGGGGGGGATCCTGTTTTTATGGGGTTCAACTCACAGTCCTGCAGCTCTGGAGTTCTGGAGCCGTTTCTAGTTTCCAGACAGATAATCTAATCAGCCAGTCACATGTCACTGGGTAAACAAACAGCCTCAGTCTGCAGAACATTCAACAATGGAGGCCTGGGCGAGGGGCCGGGGCTGGAAAGGGAGCCAACTATCGACCACATTCGCTCCACCCCTTACTTTTTAGGAGGAAAAAAGTGCATCTTATGGAGTGAAAAATATGGTAATTATAATAATAATGTTATTATTTGTACCCCATCTATCTGACTGGGTTGCCCCAAACACTCTGGGTGGCTTCCAACAGATATATGAACATAATATAACATCAAATATTAAAAACTTCACTATACAGGGCTGCCTTCAGATGTTTTCTAAAACTTGTAGAGTTATTTATGTCCTTGACATTTGACATGAGGGCATTCCACAGGGTTCGCACAACTCCTGAGAAGGTCCGCTTCCTGGTTCTCTGTAGCTTTGTTTCTCGCAGTGAGGGAACTGCCAGAAGGCCTTCGGAGTTGGACCTCAGTGGCTGAACGATGGGGGTGGAGACGCTCCTTCAGGTATACTGGGCCGAAGCCATGTAGGGCTTTAAAGATCAGCACCAATACTTGGAATTGTGCTCAGAAACGTACTGGAAGCCAGTGTAGATCCTTTAGGACCGGTGTTATATGGTCCTGGCAGTCACTTCCAGTCACCAGTCTAGCTATTGCATACTGGATTTGTTGTAGTTTCCGAGTTACCTTCAAAGGTAGCCCTACGTGGAGCGCATTGCAGTAACTGACTCTCAACATAAAGAGGGGATATCAGCAGTGTGGCTGGCAGGGTAGGGCTTTGCCCCAAAGGTCCACATGCTGCAGAATGAGCAGGGGAAACCTCAAATTCAATCAACAAGGATAGCTTATCACACGTATTATGTATTACCAGTTAAAGAAAGTCAGTCCTCCAGCTATGGGCAAAGAAAATGGGAGAAGAAGTGACCCTATGCTGGATTCATTTTATAAAACACTGAGGTATGGAAGAAGAAGAAGTGTATATGGTTTATTAAATAAAAATGATTAAAAATAATAATTCCTGATTCCCAGGACAATGGGGAGGAATGATCAGTCAAAAAGACTAGGTTTTTGTGAAGTCACAGCTATGATGATGATTTTTAGTAGTATTAATAATTACTATTATTTACTGAAATTGTATTTCAGCCTTTCTCCCAAAGTAGCCCAGGGCAGCAAACACATAAACGATGGAACAATTAAAACACCTGAAAACAACTCCAATGCAGAGGCATTTCTAATTGAGATGTCAACATTTAGGCAAAAGCTAGGGATTTTGAGCTTGACCATTGCCAAAGATTGGCTGGTTTTCATCTGCAGCTGTCATGAAGCTGTTTCATTTTTATAGCAGGAGTTGTTCTCTAAGTATCAATGTTTGATTTGTTTTTAATCATGGAAGCCACTTAACAAGATCCATGGGCAGAAAAGGGTAATAACAATAGTAAGTTGAGGGGGAGGCAGCACACACGCACAAACTCACTCAATTGGTTAGGCAGTCCATCACCGCTTAAAGCCAGGATGAGGAACCTATGGGTCTATGGATGTTGCTGGGCAACAATTCCCATCATTTCTGAACAGAGCCTAAGGTGGCTGAGGTTGATGAGAACTGGAGTCCTGCAATACCTAGAGGGCAACAGGTGATCTACTCCTGCTTTAGGGCAATTACAATCATAGAACTGTAGAGTGAGAAGGAACCATGGGGCTCACCTAGTCCAACCCCCTGCAATGCAAGAATCTTTTGCCCAACATGGGGCTCAAACCCACAACCCTGAGATTGAGTCTCATGCTTTATGGACTGAACTATCCCAGCTAGCTTTAAACTAGGAATGGGAAACCCCAGACCTTCCAAATGTTTGGCTAGACTACCCAACCATCATCCCTGTTTTCCATGCTGGCTGATGACAGTTGGGAGTCCACCAACATCTGGAGGACCCTGCCAGGGATGGGACCTTGTATTTAAGCAACATTTAGAAGGCCTCAGGTCCCCTCATCTTTGGATAGCCACTGAGATAAACAATAGGAAGGGTCTCTACCTGTAACACCAACACCAACAAGGAGGCTTCATGGCTTTTGAGCAAAACTGAGCACTACTCACCCACACATACATTCTCATCATCCAGCTCTGCGGAGCTATTGCGATAGTAGCCCAGCCGGCAGTGCTGGCAGTGCTGCCCCCTAGTGTTGTGTTTGCAGCTGATGCAGGTCACTAGGTTCAGGAAGTCAATGAAGCTGCAGCGATTAGAGTGACCGTAACATTCACAATCTGTGGAAGCAAAAGGAGCAGGAAAATAGGTGGGTGGGAAATCAAGCTTCTCTCAGGGCTTGCATTTCCACCTATTGCTGGCATAGTATACAATGTCAGGGGCTGTTGCAATAAAAGGCACTTTGCAGGGAGAGGAACTGCATGCAAAGAGTGCTTTAGCCGCATGAAAAGGGGAATGCAACCAGCTGGGTTGATTGCTCAGCCGCCACTGTTTAGGGGTCCATTCTGGGGTCCAGTTCTTCACTCTTTGGGGCTATTCCTAGGATGATAGAATGTCATTGTTTGGTATCCTAGGTCAGGGATGGGTGTGTGTTGGGACTCCTATTGTCCCTGATTACTGGTTATGCTGGCTGAGGTTGGTAGGAGTTGGGAGTCCAAAAACATCTGGAGGGCACCAGATTTGTCATCCCTGATCTAGGAGAACTAGAAGGCCTTCATAGCTAGAATATTTCAGTCTTTAAGTCTCTGGATCTGTTCACAGCATATTTTGCAAATTATCTCCTGGGAAGAAAATAGTCCCCCTTACTAATAGCGTGTAGTTATACCAGAGCAAATGTAAGTTTCTGCAGGGCCCCAGGAATCTATCTGGAGGCAAACCTCATCGCAGAAGCTCTTGGCTCCACACTGGGCTACTATGATCTTTTGCATCAGGAATGGGGAACATCTGTGGATCTCCAAATCTCACTAGCCTCCCAATGAGCATCAGTTCTAGCCAGAATGGCCAATGGCTAAGGATGATGGGAGCTGGGAGTCCAGCAATATCTTGAGGACCTGATATCTTGACCTTGTAGGGTAAGCAGGGCAGGGCTGGGAGGATCATGCCCAGGCAAAGTAGCTGGGGTCACAATCCCCTCTCACAGTTTAGCAAGGATAGCTCATTCTGTGCACGTCCATCCCTTCAGAGGGAGAGCAGATGATGACATTCTAGACACACAAGGTAGGCATGCATCAAGATTAATGCTGCAATGAATGGAGTGAAAGAAGCAGGAGAATGACAAAGGCACACAGACATGAAGAGGAAGCAGACAAGTGATGGACAGGCAAAACACCAATGAGTTTCAAGAGGCAGAGCTTTCCCCCTCCAGACTATACAGCAAAGGAAGGAAAATAGAGCCTGAAGAAACCAGGCTGTTTCTCCCAGAGATGCCCCCACTGATATCACCAAAACTATGCCGGAACAAGTGGCACACCTGAAGGCAGCAGGCTAGTTGAGGGGAGTTGCATGACAAGTTTGTGGGGCACACACATCTCTGGTCAGGGGCTCATGGCAAACAGCTGCCATTTGCCTAACAGTAGGACCGGACATCACTGTGAAATTCCAACTTACTTGCAACTTTTCAGAGTCATCCTGGGCTGCACCCGATGCTTGTCCTACTCAGAGTAGACCCAATGAGATCAACAAACAGGATGAACTTGGATCCATTAATTTCAGACAACACTCAATGCCAACCTTTCAGTCGCGTCCAGTTTCTCAACTTACCTTTAAATGTTTCAACGGGTGCCAGTGGGATGGAGCCAGATTTGAGCCGGATGAGTTTGGAAACCTTGGGAGATTCTTGGGAAGATGAAAAGACACCACTTTTTTTTTTGCCTCCCCCTATTTGACCCATACAGGTGACACCTTCTATGCTACAGAGAAGCAGGTTTAGCAGGTTTAGTTACAACAATCACACCGACACACCACCACAATCCTGTCTCAGCACAGTAACAGGCAGATTTCGCCCCCTGCCACACTGTGACTATTTTTGCCATCCTCTTCTCCTGAAGTCTGACTTTTGAAAGTGCCATCACCTTACAGACCTCCTTCATGGGGCTCATCCATACATACACAGTGGTCAGGCCCAAAGCCAGGCTGATTTTCCCACCTTCTTTTGTACAAGTGGAAAACAGCTTCCTTATGAACTACAATAGAGCTTCTTTACAATCCTCAGCACCCTTAACACTTCCAAAGATCCTTTGTGGGAAGTTACAACTGTTTAAAGTGGTACAATACTCCTTTAATTGTAGAGTGCAGATGGGGTCCTATATGCTGAAGATCATAAAGACATAGAGCCCCAGTAGATCAGAATAAGGTCTCTCTAATCCAGGCTTCCTCAAACTCGACTCCAGATGTTTTTGGTCTACAACTCCCATGATCCCTAGCTAGCAGGACCAGTGGTCAGGGATGATGGGAACTGTAGTCTCAAAACATCTGGAGGGCCGAGGTTGAGGAAGCCTGCTCTAATCCAACACTCTGCTTCCCTTAGTGGCTAATCAAATGCTTCTGGGTAACCCACAAGCAGGGCATGGAGGCAACAGCCGTCGCATGCAGTCTGCTCCAGAATTTGGTGCTCAGAGAGGGGTGAGTATACTGACATGAACATAGAGGCTCCATTTAGCTACCCTGCCTAAAACCCTTGATAGCTCTGTCTCCTCTATGAATTTATCCTTTTAAAAAAGTGGCTTAATAGGCTGCATTAGACTTGCAGTCATTCCTTTGCAATCCTAACTCTCCTTTCATTACCCTCCTGTTGCTTCCATGGTGCTCACTGAACAGCAAGCATTAAATTATATCATCTGTGGGTGGCCTAAATCAAAACAGGTGGCTTTTAAAAATCCTATTAAAGGTGTAAGTTAATGTAGCAATGTCAGGTTGTTTGGGTTCACAGCATAACTGTTTCATGAAAAGCTCCTGTGCTTATTTTGCATACACCTAAGCATCAATGTGGTTGTCAGGGACTGGTTGTTGTTGTTGTTGTTGTTTTGCAATTCATTTTCCTATGACTTCACTGTTTTTCGTCACACCCACCCATGTGTGGAATGCTCCAGTCATCTGATACACCAAATTCTCAAACAAAGTGGAAAATCTGTGGACTTCTAAATGTTGCTGGACTCCTCCTCCCACCATCTCTGATCACTGACCATGCTGACTGCAGGAACTGATGGGAGCTGAAGTGGAACATCTGGAGGGCCACAGCTTCTTCACCTTTGCTCTAGAGCCGTGGTTCACAAACTTTCCTCTCCTTCCCTTGCACCACTTTTGAAAATTACTGAAGGTCTTGGCAGATGACTTCACGGTTTGTCTGCCATTTGTAACAACGGTAAGGTGCTGTGCTAGATGCTGTAAGATTTTTAATTGTATTTTTTACAGGCACACGACAACTGAATAAAACTTGTGGACCACTGCTGTAGAGTCTAGTCTAGGAAAAATTATACCATAATAAAGTTGTTAAGTCTGAAAGGCAGCACAAGCATCTTTTGCTGTTATTGCTGCAACAACCCAAGAGGGTGGAAACTGTCAACATGTTTACTTTAAACTCCTTTTAAAGTAGACCCCGCCCCTCACTGATGGCGCTGTGTGAATGTTTGTCACACAAACTAAAATACATCTACCTACTCCTGCTGGAAAAGACTTTGTGCTGCCTTGAACCTTTCTAGACTCAGACTATGTAGGAATGAAAAGCATCATTAGCAACAACACCAGGATTGTTGTTATTGTTATTATTCAGGACTGCAGCCCATGGGCGGGTGTGTGTGTGTGCTTTACCCTTTCCTTTGTGGCAGCTAGACTGGTGACTGGGAGCGGCTGCCGAGACCACATAACACCGGTCTTGAAAGACCTACATTGGCTCCCAGTACATTTCTGAGCACAGTTCAAAGTGTTGGTGTTGACCTTTAAAGCCCTAAACAGCCTCGGTCCAGTATATCTGAAGGAGCGTCTCCACCCCCATCGTTCTGCCCGGACACTGAGGTCCAACACTGAGGGCCTTCTGGCAGTTCCCTTGCAGCGAAAAGCCAAGTTACAAGGAACCAGGCAGAGGGCCTTCTTGGTAGTGGCACCCACCCTGTGGAACGCCCTCCCAGCAGATGTCAAAGAAAAAAACACCAGACTTTTAGAAGACATCTGAAGGCAGCCCTGTTTAGGGAAGCTTTTAATGTTTGATGGACTATTGTATTTTAATATTTTGTTGGAAGCCGCCCAGAGTGGCTGGAGAAACCAGACCAGATGGCGGGGGTATAAATAATAAATTATTATTATTAATTGTTATTGTTATTTCCACCCCAGCTATGATCCTATGATGGAAACTGCTATGCACATCAATGAGATTCTTCCCCCACCTTCTCCCAAGGCTTAGTGTAGCGGTGGGTGGCTGCGGGAAGAGATTTCCATCAGGACACAGCTGAGGAGGAAAGGATTAAACCTGAGTAAAGTTGTCACTGACAGGGTGTAGCAGTAAATTTAAAGTCTCCCTAAGAAATGGGAATTTCTGTTTAGTTTCTCTCTCAATTATTTCAAGGGAAGCACATGCTCAGGCCTATTTTTCAACGCATGGGAGGGAGCACGCTCATTAGCTCTAGATTTATAGGCCACAAAACAAAGCAAAACAAAACAAAACCTACTAGCGGACGAGCTAGACACTAAGGTGAATACTTTCAACCAAGCGCACTAGCCAATTCTCAGCGCGCCATCAGAAAATTACCTGATTTCTTGCCGTGCTTTTTGGCAGCGCCATGACCCGTTTTGCTCTTGGGAGGGGCTGCGTTTGAGATGAAAGGCAAATACACAAACAATGGATAAATAGGGAGGGGTGGGGTGGATTCTCAGCTTCTGGTCCAACAGGGCTAGAAGGAAGATTAGTCGGAAGAGCCTGGCTGCAAGATCAGATCAAAGGCTTATCTAGACCAGCATCCTCTTTCTTTGAGCAGCCAATCAGATGCACGTGGGACGCTGACAAGCAGAGCAGGAGTGCAACACTCTCTCTCCCAGTTGTGATCCTCAGCAACTGCTGTTCTGAGGCATATAGTCCCTGATAAATGGAACTGGTACCTAGGCACTGGTAGTTTTGCCCTCCCTGAATTTCTCTCCCCCTCTTTTTAAGCCATTAAAACATGGTGGCTATTGCCATCTCTTGTGTTGGTGAATTCTGCCATTTGGCTATGCATAGAAGTGACTGGAACCCCAATCAAAGCCTCTCTCAAAATGGTTCTGATTTAACAGCTAGAGCAAGAGCGAGGAACTTGTAGCCTTCCAGATGTTGTTGGACTAACTCCCATCCTCCCTAACTGTTGTCTATGCTGGCTGGGGCTGATGGAAGTTGGAGTCTGACAACATCTCAAGAGCCACAGGCTCCTCATTCCTGTCCAGATTCCAAACAGGAGAAGAGCAAAGGGTCTTTCAAAGTTGAGAAGAGAAAATTTGTTGGTCAGAAATGGGAGAAGTTACACTTGGGAAATTCACCTGTTCTCTACACTAGTGTTTCCCAACCTTGTGCCTCCAGCTGTTTTTGAACTACAACTCCCATTATCCCTGACTAGCAAGACCAGTGGCAAGGGATGATGGGAATTGTAGTCCAAAAACAGCTGGAGGCACAAGGTTGGGAAACACTGCTCTACACAACTCTGAAAGGCATGGGATTTTCAGAGGCTGACCCTATCAGACTTGTGTTGCAAGGAATCCCACCAGGCCACAATTCATGCTGTAAAAGTGGACCCAAGAGCAGCCATGAAATGGACAGCCAAGGGTTGGGCTTACTACTTATTGTTCCTTAGAGAAGGTTCTAGACCAGCCTTGCCCAGCCTGGTGCCCTCCAGATGTTTTGAACAGCAACTTTCAATCAGCCCCAGCCAGCATAGCCAAAACACCTGAAAACTGAAAACAGCTGGAAGGCAACAGTTTGGGGAAAGGTGGTCAAGGATCAAGTTTACTATTATTTATCATTAGCAGGTTTGTACCTGGGGCTGCTTAGGAATTCTAAGGAACCAAAAGCCATCAGTACAGTTTTGAAAAGTTCACTCTGCCATCTCGATTCAAAATGGTGCCCAAGGTTATCCAAGCATAGATGAAAACCATCATGCAAAATTTGGTTATGTTACCTTAAGAGGTGTCTAAATGCACAGTGAAGAAACAAACTTCCAAAATAGATTTACACCTGCATTTTTCAGATGGGAGGGACTTTTGACGGTGGGCAACAGAAAAGTATGACCTGTGCAGGGCAGTGTGGGGTGGGCCACACAAACCTCATGGGTTACAGACATATATATAAAACAGCAAGGTCCCAGAGGCCCAGTGTGGATTGTAACTAGGATAGCCATAGACAGTGGAGGCCAGGAATCATATTTGCACAGAAGAGGGAATAATGCTTTTCAGCACTGGAGGTGAAACACCCTGCTGTTGCCCGCAATATGGGGGTTGGGAATACTCTGTAAGTCTCCCGTGCCAGGCAGGGAGGGAAATCCTTTCTGAATGCCCTCCTCCTGCTCAGGGACTGGCTTCTCCCTTAAGTGCAAAGCCTGGTCACACTGCCAGGCAGATGGGGGAGATCTCCCCCTCCTGTCTGGTGACAAAGCTGGGTATTGGAATGCCTCCCCTCTCACTAATTCAGCAGGAGGGGAGATGTTCTGTTGAGCTTTCTTGCTGGTCCCTCCCTGCCCCCTGAGGCTGGGGAGAAGGCAGCAAACCTGGGCAGCGGAACAGGGGTGCCACGCTTTGAGGCTCTGCACAGATGGCTGTGCATTGGGGTGGGGGGGAGGACTGCACCATATGAAATCCACAAGGCCCAGCAGCAGCCTGGCTGTCCTCCCTTTACCTCAAGTCGCCTTATCCAAACACACCTCCCCTAAACACTCTTTTCAATTACTGCGGCAATCACATTAAGAGTCCTCTAAAAAAAAATTAAGCCCAGAGGGTGCCAGTATCTCTGCGGGGCTACGGTGATGGCAGAGCTGCTGGGCAGAGGAAACTGCCAAAGAGTCCTGCATGCCCCACGGAGTGAGGTTTGTGCCAATGCAGAATTGCATCGCAATACTCAGCCTGCTGCAGCTGTTTGTGTTACTAAGCTGTTGAAGGCGAACATGCTCAGAGCAGAGGGGGAGGCCCTGGTGGGACGCAAATCATTTTCCCAAGGAGAGAGCGAGAGCAATCCAGGCTGCTGCTTTCATCAGTCTCGCCCCCCCCCCCCGCCCAACTACCAGCATTATTTACTACCCAGATCTCAAGCTCTTGGAAAAGTGATGTCTGTCCCAACTCTGGTCACTGGCAGCCATCCAGCTTGCTAAGGATATTCAGGGTTGTCAAACTGCATGAGAAAGTCTGCTGACTTCAGGAAATTTGCTGCTCAAGGGTACCCCTTGCTCCCCACATTCATATGACTTGCCATACACCAGCCCTCTCCAACCTGGGGTCCTTTGGAACTACAACTCCCATCAGCCCCAGCTCACATTGGAAGGGCAGCAAATATACTGGATTGCATCAACAGTCCATCTAGCCTACGGTCACACCTTACATTTAAAGCACATTTAGCACACTTAAAGCACATGGGCTCACAGCCCAAGTTCATTTGCCCATAGAATTGGTGCAAACCACAGACTCATTCTCCTGCACAAGCTCCCACTGCTCCATCATTTCCATGGTTCTTGCAGAGGAAAACTTCCCAATGACTAGTGCATAAAAAGGATTGGCTTCCTTGATAAGGGGGCAACTAGCAGAAGATTCCCAGGTTCTCTGGCAATAGGTAGAATAGGCTCCAGGTTATCTGAGGCCTTTTCACTGCCACAACTGCATGTTGCTTGCCCTCTGCAACCCACTGCATCACTTTCCAGTAAGAGGGATCAAAGTGAGTGGGAAGCTGCTGTTATTTTTCTCACAGTATACAAGTTGTACAAGTGACAATAAAGTATTTCAATTTTCCCTGCTTGAAGGGGGTGAGCAGGCAGAGGTGTAGTGTCTTTGTATGGTTTAGCCACTAGGTGGCACTGCACTTAATGGTTAAATACAGGTTCCACTATCAAAATGCTTATTATACAACAGCAAAAAATCACTTATCCAAACACAAGGAATTGGTACCCAAACCTTCCTATACACACTGCAGATTCAGATATCCAAACAGTCAGACTTGCATGTAGTGCTGTAAACATTTAAGCAGCCGTAAAGAAGTTTTACTTTTTTGTGTTTTGTTGGTCCAAGGCAGCTGTTTTGCCAGAAACCATACTGGGAGGGACAGGGAGAGATCAGACAAGTAAGAGAGCATTTTGTCCTTCCTTGTTTGCCTTTTGCAAGGTTTCAGCAGATTTTCCTGAGGTATTTTGATGTTTAGGGGTCAAAATTCTATGGTTGGGAATGCATTTGAAATCTCCCCATAGGAATCAGTGGAAATCGTTATCTCATTATGTGAACGCTCACCTAATAAATGATTTCCTGAAAACACAATGTGTGCAGATAGTGAAACCTGCAAGTTTGTGAGTGGTGTCAATTATTCCCTGTATTTATTCTCCCTGAGCAGAAGTAAAGTTATTGTCTTAGCTTCCTCATCAGCATGTTCTCTAAGCCAGAGGTGAGGAATCTGTCATCCTTCAATTGTTGCTGGACTCCTGCTCCCATAATCCTTGACTGCTGGTGTTGTTGGCTGGTGTTGATTGGAGCTGGGACTCCATTATCTGGAGTGGCCACCGGTTCCTCAGTGACAGTAAGGAGCCTGGGGGCTCTGGAGACACTTGCTAGGATGACATGTGGGCCTTAGCAGCTGCTCAATCACACTGACCCCTGATATGGGGTATTGGGTTTGAATCACCCCTCATTTAATCAGAGATAAGGCCCAGGTGGCGCTGTGGTCTAAACCACTGAGCCTCTTGGGCTTGCCGATTGGAAGGTCACGGTTCGAATCCCCGCGACGGGGTGAGCTCCTGTTGCTCGGTCCCTGCTCCTGCCAACCTAGCAGTTCGAAAGCACGCTGGTGCAAGTAGATAAATAGGTACCACTCCGGTGGGAAGGTAAATGCCGTTTCCATGCACTACTCTGGTTCGCCAGAAGCGGCTCAGTCATGCTGGCCACATGACCTGGAAGCTGTATGCCGGCTCCCTCGGCCAGTAAAGCGAGATGAGCGCCGCAACCCCCAACGGTCAGGGGTCTTTTTACTTTTACCTTTAAGGTCCATTCTGTATACATAGTATGCAGCAGTTACATAAGATGCTCCAAGTCATTACAGCCACCTTTCGGAGGTGTCCCTTCACACTAGTCCTCCCTAGCCACTTTGATAAGCAACACAGAGAATACCTTTGTCTCTAATGCTACAAAGTGCTTTGCTGGCTCCGACCAAGTTCCATTTGTCTTAGTCTTCTGTTTCCAACAGAGGACAGTTGGGTGCCTCTGTCTGGTACTTCCAAGCACAGCATGACTCACCCATCACAGGCAGTTTCTCCTCAGTAGCTGGGAGACAGAGCTAGACTGCCTCTGAACACAGAGGTTTTATTTGGTTGTCCTAACAGCTGTTGTTGGCCACTCAACTTCCATCAATTTGTCGAATCCATTTTTAAAGCTGATAGCCACCCATTGCAGCAAATGCTAATGAAGTAAAGAACTACCCTCCATACTCCAACTGACAGTCCTTAGAAATGTGGACAGAATAAATCTGAATGCTTAGAATGTCTGAACTGGAAGACATGGAAGATACTGTCCAAAGTGAATATGCACATGGACTGCAGTTGGTCACCTTTACCATCCAGAAGTGTCACATCTTTGAGCTCATATTCTATTTTACACTGCCACTAACAAATGGCAAGTTGGATGTTTCTCAGAGTGCAAATGGAGGATTGGCTGGTTGAGACATCACTCTGAGACTTGCTCATTGACATAGCCTGCTGATTGGCTTCCTGTGTCCCATATGAGGCACTCTTTTTAACCACAGAAGCCCTTTGACAAGCTGGGCCCCAAAGAACACTTCTTTCTAAACATTCCTCCCTTCCCACCCACTGGTGAACACCTGTTTTGTATCTTGCATTTCCAGGAATTTAAGTCAATGAGAGCCCAGAGTAGGGCCTTATTGGTGATAGCACCAGTGTGGAGGAACTCCCTTGCCCACACAGGACCTCTTGGCGACCTAGGGATCCTGGAAGAGTGAGGGAAGAAGGGGCCAAGCCCCCAAAGTTTGCTGGAGGGTGGGGCCAAGCCCCCCAGAAATGATCAGGTAAAGAAGACTGCTGTTGGGAAGGTTTAATTGATAGAAGAAGAGGAAGAAGCGCAGCCACCTTTCCTAGAACTGAGAAACTGACTGCATCATCTTCCTTGCCATGTTTTGGAAACAGAGCTTTTCTGTGGAGGGATGAGCTGAGCTGACTGCTAATATGCAAAGGCTGAGAGAGTGAGTGAGCTGAGGTTGAGAGAGAAGAGGCTGAGCCCTGAACAGTGTGCACCCAGAGCTTCCTTCTACAGTTCTATGACATTCTTTGTCTCTTTTCAGCATGCTTAGAGTTCCTTTTGAATTTTTTAACATAATAATATTGGATTACTTTGAGTCCCTCCCATGCACACCTTACTTTGAGTCCCTCCCATGCACACATTGAGAGCCTAATGTCCACACACACCCTGGGGAAGAAATTCAATTCAGTTCACATTTAAAGGCACTTTGCAAAATAATATGAGAATGGAAACATGGCCATCCTTTGAACTTCATGCTCTCCAAACTTCATGATGAAATTCTCCAACCAACCAATATTTACAAAAATGCATATTATATTATGGGGAAATGTGCATAAAAATTAATATAGCATTGAAAATGGCATACTAAAATGTATTATACTAGGGGAAATTACTTGCAAAAATGTACAAATGAGTCAAAATTGCATGCAAAAAATGTGTTTATTAGGAGAAATTTGCCCTAAGATGCTGATGAATTTTCAGTATTTTTTAAAATCATGAGCATTTTTCTTTAATTTTTTTAAAAAGTGATTTGCTGTGGAAGAATGTGGAGAGCTGAATTAAGACTGGAAAAACTGGAAACTGAGGGAACTGAAATAGACAAATCCATCTTACGTGCCTTTTACATCTGTATTGGGCTGAAGCATATGTTTCATGGGAACTCTAATTGTGAATTGCTTGCCCTGCATTTTTAATGTTTGGTGTTTTACTTTTTTGTTTCTGCTGCTCTTTTTTATGCAAGGCCAGGCATAGGCAAACTCCGGCCCTCCAGATGTTTGGGACTATAATTCCCATCATCCCTGACCACTGGTCCTGTTAGCTAGGGATGATGGGAATTGTAGTCCCAAACATCTGGAGGGCTGGAGTCTGCATATGCCTCTGCAAGGCATTTCATCCTGATCCTCTGGAACAAAAGCTATGACTGTATGATATTCCTTAGTAGGTTGCTTTCAGCACCATATTGTTGGAAAACATCATCACCATCAAGAGCAAGGATAATATAAACAACGTACACCTTCTCTTAGCATAGATCCTTACGTAGCACTAGAGGGTGATATCAGCACAGTTGTGAGATCTGCTAGGTGTGCAGCAGTACAAAAAGTATTTAAGGTGGGAACCCTAAATGAGGGAGGGGGCAGGTAGTCCAACATAAACTACCAAGGAATGAATATGCTCAGTTGATATGGAATGTTAGTTGACTGTTGGAGAATGTGAGGATGGGCGGTCTTAAAATGAAGGGCTGTATACAAATTAAATAAACAACAACTGGGCTGGGGATGGAATGGAGTATCCTGGAAAAGGAGTACTCAACACTGCAAGGTTCTGATGCAGGTCCTGCTTGTAATCACCACCATCACTGCCACTGCAGAGACGTGCAGCGCTCCAAAACGGACCCTTTCTAGACTCAGTAGCTTAGCCGTTTACTTGTCACTCTATCAAACACCCTGCTTTGCATCTGGCAGTTCTTGGGGAAAGCTTTTGAGCTCGGCCTTCCCTTGTGGCACCAATTTTTCTCCCCCTCCCTTTTCTTCTTAGGACGGACCTGTCAATCAGTCAAGAAGATCTAGGGCAAGACTCACTGCGAGGCATAGTTTCAATTCTGCTTGGGGAAAATATATAGATACATATACAGACTCCAAAATCCAAGTGAGTTGGTTTCCCATGGGAACAAGGAGGTATGGCAGTTTTCCATTTCCCCCCGTCTTAAGTTCAGTGTTCTACATTTGCACATCAGTTTGCCATTTATTTCTTTTCTTTTCTTTTCTTTTCTTTTCTTTTCTTTTCTTTTCTTTTCTTTTCTTTTCTTTTCTTTCTTTCTTTCTTTTTAAAGTTTCTCATTAAAATTCATCAGAATTTTTGTGTGAATTTATCCTAATACAGACACTATTCTATACAATTTTTTGCCTGACAAATATATGGTTGCAAAGCATATTTCCCCTAGTTTGATGTATTTTTGAATGTTATTTTTACACATTTTATTGCACATTTTACCCCAGTATGCACATTTTTGTGCACATTACTTGGCTGGAGAACTGCACTACAAAATGCAGAGAACTGCGGGTTTTGAAGGAAGGCTGAGTTTTGTTCTGCGTATTGTTTCAAAAACTGAATTTGATAAAATTGTCTTGAAATAGGAACTGAATCAAATTTCTCCCTCTTCACGGGTACCAAAGTCTTAGTTCAGTCCCAAGTTGTTACTCACCCACTGATTACAAATGGTTTTGAAATCCATAAAATTGCACTTTGGAAGGATGGGGGAAGCCAACCCTTTTAGCCTTCCCCTTTCACAGCTGCTTAAGATACTATGAAGGGGCAATTAAACTCCACTAAGCGATCTTGTGAACACTTTGCCCCCTATGCATGTGCAGGGACTCTGGACTGAATGAGATTCAAAGCTTCAGCTCTTTTGGCGTGCAAAGCAGCTGGCAGGACGGCTCGAGGGAGCACCACTTTGCAACCCAAAAAGAGCCCAGCAGAGCTGCACACCTGCTCCACCCCAGCGCCTGTCAGCTAAAAGGATCACTGTGTTTTCCTTTAGCTCTGCCAGCCTCCTCTCTGGAGAAGTGTAGCTTGACAGCTGATCTGGGCTCCTGCCAAAATATTAGGGGTGAAGGTTTTCCCCTCCATCGCATTTCCTTGTTAACTGTTGCAAGCCGTGCAGAGAGAGCCTGATCTTTTGGGTAGTCTTGGGCTGGTTTTCTTTTAAGGAGAAGCTGGCAGCATTTTGTCTTCCAGATGCTAGTTGCTAAAATAATAGTAATAATAAGATGGCCATATTCACATACCCCAGAAACTTTGCTTGTTATTCAGTTCAGTATGAAAGGATTGGCAGAGCTGTGTGTGTGTGTGTGTGTGTGTGCGCGCGCGCTAGCTGGGGTTTTTTTTTTTGTCCCAGGTGAAGCATCCAGAGGGGCACCACTGAGGCTGCCCGCCTATATGTGTATGTATGCAAACGTGTATGGGGTGTGTGTGTGTACGAAACTGGATCTTTGACCTGGGTGAAATAAAACCTAGTTTTGCCCTTGGGAAAGAATGAGGGGTGGGCTAGGAAGAATCAAGGCAGGCCATATGGATGGAGGCAAAGGGGAAGCAAGCATAGCTGTTTGCACACAACTGTGCAAGAGTTGTTGTTTTAAAGGTGCTCAGTCCAGTGGGGACTAGGCTTTCTGGAGAGATGGAATGGGAACAGACAAATCTGTTAGTTTTGATTTCTCTGAGATTGTAATTCTTCTAGTTTGCAGGTTGCTGCTTTTTTTAAGTCCTCTTCAAAATACACCAGCATTTTAGTGCAAATTTTAGTGCTAATTTTAGTGCAGTTTTGCCTAATATGTACGTTTTGCAACACAACTTCCTCCAACACAATGCATTTTGTATATGATATTTCCACTGCATCTATATGCACACTTTACTATGGTAAATGCATTTTTGTACACATTACTCGGCTGGAGTACTATGTCGCACAATTTCTTGGGCTGTTTCAGTCTGTGACTTGTTTCAGGACATGCAAATTAGGCACATTCGCCGTTGACTGAGCCAAATTTCTCCCCTATCCTTGGGTGGCAGAGACTATATGGGGAATATTGGGCAATGGAGCTGATGGCTCTGGTTTCTGGGAACAATCATGTACTCATGGTATTGTAAAGTTGGAAGGGACAACAAGGGTCATCTAGTCCAAGCACCTGCAATGCAGGAATCTGATGTGGGGCTTGACCATGACCCTGAGATTAAGAGTCTCATGCTCTATCAACTGAGCCATCTCATGCAGGCCCAACCTCTCTGGAGTTCATCTCTTCTTAGTTTTCTTTTTTATTGTTGTAGTTCAGTGATAGGCATCTATCCTACATGCAGCAGGTCCCAGGTTCAACAGTGGTACCTCGGGTTAAGAACTTAATTCGTTCCGGAGGTCCGTTCTTAACCTGAAACTATTCTTAACCTGAGGTACCACTTTAGCTAATGGGGCCTCCCGCTGCTGCTGAGCCACTGCTGCCTGATTTCTGTTCTCTCTTTTTTTTTAAAAAAATAAATTTTTATTAACCGGCCAATCAAATCAAATTAAATCACATCACATAAATTCCGAATTACAAAGCCGAATTTTAAATTTTTGTTGGGGGGGACCCATATTTCAAGATCCGAAGGGGGATTCTGATCATCTTCTTGCCACTGCGTTAATGTCCAAATCAATCCAAATCAGTCCAAACAGGGTTCATAATTCTATCCAGTCTTATCTTGCTGTTTCCACATCACATCTTGTTCATATATTTTCTCTTTTTTCTTTATGATCTCTTCTGATAGTCTCCTTAAGCCGATAAACACCAATAATAATCCTGTGTGAATTTTTCCGTTCTTCCAATCCTCAAATCGAGATGGTTTCCATATATCATCACCTTCATAGATAACAGCGCTCTTTCCATCATTAATTACAGAACTGTCATTCTTAAGTCCCACTGAGGAGTTTCACCCACAATATAAAAACAGCTCTATTTCTCTATTTCTCCTCTCAGACATAAATCCTCCGACAGAACTTCCCAATATGGCGACGGCATTTTTAACTGCGTCATTCCAAACCTCTTATACATTCCACGCTCTTCTTAAAACATGCTTTGGTTCGAAAGTTTATCTCCACACAGCCTTAAATCCACAGCTTAAGTCCTTAAAATGACATTTCTGACTCGTGAGGGGAGGGGATTCTTGTTTAATCACATAAGGAAAGAAAGGAAAGTTTCCCCCCCTCCCCCATCAGTCATTTGCCATACCGTGTCTTGGCGTATCTTCTCATGATTTAATCTTGTCTTGTTTTATCAGAGATCTCTTCTGTTAGCAGTCTTTACTCCCCCTCCTTCCTTGAAATATGTGCATTCCTTCATCCAAATTGTTTCTTTTGAAGTTCTTGCAGCTAGTTGCGCGGATCAGGGACGGCGTCCAGGAGCACCGGAATCCCACAGGAGGGCTTTGTGCCTAGTGCCCCCATCCCCACAAATTCCGGGGTGGTATAGGGCACAGCAGGCAAGGGCAGTCCCCCCCCATCCTGGGGGGGGTAGGGAGGCTAATTACTCCCATCATAGCCTCCAAATTACTTTGTGTGGGTCGGAGAGATGTTATTGTCAGCCATCTTCTGATGCGCCCCCTAGTGGCCCCCCGCCTGATTTCTGTTCTCATCCTGAAGCAAAGTTCTTAACCCAAGGTACTATATCTGGGTTAGCGGAGTCTGTAAACAGAAGTGTCTGTAACATGAAGCATATGTAATCTGAGGTACCACTATATATCCAGTTAGGGCTTGGAATATCCTCTGTCTGAAAACCTGGAGAGCTGATTCCCCTCACCATAGATGAAGCTGAGCTGGACTGTCCAATGGCCTCACTTACGATAAGGCAGCTTGCTATGTTCCCATGTAAGACTCCCAAAATGACTGCAGGGCAAAATAATAACTGGCATCTGCAGGGATTGCAAAGCCACCAGCAGTTACGGTTTCTGTCTTCCAAGTATGCCAGCTTCTGTGTTTGGCCATTGGATGCCATGCCTTTGTGCCCAGAGCCCTTGTCCTCATTTCACACAGCCTCCGAGATCAGAGGAAATTAAAGCAGCACGAAGCCATGAACCAGACTTGATATCCCTCTGACCCCTGACAGCTCTGAAACAGGTGGACCATGGGACACCTTCTGAGCCAGGTGGCTCCAATCCACGGGAGGGCAAAGAAAGCCTTACTACCTGGACGTTGCCATAGCAACTGTCCTGCCAATCCTTGTCTCTGTGTTGTATTTGATCATCCAGTGATCAGAGCCTGGCAGTTCTTTTGCTCTGAATCCTGCTGTTGGGCGCTTGTGGGCTAAAAAGCTGGGATGTTACAGCACATAAAACTCCAGACTCCCCAGCTGGGGTGCTGAAATAAACATCTGTCTGCCAAGCCCAACAAAAAGAGTCAAAATTGTGCCAATGGGGAATTTCTCTGCCATTCAAGTAATACCCTGTCTGATCCCTCAAGTTTTGGCAGGGGGGTGGAAGAATTTTGGGTGAGGGCATGGAGCCTCTTATTTTATTTCCTCTTGATTATTCATTAAACCATTCTATATCACCGCTTGGTTCTAAGAAGTGCCTGCGGGACAATAAAACCGCACTTCAAATTTACAATAATAAATAAGTAAAGATAGCAATTTCAGCCACCATAAAACATGAGTTGGGGGGGGGCACAAGAACACAAGCAGATAAAATCCACACATATTAAAAACCTGGCAGAATGGAAATGCCTGACCTGCCTGCCTAAAAGGACATTAGTGATCTCACATGGGAGGGAGTTCCACAACTGTTGGGCCTCCACCAAAAAGACTCTGTCACACATCCCTGTTAATTATATCAGCCTTAGTGGGGGAAAGGGACACGGGTGGTGCTGTAAACCACTGAGCCTCTTGGGCTTGCTGATCAGAAGGTTGGCGGTTCGATTCCCCGAAATGGGGTGAGCTCCCGTTGCTCGGTCCCAGCTCCTGCCAACCTAGCAGTTCGAAAGCACGCCAAAAAAGTGCAAGTAGATAAATAGGTACTGCTCTGGCGGGAAGGTAAACGGAAGTTCCGTGTGCTGGAAGCGGCTTAGTCATGCTGGCCACATGACCCGGAAAAACTGTCTGTGGACAAACGCCCGCTCCCTTGGCCTGTAAAGCAAGATGAACGCTGCAACCCCAGAGTCATCCGTGACTGGATGTAACTGTCAGGGGTCCTTTACCTTTTTAGTGGGGGAACCTGGAGCAAGGCTCAAGGAATTGTGCACTCAGATGCAGGTCTCAGAAGTAGAGCATCTGCTCATTGGTAGAGCATTTATTTTGCATCGAGGCGGTTCCAGGTTCAATCCTTAGCATCTCCTGCCTGTTGATGTTAGCCAGACAACTTTGCTGCATTGTTTTCAATGCTTGCTAATTAAAACCATCTTTGTTTGTTTTGGCAAGGTGGGCTTTAATATGTAATTTTACTATGTGTCATTCTTTTAAAATTGCTGATTTATATTTTGATATTTAAAAAATTATGTCAATTTGTTTTAAATGTTTACCTTCGTTAGTATTTTTAATGCATATTTTAGAATAGATTGCTCTTGGTAACTCACTTAGAGGCTTTCTTTTGAGCAAGCAAGCAGGATATATATATATATATATATATATATATATATATATATATATATATATATGAGAGTTAATGAATGTATGAGAATCGTGGCAAGAGAAATGTCTGCTAACGTCACATTTCTACCTGTGTTTATTCCCCCACCTGCTCTGCACAGGTGCCACTGAGCCATTTTTCTTTCCTTTACATCTTATTTTTAAAAGCTATTCTTTCTCCACCCTTTTCACTTTTGCAACTTGACATCCAGGTTTGAACCAACCGGGAGAGGAAAGCTTTCTGGAGCCTTGAGCTGGCTTAGCCCTTAAGGCTTAAGGGAATGTGGGAGAAGAAGGGTTAAGAATCACAGGATCAGCTAATTAGGTTTAACTGTGTCAAACCAGGATGGCATATTAGCCTAATTACTCTCGCCCTCTGATTGGCTTGTGGGAGGGGCGGTGTTCCTGGATGCCCTGGGTAAAGGAGCTTCTAATTAAAGCATTTTCATCCCATGTTTCAGCAACTGGCTGTGCCACAACTATGCCACCTTTTTGCACTCAGTGCTGTTTGTTCTCCCTCGCAGATGGTCTGAGGAAAGGGGCTTAGGAGGAGGGGTCCATAGCATGATGGCAAAGCATGCACTTTGCATGCTGAAAGCCCCAGATATAATCCCTCTAGGTCTGTTGTAAAAAGATCAGCTACCAGATGTCTGAGACTCCGGACAGCCACTGCTGGTCAGAGTAGACCATGCTTCACCAACTTGGTTCTCCCCCCCCCCCCCAGGATGTTGCTGCAATCCACTAACCACCACCCTGGCTGTTGGGCATGCTGGCTGAGGCTGATAGGAGTTGGAATCCAACCACATCTGAAGAGTTGGAGTAGATTATACTGGGGTAACCAGACTTAGTATAAGGCAGATTCCCATGTTTGTTATGTTATGTTTTGAGATTAAGGGGTAGGCTTAATGAAACCAGAAATGGACTTAATAGTCATGAAAAAGCTGTCAAGCAGTCAGCTTGAGAAGCACCCCCTCCCTTTCTTTCTAAGTTTTAGAGTATAACATTTAGTAAGTTTGTTTTTCTAAATACGGCAGTTCAAGTTCACCTATAAGAACTCCATGCGCTACCATGTTCCTCCATGATTTTTCTACCCTGCCTTTAAAGACAATGAGGTTGTTTGCCACCACTACACCTTAGAGCAAACACCATTATTTAGCTATGCACTAAGCAAAGGTAAGGGACGCGGGTGGCGCTGTGGGTTAAACCACAGAGCCTAGGAATGCTGATCAGAAGGTCGGTGGTTCGAATCCCCACAACGGGGTGAGTTCCCATTGCTCGGTCCCTGCTCCTGCCAACCTAGCAGTTCGAAAGCATGTCAAAGTGCAAGTAGATAAATAGGTACCGCTCTGGCAGGAAGGTAAACGGCGTTTCCGTGCGCTGCTCTGGTTCGCCAGAAGAGGTTTAGTCATGCTGGCCACATGACCCGGAAGCTGTACGCCGGCTCCCTTGGCCAATAAAGCGAGATGAGCGTCGCAACTCCAAAGTTGGTCACGACTGGACCTAATGGTCAGGGGTCCCTTTACCTTTCCTTTCCTTTCCCCCAGCATTAAGCCTCACTGGATAATAACCCTGTAGTATCTAACATTATGCAAGAGGGAAAGAACATCTTCATGTCCACTTTCTGTATGCCTCCAATATGCTCCACCTATTTTGCCTTTCCCTCCTGAGCTAAAAAGCTTCAAATGTTGCAACCTTTCCTTGTCAGGCAGCTTGCTCCATCCCCTTCATCATTTTTGGTTGTTGCCCTTTTCTGTACATTTTCCAGCTCTACAATACCTTTTCAAAATCATGACACCCAGAACGATACACAGCATTCCAATCCAAGCACATAAGAAGAGCCTGGCTGCTAGATCAGGCCAAAAGACCCCTATAGTCCAGCATTCTAGTCTCTCAGTGGTCAACCAGATACCCCCAGTGGGAAGACAACAAGCAGAACCTGAGTACAACACCAACACTTTCCTCACTTGCAATTCCCAGAAACAGGTATTCAGAGCCATACTGGGTGCAAGAGTGGAGGTCAATGTCGATTTGTATATAGGTATTTGTGAAAGGCTACCTATTATGACAGGCTTCACACTCCAGTTGAAATTGTTTGGAACAAGCCGAGAATAAAACTCCTGCCTGCCTGACGCCCACCAGCCCTCTTGACGTTGGCTATGAATGTTAGACCTTACCTTGGATGTTTTCGGGAGGCTCCTTTGGCGCAGGCTTGGGTTTCATGACTGGTCTCGCTGAGCTCCTAACAGCTTGGTGTTTCAGCAGTTGGAAAGAATATTTCATTTTAAGGCAGTACTGTGGCTTATTGTAAAAGACTCCCAAAGACTACTTAGAAGCAGAATTCACGTATAGCTGGGATGGGTAAAGAGAGAGGTAGAGATGGAGTTTGAGAGATAATGACCTAGTCTCCATAAACACCATACATTTAAAGCACATGTGCACCAAGAACCCTGGGAAGCGTAGCTTGTTAAGGCTGCTGGGAATTGTGAGAGGTAAACTAGAGTTCCCAGGATTCTTTGGGGGGAAACCATGTGCTTTAAATAAATGGTGTGTATATGGCCTGAGACTGAGTCACATCCACGCCGTACAACTAAAGCACATGGCTTTTCCCAAAGAACCCTGGGAACCGTAGTTTACCCACACAGAGCTACAATTCCCAGCACCATAACAAACCACAGTTCCTAGGATTTGGGGAGGGGGAGAGTCATGTGCTTTAAGTGCATGCTATGGATGTGACCATATGCTGGTAATTTTTTATGCCTTTGCAAAAAAATTCTTTAAAGCCTAAGATGGGCAGGGGGGACTCCTGGCATTTTGCTACCTGAGGTGCAGAAACAAGATGGTTCCCACTCACCTGTTTCTTCCTTGTATAAGAACTGACCATAATGTCAGTTGTACCTTACTGCAAGATTAGCAGCAATGGGACAGAGTCTGCCATTACTGCCTCCAAGGTGAGTTGAGGACATATAGAGAAGGCAGTGTGGAACACACAGCAGTGGCCTCAAAACACCTTATTATTGACTCCTCCCTGATTCACAACCTATGCCGCCTGAGGCAGCTGCCTCACTTTGCCTACTGGGAGGGCCAGCCCTGTTCCCTCTCCACCGGATTGGATTCTTGTCCTTCCTTTCTTACAAGACAGTGCTCAATATAGATGATGCAACTGTTTCCTTGTACACTCATGTCTACCTACACCAGGGGACAGTAAGCTTTTCTGCCTTCTGCTCTTTTTTTTTTTTTTTTGACATGCAGAAGGTCCTAGGTTCAACCCTCAGCAGAGGCCATAGCCTCAAACCCTGGAGAGTTGCTGCTAGGCTGTGTAGACAATACTGAGCTTGGTTGACCAATGGTCTGGCTCACTACAAAGCAGCTCCTTGTGTTCTTATTTGGAAAGGGGCCACGTAGCTCAGTGGCAGAGCATATGCTTTGCACACAGAAGGTCCCAGTTTCAATCCCTGACATATATCCAGGTAGGACTGGAAGTGTTTCCTGCCTCAAATCCTGGAGAGCTGCTGCTAGGCTGTGTAGACAATACTGAGCTAGATGGGTCCAATGGTCTGACTTGGTGTAAGGAAGCTTCTCATGTTCTTGTCCTAGAACAGAAAGTGCCATAGCACAAACTTGGAAGGGCAAGGGGCGGGTATCATTGCCAATACTTTAATAAATAAATAAACGACCCCAACGGTGATTTTTAGGTCTCTGTGAACCAATGTCAGTCATGTACATTTCAGGCAAGCAGAAAACATACAACAGACTGGGTGTTGGGAATTGCCCTATGCTCTAAACAACTTCTAATCTACATACCACACTGGTTTCTCTTTGCACAAGCAACTATATACAAACTATATACAACTGCCTGGTTTCCATGGCCTTCTCATATCACCACAGTACAGTGGTGCCTCGCAAGACGAAATTAATCCGTTCCGTGAGGCTCTTCGTATAGCGGTTTTTTCGCCTTGCAAAGCAAGCCCATTGACAGCTTAGCGGATTAGCGTTATTAGCGGTTTAGTGGCTTTTAGGGGATCATCTGATAAGCGGCTTATCAGCGGATCAGCTGATAAGCGGCTTAGGGCTTAGGAAAAGGGGGAAAAGAGGGGAAAAACCCCCGCAGGAACTTGCAAGACATTTTCGTCTTGCGAAGCAAGCCCATAGGGAAATTCGTTTTGCGAAGCGCCTCCAAAACGGAAAACCCTTTCGTCTAGCGGGTTTTCCGTCTTGCGAGGCGTTCGTCTTGCGGGGCACCACTGTAGTGAGCTGAGAACAGTCACTTCTGCTATTAATCACCACTCTCCTTAGATGCATCTGTCAAAACCCTGAGGTTCAATCCCATCTCACCAGCTGTATGTGCAGGGCACAGTTGGAACCACACAAAAGAATCGAGCCCTGCACTTTGGGGGGAGGGTGTCTGTGGAAAGCAAGAGTTAACACATGGAAAGCAAAGCAGGTGTCCTAACAGTTATCATGTGTGGCCAAATATGTCAACTTCAGCTTCTCACTTTTCCTATCTGAATTTCAGTTCTTTACATTTCTCTCTCAGTTTGTGAATTCCCCAACCCATAATGAAAATGCATCAGCATTTTAGTGCAAATTTCTCCTAATATCCGATGCAATTTCACCCAATATGCACTTTTTTAGCAATGCAATTTCTCCTAAAGCAATGCATTTCCGTATATTGTTTTCACAAATATATGCATTTATATGCATACTTTACCTCTGGTATATGCATTTTTGTTACATTACTTGGCCGAAAGCCATCTTGCAAAATTTGGAGAAGTGAGAATTCCGAAGAATGGCTACCTTTGGGTTTGTGTGTTGTTTCAGGAAGTGTTAATTGTGAGTTCGGGTTCTAGCCAACTCCAAGCAGACCCACTGAAATGAATGGACAGAAGTTAAGCATGTCCATTATTTTCAATAGGTATACTCTGAGTAGGATTAGCACTGGCAACAACCCTTCACATTTAATTGCAAACTGAATCAAAATTCTCCTCCATTTCTACTATATGCTGAAGCAGCTCCTAAGCATCACCCCGAGACAGTGGGGCGCTAGCTATGACAGCTTGTCTCAGCAGAGTATTTCCTACCTTCAGTTCCTGCATCAGTCTTGGCCGGGGAGGAGCTGGCTTGCAAGGGGGCCACGCCAGAAGAGCTGGTTGTTTCTTGCAAAAGCAATATAGGAGAGCTGTATTATGCTAGGGATTTAAAGCATTGCTACTTGGGTCTTATGGATGGCTCAAGAAATATTACACCAGGTGCTTTAGGTGATGAAAATCCACTCTGACTTCCCTATAGCAAAGTCTTTCCCTTTGTAGTGAGGCCATCTGGACCTGCACAAACTCTGCTCATACCCTAAAGCTGCCTGTGGATGGAAGTAGATGAGACCACAAGCTTCTGAATTCCACTAGACACCCAGAAATGGGAATCCAGAATCTGATTCCAGAGAGGCCCAGCTCAGCCACAGAAACTAAGCAGAATCCAGCAAAGGCTTTGTTGATCCATGGAGGCTTTGTTGGCTCAGTTTTTACAGAACAGGGGAAGTGTGCACTCCCAGAAGCCTCCTGAGCTGATGTGGTGGACAGTGCACCCTACAATGATGATTAAGTCACTGGAACCATGGTGGAACCCACTGGATTCCAGTTTTTCCCAGAAACATGGTGGCACAGCAGCGGCCATGTATATCAAGGAGGGGCAGTGGCTCAGCCACAATTCCCTGCCAAATGTACCCATGCCATATCCCATGATGCACAAGGATGCATCTCTTCTTGCACACTCCAGCAACACCAACACCAGGAAAGAGCTGGGTTGCTGGGCAAAATATGAATTGCCTACACCTGCTCCCAGAATGTAATCAAGTGCTATTAATGCTCAACCCCCACAAGTAGCATGTGGGAAGTCACAAAGAGAGACCTTTGGATCCTGTCACCTCTGACTAGGGATGCAAGGATCTGGTCATCTTTGACAATGGATGGAATAATCAATTTCTTATTTTTCCCAATCTTAAATTTGGCTCTCCAACATTTCTGCAGCAATTTGCAATTTTTCTTTTTAAAACCCCTAATGGAATTTCTCCCAGCATTTTAGTGTGAATTTCCCTTAGAACAGATTTTTATATGTAGTTTTGACTAATACAGGCATTTCTGCAAGCAATTTCTCACAATATGATGCGTTTTTATATGTTTATCTCATTAATATATTTATTTTTAGGCACACTTTGCCCTAACATATGCATTTGTGTAAATATTATTTGGTTGTAGAACTGCCTGGCAATTTTTTTAATATAATTATGAATTTTGAAGGATGCCTGTGTTTTGGTTATTGTATTGTTTCAGAAATCGAAAATTTGATAAATTTGGCTTTAAATGAGAACCTAATCAAATTTCTCCCCTATCTCCAACGCTGACAAAAGAATTTACTCGGCAGCCAGTACTTTCCCCACATCAATTTTATGGGCTATCAGTCTCTGCTCAAAAATATAAAAAGGAGTGGCAGAAAAGGGATTAATTTGAAAAACAAAACAAAAAACAAAAACCAAAACTCAATTTAAGTAACCTAAGGAGGAATGTGGAAGGAGACGAGGTCAAGAAGTGTGTTCAGCTGAAAAATCTGAAACGACAGAAACGTAATTTTCTTGCCAGTATGGCTGGATCATAAACAATTTAGAGGGATATACTTTTTCATTTTTTAAAAACTTTTTTCATTTTTTTAAAGCCACACTTTAAAGGTGGATAACAGATCGTGTCCTGTTGAAATGGGAGACAGAAGCCAATTGATATTAATAAGGGTGTTAAATCAGAGTACCATGACAGCCCCCGTCAAATTGGCAAGGGCTTAATTAGAGTCACAATAAAAAGTCACCCCGGAGGCATTTTGCTTTTTAGTCATTCACACACACCTCCACTGGCTCAGCTTTTACAGAACAGGGGGAATTATTAATTCACTTTATCCTGAGATGTTTAGCCTTGTGTCTCGGTGACATTCATGGATGGTTTTACATTGCAATCAGGCAAGCATGAGCGAATGGCAGAGATGGAGATGGGAGCAGCTGGGGCCAGGGTCGGTACCAGTGCCTGGCTCCCCCAGGCAGGTCTAGTGCCTAAGCAACCTAGCAGGGCTATCAGCAATGAAGGCTGGTCCATGAGGGTGAGTGAGGCACTGTCTCAGAAACCTCAGCCTGCCCTCATGTGCCTTCTTACCACCACAACTCCTCTGGTTCAGTAGTGGCTGATGCCCACTGAGACTAGTTAGAGTGGAAGGCAGGCAAAGCCAACTAGTATTGTCTCCATCCTCCTCCCTGCTGAGTTCTGCAAGGGCAAAACTGTGAGTAAGGAGGAGGAAATTGGCAGACAATTCTGCTACCCCCTGGACTGGTTATAAATAAGAAAACGGGCAGGTGCAGGGTGGCTGAGGTTGGAGGAGTAGTGCCCCATATTTTGTAAGGGATCAACCTTTATATGACTCTATGAGTCCTTGGCCCCCATACCCACCTCTGCCAATAGATAGCTCTTTTTCCTTGAAAGGCAAAAAGCAGGGATAGGGGAAGATAAAGGTTTAAGCACCTCCTCCTTACCACCACTGGTCTAATGAAATAGCTTCCGAAGCTGCATTTGCTTTTTTTAAACAACAACATAACCCAGAAAATGGCTGGCAATGGGAAGGTCTCTCTGTTTCCCATACTATGCAGTCTGGGGCTGCCTTGGTTGGTTTATTGTTGCTTTTGGGTGTACTGCAGAAAAGCAAGCACTAGCTAAGGAACTAGGAGCATCAAGCTATCTGTAAAATATACCTGTTTTTATCTCTGCCTCTTGCACAGACACAGAAGGAGGGAGATCAGCTGGTTGCTTAACAGTGGCTGCTCAGAGGGTACAAAAGAATCATACACATACACGCACACGCACATTAAAAGAGAAAGTACAGAGAAAGATTCTCAGCAGTGTTTGAAACTCTTCCCTAGGAAAAGACTAGCATGAAAAATTCTGGAGAAACTTAAAGCACAGTATAACCATCTGTATAACGTCTCATAGATAATTCCTGAGTTAGCAGGGCTATAAAATTAACCACTTCAACTTGTAGATTAATCAGCTCAGGTTTCAGTTGACTAACTGGCGAGGGCAAATTTTAATCAATGATGTTCACATGTCAACAGTACAACTCAGAGTTACTGCTACAGAACTCCTGGGCATTTCAAAGGATCGTGGGATATTACTTTATATTTTATATTTATATCTTGAGTGTTCTCCAAGAAGATCTAGGAGGTGTCACTGTGAAGTGGGTAAGGCTGAGAGGGAATGACTGGCCACCTAATGAACTTCACGGTCAAAATGGGTACTTGAACCAGAGGCACTGTTTCAGACTGATGGCTAGATACATTAAATTGTGGTGGCTAACCTGTGGCCCTGCACCTCATCAGAGCATCTGTTATTTCGCTCACCTTATCAGAACACCTGCCCTTTTGCCACATCACCAGAGCACCCACCCCTTCACCCATCTCATCATAGCACCCATTTTTTTAAGGCGTTACTGCAGCTGCAGCCCTAAAGGAAAAGAAGCTGCACATTATTAATGTGTGCTGTCCTGCCAATGCCCTTCTCTGTATTAATTAGGTCTGAAAACAAACAAGCACTTTTGCTGACAAATGGAAAGAACTGAGCAGAAGCACAATGTAACCCCCCCCCACGTACCCCAATCCACACCTACAAGGCAAGTGAAGAGGCAAGCTAGTGAGGCTAGAGTCATCCTTCTATGGCATTATTTGTTGCTACTTAACATAGTGAAGCAGCATACAAAGCTGTTGCAGAAGGGAGGGGGCGATGGAAGACTGAACAGCAGAATCAGCTCTAGTAGATCTACATGAGCAAGTAAGGGGATGAGGAGCTTGTGCCTAGCAAACTACAGCTTGGCACCCACCTGGCTGCTGACTTGTAACAAGTGTGGTGGAAGTAGGAGGAGCAGCAGTGGTAGTGGTAGTAGGAGGAAGAGGAGCAGCAGTGGTAGTGGTAGTAGTAGTAGGAGCAGCAGTGGTGGTGGTAGTAGTGGTAGTAGTGGTGGTGGTGGTGGTGCTAGTAGTAGTAGTGGTGGTGGTGGAAGTGGTTTTGGGAGTTGTAGTGGTAGTAGCTTTTGTGGTAGTAACTCGCTTTGATCGTTCATTTGCTAACAAAACAAAAATAAGGATTGGGATGGGGAGAGGAGAAAGAAACCATAGGATAGTTTTCTCAGGACTTTTTGTCAAGTTATATTTAAAGTACCAAGCCTTTCCAGCAGTATCTTAACCATATTAACAATATACACTTACGGTACAATCCAATGCATGCCTACTCAGAAGTAAGTATTATTGAGCTCATTTGTGAGCATGGGATTGATTGCTATCCACTTATTTGAACCCAATGGATTGTGTCCAATGCAACTGGCATTTAGAGGCATACTGACTCTGCCAGCGGAGGTAGTAGCCATCAACAGCTTAATTCTCCATAAAATTGCCTAATTCTCTTTTAAAGCCATCCAAGTTGGTGACTATTACTATATCTTGTGAGTGTGAATTCCATAGTTTAACTATATGCTGTGTGGAAAAAGTAGGTCCATATACTCAGCTGAAACGTCCCGATATATCTTCCTCTTAATACACACACACACACACACACACACACACCACGGCACACCTTAGTCTAATGAAAGTGAAAGAGACCAGATTCTGTAGCTGAAAAATCTTAACACAATTTTCTCCTAGTGGCAGCGAGGACTTAATGTCCTGCCTGTGATACTTGAGGGGAAAAGTTCACGGCATCCACTGGTGATTTTGGTAACACGCACACACTTTTATTTCCTTCCCTTCTGCTGTTCTAACAAACCTCATGGGGAGGGAAAAACATGGCAGAGCAGCAGAGACAATGAGGTTACTGAAGTCAAAGGAGGTTCTTTTGACAGGATGGGAAATGAGGCACAATTAGAGGAGCAGACATATTGCCCGGAAGGTGCTAATGGACAGTGAAAACAGCCGCTCTTTCTCCCCATCAAGGAACATGCACAGGGACCATGCACCAAACACGTCAAATCCCAGAGTTTCAAGTTTCATTTTCTACTTACTGCCAAAGTTTGGAGCTGCACCTGGAAGAAAAGAAGAAGGGCAAGGGGAAAAAAGAGGGTCAGCAAATACAAAGAAGGGCATGGTGCTAATTAACAGGAAGCTTGCTCATAAGCACACGGATGTTAAGGCAGCTGGCACAGGGCAAAACACAGAGGTGCGGTTTACACCCAGGTAACCTGCAGTGACCTGTGGGGATCAGCCAATTGATAACCTAACTTATTAGCGCTCTTTTACTTTGCCCTGTGTCCGGGTAGGGTCATATATACTTGTCAGTTTTGGCATAACAGCTTATTACTAATAAGTCACATTTCAAGTGCATGAAGTTTAGTACAGTGATACCTTGTCTTACGGACGGGATCTGTTCTGGAGGCCCGTCCGTAACGTGAAATGCCCGCAACTCAAAGTGCTGTGTCTGCACAGGTGCGCGGCACGATTTGGCACTTCTGCGCATGTATGAGCGGCAAAACCCGGAAGTAACCCATTCCGTTACTTCTGGGTTGCTGCAGGACATAACGCAAAAAGACGCAACATGAAGTGGACGCAACATGAAGTATGACTGAACAATTCTTACTAGTGCTCAGCTAGAATGTGGGGTATGGGTGGGTGGGTAGAGAAGGGACAGGCAGTTTTGCAGAATGCTTCATTAGAATTGCAGTGCTCATGTAAATAATATAAAAATTATTTCCTTTATACCAGTAAGTTATTTTGCTCTTCATGACAGCACCTAGCTAAACGGAGTTGCCTAGATATAATTGTGAAGTCATCAAAGCCAGTATGTGATCCCTGGTTGGTTGGTTGGTTGGTTGGTTGGGTGCGGAGGGGGGGGTTATGTGAAGGAAGCAATTGGGGGGAATAGTAAAACAGCAGCAGAAGTGAAAAACCATGGGGATATGGTAACTGTAAATAGCTGTGAAGTGTTACAAAACATATTGGATTAAAGACCTGGGGGAGGGTTTGACACCTGCAAAATCACAGTAACTGAGGAGACAATCAGACACAGAGAGCATTCATCTCAGTACTCACTCTTATCACCTTTGTCTTCACAACAGGCTGTTGTTCCCATGTTACAGATGGTGACTGAGGCTAAGAAACTACCTTGTGAATGGCTGAGATGTCACCCAGTGACATCAAGACCAAGAACTTGAACAAAAGTTTTGTTTTGTGGGTTGAGCTGCACGGTTTGACTGTAATGACTCTCTTGACCATGGGTAGGCAAACTAAGGCCCGAGGGCCGGATCTGGCCCAATCACCTTCTCAATCCAGCCCACGGATGGTCCAAGAATCAGCGTGTTTTTACATGAGTAGAGTGTGTGCTTTTATTTAAAATGCATGTCTGGGCTATTTGGGGGGCCTGTCTGGTATTTTTACATGAGTATAGTGTGTGCTTTTATTTAAAATGCATCTCTGGGTTATTTGTGGGGGATAGGAATTTGTTCATCCCCCCCCCAAAAAAAAAATATAGTCCGGCCCACCACAAGTTCTGAGGGACAGTGGACTGGCCCCCTGCTCAAAAAGTTTGCTGACCCCTGCAGTCTTGACCTTCAAAGAAGCAGCAGTCTCAGTTTTGGGCACCTCCTGAAAACGTACTTTGGCCCAGGCTTTTGCAAACTCCTAAGCTTGGATTTTTGCTCTACATGGCAGGGTTAATATAGACAGGTCTGCCACAATTATATGTGCGAAGCAACTATTAGAGGACCAGGAGTCCCGTCTTAATTTCCTTTGGTTTATCTAACACAGGGAAACTGAGCTATGGCCATTCACAGGTGAAGAGAAAGGTAAGAAAGTCCTCCCCGCCCCCCCCATGAAACATAACCTGCAGATTCCCAATTTTCATTTATAATAATAATAATAATAATAATAATAATAATAATGAGATCCTTGCATTTGTTGAGCCTGAGATATGAGGCAAAATGCATGGGCACCATTCTTCTCAAATTTTGTGTGAGACTAGCCTGTTCCACCTGTTTCAGTGTTTTGGCTTTGCACACGCCCTAGAAAAATCCCTGTAGACACCCATGCCCTGAGCTTGCAGACTCTGGCTCTACGCAGGACACCTGGGCTCTGTGTTCTGAGTGTGAGAAGCAAGCATAATGGAATAATGGGGAGCCAGCAGCTCCTGGTGCCTGTCAGCACCAAAAAAACTCTCTGTCGCTCCTTTGAAAGATCGTAGGCACTCAGCAGCAGCTGACAAGTTTGTTCCCTTTCAAAGGGCCCACGTCTTCAAGTTCCTGGCAAAAACAAAGCGTTCCTGTCATGGCCTTTTGAGACTGGATTTCTGCTTTGATCACCCTAAAGCCGATACATTTTCACTCAAAGGTGGGAAGGAAGGACGGAACAATATGTGGCATCTTTGGGAAATGCTTTAGGATGCTTAAAGAGCCAGTGGTGTGGCAGTTGCTCTTCCACCATGACAAAGGCAGGAGGAGAGGTGTGCAGAACTGTGAGCAGAGGGGAGTCCTATTTACCATCCTTTGGACCCCCTGGAAAATTCACCAAACCAAATCTGCTGTCACCTGGAACTGGATTTGTGCAGTACCACTGATTTGAGTGCTGAATGGGACCCAGTGGTGGCCAACCCATCAGACCTGGGTACCTGCTCATAAACCTTAGTGGGAGAGGCTAGGGTCACATTCACACCATGCGTTTTAATCCCTATGATACTGCTTCAAGCAGTCATAGTTTCCCCCAAAGAATCCTGGGAGCTGTAGTTTGTTATGGGTGCTGAGTTGTTAGGAGACTCTTCTCTTCCCCCACAGAGCTACAGTTCTCTGGGAAGAGGGATTGACTGTTAAACTACTGTAGAAACTGTAGCTCTGTGGGGGGAGAGAAGAGTCTCCTAAGAACATTCAGCACCCTTAACAAACTACAACTCCCAGAATTATTTGGAGGAAGCTGTGAGTATTTAAGATAGGGCTTTAAATGTTTGGGGTGAATGTGGTGCAGGGTGATGATAGCAGGTTCTAGGAACCCTCCTTGTGGTGGGATTCTGAGGGGTGATATCTGTGAGTTTGTTGGGGCCCTGGGTGAGGACCAGGGCCTTGGAGGTGTTGCGTAGGGAAGTGTGTCAGAAGGAGAACTATCTATCTATCTATCTATCTATCTATCTATCTATCTATCTATCTATCTAATCCACATGCACACACACACACAAAAATATAAGATCATACAAACGTAGGAAAAGCCTGCTGGAACAAGGCAGTGGTCCATCTGGTCCAACATCCTGAGATGCCCATGGGAAGCCCACAAGCAGGATTTGAGCACCAGAGCACTCCCTCCATCTGTGGTTTCCAGAGCTAGTAATTATCAATAATCACTGCCTAGCAATTTGTATTTGTTATTTTATTTTTTTGTACCATTTGTTGTTGTTTTCATTTTCCGTGGAAGACTTAGATATATTTTTATACCTGATTCTAGCCTGGGCAGCTATCCATGGTCCTGGTCCGTGGCCAAGCATTGCTGATACTCCCTGCAGACTCTGTTCCGAACAGGACCGGTGCTCAGCAGTACCACCAATGCACAAAGACCACTTGAGGGAGAGGAGGGGGCAGGATAAAATCAGCACAGTTTGGCACAGCTACTTACAGACATTAGCAGAGCCATTGGGGCGGGGCAGGTAGGATCCTGCCCGCCAAGACTTGCTGCGGAAGTTCTTCTTGCATCGCCCACAGTCCTGACCGGTTGTGTTGTGCTCACACTCACACTGGAGGCTTCCCTCTTTGAAGGTGCACAGATTGGCATGGAGGTTGCATTTACACCTACAAGAGGAACAGAGGAGACAGACTGGCTGCGATTGGCTCTTATTTTATTCATCCATTGAAGTCTTTAAAAATGTATAAATGCTCTTTTTCAATTTCAGCTGACAAAAAGCCATGGACACATCACAGAAACATTACAATATAAAAGCATTAGAAATTCATCAAAACGCCACAATTTCTGAACTGTGACGAAAACAGGTGATGGATTAAAGACAGTGCTGTGCTGCATTTTTCTGTTTTTCAGTTGTTTTGTTTATTTTACTGTTCTCTGTTAACCAATGAGAAAAGAAATTCAACTTGAAAATGGTCAAAGCAGGAGTGAAAATTTCAGTGTCATTCTTACAAGTGCAGTGTGGGGGGCAGTTATGTGCTTATCTTGCTTTTGAAGTGATCAAGGGGTTCTGCAGGTGTCCTTTCTTTCATTCTACAAATAATCACACCAGCTGCATGTAACCTGCACCCTCCCCAGGTGTCCATGTTTCAATCAAAGCCCGAGGAGAAAATCATGAGGTAACTCCTCTGATGGGCTTTTTTCATAGCAGGAATCATAGCAGCTAGGGAGGCTGCAGGTGCTAGATAAATGTTTAGAGGGAGAAAACAGGTACACCCAGCTTTTTGTGTGCTTGCATGTGTCTTTTTGCACCAGCTGAAAACCTTGATATTTTATGGGCCTTCATGTGAAGATCAGCACCAAAGTCCCATTTGCAGAAGAAGTGATAGTGTATAACAAATTCTATAGCGCAATTTCTTTTTTCATTAATGGATGGCAAATGGTAAAAAAGGACAGAGAAATTTTTTTTGGCACAGTACTAACACAGACACAAAGTACAAGCCTTCTGCCTTCCCTCCCTGGACTTGATTTTTGTTCCATTCACTTGTTCCATCCATGTCAACTTTTAAGTCCTTCCATTACCTTCTCATGTTTGACACATGAGCTTCTTTAGAGTCAAAGCCTTTTACACAGATAATTGATGTTCCAAATCAAATAATCAATGCATATGCAAGTAACGATCAGAGAATGCCTCTCATTACAACTCAGGGCCCATTTACAATTGCTTCTCCATTTCCAAGGCTGGCTGGAGTTGTTAATAGTCAATCATGTTCAGTTCAAAATAGATCCACACACACAGCACTTTGGCTTCTTAAAGGTTCCTGAAAGTGGGATATAACCTAATGCTCCAGTGTTCATGGCTAGTTTAATGGTAAGAGACAGGCAGGAGTAAATAAAGAGAGAAAGAAGTGAAAACATGAAAGAAGCAAGGATAATTTATTGTAAACCACCCATATAACTTCAGTATAGAAGTGTAATAAATAAAAACCATTCCCTCTATTATTCAGACACTGAGTGTCAGTCCTTACATAGCTAAAACAGCACTACCCATACACGACAAGCAGGTGTCAATTGGGCTCAAGGTGTGCAAAAATACAAACACACATTTAAGCAAGGGGCAGGGGGAAGAAGTGAAATCCTGAAATACTCTTCGGGTAGAAGTTAAAAACAGTAGGTGAAGTTGGGGCAGCTACACCCAAAGTGCTCTCCCAGTTGACCATGGTGGGGTTTAACTAAATCCTTGTTTAAATTTCAATTAGGAATGCTATTGTAAGCTGCAGGCATTCCACCAAGGTTTCCATGGGAATTTCATAACAAGCTTATAAATCATGTACACATCTTTCCCAAGAAAGAAGAATTTAGTTCTAGCACTCAAGGTCCTTCTGGGGTGCTGGTTCCTGGGGGTGGAAGCACCTTGGCCTGTTCCGAAGCTAAGGAGGCGGCTGATCCCTCTCTATATCCAGTGCCGACGTTGCGCATGGGATGTCATGATGCTGTGCGACATCACACACAGGGAGTCATGATGTTGCATAACATCGCGCATGCAATGTCACGGTGTCACATGACATTGGCACCCTCCATTGTAGGTGCAAGCTGGCACCAATGAAACCACTCTTGCCAAAAATACATTGGTGTGTTACGGGATAAACTGGTATTGGGGTGTGTGTATGGAAGAAGCAGAGACTGGAGGAACCAGAGCAAAGATTATCTTGTAAGCCAGGGTTGCCAACCTTTTTGGACTAGTGGGCAAATTTTTGAGAGAGTGCTGGGGGCAAAAGCTACAAAATGGCTGCCATGGGGGAGACAGGGCATATCACAAAAGTAGAGTGACAACTACATCTGACAACCTTATGGGAAGCCAGCTATGTCCTGCAGGTCCTGATTATGGAACACTATCCAACACATTCTCTCTCGTGCGCGCGCTCTCTCTCTCTCTCTCTCTCTCTCTCTCACACACACACACACACATGCTGTTGCTGTCTAATAACAAGAGGGAATATTCCTCAGTTTCCAGGATTAATATACAAGGCAGTCACACCACTCTCATGTCACAAAAATCACTTAGAAGGTACAGTGGTACCTCTGGTTACAAACTTAATTTGTTCTGGAGGTCCGTTCTTAACCTGAAACTGTTCTTAACCTGAGGTACCACTTTAGCTAATGGGGCCTCCTGCTGCCGCCGCACCGCCGAAGCACAGTTTCTGTTCTCATCCTGAAGCAAAGTTCTTAATCCGAGGTACTATTTCTGGGCTAGTGGAGTCTGTAACCTGAAGCGTCTGTAACCAGAGGTACCACTGTACAATTTTTTTGCCCCACAATGTTCTTTCTAGGAGGGCTAAAAACTTACTTTAAAATGAAAGCTCACAATCTGGGGCTCCTGCCCAGGGGCACCACTACACTTTGCATAAGTACAATAAATCTTTAGAAAAAGTACTAGGGAGAAGTCCAACAAACTCAATGCAGACCAAGTGTTCATTGTGGCCGATAAATGCTAGCTGAGGGTCAGAGAAGCAGGTGGAGCAGAAATGGAAAACTGGGTGGGAGTGAACATGACTTGGAGTAACCTAAAGAAGGATGCTGCAGAGAACGTTCCATGCTGCAATATTTTGTTGTTGGTCCCAATTGTACAGTATATCTCCAGCTTACGTAAGAAACAAAATTACCAACTGGTGATTTTTTTCTTTTGTTTTCCTTTGTCTGTTTCCACTAAGAAGACTCATTTCAAAATTTAACAAGATTTGGGAGTTTAGCTGTCTTCCCACAACACCTGAGCATCACTCACTCTGCTACCATAGAGCAGTTACTTTTCTGTGAGAGAAGCTTGGCTATGGAACGCTTTCTCCCCCTAGAAATCTGACTGGCACCTACACTGCAATTAGGGATAGGCAGATCTGCCAATTCTGGTTTCTCAGTTTTTAATGCTTCTAATATTAAATTTGGTTATTACATTTCCACGTCAGTTTGCCATTCATTTATTTTTCCTTAAAACGGGTCTCATTTATCAGGATTTTAGTGTGAATTTCTCCTAGTATTCACATGTTTGTATGCAGTTTGGCCTAATATACACATTTTTGCAGAGCCTTTTTCACTAATACATTTGTCTCTATGTTGTTTTTACTAAAGTAAGCGTATTTATGTACATTTTTTCCAAGTATATGCATTTTTGTACACATTACTTGTCTGGGGAACTGCCCTGCAAAATTTGGAGATGTGTGAATTTTTAAGGATTGCCTACATTTTAGTTCCCATATTGTTTCTGAAAGTACAAATTACATAGGCTTGCCTTTAAACATGAATGGATTTTTATTTTATTTGTTTCAAATTGCAAGGTTCCCATCTGAAATTCCGCAGAGTTGCTTCTGGTCGTTTTAGATAATACTCTGCAAGATGGATCCACAGCCTGATTTGGTATCATCTAGTAGTGAAGCTCATGCTTATCGGAAAGGATTTCATTAGTATATTCTCAACAACGTCCATCAGAAGGTTCAAATGCACAGACTGAGAACTAGAGATTATTTGTTTCCAGAAAAAGTTCTGGGTAGCTTAAACAGCAGCTACCCTGTTTCATAGCTTGTGTTACTTACTTTGTTTTTACCCCAACTCCTTTGCCAAAATCACTTAAGACCAAAATCAGCACTGAACACCATGAATATTCACTGAGTGGACCTTTCTTCTGACACACTCTCTAAGGTTTTGGATGCAGCAAAGTCTGCCCACACCTCAATGCCATTTGTGTGTTGCTGGTAGATTTCAAATTATTGTTGTTGTTGTTGTTGTTGTTGTTGTTGTTGTAAAGGGGCCCCTGACCATTAGGTCCAGTCATGACTGACTCTGGGGTTGCGGCGCTCATCTTGCTTTCTTGGCCAAGGGAGCTTCCGGGTCATGTGGCCAGCATGACTAAGCCGCTTCTGGCAAACCAGAGCAGCACACAGAAACGCCTTTTACCTTCCCGCTGGAGCGGTATCTATTTATCTACTTGCACTTTGTGCTTTCGAACTGCTAAGTGGGCAGGAGCTGGGACCGAGCAACGGAAGCTCACCCCATCGCGGGGATTTGAACCACCGACCTTCTGATCGGCAAGTCCTAGGCTCTGTGGTTTAACCCACAGCACCACATGCGTCCCTCATTATTATTATTACTTTTTAATTAAAACCAAAACCCTGCCATAGCTATTTTTATCCTTGCTCTTGTTTTCCAACCAACTGTTTACTCGTAGGCCAGGAAGAAGCTGGGTGAGCAGCCCCCGCTCCTGCTTCTCACTCACCAGATGACACTTTGTTCTGCTCCACTCCAAAACCAACACAGGGAAGCAGAGGCGGGAGCGGGGGACTTGTTCTCCAAGGGGTGCAAGGGGAACAGATTTGATATCTGGAGCAAAGAGCTGGCAAATGTGGCCAACAAACAAGATATCTAGCAAAAGCCAGTTGCAGAAAGGGCTTCTAAGGACAGAGTGGAAATAACTTAAACCTATCACACTTAAATACTTGGGGAGTGGGTTACAGCAAATGGCAGTCTAGGATGATAGTGGTGTGTGTGTGTGCGCGCGCGCGCGCGCGCATGTGAAGTTCTCTCTTTCTCTCTCTCCCTCTGCCAGATTATACAAATCAAGGTAGCCCTGTGTCTGGGTTCTGACGGCTTTCTCCTTATGCCCCCACCAATCAGAGTTTTCTGCACGACTGTCCTCACCCTTTGAATAGGCAATGACCAGAGCTCAGGTGCCACAGAGCCTGACTCTCTGAATTATTGAACGCCCACGGAACATTGCCTTCGTCTCTTACGGCAATTTCCTTAAATAAAAAAAAAAAGAAGGGGAAAAAACCCATACACATAGAGGGAAAGCAAACTAGCATGGGTCACTGCAGGTCATCATCTCTTCACTGTGGTACAGGACCTAGGGATGTAGAGGGAGAAAAGTCCTACTTACAGAAGCAAGCACAGATCAAACCAAGGGGCAGTATGAACATAGGAAGCTGCCTTCTACGGAGTTAGCCTACCAGTCCACTTTAGCTCAATAAGGTCTAGTTCATCCTCTTCCAGTTTGCTCAGGACTTACTCCCTACATATATTTGAAATCCTGCTATATATTGGGTAACATCAGTATTACAAACTGACAACGCAATCCTATGCATGTCTACTCAGAAATAAGTCCCACTGAGTTCAGTGGGGGTTACAGAGTGGTGTTGCATCCTTTGCTGGCGCCCGGGGCACACTCATGTGCACACCAAGCAGGACCAGGGGCTGTGCACGGTGAGTGAACAAAAGCTGCCATGCCACTCCAACTCCAGCTGCCGCTCCAGCCATGATTACCATAACTCCTTTTTATGTGAATGTTCAGGGAGACGGGGAGGATATAATATAATATAATATAATATAATATAATATAATATAATATAATATAATATAATATAATATAATATAATATAATATAATATAATATAATATAATATAATATAATATAATATAATATAATATAATATAAACCTCTGGTCACATGTAGAGGAAGTTTGTCCCAGCCCAGGAGGAAACAGGAAGTTTATCTACTGCTGGACAAACAATCCCTCTCTAGAAATTTGACTGCTCCCACACTTTTGACTGGTACTGTCAAAGACTGAACCTGGGACTTTCAGTATGCAAAGCTGTGTCCTGTAGCTGAGCTATCAAGTTGCTTCTGAAAAAGGTTTGTATGTTTTTGAGAATCAGAGGGGTGGCAAAGTTGAATAGTGATGATGCTGAGGATTTGCCAGGGTCTCAAGACCAGAAATTGCCCAGCACCTTTAAACCACATGCCATTCTCACTTTGAATAGAGCACCCAAGAAAGTCAGAGGCAGGGCTAGAGAATCCCCGGTTGGAACTCACACCCACAATTCTTCCAGGTGACCAGGTACTTTAAAATTAGGGTATGGAGGTGTATCCTCACTGCTGAGGATACACCTTCATACCATGATGTAGCGGATACTCCAATCCACCCCCACCCCCAGTTTTCCTTTTTCCTTCTTCATATGACGATCACCATTCTGATCATCAGTATGCTCAGTCCTCATTCAGGTATTTGGGAGGGGGGAGGAGAGATGGATTATCCCCTATTTCTTTGTGAAAGTCTTGACTATTTATTTTTTATTACATTTATTGCCCACCCTTCACTAAACATCCCAACCAAGGCAAGTGATTTTGCAATTTTTATTTTATTGTGACAACATTTGAATAGATTTCAAAATGATGGGGGACATTAATTTTTAAAAATGCTTTTTGATAAAGCAGCAGGTTTAATTTTTTGCTATCTCCTCTATATCAATTCCTAGCTTAGCATGCACACGAAAGCTCATACCAAGAACTAACTTAGTTGGTCTTTAAGGTGCTACTGGAAGGAATTTTTTTATTTTGTTTTGACTATGGCAGACCAACATGGCTACCTATCTATAGCTTAGCTGAGATGCAGCTAAAGTTCTACAAAGCGTAACTTGTTCCAGCAACTAAGGTCTTGCAAGGAACACTGTTTGACCTAGCATCCCAAAGACAGACATGAGTTTACCGCATCTGTAAGATGCATTAGGAATATACAGGTAATCTTCCTGCTCCATCCCTTGCAGTTCCAGGTCAGCCATTTCTCTTTGTCAGGCCCCATCTGCAGGGTGGTGGGAAGTATCCTCATCCAAAGGATCAATCTTGTCAGAGAATTGCTTTTTGAATTTGACCTTTGAGAATCATCAATCTAATCAGAAAACGATAACCTGTGCAACCTGACCCCACAACACAGCAGTTTTCAGACCAATCAATCAGGATGCATTATTTAATAAGGAACAGCAGAACAGCTCCAAAAGGCCAAGACTGACAACCCCTGATGGGGATGTCCCCTTGAAGAAATGTTTCCACCTCCCCAGCTTCCTTCGCACAATCCCTGTGTAAACCACCCATTTGCTAGAGCACCGGTCTTAGGCTCTACTTTAACTTGGGTTTATTTGGCCTGACTACCAGCCAAAGTAGAAGGGACATGGGTGGTGCTGTGGTCTAAACCACAAAGCCTAGGGCTTGCTGATCAGAAGCTTGCTGATCAGAAGGTCAGCGGTTCGAATCCCCGCGATGGGGTGAGCTCCTGTTGCTCGGTCCCTGCTCCTGCCCACCTAGCAGTTCGAAAGCACGCCAAAAAAGTGCAGTCAGATAAGTAGGTACCACTCCGGCGGGAAGGTAAATAGCGTTTCCGTGCACTGCTTTGGTTTGCCAGAAGCGGCTTAGTCATGCTGGCCACATGACCCGCGGCTCCCATGGCCAGTAAAGCAAGATGAGCGCCGCAACCCCAGAGTCGTCCATGACTGGACCTAATGGTCAGGGGTCCCTTTACCTTACCAGCCAAGGTACACACATGTGGGCTTGGAAACAGGAAACACAGCATCATTTCTATAGGCTAAAAATGCAAATTAAGCATCCCTGCTCTTATTTAAGAACTCATAGAAAGCTGCCTTATGCTGAATCAGACCACTGGTCTATCACAGAGATTTTCAACCTTTTCGAGTCCACGGTTCCCTTAACCAACTACATTCTTTCTGAGGCACCTCTGTGGAACTCAGGAGCCCAGTTATGTCACCCCTTGCCTGCAGAGCTGGCAGCCCTTCACCCTTTCCCAAACACCCTTCCTTGTGGAGTGTTCCCTCAGCCTCCTCCCTTCTTCCCTCTCCTTGGGTGTCCTCCAGGCAACTGCTGCTGCCATCCTTGGTCTCTGAGCTCCCACTCACCCACCCCAAAGAGAGATGCCTCCCAGAGGCACCATTTGCCCGTGGAGCTTATAGCCAGGGCTGCTTCAATAAACAGCTGTGCAAGCCTTTGGGAGGCAGAGACGCAAAAGGGCATCAGAAGAAGGAGGGAAAGAAAAAAAGAGGGACAGAGGCCAGGGTTGCCCACGGCACCCCTGACCATCATTCAAGGCACCCCAGGGTGCCATGGCACACTGGTTGAAAACCACTACTCTATCTTGCTCAGTTTACCCTGGCTGGCAGCAGCTCTCCAGGTTTTCAGGCAGCAGACATACTCAGCACTACCTGGAGTTGTCAAGGATTGAACCCAGGACCTTCCACAATCCACAATCAAGTTGAATTATCCAGCATTTTATCCTAAAAGCTGTTAGGATAAAATGGACTTATTGTAGAGATAGCAGAAGGCTGAGAGTGGGTTGCTTGTTTATGTATATTTAGTACAAGGCCTTTCCCCCTTCCCTCTGGAAATGATGAGGCAAGGTCTGAAAGCTGCCAGTTGGACACATGTGCAGGCTCTCTTGGACAGGTAAGGCATGCTGGCAGCAGGGCACCAAGGAAAGGTCGCAGGGACAAGGGCATCCTTCTCTCACAGTCATCTGCAACATCTGTTGCTACGAGTCAGCACTTTGAGGGTTGGACAGATACAAGAGAGGAGTGTCAGTGCCAGGGATGTACAAGGTAAGAGGTGATGAAGCAGAGCTGTGGTTCCCAGTGGAAGTGAGAAAGCAAAAAGAGAAAGCCTCCAGGATGGGTGATGCTACAATGACCCACTCTGGGACTTCTGGGATTATTACTGAATCATCCTATGTTCCTGGGAAGGGGAACATCTCCAGAAGCTTGTTGGACTACAGCTCCAGTGGCGTAGCGTGGGGGGTGCAGGGGGGGCCGGCCGCACCGGGCGCAACATCTGGGGGTTAAGGTTAGGGTTAGGGTTAGGGTTAGGGGGCGCAAATCCATGGGTTAGGGGGCGCAAATTACTTGCCTTGCCCCGGGTGCTGACAACCCACGCTACGCCACTGTACAGCTCCCATCATCACTGTGGCCATGCTAGCTGGGACTGAAGGGAGTTGCAAATCCAACAAGATCTGGAGGGACATGGGTTCCCCATCCCTGGTAAACACTAAAAGAAAACTTGTTATTTGCATGCTGGCTAATATGTAGCCAAAACAGTACAATCCATGCGCAGGATTGAGCAGGTTTAGTGGAATCCCAAAGTTTGAGTAAACACATTGTCGCTCAGGAGTAGGTGGTTGTTCACTAGGGTTGAGGGAAAAATTTGGTTTGGTTTGCATTTCGATGTGAACCTACAAAATTCACAAACTTTGAAAACATATGTGGACTAAAACACAGCTATCCTTCAAAATTCACATATCTCCAAATTTTATGATGGCTATGTTCATGTATTGTTTTGAAAACTGAGTTAGGTAGGTTCACTTTTGAGTGTGAACTTTAATAAATTTCTCCCCCATCCTTATAGAATCTGTCTTACATATTGTGATAGGAATTTTATGGTCTTAGATATATGGCAACGTTCATAACCACACGTACATAGATCAGCACAGGAAAGCCAACCTGGAACCATTTTGATTCCTAAACTGAGCAAATGTTTCTCTGCATGGTCAAAATGTAAAAGCCTCCCCATTGTCTCTTCCTTCATGAATCCTGTCAATCTGTCAAAACAAAACAAATTCCTTCCAGTAGCACCTTAAAGACCAACTAAGTCAGTTCTTGGTATGAGCTTTCGTGTGCATTCACACTTCTTCAGATACCTTCAGATACCTTCATGCATGCACACGAAAGCTCATACCAAGAACTGACTTAGTTGGTCTTTAAGGTGCTACTGGAAGGAATTTGTTTTGTTTTGACTATGGCAGACCAACACGGCTACCTATCTGTACCTGTCAATCTGTGTTTGAATAAAGGTGTGAGCCTGTGACCTGGCCCAGGAAATAAGTATTTTACCACTACAAAAGAATGGCCAGGCTCCCCAGGCAATCCAATCAAGTAACCTGCCAGACAGGAGATAAACAAGGACAAGAGAAAAACAACATTTAAATTTCTGTGTAGGTGGGCTGTGTCTGAGGGGTGGTCTTAGGTTACACCCCTTCTGTGATGTATGCATAATGTTTCTGGGGGTGGTCTTGATCTAGAGGATGGGAATTTCAAAAGTCTTTATAAGCCCTTGCACAGCATTTTTGTGGGTCCTCCTCCTCTCCTGCGTGTGAGGGGAGTACAGATCAATAAAGATCAAGCTTACTAGCTGCTTTGCTTCTCAATATTCTCTGGTTGGCCTCTGTTATTTTCTCCTACCAATAGGGAACCCACTTAAGGACTCTATACAGGCTCTTGGATACTCCATAAGGGAAAAGGGCATATTTTTATTTACAACAATATCTGATCCAGGTAAGTCTGCTATTTACATCTGAAGGAAATGCTTGTATGGACATGGATGGGAGCTTTCCACCAGAAAGGGAGCTTTACCCTGGAGCTTTTGTAGTTTATTAACTTCCATTTGTAATAATGGGAGGAAAACTGTTGCCAGGGAGGACCTCTCAACCCCCTAAAAAGTCTGAGGACCACAAGAGCACTCTTCTGACCTATAACAGAGCTTTGCAGGGCCTTGATGAAGTGGTTGAGCCGCCTCTCACCCCACCCCCACCCCTCAAGGCCATCAATGTCTGGCCTTTGGTTTGTGGAAATAGCTTTGGACTGGATTTCATGGACAGAAGGATCCACAGCATGGCATAGGAGGAAAATGCAGGTTCTTACATGTTTTAGAAAGAGACCGCTTGGCTGTTAACACAATGTGTTGCAGGCCATCAGAAGATACTGCACCACATGAAGCAGAAAACCAAAAATAATTTATTGAATAATTTATTCTAATTATTTAATCCGTGCTTTGATAAATGCTAGAGCTGCCAGGGCTTCATTGCTGTGGTTATTGCTGTTGTTGTTATTATATATTATTATTCCCTGTGGTTGCAGCTGCTAAGCATTTTGTAGCATTAACAAATAGCACTGAGCTTTCTTTCCCATGGGATTAGTTAATTGTGGAGGATTTTTTAAAAAGACATTTAGAATAAAATTAAAGAGCTGGTAGGGATGCATGAAACAAGCTTAGTAAAGGCAAAGAGAGCCTTCATCATGAGTCAGTAATTGATTTGCGCTTCTCAAAACGGTTTCCTCATAACTGAAGCCATGTGTCCAGAACGCACCCCATTAACTTCAATTAACATCCTGCCTGCTCATGCAACTTGAATATCCACCTGATATTAAATAGGGGAGAAAATTATGCCGGCAAGGGAATACATGAATACAAGGAAAGGGAGAGAGAGAGGTAGAGAGAAAGAGTGTGTGTGTGTGAGAGAGAGGTAGAGAGAACAAACATTGGCCTTTTCCATCTCACCTGCTGATTGATCCCCGTTCAATGCCAAAGGAAGGAGATACTGGGAGCCTTCTTTTCTCTGTATCTCAGAAGGTTAAGAGAACACAACCCTGGAGAAATCTGCAGGGAGAGAAAAGGTCTTTCCACTTCCCTCTCCTCAATTTACTCCTCTCTGGTCTGACGCACTTGAGCCTGCTAGCCAAGTAAGGGCTTTCTCATTTCTATTCCTGTCCCAGGTTCTGTGCCTCTCTGGTTACCCAATGGATCAATAGGAACAGGATGGAAGAAAAAGAATATAAGAAAGAAAAGAGGGGAGAGGGGAGGATGCATAAAAATAACGTGTCCTCCAGAACTAGAGGCCACTCCCCCTCCCCCAATGCAGCATTTTTGGCTATGCTTCTAACTTTTCTCAATCTCAAGGTCACAGGCCAAAAGCTAGGTTTGGCTGGCTTAGGGTACTGACACACTAACACTATTTTGTAGGGTGGGAATCAATCAATCTGGCTGCACAGAGAAAGCTGACCTGGAGCCCTTGCAACACAAACCCTCTTCCCCAAAAGTTCAGACTTTTTTTTGAGGAAAGTGGTAGGAATTTGCTTTAGGAAATATAGGATAATGGTGACACTCGGCTTGCAGTTGGTATTCCACAACACCATCTATTTCCCCCACAACTGAATCAGGATGAATGCTCATTAAACAGCCAGTGTCATCTAATTGCTCCACAAACAAATCAGGCTGAATGTACATCAAACTGCTCATCTGGAAGTTATCTTAGTGTATTTTCATGCCAAGCAGTGATTACATATTAGAAGACCCTGATTTTAAAATCGCCCCTCAGTTGACTAGGGAATGAATACTGTTAAGGTCATTCTGGAACAGCAGAGGACCCTATTTCAATCCTTGGCTCATCCATAGAGACCAAAACCAGGAAAGCTGGTATTCTTCAAGCTGATCAACATTACAGGGGCTGAGATGACCCATAAGGTTGGTTTGGAAATTGCAGCTGCTGCAGGATGCTACAGGCTACCTTTTGGCCATAGCAGATCTGCACTAGCTGCTTGTAGTTTACTAAGCTAAGTTCAATGAAATATTGTTAGTATAAACAACCCAGGACCAGGCTACCTAGAGAAGAGCCTTGTGCTTTATACACCAGTCAAATCACTGCATCAGAAGAAGCCCTCCTGACTTCCCCACAGGTATCTCATATTTGGTTTTTATGTGAACTACAGCTTTTCCCATTGTGTGATCAGAATTTTACAACCCTGTTCCTATTTAATCAGACAGGCACCTCCAGTTTTGATATCGCCCCACTCAATGAAAACATTTTTGCATCATTAAGTGTTTTCAGAGAGTTAATTTGATTCAGTGTTGACCATTTGTTCTGCATTTTGTGATTTTAGCAATTTAAGATGTTTCAATGATTTTATGGTATTTTCATCATGGGTAGCTGCTTTATAAATTCTAAATAAATGGCGCTGAGTAGAACAAAGGAAGGAGAGAAGCTGTGAAACATCAAATAGCAACTCCTTACTGCAAATCCAATCAGGTTAACCCTACAAAATGTGATGTTTTTGTTTGTCACTTGTTTCCTTTATTACTCTAGAGGCAAGCATTCAGTAATGGGTGAGAGATTCTTGCTATGAAAAGAACATAGGAAGGTCCCTCACACCAAATCTGACAATTGGTTCATCTTGTTCAACACTGACTGACAGTGGCTTTCCAGAGTTTCAAGCCGGGGACATTCCCAGCTCTACCTGGTGATGCCAGAAATTGAACTTATGACCTTCTGCATGCAAAGCAGATGCTCTACCACTGAGCTACAGTCCTTGGTCAATAATTTCATTGAGGAGATTCAGGTAGGTAGCCATGTTTGTCTGACGCAGTCGAAATAAATAAAATAAATTTAAAATTGTCCAGTAGTACATTAGAGACCAACTAAGTTTGTTCTGGGTATCAGAACAAACTTAGTTGGTCTCTAATGTGCTACTGGACAATTTTTTATTTTTTTAAAAAAAAATATTTCATTGAGGAGGTTATCACATGCTACGTGCTGAGAGAAACCAGCAAGTATATTTGCCAGGTCCAAAGCTAAATTTGGCAAGCATCGCATAATTTGTCCTGCCAATGTAACATCATTGACCTGAGCAGACCATTGTTGATTGAGCACAAGCTCTCCAATGTACCTCAGAATATGGGCTAGGCAAGCCTGCAGTGAAACACAGAACTGGAGAGTTGGAAGGGACATTGAGGGTCATGTAGTCCAACCCCCTGCAGTGCAGGAATCTCAATTAAAGCATCCCTGACAGATGACAATCCAACCTCTGCTTAAAAACCTCCAAGGAAGGAGAGCCCACAACCTCCTGAGGGAGTCTGTTCCACTGTTGAAGGGCTCATACCATCAGAAAGTTTCCTGATGTTTATTCAGAATCTCCTTTCTGTAACACCAATCCATTGCTTCAGGTCCTAGCCTCCAGAGCATGAGAAAACAAGCTTGCTCTAATCGTCTGTGAGACAGCCTTTTATATATTTGAAGTTGGCTAACTTTGGTCTCCTCTTCTCCAGGCTAAACATATCCAACTCCCTCAACTATTCCTTGGTTTCCAGACTCTTGGTCATCTAGGCCACCCTCCTCTGCACACGTTCCAGCTTGTCAATATCCTTCCTAAATTGTTATTTCCAGAACTGGACACAGTACTCCAGGTGGTCTGACGAAGGCAGAATAGAGTGCTATAATTATTTCACCCTGTTAACTCATGTTGAGCTTGTGGTCTACTAAGACCCCTAGATTCTTTTCACATGTACTACTGGCAAGCCAAGTGTCCCCCATCTTATATTGTTGCAGTTGGTTTTTCCTACCTAAGTGTAGAACCTGACATTTGTCCCTACTGGAATTTATTTTGTTAGTTTCGGCCCAGTTCTCCAGTCATCTTGAATTCTGATTCCGTTCTGTAGCTTTGGCTACGCTTCCCAGTTTGGTGTCATCTGCAAATTTGATGAGCATCCCCTCAATACCTTAATCCAAGTTGTTTATAAAGACATTTAACAACAATGAGCCCAGGACAGAACCCTGAGGCACCCAACATCACTTTTTTCCAGGATGACATGAAACCATTAGTTAGCACTCTTTGGATTCAGTCAGTCAACTAACTACAAATCCACCTAACAGTTACCTAATCCAACCTACATTTTACCAGTTTCTCCACAACAATATCATGGGGGACTTAGTCAAAAGCCTTACTGAAATCACTATACACTGCACCCACAGCATCCCCCTGTTCCACCAAGCTTGTAACTCTATAAAAAGAAAAGAAATGAGATTTGTCTGACATAGCTTGTTTTGAGAAGCTCATGCTGAGTCTTAGTAATTATCCTTTTCTAAATGCTCACAGACCAATCATTTGATTATCTGTGCTAGGACTATTCCTGGTATTGATGTCAAACCAGTCGGTAGCTACCTGGGTCTTCTCCCCCACTGCCGTTAAGATTTTTATTAAAATTTATTCATGATACAAGATGATACAGAAAACTAATGTAAATAAAACAAAAACAACCACAAAAAGTTAAAACAGAGTATGGAGTCCTCTATTAAAGGTAGTTTTTAACCCTTAACATGCACAGAAGGTAGTAGCGCATTCTAGCTCTCACCTGGGATCTTTGTTTCTCCTTTCCTTTCCATGTCTCCCACCCAGAGTCCCCCCCCCATCAAACATCTACTACCCCAATGCATTTACAATCTCTGGACCATAATAAAGGCCCCAAGCAAAGAAGAAAGGAAGGGAAAAGAACAAGAGAAACAAGGATAAGAAAAGGAAAAAGAAAGAAGAAAGAAAAAGAGAGAGAAAAAGAAAAGAAACAAAGAAAAGAAACAAAGAAAAATTCCGATTTTCACCTTCTAGTTACATTTTTTAAAATACATTCACTCCATGATAACATCCATCTTCTCCACTTTCTGTTAAACAATATTTCTTTTAAATCCAAGTGTCTCAGAATAATTCATAACTTTTCCACAAAAATTCCACGAGTGGATCCTAAATTATTATTATTATTATTAGTTGTAAATGTCAACTGTGTTTTTACTTTAATATCAACTTTGCCTCCAGTAATTCCCACAACCATGTCTCCATCTTGAGTAATAGTAAATTATTCCATCTGTGCCCATGTTAAAATCACATATTGAAATAATATAATTCTTTTCTTGTTATATATCCTTTAATTCACACTCAGTTCAGTATATTCAGTTTCCATTTCCTGTTGTATTTCCATTTCCTGTTGTGCATAGTATTCCAATATCCTCTAGGACTGAACCTTCCACTTCTTCCAATCTTTTTCCAGGGAGCATACCATAAATTTAGTGACATCATTCTCCAAATTCACTTCAGATCGTATGCACAATGCTTTCTCTCTGCTAGAACTGATGAAGAGCCAGGACGGAATTTTTTCCAAAACATTTTTCTCTCTCAGCTCTATCGATGCCAAATCCAGGTGACTCTTCCTGTCTCCATTTATGGTTTTATCTTGCCCTTCTTCTCCAAACCCTTGTATGAAAGACATTTCCATTTTACCATCTGCTTTCTCCAATTTTGCTGTTTCATCATCCAGTCCTGCCAGCTTTTCATCAATTTTGCCTGAAGTTTCAATGTCATTGTGATGGCCTGGGATTCCGATTCAGAGGCTGAACCAGAGGAATCCCAGCCTGCACAGGAGTCCCCGCCTCCAGGGCCGGCTGAATTGGGGCAGGGCCGGAGCCTCAGGAGCAGGCACCAGGTGATCCCACTCTGGCTTCAGAGGTGGTTGAGGACTCAGTGCCTGCAGGTGAGTCTCCCCCTGGGCCCAGTAACCCTTTAGCCTCTCCTGAACTGCAGAGACTCAGGGCAGAGAGGCGAAGGGAACTGGTTGCTCCCAGAAGGAGTGCTCGCCTTAAGGCCAAGAGAGGCGGGTCTCCTGGGGGCCGGGACCGCCCCTGGCCTCAGAACAGATAAAGGCCAGTCGGCCCGGTCCCAGGTGGGAGCAACGTCGTTGTTGAGTTCCTGTTCCTGCCCAGACCCAGACCTGACTCTCCAGTACTCCTGTCCCCGCCCAGCTTCCTGTTTCAGACCTCGCCCTGCTCCTTGTGGACTGATTCCAGGCTAGTGACCCAGGACCGGACTTTGACTACGCCTACGGTAACCTTCCCCCCGGGATCAGCACAGTCATCTACAGTTTTTCAGTTCAAATCTCTCTGATTTATGTTCTTTCCCCCTTCATCAAACGTTGCTCTGGTCATTTTTAATTGTTCAGTCATCAACAGCCAAGCAATACCAACAGTAACTGGGAGCTCCAAAGATACCTTTGCCATACAGGATGTTTATATGTCTCAACTCTACCTTAAGATTTTCACCTTAAGATCACAGTCAAAACAAGATTCTTTCCCACAGAGGAAGTAATGGCCAAATTACTTTTAGTTTCTCAGCAATATTTTTGTTTTCAAAAGAGGAAAAAGAAACAAATATGTTTCACACAGGGAATTCCCTTGTTCATTTAATCTTTATGGTCAACCATAAATCAGGATTTTTGCTTTGCTTTAGACACTCTCTTCTTAAAGACAGAAAGCAGCCTTACAAGTTTTCCAACTGTGAGTTTTTATCAGTAGGCAGAGAAATTACAGGGAATTAGAGAGAAGTTACAGCTTATGCTGTCTAAAAAATGTTTAAGAAAGAGATGCAAACCATATACCTATGAAGGGTTCTTATGTGGTCTTTGAATGCAAGCCAGCTTGTTTTAGTCCCCATCTAAGCCCCCAGGCACAGACAGCAGAAAACAGTTTTGATCAGAGCATTTGAGATTACTCCCTCAAATACTCTTTTTCCCCAGAGGGATTTGATAGCCAGACCTTCTTCTGACTACCATCAATCACCACATCATTATCTTCTGCCAGTGGAGAGCCAACAGAAAGACAGTCATCCCACCATTTCCTCCCCAGAAGTCTCCCCTCACCTTTTGAAGATGGGGACAACATTTGCCCGCCTCCAGTCTGCAGGGACCTCACCCATTCTCCAAGAATTCTAAAAGATTATAGATAGAGGCTGTGAGATTATATCTGCCAGATCCTTTAGTACTCTTGAGGGCAGCTCATTGGACCCTGGAGATCTGAATTCATTTAAAGTAGCTCAGTGTTCCTTACCACCTCTTTTCCTATCTCGGGTGGCAGCTCCCTCCTTGCATAATTTATTCTGTCATCACAGGTTGCACTCTGCTTTCCTTTTGGGTGAAGGCAAAGGCAAAGTAGGTATCGAGCAGTTCTGCCTTCTCTCCATCTTATCTACACAGAGGACCTATCCATCTTATCTACACAGAGGACCTACTACTTGCTTGTTACAGATTGCTTGTTACTACTTGCTTGTTAAAATGCCAACAGTGTCCTTCAGCTCTCTATATTGGACAAACAGGCCAGACCTTACGCCAAAGAATAAATGGACATAAATCCGACATCAGGAACCACAAGACAGAAAAACCAGTAGGAGAACACTTCAATCTCCCAGGACATTCTATACAAGATCTCAAAGTAGCTGTTCTATTACAAAGGAATTTCAGAAATAGACTGGAAAGAGAAGCTGCTGAATTGCAACTTATCACCAAACTTAAAACTATGGAGAGACCTGGTTTGAATAAAGACATTGGATTCTTATCTCATTATACATGACAAAGCCATTTTTCACCTTCTCACCCCTTGCTTTTTCCTGTTAGACCTATTGCAGTCGTTAAGAGTCGTCAACAGGCTCATCGCAGCTATCTGCCAATCACCCATTCCCACCACCCTTCTGAGTAATACCCCTCCCCACCTTCTCACTATATAGAAAGGTCCGGTGACTTCTGTTTCAGTGTATCTGAAGAAGTGTGCATGCACACGAAAGCTCATACCTAGAACTAACTCAGTTGGTCTTTAAGGTGCTACTGGAAGGAATTTTTTTATTTTGTTTCTACTTGCTTGTTATTACTCTTGTTTCAAACATAGCCAAACATCTTTCATGAATAGACCTCCCTTGCTTCCCAAAAGGACTTGGGTGGAGGTTGGGACAGGACAGGTTGCAATCCATCAGGTGGAGTAAGAGCAGGTAGTGACCCAAATGACAGCTACATCAGATTGCATTAGCTTTCAGACCTCCTAAATTAATGGACGCAGTTTGCCCGGAATGTGTGGTCATGCAGGGGATACTATCGGACTCAGAAAGATCACCCTTGAAGTCAGATAAGGTGGAGGGGGACTTGTCTGAGGAGAAAGTCATTACTGTGAAGCCTCAACCTAGACTATTTACTACTTCTGTTTTTATGGCCTTGCTTGTTAAGGCCAGACACATGTTACAGTTAAATGAGGGAAAGCCAGTGAACTCCACTGAACACTCAGCCCTTGGGGGCACTGGAGCTTCTGAGGCTTTTCCCTCTGCTAACTCATTACCATTCCATTCTCAAAAGCCTTTGATGAGATTTGGGGTGCATAATGGAATGTCCCTAGTAAGACTAAGCTGTCTTCTAAGGGAGTTAAGAAACACTACCTCTTTGCAGATGGGATTATGAACCGTCTAAAGAATCCAGAGGTGGGTCCTCCAATAGCTGCCCCAGCATCTTCTTCAATTATTTTATCAGATGCAGGGTTGCCATATTTCAAAATGTGAAAATCCAGACACAAAAGTTATTTTTTGGCAAAGTTGTTGAGCTTTCTTTTATGGCTTATGCATCTGAGCTTGCAGATATGCAATATGCACCTCATTCCCTAGTTTCCTCCATGGTAGCTGGCAGGAATGTTTCAGTGGGCAGTGGATGCTGCTACTCAGTCTCGTCTCATGACCTTGCCTTTCTTTGGTGCTAAACTGTTAGGGGAGTCTTTGCTACCCAATTGGTGGAGACCAAGGACAAGAAAAAGTATTTTTTGAGGCAAGAAGAAGAGTTTGGATTTGATATCCCACTTTATCACTACCCTAAGAAGTCTCAAAGCGGCTAACATTCTCCTTTCCCTTCCTCCTCCACAACAAACACTCTGTGAGATGAGTGAGGCTGAAAGATTTCAGAGAAGTATGACTAGCCCAAGGTCACCCAGCAGCTGCATGTGGAGGAGCAGGGAAGCGAACCCGGTTCACCAGATTACGAGTCCACTGCTCTTAACCACTACACTACACTGGCTCTCTTGCAAACCATCAGTTTTCCAAGAATAGGGGATTTGCACCCTTCAAAAACTGTTGGGGTAGGCAGGATAAGGGAGGTTGGCATTTGTCTTTCTTTAAGCCTGGAAATTTGTCATCCGCCTTTCAAAAAAATCAGAGGGGAGGAAACAAAGGTGCTTCTTCCTGACTTAGACCTATTTATCTACGTGCACTTTGATGTGCTTTTGAACTGCTAGGTTGGCAGGAGCCAACCTAGCATTTCAAGAAACATTTCAAGATGGAGACTCATGACAGCACTAGGAAAGAGAAATTGCATGATCTCTCTTGACCTTTCTGAGGCCTGTCTTCAACACTGGTACCAGCACTGTTGAGTGGATTGAATTTGATTAGTGACTTGTTCCTACCAGCACAGCATTTCATACGATAGGTTAAAACACCTAGGTGTTATGTGGCAGGCAATCACAGAATGGCACTTGTAACCACATGGTGAAATGGATATGTTCTGATCTCCAACCACATGGCCCTCCCCTCCACAACCATTTTGGGATTTGGGGGAAGTAGAGGAAGTAGTGTGCTGCTCTGGTTTGCCAGAAGCGGCTTAGTCATGCGGGTCACATGACCCGGAAGCTATACGCCGGCTCCCTCGGCCAATAAAGCGAGATGAGCACCGCAACCCCAGTCGGCCACGACTGGACCTAATGGTCAGGGGTTGCTTTACTTTTACCTAAGCCTTTTCCAGTATGGAAATACAATTATGGGGAAAGTTTCCCCGTTGATCTGTCAGACATCTTATTACTTGTGTGTGGTTGCTGATTTACTTTTGGACCCTGTATTTCAGCACAGCAGTTTGCAACATTATGAATGTTTATTTTTACTTATTAATTCTTTTGCCAAGGATGAACCTTTTACGAACGAGAAAATAGTTTGATGAACATGGACTGAACTAATTTGTTTTGTAAAAGTTCAAACTTTAACTGGAACTAGTTCCTTTTTAAAAACTGGACTTTCAAAGTAGTATACTGTATTTTACATGGTCCCTTGGGTCTCTGTTTCCAAAAGATGAAGAAAAGCAGACCAAAACCCTGCATGCTGGAGAGGCAAGAAGACCTTTGGAGGCCATGGTAGTCTATCAAGTATGCATCATTTCCCCACAGAAGCAAACAACATGCCCATTGAGCATTCTCAATACTCCTTTTCTCCAGCTAGGTGCAGAGCTCAAGACTTCCATCTCCTTTGCTGGCTACACTGCACCTGCCAAACTGTTTTTCCTCAAGTAGGTCAGGTGCACCCATTAAAATAGCTACCAACCAACAAGAGTCATCAATGCTTGTTTAAGCAAGCATCTTCTAGCCATTGATGCTCATATACTTATTTAAGCAAGCAACTTCTGGCCACTGGTGCCCATTAAAGAAATATGTTTCACTACTAACTCTTCAAAAGAAAAGATGAAAGGCCACTGACTCACTCAATATCTCTCACAGCAGGGATGGGGGGACCTGTGGCCCTCCAGATGATGTTAGACTCCAACTGTTATCAGCTCCCAGTCAGCATAGCCAGTGCTCAGGGATGACGGGAGCTGCAGAACAACAACTAAAGCAGTGCTTCTCAAATTATATAGTGGCCCAGCAATTTTATTCCACAATGTGTTAGGGTCTGTCACCATATTTGATCTCTTAAGTGTCCCACCCAACCCAGGCAGTGGTGGAGTCGCCACAGATGGGCAGCCAATGGCTTGCAGACCACCAGAGGTCCATGGACCAGCACTTTGAGTAGCATGAACTAGAGGGCTGAAGGTTGCTTGGCCCAAGGTACACAGAGAGGTCACATATTGCTTGTCTCAACCATCTCCCTACAAACTGAATCACATATAAATGCTTTAATGGTCGGAAATCAGAGCTGATTCAGAAGCGTCACACCTCAATCTCTTCACAGCACAGATGGGGTCTTCACCTTCCCTGCCTCCTATGTAAATGAAGGTTGCTAAGTAGCTCAGTGACAGATCATCTGTCTTGCATGCAGGAGGCACTAGGTTCAATTCCTGACATTTCCTGGTAGGTCTAGGAAAGACCCCCCCCCCACCTGGAATCCTGGAAAACTGCTGCCAGTCAGTGTAGACAATACTGAGCTAGAAGGACAAGTGGTCTGACTCACTGTTATAAGGCAGCTTCTTATGCTCCTACAAAACATGGGGAGTGCATTCATGTTAGAATATGTTGAGAAGAAACAAAACAAATTCCTTCCAGTAGCACCTTAAAGACCAACTAAGTCAAGGTGCTACTGGAAGGAATTTGTTTTGTTTTGACTATGGCAGACCAACACGGCTACCTATCTGTAACTGGAACTATGTTGAGAAGGTTGCACATGTCTGATGTTCTATACTTGTAGGAAAAAGTCTGCAGTAGCTGGGGTTGGGTGGGTTTGATGTCAGGAAAGGAAAAGCCCCTTTAGGTTGGCTCCTACAAATTACATTTTATATACATTTACCCAATGGAATAAATATGATGATGATGATGCCATAACTTGACTTTCATGGGGAGATTCTGACTTTGCATCCCAATCTAGAGCACAAAAAACACAGAGTTCCAAATGAAACCATCTCTCCTGGGACAGTAATTTAATTCTGTAATTGTCTCCTGTCAGAGCAGCCTCCATCTGCATGCCTAAAGAATAGCTGTGTAGGGCTTGATGGGGTGTGTGTGCTCTGCCACACTAGCGGAGAGGAGGAAGAGGAAGAGGAAGAGGAAGAGGAAGAGGAAGAGGAAGAGGAAGAGGAAGAGGAAGAGGAAGAGGAAGAGGAAAGGCTCTGGAAAAGAAACATACAGTAAGAGCTTAACTGGATGATGATCTTTCTAAACCACCCTTCTTAAACAATAAACACAGCTTTCACTTGTCTCAAGTGTAGGGAAGGAAAGTCTTGTGGTGTCAATCAGCCAAGGGGAACCTGTGACCCTACAGATGTTGTCAGAGTAATAATTTAGTAGTTCTTATAATAATATAAGATGGATAATAATATAAGATGGACCAGTAGTCCATCTAGCTCTGAAGACTTAACTTGGAACCTTCTGAATGTAAAACAGGGGCTCTAACAGTGAGCTACAACCCTTCTCCAAAGTTAAGAAACTAAGATGCTGTTTTATACTGAGTCAGACCCATTGGTCCATCCAGCTCAATACTGTCCACACTGACTGGCAGCACTTCTCCAGAGTTTCAAGCAGGGATATCCCAGTCCTATCTGGAGATGCTGGGGATTGAATCTGGGGGCTCCTGTCTCCAAAGCATATGCTCTACCATTGAGCAACCTGCTGGAACCAACGAGCTCCTTTGCCAAACCATCTAGGTGGTGTAGAGTCTCTCTCTCTCTCTCTCTCTCTCTCTCTCTCTCACACACACACACACACACACACACACACACTTCCAACTGTGAGTTTCTCTGTTGAAGATGTCATCAACCTTAGTAGGAGTAGGAAAGAAATTCCATACAGTTGGCATTTTAATGTAAACCTATCTAATTCACACTTCCTAAAACAGTCCACAAGCCCAAACACAGCTCTCCTTTGACAATTACACTGCTCTGAATTCTATGATGCAGCTCTCCAAATAAATAATGCGTTAAAAAAACGTGTGCATAAAAAGTGGGAAATGTGTGATATTAGGGGGAATTAGTATTAATTTACATTAGGAAAAACCGCATTCACAAAGGTATATATTAGGAGAAATGTGCTCTAAAATGTTGACAAATTTTCATGAGGAATTTGCGGGGTGGGGGTAGCAAACAGATGCAGAAATGTGGGAAGCTGAACTTAAAACTGGAATAAACGAGAAACTGAGAGAAATTAAAGTAAACAGAATCTGTCCATTGTTACTATGCTTATTTTGCAGCATCACTGTCACAGACCAGTTTCTTGCATTTTGTTTCAAGCTACCCCCATGTGCATATATTTCTGCTAACTTAGGATAACACTCTGCGGATCTGTAGACAGTAGCTTACAGAAGCTTATGCCATAATTAATTGTTTAATTAATGAAACTAAATTGCATTTGCCACCTAACACTCATTCTGCACCTGTAAGCAATCGATCTCTTAGTGCGCAGCACCTACACGTTGGAACTCCCTGCCTGTTGATGCCTTCTTCTTTTTAGCACCCGCTTAAAACATTGTTGTTAAGTGACAATATTGCTTAGTGAAGGATGTCATCCTAAGAGTGAATACTTTGAATAATTTTGGGGGGGATGTAATTGACAGACAGAAAATCATGTCCTATTGATTGATTGATTGATTGATTGATTGTTTCTGTTTTTCTTTTATTCTTCTGTTATTTTTCTTTTCCTTCTTTCCTGTCTGTCTGTCTGTCTCTCTGTGTCCTCTGCTTTGGACCACTACTGTGATTGTACATACATGAAGGTGACATGTGGTTGGGGCCTTGTGTGAGAGGCAGGGAAGGGAAGATCTCCCAGGGTGGAAAACTGGAAGAGGAAAGGTAAGCTAGTCCACCCTTTCTGTGTGAGACAAGGGTTAAGATCTGAGAAAGAACTTTGTATTTTGTTTTCCTTCTCTTTTTCTGCTTTTGTTCTCATTCAGATTACTTTGTCTTTTATACTGTTGTATTATGAAATTTTAAAATATTTTTTATTGCCTAACCAGTTTTGTTAGGCAAACCTATCCAGAAATGTAGAAATTACATATATTTTATCTCTTCTTAGTTACTGTTGATTTTAATTATCATTTGAATGTTTCTAAATGCCTGTTTTTTAATGGGAATATTAATGTTTTCTTTTTGTCTAATAAAATTGTAAGGCTGTTGTCATGCTGAAGTTCAATAGGTGGCCATGGCAACTTCAGCATGATGGGAGACCAGCAGGCAGGTGAGCAAGCAGCATGGGAAGCAAGTGCCTAGGCAAGCTGTTTAACAGAGTAGGGAGGCACTTCAGATAGTGGTTTGGAAAATTGCTCTTTGAAGCACACTAGAGTGCTGCATTTTGTTAAATAAATACAGTGGTGCCCCACAAGACGAATGCCTCGCAAGACGAAAAACTCGCTAGACGAAAGGGTTTTCCGTCTTTTGAGGTGCTTCGCAAGACAAATTTCCCTATGGGCTTGCTTCGCAAGACGAAACGTCGGGCGAGCTCTTGCGAGTTTTTTTCCTTTCCCCCCTTTTTCTAAGCTGCTAAGCCGCTAATAGCGCTAATCCGCTAAGCCGCTAATAGCCGTGCTTCGCAAGACAAAAAAAAACCGCAAGACGAAGAGACTCGCAGAACGAATTAATTTCGTCTTGCGAGGCACCACTGTAATAAATAAATACAGTGGTGCCTCAGGTTACAAACACCTCAGGTTACAAACACTTCAGGTTACAGACTTCGCTAACCCGGAAGTAGTACCTTGGGTTAAGAACTTTACCTCAGGATGAGAACAGAAATCGCACACTGGCGGCCCGGCGACAGTGGGAGGCCCCATTAGCTAAAGTGGTACCTCAGGTTAAGAACGGTTTCAGGTTAAGAACGGACCTCCAGAACGAATTAAGTTCGTAAAACAGAGGTACCACTTTAAATAAATTCTTCAGTAGCAACTATTCCTCTCCAAGAAAAGGTATGGAAAAGGAAGGAAGGAAGGAAGGAAGGAAGGAAGGAAGGAAGGAAGGAAGGAAATAGATCTCCTGTTACCTGCCCGTGACTTCAATGTTGGAGACAGCATAGAAGTACTTGAACAAGTTCTCCCGCTGCACGTAGGTGCCTCCTAGCGCTGGCCTCAGCAGCCGCAGCCGCAAGTCCGTCATGGTGAAGAAGTCCTTCAGCCCTTTGGCACTCTCTAGCCTGGTGTAAAGGTTGTCCATATTCTTGAGTTCCGGCCCAGCAAAAATGGCAAAGCGGTCCCTCACTTCAAAGCGTACATTCTTCTCTTTCTTGGAGCCCGGCCAGCGGGAATACTCATCTGTGCAGATGACCCTGTTGGCGCTGGTGGTGGAGAGGTTCCTGACCCTCCGTGCTTGCATGCCGAAGGTTTCGTTGCAATCATCTGCATAGTATTGATATGGGTGCCAAGTCCTCCCATTGTCCAAGGACTTTTCCAGGATCATCATTGTGGGACGCCCATACTCAAAAGTCACTATGATGTCATCAGTCAGCTCAATGCTCTTGTTCCAAGAAAGTGTGATGTTGGCCAGCAAAGGCTCTGGGTAACGGCTCCATGTCACACTCTGCCAGTATGTCGCCAGGCCTTCGTCTTCTTTGTCAAACATCAGCTTAGGTGGATGGGCCAGGTCAGGGTTGGATGCATCACACTCATCACACATATATGGGTTTTCCTGAAAGGACAACAAGAGTAACAAGAGAAGAAAGGGATGGCAAAGAGCAAGAACTAACAGGGGATTCATTTGGGATGGAGACATGCCTCAGTGATAGAGCATCTGCTTTGCATGCAGAAGGTCCCAGATTCAATCCACTCAGCATCCCTTTCTTGATAGGGCTAGAAGAGACTCCCTGCCTCAAACTCTGAAGAGGTGATGTCAGTCAGTGTTGGTAATACTGTGCTAGATGTATCAGTGGCCTGACTCAGTGTAAGGCAGGTTCCTATGTTCCTATGCAGCTGCAGAGATGCAGGATGGCAGCCATTAAAAACCAAATCATTAGATACAAAAGGGCTTTTTACTGGAACATTGTCACCGTGATAGTTTTGGAAGGGATACTACTGATCATGACTATTCTAAACTGAATAGGAACTTAGGAAGCTACATTAAAGAAAGCAAAAACATTGGTCCAATTTGCTCAGTGTCATCATTGTCATTGTTTTCAGACAAGGGCCTTTTATAACTCTAACTGGAGACACCAGGGATTGAACTTTGGGCCTCTGGCATGCAAACATGTAGAAGGGCTGTAGCTCAGTAGCACAACACCTACTTAGCAAGCAGGTAGTCCCAGGTTCAATCCCAGCATCCCCAGGTAGGCTGGGAATGTCTCCTGCCTGGAACCTAGGAGAAGTACTGCCAGCAATAGTCTGAGCTAGATGGACAAATTGTCTGACTCAGTATAAGGGAGCTTCCTATGCTTCTAATGCTCTGTGATGAGTTACAAGCTCTTCCATAATGCTGTAAAAGGACAAGAAGCAAATACTGTTTAATAATCACATCGTCATCATCCTCACATCATCCTTCTAAGGAAGCAACACTGTGCCAAAACTTGAAAGAAAGGTAAGAGTTTTACAAATGATGTGAGTCATGCATGACTCCATACATCATGAAATGTCACCTCAATGCAGTATATCCCTTCCTACATCATGGAACGAGTCAGAACTATTTCATTTCATCTCCAGCTTTCTCCTGCATTAGAATTTTTGTGTACTTTTGGAGATGTTATTCCTTTCCTCTAATAACCCTTCTGTGACCTTTGAAATGGAAGTTGACCTAAGTGTAAGGGATAACCCAAGAGAAGTCGCAATCAGAATAGATCCACCAAAATCAATGGACCCCATTATGTGTGGACTTACCATAAGCATGATTTAATTGGAAATCACCCAACAGGAGGATATGTCAGAATTTGCAGAAGAACATCCTCTGGACATGGGGGGTAAATCACCCATAATATCTATGAATGAATTCTATGGGAGTTTCTGGGAAGAAAAGGCTCCTTGGATCTGGTGGGTGTCCCTCTCCATGGATATAGAGGGTCTGCCTGCAGAGGCCTCCTTGTTGTAGTGCAAGCACCAAGTACAAGCCACTTTAGTTGGGCTGCTACTGTTCTGGCTCCCACTGAATGAACAGCTTGAACTTGGGTTACAGTTTCTGCTCAAAGCTTTAATGCTCAAATCATTATAGTACATAAGCAAGACAAAGGTCAAAGGTACAGTAAGTGCAATGCATGGCTAAGTGAGTTAAGTCATTGATCCAACAGTTGACATGCCCCTTGGGTTGCCCTGATGTAGGAGTTGGATGGGCTTGGCTTTAGCATAGTAAGTAGGATGGGCGAGCAAATGAGAACTCCTTTTGATGGGCTGGGTCTGACGCCCCTCTGTACGTGGAGGCTTGTCAGCTAGAGTTGATGGTAGGGGAGAGTCTAGCAGCATAGGTGGAACAGGAACTTTGGGCTGGATAATAATAATAATAATAATAATAATAATAATAATAATAATAATAATTTATTTGTACCCTGCCCATCTGGCTGGGTTTCCCCAGCCATTCTGGGTGGCTTCCAACAAAGATTAAGAATACATTAAAATGTCACACATTGGCAAGGGTTGATCCAGTGATAGCCCACTGAGTCCCTCCCTATACAGTGGTACCTCAGGTTACATACGCTTCAGGTTACATATGCTTCAGGTTACATATGCTTCAGGTTACATATGCTTCAGGTTACAGACTCCAGAAATAGTACCTCGAGTTAAGAACTTTGCTTCAGGATGAGAACAGAAATTGCGCGGCGGCAGAAGGGGCCCCATTAGCTAAAGTGGTGCTTCAGGTTAAGAACAGTTTCAGGTTAAGAACGGACCTCCGGAACGAATTAAGTTCTTAACCCGAGGTACCACTGTAATCAAACTTCTTGCTTGTTACGCTCCCCACCCGCCATACACTTCTGATGTCTCATGGGGTTCAGATACAGTTCCTTCCCAGGATCACCAGCCTCCAGATCTTTGCAATTATCCCACTGCTTATCCTCATCTGACCGGTCCCTCCAAGATTTATCCTTGAAACTAATGACAGTTACTTGGGCATAAGAGGAGATCTGCTAGAATAGATAAGAAGTTCTAGTCTAGTATCTTGTTTCTACAGTGGCCAACTAGGACACTCTATCCTCCCTGCTGCATTCCACTAAGGGAATACAGTGGTACCTCTGGTTGCGAACAGGATCCATTCCTGAGGCCCGTTCGCAACCTGAAAAGCCTGCAAACTGAAGTGCCGTATCTGCGCAGGTGCACAGCACAATTTGGCGCTTATGTGCATGTGTGAAGCATGATTTAGCGCTTCTGCGCATGCATGAGCAGCGAAACCCGGAAGTAACCCTTTCCGGTACTTCCAGGTCACTGTGGGATGCAACCTGAAAAAACATAACATGAAGCAAATGTAATATGCAGTATGACTGTAATAATGAGATGAAGGAGGAGGTTGACGGACATTACCACCTCCTGCACTGGTTGCAAGGAGGTAGGCAGGTGGAGATTGGCTGAGGCAGACTGGAGTTGGTGCTGCAGTGCCCCACTTGCCATCATGGATTAACCTCCACTGAAGCAGGGCATAAAACAAGAGCCTTCCCCTGTCTCATCTTCTTGCCCCCACTCAGCATCTGTTTTTCAGTGACATAATGTTCTTATATATAGGAGATCCATTATCCATCATGGTTAACAGCTAGGAACCTCAACTTCTTCCATTCATAGAATCATAGAATTCTAGAGTTGGAAGGTTCCCTGAGGGTCATCTAGTCCAACCCCCTGCAATGCAGGAATCTCAACTAAAGCATCCATGACAGGTGGGCATCCAACCTTTGCTTAAAAACCTCCAAGGAAGGAGAGTCCACCACCTCTCATGGGAGTCTGTTCTACACCCTGTTTCCATTCTGTGCCAGTTATGTGTGCATACAACCAAAATTGTTTAGAAGCTTATTTTGGCATCAAGTGGTATATTAATTAATTAATCAGTCCATTCTGACCCCATTTGCTGCACATTTTTTGTAGCAATAACATTAAAAAATCCACATTTAATTTGTGGATTATCCCTTAATATTTGCATTTTAGGAACACTTCCCACTTGAATAACATTTTGTAAGCATCCCCCCTAACCTTTCTTTGGGGGCTGTGCTGTTTTATATATTCCCCCTAAATTAACATTTTTGTGCACAACTTTCCTGCAAAAGGCACTTATTTATCTATATTTTTTTAAGAAAAACAACAAGGCCCAAAAGTGCCTCAGAAAATCCAGAGAAGTGTGCGATCCAATGAATTAATGTGTTCCAATCCTCGTATAAGTCCAGGAACTGTGACTTAAGTTGGCCTGCTTTAAAATGCAGATCAAAAGAAATTATCTTATATCCCTAACAACTGCAGTGGGGATGTGAAAACAACAAGGATGAAGCTAAACAATATTATCCCTTTATGAAACTCACTCTGCTGCCAAAACCTGTTTTTGCAACCCTCAAATTCAACCGAAGTTTTACCTTCCACTTAGACCACTAGGATTGGGCTGTTGATGGAAAAGGCAAATTCTCCCCTCACCCCACTGATCACAACATTCGTAGTTTTTTGTAGCTCAACCTTCTCTCTCTCCCATAATATATTTTAAGTGAAATTATGCTATTAGTGGCTAAGCTGTTGAGTATTTTAAATAAAGCAGACATCTGCTGCAAACAGTAAAAGCTGCAAAGATAACTTTTAAGAAATGCCCACCCAAACCCTCAGCTTATTATCACTGTCAGAATGAAATGATAAACAATACCAATCCCATTTAAACACACACACACACACACACACACACAGAGAGAGAGAGAGAGAGAGAGAGAGAGAGAGAGAGAGAGAGATGTATGCCAGGGCCTCCTAAAGGGGGTAAAACGAGAGATTAGTATTTATAAGGGTTACTGCCTGAGATGGGAGACAAACAGATGGGCTTCAAAGTGGGTCAGATTATGTCTTTTCCTAGGGACACTTATCTAAAGCACTGTACACATTCCAATTGTTTCTGTTTACTTCTATTTTATGGTCCCTGTGTTCCTGTTTTGCCTTGGGGGGGGGATGCTGTCAATACAGTGGTACAGTTACAGACATTTCAGGTTACAGACGCTTTAGGTTACAGACTCCACTAACCCAGAAATAGTACCTTGGGTTAAGAACTTTGCTTCAGGATGAGAACAGAAATCGTGCACCAGCGACGCGGTGGCAGCAGGAGGCCCCATTAGCTAAAGTGGTACCTCAGGTTAAGAACAGTTTCAGGTTAAGAACGGACCTCTGGAACGAATTAAGTTCTTAACCCGAGGTACCACTGTACTGTCATTTAAATCACTAAACAAAAAGTAATGTGCCTGAACGTGTAGTGGAGTTATTCGGGAGAAGGTGATATAGAGTACCAGCTCTGTATGCAGGAGATCCAAAATTCACTCCCTGGCATCGCTAGGAGGGGCTGGGAAAGACCTCAGGCAGAAACCCTGGAAAGCTGCTGCCAGCCAGTGTAAGTTGATCTTAGGACACAGACACAGGGTGTTGTGTCCACTGCTAGTTCTATTCAGAGTAAACCTATTGAAACTGAAGGACAAGACTAACTTAGGTTTATTCATTTCAATGGGCCTACTCTTGCTTAGAGTTCAGCTCAATACATCCTAAATGTATCCATTTTCTTCTCATTTAGATGACTCTTCTGAATCCCAGCTCCCTTTCCAAACCACCTTTGTTCATTGTATAATATGTAGCAAAAAAATTCCCATAGCTGGGTAGTGCTCAGCTGGTAGCCTTGATCATGCCCAAAGCTCAAGCTAGGCCCATTCCTGGCACCTGCAAAAATTGCCAAGGGCCAGCACTCCAAGCAGAATATGGTCTCTGCACCCTTCCTGAACTAAGTTCAGTAGCTACCATTAATATTTTCCACACTGCCCAGAATATATGCTACGCTGGGTGCATTTGGGGGAAATTAAAATGGCAGCCGTTTTCCCTTTCTCCTCGCCAGAAATAACGTTCAGTTCAGACTGCCTGTTGCCCTGTGACTGTACAGTTGAAGGGCAGCATACTGAGGTCTCAGCCACTGGCCATAGGACCAAGGGTCATGGGAAGGCAGCACCCCCTAGCTCTCCAGAGGAGAATTGCAGCAAGGGGGAGATCAGTCTGGCCCTCTCCATTGACCAGAGAAAGAGCAGCTGCAGTTGAAAGGCCGGGGCATAAATCTTCACCATAAATAATAAACAAAAACAAACAGGCTGCATTCAAACTGTATCCTTATCCATGACAGATTTAGCTCTGGAGAACTCAATCAGAAGAGGGGAGGGGAATTTAGGAAGAGCAGAGACTATTGCAGGGGTGTTCGAGCTGCAGCAACTGTTTTGGACGGTGCCATCTGTTCTGATCCTGTTAGAGTCAGGCTTGCTGTTTGGATTGGCAGTGAAGGGCACAGGGATGGCGTATGGCTTGCAGGTGCTCCTGCCCACTGAGTCAGCAGCCCTGCCACTTGAAATCCTGTGCCGCGTCATCTGGAAGCAACTCTAGAGTCAGTACTAACTGCCAGCCCCCACGTGTTGTACACAGAATAAGATGTCATGCGGAAGAGTTTGCTTGCCCTGCTTTTAAAATAGGGTTTAGACAAAAATTCACGGATAAGGCTATAAGTGGCTGCTACTAGCTATGCAGGCTATGTTACACCTTCAGTGTTGGAGGCCCTAAGCCTCTGAATACTGCTGCTGGAAATCACAAGGGTGTTGTGCTTTAGTCCTGTTTGCAGGCTTCCCACTGGGGCATCTAGTTGACTAGTATGAGAACAGAAAGTTGGATCAGATGAGCCCCCTTTGACCTGATTCAGTAGGGTTCTTCTGATGTGAGTCTGAAAATCCACATGAAATAATGTTTCTACATACACACAAGCACACTCACACACATAGGAATACATTATTATTATTATTATTAGTAGTAGTAGTAGTAGTAGTAGTATTAACTACGTTTCTATACAACCTTTCCTCCAAGGAGGAGGAGGAGGAGGAGGAGAAGGAGTTTGGATTTGATATCCCACTTTATCACTACCCTAAGGAGTCTCAAAGCGGCTAACAGTCTCCTTTCCCTTTCTCCTCTACAACAAACACTCTGTGAGGTGAGTGAGGCTGAGTGTGATTAGCCCAAGGTCACCCAGCAGCTGCATGAGGAGGAGCAGGGAAGCAAACCCGGTTCACCAGATTACGAGTCCACTGCTCTTAACCACTACACCACACTGGCTCAAGTTGACATGTATGTTTCTCCTGTTTCTCCCCATTTTATCCTCACAACAACCCTGTGAGATGGGTTAGGTATGGAGGCAGTGACAGGCCCAAGTTCACCCTGTGAGGTTCATGACTGAGGGGGGATTTGAACTCTGGTCTTGACTGTTACATCACTCTGAAAATTGTAGCTCTGGGAGAGGAACCAGGGGCCTTGTAACAATTCTTAGCATCTTTAACAAACTCCAGCTCCAAGAATAGTGCTTTAAATGTATGGTGTGAAAGCAGCCTAAACCTACTGAAATACAATGATTATGTTTTCATTATTTTCCAAATTCCTTAATAATATAGGAACTCTAATCATACTCAGTAGAATCTGGGTGAGCTTTTCCCAGGCAAAAGCAGATTCGAATCCAGTGGTGCTTGCATGAGAAGCTTAAAGTGGTTTAGCTAGCAGAACTACCCTCACTAGGAAGTGCCATCCAAAGCAAAACACCGCTACCCTCCTTCAAAACTAACCTGTCCCCAAATTTTCAAATGCACTTCTCCAACCCCCCCCCCCAAATAAAGACAAAACTCTGTATTATTAGGGGAAGTGTGCATAAAACGCACACTTTCAGTGATAATAGCATACAAAAATGCATTCTGGTAGGAGAAATGGCTTGCAAAAATAAAATAAAATGGCTTGCAAATGAAAATGCTTATATTAAGAGAAATGTGCATTAAAAAGCTGATGCATTTTTGTGAAGATATCTATACCTATGCAGAAATGTAGCCTACTGAAGACTAGAAATATGAGAAACCAAAATGGACAAATTCATCCATCCCTAGTATGGGGATGTGAGCAAATCTCAGTGACCAAACCTTATGTGGCAGTTTGCACTGAGTTTCTGTAAGCCAACAATGAACAAAGTCTCCCTGTCTAGTCTCTACAACAGTATTTGCCATACAGGGGCAATATTTGGGTTGGTCAAGAATTATTCCATTTTCAAATCTGTTTGTATCTACTGAAGATTCAGGGTGGACATACTAATTCATTTCCACGGTGCATGTCACATAGCTCCGTGCTAAAATCCTTTTCCTTCCAAAGGAGGTTCTGGGATTTTCTGTATGTGTCCTGCTTTTGTTGTGCTTCAGTGCAAGAGCCACCCCCCCAGCATCACAGAGGGGGCAAGCATCGCACAACAACTAATGAAGCAGAATTATGTGTGGACGGTGCCATAGAAATCCACCATTAATGCGCCGTTAATTATTGCGCCAATGTCATATTACACAACCCACCTGCAAAAAACCTCTAGCCTATTGGATCACTTTACTTAGGAGCAGGGGTGATAAGCAGGCAGCTCCTGAAACAGGAACTTCTTTCTCGAAGGGACACCTGCTGCAGAGCTCTGGCTGCTTCTTTGGTGTTGATCCTGCTAAGTCTGTGTCAATGGGTGATGACAGGAACAAAGATATCTCTCTGATTCTCTGCACAGTTTGTGGACCACTCACACTCCTAATTCAGAGGGCAATCCACCTGCAGGCTATGGGAGCCTGGCATTGTCCTTATGAGCCCCTGGCTTTGAACTGATCCCCTGTCTCAGATGGGAGTCTTTATCAGTGCCCCCCCCCTCCCATGGACATTGGGAGTCTTAAGGACCTTGTCACACCCTTGAGAGCTCCTTATGTACCAGCTTGGTGTCCTAAGACACTGCTGCTGGCCTCTGGCTTAAAGATTACCCGATTAGTTTACAAAGTTCCCATTTTGCTGAGGACAGCAGCAAAGCGCTTAAGTTAGGATAGAATTTCCTCCAGATCCTGCAAGATGTCACAGGAAGGAACCATGTCAACAATAATTTGCTTGTGTCTGAAACAATGGTACTTTATGAGACGAGGGGGAGGGAGACAGGAAAGTGAGAAGCAGCAGCATGCATATGCCACTTGATGCCTCACACACTCTGGTGAAAATGGTGGGTCCTCTGCAGCTTCTTTATTCCCACCCCCCACCCCATGCCTCAAATAAATCTGTCCGTCATGTCAGAGTCCGACACCCAACAGACGTGGGAGATGTGTAAATCTCTAACCTTGATGCCACAGACCGCCCCCCTACCCCCTCCTTCTGACCCAACTTGTGGAGTCAAAAGCTCAGCCCCAGCTCTGAGGAGCAGATGGTCAGGAGCACTAATGAATCAGCCTGTGTATTTACCGCGCCTGCTCCTGCTGGGGAAAGGTTTTAATAAACAGCAGCCAGAATAAATAAGCCCTACAACCAATCCAAGCACTCTGCATTCCTCGTCTCTCCTGCATGCAGCAACTCCTGTGCACAGCAAGAGCCTGAAATTCTATTTGTAAGGAATGCTGCTTACCAGAGTAAATTTTGTGAGGATTTGCTTTTTTTACTTTTAAGCAGCTGGGTGTTGGTGTTGCTTTAAAGCACGGCTGGCTCACTTTTTTTTTCCAGCCTGAGGCCCACATTCACCTTTGGACAAGCTTCGAAGGGACTACAGGCATGCATAAACACACCACACCCAGGACACAGGTGAAAGACATACAGAGAGGCGTTAAAATATCCATTGCAGCTTTCGGCTGATTGCAGAATGGGGCAGGGACCTTTTTTATTTATTAACCTTTCTTGGCCTGCTCTTCATCTGGTTCCATCCTCACTTTGACGGGTGGGTGGCACAATCCACCTGTCAATCACTTGGTGTCATTATGATATCACATAACTACCAAGTGGGGTTTTTTTTTTGCCCAGCTGTCATAATCCCTTGTGCTGTCAGGTATTGGGCAGGACAGAGAGTTGATGGGCAGGACAGAGAGGCACTTTGCCAGCCCTATGCTCCAACCACCAAGCATAGGATCAGCAAAGTGCCTCTCTGTCCTGCCCATCAACTGATGGGGCAGCGGGGGGAGGGGGAGGGGGAGAAACGTGCAATTTGCAATGGAGAATTCCCTTGTGAATCTGATGCTACAAAAGACAGCATCTTTCTCCCCCATCTCTCCCACGATCAGCTGATGGGAAGAGGAAAGAAACCTGCTTTTTGCAAGCATCTGTTGTGCTCAGCCTAGTGCTGTGATGGAGATTCAGGTCAAGATGTTGAATGGTCATTGCTCATTTGAATCCCCATCATGGCACTGGGCTGGGTGTAGAGGTTTAAACTTCTATACTATCTGGTGTTGCAGATAGTATTTTTTAATTTTTTTCTGCCTACCAAAATTGCTGTGGGTCTTAGTGGACCACAAGGAAGGCCCAGATTAGGCCCACAAGCTGAGGAGTTCTCTACCCTGGTTTTAAAGCATAGACATGCATACACAAAGAGGGCTAGAATTATCATTCCTCTGCACTGAGCTTTCCTATTTCTGTTCTTTACGTTTAGCCAAATTCTCCAGACTAATCCTAGGATTCTGCTTACCAGAATCTGGCAGTGGGTTTTATTGTATATGTGGCTTTGTGGACCAATGAAGAATAATGTCAATTGTCCTCAGGCACTTATACATCAGTCGCATCCAGACTAGGCAACTGCAGTGCCTTTAAAGATGGTCTGGAAATTTAAGCTGCCGTAAAATTTAGTCCTTTTGAGGGCTGTAGAGTTTGAACCTATTATATTAATTTTGAATCAATTGAGTTCAGAGGTGCCAGCTCACGAGGGAGGTTTAGGGGGTGTCAATGTTGGAAGTGTGATGTCCCAGTGTCCTGACATCACATGCATGATGTCCTAACACCCCAATGTTATGCGCATGACATCAGCACCTTGGGAGGAGTTGCCTGGGGGCAGAGCCAAATATGGCAGCTGTGCATCTTCAATGGCCTGTGGCGGCTCCTCCACCTGGGAGTGCTACCAGCAGGAGGCTGTTTCAACCCTACATCCACGCTGGGGCAGGAGAAGGAGAAGGAGCCAGCCACTGGAGCAGCCCTGCAGTTGGCTCTGTATTTTGCTTCTGCACTTTTGGGACATTGGGGGGCCCAGCCCCTACCCCCCAAATATGGGGCAGTGGCCAAATGGGCTCAGTTCCCTGGTTGAGGGGGGACTGGTTGAGTTGGTTACCCTGGTTGAGTTGGTTACCCATCTGTTTAAAAGGTCTCGATTTAATGGCAAAGAAGATAACAAAATAACAGATATTGGAGATGTAAGGAAAAGGAAGGAACATTTTATCATATGTGGTGGGAATGCAAATGCATTAAAAAAATATTTGGAAATGATATACGATGAATTGAAAAAAAAAATGTTTAAAATGAATTTTGTCAAACACCCTGAAGCCTTTTTGTTAGGTATCTCAAATCAAGAGCTACCAAAAGAAAAATGGACATTATTTATGTATGCTACAACAGCGGCAAGAATCTTGATTGCACAATATTGGAAGACGGAAGAAATACCATCAAAGGAACAATGCCAAGAAAAGCTGATGAACTATGCAGAATTGGCTAAGCTAGCAGACAAACTAAGAGAGAAGGACAAAAAGGACTCCAAAAGAGTCTGGGAACCATTTACAGTTTATTTGCAGAAACAACAGAATGGACTGGATTCACTATAAATAAACTTTCACAACTTCATTTGAGTAACAGATAGTTTAGAGAAATGATAAGGGATTTTATTTTTGTGTAGGAAAAGCAGGATACGATAAATAAAACTAAATAACTCAGCAGAGGAGGTGTTGAGGGAAGTCCAGAGGAGGGGAGGGAGAATAATTGTAAATAACATGATGAATGAGATTTGTATCATTAATTGTTATAAAATTCAAAAAATATTAAAAAAGGGCTCGATTTAAAAGTGCTAATACTAACTTTTGAAGCACTGGATGGTCTAGAACCAAATTGTTTCAAGAGTTGCTGGCTCTATGCCAGCATGTCTGAGCCCCATGATTGGTCCAGGGGCCCTTTCTGGCCTGCCAAAAACATTGATCAGGCTGGTGAGCACCAAGGACAGGATCTTTAAAGTGGTGACTCCACACTTGTGGAATTCCGCCCCCTGATAATTCCACCTGGCCTTTTCTGGTAGCCTTTAAGCATACCCCCCTCCCATGTCTCTCTCTCTCTGTGTTTTAATGCACACATAATTCATTGCTGTTGTAATACAGCTTTTGAGGTTCTCTTGAAACCTCCTGCTTTCCATTGCAAGCCTTTCTCACACATGGAATACCCTACCCAGGCCCATGAGATGCTACAACATTTCTCCATGTTCTATCCAGGCAAGCAAGATGCATTATCACAGTTCAAGGACACATTCCATCCAGGGGGACAATACACCCATGGGGCAAACCACAACACAGCTGGTTAAGGACATGACCTGCACTGAGGAGTGTCTGGAGATCCAGACATAGAGGCATGGAGGAGGGCTGCATTTGGTCCTCTGGCCCTGAGGTTATCTATCACTGCTTTATAGGGCATGCTTGAGGTGGAATGTTTCATCCAACCACAAAATAGAATGTTCTTCAAATAAAAAATAAAATAAAATATCACAGTGCTTTTTTGCTTTCTGAGTCAAACTATGTTGTTGAGTTTGAGAAAGGGCAAGATGATTTCAGGAACCAAAAATAACATCTGTAGGTAATTAAATTTCATGCTCCAGGGCACAAATTGATAACCTGAAAGAGATCAGGATGGAATTCCCATTGAACTGGAGATATTCGCTGGCAATTAATTTTCGCTCCACTCACAGATTTAGGGAAAGGAAGCAGCCATAATTAATTTAGAGTGATTACTGCTAATAGCTGGTTAAGTGGTAAAACATGAGCACAGAGACTATCAAACAGCAGGGCTGAAACACACACATTCCAGTATAAATGAACATCGGCTTTCCTACCACTAAAAATGAGGGCTCTGTACAATTCTTCCCACAAATCATGGCCAAATTCATTACCTATTTTCAGTGTGAGTACGTTTATAAATTTCCCCTGAAACTCTGCAATTGGCTTCTGTTGGAAGTGGAAAACTAAAGACAAATAAGTGGTCCTATCCAGAAGCTATGCACAAATGGCCTCACAAAATTCTCCAACCTATTTGTGGGCAGATTTTTCTTTAGGAGAGGGAGGATATTACACTGAATTTCTGCAGAGGGAAGAGAAATTAGCCAACAGTTTCTCAGGGGTGGCATTGTCATTGCTGTTGCTCTGTGAAATTTCTTAAGCAAAAACAGCGGCCACCAAACAAGTAAAAATACAAAATGGTGGGGAATAATAAGAGAATATTCTGCAAAGTGGCCTTTTCTGGAGAGTGGTGGTGCCGGAGAAAAATTAAAATCTACACTATTACCACTATTACCGTATTTTTTGCCCTATAAGACGCACCTAGTTTTTTTGGGGGGGAAATAAAGAATTTTTTTTATTCCCCCCCCCCACAGCCACGGGGGAAGCCCAAGCTTTTAAAAACACACCTACCGTAGTTTTTAGAGGAGAAAAGGATATCTGCCCGAAGCGCGGGGCGCTCTGCTTCAGCGCGCCCCACGCTCCAGGCAGCAGGCTGCTATCCGCATCCTAGGGAGCCCTGCGGGAACACCCGCGGGCTCCCCAGGCTTGCTGATAGCTTCCTTAAACCTGGAGAGCGAGAGGGGTCGGTGCACACCGACTCCTCTCGCTCTCCAAGCTTCAGCGAAAGCCTGCATTCGCCCCATAGGACGCACACAGATTTCCCCTTCATTTTTGGAGGGGGAAAAGTGTGTCCTATAGGGCAAAAATACGGTAAATTCTAATGAATTTCAGCTCAGCTCTAATCCTGTCTAGAAGTGCACCTTACAAGGTACAGCTAAGGCACACTGGCCTTAGTTCATTGGTAGAACATTGGCTTGGCATTTAGAAGGCCCAGGTTCAATCCCCAACAGTATTCCCAGGTAGAAATTGTCCCTTTTTTGAAACCCTGAAGAACCACTATCAAGCACTGTTTCAGTATCTTCACTACCTCCCCAGAATCTGTTGGAGAAACAGAATTGGTTGCTACTGGCCCACTAAAAATCTCTGGATAACCTTTGCGAGCATTGTTGAGTAAATATTTAAAAAAGTAGGGGGCAAGATAGAATGGGACCTCATAGGTAAAAAGCCCTGGGGCCAAATGATCATTCTCCAGTGTTACCTAGTAAGTCTCTAGGACAGGAGCTGGCATAAGAAAGTGTTGCCCACCCGAACCCAGTTAAGTGGTCCAAAAGGCTTCTTGACAGTATCAAAAGCCACTTTAATATCTAGCCCAAGCAGTACATTGCATAAATAATTTGAGAAATCAGCAGCAGGTAAACTTCAGTCCTCAGGGTCAAATGTAACCCTCCAGGCCATTGGAACTTTCCCTAGGCTACACACCCTTCACTAGCACTGTATCACACAATCTTCAAACATGTTTGCTTAGCTGGAATGTGTATTTAAACCATGCCAATCATTTCTGCTCAGGTCCTGCTTGTAGGGTATCTGGTTGGCCACTAGGACACTGATTTGGCAGCTAGGCCTGGGAAGGTGGGGTCCTAGCTGACTCCTCCTGTGAGTCTGATTGCTCAGGATGCCTAGAGAAAAACAGAAATCCGTACCATGAATTTCTGTTCCCAGGGTTATTGGCTCTCACATGAAACTGTAGGGCATCCTGTGCCACATCTGCCTGAAAGGTGGCAGCTATGGAGAGTTTGAGACTGCCTTTGATGTTTTGTGGGACATCCTCCATTGCTGCTAGTTTGTTAGCCCAGAGCATACTTACTCTAGCCATGATGGATGTAGCTACTGAAGCTCTGAAAGACGATGTTTCTGCCTCAGAATCTCTATGGGGGCCGCCTCATGCTGTTTGTCACATACATTCATTGGTTCTCATTCTCCTTTGGTAGGAATAACCACTGAAGAAGACAATGCTGCAACTGGAGAATCCATGATTGTTGTGACCAGTTACCCCATGATCTTAGTGAGAAAAAGATGTTTGTTGGCCAGCATATAGAAGGCCTTCTGGCGTCCTGGAGTCATCCATTCAATGGTACATATTTACTGGAATGCATCCAGAAATGGAAGAGTGGTCATGTGTGGCTGTCCTTCCAAAGAAACGCTCTTGGCCCCTTTGGTGGAAGTTGTTGTTGCCTCCGCTTCTGTAGGAAGCTCTTTGGGCAGTTTGAAGACTCTCCTAGCCTTTACCATGATGGCTGAGAAGAATTCAGATTAGAAGAGCCTAACCGTCAGGTGCTGGTGTGGTTGCTCGAGAGCAAACAGGGAAGACTCCAACTTGTCTTTTCCAGGCTTTATTATCTGTACAAACTATTTACAGTGCAGAGCATTGCAAGTCCATGTCTGCTCAGTCGCTAGCAGAATCTGGGAGTGATACCTTCCCCAGCATAACAGTTGTGTGACCCCCATCCTTCTCCTCCCCTCTCTGCGCCCAAATCTACTGTGCAGAGTGGGTGCTGGCAAAGGGGGACTTCCCTTCCCTCTGCTTTGCTCAGGCTCGGTGTCGAGGCTCTCCCTAGCATTTCCTTGTCCCTGCACCCCCTCCCCACTGGAGTGGGGCTTTCTTCCTCACCAGAGGAGGAACTGCTTCGCAAGATCTTCAGAGGCTCCCTGTAACACAACTGCCCTTCCACCTCTCGCCTCTGAGCTGATGGCAGTTCCCCGACACTATCGTTTAGGGGTGGTGGCTCCAATTCTTCTTCAGAAAGTTCCCCTTCCTCCTTGTCCCCTGATGCATTGGTCTGATCAGCCTGAGTCTGAGAAGATGCTGAGGCCAGTTTCCACCTGTTTGCTGTGAGACCTTTTGCCCCCTCTTCCTCTAGCCCTAGAGGCTTTGCACTTGTGTTTATGTCCATTATGACTTCCACTGTGGGGGTGGTCAGACACCAGAGCAGGGGAGGGGGATGTGGAAGGAGAGGTACAGGAGGAGTGGGATAATGAGGAGGAACAAACAGAAGAGGGGGAGGGTGACCTGGTTCTCCTCTTCTTCCCTTTTTATGTTTGGCAGATCTTCTCTTCACAGAAGCCTTGGCTTCTGGTAGGGAATGCAGTAGAGGTGGAAGGGCTGAGGAAGGACAGACTCTACTAACCCTAGCCGTCCGTGCCACAATGCCCTTGATCCAGTTAATAAACACCAGGAAATGCCCCTCCCTAGAAAAAGTCACCTTGGGGATTTCTGGGAGAGTAGAACTTCACTGTCTCTAACTCAGTGGTTCTTAACCTTGGGTCCCCAGATATTTTTGGCCTACAACTCCCATGATCCTGACAGTAAGAGCTGTTCGACAGTGGAATTTGCTGCCAAGGAGTGTGGTGGAGTCTCCTTCTTTGGAGGTCTTTAAGCAGAGGCTTGACAACCATATGTCAGGAGTGCTCTGATGGTGTTTCCTGCTTGGCAGGGGGTTGGACTTGATGGCCCGTGTGGTCTCTTCCAACTCTATGATTCTATGATTCTATGATTCTATGATCCCTAGCTCACAGGACCAGTGGTCAGGGATGATGGGAGTTGTAGGCCAAAAACATCTGGGGACCCAAGGTTGAGAAAGTCTGCTCTAACTGGTTGTGCACTGCTTGGTTCCCCATTTGTCTTTGCTGTGAAGGCGAATGGGGGTTCCTCTGATAGGATGCCTTCAGTTCCACTGCTAGGCATTTTGTGGGCTCTGATAGGAAACTCTCCCCAAGCAGCCCTGAGAGACTGGGAGGGAAGGAAAGTGGCAGAGTAAGGACCACTGGGCTCAATTTCGCAGCTTCTCTGCTTGTCACACCTCCTCTTCCTCCTGCTGAGGTCTGTAGTCTTTCTGGGTGCCTTTCTGAGGCGCTACAAGTTCCAGAACATCCCCCTGTTCTCCAAAGGAGATCAGGTGGGAGAAATTTGGGGGAAGGGGCTTGAGGATAGCACAGGCAGAGGAAATTGATGACAAAACTGAGTAGGGGAGGAGGACTGAGCTCCCAAGGAGCTCTACAGGATCCGATCATTCCAAGTGCAAGGCGGGGTCGGTCTGGGATGGACCCTCCCACAAGAAGGATATTTGATGTGAACCCTGTCTGTCCAGACTCAGGACTGCCTTCCAAGATCCCTGGAGAATATCATGGTGGGGTATTGTCTGGAAGTTTTTTAAAAATCAGGTTCAAGATTTAATCCTGGAGATGCTTATTTTTATTGCTGTTATTGGTATTAATGTTTTTGAATCTTTATTCTTAGATCTTGTTAGGACTCGTGTGGGGATTGTTTAATCTTATTGTATGTTTAGTAAACTGTTTTCATTTATTGTTTATTACTACTTAAATTGTGTAATGTTTTTGCTATTAGGTAAATATTTTGATGTGGTAAGCCGCTTCGAGCATGGTTCAACTATGGAAAGATAGCAGTCAAATGAATGATAATGATGAACATCCTGCTGAAAACGCTGGAAGCGGTCTGCCTGGGCCACCCTCCATTCAGGGTGATGGTATTGGCCAATTGACATTTACAGAGAAGGGAGAATGAGTGCTTCTGTCAGGATTTTGGCCAGTGCCCACTGAGACTATTTTGGTCTCCCTCCTCCTCTCTGCTGAGTTCTCAAGGTCAACACTGAGCTTAAGTAGGAGAGTGCTGACAGCAGTGCTGCTAAACCCACATCCTGGACTGGGTGTAAGAAAGAAGGCAGGCAGCTGGGGGCCCTGCCCTGTTTGTCCTAATGGACCAGCCTCCACTGATAGGGCAGAGAGATTAGGAAGATCAAAAGCAGGTGTAGCCAGAGCCAAAGACAGACAGAGTAATACCATGGTAATACATGGCAAGCATGTAGGGACTGGCTGATGACAGAATGACATTGGTGCGACGGGGCAAAACTAGGCTTTATTTCACCGGTATCAAAGACCCAGTTTAGCACGCACACACCTATGTGCATTTGTGTGTGCGCGTGCACACACACACACACACACACACACACACACACACACACTGGCTAGGAGTCTCAATGGTACCCTCTGAAGGTTCACCAGGGGCAAAAAAACCCCACAACCCTGGCTAGCCCCCCCAAGCTACGGCTCTGGGTGGGGTAGCATCCTATTCACCCTAACGGACTAGCTTTCACAGATTTCTGCATTCAATATTTCGTTTCTGCTCCTCCTGTTTGTTTGCACCAGTTAGAGAGAAAGCAATGTTCCCACCTGGAAAGGCATTTCCTGTTTATTGGTAAGACTGGTCAGGCCTGCACTGAATTATTCAGACGGCGGAAACAGGGTGCCTGAATGCTGGCTCACCCAGGTGTCATTCCGTTCCTCTCCCCACATTGTGGTTTTGGGGCTATTGATTGTTCTCTATTTACCTTCTCCCTCCCCTTTAAGCTCCCTGGCCAAAAGGTTCTTTGAGTCCAAGGTCACATTACAGAAACTTTGGGGTGGGGGGCAGGCCGAAGCGAGGGAGTTTTCAGGGATGCTCCTTTCCAGTTGCCATGAATCAGCAGAAAGAGACACCGAGCTCAAATGGAATAAGCCTTAGTAATCATATAAGCTGGGATATGTTTGGCAAGACCGCCCCCCCCCACCTCTCTTTCTCTCTCTTTTCCTTTAGCCCAAACCAAAGCAGATTTACTTTTATGAACATCATGTAGCTCATGCACTCTCCTGGGACTCGCTTAGTGCATGGACAGAAATAGAGAAACAAGCAGTGTCTTGCTCCTTTCTATCTTTTTTTTTAAAAAAATGTGTGCACGCAGAATTCTAGGAGGATTTAATATATATATAAACAGTCTAGGCCATTTGTATTGGCAGTATTGAGTAACCCCAGTGCTATGCAAATCAACTTGGGATTTCAGGAGCCTTAACGGGGTACTTCTTTATAAATTTTGTACTGAAGTAAGCTTCACTTTAATAAACATACCCTCAGAACTGGTAATTTGCTGGTCATTTTACAGACAGGGTAGATATATATATATATATATATACACACACATATACATATACACACACACACACTTCCCAATTCTGTCCCCTCCCCAAAGGACTGCTGTTTTATCTTTCTCCTAGGCCTCGTTTGAAACCATGCATTTGAAATGCTATGATACCATTTTATACAGCCACTTGCTTCCTGCAAAGAAATCTGGGCACTGTAGATTGTTAACGGTGCTGAGAATTGTTAGGAGACCCCTTTCCCCCTCACAGCTACAATCCCTCAACCTGTGGGTCCCCAGATGTTGTTGGACTACGATTCCCATCACCCCTAGCTAGCAAGGCCAGAGCTCAGGGATGATGGGAGTTGTAGTCCAACAACATCTGGGGACCCACAGGTTGAGAACCGCTGCCTTAAGTGGTTTAACAAGCAACCCCTCTTCCCAGGAACTCTGGGGATTGCAGCTCTGTCTACTGGTCCATCCAGCTCAGTATTGTTCACACTGACTGGCAGTGGCTCTCTGGCTTTTGGATAAGTCTCTCCCAGCCCTACCTGGAGATGATGGGGATCAAATTGGGGACCCTTTTGCATGCAAAGCAGATGTTCCACCCACTGAGTTATGACCCTTCCCCTAAAAACCAAGTCTGACTCCAGTCCTCATGATTCTGAATAAAGGACTGGTTTAAATGGGGAAACCTAGGAAGCTGCCTTCTACTGAGTCAGACAATCAGCCTATCCAGCTCAGCATTATCTACTACACTGTCAGACAGAAGCTCCCCAAGATTTCAGACAGGGTTCTCTCCCAGCCCTATCTGGAGGTGATTGGGATTGCATGCAAAGCAAGTGCTCTACCACTGAGCTACGGTCTTTCCTCTAAAGCTATTACCATTACAGTCGTACCTCGGGTTATAGGTGCTTCAGGTTGCGCTTCTTCGGGTTGTGGACTGCCGAAACTTGGAAGTACGGGAACGGGTTACTTCCGGGTTTCGGCAGTTGCGCATGCGCAGAAGCGCCAAATCGCAACCCGTGCATGTGCAGACGCGGGTTGCGAACGTTGCGGGTTGCGAACATGCATCCCGCACGGATCACGTTTGCAACCCAAGTGTCCACTGTATCATTCTAGTTGTATAGAATGGCAGGGTTGGTGTCAGGCAAGCGGTGCCAGAGCACTTGCCTCCTTCTTCCCGTTGCATGATGGACTTAGAACACCTGAACAGGACATACCTAGCTTCAGTAATGGTAATACAGTGGTACCTCAGGTTACAGATGCTTCAGGTTACAGACTCCCCTAGACCAGAAATAGTGCTTCAGTAAAAGGCGAAAGATTTATACGATCTGAAGAGAAACCAGAGTATTATTTTGCAGTCTTTAAAATGTTAATAAATATTATTATTTTTTAAAAAAATAGTGCTTTAGGTTAAGAACTTTGCTTCAGGATAAGAACAGAAATCGTGCTCCAGCAGCGCGGCAGCAGCAGGAGGCCCCATTAGCTAAAGTGGTGCTTCAGGTTAAGAACAGTTTCAGGTTAAGTACGGACCTCCAGAACAAATTAAGTACTGAACCCGAGGTACCACTGTAAATGGGATTGGGTAGTTGTAAAGTAAGTGCAGTTACAGCTAAAGTCACTAGTTGGCACTAATGATAATAGGGCAATATAACATTGTTACGGAAATGAGAATGGGGGCACATCTTTAAGATTGGGTTTCCGCCTCCCCCCTTTACTCTTAAGCCCCAGGATGATGACCCCAAGCCCTTCTCCCCATCGGTCGCACAAGCACAACACACACATCTTTCGATTGCCTAAATGTACAGTGGTGCCTCGCAAGACGAAATTAATTCGTTCCGCAAGTTTTTTCTTCTTGCGAGTTTTTCGTCTTGCGAAGCACGGTTTCCCATAGGAATGCATTGAAAATCAATTAATGCGTTCCTAGGGAGACCGCCTTCAGACCAGGTCCGGGGACAGTCTGTGTTGGTGTGGGGAGGGCTTTCCTCCCCACCGCCAACATTCAGAATGCTGTTCTGAATGTTGGCGGTGGGGAGGAAAAACCCTCCTCCCACCGCAAGCCCCGGGAACAGAGGAGAAGCGCTGCGCGCCTTCTCCTCTGTTTCCGGACCTCCCACCGCAAGCCTTCAGGACAGGTCCAGGAACAGAGGAGAAGGCGCGCTGCACTTCCCCGCTGTCCCCGGAGATTTCCCTATGGGCTTTCGTCTTGCGAAGCAAGCCCATAGGGAAATTCGTCTTGCGAAGCCGCTAAAAATCGGAAAACCCTTTCGTCTTGCGGGTTTTTCATTTAGCGAGGCATTCGTCTTGCGGGGCACCACTGTATTATATGCCTGAATGTATCCTTTCGACTTGACGGCTCAGGGAAGATACCTGGCTTTATAAATTTGTAGAAAATCCATACTTTAACTGATTCTCCTCATCCCAGCACCATTTTAACCCTTAAAGAAAGGTGAATTTGGGCTCCATCTCCCTCCATGAAGCAAGAAGCAGGAAGTCACGTAGGCAGCAGGAACAGGGCATCCCGCCATAATTCCCCAAGCGTGAGAGCACATACACCCCACCCCACCAAGGGAGTGACCAAGGGGGCAACAATAGATATCTGCAGAGGCAGTTTAGAAAGTCAGGTGTTCTGAAAGCCCATCTCCAGAGTTCTGAGGGCAAGGATGTGTAAAGAGTTTTATTGTTCTTTCGGTGATGGTACTTAAGAGGTGTTGAGAAAGGTGTCTGATAAAGTGACCTAATATTGAACTTGTGTAACCCTTGTATAAAGGGACCCCTGACCATTAGGTTCAGTCGTGGCCGACTCTGGGGTTGTGGCGCTCATCTCGCTTTATTGGCTGAGGGAGCCAGCGTACAGCTTCTGCGTTATGTGGCCAGCATGACTAAGCCACTTCTGGCGAACCAGAGCAGCGCACGGAAATGCCGTTTACCTTCCCACCGGAGCAGTACCTATTTATCTACTTATCTTCGTGCTTTCAAACTGCTAGGTTGGCAGGAGCAGGGACCGAGCAATGGGAGCTCACCCTGTCACGGGGATTCGAATCACTGACCTTCTGATCGGCAAGTCCTAGGCTCTGTGGTTTAACCCACAGCGCCACCCACATCCCTTGTAAACCCCTCCCCATTTGTGGCATGCCAGTGATGTAGTGATGATGGATCAATGATGCTGCTTGAAGTGTATTCTGGGGGAAAGAGGGAAGATTTAAAAGCGGATGTCACCCCATGCTTGGGGTTCTTACTCCTGTGGGGACCTGTTGCGCAACAATAAAGGTCGTGGTCTACTGACCAATGTTTTGCTCCAAATTACTTGGCTGTATCTTCCTTCTTTTACTGACTACATGTACCTGTGGGGGGACTTTCACCCCAATGAGCTGGGCTGTTGAGTAGTCTCTCACCCCGGAATTTTTCCTTAACAACATGAACCACATAAGGGTCAGATATAAGGTACTGGTTTTTGACCTTTAAAACCCTTCACAGCCTAGGACCCTCGTACCTACAGGACCGCTTCTCCTGGTATGTCCCACGGAGAGCCTCAAGGTCCATCAATAGCAACACCCTAGTGGTCCCGGGCCCTAAGGAAGTTAGATTGGCTTCAACCAGAGCCAGGGCCTTTTCAACACTGGCTCCAGCCTGGTGGAACGCTCTGCCTCATGAGACGAGGGCCCTGCAGGATCTGATTTCTTTCCACCTGGCCTTTGGCTTGGAGCCAGTTTGATTCCCTCCCCCTCATTCTTTTTTCTTTTTCCTTTCTCCTCCTGTGATGAGGCTGCATTTTAATATTTTAATGTTTCAATATTTTAATGTTGTATTTTAATCATGTTTTTAAGTTGTATTCATTCAACTTGTTTTTATTATTGCTTGTTAGCTGCCCTGAGCCCCGTCCTGGGTTGGGGAGGGCAGGGTATAAATAAAAATTATTATTATTGTTATTATTATTATTATTAAGTGTTATTTGTTCCTCAGCAATCACAAGAGTACATGTCTGCTCCTTCACTCAACATCCACAACAGAGAATTACATGAACTTGCATTTACCTCTTTCACTCCCAATTCACCCCAATATGTGAGGTTGTGAACAGGGACTGATATTATCTTTTAATCTCTGTACAGTGCTTAGAAAATAATGGTGCTTTATTACACAATTTTAATCTTTTTTTAATACTAATATTTTGACCCCTGTTTCAAACTCCAACAGAGAAGCTCAGGACTCCTAACAATATGCAACATGACATCAGAAGGGGGAAAAAATAGGAGTAATCTCAATAGATTCAAATAAACAAAGACAGACAGATAGGCCCAACAATTCCTTTCACCTATTCTATTTCATCTCCTTCATTCTCAACCCAGTAATGATATTAGGTCTGCATGTATTAGGAGATTATAGTATTAAAAGAAAATGAATGAGAGGCAGGGAAAAAAATGTGTCTGAATACACAAGAGAAGTAGAAAATTGGAAACGTCTAGGTCAAAAGTCAGCAACTAGTGGATCATCGGCCACCCCCACCCCGGCAGCTCCAGTTGTCAGTTCCAGGAGTGATGGTGGGATTCCCTTGTAACAACAGAACCTCTAGTAGAAGCAATATTAGACACTGCCCCCTCCCCTCTATTTAGGGGTACTGTCTATTTCTTAAGGTCAGATCTGCATCATACACACCAATGCACATCCGAAGCACATGACTTCCCCCAAAGAATCTTGGGGACTGTAGTTTCTCCTTCACAGAGTTACAATTCTGAGCATCCTTAAAAACTAGTTTATTTCTGGACTAACAAAAACCTATGACAGTAAATACCACTCCTTTTTGCTTGCCTTATTTTCATTCCTGACCTCCAGATGAGCAGATTATGGAGATTTCTCTTCCCGTTATTGTTGCTGATTGATATCTCTGAAGTCCTTACTCTGCCCCAGCAATAGCACAGGCACTGTAATGCAGTGTAAGATGTCACTGCCCAACTGGACCAACTTCAAGGGATGCTCCACATTAAAATGTATTGAGTAGTCTATGCAGGAGGCTATCAGAGTATAGATTGTTGAGGCCAAGCCAGGGGTTGGCAACCTAAGGCCCATGGGCCACAAGCAGCCCACAGGGGTCCTTTAACTGGCCCCAAAGTCGCCCCCCAAACCGAGCCACCCGCTCAGCGAGTCCCTGTGCGCTGCGCTAAACTGGTGCAACACAGCACAGGGACTTGCTTCTGCGGCGCCGGAAATTGCATCTGTGCAGGCGCATACACTGGAAATTGCAGGTGCGTGCGCGATCCAGCCCACAGAAGGGATCTCTGCTGGAGTGAACCAGCCCAGGCGAGGTAAACCTTGCTGACCCCTGGGCCAAGCTATCCCAGCCCCCAAATGGCTTTCTACTATTTATGAGGAGGGTTCTTTGCGTGTGCGTAGTGAACACAAGTTGGTTGTTCTTTTGCTCTTTCATGTGCTACACGAAAATAACACACAATAACAAAGTGTCAGCTAGCCAGTGATTATATTAACATGCCATTTCCCACTGATTGCTCCACCTCCCCAATTTTTCAGCTGCATGACACTTTGCATATTAAAGCAAATGGTTTTGTTTTAAAAGAAACATGGATGCGAATGGCTTTTTTAAAAAAAAAAACTTACAAGGGAATTTCCTGTTAAAACAACAAATCAAAGCTATCCTTCCTCCCACTCCCTGGCTCCCAAGTACCGTGGTACCTCGGGTTACATACGCTTCAGGTTACAGACGCTTCAGGTTACAGACTCTGCTAACCCAGAAATAGTACCTCGGGTTAAGAACTTTGCTCCAGGGTGAGAACAGAAATTGCATAGCAGCAGCGAGAGGCCCCATTAGCTAAAGTGGTACCTCAGGTTAAGAATAGTTTCAGGTTAAGAACGGACCTCCAGAACGAATTAAGCTCGTAACAAGAGGTACCCCTGCAATGAAACAATGCTAACCAGGACTCTGTGCTTGGTGTCACTTGAACATAAAAGGTGCTGTGATTTACATGAGAGTGGGGTGAAATGTCATTGTGATAAATGCTCTATCTTACTGGGCAATTTGCATTTTAAATTTTTATCTTTGCAGTGAAAAAAATGGCTGGAATTTCACTCAAGCATCCGAACTCCCAGCAGAGAGAAATAGATTATATGGCAGAGGGGGAAGGGGTTAATGACATTCTGGGCTGAAATTTGTGTTCCTAAGAAGATTATCTCTTCTGTCAACTGGGCTGGGCGTGTCCAGGCACACAACAACACCCTGGGCTCCAGCTTCGAGGGAGTGATTTTTAAGAGCCTCCTTCATACTAAAGGGGTAATCGCATCACCATCTGATGTGGCTTCAGCTGCGCAAGTGCACACACATACTCCCCCCCCCAGCCCCCATGACAGCCTCACTTCATCCTATAGCCCACCTAGAAATTTCTGATCCTCTTAGGGTGAGCGAGAATTCCAAATAAAGGACAGACACGAAGCTGCAGCCACTTGTTTGCGATTTTGATCACGAATGGCAGCAGAGTGACGCGCCACCCGATCCTACGCATGTTTACTCAAAAGCAAGTCATGCTGAATTCTACAAGGCTCACTTCCAAGGAAATGTGCACAGTATAGCAGCAGTCCCAGGCATTTTTAATGTGTGGGGAATTTATAAGTACTGAGAAGCTTTCAGCTGTGTGAGTCCTCACTTGGCAATCTGAAGTGACACAATTCAGACGCAGGGGGGATGTTGTAGCTCAGTGATAGAGCATCTGCTTTGCTTGCAAAAGGTCGCAGGTTCAATCCCAGGCTTCTCAAAGTAGGGATGGGAAAGACTCTCTGCCTGAAACCCTGGCTGGTAGTATGGAGGACACTGAGCTCATAGTCTGACTCAGTACAACGCAGCTTCCTATGCTATCTCCACAAGTAGGCCTCAGCTACAAGGTCATTTGTTGGCCTTAGGAAATCCACGGTGCTGTTCTCCCTAATGTCTTGGTATATGGAAATAATAAAAATCATCATCATCCCCTTTCTCACTGGATTTAAAAACGCCATGAGTAATGCATGTGAAGTTCCTTAGAGTTTTATTTTCCCAAATATTTTTTGACCCCTGAGTCCACTGACACCTTCCTTTTGTGTGGGTGGTGCCATTTCGGCTATATAAGAATGGGCATCCAACCCTGAATGTTGCTAATAGAGGGGATGCTTGTTATTACATTGACTTGGGTGTGGAAAACGGGAGGAAAAACCTGAGTACTGCAGAAGTAGGTGGTGGCAGCTCAATATAGCCAGCCCTGAGGAGGCAAAGGAATAGTAGAGGATTTGTGGAGAATATTAGGGGGGAAATGGAAATTCTGTCGTCAGAGGTATACCCATGGTTTGGCCACTGTGAGCAAGAAACAGGCTCAGGTTCAGGAGGTTCAGATGGTGCCTCCTTCACATTTCTCCTTTATGTGCTCCCATACCCTCTCTTGATTCCTGATTTGAGCAAACCATTGCTTGCAAAGCTGTATGAATCAGGCAAACTATGGTATGCATCAACCATGGTTTCCTTCCAAACCAGAGTTGGGAGCTACAGTTTAAAATCTGGTTAGGAAGTAGCATTCGAAAGACAGAGAAAGGGAAGTGGGAGAGTTTTTCTCTGAACCGGGCCTTGTAGCTCAGGTTTGCTGCCCTAGAACGTAACTGTCTCCTCTTTCAAGCCAGCTCCAGTGGTATTGCATCTGCCTTTTTAGGCCAAGTAGCCACTACTCCACAGCCACACTCAGGCACTGCGACAAGTTAAAAAGTAACGGCACTAGAACCAAAAGGAATCCTGATAAATCTCATCAGAAACTGCAGTCACCTGTTTCCAGGGATGGAAGGATCTGACAATTTTGGTTCTCTTGGTTTCTCATTTTTATGTAAGAACCACCCTGCTGGATCAAGCCAATGGCCCATCTAGCCTAGCATCTTCTCACAGTGCCCAACCAGATGCCAATCCCCCCCCCCGATCTTAATATTTAAAGCAAATTTGCATTTTTAAAAACCTCATGAATTTTTCTCCTAATAAACACGTTTCTTATGCAGTTTAGACTAATGCACACATTCTTACAAGCAATTTCTCCTAATAAAACACACCTTTCTATGTTATTTATACTAAATATATTCATTTTTATGTACACTTTCCACCAAGTATATGCATTTCTGTGAACACTGGTTGGAGCACTGTCTTGCAAAATGCAGAAACATGTGAATTTCAGGGGAGGGCTGTGTTTTGGTTTCCATATTGTTTAAGAATATCCAAATTTGCCTTTCAATGTGAACTGAATTGAATTTCTGCCCTCCCCTATCCTAACTTGTACCAAAAGTTGCATTACTTGATTTTTATTTATTATTACATTTGTATACCACCCTCCCTCCCAAAGGAATCTAGAGGAACAAACAAGCTACAAAACAATATTTTAAAAAATGATGCAAAGGCAAAAAGTACCCTGTGCTCTGGGAGACATCTAGAGTTGCCAGACCTCCAGGTCTGTCCAGAAGTCTCCATGTTTGCCTGGCCCCCTCCAGATGGCAGCAGGTGGAGGGCCTAAATCTACAGGTGGACAAGAGTGTATTTAATTAATAGATATGTTAATAAGAATGTGCATGCAGACTGTAAGCTTCAGTCTGGGAGGAGCTGGCTGCAAGTTATAGCAAGACACTTGGTGGGATCTGCCCTCCACACTCTCAACCTGTTTCCAGGGACCTGTCCCATGACATCACCAGAGGCCACCCCCTAAGTATCAGGTTTGGGCCCTGAATTCTTAGTGTCCGGGATGCTCCTGGTCTAGCAACCCTAGAGACAACAGTTCCTTACAGAGGCATAGATCAGTTTCCTCTTTTTTGCAGGTGAAAACACACACACACACTCTTACACTTCTCTGTATTAGCTTCCTATCACTTAGCTGCAACTAAGGGCATCCAGGAGTTAAGCTTCTTGGCTTCCACGCTCAGCAGTTTCCTTATAGGTTTTGGAAGGGCTTGGCTCTCACTAAGGAAAGGAATAACACACATTCCCATGCATACTTACACATAAGCAGGTGGATCATATAAAAAAGGAGCACAACTGCAGCAGGCAAGCCAGTCGCTGTACAGAGCAAAGTGCATTATTGATTCAGAGAATCAGAAAATGCTTAGGACGTTGGGAAATTGTCCTGCTCTTTAAAAGCCTGTGTGCTTCCCGAGCTTGAGAGTTGCAGGCCTTGCAGAGCAGACTCACGATGCTGACATAAATATTTTATTATGTTAAAAAAAACACCACCAAAAAAAACCAGGGGCCTGGATAATTTTGAGCATGGGAAGGACAAGGAGAGAGAAAAGGGGAAAGTGGAATAGCAGGGTAAAGGAGAATGAAGCAAAGAACAGCTTCTGAAAAGGTTGTCAGGGATTCCATCCAAGAAAAATATGATGATGATGATGATGGTTACACAGGGAATTTTGATTCCTGGCCTTTCAAAAACATGCATGTCCCACTGCTCTCCTCCCTAAACCTGACCAAAACCCCTAAGGACAGGCTGCAGGTCATAGGACTGATCTAGCAGGCTGTCTTGTTCTTGTGATGGCCCCAAGTCAGGTCTCCACAACAAGCTGCCCTGACTGGAAATATAAAGAGATCATATCTGCATCCAGTTGGGAGTCTGTGGACAGACTGATTTTGACTCAGCAGATTTATCTTTCTACTCCTCAGCTGCAGTTCATGACTGGCCCTGAATTAACATTAGGCTATTTATCCAACTAGCTGTTCTGGTGGCACGAGAAGAAAGGGGAGGTATCGATGCTTCCTCCCTAGCATGAGAGCTTGAGACCACAGCCCTGACAGCTGCTAAGGATTCCTGACTTTCATCACAGGGATCATTGTTAGGGAATACAGTGCAAGAAAGAAAATGACATTTGAAAAGCTGCTTTTATCTCTCATATGCACCAGATTGCACAGGCACCCCCCCCCCCTTCAGCTGTATTTGCTTTTGTAATATGGGCGAGTCCCTGCAAAGTTCCATCAGCAGATGATTTTTGGAAAGTTCCTCTCTTATAAAAATATTGAAGTGCGGCTTGAAATTTGACAGGGTGATTTGTGACTTGGAAATATGCCAGGGAGTTTGGTTCAAGGCACCACAGCTTGCTGTATAGGAAGGACACTGGTTTTATCTTGTTTATATTATCAGTACTGTTGCTGCTGCTGCTGCTGCTGTTAAATTTATTAACAGTTAACAATTGACACCTGTGCTTTGCATCTGTACGCCTGTGATTTGTTATTGTTGTTGTTGTTACTTTTATGACTTTGGGGGGTCTGTATGATACCCTGGTTCCCTTACAATCCTTTGGGAGTGTTAATGCTGCAAGTTCCTCCATCCTTTGCTTAGCCTGCATATCTTTGCGAATAAAACCAGATATCCTAAGGACACCATTGTCTCTGCTTACTTTCATTTTGAAAAAAATGAGTGCTTGGGAAATTGGTTGGAACTCCGAGAGTCTCTCACTGCTCTGAGATTGGGTTGGCATGTAACAAAACTACTACTACTGCCACCACTACTACTAATTCTACTTTACCAATGGAAAAACAAGGCTGTGTTTGTTTGACTAGCATCTGCCTAATTTGCATGTCCTCAAATAATATACAGACAGAAATGTAGCTATCCTTCGATTTTCACACTTCTCCGAGTTTTGTGATGCAGTTCTCCAATCATGTGATGTGTACAAAAATGTGTGTACTGAGGCACAGTGTGCCAAAAATGTATATACTACTATTTTTAAAAGCATGCATAGATTCATGATATTAGGAAAACTGCTTGCAAAAATGTGCATGTTATTGTTATTATTGTTATTACCACTGATTTATTAATCACCTTCTAAACCACCATATTAGAACTGCACTAAAATGCTGGTGAATTTTTGTGTGAAGACTGCTTTTTAAAAAAATGCTCAGATTGATGCTAAAAACGAGAAATTGAGAGAAAACAAGATCAAAATATTTGTCCATCACTAGTTTGATTTCAGGCTTCCCAAGTCCATCCAAAGGACCCTGAAGGCTCTTCATATTTGGAGAAGTGGACAGTAAACCAATTACCGTACTGAAATCTCCCCTCTCTGTACCTTCTCTTTAAAGGATGCAAATCACCAAACTTCTTATTTCCAATCCACTACAGAGGTGGGGAGATAAGGGTAGATTTAGGCCGATACAGGCGTGGCCTCAGGATCTGTCAAGCTAACAAATTTTTCCTGGATGCACAACTGACTCATGCATGCTCAACAACAGCTTAGCAGTGCTTTGGCTGTGCAGAGAACCCAAGTGCCTCAGACTTCTTATTAAGCATGGGGGAGGAAGGCAACAGCAGTGGGGCACTTAGGATCCTTTTGACTCTGGGCACAATCTTATTGCAGGAGAGGGCAGGGAGTCTCTTTAGATGGCAATGTATATTCCATCACTGAGTTCAAAAACTGGCAAGCCATCCCCCAGCTGTGTTTGGGGCCATAGGCATGGCTGGGGTGGGGGCGTGGGGGGCAAAATCAATAAAAAAATACTTAACTGGGGTTCTGCCCCCCCCACAAAGGCCTGCCCCCACTAACAAAAATCCTGGCGAGGCCCATATTTGGGGCCCTCCTGCTCATTATGCTGAATGGGCTTCTGCCCCCAAATCAGTGGAGGCTGATCCATTAGGGAGAATGGGGCACTGCCCCCACCAACCTCAGTCTGCCCTCAGACAGCCCCCACCTCCCTCCCTCCTTGTTGCTACCTGTCCAGGGGTTGGTGGTGACTGTCCGCTTCCTTCTCCTTAGTCTTAGGGTTACCCTTGTAGAACTCAGCAGGGAGGAAGATGGGGACAAAACATAGTTTATCTAGTTTTGGTTCCACCTGTCATTGGCCCTGGCTCCACCTCCTGTTGGGCTCCCAGCCACCACTACCCAATGTTCAACTTTGTCAGCACTACTGTGACGCACTCATAGAATCCTAGAGATGGAGGAGGGCTGGTAAGACCAGCTAGTTGTATTGCTTCCTTGATGCAGGGAATCTAGAGTTACAGCAGCCCCAACAGATGTCTCCATAGCCTCTGCTTGAAGACCTACAGCAATTGAAAGCCTACTGCCTCTCCCAGGTGATTCGTTCTACTGCCCAGCTCCTGTGAGATGCAAGAGATTTCTCTTAATGTTGAACTGAAATCTAGCCTCCCATAACTTAAACCCATTAGATCTTTCCAAAACAAAGTATTTCTCTTAATACATTCCTTCCTCCCACCCTTCTGTTGGCATGCAGGTCAAATTCATCCACAGAGATATGCCTTGTTTGCAGTCAAGTGGTGGGGAATTAGAACACTTACTCTTCCAACTCACCCTTCCTCTTCCATTCATTCCTTCCCCGCTAATCTAGATACTGCCTCCTGGTAACTTCAATAATATGAGTAAATAGCAAAAAAAAAAAAAAAAAAAGAGGAAGGGGTCCCCAATTAGAAATAACAAAATGACATTCTAAGGAAACTACCATTCAGCTGATCCTCGGAGCTTGTCAAAGTATCCTGTAGGAAAAGGCAACCAGTGACTACTAGCTATGTTTGTCCTCCACTGTTGAGGGCACAATGCCTCTGAATGCCACCTTCTGGAATCACAGGTCAGGAGAGTGTGTTGTACTCAGGTCCTTCTTGTGGACTTCCCATTAGGGCATCTGGTTGGTTACTGTGAGAACGGGAAGCTAGGTTAGATGGACCACTGGTCTGACCCCCAGCAGCACACTTCTTATATTCTTAAACCTAGTGCACAGCAATTATGCAAACCTCAATGACCAGCTGACAGAAGTGCTTGTAAGTGCTGTGTACAGGGCTCTGCAGACACTGCCCATCAGCCAGTCATCAGTGTCTGCAAGCCCCCATTTGACCCAGTTAGGTCTTTACCCACCCCATACCTGGCATCACTTAAGATATGAGGTATAGGGCAGGTGGGTGTGACTTGGCCGAAATGGCCTGGTGGACCAAATATGGAGGCGTAATCAGGCTTTTGGAATGGATACTCCCTACTGCTGGTTTAAATAAACTGAAAAGTCCTTTTTCTGAATTAACATTCTTGTGTTGGTTAACACAGGACCGGAGAACATGCCCCCGAGCTTCTGTGCATAGAGCAAAATTTTCTGTAGCAACAGAGCTGTACCAGTGCAAAGGCTTCCATGAGACCTGGAACCCTGTGCAATCAGAGTTCTGGGTGATGTAGAACCCTTAAAAGTGTATGAAGCTCAATTGCTACAGAGAGTTGCACACTTTGTGTGAAAGCTGGCAGCTGGGCTACTTGGCACATCCCAATGGTGTGCTGAGTGATATGGTAGCATTAACACTCAAGGATGACTTCACAGCAGGATTAAGAATCTTAACCAGGGTTACAGAGCTAAGAAGTCACAGAACAGGCCTAGGGACAAAGTATTGAAGAGTGACTAGTGGGGTGCCACAGGGTTCTGTCTTGGGTCCGGTCTTATTCAACATCTTTATCAACGACTTGGATGATGGACTCAAGGGCATCCTGATCAAATTTGCAGATGACACCAAACTGGGAGGGGTGGCTAACACCCCAGAGGACAGGATCACACTTCAAAACGACCTTGACAGATTAGAGAACTGGGCCAAAACAAACAAGATGAATTTTAACAGGGAGAAATGTAAACTATTGCACTTGGGCAAAAAAAAATGAGAGGCACAAATACAAGATGGGTGACACCTGGCTTGAGAGCAGTACATGTGAAAAGGATCTAGGAGTCTTGGTTGACCACAAACTTGACATGAGCCAACAGTGTGACGCGGCAGCTAAAAAAGCCAATGCAATTCTGGGCTGCATCAATAGGAGTATAGCATCTAGATCAAGGGAAGTAATAGTGCCACTGTATTCTGCTCTGGTCAGACCTCACCTGGAGTACTGTGTCCAGTTCTGGGCACCACACTTCAAGAAGGACACTGACAAACTGGAACGTGTCCAGAGGAGGGCAACCAAAATGGTCAAAGGCCTGGAAACGATGCCTTATGAGGAACGGCTAAGGGAGCTGGGCATGTTTAGCCTGGAGAAGAGGAGGTTAAGGGGTGAAATTTGCTGCCAGGGAGTGTGGTGGAGTCTCCTTCTTTGGAGGTCTTTAAGCAGAGGCTTGACAACCATATGTCAGGAGTGCTCTGATGGTGTTTCCTGCTTGGCAGGGGGTTGGACTCGATGGCCCTTGTGGTCTCTTCCAACTCTATGATTCTATGATTCTATTATTTGCGGAGGTAAAAACTGACTTAGGTTGTATTTTTATTTATTTTTTGTAGAGCAGGGTACTAACATTTATTACTTCAGCCTATTAATATATTCCAAGAATTCTAATAAAAAAGCCTCTGTAATTTACCTAGTTCTCTAACAGTTTCATGTCTCTGGAGCCCTTTGTTTGTTCCTCCTTACAGTAAATGCTGTATCACTGGCATAAAATGAGATGCCAAGTTATTCCATTCTTTCAGCGTACTAATCTCAAATTCAGACATTTCTCCATTAATATAAACACCATCAACCTCAATATGTTCCTTACAGGCAAAAGGTGAATTTGCAAAGGGCAAAAATGCCAGGTTATGTTTTGTGGTGCTAAAATGGAACTTCTATCACCAGGGAGTGAAACAAGTGCTGTTTCTGCCTTGGGGGGGGGGGGAATGCACACCATGGGAGCCAAATCCTAGGGGCCAAAGTGTCTTTGCCCCTCCCCCCAGTAAAATATTTGAGGGATTGCCATTTTGGGGCACTGTCATTAAAATGGTATGTGCATGCTGTGTCATGTGATCAGTTATGTGGGGGTGGGGATTACCTGCCTCTGCCCCCCAATACAGTGGTACCTTGGGTTACAGACACTTCAGGTTACAGATGCTTCACGTTACAGACTCCGCTAATCCAGAAATAGTACCTCAGGTTGAGAACTTTACCTCAGGATGAGAACAGAAATCGTGCTCTGGCAGCACAGCGGCAGCGGGAGGCCCCATTAGCTAAAGTGGTGCTTCAGGTTAAGAACGGACCTCCGGAACGAGTTAAGTTCTTAACCTGAGGTACCACTGTATTTTATTCAAGTTGGCACCCCTGATACACACCAGCAGGAGCATTCTCCCTTAAGATTCTCTTCCATGGAAAACTTAATCGGAGCCCCACACCCTGTTCAGGACAGAACAACAGAGCCATACTGTTGGTCCATTTAGCTCAGAATTGTCTGCACCACTTTCCAAAGCTGCTGCCCCCCAAATCATTTTGGTCTACAGCTCCCATCAGTTCACAGCCAGCATGGCTGGGCCTGAAGGAAATTGGAGTCAAAAACATATGAAAGGCGCTGGAGGGTTGGGGAAGGCTGATTTACACTGCCTAATTGATGCTCCCCAGACCAAAGTCTCCTCAAGTCCTACTGGATTCTTTTGAATGCAAAGCAAATGCACTACAACAGACATGGGGAAATGCACTCCCTTTTGGGCAACTTTCCTGGGGAAACAACCAGTGGTTGGCAGGACCAGAGGCAAAAGTGGGTGGAGCAACAGGTGTGAATTTTACCTTTGTATAGGAGGCTAGTTTTAGGGAAGTTCCAGCCAGGCAAAAATCAAGGTGGGTGCAAAGTGGATCTGGTAAATGGTGACCCCTGGGGAGAGGGGTTGGCTTTGGGGGAAGTCCCTGCACTGCAACTGTGGGGAGGTCCAATGGGGCCTGCTGCAGCTGTGATAAGGTCCCTTATTGAATTTGGGGGGGGGACCCTTGGTCCCTCCTAGATGACACCCCTGCACCTGGAGGGATTGAGGTTCTCCATTCATGCTGTGCATCTTTCCCACAAAGGGCTAATGTTCAAAGCCCTCAGACTGGGGTGGTCCAGCCTCTCAGACCAAGTGGGCCACAATAGTACTTGAATTATCTGTTCTAGGACCTTCCCTGGGATTGATGCCAAGCTTGCGGGTCGGTAGTTACCTGGGTCTTCCTTTCACCCCCTTTTTGAAGATGGGGACATTTGCCCACCTCCAGTCTGTAGGGACCTCACCTGTTCTCCAAGAATTCTCAAAGATCATAGACAAAGGCTCTGAATTACATCCACGAGCTCCTTTAGTATCCTTGGATGCAGCTCATCGGCCCTGGAGATTTGAATTCATTTAAATTAGCTAGGTGTTCCCTTACTACCTCTTTTACTATCTTGGGCTGCAGCTCCTTCCTTATCACCTTCTTGGGGATCACTTTCCTTTTGGGTGAAGACAGAGACAAAGTAGATGTTGAGTTGTTCTGCCTTTTCTCTGTCACCCACCAACATTTCTCCGTCTTCTCCATGCAGAGGACTTACCACTTGCTTGTTCTTCCTCTTACTTCGGACATAGCTGAAGAAACCGTTTTTAAAAATTATTTTTATCCTCTATTGCAAGCCTGAGCTCATTCTGAGCTTTAGCCTGCCTGACTTTCCCCCTGCAACTGTTGGCTACTAGTGCATAGTGCTCCTTTGTGATTTCCCCTTTCTTCCATTTCTTACATATGCCCTTCTTAAGCTCATCTGTAAGGTCCAAGCCCCCAGGTGGAAGGGAAGGAAAACAAGGCAATGCAGGGCAATGAGGCCATGGTGGAGGAGCTGCCCAGCCTCAGCCCTGCCCTGCAGGTGCCCTAGAGCCATTCAGCCACAGCCATCAGACATTTGCCTCCTGCCCTCCAGACCCAGCCATAGGAAGAACAGAGAGACAGCTGTAGCAGCAGGAGCCCCAGCCTGTGGGGATAGCTAAAGATACCTTGTGGCACACCATAGCTCAGAGGTCAGCAAACCTCTTCAGCTGGGGGCAGTCCACTGTCCCTCAGACCTTGTCGGGGGCCGGACTATATAAAAGGACACATTCTACTCATGTGAAAACACGCTGATTCCCGGACTGTCCGCAGGCCGGATTTAGAAGGCGATTGGGCCGGATCTGGCCCCCGGGGCCTTAGTTTGCCTACCCATGCCATAGCTGATCAGGCAGAACCCCTGCTACCAAAAGTCTGCCGCATCCAATCACCTTGCACACCCACAGCTGGGAAAGTGGGGAGGCAGTTCTTTGACACCATGGATTCATTGTTGCTGCCAATGATTCTGACACCAACGATTCATTGCTGCTGCCTGTTGTTAATGGGAGGAGGGGAGGTACCCCAGGCAGGCCCAGACCAGGGGGTGGGGGGGCATATGGGCCACTTGGCCTGAGCCTCCAATTCCAAAGGGGGCCTCGGTCAGCATATTTTCCATTTTGTCTTTATATGCAGATACGGTTCAAGCCTTGAAATAAAATTATTTGTCAGCATAACTTTTGTGAAAATTATTTATATACTTACTTATTTATAAGACTTCAGTTATCCCCAGGGTAAAAAAAGGGGGGGGGCACATTATCTACCTGGCCTGGGCCTCTGTCTAGCTCTGCAAGGCCCTGACCCCAGGTGTTTGGAATCCCATTACTGCTGGTGATGCTTCTTTGGTACTTAGCAAGAGCTGCCAAAAAAAAGGGTCTTGAGAGCCACATGTTGCCCATGGGTCATGCGCTGGACCACACTGCCTCAGACACAGGAAATACTATTATAAAGAGCAGGCCGAAATATTGGGAAATTTTGGAACAAGAAGGAGACAGATTAAAATTGCAGAGTTATGAAAAACTAAAAAACAAAGTGCGAGATTGGCTTCATTATTACCAAATAATTGAGGCCTATAATTTGGACAAGAAAATTGGTTTTCAGGTGGAAAAATCAAAATTGGAAATAGAACTGTTAGAACCCAAAACTAAGAATTTGTCAAGAATGTATAACTTGCTGTTGAAATGGAATACTCAGGATGAAACGGTTAAATCTGCAATGATTAAATGGGCACAAGATGTTGGACATAATATCATGATGGCTGACTGGGAACAGTTATGGACCACAGGTATGAAGTTTACAGCATGCAATGCCTTAAGAGAGAATATAATGAAAATGATATACAGGTGGTACATGACACCAGTCAAGCTTGCAAAAATCTATCATTTGCCCGATAATAAATGTTGGAAATGTAAAGAGACTGAAGGTACATTCTTTCACCTTTGGTGGACATGCCCAAGGATTAAGACTTTCTGGGACATGATCTATAATGAAATGAAAAAGGTATTTAAGTATACCTTTCAGAAGAAACCAGAGGCCTTTCTCCTGGGCATGGTCGGCCAATTGGTGTTAAAGAAGGACAGAACTTTTTTTATGTATGCAACAACAGCAACAAGAATACTCATTGCGAAGTATTGGAAGACACAAGATTTACCCACCCGGGAAGAATGGCAGATGAATGTGATGGACTATATGCAACTGGCGGAAATGACTGGCAGAATCCGTGACCAAGGTGAAGAGTTGGTGGAAGAAGATTGGAAAAAATTCAAAATTTATTTACAGAAACATTGTAAAATTAAGGAATGTTAGAAGGTTGTTGGAATGAAGTAATATGGTTTTAGCAGAAATGATATAAAGGATTAGGTTAAAATTGATTTATTAATTGGTGAAAGATGAGAATTACAGTATATTAAGATAAATTATTAGGTTAAAAACAAAGCTGGAAAGGATTTGCTGAAACATCTAATTGAACTAGAATACAAAAAAGGGAGGTGTGAGGAGGTCAAGGAAATAAGTAAAGGAAAGAAAGCTATGTAAAGGTCTGATCTGTTTTTTTTAATTGTTTGTTTGTATTTTTTATGTCTTTGTTATTTTTCTTTTTTATTGTTTCTTTTTGTAATTTTCAAAATTCGAATAAATATTATTTTTAAAAAATACTATTATAAAGAGCAGAATGGTCTTAAATTTGTGCAGCACACTTTTGTCACTTAACTACATTCAACAGCTATGATTTAAAAGCATTTCTGTCTTCTCCATGCAGAGGACAGAGGACTACTTGCTTGTTCTTCTTGCTTCGAACATAACTGAAGAAACCTTTTTCATTATATTTAACTATTGCAAGTCTGAGCTCATTCTGAGCTTTAGCCTGCCTGACATTCACCCTGCAACTGCTGGCTACTTGTGTATACTCCTCCTTTGTGATCTGCCCTTTCTTCCATTTCTTATAATGCCCTTATTAAAAGCTAAACTTTGGGGAAAGAATACCATGTGGTGTTTAAAGGTGTTTTAAATGGCTTTGTTGTCTCAGTGTCTTCAAATAAGAGCAGACTGTGTTTTTTCTGTCTCTTTTCTGAGCAGGCTCTGCTGTTCAGAGGGATCTTATTTTCCTGTTAGACTGAGTCCAGCTTTAGGCAGTATAAAATAGATCATTGAACTGTTTTAACTAAGGCTTGTGTGGGAAACTCAATATACACAGCATGTTCTAATTTAAGACCTAGAGTGGCACTTCCTTTTGGATCCTTTTGTATGTTCTCCGACTCAAATTCCAGAGTGGCCAGAATCAACCTTTGGGGTAGAAGAGAAAACCTTCTCCTGCCAGCAATAGATAAAGGAAACAAACAAAAACAAAAAAAAACAGAACTTCAAGAGGCAACAGTCAGAAAGGTGTCCTCAACACAAATGTCAAATTCAGCAGCAGTGAATTACATGGCCATATTAGGAGGCAATTTGGTACAAGGAACTCATAATTGTGACTAGAGGTGGGGAGAAATTTGATTTTGTATGTTCAGTGGTACCTCGGTCTACGAACAGCCTAGTTCATGAACTAGAAGAAGAAGAAGAAGAAGAAGAAGAAGAAGAAGAAGAAGAAGAAGAAGAAGAGTAGTAGTAGTAGTTTGGATTTGATATCCCGCTTTATCACTACCCGAAGGGTAGTGGGGCTGAGAGACTTCAGAGAAGTGTGACTGGCCCAAGGTCACCCAGCAGCTGCATGTGGAGGAGCGAAGACATGAACCCGGTTCCCCAGATTACAAGACTACCACTCTTAACCGCTACACCACACTGGAACATGAACACAGGGCTGTCTTAAGCATATGCGGCGCCGGGGTGCAGAGATCTGCCCAGCACCCCCCCAGTTGCCCAGTCCCTGGAGGGTGGAGCCAGCTGGCTATCTCAGCGTCTCACTGGCTTGGTTGCCCCCGAACTCGCAGTGCAGAGCCGCCCACAGCAGAAGAACCCACTGTGGCACTCCAATTTACAGGCGGGTTCTTTGCAAGACTCAACTCTCAGGCCCCGGACTCTCGGCCTCGTGCCCTGAGAGCCCTGCACCCCTAGCACCTATGGGTAAGACGGCCCTGCACAAACACTTCAAAACTGGAAGAAGGTGTTCCAGTTAGGGAACCTTTTAAAAAATCTGAACGTATTCTGTTTGGGGGTGCACTTCCGTTTTGAGTGCCACACTTCTGTTGTTCGGCAGCAGAGAAGGGGGTCAACATGGCATTTCCCACAGCCGCAAGGGAGGGAAGTTGTGCGCCCGCCAACTAGCTGGTTTGCAGATACGCAACTCCCCCCGTGCCACGGCGGCAGGAGAGCGTTTCCTGCAGCTGCGAGGGAGGGAAGCTGCGTACCCAACCACCCGCTGGTTTGCGGGAGTGCAACCCCCCCCCATGCTGCTGCAGGAGGTGCGCGATCTAGGGAGCATTTCCCACAGCAGCTTGGGGGGGGCAATCTGTGTGGATCCCAGTTCAGCTACTGATTGATTGATTGATTGATTGATTGACTGACTGCAGAAATGGATAAAAGCCTCCCTATCCAAACAATGACTATAATCAGTGCAGGTAAGAAAATTTTCAATTTTCATTTTTATCATTTACAATACTGTTTTATTGTACAGTACATTGTACAATATTCAATACAGTACATTGATTATTGCTTTCATTTTATGGATTAATGGTCTTGTTAGATAGTAAAATTCATGTTAAATTGCTGGTTTAGGGGTTGTTTTTAAAAATCTCGAACGGATTAATCCATTTTGCATTACTTTCTATGGGAAAGCAAACCTTAGTTTAAGAACACTTTGGTTTAAGAACAGACTTCCGGAACAGATTAAGTTCGTAAACCAAGGTACCACTGTATTTTAATAAGAAACCACCTAATTTTATGTCTTGAACAAATGAAACACAGCTACTCTTTGGAAAGCACATTAGACAAAACTGCACACAATTTAATGTGCTTATTAGGAGATCATCCCTAAAATGTTGGTTTTCATGATGATTCTTTTTAAAACAAAATTCACACATTGCCGCAGAAAGGTGGAGAACTGAATCTTTGATTGGAAAATGGAGAAACCAACAGAGACAAAATTGATAGATTCACCCATCCCTAATAGTGACACACAGTCACTTTACCCTCTTCAGCTTTTAAAGCCAAAGTGATTGATGGAAATCAATCCATTTGAAACTGTTCTTTCCAGCTCACACCTACCTCTTGATTTACAGCAGGGGTTGGGAACCTTTTTCAGTCTGATTTGGTGGAAGGCAGCCAGATGTGTACAAAGGCCTAGAAAGGTTGGCATTGCCTGCTCTAGCAGATCCCAAACCTTCATACCACAACATCCCAAATCCTGTGATTTCCAAACACTTTCATGCTTGACAGTTCTAAGACAGTTTCATCACAGAGCCAGTGCAGTGTATTGGTTAGAAACCAGACTAAGTTTGAAAAGACTTCAAACAGTGATAATTACATTTTTAACAGTAGCCATTCACATAAAACAGTAATTGATAGCACAGACATTGGCACAACTGGGGGTTCATGGCTTGAAAACATTAGACACAATTCTGCTTCTGAAATGCTATGCAATTCTGGCCTTGAGTACTCCCTGGAAAGCTGAGAGACTAGCTGGGAAGCATTCAGCTATTGCTGCAGGCTCCTTGGAGGACAAGCAGGACACAGACACAACAAATAAGTAATTCTAACATCTTCAAGAGCTGTTCAGGTTTTGGAGAGTTTAGAAACTGCCATGGCAGAGAAACACAAGCAGCGGGGCTATGTGGATGTTGCAAACCTGTTGGAATTCACACATTCAAATATTGGTGTAGAATTCAGCTTCAAAAAGATCTCTGTTTTTACAATTTTTGTGCTAAAGCAGGGATTAGGATTTCCCCCCCAGACCATGAGACATATTTCCTTCTAGGCAACATACATGGGGCTGCACGCCAGTGCTGGGTAGGGTCAGAGGTAAAACATTGGCGACATCACCTTGCCAACAAAGGTCCGTGTAGTTAAAGCTATGGTTTTCCCAGTAGTGATGTATGGAAGTGAGAGCTGGACCATAAAGAAGGCTGATCGCCGAAGAATTGATGCTTTTGAATTGAATTGAATTGGTGCTGGAAGAGACTCTTGAGAGTCCCATGGACTGCAAGAAGATCAAACCTATCCATTCTTAAGGAAATCAGCCCTGAGTGCTCACTGGAAGGACAGATCGTGAAGCTGAGGCTCCAATACTTTGGCCACCCCATGAGAAGACAAGACTCTCTGGAAAAGACCCTGATGTTGGGAAAGATGGAGGGCACAAGGAGAAGGGGACAACAGACGACGAGATGGGCAGTGTTCTCAAAGCCACCAGCATGAGTTTGACCAAACTGCGGGAGACAATGGAAGACAGGAGTGCCTGGCGTGCTCTGGTCCATGGTGTCCCGAAGAGTTGGACACGACTAAATGACTACACAACAACAAAACATTGGCAAGCCTGAAGCAAAAGTAGTGGAGCAACATATATGGTTCTTACTTTTGCACACTAGACAACATTCCTACTGCCATGAGCCCCACAGTGATATCAGGATAAGGCATGGGTGCAGGAGGAGGGTACGGGAAGGGCTGATTGGTGGGAACCAGGGTTGAAGGAGGGGGCTCACCTTGGTGTGCCTCAACTCTAGTCACTTTGGAAAGAAGAGCAGGGATGCTGGCTCTTCTCTCTGGCCTTCCAGCAGTCTTAATGGAAATTGTGGAGAGCTATGGGATGTAGGTGGCACTGTGGGTTAAACCACAGAGCCTAGGGCTTGCCGATCAGAAAGTTAGTGGTTCGAATCCCCATGACGAGGTGAACTCCCGTTGCTTGGCCCCTGCTCCTGCCAACCTAGCAGTTTGAAAGCACATCAAAGTGCAAGTAGATAAATAGGTACCACTGGCGGGAAGGTAAACGGCGTTTCCGTGCGCTGCTCTGGTTTGCCAGAAGCGGCTTAGTCATGCTGGCCACATGACCCGGAAGCTGTACGCTGGCTCCCTCGGCCAGTAAGGCGAGATGAGTGCCACAGCCCTAGAGTTGTCCTCAACTGGACCTAATGGTCAGGGGTCCCTTTACCTTTAAGGGTAACCAAGGGGAGAGGCAACTCAGGAGGTGGGAGTCAGAACATGGGGGTGAAGCTTCATCACTCAGGCACTATCTCTGCAGATGAGAACTGACCTATCCACACCAAAGGGCAATATGTTGCAAACATTCTTGCAAAGCGAGCATGTGTTGTGAGTGAACATGTCATGCCATTTCTTTAAAAGCTTGGTGGGTGGAACAATGCATGGAAGCTGTTGGGACACCTTACTTGCCGCTGTCCAGTTCTGAACGCTTTGCCTTGAATCAGACCTCTTAAACTCTTGTGTCCGCTATAAAGCCTGTACAGTTACTTGCTTGAATAGTGATGTCTTTCTAACTTACACATAAGAGCCTCTGTCTATGTGTGTTGGGCCTGAGGCAGGACACCTGCCACCCAAAAGTCACATGCCTGCAAGACATGTAAACATCTCTCTATTGCCTTCCAGGCAAGCAAGAAGCATTATCTCAGTTCAACAGCACATGTCGGAGCCCTTGAGGAGGATGCAGAGAATAGTTGTTGAGGGGCGGTAGTGGCCTGAGAAGTGGGTGTGGCCTGAGCAGTATCCCAAGGGCCAGATAAGAGTTGCCTGGAGGATCACATTCGATCCATGGGCCCTTCGCCAGCCCTATGCTAAAACATAGGTTTTTTAAAACTTTGTTTCTTTTTAGAGTGGAGCACATACTGGGGCTGTGCACTGGTCTGATTTGAGTCAACATGGGATTTGTCTGCATCAGCAGCCCTGGGTCACTCTGGGTTGGATCAGTCTGCATGAAGCGATCCAGGGCTGTCAAAAGATGGGTGGTCTAGTGGTGAGGAGAGGAATGAGAAGGACACCAAGGTAACCTGTGTGAACCTTCTCCCACTCCCAACCACATGTTTAATTAGGGTTTTCAACCCTGATTAAATATACTGGGGTGGGGGGAGGAAGAGGCATGTCTCTTTCCCTGCCACCTTCCATCCATATGAATCAGATCCAGGTTGGATCAGGCCCTGAATCAGACTGGGGGCTCACATGCATAGCTGAAGTACACACATATAGTACTGATTGAGAACTCCAATCCCCTTGCACATTACATCTGTGTTTCTACAAGCAGAGAGAAATCCCAACACCTCCAGAAACATGTAAAATGAAAACTAACAAGAAATGGTATTAATACAAAAGCACTGTAGAGTTGGCAAAATTAGGAAAGGTTCCTCAAAAAGTGGAATAAAATTTAGGTGAATGCATCACTGATAGGTAAACAAGCAAATACTTCCCCTCTCCCACTGCCACCCACTCTGCTTCCCACTCATTTCCCTCAGCATCTTCCACACACTGGGGCCAAAATTAACAGCCTCCATTTACTGGTAAAATAAAGCTTGCTGACACCACCAAAAGACTCCTCTGCCCCTCCTTCCCATCAATAATGCTAAGAGCTCCATTCCTGTATCAAAGAAGCACCATCTGCACAAGGGACGAGAGATTCATTCACAGACACGCTAATACAAACAGGCCTGCAATGGAAATATGGTTGGTGGGCTCAGGGCCAGAGAAGCCACCCCCACTATCCCAGCTACATTAAATAAACACATTAAAATTCTGTGCCAAGAAAAGTGAAAATCTGCAGTGGGTCCAAAATTATGCAACTTGGGCAAGTTTGCATAAAAAAGTTATTTTCTTTTAGCCATACCATAAATGTGCTACATCTGCACAGGTATTTCTGGTGGACAGTTTCCCATCCATTTTCAATCACGGACACATTTGATTTGTTGTCTGGCATACATACTCTCTCTCTCCCTTCTTCCTTCCCTCCTTCTCATCTTATGTGAAATTTACAATTCATTTTTAAGGTGTCCCTGCCTGAAGGGCATTGACAGGAACAAGAAGAAGTTCAAGAACTGTGAAAACAAAACCCTTGGCGTTAATAAGCAGCAAGGATGCGCCGTGGAGTGGAAAGAGCAGCCAGATGTGAATAGGATGGGCTTCAGAACTTGGAAGGTCGCTTCTCAGAGGAATTTTCTCCCTCTCTAAGTCCTCAGCAATTGCTATGGCCTACCCCACTCCATCTCCTGCCAACCTAGCAGTTTGAAAGCACGAAGTGCAAATAGCGGGAAGGTAAATGGCGTTTCTGTGCACTGCTCTGGTTCACCAGAAGCAGCTTAGTCATGCTGGCCACATGACCCGGAAGCTGTACGCTGGCTCCCTCGGGCCAATAAAGCGAGATGAGCGCCGCAACCCCAGAGTTGTCTGCGACTGGACCTAACGGTCAGGGGTCCCTTTACCTTTTTACCCCACTCCATTTTTCAAATCCCACCCAGAAAAGTTTGTATTTGGCGGGGAGGTGGGTCCTGATTCTCTGGGGCCTTGAAAGTTCTGTTGGAGCACTGAAAGTCCCATCGCACAAAAGAGTAACCTTGAATACTAGGCAAACTCAGTGCCCCCGTGATGATCCAAAATAGGACAACTGAGGAAGAAAGAGAGATAGGGATATGTTTGCATGCTCAGGGGGAACTCTCACATTTGCAGAAGTGCAAATAATAACAATAACACTAAAATGGGACATCTCTCTCCAATGTTGCCCAAGGAGGCTGAGAAGGCTTGCTGGCTTCTATGAGCCACAGAAGTTTGAGTTTCTGCTGAAACAGAAATGAAGAGTGAAATGTCTTTGTTGAGGTTTTATAAGCTCGTAGGCTGGACTGGAATCCTGGAGGGCAGAATTTGGCTCCCAGGCCCTGAGGTTCCCCATCCATGGACTATGCTAATGTAGCAAGTAACTGTCCACTTATTGGTAGAGACCACTGAGTTCTATGGTACAAAGGAAATTAACTATAATTTTGAGACATGAGGCGGGGGAGCAGAACCTGCTACAGCGATATAAAACCTGCTATCAAAGGCTCTTTGTCAATCTTCAAATGCAGGTATTGAGGTGGGGAGGGGAGAGATCCTTTCAGGTGAAGTTTGCTGCTCTGTGAGCGTGTGTGTGTGGCTCAACTCAGTTGTAAGACAGCGTAGCCGCAAAAGAACTCTGAGGCTATTCTTTTTTGCTGTTTCTTTTCTGACCCTTTAAACAAAGCCATGCTTGTGAATGGTAAATCAAATGCCTCTCCTGCCGAGCTCTGAGCCAGGTGGAATAAAAGGCAACAATTAATATTTAAGGGGGAAATATGTTAAAGGGTGTGTGTGTGCGAAGGCAGATTGATTCCTGCCCTTTATGTCTTTCATGCCAGGGTTGGATGAGAGGGAAAAGAACAGAAGATGAGAAGGAGGGGAAAAACCCTTCATACGTTCAAAGCCTGCCTACAATGGGATATTTTGAAATGCAAGGCTGTGTTTCCAGTCCATGCAGCACACTTACCCTGACTTTATTTATGACCCTTTACGCACCCTCCAACAGCAAGTGCAGCCCCAACTTAGAAAAGTTGTCATTCTTATTCATTGGAAATATTTACATTTGTTCGTTTCACTGCAAGGTCCCAGAATGGTGTGTGTGTGTGTGTGTGTGTGTGTGTGTGTATTCATTCAATAAAAAGGACCCCTGACCATTAGGTCCAGTCCTGACCAACTCTGGGGTTGTGGCGCTCATCTCGTTTATTGGCCGAGGGAGCCAGCGTACAGCTTCCGGGTCATGTGGCCAGCATGACTAATCCACTTCTGGTGAACCAGAGCAGCGCACGGAAACACCGTTTACCTTCCCACCAGAGCAGTACCTATTTATCTACTTGCACTGGTGTGCTTTCGAACTGCTAGGTTGGCAGGAGGATGGACCAAGCAACGGGAGCTCACCCTGTCGCGGGGATTTGAACCGCCGACCTTCTGATCGGCAAGTCCTAGGCTCTGTGGTTTAACCCACAGTGCCACCCGTGTCCCTTTCGTATTCATTCAATAAAAGCTACTAAATAACATGAAGACATCACTTAAAACCATAATTAAAAACAAAAATTCTTATCGTGCAGAAGTGTGGGTGAAGGGGCAGGGAACCACATGATCAAAAATGACTCAACTGCTCCACTTCCACCATAAGATCTAAGCTGGTCAGATGAAGATCAGGAAAGGAGATATGCCAACTAATCCGCACCAAGGCGCAAGATGATGATTTATTCAATTTCTTACCTGCCTCTTACCATGACATACCAAGGCAGGTTGCAATATTTTAAGAATACAATATTAAAATCAGTTGAGAGTAATTACAGTCAGGAGAATAGGATGAATAATAGAAAGATATATCTTGGGTGTCAAAGGGCAGGAGAAAAAGGTGTGTCTTCAACATACAAAGGAAATTACATAATTAAGGTGCCAGGCACACCTCTGCAGAAACGAGAATTCTATGGTTTAGAAGCTGCCCCAGATAATGCCCTTTCCTAGGCCTCTTCTGAGCTCCATGACGGTAGAAGAATTACCTTAACAGCTAAACAGTCTACAGGAAAGAAGGTGCTATTTCAGATAATTGGGGCCTGAGTCATTTATGGCTTTAAACTTTCATGTGAACACATTGAATAGGGCCTAGAAGCAAACTGGCAAGCAATTCATCTGAAATAAAACCCCTGACAGCTGCTGCATTTTGGATCAGTCAAAGTTCCCAAGTCATCTTCAAAGGCAGCCACATGTAGAGCACATTGCAACAATGCAGTCTGAAAGTTACCAGAGCATGGAGTACATGTCACCAGGACCCACCTTACCAATAAGAAGAATGAGGCAACTGCCTCAGGTGGCAGATCGCGAGGGGTAGAGTTGGAGGAGAGAGCTGAGTGTCAGTGGCGGAGCATATGCCCACGCTGCCCAGAGCAGGCACGTTCCCAAGGGGCACAGAGGGTGCCCTCCCAGGCGCGGGAAGCACCACTTTAGCTAATGGGGCCTCCCGCTGCTGCCATGCCACCACCATGCAATTTCTGTTCTCATTCTGAAGCAAAGTTCTTAACCCAAGGTACTACTTCCGGGTTAGCGGAGTCTGTAATCTGAAGCGTCTGTAACCTAAAGTGTCTGTAACCCGAGGTACCACTGTACATGGCTTTCCCCCAATAATTCTGGGAACTGTAGTTTACCCTTCAAAGAGCTACAGTTCTCAGCACCTTCAGCAAACTACAGTTGCCAGGATTATTTGAGGGAAGTAATGTGCTTTAAGGGACGTGGGTGGCGCTGTGGGTTAAACCACAGAGCCTAGGGCTTGCCAATCAGAAGGTCGGTGGTTCGAATCCCCACGACGGGGTGAGCTCCCGTTGCTCTGTCCCTGCTCCTGCCAACCTAGCAGTTCAAAAGCACGTCAAAGTGCAAGTAGATTAATAGGTACAGCTCTGGCAGGAAGGTAAACGGTGTTTCCGTGCGCTGCTCTGGTTCACCAGAAGCGGCTTAGTCATGCTGGCCACGTGACCCGGAAGCTGTACGCTGGCTACCTCGGCCAATAAAGCGGGATGAGCGCCGCAACCCCAGAGTCAGCCACAACATGACCTAATGGTCAGGGGTCCCTTTACCTTTACTTTAATGTGCTTTAAATGTATGGTGTGGATGTGACCATAAGCTGTTATCAGCTCTGGGCTCCTAGAGACTGGTATTCTATTATGAATGTATTCTGCAGCATGTTCTTCAACCAAAATAAACCAGAAACATTTGTGAAATAAAAAGTGATAGGATTTTTTCAGCAGGAAGTTACAGAATAAGCATTGACTAGAAATGACCACCTCAAAACTTTTGCAGGCACAAACAGTATTGAAAGTATAATCGCATGTGATCACCCCAGCAGCATCAAAGTACAAATCATTATGAATATTCAATAAATTGGATGTTTGGAGACCTGTTACTTCTGCTCCTTGATACGTGCTCATGAAGTTTCTCCTGCACCCGCCAGTTCAGTTGGCTTAAGAACATAAGAAGAGCCTGTTGGATCAGGCCAATCGCCCATCTTAGTCCAGCATCCCATTCTCACAGAGTCCCACCAGATGCCTGGGCTTGCCCACTCTAAGGCTTCATTTCTTAGATAAGATCCATCAGGGTCCAGCCACGCCCAGCAAATTCCCAAAACATGGAATGGAAACTGCAGCTTTGGAGAGGCCTCTTCCACTCACGTCCTGCTTACAGGTTTCCTCCTGGGGCATTTGATGGCCACTGTGATGACAGAAGGCTGGACTAGATGGGTCTTTGGTCTGATCCAGCAGAGCTCTTCTGATCTTCCCACAGAGATAATTACACTCTGCATGTGCTTGGGAGCTCTTTCCGCAGTTACAACTTCACCTCCTCAAAGTTCAGCCACAGTACTGAAAACAGATTAAGAGACCAAAACCCAGCAAGCCAAATTAAATCATTGTCTTCTTCTTTTTCCTCCCCCAGCCTGTAATTACAGCCAATAAATGTCAAGCATTTCGAACACTGGTTCTTAATGCTTGGCAACAAAGACACAGGCCTGGTGTTCAATAAATTCTCTTTTTTAAAAAAGGAAGGAAAAAAATCTGCCCTTAATGCTCCTCTCCATCCATTATTCAGCAGCCCCTAGCTGATAATGAGATCTAAAACCGACCTTTAGGTTTTTCTGAGTTCTACCTTTGATCCTTGGGTGATCATTATCTTTGTGCCTTAAGTTATGCAAGGCAGCACTCTCGCCCTCAGTACCATTTTGCTGAGGCTGTACCATTTATGTGTTACAGGAAGACAAGCAGAGTCAAAGCTGACCCAGGACATCCTGGTGCCCAGAGCTAGGAAATCTGAATAGTTTCGTTCCTCACTTCACGCAAATTAACATGGGATGAAATCCATGGGGAAGTTCTCTTGCAACACACACACACAATTGAAATGAACAGGAGCTGCACAAGAGCACTCCCATTCTTTTTGAAATCCCTCACAGATTGTGTTCCCTTGATCAGGATCAGTCCCTCTGCCATTCAGGCATCTTAAATAGGACCCCAATTTTTTGTCAACTTGCCTTCATGCAGCCAAGTTTCTTTTTTAAAAAAAATAATTTTTATAAACCAGCCAATCAAATCAAATCAAATCACATCACATCACATAAATTCTGAATTACAAAGCCGAATTTTAAATTTTGTTGAGGGGACCCATATTTCAAGATCCGAAGGGGGATTCTGATCATCTTCTTGCTACTGCGTTAATGTCCATGCAGCCGAGTTTCTGGCAGATTGATGAATGGTGCGAAAAACAAATGAACGGCTGGGCATGTCCAATGGCAAGCTTGTCAGAAGCCGTGTGCCCGCTGCCCTGTGGCAAGTAAGGTTTGCCTCCAGTTGGAGAAAGTTTTTTGTGAACTGGATGGCTTTTCCCCTTTTTATTTCAGGCAATTCAGTACCTCTGAAAGAACTAGCTTAAGCACATGTGTAGACAGGCAGGTTAGTAATTCTTTTTCCATGGGCTCATAGCTTTTATAGATTGATTTGCAAGACTGTTGCATTACTTAATGAGGTATTAATAGCGCTCCTTGAAAGTAGTGCATAAAACAGGCATAGGCAAACTCGGCCCTCCAGATATTTTGGGACTACAATTCCCATCACCCCTGACTACTGGTCCTGTTAGCTAGGGATCATGGGAGTTGTAGGCCAAAAACATCTGGAGGGCCAAGTTTGCCTATGCCTGGTATAAAGCAGTAACTTCATAAACATGCCTCTATTTACCAGCTCCATCAAGAAAAATAGTTCATTATTATTAGCCTTCTAATTTCACAACAGGAAAAGTGAAGCAAAGCAAAGAATGTCACACACACACACACACACACACACACACACACACACACGTATCAGTTTCATAGATGTATGAATACTCCCTTGTCACTCATAATAAAGTTGTCCTGCAGACACAACATCTGAACTCAGGAGCACAGGAAGCTGCTTATAATGAGACAGACCCCGGTCCATCTAGCTCAGTATTGACTACACGGACTGGCAGCAGCAGCCCAGGGTTTCAGACAGGGGGTATTCCCAGCCCTAGCTTCTTTATCCCTGAGCTGCAGCAATTCCCCTCAATGTCTTTATTGAACTAGCAAAGGGCTTGACAGTAGGATGGACTAAGTTTTTCCATAAAAATGGAATTGTTTATGGTGACCTCAGTGCTTTAAGTATTTATTTATGTGAAATGATATGGCCAGACCTAAGACAGCTTAACAGGAACACAAGAAGCTGTCTTCTACCATGACTGACAGAGGTTCTCCAGGATTTGAGGCAGGAGACCTTCTCAGCTCTACTTGGACATGATGCCAGGGATTCAGCCTGGAGCCTTCTGCTTGGAAAGCAGATGCTCTGCCATGGAGCTACAGCCCTTTCCCACATCCAGCATGGGCTGAAGTGCCCACAAAGAGGTGGAAATACAAATAAGCAGATAGAAAACCAGAACTGGGCTGGTTTCACACAACTATATTCTACACTGTAAGGTTAACATGAATTGGCTTTCCCATGAGTTTTGAAGCATTGATTTAATTATATAAAGCACCACTGGTGTATGGTACTTTACAGAGTACAAAAGGATAAGACCCTGCCCCAAGGAGCTTTCAAGCTAAAATCTGATACATAAGGAAACTGAAAAAGGGAAGCAGGAGTGAACAGAGAAGCCATCTGCCGTTGTTTCAGGCACAGGTGCTTAGGCTTGGCCAAGGGCTGATCTTGCAAAATCAGTCAGTGTGTCCAAACTCAACAAAACCTAGTTCCATTTTATTCATTCATCTCACTTTTCTTTACAGTAGCTCTACATGGGTACCTGAGGCAGATCTCCCATCAAAGCACTGACATAGACTTTCTTTGCCTCAGCAAAATGACTGCACCAGGTACACCCCATTCTGCTGCTGTTTTCTTTTTTAAATATAAGTTTGTCCAGGGCAGGACAAGTTCTGTATCTGCACTTGAACTGAAGCATTAAGTTAACATGGTTAAACATGTCAAAAATATACTTGGGAAAAGATCACTGTGTCTGTTATATACCCTGCTTCCCTCCCAAGTGTAGTCCTCCCTTTCATTTCACCTTGTCAGCAACACTATGAGGTAGGTTAGGCTAAGAGATAGCGAAGGTACCCAGTGAGTATCATGGTTGAGTGGGGATTTGAACCTGATTCTTCCCAGTCCTAGCTGCACACCAACCATACTTTGAAAACTCATGGCAAGAATCCCAGGAACTATAAGTTTGTTAAGGGTGCCGGGAATTGTAAATCTGTAAGGGGTAAACTACAGATCCTGATATGCTTTGGGGGAAATCTGCTTGAAATTTATGGTGTGTACATCGCTTTTCAGTGAGTGAGAAGCAGGTAAGATAATGTCTGTATGCCCTGGGCTTTACGTTAGCATGCACAAAACACTAATGCTTTTGCATAATGTCTTAGACCTCAACCAGGCAGGATGGCTAAATGTCACTAGTGGGAAAAGCACCTACCTAGCTTACCTCCCAGTACCACTCAATGCATGTTCCCATAAAGGAGACAATACAGTTAGCCGAAAGGGCCAGCAACGCTTTATCTTTAATGAAGGCCCTGATGACTTTGGTCAAGGTCAGAGAGAGTTAAAATCAGGAGCACAACACAAACTATTAGGTACATCAGTAATAACAGTAGGGGAAGCTATCCTATGCCCAGACTACCTCCCTGCCAAGGGGAGCAGATTAAGCTGCCTTATACTGAGCCAGGCCATCTAACTCAAAGTTTTCTACAATGATTTACAGTGCAAAGAAAGGTTTTCCTCATAACGTGCTACTTGGAGATCTCAAGAGTCTGAACCCAGGACTTCAGGATCCAAAACGCATGCTCTACCACTGAACTATGGCCCTCCCCCTTCTGTCCGTATATCATTTGTTTGAAAGGTTTGTGAAATACAAATATGAATTCCACCCCTCCCCCATTTTAAACCAATCATTTACCCTCCACTTATTTTAATAGACAGTGTTGTGCCTTTTGAACATAAGAAGATGCCTTTTACTTAGTCAGACCATTGGCCTATCTGGCCTAATATTGCTTACACTGACTGGCAGCTGCTCTCCAGGATTTCAGATAGGAATCTTTCCCAGCTGCACCTGAAGATACCATTATGGGGGCAAAAGGGCCATAGGTTGGTGGAAGAGTGTCTGCTTTACATGCAAAATGGTCCCAGGTGGAATCCCTTGCAACTCCAGGTACAGATGAAATATCCCAAGTCTGAAACCATGGAGAGCCACCGTCCATGCTGACAATATTGAGCTAGATGGCCTGACTCAGTACAGAACAGTTTCCTTCTGAACCTGGGACTTTCAGCAGGCAAATCAAGTGATGTATCACTCACTCATGGTCCTTTATGAAAGAATGGGCTGTATCTGACTACTGAAAATAGACCCACTGAAATTGATAAACTTAAGTTAGTCATGTTTTTTCATTAAAATGGGCCTACTCTAACCAATGTTGTACACAACCCATTCATTTCAATTACTTTTTTAAATACCACCCAATATCTTGACTCACCCTACCCTCTTCACACAACTTTGTGTCTGATCTTGAGGATCCTTAAGACACATTAGTTTCACTTTGACAGCTCTTGCTATGAGAAAATATAAATACTTCTACTCACATGAGTGCAAAATTTCTGGGGCGGGTTCCCGCAGGTGATTCCTGATGGCTCCACTCGTACTGTTGCGTATTCCTTCATGGGCACGGCCCTGGGTTGGCAAGCGTAAAATTCCCACATTGGCCCATTGTCTGTGGTCACCCAGGATTTGCAGATGTCATACTGTCCCATGACCAGTGGGAGGCAGTGCAATAAGAAAGCAGCGTGGTGCAGCATGGCAGCTGTGACTAAGCGCAAGGATCCTGGGCAAAGGAGATGCCTAAAGTTTTGAGCAAGGCAGATCCTGGCAAGGGGAGGCTTTCGGGATCAGCATGGAAACTCCACATCTAATACAAACAGCAAACACTTAGGAGGTCCAGGTGATGACGCTTGAAATGCGTGTTTAGGCAAGAAGAAAGTCTTTGTTACAGCCAATACATTTCTAGATTATCTTGCTCAGAGAATTTGGGCAAACCTTTCCAGGCCTGCTGATCAGTCATCAAAAGTCTTCCTTAACTTCATTGTGTTTGTGTGTGTGTGTGTGTGTGTGCATAAATGATCATCCAAATCAGTGTGAAAATATCTAGAGGTGACTCTCCTCAATCAATCGATAGAACTATCGAGTTCTGATTCTATGACGAAATTTGATCAGTGGAGGAGGGGGGTTAGAAGGAGGCAATGCGGTTGGGGCTAGATCAAGTTTTCTTCAATCTTATTTCCCCATCTGCTACAATATGAAGCTTTCTAAAGTGCTTTGAAGCTGCAATATGCTTTGTTTTATTTTAAGGGAAAAAATATTTTATGTAAAAAAATAATGTAGCATGATATGGAACTTGGAAAGGGCATTAATCAAATCTTTGGGAGTACAATTTCCTTGAAAGTAAGTGTGTGGCTCAAGAGAAGTTTGACTTGGCAAATTTGTCCACTGTTGACAGAGCTGTGGCCTATCTATTTTTAAAAACAAAAAACAAAAATTGGATATATCTGTGGGTGTTTTCTGGTGTGCTTTTGTCTTCTTTCGAAAGAAAGGAGGCACTCATAGAAAACTACTGCTGGCTTCCACCAACTTTATCGCAAAGTATCCAAAGCTTCCGGCTACAGACTGAGGATCCTCCTGAGTTTTTCTTGCTTCTCCTTGAGGACATGAGAAAGCAGCTAACTCCTTCACGAAAACTGCCTGAAACCACAACCAAAATTGAAAAAGTCAAACCTGCAAAAAGTCAAACCTGGGTTATGCAAAGGCTTTTCTCAGAATTGTCACATCTCTGTTACCATAAACAGACAGATAGAAAAATTACAGCCCCTAAAGAAAAAGAAGAATGGACCATGAACAGGCAAGACAAGGCATGGAGGCCAGACAGGAAAATGGGTAAGTCTTAAAGAGCCAAGCTAAATAAAGAACATAACCAGACAAACACAGTCCAGCCTCCATGCAGAGGATTTATTTGAACAATGAAATTTAATAAAAAACAATTTGAAGGACTAATCATATTTAAGGCTCTCCTAATACACAAAGAGCAGTGACCTCTCCCGTTGTTCACTGGACTTTAATTCAACATCTCTGCAGTCTTGCCCACTCCCATTCCAATAGAGCCATTATAAAAATATGAAAAATAACAACCCAAAAACCCTCAATCATAAATCAAAATGACTAAGAACAAAACACACATATGAACACTCACATTGCAAAGCCAAAACTGCTCCCACACAAACACACACACACAGAGACACAAAATCCCATTGCAGATTCTACAAAGTACGGTGGCATTTGAAGAAAACCTTGATTGCAGACTAAATTTCCCATCCCTTCTACAACTTCTCAACCCTATGAAAAGACCACTTGAATAAGATATGCAGAGTATTTATTTATTGGTTAGTCTACATTTTTCTATGCAAAATCTTCAGTTACATCTCCATGCACATCAAGGGAGGAGGGGGGGGGGAGAAGGAGAGGGGAAATGGCACACCTATTCAGTAAGCATGCTTTTTCTCCCCTTTAAAAAATAATAATAAAAGGCTGAAAGCTAACCTGATCAAGATAGTCAGATAAAAAAGCAAGACCTGTCTTCTCTGCTTTGCCCTCTAGCTGTTTAGAGGCACCTTTCTGAACTGCGTTGGCCCAGAATAAACTCCCAAAGAAAGATAGTCTGGTTGCTATTTTTAAAGTCATGAGTAAATTGGGGGTGGGGAGGAAATAATGAAGCAAAGTGAGACAGAAATTGCTCTACAAGCCTTGCTGACATCATGTCTGCCTTTTCAGTGATTTTTTTTAAAATGCAACAATTTCCTTATCACATCAGATTTGTCATGAGCTCTTGTGATAACATAAGAGGCGTAATAGTTTTGTCATCCCAAACCCACATTTAGTTTTGGATTGGGCCTGGGGATGGTGGCAGAGAGTTGAAAATGGGGAAAACATGCTGACAAACTGACAAATCTATTTTCAGAAATGTAGAAATATCAAAATTTTACACTGGAGCAGGTTGACAGGAAAGGAAAGGAAGGCAGGAAAGGCATCTATAATATCAGTTGCTATGTTGCTACATTTGTTAAATGCTACACATTCCCAGCAGACAATAAAAAACTGATTTGGTGTGTATTCGTGGAAAGCCAAAGAGGCAAGCTGTCTCATTATTAAATTTCGCATTTCAATATCACAGGTGTTTTGTGGAAAGAGCTTGCCAGCATTGCCTTCAAAGAATATGGTGTAAGTATTGGGTCATTTTTTTTCTTTTAAAAAAAGAAAAAGGTCTGGAACTAATAGCTTGGCTAAGGTTGGGTTTCAGTTCCTACTGCAAAAATATAAATCTTCACCTGATATTTATTAAGAAACTGCACTTCCCAGGAAGAGCAGAATCAATGCCTTTATTTTCTTTTAAGAGTACAAGGCAGTCACAGGGGACTGATAGTCAGCCCCACAAAATTAGATTTTATCTGGGTATCTGGACTTCCTTCTTTTTTCTTTTATTGGATTAACATGCTTCTGAAATAAAGAGGCAACCCAGAGTTACAATGCCCTGCCGGGGAATTAAGTGCAGAAAGTAAACTTGATTGTTCCACCAGGCAATTAAATGTAGTCTTTCCCAGAAGTGGTACTTTTAAAAAAAAGGGGGAAAGCCTGAGTATGAAACAGATTGTAGAAGAATCTGTTTGGGGGAGAGGTTTGACAGGAGTTGGATACTTATTTTGGGGCGTACCCCTATCCTCTTCAAACAGATTGTGTTGTTTTAATCGTCTTTTTTTTAAAAAAAAGTTAGAAAATAAGTCTGAAATGTGCTACACAGAAGAGATATAGACACTGTAATAAAATGTTTAACAGCTCAGAGAAGGAATTATGTTCCCAGGAGAAGCAACAAAACTTTCATTCATAAGTAGCTGCCATCCTCAATATATTTCTAGTCCATGTTCCCTTCCTTAAATCCTTAAATCCAGTTCCCTTTCCAAACTGATGTTTTACATGCAGATATTTCAAGGACTCAGGTTAGAAAACAGGAAATAAGATGTCATACAATTGCCCCTTGCTTTGCACGAACTTATTTTGGGGGTCTTAAAATCAATTGGGGATGACATCACTCTCTGGCAGAAGATGGAGAGATCTGCAAGTAACTTCACTTTGTGTATGAGAAGGCTCTGACAAGGAGCCTGAAAAAAGTTAAGCATTGTGGGAGGGAGCATATTGTGGAGATACAAATTAAGTTCTTTGCAAATTAAAAGCCAAGTGGCAAAACACTTTACAGACCATGTCTTTAAAACTTGCACCAGGAGGTGAAGCAGCAGACACAGCAAACTGTAGGGAGTGGATGGATTTCAGAAAGTTATGCCCAATCAATCAATATTAATATGAGGGGGTTTTTAAAAGTCCATGCATACCTCGTTCCCTGTCCTTATAATTTTGTAAATAATTTTAGCAATTGCATGGAGCAAAGCACACTTTAGTTACAGAGAAAGATTGGGCAGGGGGAGTGAGAAAGAGGGGTGGGATGTGCAGGATGTTATCAGGAGGGTGAATCCTAATTTATTTACTGTTAGGAAAAGGAGAAGGAGAAGAAAAAGTTGAATCCAGTTAAGTTCTACCCAGTATAGAGCCACTGAAATTTATGAAAACCTTAGTAAATTGTGCCCATCAATTTCAGTGGGTTTTTGCTGAGTAGGATTAACACTGGATACGACCTAATAATAACAATAGATTAAATGTGAACCGCTGGGTAGTCTAGTCAAAATGCAGATGAAAAGGCCGGCTGAGAAGAGAAAGTCAGAAGGTGGGGAGGGGGAGAGACCTGTAACTAAACACCATACAGATTGCTTTGACTCCTGAGTGCCTTTTGCTCAGAGGCAAAAGAAAAGTAGCCCTAGATGAAGAAGTCAGCCGCGAGAACCGGGAAGGGCTAATAATAAGAGGGTGCTTTTAGAAGAAAATAGTGAGAGCCATAAAAGCAAATAAATAAATACAATACAATACAATACAATACAATACAGTACAATACAATACAAAGCCTGCCGCATCTCCACCCGGAGGAGCCGCTTGTTAGGTAACTTTTCCTCCCTCTGCTAAACAGCGGCGGCGGCGGCGCTTGGGAATTTCCCTGCTCGCCTGCCCGGGAGTGCTAAAGAACAGCTCCTTTGCTGGCGGCGGCGGCGGCGCCTCCCGTCCCACCCCAGGTCCCCTCACGCCCTGCTGGGGCTGGGGATCTGCTTGGCTTACCGGCATCCGCAGCTCCTGTAATCCGGCGCAGTGACGGAGCAGAGAGAGAGGAGAGAGAGAGAGAGAGCCCCAGATCGAGGCGGCGCGCAGGGCGGAGGGATGGATGGCTTCCCTGAACGCAAGGCGAGCCCTAGCCTCGCTCGCTGCCTCCGGGGTGCCCTCGGGATCCCAGCGCGTCCCGCCCGCGATCTGGACGCCGTTGGGGGATCCTCGCCCCCCTGCAATACACAAAGTTGTGTACGAAGCGAACTGCCCGGCCAAGGGGGGTCGGGGTGGGAAGGAGGCGAGATAAGTCCCTTTCCTCTCTCCTCCTCTCTCTTCTCCTTCCTCTAGCTTTTTAAAATCTCCGCTTCCTTCCTTTGGGCTTCCAAAGCGAGGTCTGGGTACGATGGCAGCGCTCGGGAGGGTGGATAGAGAGAGGAGCCAAGTTCAACTTTTTCCTTTCGGAAAGAAAACGCCCCACCAGAGGATCCCGCTCTCCTTCATCCCCTTCGCTCCCCACTCCACCCGGCGCTCCCCCTCCCTCCCCTCCCGGGTTGGTCTGGGGAGGGTTTTACACACACACACACACACAGCGCAGATAAGAAGCCTCGGCTCTCCTTTGCTCAGCCTCTCTGCGGGCAGGACGGCTCCGATCCCCCTCGCTGACACTCAAGGGCGGGTAGATGATGGATGCAAAGCGAGGGATGGATAGATAGCTGGCATCTCTCTCTCTCTCTCTCTCTCTCTCTCTCTCTCTCTCTCTCTCTCCAAGTTCAGGCACGGAGCCTCAAATCCTTTTGGCCATCACTTTCAATCACCAGCAGAGCTTTTATCCCCGCGCCTGATTCAGGCTGCGTAACTTCCTCTGTGTTGCCTTCACACACCACGCACCATCCCACCCGGCCGGGCGCTCTTAAAGGTGCAGCCGGGAAGGAAACGCAGCCATGGCAGGGCAAGGGGGGGGGGGAGGGGCCATGGTGCGAGAGAGAGAGAGAGAGCGCGCTTGCAAGAAAGGGGAAAAAAAAAGGAAAACAGAAGTAAATCCCAAAGGGGGGAAAAAAACGTAAAAGCAGGACAAGCCGCGTCTGGTTTTTTCCCTGTTGAAGAAGCTCTTCAGCCAATGCACCTTCATTTGGCCAGAACAGCCCATTCCCCGCACAGGACCCTCGCCTGCTGCCGCAGGTTAGAGAGCTGTAGGTCCCTTTGAGGACATCAAGAGGATGCTCTCCTGTGGCCCCTCCAGATTTTGTTGGACTCTAACACTCCCATTAGCCTGGGCCAGTAAGACCAATGGTTAGGGATTGTGGAAGTTGACGTCCATAGGGCACCAGTTTGGGAGTCTGCCCCAAAAGGAATCTTGCCAATAAGTGGCACCCCTGTTACAGAACAGTCTTTCCAGAGAATCTCACCTGGCACCATCTTTGTGTGCCACCTACAACCAGTGGCATAGCGTGGGTTGTCAGCACCCGGGGCATGGCAAGTAATTTGCACCCCCTAACCCATGGATTTGTGCCCCCTAACCCGTGGATTTGCACCCCCTAACCCCAGATGTTGCGCCCGGTGTGGTCGGCCCCCCTGCACCCCCCACGCTACGCCACTGCCTACAACTTTAAGTTCTCCCAAGTCATTAAAAAAAATAAAACCTCAAGTCTGATTCTCTCGATTTTAAAATATGTGTTTTAACTTTGGATTAGGGTGAGTTTTCTTTTCTTGTTGTACCTGTGTTGCTTTGATTTCATAGTTTCATGTTTTATTTTGTATTTAAATTCATTTAAATGCAAATTGTTCTTATTATTTTTTTTTTAAAAAAATAAAATTTATTTTTTTAAAAAATGTAAATTGTTTGCATAGTCATTTACTTCAATGTTATCAGGGTAGGATACAGATAGTATTAATGAAATAAACAAGCCAAGTAATTAATTAATTAATGCATAAGATCCAGGTGCTAGCATCACAAGGGGACAGACCAAATGTCAATTTGCTGGACCCCATTCTAGTCCAACATCCTGTCCTCTTATAATATCACTTATATCCCCCCTTTCCTCCAAACAGCTCACAGAATTATACACAGCTTGTCGCTTCTTCCACTTTATTTTCACCTGAACAATTTTCTGGAAACAACTACATTAAAATTCTATCTATCTATCTAACCATCCACCCATCTTTAAAATTTATATTCTGCTTTCTCGTCATAAGAAAACAAAGAGATTTAAAAATCAACTATTAAAGCAATGGCCATCAAATTATCAAATCAATAAGAAAAAACAAGGCAGGAAGTAATGGAAAGAACCAGAAAGCAGGACATAGGGTGCCTCCAGGCTGGCAGTATTTTTCAGGAGGGATTCAAGCACATACTGTAAATTTAAAGGTAAAGGTAAAGGGACACCTGACCGTTAGGTCCAGTCGCGGATGACTCTGGGGTTGCGGGGCTCATCTTGCTTTATTGGCCGAGGGAGCCGGTGTACAGCTTCCAGGTAATGTGGCCAGCATGACTAAACCGCTTTTGGCAAACCAGAGCAGCACATGGAAACGCCGTTTACCTTCCTGCCGAAGCGGTATCTATTTACTTGCACTTTGCCGTGCTTTTGAACTGCTAGGTTGTTAGGAGGAGGGACCGAGCAATGGGAGCTCACCCCATTGCTGGGATTCAAACCGCTGACCTTCTGATTGGCAAGCCCTAGGCTCTGTGGTTTAACCCACAGTGCCATCCACCTCCCTACTGTAAATTTAGATTTGAACAATTAAAGTGGATTAAACCATTCTCTTGCTCTGGCATAACAAATGCATTTTTTAAAAAACCTACAGATTCTTTTGCAGTTTGGAAAGTGACAGGGAAATGCATTGAGGTGTGTGGTGAATGAATGATGAATAGGAGAATGTTTAAGCAGCCCATAAGGAAATCAGGATGAATGCAGAACAAATGTTCCTTACCATCTTAAGTTCCCCACTAACAAATCACAATGAATGCTCAGTAAAGACCAGACATAGCCTAATGTCCGCACAAGCTTTGTGGAAGCAAACCAGGATGAATGCTGAATAAAGAGGATATCTGAAGGAGGCTACAACCCATCAAAGCAACACAAAAGAGGGCAAAGAGCCCAGCCATAGTTGTAATAGGGATAGACAAGCACCAGTGTTCTATGCATGTGTTTCTACACATGTGTAACTGAGATAACGTCATAATGCTTCCTCCACTTCCATCCCTTTCCTCTGTTCTTTCTCTGTCCTGGGCTAGTTCAGTGTTAATAAAGTACATTAAGTGTAGGCAAGACCAGAGAAGCGCTTCACCAAAGGCACAGGGAAAATGTATTCCATTTGCCTCCACTGCTGGAGTCTCATATATCACATTGCAGGGATAGCCAAGCCAAGGCAACTCAGGAAATGCTTTAAGATCCATTTGATGTTCAAGGAAAGAGAAAGAAAATTCCTGATCTTTATCAGCTCTGGGGAAGGAGGCAAGCACAAAAACAGGAGGGGGAGAGCTTTTAGAGGCAGAGTCTATAATTAGCAACCCATCAGATGTGAAATTTGTCTTTCTACTCATTAAAATGAAGACATTTGTTTTGAGATGGATGTTTTGTTGCTGTTTTGCTCCAGTGGCATATCCACATCCAGTCTTGAGGACTGTAATATTCCCACAACTTTTCTGTCCAACAAACATTTTAAACAACTTCTCCAAATGGAGTTGCTCCAATGCATTTTGGTGGAAAACATCTAAATGGTACTCCTTTCCTAGGGACAGATGAAACTCATTTTTTGTTTCTCTTGTTTTCCCAGTCTTAAAGTTTGCCACATTTCCGCATCAGTTTGCAGCAAAAAAAAAAAAAAAGTCCTCATAAATATCTGCCAGACTTTTTAGTGTGCTGCATTTCTCCTAATATACACAATTTAGATGCAATTTTGCCTGATACACACATTTTTGAAAGCAGTGTTCCTAATTAAAAAAAATTATTATATAATCAGCAATAGATTCATATTTATTGCTCACTTTCCCCTAATATATATGAATTTTGTACATTTCTGTGGTTGGAGAACCACATCACAAAATTTAGAAAGGTGCAAATTTGGAAACATATTTGCATTTTGCTTCACATAGAGTTTAAAAAAGTGCAAATGTGGGAGGTTTGTATTAAAAATGGAACCAAATCCCACCCCCGCCCCAATCCCTCCTCTTCCCTCCTTCTAATTCACATGTGGCCTAATCTATATGTTTTCCAGCTAAAGTCCCAACTGAAATGAAAGGGGGCTTTCACTTATTTCAATGGTGTCAATAGATTGTGCCCTGTGTGTCTGATTGGAATGCTGCCTTTAAGGGTACCCACAAGGGACAAGCTGTGTCACTTTGCCTTGCAGCAGAATTGCCCATTCCTCTCTGCTGTTACTCCTCTAGCATTCTTTTGCTTTACACCACCCAGAGGGATCTTTAGACATGGATTCCACTGGTAACAGGTTTCACTAGTAATAGGAATGAAATTGACTTAACACGGAGAGACATCTATCCATTCAGCAACAATACTGTCATGAACCTTAAGGCATGACTGTTAAGATTTCTGTTGATAAGAAGCAGCCTTCCTTATGAAGGGAAATAAGATGCAGTTCCCTCCGAGTCCATATGTTCTGACTCCTTTAGGGATGGCCGACACAATGGGGTGGCCCCTTGTAGGAAGCAGCCTAATACCAGGGTCAGACTCTTTGTTCACATAGTTCAGAATTGTCTACTCTGATTATGGCTAGCTATTCTCTGGAGTATCAGACAGTCTCCCATCACCTCCAATATAATCCTTATAAACTGGAGATACTAGGAACAGAACCTGAGACCTAGCTCAGTGGCAGAGCATTGGTTTGCATGCAGAAGGCCTCAGCTTCAATATCCTGGAAGGGCTAGTCCTATGAACTTCTACATGCAGATCAATTGCTTTAACACTGAGCTATGTCCCTTCCCAGCGTGAAATAAATCCTGGTTTTGCAGTCTGTTGGAAACTGCAAAAATATCAGTGTGTGTGGTTGTCACATAATGGGACATGGCCAGTGAGTTGAATTTGTCTAGGCCTGCCGTAAGGTGTACTTGATTGTTATTAAAGGATAGATCCTTCTATCTTTTCAGGATCAGGCTTCACCTTAGTTGGAAGGGCCATCAGCTGGTGTTGAACATTTGAAGAGCCTGCTAGGGTAGTATTCTATTCTCACAATAGCCCATCAATTGCCTGCGAGAAACGGACAAGCAGGATTCGCACACAGGTACACTTCCCCCTCCTGTGGTTTCGAACAACTGGTACCAGGGATTTTTGGAAAAGAAGAAACCTGAATTGCACACTCAAATCAGTGTGGTGTGTGTGTGTGTGTGTGTTCCCCTCACATCAATTCTTGCTCAAAACCACAGCTTTTTGAGCCAGGTGCACATCCATTTTAATGGAGATGATAGGAATGGGAAAGATTTCTAGGTTAGTAGCTGAAAAACATGTTCATAATGAGTGAAGTAATTGAATAAATGCTGACAATTTGATGTGGAAAATGCATAATCAGCTAGCTCTACAAGACGGTTGAGTTATACTTTTCCTCCTTCCTTCCTGCTTTCCTTCCACTTTCTCTCTCTCTCTCTCTCTCTCTGCACTGGGATGAACATTTATTCTCTACTGAGCAGGTGATCTGCTCAGCTAAAAAGCAGCCAGGGGCGGGGAGGGAGGAGAAACCTGGATATTTATACAGACACACAGACACACACACTTCCCTCCAGTGTTCATGCGCCAGTTCCCAAATAATTGACCCAGTTATGAATATATTCTGTGCACATCATGGGAGTGTGTGTGTGTGTGTGTACACACACACAAATACAACCCCCCCCCCCCCGCTCAACATCCTCCCTAGTTTTTAGGTGAAATCCAGTGGAATTCCTTGTCCACAAATTGGCAGATTGGGTGGCGGAAGGTGGGGAGAAGCCATTCAAACTCTTTTCACACAGTACTAATATTTCAGATCCCATACAGTACTTTTGAAACCAGAAGCAATCACTCAGGCAATCAATGGTTAACAGCACCTATGGGGATGCTTATTCACCCAGTGATCCTGAAGCTGTGTACCACAGAGAACCTGGATGCCCTACATGCGTGAAAAAGCACATGTTTTGCATGAAGAGGGACCCAAGTTCAATCCTTGGCATCTCCAGTTTGGGAATATGCTTCTCTGGAACCCTGGAAGACCCTGGTCAGTGTAGGCCATGCTGAGATAGATGGGCCTGTGGTCTGGCTCAGTATAAGGAAGCTTCTCATGTTCCTAAATGATTTACTAACATCTGAATTAAGGCTGGTCTGTTTGTGTGTTTCATTCTCATATTTTTGTCCTAATCTTCATCCATGGAGCTAGGGTAGCATACATGATATTGTTATAAGTTTGTGGGTGCCAGAGTTCCTTGATTTAGTAAATGTTATAAATTAATCAACACTTGAATTAGAATATATGCAATATAAATTGTAATGTAAGAGTCAAAGTACGGGTGAGCACTGATGGAGAGAAGACACACTAGGTGGGTAAGGTGGGTGTAATCTTTTTTCTAATTTTTGATTGTAGGTTTGTGTAGTGGTCCTATCTTCCTTCCTTTCTTTCTGTATATGTATATGAATCTTGGATTTTCCTTGTTTGTAAATAAAAACTAAAAACTAAATACAGTGGTACCTCGGGTTACATACGCTTCAGGTTACATACGCTTCAGGTTACAGACTCCGCTAACCCAGAAATAGTACCTCGGGTTAAGAACTTTGCTTCAGGATGAGAACAGAAATTGTGCTCCAGTGGCACAGCGGCAGCAGGAGGCCCCATTAGCTAAAGTGGTGCTTCAGGTTAAGAACAGTTTCAGGTTAAGAACAGACCTCCGGAACGGATTAAGTACTTAACCCGAGGTACCACTGTAAATCAATGCTTGGAGAGTTAAACTGGAAGTCAGTCTCTTAATAGCTAGACTCAGTTTCCTGTGTTCAGTAGAACATTTGAGAGATGGGCCATTAACAGAAAACAAAGGCAGGGAGATGGGGCCATCAGCAAAGCAAAGACACAAAGCTGGAGAAAGGTTGAGCCATTGCTGATCCCAGGCTGAATCCCAGGCTGCAATGATGGGAGAAGTAATAATAATAATAATAATAATAATAATTAATAATAATAATTTTTATTTATACCCCGCCCTTCCCGGTTCAGAAAACCGGGCTCACGGTGGCTAGTAAGACCCTCTTGGGATGTTAATGCTGTGAACCCCTCCATCATAGGTTCAGGTTGTATATATGTGTAAATAAACCAGATAGGATAAAGATACCACAATCTCTATTGTGCTTCATTTCCAAAGGAAATATGAACCCTGGGTGAATGCCTGGACCACTGGGAACTCACACTGTTCAGAGACTGGGGTGCTGTACAACACTATGTAAAGCCTCACAAAAGTTTTATTTTCACAACAGTCCTTGTATTAGGCTGAGAGATAATTAGAGGCCTGAAGTTACCAAAAAAGCTTCTGAGCCACATAGGGGTTTGTTCTATTTGGGGGGGGGGGGGGAGATTTACCATGAAATGGGTGGGTTGCAGCACTCTGTGCTGTTGGCGAGGTAGCAAGGTTTCCTCACTTCCCTTTTAATTCACTTTAAAATCAAGTTAAAGAAAAGCTGTCAATGCCACAGCAGGATCGAAGCCCTGTCTGCTGCCGTCACCCTTTCTCCCGAGAAATGATGCTACAAGGAGAAAAGACTGCTGGCGGGGGTGTGGGCAGTTCCGCCATTGTGATGGTATGGAAAGAAGGAGGGAGAGGTGAAGAAGTTTCACTGCTGCTACAGTAAGTCATGCTCCCAAAACATTTCAGGACTGGAATCACAGCTCACTAAAGAAGAGATGGATGGAATGGTCTATTTCTAGTCTACCTTAGTTTCACATGAATTAATTCATTAAGTTCATCTAATCATGATTCTGCATCAAACTACCAAATTAAAAAAAACCTGCATGCAAATTTGCATTTTGCATTTTTTTTAAATAACGTGCACATTTTTCTATGCCTTACCGACAGATATGCATTTGGGGTTTTTTGGGGGGAGGCATCATAAAGTACAAATTTTTGTTTGCATTTTACTGTAAAATACAGTTTTGTTTGCATTTCTGTACTTTTTCCAACCAGAAATGTGCAGAAACTTAAGGATAGCTACATTCCAATCCATGTATTAGAGTGGAAAGTGAAAATCAGGCTAGTTCAAATTCTTTAAATGCTGAGTGGAAGAAAACTTTTGAGGGTTCCTACCTGAAACTAGGCACTGAGACAGCCATAAATAGGGTGGTGAATGCAGGCAGCTCTTTTGACTCAGGTCTACAACTGCTAGCTTTAGGCTCCATGTGTGCTATATATTTTTAACAGTGTCATACCATTTTAAATAGGCATGGCTCCCACAGAATCCTGCAAACAGTAGTTTAAGGATGCTGAGAACTCTTGTTGTTGTTGTTTAGTTGTTTAGTCGTGTCCGACTCTTCGTGACCCCATGGACCAGAGCACGCCAGGCACTCCTGTCTTCCACTGCCTCCCGCAGTTTGGTCAAACTCATGCTGGTAGCTTCGAGAACACTGTCCAACCATCTCATCCTCTGTCGTCCCCTTCTCCTTGTGCCCTCCATCTTTCCCAACATCAGGGTCTTTTCCAGGGAGTCTTCTCTTCTCATGAGGTGGCCAAAGTATTGGAGCCTCAGCTTCATGATCTGTCCTTCCAGTGAGCACTCAGGGCTGATTTCCTTCAGAATGGATATGTTTGATCTTCTTGTAGTCCATGGGACTCTCAAGAGTCTCCTCCAGCACCATAATTCAAAAGCATCAATTCTTCAGCGATCAGCCTTCTTTATGGTCCAGCTCTCACTTCCATACATCACTACTGGGAAAACCATAGCTTTTACTATATGGAACTCTTAGGAGATCTCTATTCCATTCACATGTTCAAGTGGTTGAACAGTCATTCCATCTTCCCAGGGAATTTGGGATGGTCAACCTAATTTGGAAATGCTGGGAAGTGAACCTGGGAACTTCTACATGCAAAGCATATGCTCTACCACTGAGCTATGGCTCCTTCTGGGAACATGGGAAGCTGCCTTATACTGAGTTAGACCTCCATGTAGCTCAGTATTGTCTACAATGACTGACAGGGCTTCCCAGGGTGGCTGTTGTTGTTATGATTATATGTATCTATACTCTGCTTTTCCCCCCAACAGGGACTCAAGATGGCTTATAGATAAAATAAGAACAGCTAAAAACATAGAGGGAAAACAATAATTTAAAAAATATTAAACATTAATATAATTAAAACTATATATATATTAATCTATTAAGAACATACAGAGAATCACAGCAGAAACAGCATGGCATCAGCCCACTCATTAAAAGCAGTCCCTAAAAACCTGTTGGAACAAAAGAGTCTTAAGTTGCTGGTGGAAGGACAAGGAGGGAGCCAGTCTAACTGCTCTAGGGAGGGAATTCCAAAGTCTGGGAGCAGCCTGGGTTTCAGCCTGGAGATGCCAGGGAGTGAACATGGGCTGTTTTGCATGCAAAGCAGATGCCCCACACTACTGAGGTACAATTTTTCTCCAAATACTAGTGATGTAGGAAGGAAGGTGGGAGAATGGGGAAGAGAGAATATATTGCTCAGGACTGGCTCAATGTATTTTGCTGCTTGAAGTGAAAGACAAAACAGCACTCCCTTGCCATGTTCCAGATACAGAAGCCAAGCCGTGGTTGAACAATCTTACTTCAACATGATGGAATCATGTCTTCCACCACATCTGATGTGGCATGAGAAACTAATCCAAAGTTTATAGGCTACCGTTTAGAACAAACAAACTCTGCATGCCTCAGTAGTATATGTTGGCAGATAGCATACGTTTCCTAAGAAACGTTCCCAAGAACCAGATGCAGAAAACTGTGGACAACAAATGCTTTGTTTCGCATCCCTGTGGATCTGCAAATCAAATAGGAACATTGAGAATATTGAGGCAGACCAGGCAGATTTCTGCTTTATAAAGCAAGGGTAGGAGAACTTTTACAAACTGAGCACCACATTCCCTTCTGGTCAACTTTCCAAGGGCCATATACTAGTGGTTTGTGGGGCAACAAATGTAATGTTTTTGTTTGCACAGTGTGCTTGTTTCTACGCACAACACATACACTCTTCTCTACCCTCCAACCAGACAAACAAGAGGTATTCTCAGAGTTCAAGGACACATTCTACCCAGTCCACAATACTCAGGGTGTGAAGCAGGGCCATGAGAAGTGTGGTCTAGGGAGAGTTCTAAGGACCAGATAGAGAGCTCTGGAGGGCTGCATTCAGCAGCCAGGCTTGAGTTTTCCCATGTCTGCTCCAAGACAACCTGCAAAACCCAGGCCATCAATACAGTGAAGTGGGCATGCCTCAATATTTGGGTTGGGGACGACGACGACATGAAAATGTATTTGTCTGAGAATGACAATCGGTCAGGATTTAGAGTGTGTGGGCTTTTCCTCAAACAAATTCTGTTCTCTGGTGATGACTGAAGCATTACTTTCCAGATCGGCTATAGGGTAGTGGTGGAGGAGGGGAATGATGAATGTAAAACACAAATAAAAAGAGTTATTTTTCCTTGTCTTGTAACTTGCCTGTCGCTCTGTGCATGAGAGTGTATTGCATGGCAACTGCATTCACACTTCTCTATAATAAAAGATTCTAGCAGATGGGCCCACTATTAAAGTCTATCCCCGTATTTGCATATTTATTATTCATGCCAAGATGGTACTAAGTGCACACCGGGAAGAAACACAGCCGATGCAAACACAGTCGTTGAGATTAATGAAGAGAGGGAAAGGGGTGTAAAACTAGAGTTCCCAAACGATTAGGTTAACAGTCTTTTAAATCAGCATCAAGGCATCAAGATAATTCCATGTCACACACTGTACAAGGTCAGAAACTGGCAGAGGGAAGAAGAGAAGACTTCTTTAAGTGACGAGTGGGAATCTCTTCTGGTTGCTGGACCTCACAAAATTTTTGTAGTGCTGGAAAAGGAAAAGAGCAATCAAAGATGATCAAGGGACTGGAGCAACTTCACTACGGTGAAAGGCTCAATACTTAGAGCATTTTTTTTCTTTAACAGGGGGAAGGTGAGAAAGTGGGGATTCGAAAGATGTGTATAAAATTATGCATGGTGTGGGTAAAGTGGATAGAGACCAGTTTATTTCCCTTTCTCATAATACTAGAACTGCAGCGGGGTCATCTAATGAAGATTAATATTGGAAGGTTTAGGACAGACAAAAGGAACACTACTTCAGACAGCACCTAATTAAACTGTGTAATTCTCTATCAGTGATGGTTGCCAGCTTGGATGCCTTTAAAAGGAGATTAGATAAATTTATGTAGGATAAAGCCGTCAATGGCTGCTGGTCATTATGGCTAAATGTTATCTCCAGTATCAAAGGTGATAGGCCTCAGAAAAACAGTTGCAGGGGAACAAAAGTAAAAGAGATCAATTGAACCTTGTTTATGGGTTTTCCATAAACATCTGTGTGGTCACTGTGACTTTGACTTGATTTCAGTAAAGCTTTTGACAAAGTTCTCCATAATATTATTGCAGAGAAACTGGTAAAGTGTGGGATGGATGAGGTTACTGCTAGGTGGATTTGTAGCTGGTTGACTAAGCGAACCCGAAGACTACTCACTAATAGTTCCTTGTCACTCTGGGAAAAAAGTGACAAATGCGGTTCCACATGGTTCAATCCTTTATAAACTGCTTGGGTGAAGGAATTGAGGGGATGTTCAGCAGATGACACCAAACTGGTAGCTAATGCCACAGAAGACAGACTCAGGATTCAAGATGACCTTAACAGATTGAAGAACTGGGTCCAAACTAACAAAATGAATTTTAATAGGAAAAAATGTAAGCTTCTACAAAGAACCAGCCACACAAATATAAGATGGGGCTTGCCAGTAGTGAAAAGGATTTAGGGGTCTCAGTAGACCACAAGCTTAACAGAATGATGCAGCAACAAAAAAGCAAATGCTATTCTAGGCTGCATCAGCAGAAGTCTAGTGTTCAGATCAAGGGAAGTACTAGTATCACTCTTTTCTGCCTTGGTCAGACCACACCTGGAATACTGTGTCCAGTTCTAGGTATCACAGTTTAAGAAGGCTATTGACAAGCTGGAACATGTGCAGAGGTTGGTGACCAAGATGATCATGGGTCTGGAAGCCCAAGCCTTATGAGGAATAGTTGAGGGAGCTGGGCATGTTTAGAATGGAAAAGAGAAGCTATGACAGCTATCTTCAAGTATCTAAAGGGCTGTCACATGGGAGATGGAGCAAACTTGTTTTCTCCTGCTCCAGAAGGTAAGCCTCAAACCAATGGATTGAAGTTACAATAAAAGAGATTCTGACTAAACATCAGGAAGAACTTTCTGATGGTAAGAGCTGCTCAACAGAGGAATGGACTCCCTTGGGAGGTAGTGGACTCTCCTTTGGTGGTTTTTAAGCAGAGGTTGGTTGGCTATCTGTCATGGATGCTTTTATTGAGATGTCTGCAGGAAGTTGGACTAGATTACCCTCAGGGTTCCTTCCAACTCTACAGTTCTATGATGCTATGAATTCCAAAATTTAAGGTAGACAGGAACCTGGCTAAAAGTTGAATCCAGTAGAAATGTGAGCCACTAGCACTAGTGCTTGGTCACTTCTCAACCCCTCCTCTAGATCAGTCCCCCTGCCCTGTGAGAGACAGAAATAGTACAGAAACACACACTTTACTTTTCCAGGTGATCTATGTAAAAGTTGGATCTTGCTGAAATAATCTCAGCCTTAAAAAGCACATAGAGATAGAAGAGGAAATGGGAAAGAGTGTCAGTCTTCTAACTTCCTCCTTCAGCTCTGTTACATGCTTACCACACTCAAGCTTAATGAAGGGCAAGACATCAGACTTTTTCTCTACAGCTCTCATATGGCTATAGAGGCAGGAGGGGGGGAGGCCCAGAGATTTCATGAGTGCCAAGGAAAACCTCAAGGGTGCCACTCAGCCCATGAGCACCACGTTGACGACCTCTGCAAGGCCCCTCATCTGGCAAATCTCCAGTATGGGCTTATGCCCTAAGGCACTTAACTTTGTCTGGGTTGTAATCAAAATAAACCAGAAAATCTTAATACCTCATCTCAAATGTTCTGCTTGTTTTCTACCACTTGCTCTGCAAAATTATTTTGTTCTTAGGAATTATTCTAACATTCTCATTTGAGAATTCTGCTTCTCGAATTCTCCCCCAAGGATTTTCAATACCAGCAGATCATTTCCCACCAGTTATTTATTCAAAACCACCTCCATGAAGCACTTCATCACATCAGAATCAGTTCTTCCATCTCCCCTTGACTGGTGAGATTGAAGGAACTGTTTGAGTAAATACATTTATAGCTGCAAAAATTAAACTAAGGCAATGTCAAGTACATAACAATCTTTAAAAAGAAAATGTCCTCATTTCCTTCCATGCCTTGCTTGCAGATATATATACACACATATATATGAGAGAACCAAGGGTGTCTTCTTAAACTTTGGTAATTTTCACTTTCTCTGGAATCCTGGTCACGGTTTGTATTGCACTAGTTTCAACTTGCAATCACATTTGTTCTATTGCATCAAACCTATTAAGGCACCAGCTCCTTTCTGATAAAATAAACTAGGCTAGGAGGTAAGGTGGGGGGAACGTCTCTGTTTAAATATTGCTATGGTTAGAAGAGGACAAGTACAGGAGCAAGCAGTGGCCCACATTAAAAGAACAACTTATTAGCGACTGCGTCCAAAGCTAGGCTGGGTGTCAGTTCTTAGGGTAGGGTAAAGGAAACTGTGGTCCAAGGGCCACAGGCAAATTTCATGCAGGTGACAAGGAGACGATATATGCAGGAGAGGGAAATGTCAGAAATAGGGAAGGGAAATAATTAGCAGTTGAAAATAAAACCTGAAATTATGTTGTTGTTGCTTAGCTGCTTTCCTCAAAGAGAGACATACAAGCACAATGTAAACACTACGAACAATTTACAACAAACTCACCAACTGCTAAAACTGCCAATTTCGGCTTGCCATTATACAAATCTATGGTGCGACCATACTTGGAATACTGGACACAGTTTTAGTCACCTCATCTCACTTCAATAAAAAAAAGGATATTGTGGACCTGGGAAAGATTCAGAAAAGGTTCAAGGGGATGGAACTCCCCGAGAAGGGAAGGTTACAACATTTGGGGCTCGTTGTTGTTTTTTAAAAAAGGTGTGTAAAAAAAATAGAGGTTTTTAAATGATGCTTGGCAGAGCAGTAGCTACGGGGGTGGGGGAGGCTTTCTACATGTGTGGGGGGGGATTTGTGTGTAGGGTGTGTGTGCCAAACTGGGTCTTTGACCTGGTTGAAATTAATCATCATCATCATCATCATCATCATCATCATCATCATTTTTATTTATACCCTGCCCTCGCTGGCCAAAACCAGGCTCAGAGCGGCTAACATCAAATGTGTAACACATTAACATAAAATCAGGCAATCAATTAAAATACATCCTAAAATCAGATCTGGATCAGAATAAAATCCGCAGTAAAGCCTATTTTTGCCCTGATGCATGATATGGATGAAGTTGGATAGAGAGAAGCTTTTCCTCATCGCCCTTCTCTCATAATACTGGAACTTTAAACTGAGTGTTGGAAGATTCAGAAACTCGTATAACAGCTGGATATGCTATACAGTGATACCTTGGGTTAAGAACTTAATCTGTTCCAGAGGTCCATTCTTAACCTGAAACTGTTCTTAACCTGAAGCACCACTTTAGCTAATGGGGCCTCCCGCTGCCACCACGTGATTTCTGTTCTCATCCCGAAGCAAAGTTCTTAACCCGAGATACTATTTCTGGGTTAGCGGAGTCTGTAACCTGAAGCGTCTGTAACCTGAAGCGTCTGTAACCCGAGGTACCACTGTACCAGCTTTAACCTGTAAAATGCACTCCTAGTAGTCACTGAGGCTACCTGAACTTTAAGTGATAGAGATGGACCCACAAGCAGCCTCAAACTATAAACTAGTTCTAGGCATAAGAGGCAGCAAGGAAGAAAGATTGAGTTGTCCAAGGTGGGGGAACAGGAGAATGTCAGGCATCTGGTGGTAGTGGAGCTAGACAAGCAAAGGTCCCAGCCATGGAAGTGTTGGGATAACAAAGCAGAGAGATAAAGGAAGAGAAGGCATGGGGCAGGTGGGGGCTGCATGTAGGAATGAGAAGTTGCCATGGGCAGAGCCAGGACTTTTGTTAGGGGGGCACAGGCCTTTTGTTGGGTGGGGGCAGAACCTCAGTTAGCTATCTATTTTTATTGATTTTCATTGATTTAGAGGGGGCAGCTACCCCTTTCTGCCCTCCACCTTGGCTATGCCCATGGATGTTGCTGTATCTGAGAGCAGACAGGAAGCAGATTTAAGAAGGGGGTATTCCATGCTAAGATGCACCAAGAGAGTGGATAATTTTTGCACCAGAGTTCTCAATGGGCGTGGGTTCTAAAACGTAGAACTGAGTGTGAAAGACTTTTGGATAATTCACTACATCATAAGGGTTGCCTCCAACTTAAATTCTACTCAGAATAGATCCACATTAATTTCAATAGTTCTGAGTTCTAATATAGGATGCAACCTTTAATAACTATGTTATTAGAGCAATTTAGCTCTTTAATGAATAGGGAAGGCTTGCTTTGCTAATGTTTTCCAAACGAAGCATAGTTATTTCTCCCAGCTGTTGCTGAGTTTGGATTATCACTTGACATTAATTATGAAAAATTATAAAGACATGCAGTGGTGACAAATACTTAAATGGTCACGTGGCCTTCCATGGTTTTATGCTTTTGTGGCCTTTTCTTAATTTGTGCTTTCCCCTTAGCCACATGCTGATAGTACACAGCATAATCTGCTAGTAACAGCATCAAATTATTTAGCATGCCTAGCCAATGTCTGAAAAAAATTCAATTCAGCTGACGGCTTTGGATACAAGTCTTCTCTGGGGTGGATCTAAACTTGCTGAGGTCAATAGAATAACTTTGCTAGCTTGGTGGAAAATTGTGGGAGGAATTGTAATCGCAACAATGAAAAAATGACACAAAAGTCTATCTTGATTGTGCATGGTAAAGAAGAATCTGTTGCTGCTTTTGTTTTCCCATTTTAGAAGAAAAATAGGTAAACTTTTTGTGTGTGAAAAAGATAAACAATATTCCTTTCCAGCCTGATCCTACATATGTAACTAGCCGTCCTGAGTGTAATAGGAATGGCACCATTTAAGTTCATAATAAGCTGCCTTATATCAGGTCAGACTATGTGTTCATCTAGTTTTAAAAGATCAGATAGTCGGTGACAGGGAATAGCCCTTGTGTGGAACCATAAAAAAGCTGCCATCACTCAGAGTAGACACCGGGGAAAAGAATACACACCTAGGAATAAATCTCACTGAACTCAATACATATTTAAAATGTGATTTGTCATGCATCTTTTTCAAGACCTAGAGATTAACATAGAAACTGACTCGCCCATGCCTACCCATGGGTGCATTTGAATATAACAATAAAATATGGCTATTATTATGTGAGTGAACCTAGGTGAGTTTTGAGCTCGTGCATTTCCCTTCCTTGGCCCCCAATCAATCATGGCTGTGAAGAGGAGGGGAAGGTTTTACTTCAGTTTGCAATAAACAGTGATTGAACTGTGATGGGCTAAGATCAGTCTTAACTGTGGCCTAGCCATCTCCAAAATGTGGATTATGAAGTGGCTTATTGCAATAAATGGTAGTTAAAATTAATCACAGTTTAGGATTTGGACATAACACTAGACTTTAGTTAACTGAAGAAGAAAAAGCTTCCTACTCACCTTCTCACAGGCAGGCCAGAGGAAGAGGGCAGACTTGTGTTCTAAACCATAGTTTAGTGTTACATCTGAACTCTGCCAATGGCAATCCCCATAAATTTGTCCCATTTAACTCTCAGCAGACCATGGAGCAAGATGAAAGAGAAGCCAAGGTGGATTGCCACAGGGAAGAACAACAAGAAGAGCAATCATGTTGCTATGTGGCTCTAATCAGTGACAAGTCTAACTGGAAGATTTTATAGGTGTAAAATACAACAGTCACACCACTCTGGCCTGCCAGTGTTAAGAAGCTCATTTGCTGTTCTAGCTAGTTTCCCTCTAATTCCAACCTGAGGTTAAGGTCTGCATCCCTGCCTGATATCCCTCAGGTTCAAAACATAACAGCAGTTTAAGGACTAGAAGAAGGTATTATTATGTACCACTATTATGAACCACTATTATGTACCACTATTTCTGCATGTTGTAGAAAGTAGTTAGTGTACCCTGTCCTCCTTAACCTCATAGCCTCTGGCTCCAAAGCACTTGGTGTCACTGTGATATGAGGTAGGAGATTCCAAAAGTGCCAGGCTGTACAGCTACAGTGCCTCCTCCCTGCATTCTCAGCTGTACAAAGTGTTTTCACAGTTGTAAATGTGTTAGAACAGCTGTGAAAAGTAGATGCACTTACTGTTAGGTGTAGAGACCATTATGCAGGCTGTATGTATTCCATCTGATGCCCATAAATATTCAGAGATAGTCTAGCCATGGTTATCCATGCCCCAACTGCCTGGTTGGATTACTGCAAGGCTATATGGAGCTGCCTTTGAAGACTGTTCAGAAGCTCTAGTTAGCACAGAATGTTGCAAACAGAATTTTAATAGGTAAAACTCGTTTGGTCACATCTCACTCCATCTAGAAGAGCTTCACTGGTTCCTGTTTGCTTAAGAACACAATTCAAAGTGCCCAGCTGAAACTCTAAATGGCTTTGGATCTCAGTACATGAATTAGTAGGGACGCGGGTGGCGCTGTGGGTTAAACCACAGAGCCTAGGACTTGCCGATCAGAAGGTCAGTGGTTTGAATCCCTGCGACGGGGTGAGCTCCCGTTGCTCGGTCCCTGATCCTGCCAACCTAGCAGTTCGAAAGCACGTCAAAGTACAAGTAGATAAATAGGTACCATTCTGGCGGGAAGGTAAATGGTGTTTCTGTGCACTGCTCTGGTTTGCCAGAAACGGCTTAGTCATGCTGGCCACATGACCCGGAAGCTGTCTGCAGACAAACGCCAGCTCCCTCGGCCAGTAGAGCGAGATGAGCGCACAACCCCAGAGTCAGTCACGACTGGACCTAATGGTCAGGGGTCCCTTTACCTTTACCTTTACATGAATTAGTGCCAACTTCCATATCAGCCTGCCCAAACTTTTAGGCCATTTGCCAATGCTCTTCTTCAAGCACCTTCACCAGTAGAGGTGAGGCCAGGTTAGGTAGGCTGGACCCACCTTTAGGCAGAGCAAAGCAACTGCTTCAAGCAGCAAATATTGGAGGTGAGGAGTGGAGGACAGAGCTGCATTTGTTAGATTGTCTGCCCTTGTCTGCCCAGCATCTCCAAAGTTAGGATGCTGCCCTTAGATACAGTGGAGAGCTTCATCTTGTTGCCAGTGTTGATGAAGTACCGTACTTTTCCATGTATAAGACTAGGTTCCCCCGCTTAAAAATCATGCTAAAAAGTAGGGGTCGTCTTATACATGGGTAGTGCATAGGGTGGACGTTTGATTGGTTGCTGTCATGGCTGTCAGTGGATATTGTGCATGTTATTGGTTTCTGCGTCAATGGGTACTGTTGATTGCCCAATGCTGCGGCAGTTGGGCAGGCGATCTGTTGCTTCTGCCAGCGAGGCAACAAGCGAGAGGAGGATTTAGCGACACATGAGGGTGAGCGATTTTCAGCATTCCCCCTTTAAAAAAGCTCAACAATTCTGGGCAATCCTCCCCACAAAAAGCTCAACAACTTTGTGTCATCTCTCCCCATTTTCTTAAATGGGAATCCCCCCAAATAGGGGACGTCTTATACATGGGGGCATGTTATACACAGAAATGTATGGTATTATTGGCCTGAATAGAGATCTCTTTCTTACTTGCAAGTAAGGTGCTAGTGTGTTTGGGGGGCAGGAGCCAGGACACCATCAGGCACTATTTCTATTGCCTTTTCAGCACCTATTGAAGACCTTCCTCTTTCAACAATCATTTTAAGTTATTTTTAAATCCCAGTCTGTATCTGTATTTGATTTTAAATTGTTTTTATATATTGAATTGTTTTAAGACTTTTTTACATATGGAATTGTTTTATATATGTTTTAGTACAGAATATTGAAGAAAGGAAGTGTATGACCTGACCATGCTATAAGGCGGATAGGGAAGGGAGGGGATCCCATTAAGGGGACGAAAACTAAATCAATAGTAATAGCAAATAGTAGGCGTTTAAAAGCCTTTCAATGAAGTCAGGCAGAATCTGACTAGTCAAGTCAATGCCTACAATAGAAGTGGGAATGAGGGGTTCATCTTAGAGAGGCTCACAACTGTCAGTTTCCTTGATATGGCATAACATGTCCTGGTACATAAGTTGAAAAGCTCACTTGGTTTGATGAGACAGAAGAAACAGCACAGCCAAATGGGCCATGGTAATACTGATGAGCACAGTGGGAAAGGGGCCAGTTGTGTGACCTTGCCATTTCTTTCTTTTCTTCTTTATAATCCTTTGATGTACAGTAGCAGCCTAAAAATCATGCTTTATTACACTTTTCAATAAAAACAATATGGCTTGAGCTGGTTTGGACATAACACCAAGCCATAGTTTAGCACTGCATGCATGAACCTGCTCCCCTTTCACCTCTCCTCCTCCAATGTGGACACAAGGAGGATACTGGAAGGATTTGCTTCCACTCTCAACTAATTTTGTTATTATGTCTGAACAGGGAATGGTAAATTTGTTTTAACTATGGTTTATCCCACAGGTGAAGAACCTGTGGCCCTCCACCAACTCCTATCATCCCTAACCATTGGCCAAGGTGGCTGGAGCTGCTAGGAGCTGGTGTCCAACAACATTTGAGGGGCAACAGGTTTCCCATCCCTAGTTTGTCCTGGTTTGAAATTAGCATGATCAGACATACTACAGTGGTAAAACTAACTATAGTTTATCCCAGTTCAGACATAACACAATATTAGTTGAAAGTGAAAACACATGCTTCCAATCGCCTCCTTGTAGCCACATGCAAAGAGAGGAGGGGGAATTCATGAACCCCAAGCTTAGTGTGTTATGTCCAAATGCAGCTAGTGTTTCAATACATAGCCTGTCCAGAGGTTGTGGGGTTGCTGAGCATTCTTGTCTTTTGGCCTGCACTTGCATCTCTCATAAATTATGTTACGTCAACTTGACTTCTTTTTACCTTTCCTCATTGCCAATAATCAAGATTCTACCGACAGAATGAGGCTGACAATCTTGCTGAAGGATGGAACTGAAGGGAATTCAGCTCGACATCCCATATATGAACCAACTCTGTGTGTGATGAAGAATAAGTCAATTGTATGTCAGGGAGAAAAAGAGTAAAGAGACTCGATTCTGACATCTATGAATCAGGAGCTCATAAGAGACCCTTGTATGTAGTCTCATCTATAAAATAAATGGATCAACTTCAAAATCCATAAAATATTGTTTGGCAGGTTTTTTTTGGTTAGTTGTGCACTCATTTCTCTAATTTAGCAATCAAGCCAGGATATTAATGAACTGCAGCACCCATCATTCCCAACCACTGGTCATGCTGGTAGGAGTTGGAGTCCAACAACACCTGGAGGGCCAGAGGTTCCCCACCTCTGTTTTAAAGAGAGCCGGTGTGGTGTAGTGGTTAAGAGCAGTAGACTCATAATCTGGTGAACCGGGTTCGATTCCCCGCTCCTCCACATGCAGCTGCTGGGTGACCTTGGGCCAGTCACACTTCTCTGAAGTCTCTCAGCCTCACTCACCTCACAGAGCGTATGTTGTGGGGGAGGAAGGGAAAGGAGAATGTTAGCCGCTTTGAGACTCCTTAGGGTAGTGATAAAGCAGGATATCAAATCCAAACTCTTCTTCTTCTCTTCTAAATGCCAGATTAAGAAGCTAAAGTTACACATCTGAATCCTACATATGTTTACTTGGAAGTATATTCCACTGTCTTCAATAACACTTAACCCCAAAATGGGGGATGTAACCATAACAAGAATGCCTTATACTAAGCCTAATCCATCTTGGTATTTCCCGCAGCAGAGGTAGCCAATGTGGTGCTCTCCAGAGGTTGCAAACTACGACTCTCATAATCCTTGACCATTTGCTATGCTGCATAGGACTAATGGGAGTTGTGGTCCACAACATCTGGAGAATACCACATTGGTTACTCTTGGCTTACACTGACTGGTGGTGGCACTCCAGAGATATGGGAGGGGACATTCCCAGGCCTACCTGGAGATGCTCCAGATTGAACCTTGGACCCTTTGTATCCAAGCATGTTCTCTATTATTAAGCTATGATCCCACTTGAAGGAAGATGCCTTCACATAGTGCATAATTAAACTATGGAACTCGCTTCAACAGGAGGCAGCAATAGCCACTAACTTAGATGGCTTCAAAGGAGGATTAGACAAATTCATGGAGGAGGCAGCTATCAATGATGGCTACCCATGATGGCTACGCTCTGCCTCCACAACTGGAGGCAGTAATGCTTCAAAATACCAGTTGCTAGAAACCACAGGAGAGGAGAATGCTCTTGTGTTCAAATCTTGATTGCAGGTTTCCCATAGGTATCAGTTTGGACAGTGTGAGAACAGGATGCTTGGCTAGATGAGCCAATTGCCTGATCCAGCTGAGTCTTTTAACATTGTTATGCCTTATATCGAGTCAGATCATTGGTCCATCTAGCTATACCAACGGTTAGTAACTCTCTTGGGTTTCAGACAGGAGGCTTCCTCAGTCATTCCTAGAGATGCAATGGGTAGAACCTGAGACAATTTCCATGCAAAGTGTATGCTCTGCCAATGAGCTTTGGCCATTGTCCAGTTTTTGGCAAAGTAGCACAAACCTAGTCATGCTTAAGAACACTTTTGGAGGCTTAAAAAAACAACAACAACTCTGTTCCTTTACAATGAGAATGAGAAAACAGAAATTACTTATAAAAATAGTTCTTCCTTTTAACAAAGCATAGTAATTGTGGTATAACTTAAAATTGTGCTTAGGCTTCTTTAAGTATCTCAAAAAGCAAATATATTGAGGTACTATGTGTCAGGGGTTCAGGGAGAGAGGCGCAGATGAGGGAGGAGACAGAGAGCGAGGGGGAAGGATTCCAGGGTGACGAGGAAGAGGACGACAATGACCCAAGATTGTCCATGAGTCCGTCCAGTGAATCGGAGGACTCTCAAAAGGGAGCCCCTCTGGTCAAGCCAAGGGGAGCTAGAGGGGGAAGCAGTCAGGAGCAGGGAAACGAAGGGGGAACCCCCAGTGGGAGTTGGAGATCGGGACCGGCTGCTCCGCCGGAACGGAGTGAAGGGGGTGGAGTGACCAGTGTGTCAGAAGGAGCAGAACAGGAAGCAGAGAGGGGAAGGAGATCAGGGCGAGACGTCCTGCCGGAAGGGGAGGAAAGTAGTATCGAGAGCAGTGTAACTGTCGAAGGGAAGGTCAGGAGCAACGTACGCGCGCCAAGTTCAAAATGGGAGGCGCGCGGAAGTGAAGAGAGTCCTGGGGAGGAGCCTGGTCCCAAAGCCCGAAGGAGGGGGGAGGAGGCGCCAGAGGATTCAGCCTCTGGGGAGTCCCGAAGGGAGAGAACACAGGGGGGCAGAAAGACCCTGCGGAAAAGGAAGGAGAGGAAGAGGTGGACCAGTACAAGCCTCTTAAACTGGTGTAGAGGCGGGACTGACTCAGAGGGGACTTCAGCGGTCTAAGCGTAACAGACGTAGAGTCACGGAGCTCGGATGCGAAGCTAAGAATGTTCTTCAATAAAAGCTTTTGTACATAAGCCGGACTGGACTTTGGTCTGTTGTGAGCTGGGACCACGGGTGACTCTGACAGTAAGTCCCCTCTCTAAGAACGCAAAATTTTTTTTTGCAAAGCTCATGAACGGTAGCGGCCATGAGTGCGGAGGAGCAGCTGACGACGCTGCGAAACGCAGTGACAGAACTCACCGCTGCAGTCATTGCATCTCAGAAGAAGAGTGATGAAGCGGAGAAGCGCTGCCAGGACCTGCAAACAAGGTGGGAGCGTGCAGCCAGGGAAGGGTTCCCAGGGTCCAGATCGGAGGGAATTGGACTTGGAAGGCGGGGGGGCAGTCTAGTCACCCACTTCGATGGGAACCTGAAGCACTACCCAAGTTTCAGAGCAGACGTCTTGTATGCACTGCATTTGCTTCGTAGTGACTTTAAAGATGAAGAGGAGAAAGTGGGGTTTATTGTGTCTCATTTGCATGGGGAGGCAAGAGCTTGGTTGCGCAATTTGTGGCGCGAAGACGGCCCTGCCCGCCGCGATTCTGATGAATTTATTAAAGCGATGGATGCTTGTTTCCAGTCAACCGTGGATCTTGATCTTGCGCGCAGGGAAATGCATGGGCTGCGGCAAGGCAGAGCCACTGTGCGTCAGTATCATTCACGATTTTTCGCGTTACTGACTGTATTAGGCTGGGAGAAGGACTGCAAACCAGTGAGAGATTTGTTCTGGGAGGGTCTCAGCGGCCCCATAAAAGATGAACTTGCCAGGGGAGACAGACCTCAGACCCTGGAGGACGTTGTGCAGAGGGCTCTTGCGATAGGGGTACGGCACGAAGAACGTCCTTGGCACAATGAGGAGGGACGCCAGGCGCGTGCACCGGCAAGGACGCCTCCTTTTCTCCCCAGAGACTTCAGCCAGGCACATCCCTCGCCTCTGGCGCGGCAGGGGGAGGAACCGATGAAAATTGGTGGTGCTAAGGCTCAAGCAACAGCCAGAGTCCCAGCATCCAGTGCAGTAAAGGCGAAGCCTCCTAGAGGGAACAGGAAATGTTACATCTGTGACAGTGCACAGCACATGGCGAAAGAGTGCCCCCAGAGGCCCCAGAAGCACACTGCAGCCTTAGCAACAGTGGCAGCAGAAGTGATGCAAGAAGAGCAACCTCAGGGAAACGACAGTGCCTGGCTGGAAGCAGAGCTGCTGGGGCTCAGCCAGGCGAATCTGTAGAGCAGTCCCCAGTGCCTTTGCAACGTACAGACCCTTTACCACCCAAGCCAACGGTGCAGCTCACTGCAACACTCCAGTTGCCGAACGGAACCACCCTGGAAGTCCCCATCACGATCGATTCTGGGAGCAACGCGGACTTTGTGGGGGTGCATTTCGTCAAGCAGCATCGCATAGTGCTTCTGCCCGCGACAACGCCTCTAAACGTAGTCACGGTTGATGGCAGGAAATTGCTGGGAGGACAAGTTGTGCAACAGATGCCTCCCATGGAGATGCGGATTGGACATCATAGAGAAGTCATTAGCTTCAATGTCACCCGCCTGTCGGACACGCCTATAGTACTAGGCATGAGTTGGCTGGAGAGGCACAGTCCTGCGATAGCGTGGTACCAACGGCAGATCACCTTTTGCTCATCGTACTGTGCTCAACATTGCATCCAGTCCAGCCAGGAGGAGGGGACGGAGCAGCAGCTGCAACTTGGCATGGTGCAGGCAGTTCCTCGCAAGTACGAGAGTTTCCTGGAGGTTTTCTGCGAGAAGGAAGCTGACCAGTTGCCGCCCCACAGACCTTACGATTGCGCGATCGACCTGTTGCCGGGGGCGCAGCTGCCGACTGCGAAGCTGTATTCCATGTCTGAGGACGAGATGCAAGAACTCAGGGAGTTCATAGAGTATAATTTGAAGCGTGGATTCATCCGGGAGTCCAAAGCAGTGGGGGGCAGTCCTGTGTTTTTTGTAAAGAAGAAGGACACGCCCCAGAAGAGACTCATTGTGGATTACCGGGCCGTCAATTCCATGACCAAGCCCAAGGCCTTCCCCATGCCCAAGATTGATGACCTCCTAGCGACCGTGCGGAAGGGGAAGATCTTCACCAAGTTGGATCTGCGTGGAGCGTATAACCTCATCCGTATCCGGGAGGGCGATGAGTGGAAGACGGCCATGTTCACGCCTCTGGGCACGTATGAATACAGAGTTATGCCGTTTGGTCTCCAAAATGGATCTCACGTCTTCCAAGCCTTTATGCATCACGTGCTGGCGGGGCTCCTCTACAAGAAGTGTGTGTGTTTCCTCGACGACATCCTGATCTTTTCGGAATCGCAGGAAACTCATGAAAGAGACGTGAAGGAGGTCTTGCAGAGACTACGAGAACACAGGCTCTACGCCAAGTTAGAGAAATGCCAGTTTGATGTGACGGAGGTGGATTTCCTCGGCTACAAGCTGTCTGACAAGGGGCTGGCCATGGACAGCGTCAAGGTCCGCGCGGTGTTGGACTGGAAGAGCCCACGCAATCGGAAGGAGGTCCAGAGATTTGTCGGGTTCGCCAATTTCTACCGCAAATTCATCAGGGGTTTTGCAAAGGAGACGGCAGCAATCACGGACACTCTCAGTTCCAAGAAGAAGAAGTTCGCTTGGACGGAACAGGCGGAGCGCTCTTTTAGGAAGCTTAAAAGCCTCTTCGCTTCCGAGGAGCAGCTGCTGCACGTGAATCCGGGCAGACCCATGCGAGTAGAGACCGACGCCTCAGACAGAGCGGTGGGAGCCGTGCTCCTGCAAGAAGATTCGCAAGGAAATTGGAGACCCGGTGCCTTTTACTCCCGAAAGCTCAGCAAGGCGGAGCAAAACTACACCATATGGGACAGGGAGCTGTTGGCCATTCACGCTGCCTTCAAAGCGTGGCGACACTTCCTCATAGGAGCCAAGCACACGGTGCAGGTCCGTACGGATCACAAGAATTTAGAGTACTGGCGCCCGGCGAAGCTCCAGAGCCAAAGACACATGCGCTGGGCTGAATTCTTCGCGGATTTCGACTTCAGGATAGAATACATCCCGGGAGATTCCAACGTTATAGCCGACGCGCTCTCCAGGAAACCGCAATATCTCGAGGAAGCAGCGCCAGTGGCAGCCAAGCACATTTTCGCACCGCAGGCGTGGACGTGCGCTACCATCGCAGTCGACCTGGACGCGGTGCGACGTGCGTTGCAAGTGGATCGATTTGCACAATCCAAGATGGAGGCGCTGCGCAGGGATTCGCAGAGAGACGATGATTTCCAATTACGCGACGGGCTGTTAACTCACAAAGGTGCCCTCTACGTACCGGGCGAAGAGCTCCGCGCAAGGGTTCTGCAGCAGTTGCACGACGCCCCCAGTGCGGGCCACTTCGGCAAGGAGAAGACAATAGAACTGGTGGCCAGGGACTTTTGGTGGCCCCAGATGCGGGGAGAGATAGCGGATTACGTCGCCAGGTGTGACACTTGTCAGAGGTCCAAGCCAGTGCACCAGAAGCCAGCGGGGTTACTGGAACCGCTGGAGACGCCACAGCAACCGTGGGAGAGGGTGGCGCTGGACTTCGTCACTGACCTGCCCAGCTCCAGAGGCAAGACGGCGGTGCTGGTGGTGGTGGACCTGTTCACCAAGATGGCGCACTTCATTCCTTGCGCAAAGGTGGCGACGGCGGAACAGACCGCCAAACTCTTCGTCGATCACGTGTTCAAGGTGCATGGGCTGCCACAATCCATCCTGTCCGACAGGGGGCGCCAATTTGTTTCTACTTTTTGGCGGAAGCTTCTAGGTATCCTGCACGTCAAGATCAACCTAACGTCGGCAAGGCATCCGCAGACCAACGGCCAAGCAGAGAGAGTCAACGCGATCATGCAGCAGTACCTGAGGTGTTACGCCAATCAGTGCCCGGCAGCGTGGGTGGACTACCTGCCGATGGCGGAGTTTGCCTACAACAACACGAAGCACGCGTCGACGGGGGTGACGCCGTTCTTCGCGAACAATGGTCGTCATCCCAGAACCTTCCCGGGGTTCGTAACACCGGGAGAGGGGGTGACGCAAGAGGCCGACCAGTTCGCAGCAGAACTGCAAGAGGTGCACGAGGAGCTGCGGAGACATTTGGAGCTAGCCAAACAAGCATATAAGGTGCAGGCAGACAAAAACAGGAGAGTGGGAGAGGACATCCAGGTGGGGGACTGGGTATGGTTAGCGGCCCAAGCGATGCCAGCCAGGTCGTTGGCTAAGAAGAAGCTGGGACACAGGCAGCTAGGGCCATACCAGGTGGAGGCTAGGATCAACCCTGTAGCTTTTCGACTGGCCCTCCCCGAAGGTTCCAGAGTGCACCCGGTCTTTCATAGGTCGGTGCTCACTCCCTTCAAGACCCCGCACAGGTTTCAGGAGTCTGAAACAGTACCGCACCCACGCACAAAGTCACCCGAGAGGGAGGGGGCGCCCAGGGCCGAACCACTCAACGAGGTCACTGAGATCCTGGACTCGAGATGGGGGGTAGAGGGAGTAGAATACTTTCTAGCCAGAGAGGGTACCCCGGCCAGTGCCAATATTTGGGTGCCGGACTACGCTTTAGACGAACCTCTTCTGAAAGATGAGTTCCATGCACTTTTCCCGCATAGACCCATGCCAGCCGAGTACTTTGATGACTGGCTCTTTACGCCCACACTTTCAGACAGTACTTTCAGGGGCTTTTCTTCCGCCGAGGAGAGAACGCCAGACTCTAGTCCGCCCAGGGGATCGTGTTCGGGGGTAGACACAGAACCCTCTTATTGGTGGGACGAGCAACCAGAGGAAGACTGGCGCAAGAAATGGCTGACGGGGCCTTGGCAGGCAGCACCAGACGAAGTAGCAATGGAAGAGGGAGCCGAGAACACCTTGGGTGAAGAACCCGAATTCGAACACACATACACCGAGCTGCTAGCAGAGAACATTGAAGCAAACGAACTGTATCCTGCATCTACCTCCGAGGAGCTGCGGCTCCCACGACCTGCCTCCGATGGCCGGGAGGGGGGAAGGGGGGGCTTCGAGGGGGGGATGGATGTCAGGGGTTCAGGGAGAGAGGCGCAGATGAGGGAGGAGACAGAGAGCGAGGGGGAAGGATTCCAGGGTGACGAGGAAGAGGACGACAATGACCCAAGATTGTCCATGAGTCCGTCCAGTGAATCGGAGGACTCCCAAAAGGGAGCCCCTCTGGTCAAGCCAAGGGGAGCTAGAGGGGGAAGCAGTCAGGAGCAGGGAAACGAAGGGGGAACCCCCAGTGGGAGTTGGAGATCGGGACCGGCTGCTCCGCCGGAACGGAGTGAAGGGGGTGGAGTGACCAGTGTGTCAGAAGGAGCAGAACAGGAAGCAGAGAGGGGAAGGAGATCAGGGCGAGACGTCCTGCCGGAAGGGGAGGAAAGTAGTATCGAGAGCAGTGTAACTGTCGAAGGGAAGGTCAGGAGCAACGTACGCGCGCCAAGTTCAAAATGGGAGGCGCGCGGAAGTGAAGAGAGTCCTGGGGAGGAGCCTGGTCCCAAAGCCCGAAGGAGGGGGGAGGAGGCGCCAGAGGATTCAGCCTCTGGGGAGTCCCGAAGGGAGAGAACACAGGGGGCAGAAAGACCCTGCGGAAAAGGAAAGAGAGGAAGAGGTGGACCAGTACAAGCCTCTTAAACTGGTGTAGAGGCGGGACTGACTCAGAGGGGACTTCAGCGGTCTAAGCGTAACAGACGTAGAGTCACGGAGCTCGGATGCGAAGCTAAGAATGTTCTTCAATAAAAGCTTTTGTACATAAGCCGGACTGGACTTTGGTCTCTTGTGAGCTGGGACCACGGGTGACTCTGACACTATGAAAATTTATTTAAATTTAATGAATTAGTTATGAGGCAGATGATCAACTCAACTAAAAATTATTTAATGAAACCATGACAATGAGAAATTTCAAAAAGAATGGGAAACATTTATTGTATATGTACAAAAATATTGTAAACAAATAGAAACATTGGCAGGCTTTGATGAAACATTTGCAAGTGTTAAATAATGAGATAAAGTGTAACATAGGCAATTTGAAATATTAAGGTATGATGCTAATTAGTTAAATATTGATAATATAAGGAAAATAAGAAAAAGAGGTTTTAGAATTATGCAGAAAACGTACTTATTTAATGAACCAGAAAAGGAAATGGAGGGAAGTCAGGAGGTTAAAGTGAACCTCCAAAATATGTTTATATATACTGAAAATGTGTCATGATTAAGGTTTATTTATATTCTCATTTTTATTTTATTTTTATTTTTTTCCAGAATTGCATTATCTCTATGGAGAATATTTGGTGAAGTTAAAATTGTAAAATCAATAAAAATTATTAAATAAAAATAAATAAATTTAAAAGTGGGGGAAAAAATTATTTAATCAAGTGAGAGCCCTATTGAGTCATTAAGAAAAGTTACACCAACTATCCAAAGAACCATGGTGGAGATAGTGTGCTGCACTCTGACACCGCATTTTTATAGGCTTGGTATTCAGTGTCATGCAGCAACTACGTTCAAGTGGCTCACATGCTGGATCATCACCTTGTTGTGATGAGTGGGTTTGCACCTTCCTATGACCCTTGTGCAGGACGCAGGTGGCGCTGTGGGTTAAACCACAGAGCCTAGGACTTGCCAATCAGAAGGTCGGCAGTTTGAATCGCCACGACGGGGTGAGCTCTCGTTGCTCAGTCCCAGCTCCTGCCAACCTAGCAGTTCAAAAGCACATCAAAGTGCAAGTAGATCAATAGGTACTGCTCCAGCGGGAAGGTAAACAGCGTTTCCGTGCGCTGCTTTGGTTCGCCAGAAGTGGCTTAGTCATGCTGGCCACATGATCCGGAAGCTGTACGCCGGCTCCCTCAGCCAAAAAGCGAGATGAGCGCCGCAACCCCAGAGTGGGTCACGACTGGACCTAATGGTCAGGGGTCCCTTTACCTTTACCTTATGACCCTTGTGAGTGAAGCTGTCGGGAATATTGTACTCCCAGCAGAGTCAGCCAAGGCAGTAAAGTCAGCCAATGGGAAGAAGCTAGAAAAACTATGATCCAATTGTACTACCAACCTTACTGTATGCTTGTGAAACATGGACCACTTATAAACACCAACTCCAACTCCTCGAAAGATTCCATCAACAGTGTGTCCGAAAAATTTTACACATCACTTGGGAAGACAGGCAAACTAATACCAGTGTACTGGAAGAAGCAAAGATCACCAGTGTTGAAGCAATGATTCTTCAACATCAACTTCGTTGGACTGCTCATGTTGTACAGATGCCTGATGATCGTCTTCCAAAGCAACTACTCTATTCCGAACTTAAAAATGGAAAGCATAATGCTGGTGGTCAACGAAAGAGCTTTAAAGACTGCCTCAAGGCAAATCTAAATAAATGTAGTATAAACACCAACAATTGGGAAACACTTGCCTGTGAGAGCTCCAATTGGAGAACAGTCTTTACCAAAGGTGTCATGGGCTTTGAAGACACTTGAACTCAGGACGCGAGGGAGAAACGTGCCAAGAGGAAGGCACACCTGGCAAATCCACACTGTGATCAATTCCCTCCTGGAAACCAATGTCCCCACTGTGGAAGGACGTGTGGATCCAGAATTGGCCTCCACAGTCACTTACGGACTCATTGTTAAAACCGTGTTTATGGAAGACAATCTTACTTGGCTACGAGTGATTGCCAAAGAAGAGAAAGAAGAAGCAGAAGAATGTTCAAGTGGGAAGAGTAAGTGCCAATCAAACTGGGATGGACCAAGATCAGTGCCATACAGTGCCAGTGCCAACACAGATTTGAAGCAGCACTGTTATGTCACCAAATTATGTCACAGATAGTGATGGACTTATCTGGTACTTTTTGTTCTTTCACCTTCTAATTTTTCCAATCTTAGATTAAGTTCTCAACATTTCTGCAGTAATGTGAAATTTAAAGAAAAAATTATCATGAAAAATCACCAGCATTTTAGTGCTAATTTTTCCTGATAAACATAATGTTGCATGCAGTTTTGACTAATGAACACATTTTGTCAGGGAACTGCCATCGGAGCCAGAGGGAGAGGGAGGGCTCCAGAGGGATTCCGGAGAGCATCCCGGGAGGGAGAGAAGCAGCCCATCTTCTGGGGAAGGAAATCAGCGTAGCACCAGTGGAGAAGGGGGGCAGATGGGGGGAATCGGCGAGGTGACTTCATGACTCCTCGCCGGAGACCAGCGGGGAGAGCACGGGTCCTCCGCTGCCCACACCCTCCCTGCACAGAAGGCTTCCGTGCAGGGAGAGTAGGTGGAGACTAGGCGTCAAAGAGCTTCTTTGCTGGAAGAAGTTCAAGAAACGCCCACTGACGGATTCTGCCAGCGATTGAGACAGCCACGGGTGAGTGGCTGTCTGGACAGAAAGCGTTCACTCAGGCAACCCAGCCAGGTGTGGCGCCGATTTTACGCACGAGCAACCCCCTAGAACCATTACACATTTGTTCAAGCAATTTCCTCCTAAAGTAATGCATTCGTCTCTGTTGTTTTCCCAAGTATCTTCATTTGTATGCAGTTTTACCTAATGTATGCATTTTAGTAAAACATTGATTGGCTGGAGAACTGCATCTCAGAATTCAAAGAAGTGAGAATTCCAAAGGACAGCAGTGTATTGGTTTGTGTATTAGTTTGAGAAGTGTGGGTTAGGTAGCTTCCCACTAAAATGAAAACAAAATTGAATTTCTTCCCAACCCAAGACACATTATGAGTGCAAATTACACAGTTTCTCATTGAAGTTAATATTTTCCAACAAAACACAATTTATCCCCCATCACCAGTTAAACCACACAATTCATCTTTCTCTCCCACCCCACATACTCATACAGAGTCATGCTTTCCCCCCAACACACTTTACTTACTTCCCTTCCATGACTCACCTAAGTGCAAAAGGTTTGCCCAGCTCCCTGACTCAGTCCTTGGTTTCCTTCTGCTGAGCACCTGCTACTTTCCAACAAAATAAGGCACTGCACGTAACAGGGAAAGAAAGCAATACTTTTAGACAGTAGCACTGGGATCTTTGCAGGCTTGTTAATATTCAGCAGACATATCGCCAAAACGTCAGGCCAGAGTTTAAAATATAGCACTGCAAACGGGCAATTCTTCAGATTCTGCTGCTAATTGTGATCCCCCCCCCCCACTTTCTCTTTCTTTAAGGGCAAAGAGCAACCTTTATGTTCTGGACTAATGTAGCCAAGTTTCCTCTTATATAAAAAAAGAAGAAGAAACACAGTCTTCTGATGAGAATGCATTGCTGATGGCTGCTGCTTTAGGCTACATTTGCAAGCATGTGAATGTTTGGCATCCCATAAAACAGTCCCTTTCTGTGTCCGCCTCTCTCCAGATCTATCTAGCATGCCATTTAGTGCATATTATTTATTATATTTATACCCTGGCCTAGAAGTTTAAAGCGGCATACATATTTCTTACTCTCCCAATTTTATCCTCACAACAAACCTGCGAGGTAGGTTAGGCTGAGAGACAGTATCTGCCCCAAAGTTACCCAGTGAGCTTCACAAGATTGACCCAGGATAACACTTCATGGATCTGATGTAGTGGAAGGAACATAGCTCAATGAACAGCTTTGCATGCAAAAAGATCCCAGCTTCATATCCTCCTATGATCTCCAGATAGGCCTGGGAATGTCCCCTGCCTGAAACTCTGGAGAACTAATGCCAGTGTGTGTAGATAATATTAAGCCAGGTGGACCAACAGTCTCCTATACCCCCCCCCCCTTTGCTACTGTTTTGAAAAAGGAATGTAACTTCATGATACAGCATATGTGTTACAATCAAAAGATCCCAGAGTCAATCTCCAGAAGTGCTGTACAGAGGGCTGTAAAAGATTCTGCCCTGTCTCCTGCCCAATACATGCAGGCAGAGGCTCTTATGTGGAAGAAAGATATTTATTCAAGCAAGTAAAGGTAAAAGGTAAGGGACCCCTGGACTGTTAAGTCCAGTCAAAGGCGACTCTGGGGTTGCGGCGCTCATCTTGCTTTCAGGCAGAGGGAGCCGGCGTTTGTCCACAGACAGCTTTCCAGGTCATGTGGCCATCAGGACTAAACCGCTTCTGGCACAACAGGAAACCGTGACAAGTGCCAGAGCGCAAGAAAATGCCGTTTACTTTCCTGCTGCAGCGGTACCTATTTTTCTTTTTTAAATAATATTTATTCAGAATTTTGAAGATTACAAAAATAAAAAATAAAAATAAAAAAACAGAAAAAATACAAAAAATACAATCATTTTTTAAAAAAGAAAAAGAACAGATTAAACCTTTACATAACTTTCTTCCTTTACTTATTTCCTTGACCTCCTCACACCTCCCATTTTTGTATTCTAGTTCAAATTGTTATTTCAGCAAATCCTTCCAACCTAGAGGTACCTATTTTTCTACTTACACTGGCATGCTTTTGAACTGCTAGGTAGGCAGGAGCTGGGACAGAGCAACGGGAGCTCACCCCGTCACAGGGATTCGAACCGTCACAATTCAGGAGCAGGGCCACAAGTTCAGAACTGGACAGAAGCAAGAAAGATGCTCCAACAAATTTCCTGGATGAGGCATGGCACACCCACTTGCAAGACTCTCTCTCCTTGTGGGCATGTTGGGATTGCAAGTGAACACTCTATTGGGGTGGGTGGGTCTGCTCCCACCTGCGAAAGTGGAGCCTGGCTCTAGGTGACATTGTGCCCTCCTGCTCAGTCTTCTGCTCAGTCACTGCTGCTGCCTCTTGCTCAGCCTCCCGCCCTCAGCTTAGCAAAACTCTCACAGACGCCACTGAGGCTTTTCACTCTGCAGAAAGGTCAGAGGGGAGAGATGACATCCTTGCTACCAAAGTGACTGAAAATGGGGTGGAAAGGGGATATCCCCTCCTCCAAGACAGGTTTCCCCTGTTTCCTGTGTGAAACCCTCTGCAAGACCACTGTTAGTGCTGTAGGGAGGATTGACTGGGTTGCTATAAGGGGAAGGGCCATAGTTCTGTGGTAGAGAACATGCTCTGCATTCAAAATGTTCCATTTCCAATCCTAGCATCTCCAGGTAGGACTGGGAAAGACTCCTGCCTGAAACCCCCAGAGAGTCACTGCCCGTCAAAAGAATACCGAGCTAGAAAGACCAATAGTATGAGACAGCTTTGTATAGTTATGTCACATACTTTCTGACAGATGCTGCAAACTGGATCTTTAGGTCCTTCTGTTGCATAGGCCCAAAACTTGCACTTTTTGGTTGGGGATTTGATTTTCCCTCCTCAACACTCTGTCTTCTGCTAGTAAATGACCTTTGTGGGTGGCACTGCAAAATTCCAGATCAAAATGAGGGCAGATCTTTCACCGAGCACAGCTCCCTGTGCAAATTGCTGCACTCTTCATGTCACTTCCTCTTTTTAAAAAATCCAACTGCAAAGCACAGGGGTACACTATCTGCCACTTTTAAAGTGTTAAATGGACTTTCTTGTAGCATTTTAGTGTCTCACAGTTTGCAACCACTGCATTTTTTTTAAAATAAAAAAGCCTACAACAAACATCCATACATAGAACAATGAGAAGAATCATAGCTCTTTAAAGATGATCTCTTTGGGATGATAGGAGGGATGGAGAGCCCCAGCCCCACTAACTGGTCCTTGGAGTGAGCCCATCCTAGGTTACAGGATGACCTAGACCTCTTCTCCCTAGACCACAGCCTTCACCAGCCCTGCTTTGCATCCTCCTTTTGTCCAGCTGGAATATGTCTTTGAACTGTGATGATGCCCGTTGCTTACCTGTGTGGAGAGTTGTGTCTGTGTGACTCTCAGTGTATATAAACCTCTGGCTTTTGTGTGACTGAACTCTCTCATAAAACATAGGGTGCTATATTTCCCCCTCTAAATTACTGGGTCCTGGGGCTTAGCCACAGCTTTTATAATTAATGTGAACTGACAGGCTGAGCTTGTTTTAAAGCCTGACAGAGGGATAGAGGGAGATGATGGCCCTGCCATTAACCCATTGCAAAAGCCATCTAGATAAAAGAGCCTACCTAACAGGGAGGTTGGGACGCGGGTGGTGCTGTGGGTTAAACCACAGAGCCTAGGACTTGCCGATCAGAAGGTCGGCGGTTCGAATCCCCGTGATGGGGTGAGCTCCCGTTGCTTGGTCCCAGGTCCTGCCCACCTAGCAGTTTGAAAGCACGAAGTGCAAGTAGATAAATAGGTATCGCTCCAGCGGGAAGGTAAACAGTGTTTCCATGTGCTGCTCTGGTTCACCAGAAGCGGCTTAGTCATGCTGGCCACATGACTCCCTCGGCCAGTAAAGCAGGATGAGTGCCGCAACCCCAGAGTCATCCGCAACTGGACCTAACAGTCAGGGGTCCCTTTACCTTTAACAGGGAGGTTGCCAGGGCAATGTGGGTGTCACACAGAAAAATATTTGTCCTTTTACACAGAGGTTTTTGGCAAGGTGAGAGCAAGGAGGAAAAAACTGGGCAGAATTTCATGGCCAGAGGAGGCTGCAACGAGAGATGAGGGCCATGACTCGCCGAGAGGAACAATACAAAAACTTGGGGTGTAATGTTCTACACCCCCTCCACTGAAGGTGTAAATATGTATGCATAAACCATATTTCTAATACATGGCAGACTTCGCTGTGTCTTGATTTTGCAACAGAAACACAAGCCTGGGTGAATACCTGGACCCCCCTGAAATTATGCTACCTCTCGGTAGAGATTGGGGATGGCGTGAAACAGTATTATCCCAAGGATGTTATCATGCTGCATTTTGCATGTCCACCAACAAGTGGTGCTGTGAACGACAGCATGGTGGCAAACTAGGCTTTCAGAGCTGTTGGGCCATCACAGCAGCACCAGAGGGAGAGGGTGAGAAGGTGGGAACGGCAGGGAGCTCTTCTGCACAGCCAAACCAAGAAGGCTTGAACCCACTGCTCATCAGCTGATAGGAAGGTGTTTCAACCCTGCTTTCTTTGGGGATCCACTTCCCCCTTCCATCAGCTCGTGTCAGCCACTCATGGGGTGTGTCACCTGATTGACAGGCAGACATGGTTTCAGAAATGATTGCCTCCTGGGCCAAACTGGACCCCCCTCAAGGCTAATATTGGCATGGGTGTCAGATATTCCTCATTCCTGTGCAACCCAATGACCAGAAACAAATATTAGCAAGAACACATTTTACAGTCACACATTCCCTGGTACTTTGGTAGTTTTCAATGGACAGAACAAACTTCCAGGGTTGTGACTTTTGCAACCTTGTGTTAGCTGCAATGGAATAAGAGTTCAAAATTTCAAATCATATACTGGAGTGACTTCTGTTTTCTGTAGTGTAGTGTTTTCTGTAGTAATCATTTTTGGCAGGGGTGGCGGCAGAATATTCTTGCCAAACAAACAAATCTGCAACAAAGAGCAAGGGGACACCAGCCTCTTCTCTCCCTCCTGTACTGTTAATGGCTAATTAAATCTGCTGTGGGGATAATGCAGGGAAGAATATGATGTGGAACCTTCTTATGGGGAGTGGGATATTGATTGCAAAGAATCGATGTCATTATTAGAGCGCAACTTAAGCATCAGTCTTTGAAGAACTCTACAAGTTTCTTATCTTTTACCCTCTTTTCCACTGCCAGGGCTTTAATAGCTTTAGCCTTGTAAACTAGCAAGTTCAGATATTTACCTATTCTTAATACAGATTTTGTTTTTAATGACTGTGTTAAGTAAAGATAGGCTGTCACTTGCAGCTAGGAAAAAACATGTCTTCCAAATTACATCCTTTTTTGGGGGGGGTGTCATAGTTTAATGAGACGGGTTCCTCTTTTGGTGCTTTGCAGTAAATAATGGATTGCTAATGGGCTTAGAAAGTCTTTGTAGTCCTGTACAGGGTGAAGGCAAAAGCTTTGCAATTTTCTAGTTACTCTGGGATGGGGAAACTAAGGCCAAGTGTCAAACTTTGTAAAACTACTTTTATGTAATCAATAGAGTATTTTGAACATGTCCTTGTGCATAAATGTTTACACATGTTGTCTTTCTTGGTGTTGGTTATTTCTCCCGTCTCCCCACCTTTAGGTTAACACAGGGGTCAGCAAACTTTTTCAGCAGGGGGCCGGTCCACTGTCCCTCAGACCTTGTGGGGGGCCGGACTATATTTTGGGAGGGAAATGGACGAACTCCTATGCCCCACAAATAACCCAGAGATGCATTTTAAATAAAAGCACACATTCTACTCATGTCAAAACACGCTGATTCCTGGACTGTCCGTGGGCTGGATTGAGAAGGCAATTTGGGCCCAATCCGGCCCCCAGGTCTTAGTTTGCCTGCCCATGGGTTAACAGCATAAGAACACCAGGGGGCTATAACAACACAGAAGAGTCCTGTTGCATCCGGAAGCAGGACATGTGTGCAAGGAACAGCACTCCCCACTCCTGTGTTTGCTAGAAACAGTTATTCAAAGGCGAGCTACCTCCAGTTGTGGAGACAGTCGGATACCCATCATGACTAATAGTTACTGGTAGCCTGGTTCTCCATGAATTTGTTTAATTCTGTTTTGCAGCCATCTGCATCGGTCACCATCACTATCTCTTGTGGGAGCAATTCCATGCACTATTTGAATAAGTACTTTCTTTAGTCTGTCCCGAACTGTCCAGCATTCAGTTTTACTGGATGGTCCCACTGGGTTCTAGTATTCCAAGGAGGAATAAATGTTCTCTCTCTCCTTTTTCTATGCCATGCATTAATTTTATACACATATATCATGTTACCTCTTACTCACCTTATCTCTAAACTAAAAAGCCACAAATGCTGTAACCTTACCTCTTAGGGGAGTTGTTTAATCCCCTGGGTCATTTTGGTTGCCTTTTTTCCCTGAACCCTCCTGAACAACTTAGCTGGATATGGTATCTAGATTTTTAATTTAAATATAATTCTGTTTAGTACAGCAAGAGAGCACCAGAAAGTTGACAAGCCAAAGCCTGCATACTTTCACACCTATGATTTGCTTTTAACGTGAACCCACCTAATTCATACTTCCCAGAATTATACAAAAACCAAAACACAACTATCCTTCAAAATTTGCACTTCGACTAATCCTTTTGCAATGCCACTTTCCCAGTGGCGTAGCATGGGTTGTCAGCACCCGGGGCAAGGCAAGTAATTTGCACCCCCTAACCCATGGATTTGCGCCCCTTAACCCTAACCCCCAGATGTTGCGCCTGGTGCGGCCGGCCCCCCCTGCACCCCCCCCACCACGCCACTGCACTTTCCAACAGGAATATGTGTACAAAACTATATATGTCAGGAAAGCTTGCATAAAAATGTATTACATATTAGTGGAAATAAAAATGCATTTGCAAAAACTGTTTGCAAAAATGTGTTTATTGGGCACAACTGAAAGCAAACCTGTATGCATTAGGAGAAATAGATACTAAAATGCTGACAAATTCTTAAGAGGACTTTAAAAAACAGAATAGAAAACTGATGCAGAAATGTAGCAGTCTGAACTTAAGATAGAAAAATTAAGAACTAAGAGAAACCAATATTGACAGATACCCCCTTCTCTATCTCTGACATCATTAGGCAGCATAGCAGTGCTAATTCAAACCAATGTTGTTCAGACCCTTCAAGTGTTCCTATTTTCCAAGGATGTCTCTGCTTTAGAGTAGCCATCCTGATTTCTGATTTAATCCTGGAATGTCCCACTTTTCCTTAGGATGTCCCTATTTCCACTGGAGAAATGTTGGAGGTGATGGAGTTATCTGAAGGCAATCCTGTATAGGGAAGGGTTTTTAAAAAAAACATTTAATGTTTTATTATGTTTTTATATATGTTGGAAGCTGCCCAGAGTGACTGGGGAAACCCAGTAAGATGTGTGGGGTATAAACAGCAAAATTATAGAATGGGACGTCCTGATTTTCACTGGATAAATGTGGGAGGGTATGGTTGTTTGGTGTGGTACTGCCCTTGGTCCACCCCAGTCTGGCACTTCCTTTTCCCACTTGAACATGGCTGCTGCATGACAATAAATAGGAAGACCATAGAAATGCAAGGTCAGAGTGACTCCCACTCTCTTCACCATGGTGCTTTCCTGTATTTGCCACCACAAAGTTGGTGGTGCTGCAGGCCTCACCAAGGTCACTTTGCCCAGAATGCCATGCTCTGAGGAAGGACCCCATGTTCCTCATAATGAGACAGGTGAGAGAGAGCAGAAAGCAGCAGCAGCAACAGTGGCAGGCAATGAAGGATTTCTACTTCACCTCATGTGAAAAATGGCTTGTACAGTGGTACCTCGGGTTAAGAAATTAATTTGTTCTGGAGGTTCTTTCTAACCTGAAACTATTCTTAACCTGAGGTACCACTTTAGCTAATGGGGCCTCCTGCCGCTGCCGCGCGATTTCTGTTCTCATCCTGAGGTAAAGTTCTCAACCTGAGGTACTATTTCTGGGTTAGCGGAGTCTGTAACCTGAAGGGTCTGTAACCCAAGGTACCACTGTACTGGTCCTCAGGACCATCCTGTCATGCACTCCACCTAACACCTCAGGTCCCACTTTATGCCCTTCTAGTGCTGAACCTTGACAAGTGGCCAAAAAAGGCAGCACCTTTTCTGTTGTGGCGCCAGTGTGCTAGAATGCCCTCGACAGAAAGGCCTACTTGGCCTCATTACAATAAATGTTTCCACCACATGCTGACAAAGTGCCTATTTCAGAAGCTTATTGCTAGTGAGCCTTCCTATGTTTCTAATTTATTTGTACTTTGTAAGGTTTGCTGGTTGTTTAAATTTGAGCGATTATTGTTTGTTTCAGAGTGTTATTGGCGTTTGTTTTTAAGATTGATTTTAATTTTTTTTTTTGTTTCTGAACTGGGCTTCATTTGGGTTTTTTCTTTTTTAGAAAGCAGAGATGTATTTTTAGAAACTAACATTATTTCAGTAATCCTCACAAGGATACACTAATAATTTATTATCTCCAAGTTGCAAATGGGGACCTGAAGTTATGATTTCTTCAAGGCCACCTGGAACATAGGAACCTGCCTTATACCATGTCAGACTGACTGTCCATCTAATGTAATATTGTCTCTTCTAGTGACTTCACATTTTTTTCCTGCATCGTGATTTTTGCTGGTGCCTGCTCTTGCTATTTGCTGCCTCTTGCAGGAGGGAGGGGAGAGCAGAGCCAGCAGAGTTAGCAGAGGCTGCAGGAATCAAGAGAAGCATTGATTGACTGACTGAGAAACATTGGCACACACATCATGATTCATTATACAGTACTGTGGACACTTGGGTTGTGAATGTGATCCATGCACGTTCGCAACCCGCAGCATTCGCAACCCATGTCTGCGCATGCGCGGGTTGCGATTTGGCGCTTCTGTGCATGCGCAAAGCGTGATTTAGCACTTCTGCGCATGCGCATGTGCGACCGCTGAAACCCAGAAGTAACCCGTTCCGGTACTTCCGTGTTTCGGCAGTCCACAACAACAACAACAAAACGCAACCTGAAGCATCTGTAACCCGAGGTATGACTGTATATTGCCAGGCCAAAAAATATGAAACCAATATCATGAGATGGACTTCAAACTGGTTTGGGATGATAGGTCGATATATTGCCCAGTTCCCAGTTCTAGCCACTGAGCTGTATCAGCCTCCCAAAATCTGTTGAGTTTTTGTGTGAGTTGCCATTCAGATGAAGGACATCCCAGTTTACCACTATTGCTGCATCACCCCTTCCTTTGCTATAGTAAAACCTTGGCTTTCAGTTTTAAATAAGGAATGAAAATTTGTTAATCTCTTGTAATTTCCTCCCCTTTATGTGTGTGTGTTTGTGCATTTCACACCATCTGATCACTCTCTCTTCTAAGTGCCATCTGTGGGAGGCTCCGTTGTTCTTTTATTGTTTTCTGCTGTTGCCATTTTCAGATTCTTGTCCAGTTGGTGCTCCCCCCACCCCGATATATATATATGATGACATAAAGTTATGGACATTATTATAAAATGGAATTTTGAAATGTGAGGTGTAGCAAGGTTCATGTATGATTATTATAGGTTTTATTTTCATCCAAATTAAAATGAAGCTCGGTTTCCAAGAGATAGATAAAATCTGGATCTTGCAAGGGGAGCAGTTGCTAGTTTATTAAATTTGGATCTCATCATCTGTTTAGGGCAGCCTTCCAAGAAAAATAAGTAGGAATTGATCAGTGCAGGTTATATCTACATATATTTTTAATTTTGCTCTTATTTTAAAAGGCAATACCTACTTCTTAGAGTGTAATACTGTATTTGAGGAAAATACTGAGTTGTGGGCATGAGAGTGAAAATTACTTTCTCTCAGTTTAAGGAAAGCAAAGTTTTCAGTATTTTAAAAGATAGAAGAAAAGGGTTGAGCATAGATTAGATACTGAGATCTGGAAAGTATATTGTAACATAGAAAATTAAAAGATTTTATTGGACATTTGTGAAAAGGTATGGTGGTGAAGAAGAGTGAGGGGGAAAGGAAGTTTATATAATATATAGATCAAATGTTTCCTCTAGAAGTTCATCATTGGTTCTTCAACAAAAGACAGGGCTTGTCCCTACTTCCACTTGTCCCGTGTCTAGAAGGCATGTGTCCAAGCAGTTTTCCACTTGACCAACACTTTCTACACATGTTCAAGTGGTTTTCCCCTTGCCTTGCTTTCCCAGGGAAAACCTGCTCTTTGGTGCTAAATCAGAGGAAATGGCAATCCAGAGACAACCAGAATTGCCATTAGCTCTGATTGAGTGCTAAAGAGCAGTTTTCCCTGGGTGAATGCAGCAGGACAAGAGGAAGTGTGAATAAGCCTGTAAAAAATTGCCTTATGCCCAGGCAAGACTATTTTTCCAACTAGACTGGTTCCCACACATTTGTAGGCTATGGCTTGTCTTGCCAAAGTGTGGCTCATGTGAACATCTGAACCCAGCCCAGCATACTAATCATGGTTTGCTTTCTGGCAAAAAAACCACAAAGTCAGGCAATGGTTTGTTGTTAGCTTACTAATCAAATTTCTTTTTTTTTTTAAAAAAACTATGCTTTGGCAATATGTCCAAACCCAACAGCCATGATTAAATATGTTTTGCTTGGCCACCTCATCCGAGATATTCATGAAGCTACAGAGGCACAATTTAAGAGTGGCTGAAAGATGAAACCACTAGCATTTCCTGTTAGTAATTGCAACTGCAGAGCTTGGGACACTTTGGATTAAATCATACAAAGCAAGACCCAGCGATCTTGTTTGTATGGGACTCAGTAGCAATGTAAGTCCAAGAGCTTATTACATAACAAGTTGAATGACTACAAGTTATGCAGTGTGTGTAGCTGTTGCTTATAGACACACACACACCCTTCATCCAAGTAATTTCATAAAATAAACATAAGTCATTGAAGCCATTCCCACTCCCATTCACTGGCTGCTGTTTGCGGGGATGGGAGGAAATACAATGACATCACATCACATTTCTTTTAAGAAAATACTACCTGGCAGCACGTGGAGGATGGATATATTGACTGCAGCCATCCACCAAGCCCCAGTAACATGCTATCTGTCCCTTTGAACCTATTTAAGGAGAGTTGCTTCACACCTGAGAACTAGTGGTTCATAGCTGACCCACTGAAATTAAGAAATCTAAGTTAGCCATAACCAGTAATGTCAATGGGTCTATTCTGACTAGAACCAGCACTGGTTATCACCCATAGGAATAATTTCCACCACTCCTTCTAATAGTGAACTTGGATGGCAAATGCCAACAGCAGTACTGCTTAAGTTCAGCTACTGAGAAACAGTGTTTGCAGAAGTACAAAAAATATATAAGCAAACAAAGTTCAGGAGCAACCTCTCCCAACCAACACTCCCAAAACAGCCCAATGAAGACTAAACCTTTTCAGTAGCCAAGGAATGTAGTACAGCAGCTGGAAAAGAAAAACAGAACATTAGCTCATCAGAACACATTCTCACTGGTTTCTCCAAAGCAGGGTGAAGTAATGTGTATTTTTAAACACCCGTTTCCTAAGTAACTCTTTAATAAGGCACACACAATTACCATTCTTTAAATAATATTAGTGATTGTTATCCTAATATAAAATGGGCGGGGGGGGGGGGAGAATAGAATGCCCTGCTTGGCAGAATGGTTGACTTGGGGAGGGCCTTGAAAACAAACACATTTGTTAGAAGGATCCACTACAACATTTAGTTGCAAGTACCGTTTTGTCATGTTCTGGGCATGTACCACTTGAAACTTGCTCCAGCAAAGGCTGGAAGCAGACTGAGGCTTTTTAAGCCTGTCTCCAGATGACTTCCACTGGGCTCCATCCCCTTGCAGAGTCTTCATGGGTCAACCCTCAGGCCTGAAGATAAGCCTCCTCTGATCCATAGCCTCCCTTCCTGGAGAACTCCAGGACCAGTCATGTCAGTGAGAGTCGTCTGGCTCCTTAGGCTCAGGCACAAAGTGACTGCAAGGGTCTGGGTTCTGGTCCTATAGGACTTGGTGATCTGGGATGTTCCTCTGAAGGATCCTGTCCAACAGCCTTAAGTGCAGTGGTCTCTTTATCTCCAGCAGTCAGCTCAGTCCTGAACCAGAGCCAGATCCTGATCTGTTGCCTCTGCAGCTTCTGGTTCCGAGTCTGGAACCCTGCTGGATTCAAGAGTCATGGCACATTTTTAGTATTTCCCTTTTAATTCAAAAAGAAAAATCTCTGTTAAAACTTAAAGGACAACACTATAAAGTTAGTAGAGTTTCAAAGCCAAATCAGTTTCTAGTTAGTTTTATGATCTCAAATATTATTTAAAGGTTGGTAATGTGACTGGCTCACTAGTTACTTAGGAAACAGACATTTTTGAAAAATACAGAACACTTCAGGTTGCTGTGGGGTAGCCAGTAAAAATGTGTTCTGATGAGCTAATGCTCCTAACTTATACAAGACTGGATGAACACTTTGCTACTTTGCTACTTGGTGCCTTGCTAGAGAGGAGGCGGAGGGTGAGTAGTTTTCTGGGCAAGCTCCAAGAAGATATTCAGCTACAGGCTGAAATTAAGCTCAACATTTGATATGCTAAGATAAACAGTATTTAACACTCCAGGTCAGATGTGGTGTTAGGGAGAAGTGCTAAAGGGAGTGGGGTGGGGGAGACTGTAGAAGTCTCTGCATGCTTCTAGTTTGCTACCCATGTGGTCTGTGAAGCACACTGATGTCTCAGGATCGGTTACTTTAGACACTCCAACAATGCCGACTTTTAGGAATGGAGGGCCTTAGCTTAGTAGTAGAGCGCATGCTCTATATGCAGAAGCCAGTCAAGTTTTGTTTACCCAGATATGTAGAATGCTGGCGGGTATTTTTATCTGCTTTTAGTTTATCACTGATTTTTTAAAAACTGTTTTAATAGTTGCTTTTAATAGTTTTTACCAGTCTTTTTATTGTTCTAATCTTTTTGTAAACCACTTTGAGTTTTTAAACAATCAAGCAACATATACATTTTATGAAATAAGTAAATGTGTGTCTGAGTGAAGAATGCATTGAGATACACTGAACCCAGAACTCACAAAGATAGGTTAGCCTCAATGCTATGGTAACTCCAGGATAAACTACTGTAATGTGTTCTACATGGGGCTGTCTTTGAAAATGGAATGGAAGCCATAGTTGATTCAGAATAAGACGGCTCGCCCCTTTCGTTCCCCCAGCAGCAGCGGTTTGGAGGTCTTGGGCCCCCCCAATATTTTTTATAAGTCGGTATGGCCCCCCCCCCAATATTTTGTATAAGTCGGCACCCCTGGACGGGTAGGTGAATAACTGTGGCCAGAAGTTGTGGTGATATTACACTGGTCTTAAATAAATAAGCAACACCCCTCCCTCTACAAACATCCTGCCTGATAATTTTCTAGTCCCTAGTAAACATTATTTTTCCCCATCAGGCAAATGCAGCACCTGAAAGCAGTAGGCCATGAGGGTTGCTTGTATCTTGTATTTCAGAGTGCATGTGCCAAGAGGTATAAGCACAGATGCTCTCTTTAGTTCGGTGACCAGTTACTCTGTGTGCATCCTGCATTATGAGGATCCACACACAGGAATGTTTGCTTAGGCCTCCAAGAATTATAAGCATCCATCTTGTAGCTTCTGACCCACTCTGCTTTGAGATATGACAATCAAAACAAGTCATACAAATGCACTGAGATGTTGCTTGAGGCTCAGGTGGCTTCAGTAGTGAGGAGTGCCTTCCATCAGCTTTGGCTGGTGGTATAGCTATACCTCTATCTGGACAGGGATAGCCTAACCTTTGTTGTCTATGGTCTGATAACATCTAAGTTAGATTACTGCAACTCATTATACACAGGGCTGCCTCTGAAAATGATTCAGAAATGTCAGCTGGTGCAGAATTTGGCCAGGTTGCTCAATGTGGCACAACGGTTTAAGCATATTGCATCAGTCCTGGTCCAACTGCACTGTCTGCCAATTAGCTTCTGAGCCCAATTCAAAGAGCTGGCTTTGACCTATAAAGTTTTAAATGGCTCAGTGTCACAATACCTCAAGGTCTGCACAATACCTCTCCGCATGTAAACCGACCAGGACTCTGCAATCATTCTCTGAGGTCTTTCTTCGTGTGCCTCCTCCAGGAGAAGTCTGGAGGGTGGCAACACGAGAGCAGGCCTATTTGGCAGTGGCTCCCCATTAGTAGAATGCTCTCTCCTGGGAGGTTCATCTGGTGCCTTCATTATACAACTTTAGGCGTCAGATGAAAAGAGCCCCTCTTCAACCAGGTCTTTGGTTGATTAATATTCTGCAGCCTTTTGCTTGTGGGAAGGGGGTATTTATTTTGTGTTTTTACTCTGCATTTTTATCTTGTGAACCGCCCTGAAATCTCCGGATGAAGGGTGATATATAAATTAAATTAATAAGAAGAAGAATACCAGGCTGTTGGGCCTCATCATCCACTCATGCACAAGAAGAACACTGGTATTTTCAGCTGTGAAATTTTGGGTATGCTAATGAGCCGTGGTAGAATACAAAGAGGTTAGCACCATCCCCATTCCGTTTTTTATACACTACCTACTGGTTCCAGTTTTGTAGTAGCTGAATTTCTGCGAACAGTGTAGGCTAGACACACAATCGATATGAGATAAGATAAATCGCTACAACTGGCTGCGAATTCTACTGTCACTAACAGGACAATGAAAAATGCTTGCTACTTGAATACACTACATCGTGATCCTTAAATCTTTCGACAGACGAGACATCAATATCAAATGCTAAATAATCTCTAGATAGTAAAAAATAATTCCCCACACCCCACCACCACCCGTGGAAGATGGATGCAGCCCTTCTATTTCTTTAATCATTCCATACTGAAGAGGGGAATTAGCTCTAAGAATCCAAGTTCAAGGTGATCAGATGCCAACATACTTTTTCTCTATGGTTAAAACTACTGCATATATATTTCAACCAATTAAAGGGAGTAAACAGTGCAGTCCAAATTCTGCTTTTCAGGTGTATCATCAGCATCACAGCTATTCTAGTAAACTGAGAGATGTTTGTGATACAGCAACAGTGAAGTAAACAAAAACTTGGTTCTTACTTTCCCTCTGGGGGTCAATGCATCTTCCTGAATGGGACACAAATGCCAAAGATAGGCAGTCTCGGCTTGTGAAATAGTTTTGACATTTTCCAAGAATTGCTAACTAGGCAGAGTAACACCCAACATGTCCCAATTGTCAGGACCCCTTTTATTAACTGCAAGACACAGAGGTGAGGAACCTGCAGCTCTCTAAACATTGTTGGACTGCAACTGCCATCATCCTTGACCACCGACCATGCTGGCAGGAATTATGGGAGTTGGAGAACAACATCTGGAGGTCAACATGTTTCCCATTTCTGTTTGACAGCACTGCTATCCAGTTAGCCAGCTGGGACCATAAGTGGTTTGTGGCCTAGCCTAAGCTAAGTTGAAGCAACACAATTTTTTGTTTGTTTCTATAAAGTAGGGAGATGACATGGGGGAGAAGGACATAATATACTTCCTACCAGTAGTGTGTGGTCAATGGACTAGGAAAATTAGAGTATTAAAGCTTGGTGCCTCCTTCCCAAAGTCCAGTTTAGGGACTGCCCAGCTTAGGGAGGAAGTTGTGATGCTCCAACGGGGTCCAAGAGCTCTCCCGTCACCTTTCCAAAGCTCACTCACTTGGCTTTGGGAAGGAGGCAGCAAGACTGCAGATTCAAAGTCTGGGAAGCTTCTGCCAGGCTTAGGGAGGGAAGCGTGATGTCCACGCCCGCAATGGCAGGACATCACAATGTCCCCCCCTCGCCCTCACAAGCTGGAACATCTGGTCCTAACTGTTCTGCTATGAAAAGTTTCACTGCACACCACTGCTTTCTATACTTTATCATGTCTTCTCCCAAGGTGGACAGAATTGGGTGGAGAGCCACAGTCAGCTCTTCACTGATCCACATAGATGAAGGTTCAGTGAGGGACTAAGCTCCCCAGATGCAAATGAATAGGAGAAGAGAGGAAGGGAAAGCTTGAGGTTACCTTATCATCTCTCTCCTAACTGGGGATAGGGAAGAAATGTGATTCAATCTGCATTTAAAGGTGAACCTGTCAAATTTGCACTTTTCAAAGCAATGAGTCCAGAGAGTGGCACTGCCTGCCATCTCTCCCCTTCTCCTTAGACTCAGGATTGCCCTTGTAGAACACAGCAGGGAGAAGGATCGGGGCAAAACTACCTCTTTCATTGACTACCTCTTTCATTGACTCTACCCCTGCCTGGCTATAGCTCAGTCTGAGGTTATTCTCCCTGCCTTCCACCCTGCCAGGCCCAATATATACCAGTCACCAGTGACCCTGCCCCAGCCCTGTTTAGGTAAGCTGTATCAATGCTGGTCTTGGGAGAAGCATTCTGCAAATCTCTATGGCATCCTCTGGACCAGTGTTTCCCAACCTTGTGCCTCCAGCTGTTTTTGGACTACAATTCCCACCATCCCTTGCCACTGGTCTTGCTAGTCAGGGATGTTGGGAGTTGTAGTTCAAAAACAGCTGGAGGCACAAGGTTGGGAAACACTGCTCTGGACAACTGGCAAGGAGTGTGTTCCCCAACACTTTTGACTGACTTGCAAGCTATGCCTTTTCCTGGAAACAAAGGACTTGGCCACTGTTAAGTGCTAACTGATTGATGTAAAATAATATGCATGGTCTACTTCTTAAAACAACTGGCAACATCAATTGGATCAAATTGTAGGAAAACAATTAAACAACTTTTAGCCAGAGCTGGCCACATAGTTCACTGTTCCTTTTTTTTTTAAAAAAAAAAAAAAAAAAAAAAAAAGGCTATCCACATGCTTCCCAGAAGGCTACCAGGAAGGCAGGAAGACAAGAACCCTCCTCTTTCTTTTGTCTCCAGCAAGAGGTGTTCTGAGGTATGCTGCCTCTGATCATGGGGGCATAGCTGTCATGGCCAACAGGCACTGTCCCACCAGCCTCAGTCAGTCGTCAGTCAGACTCCAACTGCCTGCCTGCTTACAGTGGTACCTTGGGTTAAGAACTTAATTCGTTCTGGAGGTCTGTTCTTAACCTGAAACTGTTCTTAACCTGAAGCACCACTTTAGCTAATGGGGCCTCCTGCTGCTGCTGTGCCGCCGGAGAATGATTTCTGTTCTTATCCTGAAGCAAAGTTCTTAACCCAAGGTAATATTTCTGGGTTAGCGGAGTCTGTAACCTGAAGCGTATGTAACCTGAAGCGTATGTAACCTGAGGTACCACTGTACTAACAATGAGTCCATGAAGTGGCACTGCCTGTTATTTGCTCTGGCTCCACCTACTATAGGTCTTCCTGCTTTCTACCCCACCAGTCCCAGGTAGACCAGCCACCACTGCCTTCCCTCCATGTACGTTGCTGTTAATGTTTTGCTCTTGCTCTATCTTTCTTTCTACAGCTGAATCTAACCTACTTGTGTGACAGCTGCTTTTGAAAATATGCAGAAAAGAGAGTGAGAGAACCTCCCCCCCAATTTTACAAAATGTAAATACGTATTTTTATATATTTTAAAAATAAAATGCATTGGCGCAGATTTTCAAATCAATTGCTATGTGAATGCAGAGAGAGAACATGATTCAGAGGCTCAGTTCAGTTTAAAGAAAGAAGCACATATGTCTTGGAGCAGGCAGCAACATTTGGGCTGAAGGGAGAGAGAGAAAAGCAGAAGCATTAAAAAAAGATGTTGAGTGGACTGACTGCAGTTTGGATTTATATCCAAACCATCTGTGAATTTGGTTTCTCTCTCTCTCTCTCTCTCTCTCTCTCTCTCTCTCTCTCCTTCAAATGTCTTCACAACTCAGTTTTCAAGCAATTATTCAGACTCTAAAATAACAATATATTCCTCTCATTTGGATCTACACCAGATTCTTCACTTGATCCCAAAGTCTTAAGAATTGTTTTTTTTTAAAAACCTCATGGTGCAGTTGATCATATTGCTTTTCAAAACGAATACGAAATAGAGCCAGCAGCCATTTATTTCTGCTGATAAAAAATGGACAAATATTTGGGGACAGAGTGTTACGTACATAAAAAAACAAAACAAGTATTTCTTGGAAATGTTTTTTTCTCTCTCTTCCCTTTGTATTTTTAACTCACACATTTTTTCATGTAATTTAGTACAGTATGAGTGTTAAGGTGCTAGGCTGACAGCAATGCAGAATGAAGTCTTTTATAATGATGTTGAGCAAGCCCAGCTGCAGAAGCTGTGGTCTTTCCTACATTAACTTAAAAATGACCTAAAAAAGGATGATGGGGTTCAGGTTCATAGTGCTGAAATATGGGCCTCTTAATCCAAACATCATCAAATTCACTCATTTGTAAATATTTGTGTCATTTATTTAACCTCTCTCTCCCCTACATCTGAGTAGCTTTCACATTTTTAAACACAATGTGTGAAAGAGCAAGAATAAATGCTCACAGAAAGCATACAGTGAGGGCCAAGTAAGATGTGACCATTAAATGTATCTTTGCATTTGACCTGCACTTTAAAAAAATGCAAATAGCAAATAGTGAAGGGGAAGCAGGGGTAATGATTATCAGGTTTGCACCCTTTCTTTTGAAATTGCTTATCTTTTTTTTTTTTTTTTTAATTAAGGATTTTCTTGTTTTACAGAAGGGTAGTGCCTCGTATTTTTTTTTTTCTTCTTCTTCTTCCATGTAACGTTTTTACAAATCCGTTTCATTTGTTGAGGCATTAGGGGGAGAAGAAAACAGAAATAAAAAAGAAAGGGGGGGTGGGGAGAGGGGGGGATGGATGGGGGTGGGGTCGGGTGGCGGTGTTTCTATTATGTTTAATGTATGTAGAGTTTGGTGTCAGCGTTGCTTGTGTTGTTCACTTGTGTTCCTTTGGTGGTGAGAGAGGTTGGGGTTGGCTTAGGGTGTGATTGTTTGCTTGTGATTGGCTGTGGTGATCTTTGTTTTCGTGTGTGAGTGAGGTGGGTGGGTGTTTTGGATCAGGTTAGCCATATTGATTTGTATGCTGTTGGTGGATTATTGTCATTGTCCTGTTGGGCTGTGTATGTGATAAAGGGGAGCCATACCGGGGTGAAGGCGTCTTCTTCTGTTTGTCCCCGTGTCAGTTTCAGTTTATTAGTTAATTTTTCTAGTAGGGCTGTTTCCCATACTATTTGGTACCATTGGTCCATGCTTACTCCTGACAGGTCTCTCCAGTGTCTGGTTATGATGCTTCTGGCTGCTGAGAGCAGGTGGGTTATGAGTTCTTTGTGGTGTAAATGGGCATTGTTGTCTTGGAAGATGTTTAGTAGGGCCAATTCTGGGGTGATGTCTATTACTTGCTTAGTTATTTTACATATTTCTCGTATGGCTGTTGTCCAGAATAGTTGAATTTTGGGACACTCCCACCACATGTGGAGGTATGTGCCTGAGGAGGTGCACCCTCTCCAGCATTTTGGTGAGGTTCCTGGGTGTATTAGCGCTAGTTTCCTTGGTGTTAGGTACCACCTGTAGGTGAGTTTCAGTGTGAGTTCTTTTCTTTTTGTTGATATGGATTTAAAGGGGGGTTTAGACCACATTCTGGTCCATTGAGTGGGGTTAATCTCATAGCCTATGTCATTCTCCCATTGTTTTTTGATTGTGTCTAGGGGATTTGCGGGATTTTGGAGTAGTATTTTGTATATTGCGGATACCGTCCCTTTACCGTTTCCCTTTGTTGTTAGGAGGAGGTTTTCGAAGGCTGTCAGGGGCCTAGTTGCTGCTGATTTTACTGTTGGGTTGTTTAAGAAGGCATGTAGTTGGTGTTGTGTTAACCAGGTCATTTGGGTGTCTTCTAGTTTGTCTTGTATTTCTTGTGTTGACAAGGGTTTGTTATTTTTATAAAAGTCTATTAGGCGATATAAGCCTTTGGTTCGCCAGGTTTTTATCTGGAGGTTTTGTGCTGCATGGTGGAATAATGGGTGGTACGCCAGGGGGATTAGTGGGGATGGGGTTGGGGAGAGTTTGCCTATTTGTGTTTTCCATGCTTTGAGCATGGTCTGTGTGTACCTGTTAAGTGTTGTGGGAATTTTCTTTAGTTTGTTTGGGAGGAGTGGGTATGTTGTGGTGCAGGTGTTTTCAATTGTGTCCCTCTCTAGGTGTACCCATTGTTTTGTCTCATCTTCTAGTATATATGGGATTATATGGCGTATTTGGTTGGCATTGTAATATGCTTCTATGTTGGGGATTCCCCATCCTCCTTCTGAGGTGGGGAGGTGCAGGTATTTGGGGCTTATTCTTGGTTTTTTATGTGAGAAGATGAAGGAGTGTAGTTTTCTCTGCCAACTGCGAAGTTGTGTTGAGGGGATCCAGATTGGGAGGGTTTGGAATAGGTAAGTTAGTTTTGGGAGTGTGATCATTTTGATCTTTTGAAATTGCTTATGAGGGATGCTCTTCCAATGCAAACAGTAGCTTCCCAAAAGTGATATCCACCTTCCTTGCCTGCTGTGATCCTGATACTTATCAACACCCACTCAAGAGGCTGCAGTTGATTTTTTTTTCCCCAGCACTGTACACATTAACTGCTATTTAACAGCACATATTCTCTATGGAGAATTGGCAGGGGCTATTTAACTCTTCCCCCTCCTGCTATTTTTCAAGCACTCCCCAAGTGGATTTTCCATTTACTCAGGGGTAGGCAACCTAAGGCCCGGGGGCCGGATCTGGACCAATTTGCCTTAGTTTTTCTTCCCAGCCCTTCCTCCAAGCACCGGGTGACTCACAATATAGATTCTACAACAGAATAAGATAAAAAAATATACAAGAGGATAAACAAAAATATTAAACACAAATCAGCAATAGTACATAACCAGCATCATCTTCTCGAGAGTTAGCATCAACTTAAGAACCCAAAGGATAAATAGATATGTTTTTAACTTAAGCCGGAGTTAATGTGGAAGTCAGCTGAATGTTACTCAAGAGGACGTTTCACAAATGAGGTGCTGCCACTAAGGATAGCTTGTCCTGTGCCATAAACCTGCCAGCAACACTGGCTGGTGGAACCCCAAGCAGGGTCCCTTCCAATTGACCATAAAACTCTCTCCAATTGACCATAGGACTCAGTATTGGGGAAGGGACTTCTTCAAGTACCTGGGTTCTACTAAGCCATTTAGAGCTTTATGCATTAAAATCAGCATATTAAAGTGGGTTTGCTAGCTCACTAGCAGCCAGTGCAATGCTTTCAGAAATGACTGTTGCTGGCAAACTGAAATGAAGTTCAGCATAATTGGAAGAAGCAATAGAGGCACTTCAGCCATACAATTCTTTAAGGAAATGGTGCTATATAAATAATAAAGTTTCTTATTCCTGGATGCAGCAGACAGTGCTACAGAACCAAAGAAACATAACTGCTTAATACATCCAAAGAATCAAAAGGGAATTTTCATTTCTTCCCCTTTGCTGAAAATAACAAATATCAATTTAAGGTTGCTGTTAGTTTTTTTAAAAAATGATTTCCCTATAGCAACTTCACAAACACTTAAATGTGTTAGCCTTCTTCTCCAAAACAGATAGTACAAAGTTTAAATGTTCTTTTGACAGCTTTGACAATCCCAGAAGGTATTGTTATCATTTGCCATTGTGACTAAACGCTAACGTTCTGGCGGGATCATAACATAAATTAATTGAATGAATAACACACATTTTTAAATGGGGGGGGGGAGCTATCCTAACTGCATCGTTCAATTTTATACTTAATATAAGAAAATACCTTTTATTTATTAAATTTACCTGAAGGCTGCTCCAGAATTTTCAGACTGCCAGAATATACGACAAATCAGTGCTAGTGCGTGAGGGGAAATTATGGGCCTTGCAGTGGAAATACAGGTTCAGCTTACTGCAGGATCTCCCTGTGCCTTGAATACAAAAAGGTTAAGTTAAGCAGTTACACATGTTAAGTGGTGTCCTGAAAATATGCATGAGCTTAGACTATTGTGACATAGGTCTTGGCAGATGCGAAGCAGATTTAGAGAGTCAGCAAATATTGAATGCCTCTGCAATAATGTTCAAGAGATATTCAACTTATAATGAGCCCAGTAGAGCTAACGTCCCAATTTGGAGCCCTGAAGAGGGTATGCAGCACCTGCCACTGTCTCACCATGTTTCATTAGCATTTTGGAGACCAATCTCTTGCCTAGAAAGATCCCTGTGCTTTTAATGGTGGCAGAAGCAGCAGAAATTCAACAGGAGCAGGTTTTTCCTAGCATGCTGAATCTGATGTATTATGCAGATTTCAAAGATGGAAAAACCAGGGGGATGGGGGGCAGAAAGTTGCCAACTAGATTAGTAATAAGTGCAGTGCCTCCCTTCTGATCAAAATCAACATTCAATCAGTACCAAAGCAATGCTTCTGTCATAACATAAGTGCCTTGTTCCAGTATCATTTCCAGCTATAACACTTCCAATCTCTGCCCCAACTTTTTGCTTTACAAAACAGAAGCTCTATTTTGAGTTGGGTTTTGTAGTATTTTAAACTCTGGGCCACAACTTCCTCCATTAAAAGTGTTCCCCCCTCCTTTTGGGATCATCTGAACTAATGTGAACATGGAACTAATGCCTTATATTCAGAATCAAAACAATAGTACAGTATACTTTATTGCTGAATGGGGGGAATGCACATTTTAAAATTGTGGCCCTCCAGTTTTTGCTAGACTGTAGGTCCAGTAGTCCCTGATCACTGGCCATGCTGGCTGGGAGCTGGGAATCTATCTGGAGGACCACATATTCCCCACCATTGTAATCTAGATCTAGACCAATACTCTGATCACTACAGTACACTACACTGGCTCTCTCCATGCATAATGGATCCTCTGCAATATAAAGAATATGTAATTAAGAACAAAAGCATCTGCATTCTGAACTTCCATTTTTATATTCTCCAGCTGTTAATACTGGGAGTTCTAAGCAGTAGGGTGCCTTCTACTTGAATTCTCCAAGATTGTGTAATAGCTGTACTGTACTTTAAATTTGTTACTGCCTAAATGTTAAGTGTTTAGCAATGTAAATATAAGAGGGGAAATATAAGCACATAAAAGCCCCAAATTTACACACACTTAATGAAAAACAAAAACTCACTGCTTCCTTTTCTTGCAAGTTGAAGTGTGAGCAAACTTTATTAAACACATGTTTACAGCTATAGAACATTTGAGGCGTTATAAGCCACCAGTTACCGGAGGATTCAACCACAGAAACAGTCCCCGGTCCCTTCTGGCTGGCACTGAGCCTGCTGTCCTCTGTGGCCAAGATCCCTGGGCCCATAACCATTCTCAGGAGGTCCTACACATGAGTAGGAATCCAGTAGTGACACATGCCCGACTGGCATGTTCTCTCCCTCCTGGTCAGTCCTTCGGGAGATTCAAAAGCTTTCTTCAGCCCGAACATCACAGCGACTGATGCCAAGAGGCATCAGCACACTTCAGGATCAGCAAAGTATAGGCTGTCAGTGTTCAGACTCAGTAGTGCAGCTTTTTGGCTAAACTATGTTTATTTACATATACAAACTCAGAGCATCTTAGCTCAGCTCCTTCCTCTTCAGCATCAGACAGCAAAGAGAAAGAACAAAAGGACAAACGTCCTACATCACGGAAACACAGTAATATAAACATCCTGTCTCCAACACTTCCCACAATGTGGAATGAAAGCATACACCGTCATGTGATATAAACAATCCCATGACTGCAACATGGGGAATGAATCCTAACATCCCTGTCCTAGATTACTATGTAAGAAAACACATAGAAGTACCATAAAGAAGTATGAAATTGTGCACCAATTAAAGCCACAAAGTAGAACATTGTTGTTGTCGTTGTTCCAAAGGCAGTTCCCCTGACAAAATACAATAAAATACTGTATGCTTAACTGCAGCTTTGTAGCTCTTATTGGTCGCATTCATATGTGCACAAGTCGCAGCAAGTCCACTCCCCCTCTTTTCTTCCCAAGGTAAAAAGGCAGGGTATAAATAAATACATAATAATAATAATTTCAGTTTTATTTAACCATGGCTTACTGTTTTGTCAGTTAAACAAGTCAGCTTCATTAACTCAAGGTTTGACTTTGGCTTGTTTTGAAAATGAGCATAGCAAGTGTTAAACCAGTGGTTCTCAAACTTTTTCCTCTGGGCCACACTTTCAGAATAATAATTTGCTTGTGCCACACAATTTCTTTTATTGATAACAAATATATTGGAAAACAAAAAGAAACAACTCCTAGCAGTAGAACACAACTACTTTATAGTATGGTCATGGGGCATCCAGAAAGAATAAAACAATGCAGCTACATAAAAACATGAATCATGTGCAAAATATAATTATAAACGAGCCTCTTATATATGTAACCTTAAGAATGTATACAAACACAATGAGAGGTGTGAGTTTGCTTTTGCTGGGTAATCTCGTTTATATTAGGTCTAATTTGAGACGAACTCTCATCTCCTCATCAATACAAAGAAGCAGGGGCGGAACTGGAATTTATTTTACTGGGGATCCAGTTTGACATAGGGTTACCAGACGTCCCCGGATTTGCAAATCTGTCCCCGGACAGCTTCCGTCCCCGGAATGTCCCCAGAAAACGTGGCAGTGGCAGCCTCAGCAGCCCGGAGCCAGCCTGGCAGCGCAGTTGGCTCTGGCTGGCTTCAGGAGCTGCTCACTGCCGTGATGCCCGGCATTTCTCCTCGCTGGAAGTCCCCATATGATGTGTATTGTGTGCAACACATCATATGGGGACTTCTGGAGAGGAAAAATAGTAGGTGCCATGGCAGCGGGCAACGAGCACCTCCTGAAGCCAGCCAGAGCCAACTGCGCATTTATGTTTCACAGGGTGCGAAAGAAGGGCTTTGCACCTTTAAACAATATGCATGTGTGCTTGGTCCCAGGGTCTTTTGCCTCACCATCCCCACTACTGACTTCCTGTTGCTACTCAGCTTAAAAAAAAGTATCCCCGGATTCATTGAAGAAAATCTGGTAACCATAGTTTGGCATCCCTATGCACATTTGCATACACACGTAGACTGGGAACCTCTATGGCACCCCTCTGGAGGCTTCACTCAAGGCAAAAAAGCTCGGCTAGCCCCCACCCCACCCCTAGCTATGGCACTGCAAAGAAGCCTTTCTCTTTTCTGATCTTTCATATTTGTCACTTTGAAATCTTTGTTCACAACAATATGTTATGGAGAACTGTAGAATAGACAATACTGTTCAAACTGTGATTCTGGATTTCAATTAGGATTGTCCTCAGTATTACCTGATGCTCTTGCTCTCATTTTGAAAATATATCTATCTATATTCTCCAAATCATTTTTTTTTTTAAATATACCATACTATTCTACACTTGCCATCCCCTCCTGTCCTGCCACACCATTGTGGTGTGCCACACCCTTTGAGAACCGCTATGTTAAACCATGATCCCTAGTTTGTACAAAATGGGTAACAATGGTTATGTGTAATAAAAGGTTAAAGTCCTCCTCCCAGCCACACAGGAGAGGGAAGTGTACAGCCAGAAGGCTCACTGCAGCTCTTGCATAAACCATGGTGCAAATGTCTGCCATTCTGCAAAGTGATTCATGTTGAACTCTCCAAAGAAAGCAACCAGCAGTGTCTCTACCAACTCACCAAGTTTATCAGTACAGAACCTGCAGGTCTGGTGCTGGTTAAACCAGTGCAAGCTCCACAATGGACCTTAGACAACACATAGACAAAGTTACAACACATAGACAAACCCTGAGTATCTATGAATTCTAAATGTGGGAAGCCTTACATCACAAGACAACAGATGGAGTAAAGACAGCCTGGTTCCCCAGGGCATTATGTAAAACAGACGATGAGTGTCAGCACTTTATTCCCACACAATGTTTTAAGTATTATGTGCAGAGCATAGAAGAAAAGGGAATAAAGCCATTCTCCAGGAAAATGGTCTAAAAATAAATACAGTGCAAAGAAGTTATGTGGACAAAATTAGCACATCCTAAGGATAGCTTTGTGTTTCTGCAGAATTTATAAGTGGAAAAACATGAGGAAAAATTGCTGGAGCACTCATATCTTCTCATTCTCTTGTTGAGAACATGAGGCTGTGTATGTTATGGCTGACTGAGAGAGCTGGAAAAGTTATTATAATGTATGGTGGTGGAAGTGAACAATCATTACCTGAACTCCTATCTGCTCAAAGGGATGTATTGAGGAAGTCATGAGTAGGATTGTGCTGTAAACCTACCAATGGGGCAGGGCCAGTGATTAGCGCAGAGCTCGTAAGAAATATGGTGTTAAAAGATTTCCAAGGTCTCAAAAATAAAATAAACGTTCATAAGTGCACAAGGTATTTTTTTAAAAAATAATCTTTATTACTTTTCAAACTCATGACTGACAAGAAAAAAGAACAAAAGAAGAAACAATACAATAAACAATACAAAACACAATCTTAACACTAAATTAAACAAAACAAAACAACAACAATTTAAAAAACATATAGCATACCATTTCATTAGTCTATCTTTCATTCCCTTATTTCATCGACTTCCTCTCACCTCCCTTTTTGTATTCTACTTCTGTTACTTGTTTCAGCAAATCCTTTCCATCTTTCTCTATTTTTATCATTATAAATGTCTTAACATATTTTTAACCTTATTTTCCATTAATACTAAAATACTTATTTATACTTAACTCCTTATAGCATTTCTGCTAAAGCCATTACGTTTCATTCCAACAATTTTCAAACACTCATTAATTTTACAATATTTCTATGTACAAACTTTGGACTTTCCCAATCTTCTACCACATCTCTTCTACCTGGTGTCAGATTCTGCCAATCATTTCTGTCCATTCCATATAGTTCATCAACCTGGAGATCTTCTGTCTGAGGCTCTTAAATCTTTTCCAAGTCCCTTCTGCAATTCTTCTTCATATTCTTTGATGCTGAAAATGCTGAAGAGCAAGTCTTGGGGAGGCCCCAACCCAGCCAGGCCCCCATTCCCTCTCGACAGGCCAGCCAACTCTCCACAGCTAGAACCATACAATATCTCAAATCATGTTTCAAGACTCCTCCAAATCCAAAGACCCCCACAACTCCAATCACCTCCTGACCCAGATTCAGAACCCAAAGGTCAATAAATCCCTGCATGAAAGAGACTATCCACCCTTCCTTCTCCAGTGCAGGCAGGGCTCCAATCTTCAAATTCTGACTTTTTCTATATTCATTCATAAGAGGCCTCCACTTATAGTCCTCGATTTGCCTCTGAAAGGCTGGGGCTTCCACTTGTATTAGTTTAGGTTCAACAACCACAAATTTCTCCTTCTTCTCCCCAGTTTGTCCTGTCAAAGTAGTTTCCTGTATCAAATCCTGAGCAATTTCTGTATTAATGGTCACTTTTTGTCCCAAATTTATCACTTTTTGTTCCAAGTTCTCAAGTTTGGAATTCATAACATCCGTCTTTTTGTGAAGCTGTTCCAGCGAGTAGCTTATCTTACATAAAACAGTCACTAAAGCTCCTTCTGTCAGCATTCTTAAAGTCCAAGGTCAATCTCTGTTTCTCACAGCTCTTATCTTGCAGCTGGAAAAAACCACTCTTGTAACAGTTTCAAAAGCTCCCTCTAGAGGGAAACAGTCTCCACTTGTATCGATCCTTTCATGCGCATTTTAAAATATAAAATTAGTTTCAATTTTCAATTACTTTTCCTCCTTTTTGAACGCAGAAGTGGACAATGGAAACAATATATTTCTCTTATTTAGCCATCTGTCAACATGCTATCCGTTCACAGTCAATGAACTCTCCCAAAACGTTAATTCTGCTGGCAGCCCTTTTCCAGGTTCAGAGCAGTGGTAATTTAATTTTTCACTCTCTCCTGCAGGCTCACTAAGTCCAAAATTTTCCCCCTCTTCTCCTGCTTCCAAGGGTTTTTTTAAACAATTTTAACCAATGGAGATTTAATCCTTTACAAAATACTTTCCAAGACTTTAACTTGCAACGTTTTTGCTTCAATCTATTTACAAAAGAGGAAGGCGGACTTCCTGTTTAGAACCTTCCCGCTTCGATGCCAAATTAATGAATTTAAATATCCAATTTTCCGTTCTACTCACGGGTAGTTGTTTAAAGTCAAATTGTCCACAGGAAAAAGTCAGCACTCTCCGGCAACAGCGATGCGGCTTCACTCCGTGAAAGAAGCAGTCGATTCAAAGCACCGCGCCGCTCACCCCACTTTGCTCCGGATCCCCAAATCAGGGTTTCCCCGCGAGTAGGGGAGGCGCAAAAGGTGCCAGCCGAATCCCAAGTTCACAAGCTTCTCCCGCCTGTGATTTCAACGGGTCTCCGCCTTCGCCGTGGCGGTCAGACCCTAATTTCCACGGAGCAAATTCCTCCCGATTGGAGGAACTCCGCCGTTGCCTGGAGGCGCCAACCCGGAAGTCTCCATAAGTGCACAAGGTAAACACACATACGTAAGTATATAAACCACATGTTGGAAAAAGTACAGGTGAACAATCCTGAAGCCATCTTGGCTCTCCTAAAGACTCTATGTTTCCTCTGCAGAAGGAAATATCTTGGAGAAATCTTTCCCAGTAGTTCTTTTCACTTACAAATGCTACAAATCCTATTGTTAATGGAGAAATCTGAGGGCTCCCTTGGACAAAAAACAAGGACACCAGCCAGGAATACCAGAGCAAAACAGCAGCCAGTAGGCTTGGTCTTACCTGAAGACTGTTGCTACAGGACTCCCACCTGCAACAAGGTGGAACAAGATGGAAGCCCTGAACAAATGAGAACCCAAACTTTTATTAGCTGCTAATCCCCTTGTTACACCCCCCAAACTACATCACTACATCATGGTTACATCATGAAAGGGGAGGTCTGGTGGCAGTAATCTGAGCATCCTGAACCCTGCCCCATGGTTCTCCTTGCCCTCCACCAAACACCCATCAAGTGTAACAAAAGAGATATTTACATTTCCCTGCTTCCCAGCCAAGTTAATCACACCCTTTTGTCTTCATCTGGTTTGTTATTTCTGGAATAGCTACCTGTCTGGCACTCAGGTATCAGGATGCCATGAATTACCATTATCACTCATGCAGAGGGGCTGCTGAGTAGCTGAGCTCACATGTCTATATGAATTTCTGAAGTTTTCCTGGTGAACCAGTATATAGATACACTTATTAGTGAATTGTTAATTTGGTATTGTGTAGCAAAGGCCCTTTGAATAGATAGGAAGAAACTGTGATGAAGTGTTTTGTGGGGACAAATAACAAAAGTCACAAAAGTGCTAGTGCTGATTTTGGTAGTGGGCTGCATGTGTATGATATCTGCTGGAGGGGCAACCCCCCCAACCTATACATAAATTCCTGCAACAGTTTCTTAATGGTGTATTTTGTATATGAATAGGGTGTGCCTGTGACTTGGATTGAAGCACTAAAGTATTTACCATCTCAAAAGACTGGCTCAAACTAAACTGGTAATGCAATCAGTAATGCAAGAGAGACAAGCCACACTATCAAATTTCTGTTGTAGATCGCCTTTTTCTTTGATGTATGTATAATGCATTTTGGATGGTCTTTGGCTAAGGGGCTGGGCTAAGACTTTCTAAAGTCTTCAAAAGTTCTTGCACACCTTTGCTCTGGGTCCTTGAAAGGTGATGTGTGCGTGTGAACTCTGTTGCAGCAGAAAAATAAAGATCTTCTTTGCTTTCACTGGATCCTGACTCCACTCAATTTTCCCTGACTGACACTGAATCCCTTGATGGAGAGCTGGGCTGTAAACACCAATCCCATTTTTTTCTATAACAGTGGTAGAATAAGTAGGGGCAGATGATTGCCTCTCACCCTATGCTACAGGGGGAAACTGCTGTCCTCCACGTGTTGGACTCCAACTCCCATCAACTCTTGCCAGTCAGTGGTCAAGGACAATGGGAGCAGGAGTCAAAGAGCTTCTGGAGGACCAGATTCCCCATTCCTGTACTCCTTTGGACAGCAGAGTATTTCAATGGCTGTGCAAGATAGTGTTCTCTTTCCATCATCCAAAGTGCATGCTGTTCATCTTTAATTTCATTTCTGGGATGGGGATAGAGGAATGAAGTGGTGACTGATAATGAATTGGGGGGGGGATCAATAAACTGAAGGGAAATTTATTTTGGAGGTTGGGTGCAAAACAAATTGGGGCAAATTTATAGTAGTACTGATTCGGGTGATCCAATCTTGGACTTAACTGAATGCTTTATTTGAGGTTAATTACATGGGAAATTAATTTTTAAACATGCAAATATCTGTCTAAATGTCTATAAAGAGATTATATGTAAATTTGTACCTCCTGTTGGGACCAGGACCTAGGCAACAATGGTTCAAATCTCCACTCAGACATGAAGCCCACTGGATTACTTTGGGCCAGCCACTATCTATCAGGGCTTACCTACTTCACAAGTTTGTTATGAGCACAAAATGGAGAAGATGAGAAGCATTTATGTTACCTTAAGCTCCTTAAGAGGAAAGAAGGGGGGGGGAATGTATATCCTCTTTTTGGGCAATGAGTTAAGTTACTATCTTGCCTCATTGGTGGTTTCAAGGAAGGAAAATGTTCTCTCTTTCTCTAATTTGCCATCTCTAGTGCCCAGATGTGGATGAATCATAAGATAAAACAATGGAAGCATTATTCATTGTCACTGGTGTGATAGGAATTTTGAGGTCTTAAAGGTAAAGGTACCCCTGCCCGTACGGGCCAGTCGTGACCGACTCTAGGGTTGCGCGCTCATCTCGCTCAAGAGGCCGGGAGCCGGTGCCGTCCAAAGATGCTTCCGGGTCACGTGGCCAGCGTGACGAAGCTGCAACTGGCGAGCCAGCACCAGTGCCGCACACGGAAACGCCGTTTACCTTTCCGCTATAAAGTGGTACCTATTTGTCTACTTGCACTTAGGGGGTGCTTCCGAACTGCTAGGTGGGCAGGAGCTGGGACTTAACGACGGGAGCTCACCCCGCCGGGGGGATTCGAACCGCTGACCTTACGATCAGCAAGTCCTAGGCACTGAGGTTTTACCCACAGCGCCACCCGTGTCCCATGCGCCTTAGATATATGTTAAATGTTCATAAGTGTACCAACCAAGCACGTACATAGATCAGCACAGGAAGACCGACCTGAAACCATTTTGATTCCCAAACTAAGCAAATGTTTTCTCTGTAAGGTCAAAAGAAAATGGAAAAGCCTCCCCATTGTCTTTTCCTTCACAAATACTGTCTTAAGGGCACATTTAAGATATGAATAGGGTGTGAGGCTGTGACCTGGCTCAGGAACTAAGTATTTAACATTACAAAAGACTGGCCAGGCTCCCCAGGCAATCCAATCAAGTGACCATTAAACAGGTAACCTGGCAGACAGGAGGTAAACAAACCACTCAGATTTCAATCACACGCCTCTCCATCTCCTGAAAAACTTATCTGTCCAGCGGACTACATCTCCCAGCCTGCTTTGTGGCTGAAGCGTCTTCTTGCCCTTTAGGATTCATTCTCCGCGCCTTTTTGGGGAGGGAGGGGGGTATGTCTCCCAGGCTGCTTTGCGACCGCAGCGTCCCTCAGTCTCTTTTGCCCAAGTTCCGTGCACTACATCTCCCAGCCTGCTTTGCGGCGGCGTCCGCCTCCCCGCGCTCCTCTCAGTATATCCTCGCGCTCCGGCTTTCCGAAAGGAGGTTGCTGGCCAAAGATGGCGGATGGGGTGTTAAGCGCCGGGGTCAACCTGGAGGCTTTTGCCCAGGCTATCTCGGCTATCCAGGCGCTGCGCTCCAGCGTCACGCGCGTCTTCGATTGCCTCAAGGACGGCAGGCGCAACAAGGAGGCTTTGGAGGGCCGTGAGAAGAGCTTCGTCTCCAGCTTCCAAGAGAGCCTCCACTCCGTCAGCCGAGACTTGGGGTGAGGAGGAAGGGAAAGAGGAAAAAGACCTGCCGAGGAGGAGGTTGCCCTGGGCGACACTCCCCCCTCCCTTCCTCCCGTTTCTGGGATGAGGAGATGGTTCCCACAAGGCTAGAAATGCTTGAGAAAAAGGCGACCCCCCCAATTAGATATGGAATTCGATAGTGCAGTGAAATGCTAATTCGCTGTGACAACTGAACAGTGGAACTTCCACGTTCAGGAACAGTCTGTTTTATGAAGGCTATGTGGGTTTGGGCAAGCCTTAAGGGAGGGTTGCTGCTGCTGCTCGTTGAAGAGTTATGCTGTGGAAATCACCACGGGCAGGTTAATTCTGCTTCGTTCATAGCAAGCCACAAGGGAGAGTAGCTGCTGTTATTAATTGGATATGCCATGCTGTCTACAGTTTTGCAATGGAACCTCCATGTACAGAGACAATACTTTCTTCTGAATACAACTTGGTTTAAGGCAAGCCACAAAGGGTAGTGGTTGATATTTGGAGATGCTCTCCACACCTATGCAGTGGAACTTCCACAGCAGGGATGGTCTACCTTCTGAAAGCTTTGTGGTCTTGGGCAAGGTTTGTTGTTGGAGATGCCATGCTTGCCACAGCTGCACACTGTTCTGGAACCATACAGGTTCTGGGACCATCTCCTTTCTGAATTCTGTGCTGTTTGGACAAGCCACAGCAATGCTGTTGTTACTGGAGATGCCATGCTCTGCACAGCACAACAGTGAAACCTCTAGGTCCAGAGGCAGTCTATCTTCTGGATGCTATATGGTTTGGGGCAAGCTAGAAGGGAGCATGGTTGTTAATTGTTGGATGTGTTGTGTTAAGAGGTTGGGGTGTTGCTGTGACTGTTGTTGGTTTTGACCAGCAGACCCAGGGGCAAAAACTGAAAAAAGATAGGTTAATGGGAAAGAAAGAGGATGCTAACCAGAAGTGTAATGAAATGCCACATTCCCTGCTAGGCAGCCTTCTGAGGGCCACATGTCTGTGGTGGGTGGGTGGCTAGAGGCAAAAGTGGGTGGAGCAACAGGTATAAATGCTACTTTTGCACAGTAGACTACTTTTTCAAACCATCTCTCTATCCTCCATCCATAAAAGCAGGAGGCATTAACTTAGTTCAGGAACACGTTTCTCTTTTTTTGTAAATAAATTTTTATAGATTTTCTTTTCTTCTTTCCACAATGCATTCCAACCAGGCGAAAACACTTGAGGGTATGAAGTATAAAGAGAGCTGGAGAATGCATCTACCTTGCTCCCCTGTCTGTACTGAAAGTCTTCAAACTTTTTAGACGCAGGGTCCAAACGCGCATTTGGGGATCCTATATTTGTCTCCTATTAATCTGACAGTTTTGAGATAGCTTGGGTGAGGGCATGTGACCTAGTCAAGGGACCTGTACACCAGTTGCAAAAGAGGGTTCTCCAGGGTCTCTGACTCAGAGTCTTTCCCAGCACCTATAACTTCCCAGTTTGTTTCTTTTTACTGGTGATGCCTTATGACACTGATTCTCAAACTTTTTTCACTGGGACAAACTTTCATTAAAAAAAATTGCTTGTTGCACACCAAATTTTTTATTAATGAGAAATACATGGGAAAACAAAAAGAAACAATTTCTAGAAGTGCTTGATTTAGAACACAGAACACAACTACTTTACAATATGAGCATGGGACATCCAGAAAGTATAAAACAGTGCAGCTACATAAGAACATGAATCATTCCCAAAATTTAATTATAAACAAACATATCCGATGCTCCCACCACTGCACCTACAATGAGCTTCCCATTGCCTTCCCCTTGCCCCTCGTACTCTTGGTACCCAGCAGTGATGTGCAATGTTGAGAAGCCCAGTGAATGAAGCTGCCCTGCTTGTGCTACTACTGTGTAGTAAAATATGACAAAACCACATAAGAGTTAACAAAATATGCTGTGTTAAATACCATAATTTAATGGCTTTTCATTTTATTTTAGTGAACTGGAACGTCTAAGTAATCTTGTAGGCAAGCCATCAGAGAACCATCCTCTCCACAATAGTGGATTGTTGAGTTTAGATCCTGTTCAGGACAAAACACCCCTCTACAGCCAGCTGCTTCAGGCTTATAAATGGTCAAATAAGGTAAGAAATAAAAGAAGTGTATTAATGTTAATTGCTAGTCAAAGTTATGTTATATAGAGGGGTTTGAAATTCTTGGCTATTGCAGCTTTGCTATCTCAGCTGCCTCTTGCTTTGATGCAGAGAGAAGCAGCTCACTGTGCTATGGGGCAAGAGAAATGATACTATGGCAGCTATATCTATACCCTGTCCTTGTTTTAAGAGGCTGCTAACAGAAGCTGATGATGGGGATGGGTTAAGCAAAATTGTATCCTCCATCCTCAACAAATTTGTGTGCTCCTCTTCTACTCGTGTTTAAAAAGCTCATCCAAAAGCATAAGGAGGTGCTTTTTCAGTCCTTGACATCTTCTAAGAATTGATTGGAGTTATCTCTCTGGTGACATTCATGTTTTAAACTGTGTACATGTTTAAATAAAATGCATGATTGTTTTGCATAATACAAAACTTTGCTTGTTCTAATGAGTTCAACAGAGTTTTAAACTTTTAGAATTGTACAAGAAAATGCTATATAATATCTAGGTAGCTACCTACAAAAGTCGTATCAAACTGAAGGTGGAGCTTGTAACACTGGAGGAGAATCATGCTTCAAACTGTTGGGAAAATAGCTTGAAATCTAATCACATGTTGAATTATTTATTTATTTATAACCGCCTTTCCCCCTGACAGGAGTCCAGGTGTCTTACAGACAACAACAACAACATTTTGCCAATATGGTAGCTGTTACAGTAGATATTTCTTGTCTGGTGGTGGCTGCCTCAAGCGACCATGTTAGTGGCTAGGCTTAAACTGTGTTTCCCTTTACTTTAGCATTGTGTGGAATGTTATTTAACTAAGTTTTACTCATAGTAGACCCATTGAAATGAATGGACCTAACTTAGGCATATACTGTTCAAAAGCACTTCAAAGTGCAAGTAGATAAATAGGTACTGCTCCAGCGGGAAGGTAAACGGCGTTTCCGTGCACTGCTCTGGTTTCGCCAGAAGCAGCTTAGTCATGCTGGCCACATGACCTGGAAAAACTGACTGCGGACAAACGCATCTCCCTTGGCCAGTAAAACAAGATGAGTGCCGCAACCCCAGAGTTGTTCGTGACTGGACTTTACTGTCAGGGGTCCCTTTACCTTTACCTTTTTAACTTAGGCGTGCTAATTAATTTCAGTGGCTCTGCTCTAAGTAAAACTTAGTTGAATAACTTCCCTATATATTTTACGTTTTTATCCTAATATACATGATAGCAGCTGGTTTCTCTGTTTCTCATCAATGAAAATACCTGCTTAGTATTGGACAAACCCACCGTTGGACAATGATTGTTATAGTAGGGTGTGCAATCTTTTTGGCGTCAAGGGGGCATTCCTCTTTACTCAGAACCTTTGTATCCTGTGTAGTCACCCTCAAAAAAGTGATTATTAGGGTAATCCTTACACACATAAAAATATAAGGAGACCTTGCTGGATCAGGCTGATGGCCTACTAGTCCAGCATCATGTTCTCAAAGTGGGAACCCAGATGCCTGTGGCAAACCCTCAAGCAGGACTCAAGCAGCTTTGTCCGCTGTCACACACCTCCGCCTTTCCCCTTTAAAGAAGGAGATTCCCTCCAGAAACTCCCACCTATAAACAATGGAGTTTGCCTTCAATGCTTCAGCCAGAAATGTATAGTTGTCTCTCTCTCTCAACAGGTGTGAAGGAATCTCCTTTAGGATAATAATGTCTTTCTCCCCAATTCTGAGTCTTCTCTTATTACTGGTTTGCAAAATTGTATCTCTAATTTGACTTGAGTTGAAAGATATCAAACAGTTTCCAGGCCATTTGTTTGCTTTAGCAACATCTGATTTCACTCTGAATATTTTCTCTGTGCCTTTAATTATTTCGTCTTCTTGAAGCTCTAACCATTTGGCTAACTCCTTAATGATTCTTTCATCAATAAGCTCCTCTGCCTCTTTGGGAATGCCTCTAAACCTCAAGGTCCTCTCTCACCTTTGCATCTGCACGCGGAAGTATAGTTTTATTTTAATTTAGTGCTCTATAATTGCCTTCAGAATGTGGTTTAAGCACTTCTTTATGCCTTTTTATGTTTTTGTGATAAACTGGTTTCAAAGCACTTAAATACTCACTCAGCACTTGCCCTTTAATCACCACTTTGTTTTGAATTCAGTAATTTGTTCTCAACTCCATTGTTTACATCAGCTGGTATTGATGCTTCAGTTGTCTGTTCTAACAAGAGGGCTTGTCACCTGTAACTCTTTGCTCCTTCAGAATAATTTCTCTGGCCATCTCTTTCACTTCCTGCTTGTTTGATGATGCAGTAACATGAGACAATGTTTTACTCTTGCATGTACGCAAAACTGATTTAGTTGGATTGGTTTTGCCCACTCTCAGCAGCTGTTTTTAAATAAGAACATATGGAGTCACTGGAGTGGGTTTTTGGTCTGACTCTTTGCTGTCATTTGGAAGGGGAGAGCATTTAGTTGCTGTGATGCATGGAAGTACTTTTTGCCTCTCTGCATTTAATTTTTAATTTTTGACCCCTTTGTGGCTGGTGTGTTGTATATTTGATGAGCTGAGAGCCCAGGACAGCTCCCTTTCCTTCTCTGCCCAGATTGCTCATGCGTTAACAATTTTACACATAAAACACATCGCTGAGCTAGGATAAAATGTGGACTTAAGGGCAGGAGTAAAAAAAGGGGGGTAAAAGAATGTGGATATTTCAGCATTTTTCAACTCATGAATTTACTCCCTATTAATAGAGTCCTGTACACTCATCTGCTCAAAAATATGTCCCATTAAAGATTGGATTGGATTTTTGTTGGCTGCTGTGTGCTTGGATATTACACATCATTGGACCAATGCACCCTCCTATCCCATTGCAAAGTTGATGATCAAAGGTTTGATGTGTAGCGGTGGTTGAGAAATGAGGCAACAGAATGGGACAGTTAGGGGGCTGAAGTCAGAATACGCATTCCTTGGGGACTGGAATCCATGGTTAGTGTTTGTATCTCATCAGAGGAGAGGAATAAATGCCTCCTGCTCATAAACAAACTTTTGGACAGACCTCTAATATATTTTTGGACAACTACATTTGAAATGTAGCTATGTACTGTAGGTGTGAATTGGTGTTTTCTCTTCACAAAAAATGTGTGCAACATACTTGTGGCTTCAGTTTCATTCTACATTGTTGTTTGTTTATCTATGTTCCTAACAAAAACTTAATAAAAACATGCTAAAAAAGAATAAGGGCTGTTAAATTCAATGTGACTTACCTTACAGTCAAGTAAGTAGATAGAGAACTGCAGACGAAACCAAATTATTAGAAGGGCCTTCCTTGTTGAGCTTGTGATATATAAATAGTCTGATTATGATTAGTTATTATATTTGTATATAATAATCTGAAGTTCACAGGGTGGTTCACAACATTAAAAAAGCAAAACGAGAACACAAAAGTACATAATAAAACATAAACAAACCAATAACTCCCCCCCTTTCTCACAAACATTTTTTAAAGACCATAGAAGGTTAATCAGAGGCTTGGTTATAGAGAAAGGTTTTCATAAACAGTAATTCTGTTTACTGTTTATAGAAACCAGTATTTCTTTCTCTTTTTTCTTTCTTTTCTTTTTCCCCCTTTCTCTTATTTTCTATCTTCTTTCATAGTTTATGTTTGACATATATGTAAACAATTGTGTTTTTTGCAGATATATCTGGAAATTTAATTGTATTATTCAATAAAGTTATATTTAAAAAGAAAAAGAGAAATGTTTTCAACTGGTGCCTAAAGATATGTAATGAAGGCACAAGGTGAGCCTCCCTGGGAAGAGCACTCCACAAATGGGGAGCCACCCCAGAAAAGGCACATTCTCTTGTTGCCACTCTCTGCACTTCTCATGGAGGAGGCACATGAAGAAGGACCTCAGAGGATGATCGCTGGGTACCTGTTGGTTCATATGGGGAGCAGTTGTCATTGAGGTATTTACGCTTAACTTGAGGGTAAAACCCATTGAATCCAGTGGGGAAGGGGCATAGTTCAGTACTACAGCACCTAGTTTGCTTGCACAGGGCGGTCCAATCTGTAACATCTCCCAGTAGGGCTAGGAAAGATTCCTGCTCGGTACCTTGGAGAGCTGGTTCCAGCCACTGCAACCCAATACTGAGCTTGATGGGCTAATGGGCTGAATGACAGATGAAGAGAAAGTGGCTGGGAGAGGAGAGGAGAAAATTGATTGAAATAGAGTGGGAAACTGAAAAGTGCAGCAGGTGGACCAATAGACTTGATTCAGTTGGCATATGATAAAGCTAATTCTTCTGTTGTGGCATGCAACTTTGACTATGTTGGTTGCAAGGGAACCCCCAGCCCAGCTTTATGTCACTTGCAAACAGATGGACAACAGAATTAGAGGGTGTCTTGTGTGTATGAGCAAATGTTAAATGAAAAGGGATGGGGAAAGGGGTGTAACCATACGGTGTTTGCTTTGTTAGTTAAACACTTAAGTGGGCTAATTGCCTGTCAAAGAGCATATGGAAACATGAATTACATCTTTAAATCTATTTTTGTGTGTGTGTGTTTTTAAAAAGAGAAGCGAAGTTAAGATGCCACACGATCTCTAATCTGTGTATTTTAGTATATTCAAGAGCTAAAGTTCTTATAAAGATAACAGATAAAGAGGCAGTGGCCTGATTTGGACATGTTGTATGAATGAGCCTAAGTGAACATACTACCCATTATCCAGTTAAAGGTGGAGACTGCAAGGAGACTGGAAATACCTGCTTTTAAACTAATCAGAGTTCCCTATAACATGTGAACTTGAAAACACTGGTTCGTTCAATTTTAAACTCTGCTTGGTTGAACAAGTCAAGATTGTTAAGCTGTAGTTTGATACAGGCTTGTTTAGATTAAGCATAATTTGTTTTTGTTTTTCCTGTTGCTTTTCTATACCACCCAATAACCCAAGTCCTCTGGGTGGTTTCTCTGAAGTATGGATGTAACGGGAAAACTACTCAGTTTAATGGTGAATGCTTTCAATCTCTACTGTACGAACTGTGCCAAGGAGCAGAGGGGAGTGTGCCAGCCTGAGGTGTGTGTCAGCTTGTAAATGTAAGACTCAACCAGGGGTAGGAATTTTTGGCTCCTACTAGTAGGCCAGATCCTAATCTCTCTTAACCCCCGCGGGCCATTTTCATTGTAGAGCAGGACTGATCACGTGCCATCCATTTGACATCACCAAAGTTTTAGGTGCAGTGTTTTCACTTGCCTTTGTGGTTTGAAATAAAAATGTGTATTCTGTTTCTAAAAACGTTTAGTAGGGTCTTCAAGCAATCATTTGTAGTGTGCTTTTAATAAAAACTTCTAAATTGTAGGTGGCATCAAAGAATACACTTTGTTATGTATACATGGAACTAATATTAATTAAATGCATGTGAGGATTCACTGTAGGATAACACTGGTGTCAAAAGCTTATGCTCTGTGGTGTTGAAATGGGTGAAAAAATCTGTCTGAACTAACGCATTTGCAGCTGAATTCTCGAGTCACAGCATTTTATTAATTCAGGCTGAATTAGTAGGGGTGGCTGTTTGAGGGCTTAAATAGTTGAACTTTTTTATTCTAGTGCAGTTCACTAAAATAGATTGTCCAATGGTGAACTTTTTGGCAGGTAAGCAGCTGAAATTCAGATTAGACTCCACCCCCCAGTTCTGCATGGCAAACTTCACTGCTTTCTCAGCATCCAGATGGCAGTTTAGAGACATTTTTAGTGAATAGAGATGATTCTATGATGTCCTTGTTGTGCTCTGTTGTAGGGTGAACTTTGTAGTTCTTGAAATATGGTGTGTCTACATGAGACATATTTTCTTGTCCAAATACAGTAAATTAAGCCCTGAAGTATTAGGGAATGCCACCTTAGCAACACATTATTTCTATGTACCTTGAGGTTAGATTAAACACTGTTCTCACTTGCTGCTTTCCTTTATTGTTACTTGTATATTCATGCACACTTTGCCCTTGATGTGTCACTTGTATGCCCTAGCCCCAGTGCATGCCTGAGGCTGTGCCTGCTAAGATGTTCCCATGGATTCTGCAGTAGCAAAGCTTTGTGAGAACTCTTTTAGTAGGACACCTATCTTAAATAGGTAGTTTGATAATCTTTACTCTAAAATGGCACATCTTTTTGACACCTTTTCTGTTAATTTTTGCAGGGGCTGTTGACCCTGCCATCTGCTAATGCAGATGTGTCATCCCATTGGTCTTAGTAAAGGAATTTCCCATCCTTCCAGACTGCTCTTACAGCTAGAGCTGAGACCAAATTATTCCCTGTTTTGCTGCAATATCTGCATGCTGCAAAGTGCTTCTTGTTTGATTTTTGGGGGGAAGGGGAAACTTCTGATCACTCTTCAAAAATGCATTTTAGAGAACCATTGAAGGTGTGGTACATAAGGTTCTTGGCCAAAGATTTTTAGACAGTTGAATTATGTGAACTAAATAGGGGAGGGATGAATAGTACAAGGGTAGTACAAGGAATTGAGCTAAAAAGACAAAAAACAACTTAAATAAAACATTTTCTCAGTGTATGCAAATAAGTTCATTAGCTGGATTAATGTAAAACAAGCAGTTAAACAGATTATTATGAGAAACTAAAGAATAATTAAAGATGAAGTAATGTAGAAAATTCAGTATGAAAATTTAAATTCAGAAGAAACCACAAAAGGGAGGGGGATGTCTATTAGAAATGTATGTGATTGTGTTTTTGAATGTTTGTAAGTTTCTTTTGAAAAACCAAAAAATGCAATTTAAATTGAAAAAAAATCTCAATACACATTGAAAATATATGGATAAAAGTAAACCTCCAGCAGACTGCATACTTTATTTTGCCTGTTGAGGTTATCATAGCTAATTGGGCTGTTCACACATTTTGGAATAGGGCTTTGTTATGTTGCTGATTTATGGGGTCTTGTTCCTGGTGTTGTGCTGGGCTTTGCAGGTGCCCTAAAACAACTGGCCACTCAGGGAGGGGTAGAGTGCCTCTTTCAAAGTGATGCCAGGGTATCATAGGGTGTAAGAACATAACATAAGAAGAGCTGTGCTGGGCCAGGCCAGTGGCCCATCTGATCCAGCTTTTTGTTCTCATAGTGGGCAACCAGATGGCCCAATGGGAAGTCTGCAAGCAGGACCTGAACACAACAACACTCTCCCCACGTGTTTTCTAGCAACTGCTCTTTGGAAACATACTGGTCCTAATATTGGGCTGTATCCAAGGTTAGTCCTATTCAGATTACATCCTTTAAAACAATGGACACAATTGACTTAATGCCATTAATTTAATTGTGTCAACTCTGAGATAAACTTATTTGGATGCAACCCACTGAAGTTTGCCAGTCATGACTGGTAGCCATTGATAGCCTTATCCTCTAGGAATTTGTCTAATTCTCTTTTAAAATCATCCAATTAGTGGCCATGACTACATCTTTTGGTAGTGAGCTCCATAGGTTTAACAATTTGCTGTGTGCGAAAGCACTTCCTTATGTGTCTTTCCATTCTTTAAACATTCAGCTTTATTTGATGGGCCTGGGTTCTGGTATTGAGAGAGGGAGAAAAACTTATCTGACCACTTTCTCCACACAATGCAGAGTTTTATTCATCCCTTACATATCTCCTCTTATGAGCCTTTTCTCTGAATGAGAAAGCCCCCAAAACTGTACCCTTTTTTCATTGGGGAGCAGTTCCAGTCTTATCAGTTTGACTGCTCTTTTCTGAACATTTTGTAGCCCTACGATATCCTTTCGAGATGTGGCAACCAGAACTATTGTGCAGTCACACCTTTGTATATAGAACCCCCTCCTTAAAAGAGTGCTAACTACCAATAATGAGTTATGATTTTCTGACATTGAAGCCAAGGGAAATAACATTGTACTTTCTCTAGTTTATTAAATTATCTGTTTCATTCTCAGTTATTTGTGTAGGTCATTTTGTTGCATGCCTTAAAAAAAAATCAATAGGTACTTGTAGGGGAGTTTCAGACTTGTTAGACTGCTTTGGTAGCTTGGTATTGATCAGACACAGATATTGAGTTTAACAGCAATAAAGTGTCATTAATTGTTAACTGTAGGAGTCCAAGAACAGTGTTGAGGTGAACTTTTTTTTGTCTTGTAATAAGCCATAATTCCATGTGAATTTAATAGATAATTTCTAATTGTATTCAAACATTTCTAATTTGCTTTGGTATGACAAGTGAAATTGAAATATGTTAATGGTCTCAGAGAACTGCATTTTACCCAGGCCACAAGATTTACTCTACAAAATTTCTCTATAACACTTCTTATATTGTTACTTCAGGTATCCAGTTTTCTCCAGAGAGATTTCATTCATACAATTAAGGGAAGCATTTTTTATTTACTTCATTAGAGCAATGATGCATGTGTGAAGAATCTTGACAAGTATTTGGTCATTATGCTCCCTCTTGGGAATGAGATATCATTGCTTTTGAAATAGATGTTGCTACTCTGAATTTCATTTTTGATTAGGATCAGAGTGGGAAAGCTATCAGGATTTATAATCTAGGATCTTGACATACCTAAACTGGCTTCAGTAAGTAAACAAAGCATCATATTCAGTTGTTGCTTTGTACAGAAGACTGTTACCCTGTTTTCTAGACTTGAGTCAAAGGAACGGATGTAGAGGTCCTCACACTTCATTGAAAATGCAAAGATTCCAAGAGAACTAGTTATGAAGGGGCCCTGCTGTAAGAACTTCGCCTCTCTTTGAGATCCTTATAACTTTCCCTTATTTTTATTTATTTTATATAATTTATGTGTTGCTTCATTTTTTTAAAAGAAAATCTCTAAGCAGTTTGCAACATCCTAAAAATATCTGTTCCCAAATAGCCCCAGTTGGCTCAAGTCATCTTCTCCAGGAGAGTCTAAGCTCATTGCTGCCCAACCAGAGGGCTACTGGAAAATTGGGTGATCAAATGGAATGAAGAAATCTTTCCTCCAGCCCTAAGAATGTTTCTTTCTTCTGGCAAATAAATACATTCAGTTTCCGCCCCCCCCCCCCAGGAATTTTTCTCTTGCAGGTTACAGGCAAACAGTTTTTTTATTGATCAGTATTAAGCAATAAGGGACGCGGGTGGCACTGTAGGTTAAACCACAGAGCCTAGGACTTGCCGATCACTAGGTCGGCGGTTTGAATCCCTGTGACGGGGTGAGCTCCCGTTGCTAGGTCCCTGCTCCTGCCAACCTAGGAGTTCGAAAGCACGTCAAAGTGCAAGTAGATGAATAGGTACTGCTCCGGCGGGAAGGTAAATGGCGTTTCCATGCGCTGCTCTGGTTCGCCAATAAAGCGAGATGAGCGCCGCAACCCCAGAGTCGGCCACGACTGGACCTAATGGTCAGGGGTCCCTTTACCTTTATTAAGCAATAAACAAATTAACAAGCTGATATGCCATTAGTTCAAGATATTGAAACTTATTTTGCTTGTCTGCCTGTTTCAAAAAGCGCAAGCTTTAGCTGGTATGGTGTGTCCAGGATCTATATTTAAATAATCATACGTTTTATTTGTATAATTCAGTGGTGTGCGATCAGTGGACTAAGGACTAGGCTAGTCCCCTAAATGTTTCCCTGGCTCTCCTTCTTAAAGCCCACAAAGCTTCTGCCTGGCTTAGGGAGGGAGGGAGGCGCAATGCTCTGATGGGTTCAAGAGTCCTCCCATCACCTTCCCAAAGCCTGCCCAGATTTGCAAACGAGGCAGGAGGGCTCCAGCATCCATCAGAACCCTGGCGCCTCTTTCAGGATGTGTGTGATGTCAGGATGTCACAGCGTCACGTGTGCATCCCCCCCCCCCCGCGGTCCTGATCCTAACTGTTCTCCTACAAAAAAAACCCCCACTGTGTGTCACTGGAACAATTTTTTGTATAAGTTGGCATATGGTGATTAAAATCCACATAAACAGTGAGAGGGAGAGCAGTTGTAACAACTGCACATGTATAAACAGTCGCATTTGAGAGTTTTGATTTGACAACATTAATCTTCGATCTACTGTCAGAGAATAATGGAAATAGGATTTGGGTGTGTGTTTTATTTGGGTAGGTTCTGTGACTAGTTTTGCCATAGTTTTCTGTGGTTTAGGAAAACCTTCAATTATTCTGTAAATATAATCAGAACATTAGGTAAAGTTGCTGTGGTTGACAAGAACCAAGCTTGTTAGAACCAAGCTCCTATACACTATTAATAGCACTGATTGGAAACTGCTCATTTGTAGTGCTGAATAGAAGCCCCTCAATTAGGTGTAGATCTTTCAGTGATGTGAAGATACTTAATCAGATGAGCCCATTTTAGAACTGGCATTCACTGGTTCACATGTGCCCTTGTAGAAGTAGTTGAAATCCACAATCCCTTTCACACCTGTTTCATTTGCATTGTAGCTGACAATCTTAGGATTATTATTTTTTTAAAGATGTTCCATGCCAGTCAACTAAACAATGCAAAATATTCCTTGCCTAAACAATGTAAAACAAAAGAGTGAGATTAGACAAATGGGGAAAAATCTCTGTACTTGAAAGGGTTGAGATGCACAGTAGGTATTGTAGGAAATTGCAAAGAGCTAATTCCTGTAGGGTTCTGCTCAGCAGGGTGGCACATTTATAATAAGAAATTTCCAGCAGGAGACTACCTATGACAATAAAAAAACCCCTTAACTGAGGCTCTTGTCTCTGGGCTTTGCAGAACAAAGAGGGCTTTGACATTGGCTGATAACTATTGAAAGCATGCATTTAATTGGGACATGTAGATTGCTCTATAAACATCTATGGCTGTGCTTATACCAAGGAAAAAGAAAATGAAAGACTTGGTTATTTATTGTTAAACATGTATTCTGGGATCTGACTGAGTGAGCCACCTGTGTTGCACTGTTCAGGTACAAAGGAGGTGAGTTAATGGCAGTCCTTACACACAACAAATACCTTGTCTTCCTTGGGGCCAATTTTGCCATTAATGGTTTCATACCATCTTTGAGTGTGTGTGTTAATATAGTATGGGTTATAGGGGCCATTGTTGTAGCACAGTAGATGCTTTTGTGCCCCTGCAGATGGGATACTTTTGTGCAACCAAATTATCCTGGTGCTTTCCTTAGGTATGCAGGATCCTGCTGGCTTTTGTCAGTTCTGCCTTGTAAGGTTCAGCCTCCTAAGTGATGGTGGGGAGGCCTCTGTGACAGTGTTTTTGCTGTGGCTCCTGCTGCTTGGCAGCACAGCCTTTACTTCAATATTAGCATTTCCTAAGTTGAATGCCCAAAGAATTTCAGCCTGAGGATAATTGGTGTGTGTGTGTGTGTGTGTGTGTGTGAGAGAGAGAGAGATACCTTAAAAAACACAATATTCTCTCTCTCTTTCATTCACAGTCCTGGACAAAAGCTGTGTTGCTCTTGGAAAACGTTCTGCAGTGTGTGAGGGAGAACGTCAGGGCAATAGTGTAGGGTAGAGATGCCTACATTATCAGCTGCCCTGCCTCCTGCCCCCACTTCTGATTTAGGGATTCTTTTCAGTGTACTATGACTATAGATAACCTACTGATATTCAGATTGAAATAAAAGCCCAAGAGGAAGGCAGAATCACAGTTCTGGATAAATTTGAACACTTATGAAAAGAAAAGCTAATGTTAACCTTTTTTTAATCAGCCTAATGCAGACTTGATAAATGTGATACCAGTAGGATTTTTTTTTTAAAGACTCAGAGTGAAGAAGCTACAGGTTGTCCTCCTGGAAAGGGAGTTCCAAAGGTATTTGGAACGGGTTTTGCTGTAAAACAGTTTTAATGAGTGATCTTTTTTTTCATCCTTTTAAGAGTGTTTACTCACAGGGCGATCCAACCTGTCAGACCAAGTGGGCCACAAGAGTTTTTGCCACAGAACCATGGACTGCACATTGAATTAAATTTCCATATTGTAAATTAAAGTGTTTGTAATATATTTAACATTATTTTACACAGTTAATATATTTGATTGAATATATAAATTAAATACAGAAATATATTTTATTTATTTATTTATTTATTTAAAAAAATTAAATCACAGACAGATGTTGAGACCAAGGTATGAAAGTTTAAATAAAGTTGAACAGAAGCCTTCTGTTAACAAATAGGATCTGGTTCCTTATGGGAGACAAACAAGGTGCCCACTGGAAAATAAAGGTGCCTTAACACTTTCAATCTCACCAAGAACTGACAAGGTGTTAGTGATTTATAGCACTTTGGGGATATATTAGAATCCAATTTTGCCTAATTAAGGGAAGTGAGAACTGGCATTGCTCAGGTTGCAGCATTGCCAAATATTGGTACACTTCAGAAAGTGACAACCTCAAATCATTTTAATGTTTGAAAGTAGCCCTGTGCTGAGTCAGGCAGTTGGTCCATTTAGCTCAGTATTGCCTATACTGACTGCCAGAGATTCTCCAGGGTTTTAGGCAGGGATTCTTTCCCAGCCCCAAGGGAGATGCCAGTGATAGGTCATGGGACCTTCTGCATCCAAAGCAGATGCTTTGCTATTGAGGTATGGCCCTTCTTCTAGCCCCGAGGCAGTTTCATGTTGTACTTGAAACAGTGGAACATTATGGATGCAATGCTCCAGTGTCTCTTAACTGTGTTAAGATTGGGAAGAAACCACAGAACTGTATTCTTTCTTTTCCCTAGCCCCTCTCTTGTACAAATTCCCCTGCTCGCGGTAGTTCTGCGAGGAAGCATATGCACTGAATGCAAAATCTCTTATTCAAGTTGCTGCATCTCAAAGAGCTTCAGTGGAAAATTCTCCATGATAAAAGGCAGAAAAATTTTCATTTTATAAAAGTATTAAAACAGTGAACAGATATAATACCAGCAAAATTGGACAGTTTCAGAATTGTTATTCTGCTCCCTTTCCCATGTGAATTCTCCTTGAGAAGCATGTGTATTTTTGTAATTAAAAAAAACAAACACATCTCCTTCAGTTTGCTAAAATTAGTCTAGTTTGTTTTCAGCACCTTAAATTTTTAACAGTGTAAGAGAAGTGTTTATGCTACTGAATTGCCATGCCTTAAAATATTTTAATAAAAATAATTTACGAAAAGAGTTTACCATTTGTTTGAATAGGATTTAAAACAATCTTCCCAACTCCCAAATATTTCATTTCTGACAACTTTTGGGAATTGGTAAAAAACCACCTATTTTTTATATCTTGGATAAGCTATAAAATTAACATGGCAAAAATCAAACATACTGAATTGGATACCAATTAATGTAGGGTGGTTCAAAAAGCTTCTGGAAAACCATAATACTGGGGCAGATCTGGGAAAGACCTTGCCTGAGACCCTGGAGAGCAGCTTCCAGTATCACAAGAAAGATCAAGGCTAGATGGACCAAGCAGCTGTAACACCTTATCTTCTTAATAAGAATATAATAAGAAACAAAAGTCCATCTAGACCAGGTATGGGGAACCTTAGGCCCTCCAAATATTGCTGAACTACAGTTCCCATCAGCTCTAAAAAATGTGGCCAGGGATGATGAGGTTCAGCAAAATCTGGAGAGCTAAATGTTTCCCAGATTTCATCTAGATTGAGGAGTACCGGCACTTTGGAGGAAGCTTTATGTGACCTTACTCTTTAGCTGTTGGCTAAGAGGAAGTGTAGGGATGCGGGTGGCACTGTGGGTTAAACTACAGCGCCTAGGACTTGCAGATCAGAAGGTCGGCGGTTCGAATCCCCGTGACAGGGTGAGCTCCCGTTGCTTGGTCCCAGATCCTGCCCACCTAGCAGTTCGAAAGCACGTCAAAGTGCAAGTAGATGAATAGGTACTGCTCCGGCGGGAAGGTAAACGGCGTTTCCGTGTGCTGCTCTGGTTTGCCAGAAGCGGCTTAGTCATGCTGGCCAAATGACCCGGAAGCTGAACGCCGGCTCCCTCGGCCAATAAAGCGAGATGAGCGCCGCAACCCCAGAGTCGGCCACGACTGGACCTAATGGTCAAGGGTCCCTTTACCTTTACCTTTAAGAGGAAATGTGGATTAATGTTAGCCAAGGAATTAGCAATTGTTGGCAGTGATTCTGATGTAATCATTGACTTGTGCATTTGAGAAATCTGGAGCATGCTGTAGTGTAGTGTAGTGCTGTTTCATGAGCTCCTGCCTCAAACAGCAGTTCTGGTTAGCCTTGACTGCAATTAACATTGGTACTGATTCATTGCTTAAGTGTAGTGGAAGGCAGTGAAAACTTGTACCTGGAGGAGTGGGTTGGTAGAAAGGTGTGTGGGATCCTACAGCTAAGAGTTTTGAAGAGTTGTGTCACCTATATGTATTGTTATTCTGTTTTTTAAATAGTACCACCTATATAAAAAAAGGAGAGAATAGCATGCACAGTTTGGTTTTTGAAAAGGTTTATTTCCATAAAGGTGAGAAAATACTACTATGCCTCTTTTCACTAATTTATTAAGGAGCAGAGCTGTGTTCCTGCTGAGTACAGTGTAAAAGCTCAGATCATAGCATGCATGTTTATATAGACAGTTGGGGCTTACTGATAGAACTCCTGCTTAATACCTGTCTGAAGACTGGGCTTCAGCTGAAGGATTTCTACTAATGAACATATATACTCGCAGTACATCACTAGTCAATCCTACTCCCTGAAGTAGGTCTTTCCAGCATGTATCCTAAACTGTCACTCTGAGGCTACGTGTGTGGGAGGTAATTGCCAATAAGAGGCTCTTTGTTTTAGGTTAACACAGATAAAATAAAACAAAACTCAGCCTTAAAACTGAAACCAATAAATCTGTAAAATCCTGTAAAATATAGAAGACTGTGGTGCTGTCAGTGTCTAAAATATTAATGTGGTTGCTTTGTTTATTTTTGGCCAACCACTATGGTTTCCCCCCCAAAAATGTATATTTATTTTATGTGTATAATGTATTTGACAGCTTCTTTTCACTCGGAGCCTAATTCAGTTTGAAATGACTGCTATTTATCTATTAAAGCTTCCCCCGCCAATCATGACATTAACCGGGATTTGTTTTGCTATGCTAACTTTTTACTGTATGAAATATATGGAAGCTGTCAGCTTTCCAACTCCAGAGTGAGTGTGGGGGAAGCTGTTGTGTCTGAGATGAACTTCAATAGAAGAACAACGTGGTAGAATGATTCCATATCTCTTCTGTAGACCATCTTAATCTCTTTCCTCCTGTCTGTATGTCTGTCTACCCATCATCTATCTATCTAGAATAAGAGGAAATATTGCTTCAAAACTAGCTACATATTATACTAATATCCATTTGCCCTATCCATATGCTTTCTGTTGGATTCTGTTTAGGAGTTTCAATGCTGTTGTCATGTTGAGATTGTAATTTTGGCCTGCCTTACGGCTCCGTGTTTTATTTTGTGTGTGTGTGTGTGCGCGCGAGTGCCATTTTTCACTCCCTAGTGGAAGGTTGCATTTCTAGAATTTCAGAGAAATTATATAAACTTTTGTTTTTGCCGTTTTGTGATTAGTTGGCAGATTGCGTAGTGTGATTTTTTTTTTTAAGGCTAATCTGTCATTTTGAGCAAATCACTTTGTAGGATCTCTCAAGGCTTAGGGCCAAATTGTGACAGTTTCATGTGCTTTAAACATGAAACTTTTCTGTGTAGAGATTTTACACCTAGTGCTTCCTGACACCATCTATTATCACTGGGCTCCCCATGGCAGTGTCACTAGAATACCAGGGTGAGACTTAGCCATGATTTCTTCCCAGCATCTCTGAGCATATACGGTAGCCTGATGGATCAGGCCATTGACCCATCTAGTCCAGCATCCTGTTCTCCATTGCTGCTTTGCTCGCCTGTTGCTGAGAGATAGTAAGAAGGATGTGTTTTTGTTTATTTATTTAAATAAGAGGAAAATGTGCTTTATTGGCCAGAGTAAGTAGGAGCCCAGTTTTTTAGACACAGTTCTATCCAGTACCACTTAATGTTACATTCCCTGCGTGGGAAGGGATATTTCCCCAGACTCACTGTGAGCTTCATAAGGACAGCAGCAGGAGGACATGATGTTTGCACATTATTATTTAGCTATTGTTTAGCACAGCCAACCTGGCACCCTCTGTGTGTTTTGTACTATAGCTATCAGAAGTTGTAGCTCAAAACATCTGGAGGGCACCAGGTTGGTGAAGACTAGTTTAGCACAAAATGAATGAACCTCCACAGGCCTCTGAGCAGAGTGTGGTGCTCAGAGACTCTCCCCTTACCTTTTCCTGCTTCTGCCCAGCCCAGGAAGAGCACTTATGGAGAAAGTAGTTTGGCTTTCACTGAATCTTGGTGATCAGTGTGTGTGAACCAGGAATCCTGGTTCGCAAACAAACAAACAAACAAACAAACAAACAAAACCCTGGTCAGTTGCATAGGTTACAAAGTTGGTATATTTAACTAAGCATTGCTTATGGATTGGATTCTTGGACAGTATATGATGGTAAGCTAAGTTTTGGTGAAATTAAAGCAGATCTTTGTAGAAATCTTCCAGACTTCACAGGGGAAGGGACTTGCGACCCTCAAGCTTGTTGTTGTAGGCATCCATCTGTCTTGGGAAACAATGGAGTGTGCTTCCGGGGGTGATATCAAACCACTGGAGAGTTGAGCTTATTTAAATAACATATGAATGGGACCAATGAATATACACTGCTCTAGTATCATTTGATCCATTGGAAGATGCTTTGGATATCATTTGCTCAAAAGGTTGGGTATAAATCTTCAAAATAAATGGAAATAAAGGAAGGGAGTTGGATTTTTCAAAGCAAAAGGGACATGCATGTGCCAAATTATAGGAAGCATCTTTGTACTGAATCATTGGTCCATCTATCTCATTATCATTGACAGTCTGGTAAGAGTTCAGGGTTTCAGACAGAGATATCTACCAGCCCTACCTGGAGACACCTGGAAATGTTCTTGGACCTTTCTGCATGCAAAGCAGATGTCTTACCACTGATCTACAGCTGACTCAGAGCCCTCTAGACCTTATCTCCCTGCACATGCTCTCTCTCAACAGTTTTCCTTATGATAATATGGCCAGGGAAAACATGCTTAGGAGGATGAAGTAAACTGCAGATATTATTTTGCTTTTAAAATCTAATTTCCCCACTCCACCCCACAGCTGCTGCTATCATATCAAATTTCACATTAGATTATCCAAAGTCACCTTTTCTGCTAGTATATCCTGGCAAAGTGTCGAGATACATTGTAATCTCCCCTACCCGCCAGTGCATTTGCAAGGTAGAAGAAGCAGGAAGAAGCAGTCTTGACAGCTTTTTGAAAAGATGCTCCTGCTAGTTCCAGCAGAAGAGCTTTTAGACTATTGACAGTTTTCTATTTCCCAAGTCCCTATATCTTCCAAGGAACCATTTCCATATAAGTACTTGCTGAGAAGCTTCTGCCTGCTGTAGAGGATCCTGAGTCTTAGGGCAATATGTTGCAGCAGCACTTGATTCTTGTAGAGTGCTGGCTTTAATTTGTGTTAATGTTGCATTTTAAATTGTTTAATGTTGCATTTTAAATTGTTTAATGTTGCATTTCAAATTATTGTGACCCACACTGGGATCTTATGGTGAAGGGCAGGTAATAAATCAATTTAATAATAAGGCTAATTGGATGCTTCTTTGGAGAGCTTGCCCTAGAACACATGTTCTGTGTGACTGCGTGTTGCAGGAAAACAGAGGTAATGATGATCAAATAGTATTTAAGGAAGCTTCTGCATCATAGCTGTGGAACTTCAGAATTTCCAAGCACACTGTAGGCAAAACCACTCGGAAGACAACTCCAGTGTAATTTGACTTCCCAGGCACATGATCCAACTACAGCGAGCACCTTTACATCCTTTCGGGTTTCCTTTTCTGTTTCTTTTTTGAGATGGTTGCAGTGAGCTAAGCATATTCTTAGATTTCGCCTATTGAAATGGGTGGGACTTAAGTGTTCCAAGCTTGTCTCACTTTTGCCCAAACACATAGACATAAGTGGCTATTAGAATCAGTTTTAAAAGTATCACTAGCATTTGACATTTCTATCTGGCAAAAATGGTTCAAACACTCTTAACAGGGCTAGGATTTTCCCACAAAGTCTAGATTTGTTCTTATTTAATTAGATGTTACCCTTTTCTATCTCACCCTATTCTAAGGGTTTGGTAGTTGAGTTTGCCAAGCTGGAAACTAAGCTGCAGAAAGTAGGTAAATTGACAAGAGTTCATATTGGGATGTTCACAGAAATGAATTAAGTAGCTGTCCATGGCAGTCCTTCTGTTCCACCTCCTTAATTTATGATACCAACCACGTGTTGTCTAAGGAGTCATAATATCACATTTGCTATTGACTGGTAATGCCTTCTGTAAATGGATGACTATGCACAGTACCCTTCTAGTTTAAGGGTAACTAGAAGTTAGTTAATAAAAACAAGAATTATGGTGGAATGTGTAAATAGAAGACACTGTATAATGTGATGTTGCAGATCTTACTTATTTTTATTTAAAACATTGATTTACTGCCCCTCGTTAAGAATTCCAGGGTGGTTCACTGCAGTACAAATGCATAAAAATGCAATAAATACCTTGGCATCAACGGTAAACCAGATTGGCAAAATATCTCTCTAATACTGTTGGGTAAGGAAGCTCTTGATTTATCAAGGTCATTTTATGGCATAATGACAATATGGCATACTGACTGATAAACTGACTTAGATAATTTCCTTTTCCCAGAAAAACATAGGAATTGTAGTGGTGATGAAGGGAATAATTTATAAGAACTCTCATCACCTCTGTCAACTATAATCCCCCAACATTCTTTGTGGGAATCCATAACACTGAATGTGATATAAAACAGATTTGCATGTTTAGTGTAACTATGTTCCAAGCAGTGTTTGAAATTAGCCAGGTGCCAGGTGCATTTTGGCACCTGACATCCCCATCATCTGGCTGACTGGCACACAGCAGCGTTTTCTTTTTTCTGCTATGCTATAGCATGAGTCAGATTTTAGCTGGAGCTGACAATATACACAAATAATTTTCAGCTTTGTAATCTAGTAAAAAACAAAAAAGCACCTACATATTTCGCTAGTGAACCTGTAACCTAGGTTTAAGGGGCCATGATGAGGAATAGCTTTTATATCTCAGTTTCTAACACTGGTTCAGAGGTGGCCATTGGTAGCTAATATCAGCCTTGCAAATAAATCCACAGAAGGTACTAGCTCACAGAGCCTTTTCTTAGTCTCCTTCCTACCCTTTCTTATTTATAGGGGACTTGAAGGAATAGGAGAGGAGGTGGAATAGTTCACAAATATTCCTTGTTGCTTTGTAGGCAATTCTGCTTGCCAGGCAATGGTCTACTTTCAAATTTATTAATATGTCCTTCTCTTAGCTGTAAATGCCAGGATATTGTTGTCCAGTATTCTGCCCATTAAAATACCCAAGAATATTTTAAGGGCTCCCCCCTCCCACTTTGCTTTTTCCCACATTCTAAAGAGCCTGACAGTGCTGCTCTAGGATTAAGTGAGATTACAGGCATCTTCTCTCCATCCCTCTCGTGTACCTTGTATGAAAACATCCTAATAAGTATTGATACAGCATTCATCCTGCAAGAAGCTGACCTTTTAGTATCTGCTGATGCTGCAGTTTTGAGGTGGTGGTTTTCTTGCAAGTTAAATCAATGGAGACAAATCTTGGTAACTTCTTCAGCAAAATAAAGTGGTTTAAGCTTGGCAGCCATTTAAAGTTTATCCTTCTGCAGGGAAGTCTTCTACATTGCATGCACACTGTTTATTTTCTGCAGCCGAATTGATTGGTTGGTCCACTGAGTTTAAAGGGCAAACTTGCATTTCAGGACGATTGAAGAATATGTAATGGCAGTCTTGGCTATATACCTTCTTTTATTGATGACTTTTCCACAATGTACCATTTTTAATTTACATGCTGTTTTGCCTTTTTAAAGGGGAGAAACTTTCTCCCCATTTTACAAATGTAGGAATTAGCTAGCAGCTTAGAAGTAACATGCCTACTTGTCTAAAGGATAATGCAAAGTATAGAGGGTTTTTTTGGGGGGGGCTTTTTGTACTAAGGTAGTAATTCCCTTTTTTAAAAAAAGGAAAGCTGAAGTAATTGTGTGTAAAGTATTCTCATGAAATCATCCATGCAGTTCTGGAGTTGGTAGCTCAGCACTCAAGAAGTGAGAGGGGTGGATTTGAATTGAATAGCATCTTCTGGAAATTGTATAAATGTACTGTATAAATAGTAGCAAACAGCAGTAGCAGTACTCAGAAGATAAAGCAATACTCCCACCCACTAATTAGCAGATATACAAAACCTTAACCCCCTCCCTAATGACACTTGGTTGGCTAACCCCAAAGTCAATTCAGAAGTAGAGGTTATTTATTTATACATTGATATCCAACATTTCCTCCAAGAAGCTCAGGGTGATATAGATGATTCTCTCCCTCCCCATTTTATTCTCACAACCCTGTGAGGTAAGTAGGCTGGGAGATGATGGTGACTGGTCCAAGGTCACCCAGTGAGCTTTGTGGTAGAGGGGGAGATTTGAAACTCACTCTCCCAGGTTCTTGTCCGGTACTCTAGCCACTACACCACACTGGCTCTTGGTGTGAACTGCTTCATAGGTTGTTGCTGCATGTGAGCTGCTTCATAGGTGGTATTAAAGACCCTTCAAAGTCTTTCAGTTCCAGACGGACCTACATACAATTTGGGCCTTTTGTCCGCTCAGTGTTTTCCAGCATAGCACAACCTGCATTACCTTCTAGCTGTTTGCCTCATCAGCTATCTTTACAATTTATACACACACAACGGATGTCCACTTATGACTTGTTTTGCAAACACAATGGGTGTTCTCAGGATATTCTAAAAATGTCAAGATGTTCTCAGCCCACCATCAGCATCTCAGAATCAGTGTTTCTCCATTATTTGCCTCATGAAGCACATTAGGTAATTACCATATCATGCATATCTGGAACCCACTATTCAATCTAATAAAAGGAGGGGGCATTATGTGGCACTTTGACCAAGCTGAATTCCTCCCTCTTGAACTTGGGTATCCAAACTGTAGCACATTAGTTCAAGGAAGCTTCTTGCTAAATATTTGAATTGGTCGGGCAATATCCAACAACTTCATTGGTAGGAAGTAGAGTTTAAGGGCAGCAATTTCCAAGTGATGCTAACAGGCATAATGAACCTTTCCATATCATGTAGCCCTTTGCCTGGGCTTGTGTTTGCTCAGGCTGTGTGAATTCTGTGTGAGTGATGCCGCAGGCATTTTAGCTCCGACAGAGACAGAACTTACTTCCCTCAACCCACATAATTAGGGGTTCTCTTGGCTTATAAATTGAAGGTATAATATTGAAGTACACATTTTGTTCTGACTTTTTCATAAGCAGCAATGACCTTTCAAAGACCAATGCAGGCGCACATTCCACAGTTGAAGGGTGTGCTTGAGTAAGTGGATGGAAAGGATGCTTCATCTTTCAAATGGAGTCTTCCTTTGCTTGGATGGCCTTCCATGTGTCTGTGTGTGCATGTTGCTGTGTCAGAGCTGGAAAATGAATGTCTGCTTTGCAATGGATATAGAAAGACTTAATAAAATGCCTTCCAGTAGCACCTTAGAGACCAACTAGTTATTGGTATGAGCTTTCTTGTGCATGCACAAAAAAGATCATACCAATAACTAACTAAGTTGGTCTCTAAGGTGCTACTGGAAGGAATTTTTTTATTTTGTTTCGACTACAGCAGACCAACACGGCTACCTACCTGTTAATAAAATGCCTTTTCTTTTCTCTCTTCTTTTTTGCAAAGGTTTCTGTGGCCTGATAAGGATGTCAGACCTCAATTCAATTAGTACCTTTAAACACTCATTTCTTTTTCTCTGCCCCCATGTTAACACAATGGCTTGTTAACCATGACACCTCTTCCGGTAAAAGCTCTTATTTAAGGGAGAGCTGCTCTTTAATGGAATTAGATGATAATATTGGAAAGTGAATGGAACAGAGCATTAATGCTGCCAAAAGGTCATAGATGTTTGGAATTACTAAGAAGGAAATAATGAAATATATATCAGTGGGCTTCCTAATAACTTACTCTTTCAAGTACTATATCCTTGTTTTTAGCTTCCAGTCTTGCTTGTGGTCCACTGGTTTATTTATTTAATATGCTTTGGAGGGAGGATGGTAACGTCATCGTTGAAGGTGGTGAAATAATCTGCTAGCTCCAACCCCCCACCTCCACCTATCAGCTATTATAAGCTAAAAAACCCCTAAAAGGTACCCAGGAAAGAAGTGGATCCTAAAAGGGTGTGCCCACGTCACCCCAAATATCTAAAGAAAAATTGCTCAGAAGCAATTTTGACTCTAAAATTAGCAGCAGAAAATCAGATATGGGTCAGGAAGAAACAAAATCAGCTATAATCCTGAAAGCTGTGTGTCTTACTAAAGAAGACTTTGAACCCTTCCAGGATCTTCTAAAATAGTTTTAAAAAGATTTAGCAATGGAATGGAATGCAGCCTTCAAAGACTTTAAAGTCAAAATTAAAACAAAATTTAAAGACTTATCTACAAAATTTACTGAACTGTCTGCTTCAACTAATGAAGCTTTGGAACTAGGAATATGCAACAAATCCACCATTAAAATACTCACTTAACCAGTGTCAGGCCTACAACTTCGTATGGATTCCTGGGAGGATATGAGTAGACAGGATAATTTACGACTAAAAGGAGCTCCAGAGGGCTTTGAGAAAACAGAGATGAAAGCCTTTTTTTGGTAATTGGCTAAATCAACAATTTCCAACTTCAAATGTGAATTTAAACGACACACAGAGAGTGTATAGGTAGGGTTGCCATATTTTGAAGAGCAAAAAAAGAGGACAAATTTGCTGACTTCTGTTTTTAACTACCGATCAGACTTTTAACTTGACATATGGCAACCCTAGTATGTGTCTGTATTTGTGTGTATGCACTCATGTAAGGGGTGTGTGTGGGAGTAGAGGAAAGACTAGAATATGAGAGAGGATAGATGAAGATTAAAATGAAAAGGGAAAGGAAGGGAAGAGGAAAAGGGGGAAGGGGAGGATTAAATGATTGAATGAGGGTAAAGAGTGCAAGTGAGAGTAGGAGTAGGGGTTTGGAGGTAAAAGTCAGAGTTCAAGACAGAGAATCAAGTTAAAAATGGAAGGTAGTTTAAAAAATCAAAATGTAAATATTTCTCCCCTTTCTTTGGGGTTAAAAATGAAAAACCAAAATGGAGATTCAAAGTAAGGTTTGAAGGAATAAACTGAAAGTTAAAAGGTTAAAATTTTTGGAGGTAGAGTTTGAGCAGCTGGCATGAGGTTCTCCCTAGCTCTGAGTCCTGGTATGCAGCTCTCTCCTGCCTCCTCGAATTGGCAGGGAGGGTGGGAGGGAGTTGGGGTGAGAATTTAGATAAAATGATAACAAAACAAAAATAAAAGGGGGGTATGTCAGGACTGGTCGTTGTCCTTTTCAGATCACCACACAAACGCTGCTTCTTCTCTTATAACTTTTTATTGCGTATTAATCTTATAAACAGTTCTTATCTTTAACTATTATTCCTCAGAGCCACTTATTTCAGATACCTTCTGAGCTCTGCTTCTCCGTGACCAGCAACTCTCCCAAAATGGCGAACGCGCCGTTTCTCTCGCTTTCCCGCTCTTTTTTCTAACTTCGCTTTCCCACTCTTTTTTCTAACCTCCTCAGAATCTGAGCTATAACTTAACCCTTGCCTTTCCTGTGAACATCCTGTCCCCCCCCCTGTTGTTCCTGTTGCTCTCTTATATTAGATTCACTGCTCTCCTCCCCGCCTTGTGGAAAGCTTTCTCCCTCTGGGAAACTGGAAACTTCTAACTCTTCCCTGACATCACCCCCTTCCCTAAGCCCCCCTTCCTCCTCCTCGCTCTCCTCTGTTTCTGAAGGACCGAACCCTATGAACTCCTCTTCCTCTCTATCTGTCTCTTCAAAAATTTCTTGAAGATGCCAGTTATGGGGTTTTAGCTTGTGGGGATATTTTCTATGAAATTCTTCTCAATTCTGGAATGTTTATTTTTTCTGTTGGTTCCCATGAGTTCTCAGATTCATCTAACCCTTTCCATGCAACCAAATACTGTAATTATAAAGGTAAAGGTAAAGGTAAAGGTACCCCTGCCCATACGGGCCAGTCTTGCCAGACTCTAGGGTTGTGCGCTCATCTTACTCTATAGGCTGGGAGCCAGCGCTGTCCGCAGACACTTCTGGGTCATGTGGCCAGCGTGACGAAGCTGCATCTGGCGAGCCAACGTAACACATGGAACACCGTTTACCTTCCCGCTGGTAAGCAGTCCCTATTTATCCTCTTGCACCCGGGGGTGCTTTCCAACTGCTAGGTTGGCAGGCGCTGGGACCGAGCGACAGGAGCGCACCCCGCCGCGGGGATTCGAACCACCAACCTTTCGATCGGCAAGTCCTAGGCGCTGAGGTTTTACCCACAGCGCCACCCGCGTCCCTACTGTAGTTTATACTGTAATAATACTGTAATTATCTCCTACTTATTCTCGAATCTAATATCTCTTCCACTTCGGTCTCCTTTCCCCCCATCACGGTGGGAAAAGGAGGTGGTTCCCTTGAAATTTGATACTTATGTCCTGGTACAAACACTAACAGTAAAGATCTATGAAATACAGGGTGTATTCTCATATTTTCAGGTAAATTAAGCTTAAAAGCGGCTGGGTTAATTTGAGCCTGCCACGGGTACCTCTCCTTCGGCAGGGGATGGGCTGCATGGTCCCCTAGGGGTTCTTCCTGCAGTCCTCCTCACAGGTCAGTCCCAGGATTGGACCTATTCTAGGTGACGTGCCTCCACATGGCCTACTCTGCCATTCTGATCCCTCTTGGCCTCTCCTCTGCAAAAGTGGCAGTAGCGGCAGCTCAGGGGCTGCTCAGTACAAGAGAGAGGCTCCCACAGTGCCTGTGCTGCCATGGGTCCCCCGGGCAAGTACACCCTGCAGTGGCAGCAATGCTTTTGGTGCTGGTGGTGCTGGTGGCAGCAGCACCAACACCAACGTGGGCTTCTCCTGTTCACAGGCCATGGCCTCCACCAGCCAAGCTGCAGAAAGAGACACGCAGGCCTGGCCGAAGGCTGCGGAGCCGCTGGAGAAGCGGGTGGTGGCAGCAGGCTGGCCTAGCAAGCCTATGCTGTGAATCCTGCAGGACTTCAGCAGCGACCCCAGCTGCAATGGGAGCTCGCGTTCCCCATCCTGACCTGATCTTCCTATATCAATGGCTAGTGATGGTCTTGCTTTGGCCTTCGAGCATGCTGTCTGCTTCTCCTTCTGGGGTATAGCTGTTCTACGTTGCGCTCCCGGAATGGCAGTTCGGAATGCATGCTCCCTTGAGGCTGGGCTTAAGGCAGGCTTGTCCAAAGTCCATATTGAGGGCCTAATCCGGCCCACCAGTCAATTTAATCTGGCTCCTGTGGCAGTTTATTTCCTGGGGTACATCCTAAAAAAAGCGTAACAGCTTTGGGGTAAAACAATAAAAAAGCTCAACAACTTCAATCCTAAAAAATTCACTTCATCAAATCTGGCCCTCTTTGAAAAAAGTTTGGACACCACTGGCTTAAGGTACCAAACAAACAAAAAATCTGGCACATTCTTCCTTAAAAGAACCAATTATGAAAGTAGCAAGAGAATCAACAGAATTGAATATGGAAGGGAAGAAAGTCCAAATTTATAATGCTTTATGCGTAGAGGCATTACAAAAAAGAAGAAACCTTAAAAAATAGAAAAATCCTGCTATGAGCTGCTGGAGTGAGATACATATGGAACTTCCCGTTTAAACTTATTATATTTGCAGACATCAAAACCCTGATAGTCTCCACTCCAACTGAAGCCAAATTACCACTGGAACAATTGGAAATTAATTCAGGAAGAGGCAGAAGAAGGAGAGGAGTAGAGCCAATATGGGTGGCATTGCAAGTCACAGAGAAATAAGAATACTAGGAGTTCATAAAGAAATCAGAAACAACATTCTTCTGCAAACTGACTTGTTTAATTTTTAATTTTCATAACTATATACTATATATTATGCCCAGTGCTAGAATATTAGAGTGTAACTGTTGAAGAAAATGGTGAAGGGAGAAAGTGAAGGAAAGCTGAAACAAGTATTTCCTTTTTCTTAGCAAGTACAATAAAATATTAACTGTTTGAAGTTGGGGGGGAGGAGGAAAGAATGAGAACTGACTCATGCCCTGTTTATACTTCCTACCTGTGGACTCCTAATTGAAATCCACATTGAATCTCTACAAAGGGATTCTATGGAGAGCAGTATTTTAGACTTTGCTTTATTTTTGCATTACACTGCAATGCTAGGAGGGAAGGGGACCGGAAGGGAGACTAAACAAGTCCAGAAGAATTCATAACTTTTTGAAGCTACTAATACTTAAACTTGACACTAGCTGTAGTGAATTGGGCTGTCGGGTGTAAGGCCTAAATAACATTTGCAGTCAGAATTTTTTTCCTATGAGGATAAATGTTAACATGAGCATTAAAATCTGCTCATGGCCTAGGAAACCCTATTAAAAGGAGAAGGGTTTGGAATGAATTGAAACGGAAATCCAGATATTATTTTCCTACAAGAAACCCATCTTTAAAAAACAATTAGAGTTAAATCCATTAATAAATCAATCCAAGGCAATGTGGTACTCTGCTGCTCAATTTTTTTTAAAGAGCAAGTATTTGGATTTCCCCACATAAAGGCGCATTCTCTATTTGCCCATGAGTGTGCCTGTGAACCCAGAAAAGGGGAGCACTCTGGAGAATCCTCATGGCTCACAAGGAGACCCACCCCAGAGCCCGAAGAGGATGTTCTCATGAGCTGGAGGTCCATGGCACTTGTTCTGGCCTCCCCGCCTAACAGCTGATGTTCAAGGTAGTGCAGGATTAGCTGCTGCTACCCTCTGTGTCAGCTGTGCAAGCCTCGTTGCCCCTCCAGGGTACTCCCAGTTACACGATTTCGGTTACACACGGGGAGGCCTGGAATGTAACCCCTGTTACGTTTAAAGAAGTAGGGATTTTAAAAGACATAAGATGACGCTTTATTTTCCTGAAAGACACCTTAAATGGTGAAAACTTAACTTTGGGTTCGATTTATAGTACAAATTTGGGGGCGGCGGCAAAAAGAATTCATTGAAGTGATATTAAATAAATTAAAGGATTTTCAGGAAGGCAGACTACTTTTAGGAGGTGATCTAAATTGGGCATTAGACCCAAAGAGAGATCAAAGGGGGAAACTAAGGCATTCTCCTACACATAGCTGTCAACTTTTCCCTTTTCTTGCGAGGAATCCTATTCGGAATAAGAGAATTTCCCTTAAAAAAAGGGAAACGTTGACAGCTATGCTTCTACACATCCAGGCAACCTAAAAGATCTCCTTTGTCAATAAGCATTAATAGATCTAAGGAGGGCACTAAACTCATTGGAGGGTGATTTTTTATTTTTCCAAAATTCTAATAACTCATCAGTAAAACAAAATCAGAACTACTATGTCTGAATGTCCCATCAGAAGTACAAAAGTACAAGTTAAAGCGAGTTTTAAACTTTGTCCAAAATATATTAAATATTTGGGAATCAACATGACAAAATCCTGGAAACAATTATTTAAAGCTAACTTTTCACCAGTGGGGAAAAGTGTTACAAAGAATCTTGAAAGATTGTTAAAGACATCTATTTCCTGGATGGGTAGGGTAGCATCAGTTAAAATGATGATACAACAACAACAACAAAAACCATATTTGTTTCAAACCTACACTGGTACAGTACCTTGGTTGTCGAATGGCTTGGCTCCCAAACAAATCAGCTCCTGAATGTCGCAAAGCCAGAAGTAAGTGTTCTGGTTTGCAAATGTTTTTGGAAGCTGAACGTTGAACGTGGCTTACGCGGCTTCCAGTTGAGTGTAGGAAGCTCCTGCAGCCAATCAGAAGCTGCGCCTTGGTTTTCGAATGGTTCCAGGAGTCAAATGGACTCCCGGAATGGATTAAGTTCGACAACCAAGGTTCCACTGTATATGTATTTGAGCAAAGACCATAAAGAAATGGCAAAAAAGATTGTAGGCTTTATTCATCAGGGCAAGAGACTTAGACTGTGATTATTTTATCAGTATTCCTGGAGATGGGGGTATGGGTCTACCATATTTGCAAAGATACCATGGTGCAACCCACATACAAAATGTAATTAGTATGATAAATAATGTAAAAGAGAAGCTTTGGATCTAATTGGAATTTGATAAACATGTGCAACACAGAATATCAGGTATTTCATTTTTTTTATTACAAAACTATATTTGAAATGATAACAAACCCAATCCTGGAAACAAAATTAACGCCACCTAAATCACCATTGATTCCCTTCGCATTGCACACTTCCTTTTACACACAATAGAGAATTGATTGATATGAAATGGAAAGAAAAAGGCTTGTACAGATTGATTCACTTTTATGAAAGTTATATCTCTCTACAGCAAGGCAAATAATGGAAAGAATGGAAGGATGTGATCTATCAGGTGATGCATTTTATCTCAAATTCAGCCATTAAATCTCAAGCAATTAGACAAATGACACCATTTGAAAAACTAATTCTGAATATGACTGAATACTCCCCTCCCCAGAATGTACAATTTTATACAAAATATTCACTGACCTAGTCATTGGGCAGTGCTCAGCTATTAAAACAAAACTGGTAAAAGGACCTAGGTGTAGAAACTGAAGAAGCAAATTGGAATGACAAACCCCCCCCCTTAACATCACCCCACATTAGAGAAAACTCTTTTAACTTAATATATGGATGGCATCTAACACCTGTAAGACTCCGTTATATGGACTAAGCATCCTCTGCAGCAGGCTGGAGGGGATGGATGCAAGGTAATTGACACAATTTTCCAAATGTGGTGGACATGTGAATTAGTGCAACCATTTTAGGAAAGGGTATTTGCAGAAATGAGCAAAATTAGGAACCAAATGTACAGTGCCAAGCCATGTCTAGGTTTATTAACAATTTTTAAAGATACTCAAATTATTCCACAGGGAACTTGATAATAATAATTTATTATTTGTACCCCGCCTATCTGACAGGGTTCCCACAGCCACTCTGGGCGGTCTTTCTCTTGTTAGCAGCACAGTTACTTATAGCAAAAAAATTGAAAGGACTTGATCACCATCTACACATCACACAATGGGAGCAGAACATATAGACAATTACTGTATCTGAGAAACTGAGAGACTACAAACCCTGAATGATGCATCCAACAGCATTCAAAACTCACATTGTTCTAGGCGCATTTTGCAACAGGGAATTTTATTAATGCGAGCAATTTCTGAACTCTGGACTCAGTACTATGCCTAAGATTTCAGATTAAAACTGCCATTTCTGGAATGAAAGGGGACCTTTTTCTGCCTCCTCACTTCCAGCCACCCTCTGAGGACTGGAGAAGGGATCCTCATAAGAATATTAGTGGGGTGGGCAGGGGAAGTATGGCTTTGTTTTTTGCAGTCTTCAGATAAGGACTAGACCACATGAAAAATGAATAATAAGACGTTAGCAGCAGTTCATTCATTTTCAGCTTTGTATTCCTGTTATAAAAAGCATGCCTAGACATTCAGTTGCAGCGCCCATAACCTAGGTCTCGGGTGCCATTTAGCTACTAGCTCTCGTATTTCAGTTTCTAACACTGGCATCCAGTGTGTAAAATTTTCTTGAAATATGGCACCCCTTTATAAAACGTTCAAATGAACACCCTCATGACTGGCACCCCCACATACAAACAGATTTTTTGGGGGAAATTGAACCATTTGTCTTCTGTGGGATGTTTTGAAAATTTTATGTTTATGCTTATATTCTTTTTCTTGAAAATTCATAAAATATTTTTAAAATAATACTTTTTTTGGAGTATGCATAGCTTGTAAAGTACATTTAAAAAGGTATTAACTTTCTGCTGAATTTAAAAAGTGACAGATGAAAAAGGGCACAGTGCAATATGCTCTGTAGCTTGGGTTTTGTTCAGTTTTCCATCCTGTCTCTCTCTCCCCCCCCCCCCCCCAATTCCTTGAGACTGGAGCTTGACTCCGTTCTTGAACTTGGGAATCCGAACAACAGATGGTGCTGTTTCAAATTAAAAAAATTTAAACTAAGATCCATCAGCTGCCAACATGAAACACTCTTCTTTTTTCTGAAGGGAAGGAGCTCATTATCAAGAGTATTTAAGCAAAGTAGGTATTTAATCTTCCTTAATCATTTGCATTCTTGAGAAGAAGGATACCAGTGGCAGCTGTCATGCCAGGCCAAGCCCTGTGAATATGCTTGCTTGTAATTACTTCACAAAATCTATTTTAATTCTGTTCACGCTGAGTACAGTCAAAACTGAAGCCCAAAAGTGAGAAATGTTTTCACAAGCACCTCATTTATAATTAAATTGATTTCTTTTCTATCTTATTCTCTAGTCGTTCAGGAAGGGCCTAATACTTCTTAGGAACTTGCAATAGAAGCTTAAAAAGTTTGTTGTTGTTTTAAGGCTGTTTTTCCTTTTTCAATAATGTAAGTTCAAGTTTAGGACTCCATATCTTTGGCAAACTGTATGCTACCATGGATCCTGTTGCTCAGTTCCCATGTTACCCATTAATATTATTTCAGTTTGTTAGTCACTTGCCACATAGAAGTCTCCAAGTGACTTACAACATTTTAAGAGCACGAAGCATAATATAAAAACACTAAAAAGGACAAGACTTGATGATAAGTCATACAATAACCAGTAAAACAGACCCAATAATTCAGCAGCAAAAGCGTGCCATCCCTAGACAGCAGAATCATTTTACACCTTCAGTAAATTCCAAAAGGATTGTAAAATCCAAAATCCAAATGTCATGTAAAAGTCAGGGTGTGTTCAGTCACAAGTGCCACCCTCCCTGTGCTTAATGTTTGTTTCCCAGTAAATTTGCCCATGCTTTTTACCAGAGTAATTTCCCTATCACTGGGGTTCTGAAATCTTTCATGGAGTATGTTGGAGTTTTTCCTCTTGATTAAAGAGCTGGTCAATAAGGGAGCCTTTCAGTGACTTCATAAAACATGGAGGCAGTTTATCTAATGAAACTGTGTTTCCACCAAGTGGAGAGCACGAAGAATATATGAAATACTCTTGTGGAGTGTATTTAAATGCCTTTATTCCACAGAAGGCAGAGGACAGGGGAACTTGTATCTACAGCTGCATCTTTATCAGAGTCCCTTGAGTGGAACGTTCTTTTTCCTAGTGCACTGTTTCCTGATTCTGTCCTCTTCAGTATGTTCTTGGAAGCTTTGCATGTTCTGTATAGTGCATAAGCACTTCTCATTGTTGAAATTACTTGACTGGACCCACACATATAGGTTTGTGGACAAAATAGCTAGGTGTTTTGTTTTTGATCACTCCTTCTGCTCCCTTCCTTTCAGGAGCTGCTAAAACTAGGAACACTTTTATCTCTGTTGTGCTGGCCTATGTGGTGCTGGTCAGAAGATTCCTTGAAATGTGGGGTGTTCTTGAGTGCTAAAGTGATTCTTTCTCACCCAGGAAGCGTATGAGCTCCTTCAGTGTGGAGAAGTTATAAAGTGCACTGGTGCTGAGACGGGATCTTTTCTCTCAGTTTGCTTTGGGGCAAGCAAGAAGCAGTAAGAATGATTTCATTTCCAAAGCTCAGTGCAAAGCGATGAACACACACACACACACACACACACACACACACACACCCGTTCTCATCTGAACTCTCTATGAGTATGCCAGAGGACTTGGAAGGAGTCAGAGCTGGAGTCTTGCACTTGACGCATAAAAAAGCACTCATCCTCTTGAGTGTTGTGCAAAGTGCAGAGAAGTAATGGCAGCATAGATGTAGTGGGCTGGCTGGTATACAAATTGAAAATGAAATGAAATGAAATGAAAGGGTCAGAGACCTGTTACTAGTTCTGCAGCAGGCTCCCTGTCACCAGCGTCCTAGAGTCACCCAGTTAGTGTAAGAAAAACACTGGGGCCTAATTTGATCAGTAGAATATTTGGTATCTGGTAGGTAAAGGGACCTTTGACCATTAGGTCCAGTCGTGACCGACTCTAGGATTGCGGCGCTCAAGCCGCTTCTGGTGAACCAGAGCAGCGCACGGAAATGCTGTTTACCTTCCCGCCAGAGCAGTACCTATTGTATCTACTTGCACTTTGATGTGCTTTCGAACTGCTAGGTTGGCAGGAGACTTGCCTCGTGTCCTTAGTTTCCCTCGTTATGTTAATTTGTTACAGTTTTCTTTATTATTAAAGCTTAGTTTACATTTACGTGAGCCACATATTTTTCTCAAAGAAAAAGAAACTCTGCTGAGGAAAGGTGTGGAATGTCCAAAACTCTGTGTTTGAGGGGATATTCCCAGTTTACCAGGTGGATTTACCGTACTTTTCTCTCTATAACACGCAGATTTTTTCTCCTAAAAAGTAAGGGGAAATGTCGGTGCGTGTTATTGAGCGAATGTGTGGTCCCTGGAGCTGACCCTCCCGAGCGCAGGGGCAAAAATCAGGCAAAAATCATGGAGGAGGGAGCTCCGTGAGACAGGAAGCTGTTGCTTTCCTGCATTCTGCCTCAGGGTCTTACTGCCCACCCTCTTCTGTTTCGGTTGCTGTTTGCTCAAACGGAACAAAGAGCAGGCAAATCCCCTCCCCCCCAGGCAAGCAGAGGGGAAAGGAAAGGATCGCGTCAGTCCTTCCTTCTAATTCCTCTCCGTGCTTATGCAGGTGGGGGAGAGAGAGAGAGGGAGGGCTGGCTTGGGTGGCTGGGTGGGGGAAAACTTTTGCTTTCCTTTCCTCCCTCCCTTTAAACCCCTCTCCTGCATTCTTAGCCAGCTGCTTCTCTGCACACCCCTCTCGTGCTCCTTGTCCCTTCTGTATTTTTCCTTCCCTCCCCACTTGAAACGTGGTTACAAAGCATGGATCCACATGGATCCTCAGGATCTTTGCATTGGGCCACACCAAATTCACCATCACATCACATTACATGTCCATGGCTACAGCCTGCACCCAAAAAAATCACGCACCCACTGTTGCCTGGGGCTGCAGTGGTGCAAAAACATGGTTACAAAGCATGGATCCACATGGATCCTCAGGATCTTTGCATTGGGTCACCCCAAATTCACCATCAGATCACATAGCATGTCCATGGCTACAGCCTGCACCAAAGAAATCACGCACCCACTGTTGCTGGGGCTGCAGTGCTGCAAAAACGTGGTTACAAAGCATGGATCCACATGGATCCTCGGGATCTTTGCATTGGGTCACCCCAAATTCACCATCACATCACATTACATGTCCATGGCTACAGCCTGCACCAAAAAAATCACGCACCCACTGTTGCCCGGGGCTGCAGTGCTGCAAAAATGTGGTTACAAAGCATGGATCCACATGGATCCTCGGGATCTTTGCATTGGGTCACCCCAAATTCACCATCACATCACATTACATGTCCATGGCTACAGCCTGCACCAAAAAAATCACGCACCCACTGTTGCCCGGGGCTGCAGTGCTGCAAAAACGTGGTTACAAAGCATGGATCCACATGGATCCTCCGGATTTTTGCATTGGGTCACCCCAAATTCACCATCAGATCACATGTCTGTGGCCACAGCATGAGGCACAAAAATGATACATCCACTGTTTCTTCAGAATTTTTTCCCCTTGTTTTCCTCCTCCAAAAACAATGAGCGTGTTATGGTCAGGTGCGTGTTATAGAGCGAAAAATACGGTATTTTGTTAATTATCCACCCCCCCACCTTCACAACAGTTAGCACAAAAGGCAGAGCTTTTTAGCCACTGAGAAGTCTTCTCATCCTTTGTGCTGACTGTAGTCAAAGTGAAATGAAGTGACTCAGCCACTGAGGATTGGCCCCTAGGGTCACTCTAGAGAAGACCTGCTTCAAAACTAAGCATTTAGGAACACCAACAACACACGGTTCAAGGAGAACGGTGTGTAAGTTCTGTTACTTGCAATAAAACTTCAAGGAAAACATGAATTACGTTACTCAGAAAAAAGGATATTGAAGTACTCCAAATGATTTTCCCATACCAAGAAAATAGTCGATCTAGCTGAGAGGCTGCATGTGGAGATCTACATTGTTCGTTGCCATGAATCCCTATTTATCATTACTGTATAAGATTATTGTATAATCTTAGAAGGGAGCATGGCCATGACTATCAAGAAGGGACTCTGAACTTGCTACTGCTGTACTTCATGCTTTGTGCTGGATGACCTGGAAAGAGCAGGGAGTAGATTTATCCCTTGGGCATTACCAACTTATATAGAACATTACTTGTGCCCAGAGGCGCCATCTTCTGAAGAACATTGAGGGGCTGCATGTGGTGTCGTGCAATGTCTTGTTGTCACTCTGTGTCTAGCTCCGTGTTCAGCTTTAACAAGGGGTTGGGGGGGGGGGCTTTAAAAAAAAAAAGTTTAAGGATGCCTCAGCCCCCTGGAGCCTATGTTTGTGTTGTTCCTGGTTCATTCAAAAGTCTGTTCTGGCTTTGTGTAGAAGCAGAAGGGAGCCTCTGACTTGTTCCTACACACTGCTGTGTGTGGAACATACACATTGGCCCTGTGTGTGAATTGGCCCTTTGTCTCTCATTTTGGAGTGTCTGTGGCTCTCAATCTTGTATTAAACGTTCTATTTCAGCGATTGAACACCCCACCCTCTAAAGAGTGCAATTGCCATTTCATTATTATTATTTTTAAGCATTGTTTTCTTTCTCTGTGTTTATTTTGCCTGGAACATCATTGAATAACAAAATTAGCCAGATCTAAATGATTTGCTGACTGTTTGCTTGTATGTGTATTTAAACGTGTCACTGAGAGGCCTGTTGTACTTAATTAAGTACTTGAGCTGTGAAACATTATTTTAAGTTGAAACAAGCCTGCTACATTTTGGCTTTAGGATGCAGTTGGAAACTTTTCTTAGCTAATTGTATTTATGTTGCCTCCAATTAAACAAGTCTGCCTGCATTAAAAAAACCCCGAAATAGTTTCGAACCTACACCCTTGTGCAAATTAATTGAAACAAGCAATGTAGTTTATTGTACAAAACTCATATATACATGTACAAAACTCACATATAGATACATTAGTAATGGATATGACCTCCGCTATTTTTAAGCAGCATTTGAACATGGTTTGGCATGGAGTCAACTACTTTCGAACAGTCACTGTTGATTTTTGGATCCCTGTACCACACTTGAATCAGTGCCTGAATGAGCTTCTCCATAGTCATACAGTCTACAGCAGGGAGGCGACTTTTGCATATAGCCCACAAATTCTCAGTGGGATTTACGTCTGGGGAATTCCCCAGTACCTGTAGTTGCTGCTGTGTCATGAATTTCGTCACCACTTTTGATGTGTGACAGGAGGCTAGGTTCTGCTGCAATATCCCAGTACCGTCAGGATGCCTCTTTTCCAGCTCTGGAATGACTCTCTTTTGTAGAACCTTCAACATATTGTGGTGAGCACATCATTCCTTCTATTGGTTTCAGGTTCACCATAATGATCGATTGACTTTTCGTGTTTGTGCAGGATTATGAGTAAGATAGAAAACATTCTTTGTTTCATTTAATTTGCACAAGGTGTATATGTTGCAAGAGCTCTGTGGATTTCCCTTTCAGAATTTAGTTAATAGTTTGATGATTTTTAGGATTGATCCAGAACTTCTATCTCTTTTCCCCATTTAATGTTAGTTTGGATGGTTACAAACAAACAAACAAACAAACAAACAAACAAACAAACAAACAAAAACACCCACAGCCTATTTTCATCACTTGTTGTTTAGTCACATTTGCATTGTATTGAGGTTGTTCTTCTCTGTGTCAATTCCTTGTTGCTATATGATCTTCTATTTTTTGTTGATGACATTACATTATTACTTCACAATCCCATATGGGTCACTGCAGTTAGTGTGGGCACATGAGGCTGATGTTTGTGAGTGTGAAAAAACTTAGCCAGGGAAGGAAAAGGTTACTACTGAAGAACAACAACAAAAAACACAAATAATCAGAGGCAAGAGTGCCTTCCTCCCAACCCTCATCTGTTCAGTTTCATTGAATTTGCTACTTTCAAAATAGTATTAAAATTGGCAAGTAACGAAATCAGAGAACATTCAGTGCAACTCGGATTGTTTTGCTTCGGAAAAGCAGATTTCAGTATGTAAATTTATCAAAATAAGATGATACAGGGGTAATGTGGTAAGGATGAACTGTAATCAGATCCCCCAAATTGAAAAAGTATATTATATTGAAAATGTGAAGCATGGGTTCTGTTGGTACTGAACTGTGTTTTAACATTTATAGCATACTAAGGCAATATTAAGAGAGTCACCAGGTTGCTGAGTTGCTGTTGCTATTGCTCTGCTTTGCTGATCTCCTTGTGTCTGTGTATTACATCATCAAAAGTGCTGTGAATCCATTTTCTTACTGCCAGGACAAGTGTTTTCCATACTGGCTTTGGCAGTATATAAATAAAACATATAGCTATTGGAGGTTGGCTTATGTGCTGTGCTAGGAGTTTGATTTGAAAGTGACACTTGCAGTTTACTCCTGATCTTGCAAACCAGCCTTTCAATTTGGGGTGCTATTCACTTAGGGTGAATAGCAATTATTACAAGTGTCATGTAATAACAAATATTACAACTGTCATGGACGCTTTAGCTGAGATTCCTTCATTGCTGGGGGTTGGACTAGATGGCCCTTGGGGTCCCAACTCTACGATTCTATTATTTTATTGTTCAAAATTATACAGCACTCTTCCTTGAAAAAGCCTTTTATTAAGGGAAAGTGGAAAGACCGTTGTTAGTATGGCTGCTGTCACCTGGAAGAATCTATTGGGGATGGGGATGACTTGGTACTTGCATCATCCTCTAAAACAAACCTGTAACAGTATGTTCACATGGAAATAAGATTACCAAGAGGAAAACAAAATATGAGCACCAACTTTGCCATCTTGTTCCTAACATTTAAAATATCGGAAGTAATGTAATGAGTAGTACCCTCTTGCATTTAATTTATTTGTCTCTCCAAGCGCTGAAATAAGTGTACAGTGGTACCTCTGGATGCAAATGGGATCCGTTCCGGAGCTCCATTCGCATCCTGAGCAGAACGCAACCTGCGCATGCGCAGGTCACAATTTGCTGCTTCGCATGGGTGTGACATCATTTTGAGCGTCTGCGCGAGTGGTGAAACCCGGAAGTAACCCATCCCGTTACTTCAGGGTTGCTGTGGAATGCAACCTGAAAACGCTCAACCTGAAGCTACTTTAACCCCGAGGTATGACTGTACATGAAATTATAATGTACATACATACATACAAGAGAGGCTACTTCTAAGCTCACTAGTCAGGAGGCACCATTTATTGTCAGTAGTTTTTTTGGGTTGAGCTTGGAAAATAGAGCTTAAGCTGTCTATCTGTTGAGTTCAAAGTGGTGTGCAGTTTTCATTGTTGGTAGTGTATCTGGAAGATTGACTGCCCTTCAAAATGCAGAAAATACACTTTCATTTTATTTTTAGTTAGAACATTTCAGAACACCTTGTTCCTGTTTTTATATTGAATCCAATACCCTAGAGTCGGACACGACTGGCCCGTACGGGCAGGGGTACCTTTACCTTTACCTTTACCTTTTTATACCACCCCAAAGACTTTGGGTGAAGGTAATGCATTAAAAAAAGCCAGTGGAACAAACTACTTTAAATGCTGTCCCAAGATAATTTCCACATATCTACTTTAGCTGTGAGCATTAAAACTTCCTCAGACATGGATCCCTGTAACAACTCAATGCTCGGACGATTCTGGAGGTGGGACTGCTGCAATTTCAAGAATTCCTCATCAGTGTGCAGTTGACACTCTGACTTGGCACATCACTGACACAAGAGTGCTCTCAGATTATCTTGGATTGTGATGCGAGATCAGTATATAGGAAATGGCCCTCTTCTAAGTCAGACCAATGGTGTTTCTAGCTCAGTACTGTCTGTACTGAGTGGTGGCAGCTCTCCAGGTTCTCTCCCAGACATGCTTGGAGATACCACTTATTGAACCTGGGGTCTTTTGCATTATGTGCTCTAACACTAAACTTTGTCCCTTTCCTAAATGATAAATGAGTATGTAGCTTCTATTGTTCGTCTATATCCAGGGAAGCTATTGTATATTCTCAAGGTTCTTGTAGTTTGAAAAAGAAGGTGGTGGCAGACCTCCCTCCAGTTGCTTCACACATGCCATGCTTTCTTGCCATGTTGCTTTTACATCTGCTCATGGACCTGCATAAGTTAGTGCTACTTTGGCTCAAGGTCCATTGGATCTCAGCTAGAATATGTATATCATCCCAACTACTTACAGCACCATGTAATGATGCCTCTCTGAGTGGCTGGCATAATTGTGTTAATATTAGTGATTTTCCTTGGTCTGAGGAATGTGCCAAAAGAAGCCATTGTGGGTAGCCACATCAATTTAATTTTCTATCTTGCATTAGTCACTGCAGATACCTGCAACAAAGATGAATGTTCATTACTCTTTAGTTCATGAATAATGAAGTATAGAAGGGAACTAGAACAATCTTTGCTTGCTCAGTATCTTAGACTGACATACTGATGAATCTATGCTTTTTCTCTTACATGTGACTGACTTTGAATTTACTAGCTGTATAATGTGGGAAAGGCAAGGCTCGCTTACATTTTCATTGAGCTGAAGTATGTCTGATGAAAGACTCCTGAGTGTAATTAGGTTACTGCAAAGTGCCTGGATGTTCCTGGATATGACCAGTCAGCTGATGTAGGAGAAATTAAGGATATACTGGTAACATTTAAATTCTCAGTTAAAAAAAACACTGAACAGCTAACTGCTTTTGCAGTCTCATTCCGCTGTAACTTGAAGACCTAGGGAGCGGGTGGCGCTGTGTTCTAAACCACTGAGCCTCTTGGGTTTGCCAATCGGAAGCTTGGCAGTTCAAGTTCGTGTGAAGAGATGAACCCCTGTTGCTCTGTCCCAGCTCCTGCCAACCTAGCAGTTCAAAAGCATATCAGCGCGAGTAGATAAATAGGTACTGCTGTGGCAGGAAGGTAAACAGTGTTTCTGTGTGCTCTGGCACTTGTCACGGTGTCCTGTTGTGCCAGAAGCGATTTGGTCATGCTGGCCACATGACTCGGAAAGCTGTCTGTGGACAAACACTGGCTCCCTTGGCTTAAAGTGAGATGAGTGCCGCACTTCATTGTCAAGTTTGACTGGACTTAACCATCCAAGGGTCCTTTACCCTTTACCTAATTTGAAGACATATATGCAAAAGCAGTGGGACTGTTATCAGTCTTAGAGCTGAAGTGATGTGTGAATCCTGAAATAGAGTTCAAGTAATCTTTTCAGTGAGTTTCTGCTAGTGAAACTGTTGTCATCTGTTGTACAACATTAAATGTCACCTGTCCTCTATCTAGCACAAGAGTTTTTGTACCAGCAGACAGAAAATGTTGGATACAGCCCTGTTAAATGTTTATTTTGAAATGGGGGGGGGGGGGTCTGGGGTCACAAAAGACTTATTTTATAATGACCTCCGAGTGGGGAACCCAAAGTTGCTGTCCATTGTTAATGTGCATATATATATGTGTGTGTTCGTGTTCTCTATATACATAGAGAGAGGGTGGGACCATCTTTGTGATCCTGGGGGTGGGGAAACACAGAAAACACCTTGGTGAATGGAATACTTCCCTGTATCAGGAAGTTTTTAAGGTTTAATATTTTACTATGTTTTATATATAATACTTTGGCCACCTCATGAGAAGAGAAGGCTCCCTGGAAAAGACCCTGATGTTGGGAAAGATGGAGGGCACAAGGAGAAGGGGATGACAGAGGACAAGATGGCTGGACAATGTTCTCGAAGCTACAAACATGAGTTTGACCAAACTGCAGGAGGCAGTGGAAGACAGGAGTGCCTGGCGTGCTCTGGTCCATAGGGTCACGAAGAGTCGGACACGACTAAATGACTAAACAACAACAACAACAAGTTTTACATATGCTGTAAGCCGCCTAGAGTGTCTGGGGAAACCCAGCCAGACGGGTGGGGTATAAATAATAAAATAATTATTACTGTTGCTACCCCTGCTGTAAATGGGTTTCTGGGGGGTGTTTTGTTGCACAGTCTGCTATTCTGCTCTTCAGTAGGAGATTCTCCAAGAGCCCTGGTCTCCTGTTGTCACATTCTTTGGTGGGTCTGTGAGATAGAAACACACAGGAGGATATTGACTCCTTTGCCTCCACCCCATATGACAGATTCTTCTCTGTCAGTAGAGCAGTAGGACTGGCATTCAGAGTCTATCCAGCTGTGGTCGTTTCCTTACATGGGGCTGCACACACTCACTTGAAAAGCAGCAGTTGCAGGTAACCAACTCTCTGTTGCATTGCAAACTATCATATTTTTCTAAAGATACCATGAAAACAATTGTATGGTGGCAATTGCTTTAGCACAAAGGGTTTTTTTTATTGATAGGTGTACATTTTCTATAAACCTGAATGTGCTTCTTTTTGTAAGCCTTCATTCTTTTTTCCTGTCCCCTCAAGCGTCCTCTTGAATCAAATAAATGGCAAACTCTTGGGATCATTTATCAGAAAAGATGGTGTTATGTTTTTAAATATATATTTTGGGTTTTTTTATTGCTAGTAGGGGGGTGACAAGGTTGCATGCCTACAGGCAAAAAATGGAGATTTATCGCTTTGGTAATATACACGTTTCCGTTTCCATTTCCATTCATGTAAGCCTGCCTGTGTTAATGTTACATTGCTGCTTCTGAGATTGGTAGTATTTTATTATTAATATAACTGGCCAAGCTGAGCGTGTGTCCTTGCAATTTAGTACAGAAGATAAGAAGGTTCAGTTGTATAAAAATCTCAAATGGAAACTGAATAGGGCATAAAAATTTAACAGCTCATATGCAGATAGAACATTTTGACATCTGAAAATAGTTTTGCCTATATTACTTGTATATAGACTATTTAAAAGAGTAAGACTATTTTAAAGTGCTAGGCATTTCAGTTTGTTTTCAGTTTGGTTACCTGACTGAGAAGTGTGTAAACAATAATGATCTCCCACTTACTCTGTCACACACATGCCCAGTCTGCTGCACATTGCCAAACCATAAATGAACAAGCCCGTGTGGATGAGTGCATGGAATGAAAATCACAGCCAATTTACTCCTCCCAGTTCTTCCTGCTGCCACACTACTCAAAGCTAATCCATGTTTTGGTTTAGTGTTATGTCCAAACTTAGCTTCATGATTTATCTTACTCCGGACAGACTATGAACAGTAAGCCAATATTTTTGGGGGGAGGTTAAGCAGAAGAAAAATGATAACACCAAATAAAATATCAAGCACTTGAATAAAAACAGTGTTGAAAGTGATTAATGGTAATCTCAGGCATTTTGGGATTTTGGATGCATAATTACAGCCTACTTATTAAAGTGGGGGGGAATCTAAACTAAATTAGATTTTGGGCCAGGAGTATCCATAGAAAGAAAATTCAGGTAGTGACACTTTCAGCTTTCCTCCATTCTGTTCAGACGGTCAGTGAGGTTGATGATCGCTCTGGGCACTGTGTGAACTTACTGCGTGAAGTGGCACCTCAGTATGGGTTAGGCATTATGAAGGCAATGAGTATATTCAGATAATCAGTATCGCTGTGGGAGCCAATATGGTATACTGCTTAGAGTGCTGGACTAGGGCTATAATGACACTGTTTCAAATCCTTACTCAGCCATAAATCTCACTGGGTAACCTTGAACCAATCTCTCAGCCTAACCTACATTAGGAGACTGGTTTTGAGGATAAAATGGGCTTATGAAGAAGTTGTATGTTAAATATATGGGGACATGGGATAGGGCCTTCTGACTCAGAGAGAATGAGTAAAGGAAATAGAAGTAATTTCACTTCCTTACAAATAAGACTCAGAGAGAGTAAGTAAAGTAAATAGAAGTAATTTCACTTCCTCACAAATAAGAGCGGTGTGAGCTACCCATGTCTAGGAATGCAGCTCTGTTTTCTTAATCCCTTCATGCACTAACTAGCACTCATGCATGGTTATGTTTGGCTGCAATTTTCCATAAACCACTTCTCAGGCAAATATAATAATTAAATGTACAATTTATTAAACCACCCAGAGTCCCGTCTTGACTTGAAGATTATCAAAACTGCCTCTTAGTAGGGACTTGGTGAGAATGTCAGCAGTCATCTCTTTGGTTTGGCAAAACACCAATTCAGCAAGTCCATCTTGTATCATATCACACATGTAGTGGTATTTCATCCCAATGTGCTTAGTTCTTGTGTGAAACATTTTGCTCTGAAATAGTTTCAGACAGCTCTGGTTGTCTTCTATCAGTCAAACTAGTTTTTTCTGAAACAACCCAAATTCCATAGTCATTTGCTCAATCTAGACCAGTTTTCTGCATATCTAAGTTGCAGCTACGTGCTCTGATTCTGTGGAAGAGAAAGCTACACATCCTTGTTTATAAGTGGCGCAGGAAATAGGACCATTTCCAAACATAAAGAGGAATCCAAATGTTGACTTGTAAAATCTCTATTTTTTCAGCATCTTTTTTCACAAGTTGCATGGATGCTGTCCAGATTTTGCATTTCGTGCCATATAATACAATGTGTGTTATACTGCTGTTGATTTTTTGTTTGAATTGTGTGTGTGTGTGTGTGTGAGAGAGAGAGAGAGAGAGAGAGAGAGAGAGAGAAATCCTCATTATAAACCACTGTAGGACCACTTCTGTGGACAACAACATGAACGAAAACCTACCACACACGGTTCTTGTAAGGTTAAAGTAGTGGTGGTGAAGGGCTGTGTACACTGCCTTGAGCTCCTTTGAGGAAAGGCAAGACACAAATGTATTAACAAAATGTATTCCCCCACTCCAGGCTGTAAATCTTGCCAGTGCCCTTGTTTGTAGCATCACATGTATAGTTTCTCTACAATAACTGAAAAGCTATTGCATATCTAGTTCTTTAACCAACCATGGCCTTGTATATATGCCATCAGTGTTGTAAACATAACCCTCTTTCTCTTCAAGTTGTTCTGGGGAATTTTGGAGTTCCTTGGAAGTTTATCAGGAGCTCCTTGGTGAAATTAGCAATGGTGAGCAATTCCCCCAAAGACCTCTTTGTCTGCAGTGGACATATGGGAAGGCAGAGTTGGCTGTGTTCCACCTGTATTCTCAAGTCATGTGTGTCAGTAGTGAGACCCAGTAGAAGTGGCTAGAATGGGTTCCTTGATGCAGGCGACTTTAATGCTATGTGATGGACCAGAACCCCTAACCTGGGATCACCTCTGAGGTATTCCTGAAATGTTTTGGGATGCTGGTCTAGGCTTCCAAGTCAGCAGTCAGATGGATGTTCCTTTGTAGAGCTCCTTCTGCTAAATTGCTGGCTCAGGCTTCCACTGTGGTTGCCAGCTGACTTTGTGCTCTGTAAGCTAGAAACACCTGTGATCATGATGCTGACTATTCTGTATTTGCCCTGCAGGGGATATAGTAGAGTGCCCTGCCCTTCAAAATTGGGGTGGGGGTGGAATCTTACATGTTTGCAAGAAAGACAGTGTGTGCAAGAGAGAGAGAATGCAAGTACTTCACTGCTAAGTATTAGAATTAAATGTATTTTTTTCAAAAATGTGTAAAATAATACTTAATCAACTGTGCATTAAGTAGATGCAGAATGTTGACTTTCCACTTTTTAAAGCCTAAATTCAATCAATCTCTTCAAATAGTGCTATATTATAAATAAATAGTAATAATATATGCCTTCATCACATGGGACTTTTGATATTCATACTCCACAGTGTGTGTACCTCCAATATATACAATACTGCCAATGAACAGAGGAGCCACAGTGCCACCTCCTGCTTCCTGGGTTCCCCCCAGGTAGAAACAGTTTCAAGGAGTTGATGTGTGAGGGCAAGAGAAAGGAATCAATAATTTCCAGCATGAAAGGATCCAAGCAATTGTTTAGGGCTTATGGGGTGAAAATGGCACTTTCGAAGTTTATAGGATACCTGCAGAGATATTGGAGTGCCACTGTGCTTAGCCTACATAAGGGAAGATGATTCTTGTACACCAGCTCCCAAATAGACTTGAGCTGAGTACCGGTTTGGAAAGAAAAGGGGGAAAGTTCAGTATCCTGGAGAAGAGAGTCACCTTCTTCTCAAAGTGGGCCCACTTCTTAAGGGGACTAAAATCTTCCTTTGGCGTTGAATTCACCCACTTGGAGGACCCCAGAGTCTCCTCTTCATACAAGACATCCTCTCTCTCGCTATCTCTCTGTGTGCATGCTGTATTGATGCAAACATAGAATTATGCATTTTGGTGTAGTATTAGGGTTAGCTTTTAGTACTGACCACACACCTTTTAGACAGTCACCAGCATTCTTGGCCAAATCAAGTACCACTATCATAGTGTTAGTAATCTTGCAACCTTCCAGAACAGATGGGGGTATGTGTGTGCCTGCGGAGAGGGAGAAGTTCTGCTGTACAATCTGAAATTCTTGTGCTAGTGGATTTAGTTGGATAGCACCCTTTGATTATGAAATATATTCCCTGCTGTGGCCAGACAACACACAGCCACATGTTCCAGGATAACTTTGCAGCGAACATTTAGGCAAATACCTTCTGTGCAAGAAGGCTTTGCTTGGTTGTGGGTGAAGAGGGTAAATGAAGTAATTGGTGTGTGTTGTTAGCTGTTGACCAGGTTGTGTGTGGCAGAACTTTCCTTTGGTGTGGATTTTAGCACTTCGCCTACAGCCTCCACCTCCTGATAGCAGAGCTTGGCAGTAGCAATGCATTCAGCACTTCATTATTTCTATAACCTGAGTGCATTTGCAAATTAATTGACGTGTGGGAGGGAAGGCATCTGCTATTGTAAAAACATTTTAATTATTGCAGCAAAACTAGAAATAAAATTCGGTTGTCGCAATCTGACAACAGGTACAGGTGAAAAAAGAATGCCCTCACCCCCCAACACCATTTCTTTGGTCCCCTTATTCATATGGGTGCTATTCCCCTCCTCCTTTTCTTTCCATCTTTAATGCTGTAGGGTTTGTTTAATGCATGCATTTCTTTTTAAACGCTCACTTTGGAAACAAAGTCTGAACAAGAAAAATATCATTATTTATGTGTATATAGGCTTTTATGTCTGCTTACTCAACTGTAAGATGGTAACCCATTTTGCTCTTCAGCATGCCAAAGTTCCGTCATGTGAGTTTACCCCCGCCCCACCCTGCTTAAGTCCAGCAGAAGGTTCTAGACTTCTCTGGTTAAAAACAGCTTTTAAATTGTGGTCAAATGTGACACTTTTAAAAGAGGTATGAGGCAGCTGTGGTCTTTCAGATGTTCTTGGACTCCAGTACCCCAGTCAGCAGTATCCCAGTCAGCAGGATATTTGGTGATGAGAGTTGCAGCCCAGCAGTATCTGAACCAGGTTCCCCAATTCTGCTACAGCTGTGTTAGCCTATGAGAAGAAAATCCAAAATCCATATTGGGGACCAGAAGAAACTTCCATTGGATAAATCCTCAACAAGTATGTGAGTCAGCATATAACACAAAGTTTCATGCATAGTAACTAAAATTTATTAGTGTGCCCATAGTTTCAGTACCTTCGCTTTCCTCCTTTAAAATTTGAACAATACAAATTATCTTTAAAGTTTTACAAGTATTTCAATAAAAATGTCTACATAATATAAGATGTAAACCACATTAACTGTACTTCAGTTTTGCAACTCAAATTTTTCAGGTCAAATTTTTCAGGTTAAAAATTAACATGGGGTACCTTAGAAAGATTTGCTTGCTAAAGATAAGTACAGTAAACATTCCAATTTAGATCACTTTCTAGGGCAACTTAAGTTTTTCTTATGCAAATTACCCTATGCAGATTAGTAGTTTTTAGAGGAAGGTTTTCTGGAAAATTTGGAACAGCAAAATTCACATCACTAGTACTGCTATCATCCAACTTCCCTGCAGGTTAAAGGGAACAGGAGAAATTTGGGCATGTATGCTCTCTTGGTTATAAAATCATAGTTATAAAATACCGGAATAAGAAAACCTTTGTTAATAGTTGTGCCCCCCCCCATATATTTCTTCCAAAGAAATTATATGGAATTTCCATGATAAATTTGTTGTAGATCTAGTGCATTCCAAGTGGTTCTCTTTGTAAGAGCTTGAGCCCGGCCTCTCCCACCAGTTTTGTTTGAATTATGTGGAGGCCTTTCCTATGATCCACAGCAAGTAGAGTGGACCTGTGACTTAACAGAGCATTTTGGGCCCTGTACCACTTTGACTGCTTGTGTGTGGTACATTTCCCTTTCTCCATGAAGATGCATACATTTACACTGCATGGCCAATAGGCAAAACTGGAGTAGATTCTTCCTTCAGATTAAGTTCTGCAGCTCCTGGTGCCATAAAAGATAAGATGTTGCCATATGTGTTCTAGGCCTCAGAATTGTCTTTATTTCTTCTTCACCGCATGTGCCTTACTTTTTCTAGTGAGTAGTTTGTATGGATTATCCTTGTCTCAATCCAGTGGAGCAATAGCGTGTTGAGTTATGGTTTCTTTATCCATCCTTGGTGTTCCCTTATTCCTTTCCCCACGGGAGGTTGCAGACATACCAGTATTTCTGGGAAGGCTTGTAAGAATCCTTGGAAATGTTACTATTTCTCCCTAAATCTGTGGTAAAGGGATGTCTGTGCTGGATCAAGTAAAGTATGTGATTCGAGACATTTTAGTTTAGACTACAGTGGTACCTCGCAAGACGAATGCCTTGCAAGACGAAAAACGCGCAAGACGAAAGAGTTTTCCGTTTTTTGAGTCGTTCCGCAAGACGAATTTCCCTATGGGCTTGCTTCACAAGACGAAACGTCTTGCGAGTTCTTGCGAGTTTGTTTCCTTTTTCTTAAAGCCGCTAAGCCGCTAAGCCGCTAATAGCCGCTAAGCCGCTAATAGCCACTAAGCCGCTAATAGCCGTGCTTCGCAAGACGAAAAAACCGCAACATAATTTCATCTTGCGAGGCACCAGTGTACTGTACTTTTCTGGAGTTGGTTGCAAATCATATTGATGCTTTTGGATCTTTCTCTGTGTCCAAATAACTTCAGAGGATGGGAAACTGAAGTCTCTGTCATTTCTTCCCTAGGGGGAGAGGATTCAAGTTAATTGCTATTAGGAAAAGCATGTCAGAATAAATAGCACATCAGTTTAAACTTTTTAGTACTCGGACCTATTACAGCAAAGCAGTTGAGCCTTGAATTCCTTCCACAGTGATGATATTATTCATACTCTTTCCAAAAGTATCATTTTGAACTAATAGTCAGTTGTTTAAAAATGAAGGTAAAATACGGTTTCAGCAGGCAAGTGGTTGTTTTTGTCCTGAAAGTAGACTGTATTGTGTGTTTGGAACCACAACTGCTAGAATCATTCTTATTAAACATCTTCATACATTTGGTGAAGAGCTGTTTCCAAACTTAATTAACCTCATTTGGATGTTTGAGTTGCCTTTTTCATTTACTCATCTTTCCCAGCCACGTTTTTGTTTCATGTTGAGAATATTATGGAGTCTGTAAATAGTTTTGAAATGCCAGTTTGTGATATATGGGCCTCTTTAACACTACTTTGATTTATGTGCACTACAGTGAAAAAAAGCAAAGGAAGCAAATTATAGTGGGGGGAAATGTTGCCAATCTACACTTTTTCAGCCTTAGTTAAAAAACTGTACTTTTATCAATCAAATCTGATGGATTTTGTTTGCATTAAAAAAGGCATTCATAGTTTAACTCTTTGAGGAACGTATGGACAATTTTAAACCACTTAGCTGGTTGCCATAGGCGACATGGAACTATATGTCCTTAAGTGTGAACTCCAAACTGTTGCACCCTCCAAGAGCTCATCTTACACACTTGCTTCTTATTAAGAGTCTTGTCTTCTGCTGCCAACCCCATGTAATGAGTAAGAGGGCAAGCCAGTTAAATTTTTGGAGGTAATTTACTGTGGAGAGGCTTTTTTGTTAGGATTTTTTACAAGATTGTGTCAGATTCTTGCCTGCCAAATTTGACACTTTCATAAGATTTATTTATTTATTTATTTTCTATACCGCCCTGAACCCGAAGGTCTCAGGGCAGTTCACATAAAGGAATCACACATTATGCTGGTTACTAGATGTTGTTGGAGCATTAAAAGTGTGACATAACCCATTATGTGCCATTGAGATGAAAAGTACCTAAAACCTTTAAAATTGATAAAAATGTGTTAAGGAGATTGCTTTATATATACAGTCATACCTCAGGTTACAGACACTTCAGGTTGTGTTTTTTCTGGTTACAGACCGCTGAAATCCGGAAGTACCAGAATGGGTTACTTCCGGGTTTCAGCGGTCGACATGCGCAGTAGCACTAAATCACGCTTTGCACATGCACAGAAGTGCTGAATCGCAACATGCGCATGCGCAGACGCGCCACTGCAGGTTGCGAATGCTGCGGGTTGCGAACGTGCATCCCACACGGATCATGTTCGCAACCCAAGCGTCCACTGTAGACTAAAAAGGATATTTTCATATCATGTATCCAGTTAGTAGCATTGCCTCATAACTGGGTCAAAGTTGTATTTATACCACAAAGTGGTTTAAAAACAAAAAGATCCAACTACTTAAATGACCTTTTGCCTTTTTGCTTCTTGTATTTATTGAAAATACTGAACCTTGATGTCTTTCTTTCTACCTGGTGCTCCATGTATCTGGTATTATTTTTCTTTTGTCAGAAACACTAGGAAGTTGCTTTAAAAGCAGAAAGCTCAAATTCGCAGGTGATTTAAATTTGTACCTTTAACCATGTTTCCAGATCTAATAATAATAATAATAATAATAATAAGATGCCCATCTGACTGGGTTGCCCCAGCCACTCTGGGTGGCTCCCAACAAAAAATAGAAGAAACACAATACAACATCACAGACTAAAAACTTCCTTGAACAGGGCTGCCTTCAGATGTCTTTTAAAAATCACATTGCTGTTTATCTGTTTGACATCTGCTGGGACGGCATTCCACAGGGTTGGCACCACTACTGAAAAGGTCCTCTGCCTGGTTCCCTGTAACCTCACCTCTTGCAATGAGAGAAGCACCAGAAGGCTCTCAAAGCTAGATCTCAGTGTCCAGGCTGAGCGTTGGAGGTGGAGACACTTTTGCAGGTATACAGGGCCAAAGCTAGGGCTTTAAATGTCAGCACCAACACTTTAAATTGTATTCAGAAATGTACTAGGAGCCAATGTAATTCTAATAGAATAATAATAAAATCGCTGTGTTAAAAATATATGATCAGAACCATTATTAAGGCAGCAGTTAAAACAGTTTCAGAACTTCATATGTAGTTCAAAGCAGCATATATCCCCCTTTTGTTCTTGCAGTAGTGCTGTGAGGCTGGTTAGGCTGAAAAATAGTAACTGGCTCAAAGGTACATGTTAAACTTTCTGGCCAAGTAGTCCTTTGAATCTGGGTCTTGAACCTAGTCCCACACTCTTAATCACTACAACACACTAGTTCTTACCCTGCATAGACATCTGGAGGAAAACCTCTGAAGATTACCTTAGTGCCTGGGCATATCTCTTCTGCAGTAGTATTATGGAACTGAAGCCCTAACCCCTTTTTTGTGTCTTGTGGGAATGTTACTAGAATACTTTATATTGAAGATTTTAAAAAGTTATCATAATAGCCTTTCTTTCATTTCCCAGGGAATATATAGTTTGTTAGATGTTACACTATAAAGGCCATGTTGTACTGCTGGCCTTGTTAGCTCTATGTTGACATTTGAGTAGTGCAGTGCAAGCAGCATCCTACACTCTGTTGGCCACACCCACTCCTAGCATCACCCTCTTCTCACCTAGTAAATGACAGAAAGTTTGCTGCTGCACAGTGAGTGTGGCTCTCTGATGTGTGCTCTCACCTGAGAGATGACTCTTCCAGTGCATGCCTTTGCTCATTAGAGCTGCGGGCAGGGACTAAATTTCTTCCCAGAGTTTTCGGAACACAGTTTTTGCCCAATCCTGAAATACCATTTCTGTAGACCAGGATTGTAAACAGTGACTCACCTGGTTTTCTTGGGGATAAATACAAATACAACTGGAGAGGGGTGTTTTAGAGAAATCTTTAGTTACTTTTATTTATTGAAAAATATTTATAAACTGCTTAATGTTTATCATATCTCTTAAGCAGTGTGCATTTTTAAAAATAAAAATAATTGAAATGCAGACTTACATCAACAAAACAGCAATATAAAAACATATAAAAGAAGAATTAGAGAACTCAGTCACCTAAAATAGAGCATGAATGCTTCAACAAAAAGACAAGTCTTTGCAAGACATCTGAAGCAACTGATGGCTGTTGCTTTACAAGCGGCAAAGGGAAGAACATTCAACAGTACAGGGGGAACAGCAGAAAAGGCCTCTTTTTAGGTCACCACTCTTTTTATAACTGTCAGACTAGTCATTTTCAATGGTGTGTTGCAAATTATCAGGGTTAGAACATGGCAAAGACTGTGCATAAAACCATTGGTCTGACTGCAGCAGCTCTGTCAAGAACCCAGCCAGGCTAAGGTCTTTGACATCCTCTGCCACCTGCTTCTTGTTAAAGTGGAAAGTGCCAGGGTTGAAAATGGGACCTTTTACATACAAAGTGTGTGGTCTACTATTGAACAGTATTGCTCATTGTGAAGATCAGCAAAGATGGACAAGTTGCCCCAAGGAAATCTTGCATATCACTGTTGAACTTCTGCAATGATACTGCAGGCCAGCAGGCCTGACCTAGTGGTCTCTAAGACTGGAGTCTGCCCTAAAATACCGCCTGCCCCCCAATCCACATAGCACGTAGTTAAACTGTGGAACTTGCTGCCTCAGGAGGCAGTGATAGCCACTAAAAGTGGATTAATCAAATTTGTGGAGGAGAGGACTATCAATAATGGCTGTGCTCTGCCTCCACCACTGGGGGCAGTAATGCTTCTGAATATAGTGGTACCTTGGGTTAAGAACTTAATTCGTTCTGGAGGTCCGTTCTTAACCTGAAACTGTTCTTAACCTGAAGCACCACTTTAGCTAATGGGGCCTCCTGCCCCCGCTGTGCTGCCGGAGCACAATTTCTGTTCTCATCCTGAAGCAAAGTTCTTAACCTGAGGTAATATTTCTGGGTTAGCAGAGTCTGTAACCTGAAACGTATGTAACCTGAAGCGTATGTAACCCGAGGTACCACTGTATCAGTTTCTGGAAACCACAGGAGGGGAGAATTCTGTTGTGCTTGCTGTTTTCCCACAGGCATCTGGCTGGCCAGTGTGAGGACAGGATGCTGGATTAGATGGCCTATTGGCCTGATGCAGTTTTTACCAAAGGGCTCTCCAAAGACACACCTTTGAGAGTGGTTTATGTGGGCTATAGATGATGCAACAGGGATAAATCATAGCTAGGTAGGCTAGTAACAATTGCTGCAAGTAATATTTGGCTACATATTTGCAAACTGTGCATATGCACATTTAGAAAGCTGGAAAAGCCTAATTACCTTGGCTGCTGCAGCATTTGTTTTAAAATCTAACAACACAGAATTTTGCTCATGGCTTCACATCTGGTAGCTCTCTTGTGGTCATGTTTGAAGAAGTGATAATCTTATAAAAGTTGATCTCTCTGTTCATTGTTTTGCTTTTTAAGTTTATTTAGAAGATTTGTACCCCACCTTTCAATTTTAGAAGCAAAATTCCAAAGAGAATAAGCAATATAAAATACCATTAAAACGAGCAGATTCCAATACAAAATGAATAAAAAAAGAGCAGACCACATTCTTAAAAACTGCATAAAACAAAATTAGTGTAAAACCTGCAGATAAAGCCTAGTAGCAGCAGTAACTGCAAAAAAAATAATATAAGAATGGCAAGCAACAACCACCCCAGAGCATGGAGGACAAAGGGATACAGATGAAGAAAGCATTTTGTAATGGTGCTCATAGGTTTGACTGCTGAATTTGTGGTTCTACAATGTTGTTGACTAGCTAAGATGGAGTAATGGATTGCTTTTTCTGGCTGTAAAGAGAGATTACAGATCAATCATGCAATGTGTATACTGATACCATTTATTATAAGCAGTATGTTATGTGCCTATGCTAGGCTCAGTTTATTTTCTTGTAATGGCCTGCATGTTAACAAGGATGAAAGTTGACAGATCATGGTGTGTTTGCTTTGACTCTAATCATATTAGACATCTTTATGCATATTGCTGATTTAAAGTCATCATTTCAATGCTCCAATTTTTTTCTGCATTCTGCGGCGCTATGACCCTCAATTGGTAATTTAAGGGTGTAGTTCTAAATGGGCAGTTCTTTGTTCATTTTGTTGTAATTGTGCTTGTGTCTGTGTGCAGAGGGGCATTTTAACATGTCCTGTTTCCTATATAGGGTTGCATCCAACTAAATTATACTCCAAGTAGACCCACTGAAATTAATGGATCTCAGTTACTCATATCATATATCTATATTAAAAAAATCATATATTTTAAATGGGATTGCTTGAGTATGGCTAACACTAGATGCAATCTATAGAGTGGTACCTCGGGTTACAGATACTTCAGGTTACAGACTCTGCTAACCCAGAAATAGTACCTCAGGTTAAGAACTTTGCTTCGAGATGAAAGCAGAAATTGCGGCACAGCGGCAGCGGGAGGCCCCATTAGCTAAAGTGGTGCCTCAGGTTAAGAACAGTTTTAGGTTAAGAACGGGCCTCCAGACAAATTAAGTTTGTAACCCGAGGTACCACTGTAGTTTGTTAGTATTCATTAGGTGACCTTGGGCCAGTTACTGTATCTCAGCCTAACCTGCCCTAACAAGATTGTTGTGGTAATAAAATAGTAAGTGGGGAAGCATGTACAATACCCTGAGCTCCTTGAAGGAAAGGTAGACAGGAATATATAAATATCCCTAATATAGGAAAACTTGTTAGAACCAAGGTAACCTTGAGAGTGAACAAATGCATCCGGAACTTGTAATCCTGGTGAATAATCAGCTATGGTTTTAGTTTACTGATCTGCTGCTTAAAGTTTGCCAGCTTCCCTGTTGTACATTCTTAACAATAGCAATTTCTGCACCACGTAACAAACCAAGAGTGTGCCCTTAGAAGAATTTACTGTACATCCTGTTCTTCTCCAGGCAGGTGTTACCATTCATCAGCATGCTTAAACTTTTTCCAGTGTATGAATTATGCAAGCAGAATGTCAATTTGACCTCACATGATCTTCATGGGATTTTTTTTTTTTAAAAAACAAGCACAAAACTTTATTAAAACTGCCACAGTAGACAAACTACAGTCCTGTGACCTAGATCTGGAGCAATTTCCAAAGGAGTTCTGATGTCGTATTTCTGCTAAATGAAGGTGTTGTTTGTTTTTAGGTAGTTTTAATGGATAATTCTTAAGGAAGAAAGTATCATTATTATTACTATCAATGTGCATGATCTCTGACCCAAAGGGGTTAGAGGCTAAAATCAAGCAAGGGGGAGGCAAGGCAGTGGATGCCAGGAAGAATAAAAGAGCAGGGTCATTCAATTCTTCAACTGTTTCTAACAAAGCAAGATCAGCCAGGTCCCAAATGGCTGTCATTGCCTGTTTATAACTCACCACTTTTGTACTGGTATTGTCAAGCTTATCCCTCTCCTCTCCTCCTCCCTTCCGTTCCCTTTCCTTGTCTCCTTTTCCCCTACCTGGTTTGTGAGCCAAAAGAGAGGACCTGTGGCTCATTTTCATTTATGTACAATGTCTGTCATCAGCACTCCCTTGAATTTTTGATTGATGTGGGCGGCTCTGAGGAACAACATTTTGTCTGAAAAGCAGAATAGCTATGTGTTGGGTTGAGCTACATGTAATAAAAAACCAACCTAAAACATGCTTGCTTTTTAAAAAGAAAAATGGGTTTCTCATGCGCTGAATTCTGCACTTTTCCTACTCTGCTGCAGAATCGTGACAGGCTCATAGAGCTGTCTGATATGCTCATAAGTATTCCTCAAAGTGTGAAGGAAGGACTTTACTAGTGAAATACCAATTGGTGCCCTGGGCCTTCCTAATCTGATTCCCTGGGTATCTCTGATCTGCTTTCTTGCTGGAGAATAGAATGAGTATCTTCGACTTCTCCCAGTCTATGAATCCTCCCTCACCTAAACTTCCCCAAATCCCTTCTTTCAAGATTGTATGTTTTTGGGAGAACGGATGTTTCAGTGAGGTTGCAGTATATTTTGTGTGTATGGTGTGTTTGCCTCATGCAAGATTTTTATCTTCCCTGTGGTCTTTGCTTCCAGGCACCTTACAGCATACTGCTTCCTTCCTTGTTTGTTTTTAGCAAAGGTGTCTGGGCAGCTGATTTCCTGCCTTAGTGAGAAGACTCCTGTAGAGCATTGAGAAATGCCTTCATCTGTGTAGATCTCAGCTGTGTGACATATTTTAAAACCCAGCAATGTACCAGTGGATAAGGGATAGATATATTTAGAATAATAAATACATACTAACAGTTAAAACATTGTTTATCATGTGAGATTATTCTAAATGCTTTTCTTTAAAAACCACTTTGTGGTGCTATGGTACCAATAGAAGGTTTAGCAGGCGCTTGGAATTCCTCAAGACAGAATGTTTTTCTGGAGGCTGCTTTAATAAGGTAACCAGATCTTAGGGAATCCAGGTTGCTGCAGCTGATTTAGAATGACAGCATTCAGGGATAGAAAGTATAAGACACATTTTAATCTGAGAGTGTTTTGCTGCTTAGCATTTTGCAAGCAAGATGGAATCCATTGTTGACAGCAGTTTGAGGGAGATAATAGCAATGTCTGACATTGGCACTATAGAAAGATGGAAGGACGTGTGGTTGGTTTTTATTGGAAGAATATGTTTAAAGACAACCCTTAAATTGCTCCATGTAAGAGCTTCAGTCTTGGCTCCTGTCTTATCAGTCTCTTTGAGAGAAGATGGTATAATAGATAATTGACTTGACTATTTCTTGGAGATGAAAGGGGAGAGAGAGAGAAGATGCACTGAAATGTACATGGGAGAGTTGTTGGCCTGCACTGCAGGCAGGGAGCCAAAAGCAGTTTCAGTAGTTAAGAATCCAGGGCTGAGTCAAGAATGATTGGAATACCGTCCAAACAGGGCTTACTATTTGTGTGAATTGAGTTATAACAGAAAATAGATTGGTAGAAGGTGATTATGGAACACTTAAACTTCCCAGGAAGGAAAGTTGCATCCTTTTTCCTGTTCTGATAAAGCTGATATTCAAAACAGCACAGATGATAAAGCCATTCATGTGCACAGCACAGCTTTTTTACATATAGATGTTACAGGGCAACTAATGAAAGCCTGCTTCTTATACTTAACATCAGCAATCAAACATAACACCAAGACATACAGTGGTACCTCTAGATACGAACAGGATCTGTTCTGGAGCCCCATTCGCATCTAGAAGCAAACGTAACTAGCGATGGCACGTCTGCATACGTGCGCGTCGCTTTTCGCCGCTTCTGCACATGCACGTGATGTCATTTTGAGCGTCTGCGCATGCGCAAGCGGCACAACCCGGAAGTAACACGCTCCGTTACTTCTGGGTTGCCGCGGAGCGCAACTCGAACATGCTCAACCCGAAGCACATTCAACCCGAGATATGACTGTAGTTTGTTTTAACCATGGTTTGTTGAACATGATCTGGCTTACAGAGTAGCAAAGAAACTGCAGTTGGTTTCACCCAATGTTGGCTTTTTTTTAAAAAAAAAAATTTTTTTATTAATTTTCCAATACAAACCAATGTTGGCTTTTTTACCCCCTGTCTCTTTTGAGAATACCAGGCTGCTAACCCAAGCTCCATTACAGTGGTCAAGAGCTGACAGGGTCTCAACACATCACCTTGCCATTGACTAGCTGTAGAAATAGGGCATGGAAGAGGAACACTTTTATCACTTGTTGCACTGTATAGGGGCTTGGAGTGATATGCTGGAAACAAGTGGAATTAAACAGTTGCAGTAGTTCCAATTAGCATAGTTACAGGAATAGTCTCAGAGGTCTGGGACATAGGTAACATGAAGGTAACTAGGCCAAATGAATTGGCCTAAAGCACTTTTGATTATCTGTGCCTAACAAAGTACAGATGGGTGGGGTACAAACAAACAAACAAATACTTCAGAGTGCAAAAGGTGGCTGGTCCGCCTGCTTACCTGGCACTGACACTGTATCTTTCACATCAACTGGCCAAGGGAAATCTGGGTAATCCTCCAGGAGAATGTTTCATTCCTTGTACAGATGTAAGAAGATGCCATAATAACACCAGCAAACATGTTTTCTTCAACATCCAGCAAAGTGGATGTTCTACTTCAAGTTAGTCTTCCAAGTGTCTCTCCAGAAGCAGCCTGGCCCTGCATTTGTTGCAGTTGAAGTTCTTACCTATGACTGTTATTTGATCACAGTCCAACACTATGAGCCAGGTCTGCAAGAAGAACCCATAGTCCACAAGGATGACCCAATGCAATGGAGGCTCTCAGAAGAAAATGTCCATTGGTAGTTTGTTTTCAGGTTGTATTGTGGCTTTGCTTGGATACAACGGCATACAGGTCCATGACTGCCCTTGATGTCTACCACAGCATGGAATACCATCCTTATTTCAGGCATAGTAATATGTCCCATGGGATTTTGATGCCAAATATGGAAATGAGAAGAATCTAGGTACTTGCCTAGCCAAAAGAAATCTAGTTCATGAAAACATTGGATTATTTCCCTCTTTTCTTCCACTTTAATCAAGCCCTCCAAATATAGATAATTGATATTATGGTCAGCGGCTGGTGTGCAGAGTGGCATGGAAACACAGGGGCTAAGCTCTGTGGCATGCACCGAGCCTCCAACCAGGCCCCACTCAGCAGTCCCACTAGGCTGATGCTTCGCTCTCCCAGGCCCACACCACGCTCCGACCCGGCTCTGACAGCCTCTGCAGTTCCGCCCGTTATCCCCAATACAGCTACAGTAGGAACGGCAGTGGTGCAAATGGCTCCTTGTTCAGCAGACGACCATCGTTTTTGTGTTGATTGCCATTTTGTCACACCGGAAGTCCTCCTTGGATATTCTTGTTGAAGTTTTTGCAGCCTGTGGACTTTCCAACCCTGAAGGTGATGCTGGGAAGCAAGTTTGTGTTTTGATGGCACAGCAAGCTGCAATTAATCTTAAAACTGATACAAAAACTTCCAAACTCCTGTTTCCTAGTCATGCTGGCAGAGGAGGGAGAAACACACACTGCAGTTCATTCAAATAACACTAAACTATGGTTTGGCATTGCATTTGATTGAGGCTACAATCTACTTCTGGTCTGACAGCTGATAACATATACTAGTTAATTCTGGCATGATGCCAAATGATGGTTAAACAGAACTGAACCATAGACCTCTGCCTATTAAATATGATAGCATTGGAGATTACGCCTTGTGCCATGAATGGATTTCATGGAAATCCTTAAGTGTCCATGATTAGAAACATTGCCAAGCCAAAATATCTCTGCTAATCTTGCAGAGATTAAATCATATATTTTATGGACCATATTAGTTGAATTAGCTGTAGTATCTTGGTTCCTCCTTTAGACCTAAAAGCTAAGAAAATGTTTCCAGCTTGGGGAAAAAAGGAGCCTGTTCTGTGAAATACAGTATATGGTGCTTAAATAATGTATAAATCAGGTTGGACAGGAGCTGCCTGTCAGTTTTATTAACTTTGACCTTTTCTCCCATTATAAAGATGGTTTGGTAAATATTTAATGGGCCCTTATAGATCTTGACAGTTGGATCTCTGTTCCTGGAAGCAGAATTAGGTGGGCAGGAGTGCCTGTATTACATGCAATTAACAAACACAGTTTAATCAGAAAGACTTGGCCTTCAAGGGCAAAAAACGTGTTCTGGTTTTGAATAATAATACAATTTTTTTTAAAAAAAAAAATCACTATGCTTTCAGATAATGCCCTCCAAAGCAGAAATCCTACAAGGTAGTTTCACCATGGGACCCCCCTCACCCCTTTTAAAATGGCACAATTCAAAATCTAGCTCTGATTAGTGCAGATGTTTGTGCCTTGTCCATTGTGCAGACTTCTAAATTGGGCGAAGTCACCCCATCCTGTGTTACTTGGTCTATAACAAGCCTTCCTCTTCCAGACTGGTCCGCCAGGGTCTAAATGGCTGAGCTTGCATTGGTCTTAATAAGATGTCATGAAAGGAAGGGAAGGGTAAGTGTATAGAGTCAGAAAAGGGTCTCTTGCCAAGTTAGTGGTGCCTTTAATTCCATGAAAAGGTGGTTCATATTGCTCTCACTGCAAATTCTAGTAGCAAAGATTGAAAATGGGATTGCTTGACATTTTGAAACATTGTCTTTCAAACATGTACTGTCCCTTGCATTCATTGATTTTTATTTAAGGAATCTGTGGGAGAAAAACAAATTTTAGCAAAATTCATTGGCCTAAGATGAGCATGCTAGAGTGAAATGATACCCAGTCCTCTCTAGCAGAGAGTAACTCCACTTCTATTAAGAATGCTATACATCTTTGTATCATTGTCTAGATCACATGGTAAATGGGTCAAGAAAACCAGAAAGTTGTTATGATGCAGAATGGGATGTTCTAAAACAGACAGTTTGCTCTTTGCTGGATGGTGTCATTAATTTGTAGAGTGTTTTCTGAAAACTCCCAACTCCAATCAACCCTGGCTGACAGCACATGGTTACGGATGATGTTTAATATGGCAACATCTCAGGGGCCACAACTTCCCCACCCTTGACTTAATGGGACCATTTCAGCAAAACAATTTAACTTTGAATAACAGGTGCTGGATAATAAGACACCTTGCTTCCCGGAGGCACCTGTTCAAAGCATAGTGCTGAACTCGATGGACCCTTGATGGGATTCAACAAGTCTGTGGCTATTTGGGACACATTGGATCGACAGACTTACTTGGTCTTACAACTCTGCTGCCATATATGAAATGCATGATTTCTTATATCTTCCCCGTAATGTTTCTGATAAGCTTTGTCCATCTTCCTTTGTCCCCTTGGATAACTTTTTTTTTAAAGGAAGGTAACCATATTAGTAAAGGTAAAGGGACCCCTGACCATTAGGTCCAGTCACAGATGACTCTGGGGTTGCGGCGCTCATCTTGCTTTACTGGCCGAGGGAGCCGACGTACAGCTTCTGGGTCCTGTGGCCAGCATGACTAAGCCGCTTCTGGCGAATCAGAGCAGCTCATGGAAACGCTGTTTAGCTTCCTGCTGGAGCGGTACCTATTTATCTACTTGCACTTTTTTGGGGTGCTTTTGAACTGCTAGGTTGGCAGGAGCTGGGACCGAGCAACGGGAGCTCACGCCGTTGCAGGGATTCGAACCGCCGACCTTCTGATCAGCAAGCGCTATATTACAACTTATCAATTACTTTAATTGTACAATTATTTAATGTCATTATTTCAAATGACTATCTTTTGTGATTAAATATGTAAAAGGTAAAGGGACCCTTGACCATTAGGTCCAGTCGTGGCCGACTCTGGGGTTGCGGCGCTCATCTCGCTTTATTGGCCGAGGGAGCCGGCGTACAGCTTCCGGGTCATGTGGCCAGCATGACTAAGCCGCTTCTGGCGAACCAGAGCAGCGCACGGAAACGCCGTTTATCTTCCCGCCGGAGTGGTACCTATTTATCTACTTGCACTTTGATGTGCTTTCGAACTGCTAGGTTGGCAGGAGCAGGGACTGAGCAATGGGAGCTCACCCCGTCGTGGGGATTCGAACCGCCGACCTTCTGATTGGCAAGTCCTAGGCTCTGTGGTTTAACCCACACCGCCACCCGCGTCCCGATTAAATATGAGTGACCTGCAAATTATCATAACTGATTTTGGTTGTTGTCAGATTTTTTCTGTTGTACAAAATGTTCTGAAACTTGACCAATCAATTAATTTTCTTTGGACCAGTCAAATACTCAGCCCTTATTTCCTTATTTGATTGAGCGCTCTAGGCAAGAAATGTGCAGTGATCTGCAGAAAGTGGACTTGTAATTGGCATGGTTTTCTCAAAATTTGGGACCAGAAGGCCTTTAAGATGTCCAGCTCTGCTAAGCATTTTGCAAAGAGCAGCACAAGGGAGGGTGTTTTTTTCCCCATTGGCATGTAAAATACTGCCAGAAAGGAAGTTGGCCATGCTCAGATGGTTGTGGCAGCAAAGGTGCAGTGCACATTCCCCTGATTAGTTTGTTACTTTAGCTTATGGAGAACATTGTCACTCCTTATAATTGTGGACTCAGCACTGACAGGACTGGATCCAGAGATTGGGTCTCTGAGTAGCTAGAGTATTGGTATTGGTGGGCTCAGGAAACTCCAAAGTTTGCCAGAGTATGCTAACATTGCTAACATGTGGAATGGCGCTTCTCCTTGAGTAGATTAGGCAGAGGCCCTGTCAGTCTTCTGCCTCCTCTCCAGGGGAAGGAGCCATCCCATACCCCAGACCAATCCCCTCTAAGGCTGGATTAGGTTGGGTCCAACTGAGTTTCTCAGGATTCTTAGCTTTGTTAGTGTTTCTCTAGTGTAATTTCACTTTTGGGTGGTGGGACTGTTTTTTCTTTTATTTTCAACTGTCCTCTTCTGTTTACTTTACTGTGCTTACTTACCCCCATTTTTACTTTGATTTCCCCCCTCACAGTTTGCTTGTTTGCTATTTCTCTATTACTTATGTAGTTTTATTCCCCCATCTCCCTAGTGAGGTAAGTGGTAAAGGGAGAGATTTGCCTATAGCAGAGAATATAAAGTAAAACTAAAAGTTCGCCTGGACTTCTTTTCTCTCAGTTTGACTGCAGTGATCACCATTTAGGTGAACACAGCATTTTTGGCGGGTCCCATTGATAATTTAGCAAAGTGGTGGTGCCATTTTGGTTTTGCCCTTAGCTTGTGTTTTTAAGTGCTTCTTCCCCTCAGCTTGGTTGTCCTACTGAGTTCTGTGCCAATTAAACCCTACATGATCACCTGTCTCCCCTCTTTATACCACTTTATGCATCTGAGGTGGTAGACTGTAATCCATGACAATATATATTCTAATAAATTTGTTAGCTTTTAATGCGCCCCTGGAGTCTTTGTGGGCTTTGCTGCAGCAGGCTACCACTAGCCCTCAGAAAATTCTTGAGATGTCTTTTCTTTCTTCAAATTTATTCTATTCAAAATAATTAATACTTGTAGCAAAGGTATGCTAGGTAGCCTTGTAATTCCTGGATCATAAAGCTGGTTGGATAGGCAGAATGCATGGCTTAGGCCAATATAATTTTTGCTTTCTAGCACCGAGGTTCTTTTCAGCTATAGAGATCCCCTGTGTCTTGTCAATGCCAGCTGTGGGTACATTGTCTAAGAATAAAAGGAGAATTGACTTTTACAATGTAAGAATCCTGAACTGTCTTTTGATGACTCTCTCTGTGAAAAGCATGAAGAGCATTTGGATAGATACTTGTGAAATATTTCATTGCCATCTCCTAAGCTGACAGCTGATATCCCAGGCATGTTCACACTTGTGAAAGTGCTGTAACCTCTAGACAAGTGTAGGAGTGTTTGCCAAAATATCATAAAATGCTATGCAGTAAATGATCATCATACCCCCCACCCCACCACTGCCACTGTGCTTTATAAAGGAAGAACTTAAAAGGCCCCAAGCTGTGCTTTTGTTGAAGGAAACGTTTTGGTTCTGAGCTCAATCATGTATGTGTAGCATGTAAAGTCCAAACTTGTGAAATGTTTCAAAGAAAAGTGTTATTAACTGATTCCATATCCTCTCTCCCTCTTTTCTAGTTGCAGTACCATGCAGGGCTGGCGTCTGGTCTTCTGAATCAGCAGTCTTTGAAACGGTCAGCCAACCAAATGGGGGTGTCTGCCAAGCGGAGACCGAAAGCCCAGCCTACCACCCTAGTGCTTCCACCTCAGTAAGTACTAAAGGTGTAGTGTGTGGGGGGGGGGGGGAAGAAGAGAGAAAGAGAATACACACACACACACACACACACAAACAAACAAACAAACACACACACATGCAGAGAGAGAGAGAGAGAGAGAGAGAGAGAGATTGCAGTACAATAACATTCTATTTAAATACATTTTTAAAAGAATGAGAGAGGAGGGTGGAGTGTAAAAGCTGTTCTGCCAAGTTTACTTACTTAAGTTCAATATGTGTCTACCTGCTGCTGTTCTGTAATTCACCATTTTTGTCCCTAAAACCTGCAAAGAAAAAATGAATTTCTGAAAACACCCAGGCACCTTGGCAATCTTTTAAATAATTTTTTAGGGAGCTTTCAAAAACATTGGAATGTGTTTAGGATCATCCAGCATTTTCCCTGAAAGGTTGAGGAAAACCCTCCTTTCTACCCAAGCCCCACCCCCCACCCCAACCTAAAACTCAACTTGGGGCAAGAGAAGACAAAGATGGTAGACCTTCAGGCATACTAGCCTTAAGTCACACTGGATTTTTGCTGATCAGATGTCCTCTGGGTACTCTCTGAAAAGGAAATATATACAGAGCATTGCTTTTCTGGTGAGGTTCCCGGGACTTGGTAGTTCCAGTCCAGTCTTTGGTGGTAAAAGTTCTCGAGATGAGGAACGGGACAACTTCTGCTTTTAAGTTTTTGAGGATGCTTTGGGTCAGAGGGAGATGGAAGCTGTTCATGTGATTGTGGCAAAGAGCCTGTATTCCCTCCAGTTCTGCTCTGGAGATCTTGAAAGCAACCTTGATCTAATGCTTGAGGCATTGAGTGAGGAAGGAGCATGGCTTGGATCTGTCTAAATAGTTAATTGAATCACAGCCTTTGGCTTTACTTTTGGTGGGGGGATCCACAATGAAACAAATAGGATGGGCAAACCTCTTTTTTCACTTGCTGATAAGAAACAAGAGACCTGAAGTTGAATGTATGGTTCTGTAAATCTAAACGGTTGTGTTTTTTAAAAAATAACCTTTATACAGGGCGCTTGTTTATTGTATGTTTATTTTATATTAGAATGCAGACACTTTTTGCAGGCTACATGCAGTTAAGTTCAGTAACTATAAAGACTTTAGCAATCAGCAATTTGCGTAGTCTGGTTCTGATGCCAAGCACAAAAACCCCCACCGCCATGCAACAAAGCTTATAAATTAATCAAATTCTTAAAATATTTAGTGACATATATAGAGGAATTATCACAATAAGAAATGATGCATAAGACGTTAGTGTGGTGCTCTGAGCCCCCTTCTCTCAGAAGCACGCTTTTTCATTCAGGTATGAAACCCGTGCTGCTGAGTGTCTAGTTTTGAGATAATCAGCATCCTCTTTGCCACCAGTCTACATAGTTATGTGACACAGGAGACCCAAAGGAAGAACTAAGTCCTTAGCACAAAGACTAATAGAAAGAAAAAGAAAGTATTGCCTCCTACTACCATCTCTGTTGCAACAGAAAGCAATTGCATATGGATATTTGGATATCTTACCATTGTACAATATCTATATAGCTGAACTTAGTGAGCTAGATAAATTCTTGCAGAGATTGAGAAAAGGGCCAAATGCACACTTGAAATCCTAGCCCTTGTTGTATTTAGGAGTGTTAAGCAGATTTCTTATAATCAGTGAAGCAATGAAGCCTCATCTAATGTAAGGAAAGTTTGTGCTATTGAGTTAAAGTGGTACCTCTGGTAACGTACTTAATTCGTTCTGGAGGTCCGTTCTTAACCTGAAACTGTTCTTAACCTGAAGCACCACTTTAGCTAATGGTTCCTCCTGCTGCTGCCGCGCCACCGTGGGGCGATTTCTGTTGATGGATTGTGTATGTTTACCTGTAGAATTGAAGACTGAGAGGAGATATGAAAGCCATCTTCAAATATTTAAAGGACTGTCCCACGGAAGATGGAGCAAGCTTGTTTTCTCCTGCTCCAGTGGTTAGGACCCAAACCAATAGCTTCAAGTTACAAGAAAGGGGATTCCAACTAAACACCAGGAAGAACTTTTTGTCAGTAAGCGCTTTTCAACAGTGGAAAGAACTACTTCAGGGGATTGTGGACTCTACATCCTTGGAGGTTTTTAAGCAGAGGTTGAACTGTCATCTGTTATGGAATCTTTAGTTAGTCCTGCATTGCAGGGGACTAGATGAGCCTTGGAGTCCCTTCCAACTCTTTAGTTCTATGATTATATGATACTACACAAACAGGTTGAATTAGATGACGCTCAGGGTCTCTTCCAGTGCTGCAATTCTATGATTCATTTACAGTGTCTTAATCTATTTAAATTTGTTCTAAAGGAAAAATGATTTAGAAATGGCACTTGGCATGATATCATATCTGTTCGTATAGTTCAGGTCAAAGGGATTTTTCTGCAGCCCAAGAACAAAATTATGTGGGAAAACCATTTGTATATGGCTTTTCTGGCAGCTGTTTACTCTTTTACTTGAGTGGGTGGTTCTGATCTCTTGATCTGAAAGAAGAATCCAAGATTCCCATCACATTTCATGCCAAATCATCCTTGGCAAAACTGCCTAGTTCCAAGTCTGTTAAAGGCTGGTTTTCTAGACAGTAGTATAGTCCACTATCTTTTTAAGTATTAAAGTATTAAAGGAAATACATGGAAATACCATATAGAGAGTTTGTGTGAAGACCATTGCACCATAACTCCAGACTAAAACTGAATTGGCATATGCAAAGGGGAAGGAGAAATAAAAAATACCAGCTGCCAGGAAGATCAGTTATGCTATGGGCGTGGATACGAGGGCAATTAACTTATCAGCCAGAGGCTTGGAAAAGGTGAGATTGTGGTGCATCCTCAAGTTATGGATGTGATACTTGGGACAGAGGCCCTTATATGCAAGGGTTGATGATTTCACATGATATGGAGGGTAGTATTGACTGGATAGGTATGCATAGTAACAATAATGCATTATATAGCTATACCATTCTTAATATAGGTTAAAGTACTGGATAATAGTCATGTGGTAAATATATTATGCATGATAAAGAGTTATTTTTCTTTTTGTAAAATGGGAGCAGTAGATTTCCATAGGAGAGTTAACCTTCAGTGCCCTGTTGGATCAGGCCAAAGACCCTTCTTGTCCAACATCCTGTTCTCGTAGTGACCAGCTAAATGCATCTGGGAAGTCTACAAGCAGGTCACAAGTGCAATAGTCCTCTCCTGCTTCCCAGCCACTAGTATTCAGTGGCATATCATTTCTCATATTGGAGGTAACATAGTCATTATGACTGCTAGCCATTGCAAAAGGCTTACCCTCCACCATTTTTTTAATGAACCATATGGGCCTTAGGAAACCTCTTTTACACAACCTACATTAGTCTTGCTTTGAGAATTGTAGGTGTTAAAAATGACACTTCACCCAGCATTATTGATTAAGGCAACATGATGTGCCAGAAAGTTAACCCCCCCTTGTGAAATTGGCTTTATGAGTCCTGCCTAGCATTGTGTTGTGCATACTTCAAAGCCACTTTGAAGCTGTTAACCTTGAGTGGAGACTTTGTTCCATTGTTTTGACCTTCTGAGATGTTTCAAAAGCTCCAGTTTGCTACCAGGTATAGGTAGGGGAACCAGTAGAAATGCCAGGATAGGTTAAAAGTGAATGTGATGGGAGAGAGTTCCGGAAGCAACTTTTTATTGTTGTCTGGCTTCCCTTTAGCTTCAAACACTTGGTTGCTGAGAGATTGCCATTAGTGGGACTTTTCCTGGCTGCAGAGTAGGCTCAGCGGGTCACATAATTTTGTTAGTGGTTTTTCTTTCTCTCCAGTTGGATCATTATTCTTTATTAGACTGTCAAGAAAAATAGAAGAACCACTAAAATTAAATAATTGCTTAAAAATGGGGGAGCACTTTTTATCCCTTTGGACCTTCTTTGAGAAAACAGATGCTCAGGGTTCTCTGGTTGACAGCTTGATTTACTGCAGGGGCCTAAACACATTTTGGGGAAAGGAGGGAGGACGGAAACTTTTTATCGTGTGGCTTTCCCCCATGCTGCTTAAATTTTGACATTGCCCTTAGTTCCTGTTAGTATTACAAGGTACATCCATTGTTCTGCATTCCCCATTCGCCCGCCGTGTTTTGCGACTGGCCATAGTCCACTTGCAACCAAGCAGCCATGTCTTGTCACCAGGTTTGGTGACTGACATATCCACCATTTGGCTGTTGCGCAAGTTAGCTGGCTTAAGACGAAGCATGGCAGCAAAAACTAAAACAGGCTAATGGGGAGGAGCACACGGCTCCAATAAGGGGCTTGGGTGGGGAGTAGGGCTGGACGATGTTAGGATTTCAACATCACAATATATCACCAGACAAACATTGCGATCTGACAGTACAACACAATGTTGAAACAAACTGCATTGGCCCCAGCCCATGAGGCGCAGGGTGAAACTGCCACAGCTCTAACCACAGGAGCTAAGGCACTTTCACTGCAATGCTTCGCAGGCAGGGACAAACACAGCTTGTTTGTGCTGCTCAACTGGGGGGCAGGACGGCTCCCGCCCCCCAGCTGAATGAGCCCCAATGTCTCTCTCCCAATGCACACAGGAGCAAGCAGCTGTGTGCCCCTGAATGGAGAGGTTTAAAGGAGCCCCCGCCCATCTCCAGCTCACGCAAGCTGGAGGAGGGGAGCTGGGGGGGGGGGTGACATTGCTAACCAATGTGCCGGACGGGAACTCTAGTTCCTTGCCCTTGGTTTGGAGGGGGCTACACTGCTTTCAGACAGGCCGAGGGGGAACTACAGAAAGAATGTAGTTGGTCAAGGCAGCTGTGGACTCAGAAAGATTGAAAACCTCTGTCTTAAAGTGCAGTGGAGAATCTTTGTAGTCTTATGTATAGAAGTGGACAGTGCAGTAAGATTTGCTGTGCAGCAAGAAGGTGGTCAATTAATACCAAGCAAATCAAAGGTTGCTATTAAAACTTTTCAAGAGAGTGAGTGAGGTGAAATGTACGTAGCAATAATTTCAGCTGCTTCAAATTTCCTTAGTATTACGCAAATTTTGCTCTTTCTCCCTTACTGGCAAATGCTGCATTAAGTAACAATATTCATTAAATACCATAGAGATGATATGCAATAAAGAAATAATCCAGAGACCTGGGTTTGTGCTTCTCCCTAGAAGAGTTAATATAATTAAAGATTAAAATACTGTGTGCATTCTCAAACATAGAGATACCTTTTTGTACATGATGGGAATTGCATTAATAAGGAAGAGATCATTTTCCAATAACTTTCAATACAAGAGACATCCCCAATATCCTCACTCTTGCTAGTTTATCACACGACTCCTTTAGTATTACTTTTTCAAGGTAATGAATTAGCAACTGGCTCTGCTCCAAAAAAGAAATACAAGCTAGATGTGTGTCTTTTTCTGCATTCAGTCTTGTGATGTCGTTGTTAGGAATGTGCAATACATCTTTTTCTTCCCAGATTGCATTTTGCTCATCTCAGATTTCCTTTGTTGAAATCTCATTCATTTTGTGTTGCCTTCATTGCTTATCATTTTTTTTTTTGGCTTGTTTCAATATTATTTTATCTTCTTACATTTATAGTCCACCTTTCTTCAATCATAGAGCCCAAGGTAGCATACACATGGTTCCCAAGCGGTCACCCATTCTGGCACTGACAACACTCTGACCTGCATAGCTTCAGCAAAGTGGTGGCCTCATGCACCTTCATCCAAGACTCATTATTCAAGTTTTTGCCTCTTTTTCTTTTAAAAAGTGTTTTGTTGCAACTACCTATATCAGCAGAGGAGCAGAACTCAACAGTTACCATTCTGAGGTTGGGGAGAAGGGAGGAGGCAGCTGCCATTAAAAAATGTGAGAGCTCCTATTCTTATTTATTTGCTTATTTATAAAAATATTTATATACTGTTGTATCATAAAAATATTTCAAAGTGGTTTACAACATAAAAACATAAAATTATACAATAAATCATTAAAAGTTAAAAACAAGTTAAAAGCAAAAAGAATTTAAAACAACATCAATAAACCATTATGGGTGAGAGACTCTTAATTGCCTGCATAGGCCTGGCAGAATAGAATTTTTCCCAGCAGGTTTTAAAAAGTTAGCACAGAAGGCACCTGCTGAATCTCCATTGGTAGGGCGTTCCACAGGACTGGGCATATGAAGCTTAAAGCTACGTTTCTTGTTGTCAAATGTGTCTCACCAGCTTGGAGAATGACTATAGACACTCCTGCAGATAATCTCAGTGATATATTCCAGTTTGATCACTGGTTTCAGGCAATCCCCGACACTTTCTCACCAAGTGTCCCACAGCAACGCTGTGTTTGGACTCTCTGGGGGATAATAGTGGCCAGAAGTAGCAATAAATAAAGAGCAGAAGAGCCCTGCTGGATTGGGCCAGTGGCCCATCTAGTCCCACATTCTTTTCCCACGGTGGCCAACCAGATGCCTGTGGTGCACTCACAAGTAGGATCTGATTACAGATAGGTAGCCGTGTTGGTCTGCCATAGTCAAAACAAAACAAATTCCTTCCAGTAGCACCTTAAAGACCAACTAAGTCAGTTCTTGGTATGAGCTTTCGTGTGCATGCACACTTCTGAAGAAGGTGAAGGTGTATCTGAAGAAGTGTGCATGCACACGAAAGCTCATACCAAGAACTGACTTAGTTGGTCTTTAAGGTGCTACTGGAAGGAATTTGTTTTGTTTTAAGTAGGATCTGAGTACAAGACCACTGTCCCCTCCTGCAGTTTCCAGCAACTAGTGTTCAGAAGTATTAACTGCCTCCAAATGCAGAGGGAGAGTTGCACCTTTCTCTCTGTTATTTTGATTGCCCTCTTCTGATCCTCCTCCAAATATATCTACAGTGGTACCTCGGGTTAATAACTTAATTTGTTCTGGAGGTCCGTTCTTAACCTGAAACTGTTTTTAACCTGAAGCACCACTTTAGCTAATGGGGCCTCCTGCTGCTGCCACGGCCACCCAATTTCTGTTCTCATCCTGAAGCAAAGTTCTTAACCCGAGGTACTATTTCTGGGTTAGCGGAGTCTGTAACCTGAAGCGTATGTAACCCGAGGTACCACTGTAATAGGAATGTTCCTTTGTACATTCATTTCAGGATGGATGCAAATTTGATCAAATAATTCCTGCTCAATTCAGTTTTCCATTAGTCGTGAAATGAGTGCACTTCCCTAGCACTGATACTGGTTTAACAGTATGATATTTGCCTTTTCAGGCCCTTATTTTAACTTAGAGTGTCATGACAAAGGATGCATGCACACCATACGCCAAGCCATGCACTTTCAATGTATGGTGTGTCTGCAGCCAAAGTAATGAGAACTATATAAATGGTGTAAAAATCAGGATTGGCAACTGGTATCCTAGAGACCAAGTCTGGCTCTCCAATGCTTCTGTTTATCTATCCTCCCACAGTATGCACATATTTTATATATATATATGTGTGTGTGTGAGAGAGAGAGAGTGAGAGAGAGAGAGTGAGAGAGAGAGAGTGAGAGAGAGAATATAATCCCCCATTTATACGCCTGTCATCATCAGTAACGCAGGTGAATTGTTGGTAACACTCTCACCTTCCCTCGTGTTCCCTATGGGGAATAAGAGCAGTGGCTCAGTCTGAGTTTTCAGTTGGTTTCTGTTACGTTGAAGTCAGAGAACCTGCAAATAGGAGTATAAATAGATGTAAAGCAATAGCTCGGAGAACTCTTGCATTACATCAGTATCAAAGCTGATTGGCTAATGTTCTCACAGTGGGGAAGAAAAGTTTAAAGAGACCTTTCAGTATTTTGACTCATATCAGCCCTTTCCCTATTCAGAATTTGACCCCCAATGAGAATTAGTTCTCAACAAAGAGCAAACTTAATTCCTTTTCTTCTAGTATTACTAGAAATGAATATCTACACTTAACTCCTGTTCATCTGGCCTTGTGTGGAATGTTGTTTTGTTTTGTTCTGCAGAGATTGTGAAATGCACTTCAGTTGCCAATCAGCAGTTTTTTTGTAGATTGCTTTAACCTTGCCCAGCAAGCTGCAAGGTTCAGAATACATTGTGGCTTTTTTGGCTGTATTTTCTTCTGCAGCTATCAAGAAGGAAGTTGTCTAGAATTTGAGAGAGGGATAGTGATGAGCCTGGTGTATTGAGTGTGGATTTCAACCACAAGTGATTGTTTCTTTTCAGGTTTTCTTTTTTTAAAAAAAAGGGAGTGGGGGAAGAAGACTGTATCAGCAGTAACACCACCACTGTTCCATGAAATTAAGGGGTTTGCTACTTGCAATCCCTGAAGGGAATGGGCATCTGGGTCATTCCATATTGAGTGATCCATATTTTTTACCTTGTGTCATCTAATTTTCTTAATATTTTGTACGTTAGTTGAATGATAAAAACTCAGTTTATATCTGTAATGGTTATAAGGGGTTACTTGTGCGTAAGTTGCCGTTACTTTCGGCTAGATTGCCTGGCTAACCCATGCCTCGGCTGACAGCCCTCACTCCGTGGCCGTTCAGTCGCTTGCAGAATCCGTCAGTGGGCGTTTCTTGAACCTCTTCCAGATTAGAAGCTGTTTGACGCCAAGTCTCCACCTACTCTCCCTGCGCGGGACTCTTCTGCGCAAGGAAGGAGTGGGCAGAGGCGTGCCCATGCTCTCTCCACTAGTCTCGGGCGAAGAGTCTTGGAGACCCCTCTCCGAATCCTCCATCTCCCTCCCTTCCCTACTGGTGTTGCGCTGAATTCCTTCCCCCCTGCTGCATCGCTCGGGAGCCTTGCCTCCACCTCTCGCTCCGATGTCAGTTCCCTGACAATATCTAAAAGTGTTTTTTTCTCATCCCATTTTAATGTGATCCCATTCAGATTCCAAGATGAAATTTTGCAGGTGGCTCTTGGAAATATTAAATAATAATAAAAATAGGAAATTTTAAATCATATTATTTTTAATCACTTTTTAAAATTTAAAATTTAAAGTAAGCCCATCATGTGACATATCATATTAAAGCCCATGAAGTTCTGAAGTTCTGAAAATTGGTATTTTTCGTTTTGAAATATTTCAGTTATTGACTGAGCTTTTAAGGCAGCTTTCTCAACATGTGGGTCCCCATATGTTGTTGAACTACAAGTCCCATCACCCCTAGCTAGCAAGGCCAGAGCTCAGGGATGATGGAAGTTGTAGTCCAACAACATCTGAGGACCTACAGGTTGAGAACCACTGTAAGGTTTTTGTGTAGTTTTTGGCAAGGCCAAAATTGTCATTAAAAAATAATAATAATCAAACCCACATAACTCAAAAACAGGGTGAGATTAAAAAATTTTTTAGATATAAACTTAGTTTTGATCATTCAACAAGTGTACAAAATATTAAGAAAATTGGGTGGCATGAGGTAAAAAATATGGATCACTTGATATGGAATCACCCATCCCTGAAATCTTCTACATAATTTTGGTCAGCACATTTCAAGCCACACCCAGAGTAATTGGGAGTGCTCCTCTAAGACAAACTACATTGTGTGTTCATTCCTTGGAGCGATCTAGCTACTCATTCTGTTGAGATCAGGCAACATCACAGCTCTGAAGAGATAGGCAGCAGCAAAAGCCTGAGTCTGCTATAATTGGGGCTAGAGACCTCCTTGCTTAGAACTAACAGTAAAGCAAAGTCCTGCTGCCTGTGCCACAGGCTTGTTACCTACTTTTTAAAAAATGTGTTTACTCTCTGCATAGTCATATAATTGGTAAAATGAAACACATTACTTAAAGATGAAACTGGCATAATGGGATGGCCCAGTGTAATGTTTAACTTGGGGTTGCTAGCCCAGCACCTACAGGAACCATAGCATCTGTAAATGTTTTCACTAATAGTCCTAAGCAGGTGCCCCACACCCTGAGCTTTCATTTAAAAAAATGTCTCTAGCCCTCCTAGAAAGAAAGTTATGGGGCAAAATGTGCAGATGGCTTCATCTAGAGATTGTAAGTAATGTGAAGGAGATTATGCGCTGAAATATTTTAGTTGATATTCTAGAATGTAAAATGCTATTTTATTTATTGATTTGTTACCTTGTGGGCTTATAGCCGAATAAAGTACCATTGCATTGCAGATGGCCTCTATGTGATTTGTGTGAAATGAGAGTGAGTTTGGTATGAGTACCTTCTGTTTTTTAAATGGTACCTTCATTAGAGGTTTTTAAGCAGAGGTGAATGGTCATCTGTCTTGGATGCTCTAGTTGAGATTCCTGCATTGCAGAGGGTTGAACTTGATGACCCTTGAGGTCCATTCCACCTCTATGAGTTTATGAATGCTTCCTGTTGTTACTAGACAGCAACACCGTCAGTGTGTATGTACATGTGTGGTCTCTATGACCATGAGGGCATAGCTGACTTGCCATGGTAAGCATAAAGTTGTTGGGAGTGGCTTTCTCTCTCAATTTGTTTTATGTCATACTCCCACACACCCCATAGCAGCTATCTGATGATGGCACCCCCAGCACTTCATCAAAATTTGAAATGTGCCCACTGGTCCAAAAAAGTTGGCAGCCTGGTTTAACTTGTACATTTGGGGTGTGTGGACACTGACAGAAAATGCCCTTCTAGGCAAAAATTACTTTTAAATGAATAAATAGATAGTGGAACTGTGTTAGCATCTATGCAAATAATAGCCTTTTCACCAGATGCCAAAGAACCATGAAACAAGTTATGTGAGTGACATACAAACAAACAAACAAACAAACAAAATTGTACTCATTGGATCTCAAATGGCATCTCCCCATGGAATATGACAAACTGCATTTGAAATCAAGAGAGGCCGGTGTGTCGTCTGATATTTGAAAATAAACTGAGATGGCAAATTCTGCTAGGTTCACCTGAGCCCCTTGTGTGACTCTAAGCAGCAGTTTGGATTTATTGAGTCCCGTTTCTTTTTTCTTTTCTTTTTTTAATATATTTTATTAAGGGTTTTCTTGTTTTACAGTGTAAGTGTAATGCCTCGTATTTTTTCCCCCCGTGTAACATTTTTACAAATCCATTTCATTTGTTGAGGGATTAGGGGGAGAAGAAAAAAGAAAAGAAAAAAGAAAGAAAGGAAGGTGGAGGGAGGGGAGATGGATGGGGGTGGGGTCGGGTAGCGGTGTTTCTATTATGCTTAATGTATGTAGTTTGGTGTCAGCGTGCTTGTGTTGTTCACTTGTGTTCCTTTGGTGGTGAGAGAGGTTGGGGTTGGCCTAGGATGTGATTGTTTGTTTGTGATTGGCTGTGGTGATCTTTGTTTTCGTGTGTGAGTGAAGTGGGTGGGTGTCCCGTTTCTGTTCTTAAAAGTCTTATAGTCCTCCTCTCTTGTTACCAGCTACTTACTAGGTGGCGTAATTTCATTACAAAGGAGAGAAAAAACAATTTGCAGAGCCTGGCTTAATCTGAATTTCTCAGGAGTTGTGTTCAGCATCAAGCAATTGATTTTCATTATCACTTATTAATGCAAAGCCATAGCATTCACTAAAAAAACAACAACACTTTAAAGAAAAGCCATAAGCCCTCACCACTAAAATAAATTACTATTTATTTCAGAATAGTCTTAAGAGGCTGATGCTGATAAACAGTTACTCATCCATTGCGCTTCACTTGGTGGTGACCCTGGGGAAGAGTCTTTGAAGATGATCCCAAGATCCAAGCAGGCAAGGGACAAAGTAAAAGACACTTAAAATGAAATACCAGCCTGTAGAGGAGAGGACAGTTTTGCGGAACAGGATGAGGTGCCTGATGTGTTCACTGCTTGCCAGCATCTCATGGATTCCTTCCCATAGTGTAGTTGATAGTAGAGCATTACCATCTGTTTGCATGACACTTTATCAAAAGGCTGGACCCCAGAGCAATTTACAACATATCACTTAAAAAGGAGACGAAAATGGCAAATCATCTTAAATGTAAAGAAATAAATACAGTGGTACCTCGGGTTACAGATGCTTCAGGTTACGCGTTTTCGAGTTGCACACCGCGCCAAACCCAGAAGTATCGAAATGGATTACTTCTGGGTTTCGGCACTCGCGCATGTGCAGAAACACTAACTCATGCTTTGCGCATGCACAGAAACGCCAAATTGCGACCCGCGCGTACACAGACGTGGCACTGTGCGTTGCAAACACTATGGGTTACGAACGTGCCTCCCACATGGATCACGTTCGCTACCTGAGGTTCCACTGTACAGCATAAAACAAGCAGTCCACACAGCGCAGTATAAAATATTGCAAATAAATTTATAGTTTAAAACAGTGGTCACAAATGGTATATACACACCAACTGTCCAGGACATTATGTTTTTGAGGGTTGTGCTCTCACATGGGTCATGTGACTCATATGGGAGCATGGCCTGGAAGATGTGCACCTCAGTTTTGCACTGGGACATGTTGGAGAGTATGGTGGCACTATTCACATAACAAAAACTACTACAGAGATATCAACATTTTCAAAAGTAGGAATTCAATGACTTAGCTTTTGAAAAACGGGGTTCACAGTACTTATCTAATTGGGAACCACTGGCTTAAAACTATTAGGACATCAGCTCTGGATCCATTCCAGTCCGGCTTCTGCGCTGGTCATGGGACCGAGACGGCTCTGGTCGCCCTAACAGATGATCTCCGCAGGCATCTGGATCGAGGCGGGTCGGGGCTGCTGATTCTTCAAGACCTGTCAGCAGCCTTTGACATGGTCGATCACGAACTCCTGGACCACCGCCTTGCCGACGTGGGGATCCAGGGCACAGTCCTTCAATGGCTGCGCTCGTTTCTCTCTGGTCGGGGACAGAGGGTGACGCTTGGGGAGGAATTGTCATCCCACCACTCCTTGCTGTGTGGTGTGCCCCAGGGTGCAATACTCTCCCCAATGCTTTTTAACATCTTTATGCGCCCCCTCGCCCAGCTTGTCCGGAGTTTTGGGCTGGGCTGCCATCAGTATGCTGATGACACCCAACTCTATCTGTTGATGGACGGCCACCCGGACTCGGCCCCAGACCCCAGACACACTGATCAGATGCTTGGAGGCTGTGGCTGGATGGTTACGTGGGAGCCGGTTGAAGTTAAATCCTTCGAAGACAGAGGTCCTCTGGCTGGGACGGGACGACATGGGACTGAGGGGGCAACTCCCATCTCTTGCGGGGGTGCAATTAGTGCCAGCACCGTCCGTTAAGAGTTTGGAGGCGCAGATTGCAGCTATAACAAAGGCGGCATTTTTTCATCTCCGCCAAGCTAAGCAGTTGGCTCCTTACCTCTCTCGCCCTGACCTAGCCACTGTGATCCACGCGACGGTCACCTCCAGACTGGATTATTGTAACTCGCTCTACGTGGGGCTGCCCTTGAGACTGACCCAGAAACTCCAGCGGGTGCAGAATGCCGCAGCGAGACTCCTTACGGGGTCTTCGCTTAGAGATCACATTCATCCGGTGCTGTACCAGCTGCACTGGCTCCCGGTGGAGTACAGGATCAGGTTTAAGGTGCTGGTTTTAACCTTCAAAGCCCTATACGGCCTAGGGCCCTCGTACCTACGGGACCGCCTCTCCTGGTATCCCCCACAGAGGAACTTACGGTCTTCAAATAAAAACACCTTGAAGGTCCCAGGCCACAGAGAGGTTAGGCTGGCCTCAACTAGAGCCAGGGCTTTTTCGGCTGCGGCTCCAACCTGGTGGAATGCTCTGTCACAAGAGACAAGGGCCCTGCAGGACTTGACATCTTTCCGCAGGGCCTGCAAGACAGAGCTGTTCCACCTGGCCTTTGGTCAGGGCACAGCCTGACTCCCTCCTTTGGCAATCTTTACAAAACTTTAGTTTATGGTTGCCATCAATTTTGATTTTAATTCATTTTTATAATGTTTTATAATGCTGTACTGTTTTAGTGTTGTTAGCCGCCCTGAGCCCGGCTTCGGCTGGGGAGGGTGGGATATAAATAAAATTTATTATTATTATTATTATTATTATTATTATTATTATTATAGGAGAGTTAAAGCTGTTAGGTGAGAATGAAGTATAACACAGAATATACATGGTCAAAAATATGTCCATTCTACAAGGCAGCCATGCCACTTCCCTGTGGGTGCCACTTGGTGCTTTTCATTGCAGTAGTAATGTTATTCCTTAATGCTGCTCCTGTTAAATTTTGTCCTTTGACCTCTCCTTCAGTTGATTCTAAAGTAAACACAAGAACTTTAAGAATGTTCCATATTTAGACAGGTAAGTGCATGGGACTTGTCACTGCAGTATCTTAGTCCCTGGTTACCTCTAATGTAGATGTTACTGTGTGGCTGATTGAAAATGTGGCCTCCAGAGATACGGGCCATCTTCATTTGGCATGGTTCCTAGGATCACGCTGGCTGGGACTGATGCAAGTTATATTCAAAACCAAAACTGGCAAAGACTTATTTAAATCCTTCACATCCATCTACCTACCTGCCTCCCTCACTCTCTCCCCTCCCTCTTTTATTCCTGCTACCCATGGTGCATTATTACCACATTTTTATCCTGCCCTCTTTTGAAGGAGATCAAGACTTAATTCTGTCTCTTCTCTCCAATCTCCCCATGCCATTTTACTCTCACAAAAATGCTCTGAGGCTAGCTTAGTTGAGCAGGGCCAGGCCACAGGCAATAAAAATGAATCAAGCTCTGAATCAAGCTCTCCCAAGTCCAGAAATGGGGAATCTGTAACAATCCATTAGCCCCAGTCAGTGTGTTGAGGGATGATGTGAGTTTAGTCTAGCAACATTTTGAGTGGCTTGTCCTAGCTCAACACTTACCACTGTACAACTGGCTCTCATGATTGCTGACTTTCCCCCAGCCTCCTTTCTGGCCCCTGGCATAATAAAGTATATGTAGTAAGAGGTAGTGATGGCCACCAGCATGGATGGCTTTAAAAGGGGATTATTCATGGAGGATGAATTAATGGAGGATGACCATATATTGCCTCCAGGACCAGAGACATTATGCATCTGAATACCAGTTACCGTACTTGGAATCGCAAGTGGGGAGAGTGCTCTTGCACTCAGGTCCTGCTTGCAGACTTGGCATGTGGTTGGCTATTGTGAGAGCAGCATGGTGGACTAGATGGACCTTTGGTCTGATCCAGCAAGGCTCTCCTGAAGTGCTTAAGAACAGATTACACCCATTCACATCATGTTTGCATAATTTATTCCAATTGCAGTCTTCAGAGGAAGCCAGACTGCCACTTTTATCCCTTGGGCTTCATAGCTGCAGAATACTATGCAGAGCCATTGTGTACCTGTCTTCCCACTTGTGGCTCTTTAATGCTTTAACATTCTACCAAGCCAACCTTCTTTTGCTGTATGAGACTTTTACTAGTTTAAGATGATGATGATGGTGATTTTTACTATTTTTTATTTAGGGTGTGATTAATCTCCTTACAAAAAGCTCAGTGTGTGGGTATATATCTGGTGCTAGAGATTCTTCTAATCTTCTTTTCCCTATTACAGAATAATACTGATCTTCAGCCATATTCACATTTCATTTTTAACTTCCATTCACGTATTGCACCACTACACATTTTCTTACAAAGTGTTTTTTCCCCTTCATATAAAGAGCCATACCTAATCAATCAAGATTGATGGGAGAGGAGTCTATGACAGTTGCTGTAGCTTATGATTATCTCTAGTAAAATAAACATTTACTGTTGTTCGTGGGGGGGGGGGAGTTGGAGGTGAAATCTGCAGGAAAAGTACATTAGTTCCAATACATGAAAATGAGACCTGTTTTTTATTTCTTGAAGGGGCCATAGTTCAATGGCAGAGCACATGCTTTGTATGCAGAAGGCCCCTGGTTCAATTTCCAGTGACATCTCAAATAGGGCTGGAAGAGACTTTCTGCCTGAAACCCTGGAGAGCCTCTACGTCAGAGTAGATTAGCTCTTCTGAGACTTGGATCTCCAATATTGAGCTATAACTCCCATCATCCCTGACCACTGGTCTGGCTAGCTAGGGATGGTGGGCATTGTAGTCCAACATCATCTGGGGACCCAAGGTTGAGAAAGACTGGTGTAAGCTGTAGTAAGCTAGATAGATCAAGGCTCTGTTTCAGAATAAGGCAGGTGTTCCTAAATCACAAATCTAGTGCATTAGCAAATACTTGGAGCAAGAAGTTGTAACAGAATAATAGAAGCTAGCCATGCATCAAGATGGCTAAAAGCAGGAGACCCTACTGGCCCTTAAAGGACTCAGGGAACATGCCTATGATGCAATTTTGCATACATACATATATGTGGATGCAAAATTAGGCAGACTTTCAGAGGGGAAGCTGCCCTGTAAGCAACATAGTTTTTGTTTTTTAAAAAGTTAAAAAAATAATAATAAGAAGAAAGGCAAGCGGTTCTTGGGACTGGTGTAAAAGACCCTGGGGTTGTATCCAGTGCTAGTCCTACACGGAGCAGATGGCTAACTAAGGTCTATTAATTTGAGTGGATCTGCTCTGAGTGGAACTTAGTAGAATACAACTCCTTGAGTTCAGGCCCCCTCCTAACACAGCCCCTGGCAGGAAGCAAGAAGGAAATTGCAGTATGAAGGAGTAGTAGGCATGGATGGATTAATAAGAAAGGGATTAAGAAAGGAAGGAGTTAAAGAGAATACAGAGTAAGAGGAAGGCATTTGTAGAGAATAGTAAAAGCATTAGTTGTAAAAGAGCTTAATAAAGACATAATAAAAGCAAGTCTGATAACAGCTGAAGAAGACCCCTGAAGTTTTTCCATTCTGTCTCTCCCTTGCTGAAGCCTTCATGGCTCTGGAAATGCCACATATTGCACTTGCCCCTTAGATTTTCTATAGATATGCTAGTGATTACATATTTGTACACATAACCAGGAGTGCAAATATACACTGTGCCAAACTAAAAAATTGGCAATTATTTTAAGAGCTATTTAGCATGGTCTTCTTTTGGATGTTCTGTCTTGGCTAATGGTTACTTTCCTTACTTTTCTCCTCTTTAGAGTTGTGCCCTGAGAAACTTTAGCTAAAATTGAGGCCATTTCATGGAGCCCATCTATTGGGATAAAAGCATGAATAAAAATGGAAGTAGAAAGCACTAAAAATTAGGGCAAGGAGGATTGGGGTAGCAAATAACAGAATAGGGAGGGGTTGAGAAGACAAAAAGAAGCATTTGTTGGGGAAAGAGAAAGTGAGGAATGAGAGGTTGATGGGTGGGAGGATTGTGCCAGAGAAGGTGAAAGGAGTGTGCCAGGATTGGAAAGGGAGGAAGATGCCAATAGAAAAATTTAATGAGTAAGAAAGGGATCATGAACAAAGAATGCAGGGAAGGAAAGAAATAAGGGGACCTAAAAGAAGGGTGAATTTTAAAGAAATTATTATGTAGACATTGGGGATTATCTGACTGTTTTATCATAAAACCATCTCTTGAAACTCCCTTGTTATTGTGCTCTAATAACTGGGCTTAGAAAGAATGTAGGGTCAGGAATAATAGAACACAAAGAATCCCTTGTATCCAAAGAAAGGAAATTGGAAGGTAGAAATGGGAATGGATGGGGACACAGATGCCAGCACAGTAGGCACAAAGTCTTTCAAGATAATACCAACCTAGCAGTATTTTGCCTGGGGCATTCCAGAATGCAAGACATCCAGTATCAAATTAGATTCTGTCTTTCCTCCAGCAGCTATTTATGTCAGAATTCATCTGGACCTGGGGCCACTAAGGGGGGAGGGAGGAGTCATTTTCTGCCATTGCTGCAAGCCAGCCTCCATCTCCGCCTAAGAGTGCAGAAATCTCTGTACCCTAGCCCACGATACCTCAGTATGACTAAGAGAGCCAACCGGACTAGGAAAGAAAGAAAGAAAGAAAGAAAGAAAGAAAGAAAGAAGAGAGAGGAGGCAGCTACCAGGGAGGGAGAGCACAATGTTAGCAGCATATGGAGGAGAAAGCCCATTTCTTGCCTCCTTCTAGCTATTAGGTGACTGTGATTAATTGAAGCAAGCGAAGGTTTGGAATTGACTTCTTCAACCTAACCATAGTAAAGACTAACAGCAGTTTGTTTGCCTTCAGACATCACAAGGAACTGGGGTTAGTCTGAAATAGAAATGAAAGCTTCTGAGTGGGAGGGAGACAACAGTACAAATGACAGGGGAAAACCTGGTCCTGGAGGTAATGATGCACAGGAAATGAAGGGCAGGAAACTACAAGAAGGAAGAAGCTGGAGAGACTGACTCATGGTTTCACTTTTCTTTATACTAATGCGTAGAGCATTGGAAACAAAGATGAATTAGAGCTTTTAATACAGGATGGCAAATCTGATCTAACAGGCATTACTGAAACCTGGTGGGATGACGCTCATGACCAGAATGTAGAAATTGAGGGTTATAACCTATTCATAAGGAATAAACCAAACAGGAAGGGGTGAGTATATTAAGGATGTGTACACTTGTGAAGAGATCTATGACCTGGAGCATGGAAGGCAGATTGAGAGTAAATAGGTAAAAATGGTAGGTAGGGTGGGGAGCATGACCTTACTGTGGGTGTTTGCTATACACCGCCAAAATGGATTATGCCTTCCTAGAGCAGATTATCAAACATTCAAAAAGGAAAGCTATAGTAGTCATGGGAGACTTCAACTACTCCGATATCTGTTGGAACTCTGCCAAGAATATAAGGTCCAACAAATTTCATTGCTCAGAAGGTGGAAGAAGCAACAAATAAACTATAAACAGATTAAGACATTGGCAGGATTATTGTAAAACAATAACAAAAACCCTGCAGTTTCATAAGGGTAAATAAAATAGATGAATAAAAGAATAAGTTAATTTAGAATATGCAGGAAATGATAAATATAAATTTAAGGAACCACAGAAAGAGAAGTAAGTAAATCGAGTTTTGAAATGTTAAAATTACTGTAAAACTCTTGAAATGTATATAACTAAAAATCACAAATAATTAAAGAGAGAGAGAGAATATGCGGTGGAAGCACACAACCCAAAGGTTGTTCTCATAACAAGCCATTGTTTATTTTGCCATCCACTAAGGCAAATGTCTTTCATTAGTGATTGGGTAAGGATGTACATCTTAAATTTTATCTTAAACTTTGAGGAGTTTTCTTTGTTTCACTAAAGCAACTTTATTCTTTGTTTGCAGCCCTAATGTGTAAACTTCTTGTGATTTTTAATTTATTTTTTAATAAAGGAATTAGCGCTTGGTGTTGATGTTTAGGTATCTCATTCTGCAGATTAATCTAGGAAATAGGATCTTCAAGTCTTAGATGCAATAGCGTGTGACTGTGAGGAAAATGCTGATACAATTCCCCTATGCTTGGCTGGAAGCTGGATGGAATATTTCACAGGGGCGTGTGTGATATTTGGAAGCCGTTTTTAGTAAGGTGTTCTAACTTTGGGTCGTGTATTTTTTTTTTTAATAATATTTATTAAATTTTGTTTGACAATAAATATATATAAAAACATATCAATTTCAGATATCATCATTTCATAAACATCCTTGGACTTCCTCACGCCTCTTGTTCCTACTCTCTAGACTCATAAGTTTTACCAGCAAATTATTAACTTAATTTAGTTCATCTAATTAAAATTTCCCAATATTCAAATCTCAAATTTAATCTTTTAGATTTCTTTTGTCAAAGGTTAATTATAGGATACCATTTATCCACAATTTATCTTATTTTTCAGTTACATTGACTTTTATACATAAAGGTTATTAATTTGTTAGAGCCTTGATGTTACAGATCTTACATTTTTCTTAACATTCATACAGTTTACAATGCTTTTGCAGATAGTCTTTAAACTTCTTCCAGTTCTCCTCCTCCAATTCTTCTCCCTGGTCTCGGATTCTGCCAGTCATCTCATCCAGTTCCATATAGTCCATCAGTTGCATCTGCCATTCTTCCAGTGTGGGCAAGTCTTGAGTTTTCCAGCCTTTAGCAATAAGTATCCTTGCTGCTGTTGTAGCATACATAAAAAAGGTTCGGTCCTTCTTTTGCACACTCTGGCCGACAATGCCGAGGAGGAAGGCCTCTGGTTTCTTAAGAAAGGTATACTTAAATACCTTTTTCAGCTCGTTATATATCATTTCCCAGAAAGCCTTCACTCTAGGGCACGTCCACCAGAGGTGAAAGAATGTTCCTTCAGCCTCTTTACACTTCCAACATTTATTATTATCAGGCAAATGATATATCTTTGCAAGCTTGACTGGGGTCATGTACCACCTGTATATCATTTTCATAATGTTTTCTTTCAAGGTATTACATGCCGTAAATTTCATACCGGTGGTCCATAACTTTTCCCAGTCAGCAAACATGATGTTGTACCCTATGTCCTGTGCCCATTTTATCATAGCTGATTTGACCGTTTCATCCTGTGTATTCCATTTTAGCAGCAAGTTATACATTCTTGAAAGTATCTTAGAGCTGGGTTCTAACAGTTCTGTTTCTAACTTTGATTTTTCCACCTGAAATCCTATCTTTTTGTCCAACTTAAAGACTTCTTTAATCTGAGCATAATGTAACCAATCTCGCACTTTATCTTTTATTTTCTCCATACTCTGCAACTGGGTCGTGTATTTTTAATCTATTGTGCATACTCTGCCCATTGAACAGATCTAGGGCAGTAGGTAGTGCTTAATGAGTTTCAGCAGCCCAAGAATTTCAGCTGTATTGTTAACAAGCAAAATTCTGAGTAGTAATCCTTTTAGTCCATTGTAGCAGAAACAGTACTTCAACGGTAGCTTAAAGGCTGGTTACTTTGTGGTGGTTGATAAACCTGTTCAAGGTGCCAGAATATTCTGTTGTAAAACAGCAGTTCTTTGATACACATTTTATTTTAAAGCTTGAGATTTTGTTGCTGTGTTGTTAAGAGGTGACACCCCCCCGCCCCTCACAATTTATGCAACACTTTGGAAATCCCATGTCATTTAATCAAAGGGACCTAGATAAATTGTTTCATTCAAGATACACTAGGGATTTCTAATTATCTAATGAGCACAGGTTGATATTCTGGCCCTTTGCAATAAATATTGGAGCATGCATGCCTAGTAATTGGCCAAAGTGGACAAAATGAAGAGGCAGTTTTAGAAAACATATTTTACATATTGTATCACTGCCAGACAGGGATCCAAATAATTATTTAAGGTGTGATCAAGGGTTTCAGCATGCCCCAGTGGAATACATGTCTTTTCCCTTTTGACCCGCCTGTCTTCATGCCATATCACATGGTTTTGGAAACTCAACCCATTTTAAACTGGTTTGTCTTGAAGCACCAAGGTGGAGCTGCTGTCCGAAGCCCCCTTGGGTGTGTAGAGCTTTTGGACTGGTGTCTCAGTGATGGTTTTCAAACTCTGTCTCAACAACTTTGGTAGATCACTGCCAGTTTTTTCATAGTGGGAGTAGATCGCAGTCTCTTGAAAGTTGGACATGCATGGTTTAGACAATACTGAACTAGATAGACCAGTGGTCTGGTTTGGTATAAGGGAGCTTTCTGTGTTCCACAGAGCTCATGGCCCAACCCTGCTCAGACACAGGTCAGTTAATGAGTACTGGCACATTGACATGGTGACTTTCCACACAGCTGTTGTGATACGTCCAATACTGTTAGCTCAGCAAAAAGGACCGCAAATCTTTGTAGCCATGCAGAGTTCCACAATGTTCTATATTTCATAAATGGCACTTTAGCATAAGTGATGTTGGACTGCCAGTGTCCCAGCATATGCTCAGGATACTGCTGTTGAATCTGAAGCAGGCCTTAGATTAATCTCCATTTTTGCAATAAGGTTTCCTCCTTCTCTCTTCCACTGGTGGATGAAAATTTCTGGAATGCAGTATTGAGCTCCTAGATCTTGTGATGGCAATAAAACAAGTGCCAGAGTCAAAGCTAATTCCAAGGCCTTTTATTATAAGGAAAGTCCTTTTGCAGTTCATACAGCTTTGAAATAGAGGAATGTGGTTATAAATAATTAACTCATGCAAAAAGAGAATTTGTAATATACTTACAACAGGATAGGAAGGGGAGAGAATTACATTGCTGTGTTCTTCCCTTTGTCAACATTAAAAATAACTCTATTACTATTTTATTTTACTTCAGGGTGTTCTCCAGGCATTTGTGTGTTTACAGCGAACCCTGTGGGTGGGTTAAATCAAAAAGCTTGGCAAAGCAAATTCTGTTCAATGACTTCATGAGAATGTTCTCTTTAATTGCCCTCCTTAGAAGATTACTTGTAGCAGTTTAAAATGTTTTAACTGCAGAATACTCCCACCCCAACTACCCACGTTACACAACCTCAAGGGGGGGAGGAATTACACAGAAATCTGCATAATGCCATTGGTAAGAGAACCACTGTATAGCTGAAATGTGTCCCGCCCCCCTCAAAATTGTACATTAGATAATCCAGACCATGTTGGCTGGGACTTATGGGAACTGTAGTCCAACAACATCTGGAGGCCATCAGGTTGGAGAAGGGTGGTACAGGATGCTGGGACTGAGCATAATTTTGTATGCGACAAGAACTGCTCAGCTAGACTGGTGGTGACTCTCCAGGATGCAAGACAGCAGACTTTTCCTGACCTACCTGGAGATTGAGGCTGGGGCCTTCTGCATCCAAAGCATTGCCACTGAGCTATGCCCTATCCATTGTTGCAGCTAATGTCTGAAACAATTAACTGAGCCAAGATAAACAGACACTGTGTGGTGCTGGGTTGTTTGACCTTCCACCTTGCCTTTGCTATTTAAAGTGTTAATGTAATGTTCCTACTGGAGAAGCAGCAGTGATCAATAGCCCTTCAGATTTAACATGTGCCTGGTCCCCTGATTCTTGTGGTTGCACTTCTAACACTCTTCTGTGCAACTGGTGTTAAGCATATTAAATGAAATGTGAGGCACATCTTAAAGCCCAATATCTTGTAAAAGCAAAGATATGAAGAATACAGATTAACCCAGAGTTGGTAAAGCTCAAGCATTTTCATCTCACGTATGTGTAGGCTTCTGTGGCATATGAACTGAACTTTATTATTCTCTGACTAGAATGGGTAGGAACTGCTCTGCTATGTACTTTCACACATGTTGCCCAGGCGGTTGTGAAGTGGACAGGAATTATGCAGACTGGGGTTCTTTGAGGACTAAGATTTTGATTTTCCTTAAATAAAGATTTGTTACATGGATGGGGAACCTGCAGCTCCTGTCATCCCTGACCATAATATTCCTACTGATAAGTATATGCATTTTTTTCTGCTTCTTATATCAAACTTCAGTAGCAGGTATTTTTGTATTTATATGAACATTATGAAATATGGGTTTAGTAATTCATTTATTGCCCAAATAGAACTCTTCCACATCAGGCCCTGAATGAACATGGTACTCAACATGTAGGTATAGCCAGAAGGGGAGGGCAGCACCAGACAGTACATTCCCAATCTTCCCTATATGTAGATATTGATGTTACAGGACTTGAGATAATGCATAGGAATAAGTTTGAGCAAATAGGTTGAATGTTTTGTAAATAGGTACTCATTAATTACATTTGTATCCCAATTGTTCCCTTAGGGCAGTGGTTTTCCACCAGTGTGCCATGGCACCCTGGGGTGCCTTGTATGATGGCCAGAGGTGCCGTAGGCAGCACTGGACTCTGTCCCTCTTTCCTTCCCTCCCTCCCTTGCATCACTGCCTTTCAAAGGCTTGTGTGGCTATTTGTGCAGCAGCCCTGTGTGCAATCTCCCCAGGCAAATGGTGCCTTTGGGACTGTCCGGGAGGTGGGGGGGGGCCTGGTTGCCGGGAGCTGAGGCGGCCTCAGAGTAAGCAAGCAAGCAAGCAAGCAGTGAGGGAGCCCAGCCAGCCAGTCTACCAGCCCTCACTGCTGGGAATGGAGAGACAAGTGGGAGGCTGAGCAGGCAGGCATTGCACTGGCCTTGCTATGTATAATGGCTGCCTGAGAGCTGATTGTCCAGCACTGAAGGGGAACCTTTCCGACATGCAGACCTGGCAGTGCCCACTGCTGCCACTGCTGCCTCCCAAGGTGAATAAGGGGCTGGCCTCACATTCACCTTTGGGCAGTCTCGGTTGGGCTTCTAAGAGTGGGGGAATCCTCTTCCCTGGTTCCTGTGGGGCAGCGTAAGGAGGCACCTCTCTTTGGGGCGGGGGCGGCTGCTCGGTGGTGGAAGCTGCTGCCCAGATGACTCCCAAGGAAAAGGGAGAGGAGAGGAGGGTGAGGGAACTCTCTACAAGGGAAGATGTTCACAAAGGGGTGAGGGGCTGCCGGCTCTGCAGCCAGGTGACATAAGTGGGCTTCTGAGGCTCAGGGGAACCACAGAAAGTTGATCAAGGGAGCCATGGAATCAAAAAGGTTGTAAACCTCTGCCCTAGGGGAACTAAGGGTATGAGTTACAGGTGGTTATTCATATCATACATCACCCGGGAGGTGACTTCAGTTGTTGGCACCCATCTGTCTCAAGAGACAATGGAGTGTGCCTCCAGGGGTGAAGTCAAACTGCTGTGTTGGCAGCACCGAAGTGAGCTCCCCAGCCCACAAGCCTGGACAGTGTGTATGGAAGTCCTGGGCTGCCCAGAGGACAGGTGCCCCCTCTCAGCCTCACTGATGTGGTCCAAAGGAAAGCAGAGGAATATGCTTGGCACCAGCTTGTCTGCAGGAGTTGCCAGAAGGAAGCATACAAAGTCCCATCCAACTGTATTAGGGACTCCGCTCTGGATTTGTGTAGGGTTTTCTCCTTAGCCTTTTGTTTCTCCTGAGGATATCCTGCAAGGCAGCAGAGGTTTAGGATCAGAGCTTTCCTTCTCCTAGATCTAGGAGCCCCATGTGCCCCTCACTTCCCTCTACAGCACATGCAGAAACCGCCTTGAGACCCATCAGCTACCCTCACCTACTTTAGCTGACCAATCAAAGCCATTCCCAGGGTGTCGTACGCTGACTGCCACAGGTGAGAGCTGAGTACTGGGTGGCAGCTAAATGTGGACAAACTACCACAGAAGGAGCATGACGTGTCTCCTACCAGAGGTACTGCCGTTCTCCTAACACGCCATACACCCCCGACTTCAATTGAATGATTGCAGTTGAATTGTAGGGTAATAATAATTTTAACGAAGTGAAAGTTGCATCCAATGTTAATCTTACTCAGAGCAGACCCATTGAAATTGATGGGCATTACTAACATAAGATCCATTAATTTCAGTGTGCTTTCTCTAAGCAGAACCTTACCTGAAGTAAGGTTAGATGAGAGAGGATGGCTGCTAGCCAAGTGGATATTTCATCCTCCCCTGTCTATAAGCTTGCTCTGCTCTGCTGGTCATTGTGCTCACAATTCCAAAGGTTTGTATCCAACCAATATTTACTCAGAGTACACTCTTTGAAATGAATGACCTGAGGTTAGTCATGTTTATTAATTTCATTGTGTCTACTCAGAGTAGAACTATCACTGAATACAATCCAGAGAGGGTGCTCTTCCCATTTTTGATCATGGCAGCCATTGCCAAGGATGATGATTCCTCAGTTAGGGATTTTCTTTTCTCGTATCCAGGAAACATTCAAAATTCATAGCGCATTAGTGACATGTAAGAAATTATTGGTGCTCTTCTCTCATTATTTCTTTAAAGTCTTTACTGGGAAGGTTATCTACTTGCTGTCAGGGCCCTTCCTGATAAGTGAGCCATGATGTATTATTGTGTATCCCTTGCCTTTTTGCCCTTAGGTATGATTTCAGTAACAGAAAGACAAAGTGCAGACGAAATCCTTACGCAGCAAGCTTAGCTGGAGCCTGTCAGTCTGTGTCAAACTCCCCTGGCTACTTGAGTCTCTTAATCATTGAGCTCTTCTGCTGAGTGTTACATCCAGTGTTTAGTGTTAAAATCAAGTGAGCTATAAAAGGTGTAGGGGGGAAGAATCATCTTGGTGCTTCAAATTTTTTCAAGTCAAAATAGAATATCACCTTGTACAAAATAGCCCTGTAGAGCTACAAACCAGTTGAGCCAAAGGCTATGCTATCTCTTTTTTTTCTTTTCACTTTCAGATGCTTTCCTCTTTTTTTGCTGGTAAGCTCAGCAGGGAGAACTTTTGGTGATAATTTTTGTACATGCCTTACAGAGTCTGGAGATTTTAATGAAAGAACTGTTACTGAAGAATTGAAATATAATTGTTGTTCTTGGGTCCGGGGGTTAACTGGTTTTTGAAATGAAGTGGAAACGATCCAACTTTGAAAAATCACGCTCGTCTGATTCTGCTTGCTCCATGTGCTTGATACAAGCAACTTCCAGAGGCCACAACAGTATATGTGTGTGAACTCATTTGTATCCCAGGAGGATTTCTGCGAATAGGGTTGTGGAGGATTGCAGCCAGAGAGAGTTTGAAGGGCTGAGGGAATAAGCAGTCCATTAACTTTGTGAATTTCTCTGTGCACTTCTTAAAACAGGGATCCAGAATAGCCACTCTCCATGGAGCATTTTGATGCCCACTTGACATTGTATGATATTAGCTGTTGTAAATTTACTTGCCACAACTGCAACAAGACTGGGAGTACACTATAAATCAGGGCAGGGTGAGAGAGAAAAGTATTAAATTCAAAACACGGCATCTAGAAAGGTATAATCAGGTGCAATCAGGAGCATGCTTATAACGTACTCCCAATTTTTTCTTTGGGAAAGAATTGGGAGCTTGCTTTGGAATTTGGCATCACAGTTTCACAAACCCAGCACCTGACATCAACTATATCACAGGCAAAATGGGCAGACCATAGGCCCTATAAGCCAGCAGTTCCATGCCTTGTTAGGGTTGATTTATATATTATATAAATATTATTATATTTATTTATATTATATATATATTTCCTTATGTAAAGATCTGTGCAATAGAGACTGTCTTTGTTTTTGGATTATACATTTGTCACATTGAGTTAGGAATATTCTATATTAAATTGTCTGGCTTAGGTTGCAACCCTATACACGCTTCCTTGGGAGTAAATATTGAACCCAATACAGCTTACTTCACTTGTCGAGTCCCATTTGAGGGGGTTTAGTTAGAGACTTTTTGTGGACCCTGAAGGATAAGGGCTTCCTAGAACACTGCAGGGACATCACAACATAGTTAACTATTAAGGCTTGGTCTTCAGCTGCATGTGCTTTCCTCTTTATTCAACTTATTTTGGTCACAGGAAAGATGATTAAGGAAGCTTTTATTTATTTTGGGAGGAGGAATATATCTTTGAATTATTACCTATAAAATTGTTTGGCTGGCAGTCCTTGCAGTATCAGCAATTTCACAGAAGCAAAATAACTCATCTAGATGTCAAAAGTCTTAACTTTTCCCCTGCTTTTTTCCTAATAAGTCTTCAGAGCTACAGATGTCCTAATAGGATCTTGCAAAAGAAGCTATGGATCTATAGGGAAGATGTTCTTAATTTGTGATCCTGTATATGATGGCAGGGGGTGGGGAGGCTTAGCCATAGAATGAGATAACTAAAGGCCAGGAGATGTGGTGATTCTGAGATAGAAATTGGACAAAGTAATATGGGAGAAACCCAGAAAGGCACTGTGTGTGTGTGTGTGTGTGTGTGTGTGTGTGTGTGTGTGTGTTAGCCATGCAGGTGTTTGGCACATTCCCCTCCATTCCAGCTTATTTGTTGCTCTGGCTGTGAAGATACACCATTTTCACTGATAGCCTCCACCCACTACATTTCAACAGTATATGGTACTACACCAAATAGGTGGGCTGAAACTCCCTTCTTCAGTGTCCCTTATCATGGGCTCTATGCTACTTTTGAATCAATGCCCCAAAATTGCAAGGGTTGACTCACTTTCTGTATGTTGCTATTTGAGGATCTGAATAAATTTGTAAATTGATAAAATTAGTAGAATTCAATCAAATTGAAAGTGCAAGCAGAAAGTGAGTATATTTATCTGTTAGCCCTTGGTGTTTTTTCAAAAGTACCCTAGACTCCATGTTAAAAAGGCACAGAAGAAAGAATTTCAGCATACCTATGGGGTGTGATGTGATAAACTGTAATGATTGTGGGTGTGAGTTAGGCAAGCAAAAGATGAACGTGTATGATCTGTTGTTGCTGCCATAAAAGAATTCCTCTTATATTGGCCTTTACAATTGGTATCAAACTTGCACAACTGCTGCTAGAATTCTGACAGTTTTTTAGCTTTTGCAATGGGATTTTTGAAAGCAACATTGTGGAATAACCTTGTTGCAGGCAAGATTGGTGGCAAAACAACAAAAGAGAGATATATTTCTGTAGTAAGCAGTTTTGTTTTTTGATTGTCAGGTGTCTAGCAGAATGGACAATTTCAAACAACCCTCATATTTATGTGAATTACAAGTTAAAGCATTTTACAAAAATGCTTCCTTTGATAGAGCTTCTGGGGTGGGGGGGAGTATTGCTGCTCTTCATTTTATCCTGTGGTTCATCCTCACTCCAAATTATTGGCTTATCAATACAAAGACTGACATTTTTACCAACCTGATTTCATATCATGTTAGCAGATAAATCAGGCCCCACACTTAGATAAGTGTAGAAAATGTAAATGTAGATGTAATGCAGAATTATCTAATTAGACATACACATCTCAGTAATATAATATCTAGACCATGTTTCTGAGCAGAAAGCATGTTATAGAAGCCTTGGCATTTTGAGGATGATTTTAAATAGAGGAATTTTTTTTGATTTTTTTTGCTTTTCAATTCTGGTTTCACATAAAACATAAATTGCCCGTAAACCAGCAGTTTCTCTGTAGATGATGTTATAATCAGTAAGTGGGGTTCCAACATTTAAGCTGCTAACACTTTCTAACATTATTTGGAGACTTTCTATTTTTAGGTATACAGGCCTGCTATCACTTCTATTACAAGTTATCATAATCAGCAAAGGGTTGCTTTCGCTGCCATATTGATTAACAGATGGTTGGTGTGGCCTTGGCAAAAATCTTAATTCAGACTATGGTAGTGCCTCTAACTTCCTTTTCATAGAAAACTTTTTAATTGCTAATATAAACTAAAAATGAATGGTCATCATTAATCAGGTCAAGGATTGTGGCTGCTGAATGTCACATCAAAAGTCCATCTTATCTAAGGAGAATGCAAAGTTAAAATCAACTTAGTTTGTCTGTTTTAATGGAAGCACACTATTCCAATTTCTATCATATATGCCTCCTTTCCCCCATTATTTTCTCCCTTCGGCTGTTTATTTTCTTTGGTCCTTTTGCAGAAGTCACACCACATGTTTAGTGTGTGTTTCATCTGGTTCTCTGACCTTTCATTCCAATTAAAAATTGGAGAAAAGTTCTGGTTGTTGTGGCACAGAATGCTCCATGCACACTTTTATTCCCCTATAATGAAATCTCCCTTGATCACTTCTCTTCAAAAGCTGCAAAGGGCATAGGAGGGCACTTCTTTCACAGCCCCTTTTTGCAGTGTTCAGATTGAGCAGGGGGACATTGTGGAATACCACTGAGAGTCGAAAATGAACAAATGCCTTAGTTTAAGCAAGGGGACTATTTGTTGTCAGTCTGTCACATGATCTCTCTCCATATCTCTCTCTCTCTCTCTCTCTCTCTCTCTCTCTCTCTCTCTCTCTCTCTCCCCCCCCCCCCCATCTACCTAGTGCTTTAAGATGAGTTTACCACTGGCATGTAAAGTTATTACTATTCACTCAGACTGGCACTAGTCCCTGGGATCTTGGGCAGCCTCAAGTTTTATTTGTTGTTGATGTTGTAGATTGAACTGGAGATCTGAATCCTTAGTTGTCAAGTAATTTATAGGTTGATTACTTGTTGTGTTCCGTGTTTGGCAAACCCACTTTCCTATAGTGATCTACTTACTGGAAAGCTCAGCCTTCATTCTCCTACACATCTCATTTTAGATAAAAGGCCCATGACATTTCAAGAATAGATTCAGGAATAGTTTTGGGGTGGGGTCTCAACATAAGAAGAGCCCTGCTGGATCAGACCAAAGGCCTATCTTAAAATGTCTTCCCTGCTTGTAATTATTTAATTTGTCATTATTGATGGCAGTGATTTGTGTTTGCTGGTTTGTTGATACTATCTTGAAATACTGTATGTAAAATGTACTCTTGATTTAGTTTGCCAAATTTTATCCCACCCTTCCTCCTAAAGGAGCATAGGGGTGGCACAACTTTGGATTTTGTTAAATTGTTGTTATTTATAGGATGATGTCATTAAACCAGAATCCAGCAGTGACCAGGACACCTGAGTTGCAGGCTGCTATATCAATGACTATGGAGCCAGGCTGGGCTCTTGGCTCTCAGCCTGGTGTTGGTAACCAGGAGACGGCTGAACCACAAACCACAGCAGCAACAGGGTGTGTTTAGTGGGAGCTAGAACCATCACAGATGCCTTCCACCATGCCTGAGGAAATTACCGTATTTTTTGCACCATAACACTCACTTTTTTCCTCCTAGAAAGTAAGGGGAAATGTCTGTGCGTGTTATGGAGGAAATGCCTACGGGTGGCATGCCTACGGATTTTCCTCCTCTAAAAACTACATGCGTGTTATGGTCGGGTGCGTGTTATAGAGCGAAAAATACGGTAGTACCTCAGCTAAGCAGCAGTGCCCCAGGCAGGAGACTGTGGAGCACAGGAAAAGCACTCCATATCCAGGTCTGAGGTCTTGCAGAGGTTTCAGAAATGGGATGAAGACTAGGGGAGTAGACCTGAAGACAGAGGCTCAAAAGGCATCAGTTTGATTCCCAGCCTCTTGAAATCCTATTCCGAACTAGGAGCTGTTTGTGGTATTGCAACAATTATGGTGCCCTTTTCCATAGGCTTCATTGTGGAATCAGAACAGGATATCTAGCAGTGCGTATTTTCTTGTCATTCCTGTGGGTTATAAACAGTAATGTAGGAAGCTGATATGCACATTTAAAAAGTCTAGGCCAGCATTCTGTTCCCACAGTGGCCAAGCATCTGCTTACAAGAAGGCATCCCATCTTACACTGCTACCTCAATCCCAGCTCATTTTGTTCAGCATTTCTGTTCCTTGACAGCTTCCTCCATCCCCTTAGTATCATAGCTCCCTCACTCTTCAGTTCACCAACTTGTACTAGCCACCACGATTTCTCTATTCTGGTATTTATTGGCCTGAGTAACATCTGGGGAAGCATGAAACCTGAGTAATAATTCAAGCCTGCTTGAGATGGGAACAAAAAGCACTTTACTTCCTGCTATACCATTCAAGGACCTAGAGCCAGGGTGAGTATGGAGATGTAGGGAGCTTAACATTATAAGTCTGCATGGCATCTTTGAGTGTGCAAGACAGAGAAAGTTGAAAGCTAGAGGTTTCTTTCTACAGAAAGCAGATGGACAGAAGAAGCGTGTCAGTAATGGAGACAGCATCTTTTGAGTGCCATGGGAATGTTTTCCATCTACTTGAAATGGCTGAAATCTTTAGATTAGCATGGCTCTGGAAAGATGGCCTCTAAGTGCTGCAGAAAACACACTAAAGCAGTTCTGGCTTTCCTAAATTTAGCTATACTAAATAGCCTGCAAGACTAGCTTTTCCTCTTACCTCTTCACAGGTCACCTAGGCAGCAGTATTCCTTTCAGTTTGGTATGTTACCTTCTTGAAACTGATCAATCCTCACACAACCCAATTGTGTTTATAGGCAAACCTTCCTCACTCTGACAACTTTATCATCCTCCTTTCGTATTCTGTGCAAGTATTTCAAGGTTCATTATTTACCATCTACTGTATTTTAAATAATGCTATATAGTCATGCAGCAGGTATGTTCCAGCTGCCAACTGAAAGGTTTCTTGAAGCAAAGCCAGGATACAGAGTGCTGTGAAGTACACTTGATTGATGAAAGCCTTGACAGAGCCAGCTTCTCCTTTCCTGTTCCTCCTGAGATGTATTCATGGGATGTTTCCCTGCTGTACAGAGTAGTCCAATTAGCTGTACATTGCTTGCAGTAGTCATATCATTTGTCATGCTAATCGGATTCCTCGTAAAAAGCTATTAATTACTTGTTCCTGTACTATATGAACATAGATGCAATTACTTGTGATTTTGCACGCTGGAATGCTGTTTTTCCACAGTTCTCCTTGAGCTTACTGAGCACAGGCTTGCAAATGTGGTTGCCAGAAGTGGTCAAAAATCTAGGTGACTCTGTATGCCTGGGTGTCCTGTATACTAGAACACAGGAAGTTGTCTTATATTGAGTGAGACCATTGGACCATTTAGCTCAGTACTGTCCGCTCTGATTTAACAACAGTACCTCAAGTTTCAGACTGAGGCCTCTTCAAACCTTATCTGGAGAGTGACCCTTCCATATGCAAAGCAGATGCTCTACCCACAAACTACAGACCTTCTCCCAGTCAGATGCATGGGATATAAGCATGCTGTTGTTGTTGAAAAATATGGTTGGCATTTATCAATAATAATAACAATTTAGGAACCCATCTTGGACATTTTGTAGGGGAAAGAAATGAGACTTAAAAGAAATAACTCCACTGGAAGTGGTGATGATTGATGTTAGCATGAATTGAATATCTTAAATAATCATTTTTTTAATGTAATCGACAGATGAAAAATCAGAGGTTTTTTGTATCGTTCTCTAATGTATTTCTTTTTTCTTTTTTATTATTTTATTTTATTTCTCTCATTCACTTTTCTCTGTTTCATTTTCCCTTTTTTGGGGGGGTGTCCTTTGTTTTTCTTCTTTTTTATCTTTTCTTTGTAGTCCTATGACTGGGGCCTTTATTAAGGGCCAGAGACTGTATAATCATGGGGGTGGGGGTGGATGGTTGATAGAGGACCCTGGGTGAGAGACAGAGAATGTTGGTCTTCCAGCGTGAGAAGCTGGGAGGAGAAAGATCCCAGGTGAGAGCTGGGATGAACTGCTATCTTCTGTGGGTGGTAGGGGCTAAGAATTACTTTAAAGAGAGGACTCTGTATTCTACTTAGAATTTTTGTAGCAGCTACTTTATTGTATTATGAAAAACCTTAATAAAAATCTCATTACCAGAAAAATAGCATCAGCAAGGACCCTGACTTCTCTACACACACACATACACACACCCCTACCTACCAACCAACCAACCAACCAACCAACCACATTTTATGGAGTATCAATAATAAAAACATAAAAAGTATTATAACAACAGCATAATAATAAAATAATCATAATAATGTTCTCCCACCCCCCTCCACAGCTTTAGCCTAGGTAAAGAGGAATGTTTTTGCCTGGTGCCTAATGACATGCAATGACAGTGCTAGGTGAGCATCTCTGCGGAGAACATTCCACAGTTGGGGAGCTACCATAGAAAAGGACTGTTCTCGTGTTGCCACCCTCTGAATCTCTCAGGTAGGAGAAAGTCCTCAGATCACAAAGTGCAGGTTCTGACTCAGTTTGTACGAGGAGAGGCAGTCTTTAAGGTATTGAGGTCGTGAGCTGTGTATGGCTTTATAGGTCAACACTAGGAATTTGAATCAGGCCTGGAAACTAATTGGCAGCCAGTGCAGTCGAGCCAGGATTAGTGTTATATTTTCAAACCATCTTGTTCTATTGAGCGGTCTGGCCATTGAATTTTGCACCAGCTGAAGTTTCCAAACCATCTTCAGAGTCAGCCCCACATACAACGCATAGCAGTAATCCAAAGCATTAAAAAACCCCACATGATTTGAGGTTATATATTTCAACTACTAACAGCACACTTCTTCACCATTCTCTTGTAGTATATATGAGAAAATCCTTCTTTTGCAGACTTTGAGGTACTCTAATTGATACCCTCTTTTTCTGCTGTGTGCTTTCCAGAAATATCTCCAATTTGTAAAACTTCTGCCTTAGAGTTTATGTATTTTGTAGTAGGAGAATCAACATTCAATCTCTTAGTGCTAGTTTCAACAAGAGCATAGTCACATTCTTGTTCTTCAATTTCTTTCTGTATATGAAGGTTTTTCAGGCAGAACTATAGCTCATTAGAAAAATTAATACATTTTCTAAAAAAAAGATTAAAGTGTGACTGAAACTGCACTTAATTTTAAAACTTACAGTGTGTGTGTGTGAGAGAGAGAGAGAGAGAGAGAGAGAGAGAGGCAGAGAGAGAGACAGAGACATAACCTCTAATCAACTCAGTGGTCTGTTTCATATATACACTAAAAACCCCAATTCTAATGTATGAATACCCATTTTAGGGAAGTTTTTAATGTTTGATGTTTCATCATGTTTTTAATATTCTGTTAGGAGCCGCCCAGAGTGACTGGGGCACAACCTTGTCAGATGAGCAGTATACAATTATTATTATTATTATTATTATTATTATTATTATTATTATTATTACTACTACTACTACTACTACAAAATGATAACATCCTTCAATATATAAAGTAAAAGTAAAATGTTATCAAAAATTAATAAGATATAACAAAAGCTAATATTTATAAAACTGTGCTCCACAAAGGTCAGTATTGCACTTCTCTGAGGTCTGCACGATAGGCTGCTGTCTAGCACCAGCCCCGGGGAGGACAGCTGGGTAGACATGATTGTCATGTTTTGATAAAAGATTCCTCACGCCACCCCTAAGAAGGAAGAGAGGTTTCTACTAGGGGTTATGTTTACTCCTGAGCTATAGAAGAAACTGCTGAGAAATCCTTAATGGCTGCCTGATCTTATTTAAAGTGAATTTGGGCAGTTGGGGTGGGGACAGAGAAAACTATGTCCAACTTATTTGGGTGGAGCTTTTAATGACTCCAAATGATAAAGAGTCTCACTTCATAACATGACTACTTTATCCTGATGCAGTAGTTAAGATAAGGAAGTCTTAAGAAGTCTATACAGTGGTACATCTGGTTACTACCTTAATTCGTTCTGGAGGTCCATTCTTAACCTGAAACCGTTCTTAACCTGAGGTACCACTTTAGCTAATAGGGCCTCCCGCTGCTGCCATGTGATTTCTGTTCTCATCCTGAGGTAAAGTTCTTAACCCAAGGTACTACTTCCGGGTTAGCTGAATCTGTAACCCGAGGTGTTTGTAACCCGAGGTACCACTGCATTGATGTGAATATGTATATGTATATTCATACTTCCTGGGGTTTTGAGTTGAAGGGTTGATTTAGAATTCTGAACTCATATTTTTTTTTGGGGGGGGTAGAGGGAATTATTATTATTATTATTATTATTATTATTATTATTATTATTTTATTTATACCCCGCTCTCCCTGTCCAGAGCCAGGGTGTTAACCAGTAAAATTATAGTAAAAACATAATAGGGGAAAAAAATTGCTACAGTGCGTAGCAAGAGTGAGGGAAAGCATATTAAAAAAAATTTCACTGGAGAATATGCCTAAATATTAGTATACAAATATTTGTTTCTTAATTCCTTCAAGGCAAACTATCACCTTTCTCCTGTGTTTATGGTCTGCTTTATTGCATATATAGTATTTTTGTTGGAGGTGACATGAATAACAGCTGCCAAAACTTATTGTTGACTGTGAAAAAAGGTAAGTTTTGAAAAACAGACAGTTTAATAAACAACAAGTTTTAACAGGGAAGTATGTGTTCCTAAAATCCCATTACCACTTACAGCTGACAATCTTAGATGGGGAGTTTTTTCCTTTCAAGTTCTTTCTCTAAAAGAATGAATATCAATTGTCAGTAAACAAACAGAAAATAGTTAAAGGCTCAGACAAGTTTCTGGTAATTACTGTAAAGCAGATTTATGTTTTCCTGGATAACCACTTTTACATTCTCATATCCATATTGCTGTATTGCTTTATTATTATAGCATTTGCTGTGCTGATAGCAATAAGTTGAGTTGTGGGATCCTGGAAGAGAAGTTAATGATGGACAGAGAAGTGCAGAAATGTTGAGATTATTACACATAAGCCTGATTCAGATGAATGCTTGCAACTTCATAAAATATGATTTATGAAACCATAAGCAAGTGTTGGGGCCAAGGTCTCCTACTACCCCCTGGTATGCCAATTTTGGCATGAAGATCATGGCTCATATTAAGCCAAAGTTGCCTGTTCTGTCTGAATCAGGGAGCTCTTGTTTAATGTCATCAATCTAACAAACCAGAATAATCCAAAGCCAGAATGTTGGAACAGGAAGAGAGGGCCCTTTGTTCAGTCCCTTGTTCATGAATCTCTAAATTTAAAGCATTCTTTAAAAAATTCAACACCATATATGGCTCAATGCCTGTGATCAGGAACTAATCTTAAAGGGGAAAACAAACAAACAGTTCAGGTTCTGATTGGATGTATGATCACAAAATGTGATGATATGCATGTAGAGTTATAAAATGATGAGAATGGAATAAACCCTCAGGAACTACTCTAGTCCCCTCCCTCTGTATGCTGTTTTTGTTTTTAATTGTTGGTAGTTTATTTTTTAATTTTCCTTGTGCTTTTTTACATGTTCCTTTTGAATCATTTGTCAGGATACAAATAAAAACAAAATGTTGACCATAGACCCAGAAAGCTTTTCTGCCTTTCCATAGAAGAAGCCATTTTAAAAGAAGTGTGCACACCAGGCAGCCTAGAGTGGGAAGAGCAAAGAATTACAATTTTGCAGTATTTGTGCAGCAAGGTTTAATCATGAGAATTTAAGCCATTTATGGAGAAACTCCAAAATGCTGGGGGGTGATTTAGATGGGGCTACCCCTTTTATCTGATTGTTCTCTCAGGGGAATGTAACACCAAGCCTCCACCCACAAGGAGGTGAGGCATGTTTTGCCTCAATTTCAATCTAACCATCCCAGGTGATTTTGAGCAAGCTGTTTCACACATAGAATCTTCAGAAGAAGAATTCGACCTAGGCTGGCAAAAAAGCGGGAAGCTCAAAAAGCATCTATAAAGCACCACATTGAATGCATCAAAATGAATTATATTGCTGGACTTGGTAGAGGGCGCTGCCTTGGCAGCCAGCAGGCCGCTTAACTCTTTAAAGAAAGAAAACTTTTGCTAACTAAGTACGCTGCATATCTCACAAGTTAAAAGAGCTCCTTACCACAATGGTCAGAGATTTACCGTATATACTGTATTTTTCCATGTATAATACAGTGGTACCTCGGGTTAAGTATTTAATTCGTTCCGGAGGTCCGTTCTTAACCAGAAAATGTTCTTAACCTGAAGCACCACTTTAGCTAATGGGGCCTCCTGCTGCCGCCGTGCCGCCGGAGCACAATTTCTATTCTCATCCTGAAGCAAAATTCTTAACCCGAGGTACTATTTCTGGGTTAGCTGAGTCTGTAACCTGAAGCGTATGTAACCAGAAGAGTATGTAACCAGAGGTACCACTGTATGATATTTCCCCCAATTTTTTTAAGTTTAAAATTGGGGGTCGTCTTATACACAGACTGTTGCAATTAAATATATAAATAAATACACGCCGCCATCCATATTCTTTTCCCCCAGCCTCCCCTCACTATTGGCCTCATGACAAACCCTGGTCTGGTACTCTCCCCACCCCTCCAGCAGCCTCCACTCTGGACATTGTCCCTTCCACCCGGTTCCCTCAGCCGCCCCCTGGCTACCCAGACCCCCCATTCCCCAAGCGCACTCCCTCAGGCAGCTCTGGCAGTCGCAGCTCCTCAATCAGCGTTCACATCTGCCGGCGCTCATGGAGTAAATACGGTACATACTGTATATATCGAGACAAAAGTACAACACACAGGTGGGAGATCTGGAGCTGCAGCTACAGTGGCGTTACACTGAGCTGACAGGAGCTGCCGCCATTACACAGATTGCCTCACTGTTTGATGTTTAAATATACGGTACTAAATATACAGGTGTTTTGAATATTTTATAAAATATTTATTTATTTTGTTTTTTAATTTGGGGCTCAAAAAATAGGAGTTGTCTTATACATGGGGGCGTCTTATACATGGAAAAATACGGCACTTAATGAATCTTATAAGTACAGGATGAGTGAAAGACACAGATTTAAAATTTCAGTGGCCCCTTATATGGCATTTGAAACATGGAATGGTGTTAAGTATTGAAGGGGATCTCGTTCCCCTTCTAAACGATTCTCAAAAGTAGTTTTCACCATGGCAGCATATGCCACTACACTCCATTAGATGCTTACTATTATCGTTGTTCTTGACGCAAACTGCATTGTTTGCCTCCATGCTGCCATATGCAACAACAATTCAATAATGAATAATGGATGATACTGGAAAAATAAAGATACTCAGATTAAATGTCAACAGGTTAAATTCTCCTGTTAAAAGATGCAGGGTAGAAATGTCACTCAAGAGGGGAAAACCACTGATTATATGCTTGCAAGAGATGCACTGCAAAAGACAATTAGATGCGCTCCTGTGCCTGGAAGGCCTTGCCATCTAGATCTCTTCAACAGGATTATCATCTCTCCTCTTGTTCCTGTCTGCTCTCATGCAGCATTTAGAGAAGCGGGAAATAGCCTGGACTGGAGTGGGTGGGTACAAGCTGGTTTATATAGACCGTGAGATCTTTCTGAGAAAGGCATCTCCTTACAGAGAGAGCAGATCTTGGCCAAACTTCCTACTCTTAATTGCTCTTGATTTCACTTTAGCCGATTGATGAGCTTCTTACCAAACTCTGAAGTTGCACCTCAAGCAAATAGAAAACTGACTGAGATAGAAAGCATTGTTATTAGTACTCCACCATCCTCTAGCGCAGGGGTTTTCAACCTGTTTTGAGTCCACAGCTCCTTTGACCAACTACATTCTTCCTGCAGCTCCCCTGTAGAAAGTTTGCAGCATGGCCCTATACCTATTTACTCAGACTTCTTCAACTGAGTTGCATGAGGTTCACTCTTACCGTACAACAGATTGCAGCTTTTTTTAAAAGTCAATTGTAGGGAAGCAATAAATAAATAAATAAATACATTTTGCAATCCACAAGAGCTCCTTGCAAGACAGAAGGTGGATGGAGGGGTTGGACAGCAGTTTGCGCCAAGCAGGGGCTTTTTCGGAAACAGCTGCCGTATTATGTGGCAATGGTCCTGTCAGCCTGTTTTCCTCTGTTCACAATAGTCATACCAGAATCTGATTCCCCTAATTGCATGTTTAGGTGGTGCAAAGTGGTCCCACTTGCCATTTTGGAGCTCTGGATTTCCAAATATTTCCATCATTTGGTAATTAACTAAATTCATAATTTTAATTGTAGCTTTAGTTTTTAGATGAATCCAGCCAGGCTTGCAGCAGTGGGTGCTGATGGTGTAGGTTACGAGTACTATATGAGGAGATAATTTTCTGTAGGTGCCCCTTTCTCCAATGTTAGATTTGATGACCTGGGAAGGGCCTTTCCTGTAGTAGCACCCTATTTAGGTGAGGCTTCCTCCGGAAATATTTGGTGCCATTTCTTCTGTTTTCATGGTACCAAGTTAAAACTTTCACTCTACCAAGCCTTTGATGGATAAATGTTTTTGTTAGTCTTCCTGCTTTTCCCTTTTTATATGACATTTCTTTGATATTTGGATCTGATGGTTCTGTTGGTTGAAAACTGCCTTGAAGACTGAAGAGCAGGAACATGGAGTATGACTCTCTTTAACTAAATGAATAAAGATAATTTTGTTGGCTGCTATAAAGTTTAGAAATGGCAAGATGTCGATGTCTCTGTACGAGCAGATGTTAATACAGCTTGATTTTAAAAAGAAAAACCTCACTCTGATAGAAAATGTGTCATTTTTAGGAATATGAATCAGGTTAACTTTGAATATTTAAAATTTTGACGTGTGAGCTTTTAACAATTCAGTGTGGGGCTAGTTTGTTGTTGTTTTTACCAAGGTATTGTTTTAAAAGGCCCTTAGCAGGATACCCTAAGGACTGCCTGATCCCTTATAGTCCTGCCTGATCACGGAAAGTCACACTTAGTGGTCCCTCATGACTAATACCCATCATGAACCTTCTGTTCAGTATTGTGGGAGCAATTTTTTGGAACTCCCTTCCAGGTGAGGTCCAACAGGCCTGCTTGGTGTTGATTTTCCGGCACCTACTGAAGACTCTTTTAAGAACATAAGAAGGGCCTGCTGGATAAAGCCAGTGATCCATAGAATCATAGAATCATAGAATCATAGAGTTGGAAGAGACCACAAGGGCCATCGAGTCCAACCCCCCTGCCAAGCAGGAAACACCATCAGAGCACTCCTGACATATGGTTGTCAAGCCTCTGCTTAAAGACCTCCAAAGAAGGAGACTCCACCACACTCCTTGGCAGCAAATTCCACTGTCGAACAGCTCTTACTGTCAGGAAGTTCTTCCTAATGTTTAGGTGGAATCTTCTTTCTTGTAGTTTGGAACCATTGCTCCGTGTCCGCTTCTCTGGAGCAGCAGAAAACAACCTTTCTCCGTCCTCTATGTGACATCCTTTTATATATTTGAACATGGCTATCATATCACCCCTTAACCTCCTCTTCTCCAGGCTAGATCTGCCTGATCCAGCTAGTCCAGCATCCAGTTCTCACTGGCCAACCAGATGCCTACGGGTAACCTGCAAGCAGGAGTTGAACAAAAAAGCACTCTCCATTTGTGGATTTCAGCAAACTGCTATGCAGAAGCATTCCTGCCTCCAACTTTTTTAGGCAGAGCATAGCCACCATTTATTACCACAGGCATTTTAACTGAAGTCTAATTCTATCATATTAACCAATTTCTACCTTATCTGTATGTAACGTATTTCTTGTACTCCTCTTCCAGACTATTCTAGTTAACTAATATATACAAATTGTTTAAATAAACAGGTGTTGTGTAAGATCTAAGTGGAACCAAAAGACAGTACTCTGGCAGCTGCATCTGGTGATGTTGGGACAGAGTTGACTCTGGGGAACCTTCAGTTTGTAAAGCATGCATTCCAGCACCGAGAAGAAACCAGTGTTTTTTTAAAATGCAATTAATCCAAAAAAATTTTTTTGTAATATGGAGCTGTGCAGAGAGGTTTCAGTCTTCAAAACGCACGTTCTTGGCTGATAGTCACATCTGGGAGAGGCTTTCACAGCATGAGAATTCGTTGAAGATCCTTTCACTGCTTCTCCAAGCATGAAGTGTCATTTTGCAAGAGGTGGCAGAGATCACTGCTTTAATAACTATTGTTAATTCATGTCACTGGAAAACCTGCTGCAGAGCCACACTTGCAGACAAGCTTGTGCTTGCTTAAGAGGCACTGTTTCAATTAAATTCTTTATTTTCACCCCAGGAATAATAAACTATATCTACAGTTTTCAAATCAGCATTATGAGAATTGTGACAGTTTTGTTTATGGCCCATTTTTAGTACCAGATGCAGTAGGTGCTGTTTGGGGCATCAGTTCATCCTCTTCCATGAGCATTGCATTGCTTCTCCTTGCCCACCAGGAATCATAGTACATTGTAAATAAATTAATATTCCTAATAGAAACGAGTTTGCCATTAAAACACCTTGGCACTGAGAATGGTAGTAAGTGGCAATAGGTCTCCTGCATGCTGCATGCATTTATAAGGATAGGAAGCTCCCTTATATTAGACCATTCATCCCTCTAGCTCACTGTTTGTCTATGTTGACTGGCAGTGGCTCTCCAGGGCTTCAAACAAGGTCTGATTCCCAACCCTACCTAAAGATGCTGGGGATCTTTTTGTATGCAAACCAGTTCCTCTAATGCTGAGCAAGTCCTCTACAGCACTTCCCCTATTTTTGTGTCTTCAGTATTTTTAACATATGTATATAGATGTTATTGTAAGAAAGTACCTACTCATACTAGAGATGCCTTCACTAGATGTCAGAAGCTGGAGGCTCATGACCAGCTTGTCCTGCTGAGAGGTGCCATTGACCCTCTAATATCTAACCCAGAGGCAAAAGTGAGGCAGGGAAAATGGAATTTTGTGGAAAACAAACTTGCTTGAAAGCCTGCTCTATGTTTACATGGTGTAATAGCTGCACATTAATGAAACCAAGCAATCCTGTTTGTTACTACAGTGGTACCTCGGGTTACATACGCTTCAGGTTACACACACTTCAGGTTACAGACTCCACTAACCCAGAAATAGTACCTCAGGTTAAGAACTTTGCTTCAGGATGAGAACAGAAATCGTGCTCCGGCAGCGCAGCAGCAGGAGGCCCCATAGGCTAAAGTGGTGATTCAGGTTAAGAACAGTTTCAGGTTAAGAACAGACCTCCGGAACGAATTAAGTACTTAACCTGAGGTACCACTGTATAACAAATAGTACAGTGTGTACCCCCAGCAGCAAGGAAGGCACAATTGTTTTCCTTAGCACATATATTTGGGGAGGCACATCTTCAAGAGAACATTGGAGATACATCAGGTTGTCATTGTTAGGATATTGATGTTCCGTTCCACCTAAACAGATGTGTGGAGCTGTTGTATGTCACATGTCTGTTAAATTTCAATTCAGTAGGTAAGGACATGACATGTTAAGACTGAATCTTCAGTTGAACTTATAAAGTATCCATGTCCAAAGACGGGGCAACATGAACCTTCATGCACAATGGAAGTTTTTGGCAGAACTGGGAGTAGAACCCTATTGAAGAATTCTCCCTCCTGCAAGTTTACAGTCATATGAAAATCAGAGTTGGGTCACCCTCACAATCACATTCCTGCTTCTCCACACCTGGGAGCACATCAGTAGAGGAGAGTTTACAAGTATAAGCTTCCTCTGTGATTCTTACTCAACAAGTATAAGTTTCCCCTGTGATGTGAAACCAGGTGCTGTAATTCATTTGGGCAGGGGGGGAGCTTATATGCCCCCATGCATAGACAATCAGAGCATGATAGTGGGGGGTGCCCCACTCTTCCGTTCATTTGAGGGGGAACAGCCATATTAGGTGATAGAAATTGACGGTTCCTATTAAGATACATGTAATTCTGGCTAAGATGTCCATTTCTTAACTGGTGAAAATAACTGTCCTGAATGTAACAGTAAAATTTGGACAGAGTTTGCAATTCTGGTTTGAAGGGCAAACACAAACCATTGTTGGCAGCTTGGATGGAATGGGAAGTGATAGTTCAGTGCTAAAGTAGTTCATTGAACCTATGCAATTGAGAGTAGAGGGGGAAAGGGAGTATGTGAGGCCCTAAGATGCTTTAGAAGATTAAATACTAAGACTGTTGTATTTTAAATCCACTGACATTTTCTTTATGTGTTCCCTTTCTAATAAATATGTGCTTTAAATACTTGACTAATTCTTGGCAATATATGATGTTCAACCATTCACATGACCAGCCCTGTGCTTCGTGACAGTAATTGGCTTCCTGAAAAGGAAAAACAAAACATGCTATCAGAGCACTGTCTTCTTCTCTCTCCTATAAAGCAAAATAAAAGTTTGATACATATATATATTCGATTCTTAGGTTTTGTATGTGGAGTGAAAAATGAACAGCATGTATTTTACACACTGTGTGGGAGAAACGCTATTTAAACGGTGCCTGAGCTACTAAACATAACACTAACATTGGATCACTGGATCTAATCCAGTTTATTTTAAAAGGTCATACTGAAGAACTAAGCCATCTGTCCAGTGTAGAACTGAAAGGCATTTAAAGTGTTGCCTTTCTGCATTCTCTTTGGGGACAAGTTTATATGTGAGAAAGAGGGGGAGAGATGCCATGTTACCTGTTTACAAAGCTGCAGCTTCTGAAATAGTCCTTAACTTTTGATTCCTGATCTTTCTCTGTACTACTCCCAGCCCTCCACAAAATGAATTGGCGGATTCTACACTTTGGCCAAATATAAGCCTTCTGAAGCACTTTCTGCCTGCTAGGTGGTGCCATTCACGTAAAAGCTATCCTATCAGGTATTTTTTAGATAGATAGATAGATAGGGCATCCAGTTCTGCTCTGCATTAATGGAGGCAGCCCCCACGACAGCGGGAGATCGTTGGCGAAGGAAAAACAAGGATGATAGAGGGTAATTATCCTTGCAAATTCCCCCCAGGGACGTGTGGAACGGACTTCACTCACAGTTTGTCTCGGTACTTGGCTCTCACTCTGGCATGGAATGCGGGGGGCAGGGAGGCACTGAGTGCAAAAGCACTTCACCTGCTGAAACCCCCCCAATGCTGCTATTAAGAAGCAGAGGTTCTGCTGTTATTTAGAGCTTAATTGGACTAAAATACAGGCATTTGCTAGAAGAGATGAGATCACAAACTGCGGAACAAACCAACTGCAAGGACTTTAAAGTTTGAACTTCAGAAAAGACTTCATTCAGAGCAAAGGACAGTGAGGGGGAAAGGAGCCTACAGTTTCTTTGTTTAAAGTTTTATTCTCTACATTTATGATTCGGCAACCCTCCTCTAAATGTTAGTTCAAATTATATTTGTAGAAGCAAGGATGGAAGAAATTGGATTATAAATATGGAATATAATATCAAACGGAACTGATGGGTAAAAGGGGGAGAGCTCTATTTTGCAAAAGGTTTATGATGGAAACTTAGAGCTGACTCTTCCCCATCCTTTATTATTTACGAAGTGAACTGAATAACGCTAAGAGGACTTGGAATTGAATTTAATTGGAAGTATAATTGCTCATATATCTTCAGTTGGAAGGAAGGGTGAAAGGAGTCTGTCAACTGCCAAGGAACTGATAAGGTTCTTTATAGAGTCATCTGCATTTCGACAGACCACTCTTCTTCCCAGGAAAAATGGTGACAACAGGTAGTATTTACTGGGACAAGGTGACTTTTACAGCTGTTCTTAAAGTTGCAAAACAATGAAGCATAGGACAGAGTGATGGAGAAATCTCTGGAACAACAATGGGATATCAGCTCCACCCAAAAAATGATGGATAACAGCAACAACCGGGAGAAAGAAAGACATAACATCTTACAAGGACAGGGAGAAACACCATGGACAAAATAATTGCCCCACACAGGAAGAACAAGGATATAGTCGCTTGTAGTTTTATAAATCATTTAATGTGTCAACATGAATAGAAGTTATTAATATTGCAGTTGTTGTATGAGGGATTATTATTATGACTGGAATGTAATTGAAATTAATAAGATTTTGGAATGCAGAAATAAAGAAAATCATCAAATCTAGCACACCGGGGGCCACTTTATATAAATTATATAATTCAGTATTTGAACAATTGGTATTAATAATTGTATTATAAATTGGTCTTGTTATGAGGCTATTATTGGACTGTAATTGAAAACTAATAAAAATTATTATTAAAAATAGATGATAGATAGGTAGAAAGATAGGTAGGTAGGTAGGTAGATGATAGATAGATAGATATAGACAGACACACTGCTTGAAAAACTGGTGACTTCTGCAAAAATTCTTCACCTTGCTAAGTATGATTTTAATTATTTTTAATGGCAAAATTTAAGAATTAAAGCATGGGTTATTATACTAAGAAGTAATCTTGGGATCCTCTAGGCTTCTGAAGGAGTTAGCTGGCTGGCTGGCTAGCCGGCTACCTTCCTGTGAATTTTGTGATTAATGGAGTGTTATGATAGCAGGATAAACTTGCCAGCCCTTAAAATGAACACTAAATTAGGGCCAAAAATGTGTATGTTTCCTGGCACAGCATTCCTGGAGGATTACTGTTTTGGGAAAGATACCCACAAGTCTTCTCATCTCTTCATTTTATTTTACACCTTTAACTAGTAGTTAGATTACTAGGAGCTGATTGGGCAGGTGCTAAAATAGTCTGTTGAGGAGCATTGCTATATATGCACAATGATAATTTGTGTGTCAAGGCATGTAGCTCAGAAAGATGAGACACACTGATCCCATCCATTACTGGGCCAAATGTTTTACTTGGAATTTTGATTCAAGGGCCAATCCAGATAACTTAAATGTGTATACAGGCAACAGCCAAATAACGTGTGTCTGAATGATGCACATGAGCACAGTGCTAAACCTGGAAGTGACCTTAAAAATGTCACTAAACAGGGCGGAATGGAGGCGGGGTGGGGACGGGGAAGGCCACACTTATATGTAGTCCGCCAATGTGCAGGGGCTGGGAACAGAACCCCTGCGCAAAGCAAAGTGAAGATTGAGTGTACATTAAAAAAATGTCTTACACATGGCAATACAGTTGTCTATGGACTGTATCCACTGTTGGACCAATTCAGAGTAGACCATTTTAAAAATAAATTTAAAAAGACACAGGGAACTTAGGCCTGTTAGTTTCAGTGGGTCTACAGTGAGTAGAACTAAGTTGAATATAACCCCTGTTTTGAAAACAGCTTTGCAAGCAGGTTTGACCACAGGATTGCTTAGAGAATCTTAATTTGTCAGAACAGCATATGGTGGGGGTGGCTTTCAGAGATGCACATCATGAAGCGCTGCCATAACTTTTGTTGGTTTCTACATAGGAACTACAGGTGTGCAGTAGCATATCACAATTTAGAAGAGCAGTGCTAAAGAACAGAGAGGGAATATGAGAAGAAGGGGGCTATAAGGAATGTTCCAGGGAAGGAGAGGAAATAATATTTGTGCTTTTTTATTTCATGTGGTACAGGTAAAACCTAAAAAGTAGCTGGCAAAGTAGAAAAATGTGTTGGGAATCTGTATGACTTAATTTAAAAAATGCAAGGGTGTTGATGAGGGGATCTTGATAGAGCTGTTAAAGAATAGAGATAGCTTTCATTTATGCACCCATGTACAAAGCTACATTCTCAGTTTAGACTTTTCGTCTTTTTCTTTTTTAATGCTTGTGTTCATTTTTAGGTACGTTGATGATGTGATCAGCCGCATTGATAGAATGTTTCCTGAAATGTCCATCCACTTATCAAGGCCAAATGGGACCTCTGCAATGTTACTGGTATGTTAAAGTTTTATACAAACAAAACTGGTGGTGCACACACACAAAAATGCAAGTTCCTGGTTGGGAGATGGAGAAAGCATGTGCTTTAAAAAAATCTTAACTACTAATAATTGATCAGAAGATGCTGGCAAAAGCTTAAAAGTCATCTGTCAGGGTAAAGGTTCAGATTCAGATTAATGGTCTTATCTAGCCTAGCATCCTGTTCTCAAAATGGCGAGTGGGAAACTTGCTAGCAGGTCAAGAGCACAACAGTGATCTCATCTGCAGTTCCAGTAGAGCATCACCATTGTGGTTAGCAGGCATTGATAGCCTTGTCCCGCATGAACTTGTCTAATCCTCTTCTAAAGATGTGTGATGTGGTGGCCAACGCTACCTCTTGCAGGTGGAAATTCCATAGTTTAACTATGTGCTTTGTGAAGAAGTACTTTCTCTGGTCTGTACTTAATTTTTCGATATTCGGGTTCCTTGGAGGACACTGAGTTCTAGTATCCTTCCTAACTACCGTATAACACACATTTTTTTGCTAAATTTTGTTTGTCAAAAAATTCAGGGTTTTATATATGGAAAAATATTTCCACTGATTTCCTCGATCTTTCCGCAGCTGCCATGCAAGCTTTTGCTACCAGAGATAAGCGTCGCCTACTCCTTCTCCCCCCCCCACCTCCAGCCACACATGCCACTCTTTCTTGTGCACACACAGGTGCCTGGTCGCCAGACTGCGCCACGCTGCACCACAAACCATGTAAGGTTAAGGGCACCAAGGGCACCAAGTGCATCCAGGGCCTTCTCTATCCCTCTACTTAGCAGGCAACATCAGTGCCCTGGAGAAGGAAAGCAAGTGTACACGGCTGCATAGGGAGACTTCAGGCTCTCCAGCAGTAAAGCGCAGTGTCCCCTCAGTGCTGAGCAACAGGGGATGCAATCGGCACCAAAAACTGAACTTTAGGGTGATTGCCCCCCCCCCAAAAAAACTGAGCAACTTCTTAATTTCTCAGCTTTGGGTTCAAAAAAATGGAGGAGTCTTATACATCGGGGCGTCTTATACATGGAAAAATACAGTACTTTCTCCACAACATGACTAGAAAGCCCCAAATATTGCTACTGTTCCTCATTGGGGAGTTGTACCAGCCCCTTGATCATTTTGGTTGTCCTTTTCTGAACCAAATGTCTTTTAAGGTCCCAATCTGGAGAGCAGCTAAGTTCATACACAGGACTTGCAGCAAATCTATTTTTGCAGAAGTCTGCAAAGAGCTGACTTCTACATGGCATCACAAATGGCTTCTGATTCCACCCTTTCAGATTTAATAGCAGTTTGCTGTGTAGCATTGAAACAGAAAACAGACCTTCCACCCCCAGTGTGATCTCCTGGAGTTCATTGCAGAGTTGTTTGGATCTTAACCAATGTAAACGGCTAAGATTTTCATGGGTTGCATATGGAAATTTGATGGAAAATTCTAGGGAACAAATAACTGCACCAAATCACACATATTTTAATCTGAAGAGGAAATAAAACCATAGAGTTTGAAGGCAGCAGCTTTCTGTGTTCCTATGTCATCAAGTGTGTGGCATCAAACTAATGTACATAATCTGCATTAATTTTGGAGAGCCAGAAACATATTTTCATAAGAGATCATGGCTGCTGGCCAAATAAATAAATGATTTTCACAAGCATCTGAACGCAGGAGGCATACAGCCTAGATGAATCAAACCGAAAGAGAAGCTTGGTTTTAATATCAAATTGTAGTGTAAATGAAAAACTATAAACACATTTATAGCTTACCAACTGCTTAGCTTCTCAGCAACTTCAGTTGAGATTTTAGCATTTTTTTATATGAACATATTCTTAGTACAGCTCTTGAAGGAAGCAAGTTCCTTTAGTCATAATAAAAATCAGTTGTCATGTTTCATTTATTTCTGCTCAGTTGTCTAATATTCAATTTTTTAATACTATTCCAGGATTGACAGATCTGGAGGGTTATTTTTTTTAAAAAAAGCTTGTTTCCCCTGGCATATTAATTTGTGGTTTCATGATTCACCAAGTGGAACAATATACTACATGTAATGAATGAGTTCTGGAGCATCATGCAAAAGCATTCACTTTCAGTTAGCATTATATTCTTTTAACTGTCCATCAGTCTGCTGGTATTCATAATGCTTTTGGTGTAAGCTCAAATTTGACATCCTCTGTATTTATTAGCAGGACCAAAATCTGTCTGGAATTTTGTATCTCTGGTGAGTTAGGAGCAATAGCACAGCATTTTGCACCTGTGCTTGTGTGTACACATTTGTATATACACACAAACACACATGCAAATAAACCCCAAGGGCAGCCCGGGCAGGCATCCTAAGGATCTTGTACTGGCATTAGGGGTGCTATCCAAGTTTTCACAGCAGATTTTGGCTGTGCCTATCTGATATTTATTTAGCATCAGTTTTGGCAAGACTCCGTAGCTCTTTTCTCAATTAGTGATGGGTGCTTATAATCTCCATTTTTTCTTTTCTTTTAGAAAATCCAAGTGTAAGACCACAAATATCTGAAACCTTAGTTTCAGGGATGAATCCAATTCTACCTAAAAGAGACTCATTGAAAGAATGGGCATGATTAGTTTATTTCTAGTAAACATTGTAAGCCACCTTGAATCACAATTTGGGAGATTCTCAGTTCCAAATATTATTTTGCTCGCCTGTAAACTGAACATTCGTACTGTATTTGTTTGACTGAAATTTAGTGGCTGATCTGTATATGATCATAATAAAAAAGATTTGTGATTAGGAGAAGGTGAGATAAAAAAATATATTAAATAATAAACAATAAGAATCAAATAAATAAATAACAGAACCAGCAGCAGAAATATATATAATTCCCAGTGCATATCTTTAGTCAAATTGTTAATACTACTAAAATTATCCCTTGGAGCTTTTCTTTTCCACCCCAGCTCACCTAAGATGCAAAGCCTTTTTTATAAGAAGTATTAAATATTTCCCTTGATGAAGAGTTTTCTTCAGACACTTTGGGAACCAAAAGTTTTAGTTCACAAAGATGTTTTAAGCAGAAAGCATGAAGTTGAAAGAAAACAAGTTTTTCGTTTTAATTGCTCATTGGCACTTTATTTTCTTATGAGTGCACACCCGTCCAACAGCCATGACTGGAATTTATCACAGGGACCTTTTCCTTTCTAGCTGTTCCACAAGTTCACTCCAAGGAAGCTTCAATTAACTAGTGCCACCCCAAACTCCCCTGCAGAGCAACCATCTAAATACTTTTGCTTCAAGATCCTGTCATCTCTAGTACAGACCATAGAGCACACCAAGTGTGCATAATTTCCTGCAGAGACTTTCCGTATTAGATCATTCTGTTAAGCCTTAAGGTAGATTTTAATAGTTCAGTACAGGTATTTCAAGTTGAATGAAGAGTGAGGGGCTATGGAGAAGAACTGCACTGTGGTGTAGTTGTTATGTTGTTGGACTAGGACATGGGAGACCAGGGTTCAAACCCTACTCGGCCATGAAACTCACTAGGTTACCTTGAACCAGTCACCAGCTCTCAGCCTAACTTACCTCACAGGGTTGTTGTGAAGACAATATGGAGAGGGTAAAACCATGTGTTCCGCCTTGAGCTCCTTGGGGGAAAGTGGGAAATAAAGGTAGCAACAACAACAATATAGTAGAGGTAAGAGTTTACCACCATGGCCAGACTCTCAATTCCCTTCAAAATTCCTAACAAAGCAGTCTAAAGAAGAGGCACAAAAGGTTAAACATTTCAGCCTTCAGTTTTGGGCAGCATTCATATAAACATATGCCTACCAAGGGAAGGCCATTATGCACATTACAACCTCCAGCTAGTACAGAAGCATAACGAAGCTCATTCCTAAGGGTATTTGTTGGTTCTTAGTAGCTGCTGTATTGCAATCCTGCATGGCCAAGGTTTCCTCTAGACAATCCGCTCTTTCTGTGTTTCTCAGATTTATACATAGTGATTGTACTTCATTAAGCTGGATTTACAGTGCATAGTCTAAGCACATAAATAATTGAAACCCTTTTCCAGAGCACTGTGGAATCCTCAGCTGATTTTAAAGTAGTCTATCATGGTAGTTTTGGATAGCAGTTGATCCCATTCCACCCTATTGATTTATCAGTTAATCTTAACTGCATCCACACATGAAAGATCGCAAACATTCTAGGATAACAGCCTTAATAAAAAGACTATGCAAAATTCATTGTCTTCAATTCAAAAACTTTGTTACATGTTTTCTCAATTTGGCATTATAAATGGGAATTAGAAGTTGGATGTTAGGGAAAGAGTAGTACCTCTGGTGGGTGACATGTCATGCTCCTTCTGGGGGAGTTTGTCCACCTTTGGTCCCCTGATCCAATAACTCCTTCACAATAATTCAACTAGGGGTCACATTTTCATGGGAGCAGAGACCTCTGGGGTGTATGGGGTGTTAGGGGAGGGGTAGTACTTGGGTAGGGGACATGTGCTCCTTTTGGGGTAGTTTGTCCACCTTTGGTCCCCACCCTGCACTGAGCTCTCACCTGTGGCTCCTAGAAGCTGTCAGCCACACCCTAGGAAACTGCTTTGACTGGTCGGCTAAACCACGTGAGAGTAGCTCACCCTCAATAAGTTAAGGACTTCTCCTGCATGCAAAGGCCAGGCTCCAGCGGATTGAGCAGACAAGACCAATACTGTGGTACCTCGGGTTACATACGCTTCAGGTTACATATGCTTCAGGTTACAGACTCCACTAACCCAGAAATAGTACCTTGGGTTAAGAACTTTGCTTCAGGATGAGAACAGAAATCGTGCTCCGGCGGCGCAGCAGCAACAACAGGAGGCCCCATTAGCTAAAGTGGTGCTTCAGGTTAAGAATAGTTTCAGGTTAAGAATGGACCTCTGGAACGAATTAAGTACTTAACCCGAGGTACCACTGTAGTGGGTCCAGCAATCAAGAAGGTGGTTTCTGCATGTGCTGTAGAGAAGAGTGAGGGGCAGATGGGGTTTGTCAACCTGGGAAGGTTGCCTGTCTTGGAGAAGGAAAAGTCTGATCCTCTGCTGCCTTGCAGTTATACTCATTCGTGAGAAAGGCTTTGGGAGTAAACCCAGAGGAAAAAAATGTGCCCACTGCCTGTTGGGACATTTTTGGGAGAGGAAAAGGCTAAGGAGTAAACCCTATACAAATCCGGAGTGGAGTCCCTGAGGTGGTTGGATGGTGCCTTGTACGTGTCCTTCCAGCAACTCCTACAAGCCCAGCTGGTGCTCTGCTTTCCTTTCGACCACACCAGCAAGGCTGAGAGAGGGATCTTGTAATCTGGGCAGCCCAGGACCACCTTACACACTGCTCAGGCTTGCACCCCAAGGAGGGCACTTTGGTTATGCTAACACAGGGGTGTCACTTCACCCCCATAGATGCATCAAGTTTTTCTATGAAGAAGTGACAGGAGAAATACTGAAGGCCTAACCCATGTTGTGAACTTCATCAGTAAAATAAAAATCTCCACATTTAAATGTTTATCCATGTGAAGCCATTAAGGTTCTAACTTCTTGCAAAAAAATTCCCCTCCAAAATTTGTATGAGTGCAATATATGTGTGTCATTATTTCTGTCCTTTATAAATCTTCACCAATTTATTTTGATTTAATTGTTGTTTAATCATGTATTTTAATTTGTATTGTATTGTTTGATTTATAAGCCAATCTGAAAAGATTTTTTACTGAAGGATGGCATATAAATTCTTTTTAAAAATGAACTGAGCCTGATATCCTGGCCAGTCGTAGACTTTCACAAATTGAATTATTTGATCATTTCTCAACAAGGTGTATGCTGTGGGCAACAAACTATCCCCTTGATAGAGCAACTTCTTGTTCTAAAAAAACCCTGAACCTCACATGAGTTTGATTATGTATTAATGGTGATCCATTGTCATACAAAGACAGGTTTTTACATTTTAGCTGCTGTGCATCTTCAGTGCTATGATATAGTGCTTTTAAGATCCTGGCTATAAATCATGCTTTACATGGGTTGTTTATACCTGTCCATAAAACTATATTAAGTTTGAAAATGTTTGTTTCAAGGCAAAGCTTTTATTGTTGAATTGAATCTCTGAGCAGGTTGGAATGGACATAAACTTATAACAGCTATAAAAGAGGAATCTACTAGCTACTTGGCACAAAATGCTTCAGGGTTCGGCAACCCCTTGCATTGTCCCTTGCTGCTGTATTCTTCCCAGATTTATCAGCAGCGCAATTAATTTAGGTTGTCATTGTTCAGCTACACAGTATAATTAGCACTTTAGTGGCAATTCTTTACATCTGTTCTTGTTAGTCCAGCTGACTGATGTGATTCATGTGTAAGTATAGGCAGCTCTGAAGGCTGCAGGTGGTATTCTCTCTCTATTCTAGAGAATATTCTGGAGTTGCCTATTTTCTTTCTGTGGTTCTGTTGGAGCTTATGTTAGGATGACCACAGTCTAAACTGAAATGGTCACCAGTGTCAGTTTGTATTTCTACTGCACGGTGAACCAAGCACAAGGTGTAAAATGAATGCTGTATATCATCTTGTGTGCCTTCAGGTAGAGAGATTATACACATCTTACAAAGGTACTTTCACATTACTTATTTATTAGTTGCCTTTATATGCCACATTTTTCTCCAATGAGATCAGGATGGTGTTCACATTGCTCCCTCTCCTCATTTAATCCCTACAACAACCCTATGAGGTAGGTTAGACTGTGAGACAATGGCTGGCCTAAGGTCACCCAGTGAGCTTCATTGCCAAATGGGGATTCAGACCATGGTCTCCTAGATCCTAGTCTGACACTCTATTAGCTCAAGTTTTCACAAGCTGATGCTGAATTCATGGTGCATTAGAGTCTTCAGTGTTAGATGATATTTAATAAATTCTTTCATTCTGTGAAATCTTCAAGAGTCACCATATTAGTAAGGTAAAGGTAAAGGTAAAGGGACCCCCTGACTGTTGGGTCCAGTCACGGACAACTCTGGGGTTGCGGCGCTCATCTCGCTTTACTGGCCGAGGGAGCTGGCGTACAGCTTCCGGGTCATGTGGCCAGCATGACTAAGCTGTTTATGGCGAACCAGAGCAGCGCATGGAAATGCTGTTTACCTTCCCGCTGGAGCAGTACCTATTTATCTATTTGTACTTTGATGTGCTTTTGAATTGCTAGGTTGGCAGGAGCAGGGACCGAGCAATGGGAGCTCACCTCATTACGGGGATTCAAACCACCCGCCTTTTGATCAGCAAGCCCTAGGCTCTGTGGTTTAACCCACAGCGCCACCCACGTCCCTTACCGTATTAGTATAGTATCCTAAATAGTTAGTAGAATGTAATTTATCCTTTGTACTATCATGCCTACCAGTATAACTGATAGGGCTTGATTGTGACATACACTACAATTGGAACAGCTTTGTACATCTCTACCAGGTTTGAACACCTGGGTCTCAGAGAGGGATTCTGTGGCATCTTCATTACAGTGGAACTTTCCCTAACCCCAAACTAGTGCCCCTCAGATGTTGCAGACTGCAGCTGCTCACAGCCTTAGCCAGCATGGCCAGTGGCTAGGGATGATGGGAGTTGGAGTCCAAAACATCTGGAGGGCAACAGGTTGGGAAAGCCTACTCTAGAGTTCCATCTGGAAGAGCTATGAATTGTTCTATTTTGGGCTGTGGTGTGGATGACCAGAATTATGTGAGTAATTTTTAATTTGTGTATTTTAACTGCTTGTTGTTTGGTGGTGTTTTAATTGGTTGAGGTTTTGTTTTTGTTTTTTTAACTATTACCTGACCTAATCTCTTAGGAAGGGCTGGAGAGAAGGGACAGTATAAATAATGCGGGGTCATTATTGTAAAATAATGCTTGTAAAAGTACTGTATGGTAAGAAGGCTTCTACTTCAGATGTCAAGTCCAAATCTTTGCTTCCATGGATTTTGATGAGGGCATACCCTTGTCCCATGTAAGCCCCACCGAAAGGAACAGACGCCACCCAACACCTCTGTATTGTGCCCCATTTCATCACTCATTTGCAAAATGCATGTGGAGTAAAAGCCACTGTTATTTTTTGTAATGTTCTAAAGACTTACAGAAAGCTCATGGTTTCTAAAAATATTGCAGAATGGATTAACAAAGAAGCACTGCAACTCATCATTTTAAAGCAGAGTCTTAAAATAATTTGTATAATTTTGGAAAATATATTCCACCCCAGAAAATGGCTTATTTTAAGGAACTGTTTTTCACATTACTTTTATAGCTCAACCGTTTTATTTCCTTTATATAATTGTAATATTTTATATATCTAGGCTTCTTCACCTAATCTTTTCCTTCTGCTGTGAAATTGGGGAGTAACACCCCCTTTCCCAGTGGTTTCCATTCTTACAAAATTACATAATTTATCTATTAGCATCTTAAATCTCCCTTTAGCTACACTAAGTAGTCTGGCAGTATAGAAGTGGGTTGTATGCTAAATACAGACAAATTAGACATCTTGATAGTATTACTTGCTGCAGTTTTGTCTGCTGTATTAAATTTATCAGTGGTAGCAATTTAGTTAACAGAGTTATCTCCCTATTTTTCCTAATGTGATTGTAGCCTCAAGCATTTAATTCCTGCTCTCCAGCTTTTAATTTGAGTAACTATTTCATATATTCTTCTTAAAGAGTTGAGGTAACAGTGTTGATCACAGAATTGAGACTCTAACATCTTAATTTCAAGCTATGTATATAGAACATCTGTACCTTTTTGATAGGGGAAAACATACACACATCATTTGTTTCCTAAAGGGCAGTCATTGTAATGGATCACTCTTAACAGTCTATACAGCTCCTTCCTTTAAGGAACATTGATTTGGTTTATATGTTTAATGGTGTGAAGGCTCAGGAACATGCCACAGATTTTCTCACTCTTTCCTCTTTTCTGGTGAATGGGTCCCCTTCAGCCACAGGAACATCAGAACTAGCAGCCTCTCCATGCCTGACCACGCTGTGGATTCCAGATCTTGCCTTGAACCGGTCAAACCAACCTCTGCTTGCCTTGAAGACTTCTGGCTCGCCTGAGGTTCCTGGCTGTTCCCGGATGAGGTCTGCGTGCAAGGCCTTGGCCTTCTCACAAATGACGGCCTCAGTCACTGTGTCCCTTGCACGCTGCTTCTCTTCTAACCAGATGAGCAGCAACTTCTCGACCTCCTCCAGAACAGCTGGGCAGTTCTTCACGATCCTGGTGACTCCCTTGGCTGCATCAGTCGCCAGGATCTTCTCCCTCATCTTCAGGATGGTCCCGATGGTCGATGGATTCCTCCCATACTCCCTGGCGAGGTCCGTCACACGCATTCCACCGTCGTGCTTCCGGATGATCTCCTTCATTTCCAGCGTCACCTTCTCCTTCTTCCTCTCGCCGGCCTCTGCAGCAGCAGTCTTCTTGGGTCCCATGGCAGCACAGCTCCTACCTTCGTAAACTCTCTCTCTCTCTCTCTCTCTCTCACACACACACAAAATCAGTGCTTCACTTCCAAAAAATTCAAAAGCACCCAGCCACCCACCACACAGAAATTCAAACCCAGAACCAAGTCCCAACCAACCCCAACCCAAAATCCAAAACCCCCCCAAAAAGTTTTAAAAGTTTAACTTACCAAATGGATGCAAAAGTAGTTTTGGAAAAGCTTCAAAAATCACTGAAGTCTTCAAAAACCTCGAATGGCTGCAAAAGAGGTTTTGGAAAAGCTTCAGAAATCACCAAAGTCTTCAAAAACCTCAACTGTTCCCCCAGCCACCCACCCACCACACAGCAATGGCAAACCCCTCCCCAACTGTTGCAAACCCCTCCCCAACTGTTCCCCCAGCCACCCACCACACAGAAATTCAAACTCAGATTTTTTTAAAAAAAAAACCAACATGGCCCAATGGTCACAGAAAATCAGAAAATTAAAAAAAAAATCCCCAAGCTCCCAGATTCCTGCAAACCCCTCCTCAACTGTTCCCCCAGCCACCCACCACACAGAAATTCAAACTCAGATTTTTTAAAAAAAACCAACAACATGGCCCCAATGGACACAGAAAATCAGAAAAATTAAAAAAAAAACCCAAGCTCCCAGATTCCTGCAAACCCCCCTCAACTGTTCCCCCAGCCACCCACCACACAGAAATTCAAACTCAGATTTTTTAAAAAAAAAAAACAAACCAACATGGCCCAATGTTCACAGAAAATCAGAAAAATTCAAAAAAAAAAAACCAACCCCACAAGCTCCAAGATTCTTGCAAACCCCCCCCCAACACCAAGTCCTTGAATTACAAACACCCCAACCCAAAATCCAAAAACCCCCAAAAAAGTTTTAAAAGTTTAACTTACCAAATGGATGCAAAAGAAGTTTTGGAAAAGCTTCAAAAATCAGCAAAGTCCTCAAAAACCTGAAAAAAGGCTACCAAACCGCGTGCCAACAGTTGCTCCTCGAAGTCAAGTCACAACTGCAGCTGTTCAAGCAATGCACCCTTGGTTTTAACGGTTTTAAGACAAAGGAAACAAAGTTGCTAGACGTTTTCGTCTTGTGAAGCAAGCCCATAGGGAAATTCGTCTTGCGAAGCAACTCGAAAACGGAAAACGCTTTCGTCTAGCGAGTTTTTCGTCTTGCGAGGCATTCGTCTTGCGGGGCACCACTGTAGTTTATCCACCTTTGGTCCCCACCCTGCACTCAGTTCTCCCCTGTGGCTCCTAGAAGCTGTTGGCGTGTGGCAGCAGCCACACCACAGGAATGGCTTCAACTGGCTGGTTAAACCAGGTGAGAGTAGTTGATGGGTCTCAAACCCTCAATGAGTTAAGAACTTCCTTGCATGTGAAGACAGGCTCTACCAAATTAAGCAGACAAGACCAATGGGGGCCCATTGGTCAAGATGGTGGTTTCTGCACATTCTGTAAATGAGGGGCAGGTGGGGCTTGTCAACCTGGAAGGGAAAACCCTGATCCTAAACCTTGTGGGATTTCTTGAGGAGAAGAAAAGACTAAGGAGTAAGCTCTACACAAATCCGGAATGGAGTCCCTAAAATTGTTGGATGGCATACTGTATGCTAATTTTGAGCAACTCCTGCAGCCAAGCTGGTGCAGAATGTATTGCTCTGCTTTCCTTTGGACCACACCAGCAAGGCTGAGAGGGGGATCTTGTCATCTGGGCATCTCAGGACCACCATACACACTGCCCAAGCCTGCACCACAGGAAGGTCTCTTCGTTGTTGCTAACGCAGCAGTTTGACCTCATCTCTGGAGGCACACCCCATTGCCTTTCAAGACAGAAGGAGGCTAGCCAGAAGCCTCTGCACTATCCTTGCTGGATTGGTAATTGCATCCTTAAATCCTCTTTGTCTTGAGTTCCCCTGTCCAGTCCACAAACTGCCAAACAGCCCCCATATATAGAGACAGATTAATGGCATCAAACTGGATTTAGTCCCTCAACCACTAGGAAATAGCTTTACAGTCTTGATTCAGGACCTGTTTGCAGAAAGTTCTTGTGGGGAAATGGGGAAATGTCATAGTGTGCCTTCTAATAGGAATGGCAATTGCCAGATGTTTAAACATCTTGGAGTTTGAGTCGTTTCCAACTACTGTCTCCACTAATGAGAAGGAGCCTGGTATTTGGAACATGGAAAGCTGGTTTTGTTCCAGCTAGCTCAGTCTTGCTGACACTGACTAGCTTGTGAGTCTCCAAGATTTCAGGCAGGGACTCTCTCCCAGCCCTTCCTAGAGATACCAGGGATTGAACCTGGGATCTTCTGCATGTGAAGCCTATGCTCTACCACATGACACAACTATGATGTACAATCTACTCTAACCAAAGCCCTTTAGTTCCCTTACATACACCCAGAACAAAATAATGGAACAAATTCTCCATGAGGCCTCACCAGGAATGTAACACTGAGTGGCAGCAGAGCAGTTAACATCTGGTCCTGGATATGCTTTTCTTGAAGAGTGTAGCACTGGAAACTCCCCATCCATGCCCTGAAGGCATTTCTGGCACTCCATAGAGCATTGATAATTTGGGGCTTTATTGGATTCTGGAGTATCATGAATCCAACTGATGCAGTGACAGAAGTTGGGCATCCTTCATATCCTACTGCTAACTGAATTGATTTGTAGGTTTTTAAGATGCTTACCTCTTTATCGCAGCAAGGTAATTACATCATAAATGCAACTAACGGTAGCAAAACAGTCCCCTTTTCATTTTGGTACAGTTGTTTGCTGTTTACCCTTCCTTATTAAGAGGCTGCCATTTGTTATCTGGGGGTGGAGGGATTTTCAGGGGAGAGGAATTCACCAGCTTATCTTTAATATTGGGGAAATCGTTTAAAGCCCTTAATTTATGTTGACTTTTTAGCGTATGGTATTGCAATTAAGTCAGATTAATGAAAGGTAAATTCCAGCCTCTCTATTAAAAAAAAAAAAGCCTTGTAAAGAACCTAATTAGCATGTTTGTTTGTTTAGCCGCTAATGGCTTAATTGCATCCTATCTTGCTATTTACAAATAGGCATCATTAGAGAAGAATGAGCATGAAAAGCAAAGTGTAGCATTCATACCAGCAGAGGAGGAAGGAAGTGTAGGGTCAGCCATTGAGGGGAACTGTAGAGGAAAATAACTAGCAAGAAAGTTATTTTCTTTACCATTCTCTGTTATTGTTCCAAACACATACAACATGATTTTCAGTTGCTATGCTGATTAATGAGGCATGGAAATGTGGGGCGGGCGGGGGGGGGGGGCTTGCTGTTCCTCCCACCATTCCTCCCACCATTCCTCTGCATCCAAGCAATCAGTGATATTCCATCACCTCTCAGTCAGCTCCCTACCTTGTGTGCTGCCTTCACAGGAGAGCATGCACCGGGGAGCATGAGGCCTCTGGTGAAAAGGGGAGACGGGATTCTCCTTTGGGTGGGGGTGTCCCAGTTTGGGGAAATCTGTTTCATGGGGTTCCTGACTGACAAACTCAGGCTATGTGTCAAGGATTCAATACCTATGCATCTTGTGCCACTGGTCTTCCTGATCTAGCAGGTTCCTCCTCCCCTGTGTCAGAGTCCTGGCTGAGGTTCAAGGTTGGAATCATGACACAGCGGGGACCAGTAATGTACAGGCAAGCCGTCTTTCATGAAGGCTTAGCTGCCATTGTTGTTCCATAAGCTATCAATGGCTGCTAGCCATGATGGCTAAGCATTGCACTCACTGTTGAAGTCAGTAATGTTTCTGAATACCAATTGCTGGAAAGGAAAGAAGAGTATTGTTGTGCTCAGATCCTGCCTGTTGCTGCTGCTGCTGCTGTTGTTGTTGTTGTTGTTGTTGTTGTTGTTGTTGTTGTTGTTGTTGTTATCATCAATATTTTATTGAAAAGGTTTCAGCCATAAAGGGATAAAGTGATACAAAGAAAAAGAGACGAAAAATAAAAAGACACAAAAATGTGTAGAAAGACATATATGAATATATATGAAAAATACCCTAACCCTTACATTATTTTATAAATTTGATATTATTATCCTAATACATATATAAATATTAATAGCCTGCTACATTTTGTATAAACTCATTCCAAATATTGTCATATTTATTTATGTTGTGCTCATTTCTTGCTTGCAAGCTTCCCATTGGGCATCTGGTTGGCCACTGTGAGAACATGATGCTGGACAGGACGGACTACTGGTCTGATTCAGCAGTGGTATTTTTCTGTTCTTGTGTTTTCCTCTGATAAGTTCTAAAGCTCCCCAGGATCTCCCCAAACGCAGTTTGAAAACTACTGCTTTAGAAGTTCGACATTTTAAAAATTGAGCACTGTTCCAGTGGCATTTACTCTGCACATCAGTGATATAGCTTGGAATGTTTTCCATTCCTTTATCTTTTCTACTGAACCTTTCCACTTTTAGAAATACATTTTTTTTAATAAAACTGATTAGTAATAATTGTTAGGCTACAAATAATTAAATAATAGTCAAACTTGACAGCTGGAATTGATATGAAGCCTGCCAAATCTAAAATAAAAGTTTAGTTCACTTTTTCAGATGAATGTCTTTAAGAAGCACATGTATTTATATGCAAAGACATTCAGGTGTCCTTAAAAACTGTCATATTAGTTAAAGTGCCACAAGTTCCCCTTTAAAATTTAATATAATGGTAATGCGTACACTATTGAATTGCCATGTTTTACAATATTTACAGGCATTCCAGTAAAATTAGTTTCCAAGTACATATTTGAATATAACATTTAAGCTGCCCAAGTGCATTTTATTCAAACTTATCAAATATTTCAGCGATTGGAAAAGGTTTATAAGTAGCATATGGCATGTAAAATTAACTTGACATACTGTTTGAATTTTGTTTAGTAAATATAAGTCAAATAAGCATGCCAAGATAGCTCCATCAAGTTAAGGCAGCATAAATGTTTTTGGAAAACCTACATCACCACTGTGCATACAGAGGGACCTCTTTCTCTTTTATACTCTCTCTCATGCCTACATGAAATTGTGCATGAATTGGGAAAAGTAGGTAGAAAGCATTTTCATAATGCTGGAACTTGATAAAATTGCTGGGCGGTGTGTTCAAGACATTTGTGTATTTCCTCACAAATGTTGTAACAATTTTTTGAGATTCACTGCCACAAAATTTGGCAATCACTGCTGGCATAGATGGCTTGAAAAGGAGCAGATCATGGATGCTAAACCAAACCAGTATCATGAACTTTTCTTCCTAACTATAAAGCTATTTTGGCACATAAGTGGTGTATTACTTAATTACCATTAATAAAGAGCTGTTAAGGGGCACCATTTTTATTTTATCAGAGCTAAAATCCTTCGATATACAGTGGTGCCTCGCAAGACGAAATTAATTCGTTCCGCGAGTCTCTTCGTCTTGCGGTTTTTTCGTCTTGCGAAGCATCCCTATTAGCGGCTTAGCGAATTAGCGCTATTAGCGGCTTAGCGACTTAGAAAAGGGGGGGGGGAGGAAACAAACTCGCAAGAACTCGCAAGATGTTTCGTCTTGCGAAGCAAGCCCATAGGGAAATTTGTCTTGCGAAGCACCTCAAAAGACGGAAAACTCTTTCGTTTAGCGAGTTTTTCGTCTTGCGAGGCATTCGTCTTGCAGGGCACCACTGTACTTGACCAGCCAGATGCATAGAAATGCAGTGCAAACTCCAAAGAATCAAAATCTTTTTTAGTTCCGCATATTTGATTCTGGTTCTTAAAAATTTGATGCTGGTGCCTTTGAGTTTAAAATATATTTCCTGTCTTCATTTCATTCAACTCTTTGGTATGCCAGCTATTTTGCAATTGTTAACTCATTAAGTTGAATAGAATTACTAATTATTGGAGGAAGAGGCCTTTTTTAAAAATCCAAGGTACCTTGGGGGATTTTCACTATTTTTTGTCCGTAAAGATTTAAGGATAATGCAATTTTTATCACATTTTGTCCTTTAAAAAAGCTAGAGGCTTTGCATCCTGATAGTCAGAATCAGCGCTGTAGTGTTTAAAAACAGGCTGGGATTGTAGTAGTATTAGACAGAGGGTTACATGCATGTTTAACCTGCAGCTGTTCCATTTTCAGCTCAAAGAACTGTGGGGCATTTCCCCCCATTCATATTAATTGAATTTTAGAGTGACCTTGTTCACGTATTGATTTGAATTAAAATTTTCTACATCAAGGTCGAGCTGGCACATATCCTACAGGCAAAATATTAAAAAGCCAAGTACTGTGTCTATCAGGATATCGACAGAAGAAGTTGAAATTTAATAGGGAGAAGTTTGCCTCAGAAGGTAAAAAATAATGTTGTCTTTGTAATGCAATTTAAGAAGTAGACAGTCTGTCCACTGAAAGGAGCTGCCTGTTTTCAGAATATCTTCAAATTGAGGCACGCACTTTATGGCTTTTTATGGAGCTTAGCTTTTGTTTCTGGCACTAGGGAGCTGTGGATTAGAGAGCCTATATGCTGCTATCAATTTTAGATGTTGCTGGCTATTAGACACTAGAAAACAACTAGATAGTGAGGAAAGGATATTGCAGAATACAGCTGGATATGTGTTTCTCCTTCTGAGCTTTGAAGAACAGGGTCAGACCAAGTGACACAAAGGGTGGGTTCTTGTGGCCAAGCAGCTGTTTTGCTTCTCTCCCAAAGGTGAGGGAAGATGTGGAGCGATGTAAGAGCAGCACCAGCTGCTTTCCAGGGGAAACCCTGCCAGATGGGTGGGGTATACATCATCATCATCATCACCACCATCATATTATTCCCACTCCAACCAAAGGGAGGAAAGGTTGCTGACTCAGAGCTGCTCTATTTTCAAAGTCGGGGCACAACAGAACCATGGCCCAAATCCCAAACTGCTTCTCATCCCCAGTTGAAATGGGGCCTCTCACTCACAAAAGAAATAACCTTATGAAGTAAACTTCAAAATGTAATTGTATCCACTTTAATTCAAGTGGTGCCAGAACCCTGTTGCTACAAACCATGCGGGAACATCAAAGGCGGATCTAGGGGAGCGGTACCAGTGTGGTTGCACCGGACACAGAGTTTCTAGGATGCTGCTGCGGGCAACTATGACATCCAATGGAAGGCAAGATGTGTAGGGGCCCCAGATTTTGATGTCACACAGGGCACTACTGACATTTGAGATGCCGAGGTCCACCCCTGAAAACAGTCTTAGGAGCTGAGGTGAAGCTACTGCCATGGGTGCTTTACTTGCTGAAAGGGGTTCTGATTATCAACAAAGAGGAGGTGCTACCCAGAACTAAAGGCTGCTCCACCATGGAACCACTATAGTATTTTCCATGCTACTGATTTGGGGCTACAGTCCCCATCATTCAGTCCTCAGCTTGCCTGAAGATCTCACACTGTACTCGTGAGCCTTGGTTTACATTGCTTGGCACAAAAACCGTAAGAACATAAGAGCCTAAATCACGCGAAAATCGAAATTTTCAAAAAATTCTCCTGCACCCAATTTTGGACCAAAAAATCTTAAAATATTATTTTGAGCTTATCTCATAAGTATCTACACATTAAATTTTTTTTTTACAGAAAATCTGAGTCATGAGAGCACATGGCACCAGGTGATTTGGCGTGGAATGACCTTCACAACTTTTTTAAGAGGTGTAGTATCATTGGTGACTTTTGCTCTCAGATGCTCCCCGTTGGATAAAGCACCTCCCACCAACTGCTGAATCATTTGGGAAATGTAGTAAAAAGGTCAAAAGCTAAGTTTAAAAGCTCATTTGGCACACCACCATATTCTGCATTGGGAACAATATTTTTGTGAGCCATTAACACCATTTTAAAACTCTGGTGAACCCTCAATCCTATTTTGGTACCTAGTTGTGACTACAGATCTAACCTGAGTCATTTTTGAAAAGCTAATTGTAGCTGCTCAACATGCTAGCCCTTTCAAGATGAATAAATAAAACTAAAACAGAGTATGTCGGAGCTTCAGGTTTTCTCCCTTCTGTCACCTGCCTTTTGGAAGTGGCATCTATAATCCCACGGGACTGTTCCTCATTTCCAAAAGTACCTTCATTTGCTGAAACACTGTGCCTCTGCTTTTCCAGTCAACATAACAGCTGCTGGAATTCCAGTGTCAATACAGTATTGGCACAGAACTGGAAGCTTTTAATATTAACAAGCCTGTTGTGAAAACTTTAGAAAATGCACAAATAGTGCTTAAGTGTTCAGCAGAAATGAATGCACATTATATAAAGTTATTTCCTTCCTTATATCTAGTATAGGTCAGGTTGTGCTATCGCTTTTATCAAGCAAAATACCCCTGAAAGAGAGTCTGTTGAAGGTTTCAATTAATCTGCTTGTCTTTTATTTTCTCTGCACAGCTACATCTGTCGCTTCTTATTTTACCCTCCAAAACAGTATAAACTTCAACACATTATATTGTGCTAGAAAATACCACACTGTTATCACTATCAAGTGAGGTTTTTTGTATATCTCTTGTTCTTCACCAAACCTTCCACTCAACTTTTCCACTCTTTTTTTTTGGGGGGGGGTAATGGTTCCAAACTACAAGAAAGAAGATTCCACCTAAACATTAGGAAGAACTTCCTGACAGTAAGAGCTGTTCGACAGTGGAATTTGCTGCCAAGGAGTGTGGTGGAGTCTCCTTCTTTGGAGGTCTTTAAGCAGAGGCTTGACAACCATATGTCAGGAGTGCTCTGATGGTGTTTCCTGCTTGGCAGGGGGTTGGACTCGATGGCCCTTGTGGTCTCTTCCAACTCTATGATTCTATGATAACTTAATCATTTTCCATCTTGCTCATCTCCCTCTCTTGAGCAGGTGGGCCTAGAGGCTTCTGGCTATTTTGGCTTTTCTCTTGGGCTCTGTTTTAGTTTTATTTATTCATTTTGTGAAATGCAGAAATTTCACAGCCTTTGCTTGCCAGTGTTTTTCAAAATCAAAAGACATGATTTAGTGCTTTCTTTCCAGATTAGTTGATGTTCTGGTTTTGGTAACCCAAAGCTCAACTTTAACTTTGGCGCTCAGGATGAGGTTGTTTCAGTTCTGACCCAAATATGACATCAGCATATACTTTTGATAAATCCATGCTGAATACTATTTGCTCTATCCAAACCCATAGCTGAAGGTTCAAGAGTGGGGTAGGATTGTATGTGGAAAGTGTGACATAAGTTTTTCCCTCCCCGGCTTGGACGTCATCAGCCTCCCTGTTGGAAAGGAACTGTTGGAAACAGAAAAACTTGCAAGGTGGTGGTTAGGAGCTAAAAAGGTAAAGGTAAAGGACCCCTGACAGTTAAGTCCAGTTGCGAACGACTCTGGGGTTGCGGCGCTCATCTTGCTCTACTGTCCGAGGGAGCCGACATTTGTCCGCAGACAATTTTTCCGGGTCTTGTGGCCAGCATGACTAAGCCACTTCTGGCAAAACCAGAGCAGCACACGGAAACACCATTTACCTTTCCGCTGGAGTGGTACCTATTTATCTACTTGCACTTTGACATGCTTTTGAACTGCTAGGTTAGCAGGATCTGGGGATAACCCTAAATATTGGTGGGGTGGAGGGGAGAACTCAACATGGGAAAGCCATTTTGACATGCATAATATATAGTTCAGAACCTAAACACTATCAATAAAGGGTTCTTCTCTGATGCTCATATAGAAAAGCCCCCATTTGCCTTTCAGTCTTTTAAATTATGGAGTATGTGTTTCTTACCATTGTCTTTTTTTTGTCATGTTTACGTCCCCTCACCCCCTGACAGGTTACATTAGGAAAAGTGTTAAAAGTCATAGTGGTGATGCGGAGCCTCTTCATTGACCGAACAATTGTCAAGGGGTATCATGAAAATGTATACACAGATGATGGCAAGGTAAGTGTCTCTTCCATATTTCCCTTTACTATGGATGTTTATATGGAACTTGGTGCTCAGACAATTACAGAAGAGCAAGTCTCTACAATTGATGCATCCCTGGCCCAAGAATGTTATTTATGTAAAGCATCCCACTTTTAATTTTAGATAACTTCTCTCCTGATTTACTATGTCCTCAGCCCTTAGACCAGGTGTGAGGATCCTTGTTCCCCACCCCAACGTTGCTGGACAGCAAGTACCACAATACTTGGCCATTACCCATGCTTGCTAAAGCTGATGGGAATTATCATTAAGCAGCTTCTGAATGGCCAAAAGTTCTCCACACTTGCCTTAGGCCCATGTTGCGTCATTATTAGTATCTACTATTGCTGGGGCACATCAGTTGCCCAGGCTTTGGATTTCTCTCCCCACCACCAAGCCACCAGGAAATTGTACACCAATTTTCCATTCAATAAGAAAAACCTCTTTCTGATGAGAAATCAGGGACTTGTCCCAAGTTGGTTTAATCTGATGGTAACCACAGCATTCTGAATGGCAGCTATTAAGGAAGTGCAACCTGCTTCCATGAGTGATCTGCTTTATGGAAAAAAAGTCACCTGGTTTGAACCCCTAATTTCTCTTGACTGCGTGCACTCCATATGGCTTTCTGTGGAGCTTTAGAGGATGTTAATGGGACCTGACAGCCTTCAAGTTGGTTTCTTTCTCTCTTCAGAGTAGAATGGGCTCTTGCTGAGATACCCACCTAGACTCACCTTTTTGCCAGTAACAAGTACTAAGCACTCCTGTCTCTCACATTCTTCCCCCGCCCCTCTGGATCTCTCTCTCTCTCCTTATTACAAAACCCATTAAAAATACAAGGTTCATTATAACCAGACAAGCACTTGGCACCCATAGGCCATGTTATAATGAGGACAGAATTATTTTTCAAAAAAGCGAATCTCTTGTAACATACAACATTGTGTTACGCACTGACCCCTGAGTTCCTTAGCTGCTTGCTCTCCTTAGGATTTAAAAGGCGGTAGTGGGGGTGGATCTGCTCTGCTGGAAAGAACATATAATTCCATTTTTCAGGTAAAAGATTCTCCCACTAGAGAGAAAATAAAAGGTGTCCAAAGATTGCCTTGGCCTGGCTTTAAACTGGGTTGCCTAGTAACACGCACAGGCTGAGGTAGGGACACTGCACATGTTCAGAAGCTTCTGGAATGTCCTGAAAGGAGGGGGAACTTGTGCCACTCTTTTCCTGGAACTGACTGACAGCACCAGTGCATGTTTCTTCTGGAAGTTTTGTCAGGTGGGAACCTTAAGGGATGCATTTCGCTTCCACACAGAAGAACACACAGTTCTGGTTCTCATCCATCTAAAGAAGGTTCTTCACTTCACTTCACTTCCTTTGCAAGGGAGCATACAAGTGAAGCAGACATTTAAGATACCAGTAAAATAAAATCTAAAAACTGACTGTCCAAAAATCCTCCTTTTCTTTTCAATGTGCAAAAGAGATAATAATCTATCTGGCACCTCAAAGTGGAGCTGGGGTATCTCATAAATTTAATACACTTGGACCCCTTTTTACCAGCAAGTGCTTGAGGTGACTTGCAATCAGTCATTTTTTTTTTTTTTAATCTTCACAACATTGTACTTATTGAATTTTTGTGTTTTCAATCTGGAAGCTGCTTTGGGGTGGGGGGGCAGGGTATGCGTGAGCATACATGAAAGGCAAGGTAGAAATGTCCTAAAATAAAATAAAGCTTGTGAAGGAGCTTGTAGCAGAGTATTTGAGTAGTGCCATCTGCTATCATTTTTCCATACTGGGATCTTTGGGAGTAAGGGCAGAATACACATTTAATAACTTAATTAGTAAGATTACAAAAGCCTACCTTTCCAGCTGCCAGAGACACACACATACACCAGTCAGAGAGAGAGCCAGTGTGGTGTTGTGGTTAAGAGCAGGGGACTCATAATCTGGTGAACCGGGTTCGCTTCCCTGCTCCTCCACATGCAGCTGCTGGGTGACCTTGGGCTAGTCACACTTCCCTGAAGTCTCTCAGCCTCACTCACCTCACAGAGTGTTTGTTGTGGGGGAGGAAGGGAATGGAGATTGTTAGCCGCTTTGAGACTCTTTAGGGTAGTGATAAAGCGGGATATCAAATACAAACTCTTCTTCAGTCTTCATTTAGATTTGTAAGTGCCTGAGGGCAGAGACCTGTCTTCTTCTTTTACTCCATAAAATGCCAGATACATGGATGAAGCTATAAATATTATTATCACAGTATAGCAAAGGGGCACAGAATTCAAAAAAGCCCCAGTGGAAATCAAATTCATGTGTGCATAAGTTTGGATTGCAGAGTTATCCTGGGTCAGGCTAGAATAGGGAGTCTCAGATCCTTACAGAGCTGGTGACTCATATTCAGTAAAGCATATGACAAGGGTGAGGAACCTTCTTCAGCCCAAGGGCCACATTCCCTTCTCATCAACCTTCCAAGGGCCATATGCCAGTGGTGGGCAGAGCCAGAGGTAGAAGTGGGTAGAGCAATAAAAATAAATTCTTACCTTGTGCAGTAGGCTAGATTATACACACACACTTCTGTATCCTCCAAGCATGCAAGAGTCATTATCAGAGTTCAAGAGCACAGTCCAACAAGGCAAAAACACTCAAGGAGGGTACAAAGCAAGGCTCAGGAAGAGAGTGGCCTGGGTGGATGAGGGTGGCTGAGAAGGGACTGTGGCATGTGGTGAGCGAATTCCAAGAGCCAGGGCCGAAACCTTCTGTCACCCGGGGGCAAAGACCCAGTTTGTCACACACACCCCACGTGCGTTTGCGTACACAGACACACACACACATCTCTCAACACATTTGTTCACAAAGGGCATAAAAAGTAGCTTTAAAAGTCTGGAAAAGAGATAGTCTCTCCAGATAGTAAAATTGTCCCTGTGTATATATGGCTTTCATTCAACCTTAAGCAGATCTCATCAGAGAGTAATAGATCATTTGACAAATTCTAAGTATTATGACAGACAGACAGACAGGTGATAGTTAATGGAAACTGATAATGATCAGGCACATACCCAGAGAGTAAGCCCTATTGAACTCAGTGGGAGTTACTTCTGAATAAAAATGCTTAAGATTGCAGTATAAGACTACAGAATCTTTACACAGTTTCCTGGGAGCAAGCTCCATTGAATTCAGTGGGACATTCTTCTTAGTAATAAAGGCTTGCAGTTTAAGGCTCTAAAAGCAGGCATGGACAAACTTGGCCCTCCAGCTGTTTTGGGACTACAATTCCCATCATCCCTGACCACTGGTCCTGTTAGCTAGGGATGATGGGAGTTGTAGTCCCAGAAACAGCTGGAGGGCCAAGTTTGTCCATGCCTGCTCTAAAGAATAAAGGAAAAGGAAAAAATACTCCACAAGTTTTCCTTAAAAATTGCTGGCTGCTGAATCATTGCAATTAAAGAATTTAGAGTGGATTGGCTACATTTCCCTTCCAAATTACAGGAAGGGATAAATACAAAGTGCTTCGTATGTCAGCATCACATTTATTTAATTGCAGGTATTTTATTTTCAGTATAAAGACAACTGATTTTTTTTTTGTAGATGATTGTATGCAGCAGTACCCTCTTTATGTATACGCATGGTGTAAACATGTATGTTGTCCTCTAAATCCAACACACTCACACACACTGAGAGACAGAGACAGAGAAAGAAACGCCAAAGTGCTTATCTTGTGAGCTTGCCATGTAAATTGTTTAAGCATGACAAAAGCATCTGGCCCCAAAAAGGACAGGAGGTGGTGTTCTGATCTCTTTAACTAACCTCTGAGACATTGAGGGAAGCAAAAGAAGAAAGCAATGAAACTTCCCCCTTTTCAACTTTGCTTGGCGAGCAACCTTCTCAAGGATTTCTCTTTCGCACACAGTTCCAAAAACAGACAGGGGGAAAGGGGAAGGAGGATCATTTTCCAGGATTTCCTGCTTCCCCTTGCAAATCAGCATCCCTCTGGTGATCAGCAGCTTGAGGTCCACAGAAAGATGCTGAAGGACACTTGGCACTTTTAGACTCCAGAGATGCAAGGAGGGGGAAGCCCTCCCCCATAAGCTGGGAGTCTCAATGGAGCCCCTCTAGAGGTTTCACCCAGGGCTGAGACCCCAGCTAGGCCCACCCCCCACCCCCATTACCTGCAAAAGCCAGATATTCCTGGGGGGCCACTTGGCCCCTGGGCCTTGATTTTATGGCTTTGTTTCAGGGCTTTTGGTAGCACTGAGTTGGACTTTTGCTGAAGATCCACATCATTTTTTAGCTGCAGTGACAGTGAGGAGTATTGCTTTCTTAACTGCACCTTTTTGGGACTGAGTGATTGCCATCATAGCTGGATTTTCTTCTTGAAGAGCTGTTTTGGGGAAACTGCTTAAGTGATGTTGAACAAGCTTGTTCTAGTTTATCCACTCTCGCTTCCAGTGGTTGAGAGAGATGTCCTAAAAGAAAAGAAAAGTAGAATATAAAAATCAAAACTCTTGTCTTAACCATGAAAGGGGTCTGTTGTTCTTCCTATTCAAAATGCAAATGGCAATGAAGAAAAGATGGACAGGAAATTTTCATGCCAAAGTAGAGAGAGAAAATGCTTAACCTTCTCCTTTGTTACTCCCCTCCCCCCACATAACACCATAACTCAACATAGTGCTTCATAAAGGAAAGAAGAATATCTGTCCCTGCCCTGAAATCTTAATTTCTAAACCAAAAATCTAAATTTCAACAGTGGGAAGGAGAGGGGTTGTTTTTTAGTAAACTGCATTATACACCTCTAGTCAAGTAGTGTATAAATTTTGTTAAACAAATAAAATTTTTAAAAAGAGGCAAAAAAAAACCATGTTAACAAATGCTGTTGCATGTAGGGTGAAGGGGATAAGCCAAAGGCTTCATTAAAAGGGGTGTGGGTGGGAAAGTTGGCAACACAGATGCATCCCAAGAAAGTGTTTCCAGGCTTAAGGAGGTGAAGCAAAGCAAGGGGTAAGAGTTTCCTAACAAAGTGAAAACAGGCATACCAGCTGGCAAGGCCCTGCTCATATTCTAGGCTCTTGGAATAAGTAGATTTGCCGTTTGAATTCTAAGTATTTGACTGACGATTTACTTTCAGTTCTTTCAGGCATTTTACTTAGAAGTCCCACTAAAATCAATTGCACTGATACTTCTTGGTTGGCTTGGAAGTAAGTCACTGGGCCCACAGTCCTAGAGACAGTTTGCTCAGGCCAGCTGAAATCAGTAGCCTTAAGCATGTTTTTATTGGATGGCATCCTGTGGGTATTCCCCCCTCCCTTCCCCAACATGGTGAAAAGGTGGACCATTTATAATGCAGAGTGGAAGACATGAGATGAGAACTATTAACGCTTTGCTTTGTATTGTGCATTAGGCATTTAACATCCTGTGGTCTAAATTGCTTCTTGCCTTTTGCACTAGGTGGGTGCTTCATCGCAGTCTCACTTGAATTACCCTGTTAAGCAACCTGTGTTGTGGTAGTTACTCTGTGCTGCTGCTGCTTGCCCCCCCCCCCCTTTTTGGATGCAAACGGGGACCTGTCAGTCTTCACTTTACAACCAGTTCTGGCTCTGATTCTCCTGCAGTTTCTCCTGGTCCATCGCTCCACCACAGACTGATGCATTTTAATTGGCCACATAGCAGCACGAGTGGCTTCATACCACCCATATTTTCAGGCATACTCTCCCCACTTCTGTCAGTGGCACAGTCCACGCATGACAGGCAATTAGCTGGTACCTTTCAGATACTTGACTAACGGACTTCTTGCAGCTCATCCTTTTGGGACAGGCTTTGACCCGAGCCATTAATTTGCTCACCCAGCTCTGCTAATCAAAACAAAAACTGCATTAGTATTTCTTTGGCAGTTGTGACTTGCTGCATTTGTACAAGCACTGGAAGTGGGGAAAGAGCCATGACTTGACAAGTTTGGAATGGGCAGTGCTACCTGGCCAAATAGGTTTTTGCACTAGGTAAGGCTTAAGGAATGTGAGGAGGGGGTGTCTCTGTTGAATTGCCCTGTTAAGCCACCTGGGTTATGGTAATGTTCTGACTTCGTTAATTACCCCATATCAATAAGAAAAGGCAGCTTTTTGCCTCCCAGCATAAGTGAGGAGAAGAAATAGTGGTATCAAAGGAAAGCTTCAAAGACAGCCAGAACCGTCTCTCGAGTAATTTCTGATCCCGGCATTCTTTCCACTTCAAAGCAGGATGTGTGTGTGTTTGGGTAAAGGGGAGGGGGGTTGAATCCGATTTCTCTAATAAGAGTTGGCATCAGCCCTGTTTGATATTAGATGCAGGGAACATTTTGATTTGTTATCGCCTTTGAAATCGTTCAGACGACCTTCAGAAAATGGCCTCTTGTTACTTGTGCTGGGGGTGGGTGGGGAGAGTAGGGCACTGGGAGAAAGAGAGAGAGTGAATTGAGGCCCAATTTAATTCACATGCAGAGGATGCCTTGAAATTGTGCTCTCAGCAGCTTTTTAGTTACAAATGTGTGTCTTGATTGAAAGTGAAAAGTTGAAGAATAATAGACCTGCAACAATGCATTGTTTAGCACACCCACCTCATTCGTCTGGTTTCATGGTGGTGGGTTTACAGGCCTTGCATATGGCTCCATTTTATTTTTAAAACCTTGGTGAGCATTAAAAAGAATGCAAGAATTGAATTACGTACATTAGGGCTCTTCAGCTCCTATGCTAAGGAATTACCGTTCAGAACTGATTTCAGTTGTTGTGACTGGCATTGTGCTTTTTCTGTCTGGTTCATCTTTTCTTTGTTTTGTTTTTAACAAAAGAATGAAAATAAATACTGAGAGACTTGATCCTTTATGAAGCCATGGTGCTCATGTTGGCAAGTGCCACCATGACAGGAAAGGAAAGGAAAGGGTGTTGGTTTTGAAACAGCCAGTCTTGCTCATTGGATCAGATAACTTTGATCCAGCTGCATGGTTTGATTTTCACTGGCTCTGCAGTTGCTTCTGCACTGATCCAGGTAATGTTGTTAGGTTTTTTTTCCACCTATGTGTGGATCACAGGCTGACAATGCTAGCCCCATGGCTACCTGTCTGTTTCTGGACATAATTCAAAGTGCTGCTTATGACTTTAAAGGCCCTATACAACTTAGGCCTAAGTTATCTGCTGGACCATATTCTCCTGAATCTGCCTGCGCTCTGAAATCTTTGGGAAAGGCTTGGTCCTGCCCACCCTCACAGACATGTTTGGTGGGGGCCCTCTCACCTCGGTGGCTGCTCCCAGAATTTGGAACTCCCTCCTTAGAGAAGCTAGACTGGCTCCGTCCTTTTGTCAGCAAGTGAAGACCATTTTATTCTAACAGGCTTTTGGGGTGTGACTTTTTTTGTTTTGTTTTTTAAGAAAAGGGCTTTTAAATAGCGTTGTGATATTTTTACTGTTCATATTTTAATAAATTTGTTTTAACTATTGTAGTTTAATTACCGTATTTTTCGCTCTATAAGACACACCAGACCATGACGCACCTAATTTTTGGAGGAGGAAAACAAGAAAAAAAATATTCTGAATCTCAGAAGCCAAAACAAGAAGAGGGATCGCTGCGCAGTGAAAGCAGCAATCACTCTTGCTGTTCTGGCTTCTGGGATAGCTGCGCAGCCTGCATTCGCTCCATAAGACGCACACACATTTCCCCTTACTTTTTAGGAGGGAAAAAGTGAGTCTTATAGAGCAAAAAATATGTTACTTTTCAACTATTATCTTTTTAATTTAGTTTTTATAAAAGATTTTATTGGATTACAAAAGTGCATGCATTGTCTCTATTTTCAGGTCGTAGAGTCTTTTCTACAGATGAGTTACATTCAATGTGAGGCGTTAATGTTGTATACAGTATAAGGCTGGGAGAGAAGATAGGTGGGAGAAGAGATGTTGTTAGTCTTCTGTACTATATCCGTGTTAATTTGTGTAAGCCACATTGAGTACTAGTCTGAAGAAAAGAAAGATAAATAAACATCGTCATCATCACATATGTGGAAGGTACCTCTGCTACTCAGAGCATAGCATAAAAGCAACCCCATCATTCCAGTTAACATAGAGCCAGAGTGAGCCTTGAAACTAGAGGTTGCCAACCTATTTAGGCCCATGGTCACATTTCTCTTCTCTCTCCCCATGGAATAGCCGCTCCTAAAGAAAGTGAGTGTCCACTTTTGCAAGGGATCTGGGTAAAAGTTGGATCAAGTAGAATTAATCTGAGCCTTGAAAAACTCACAGAGCTGAAAGTGGAACTGAGAAAGAGCATGAATCCTCCTTTGGCAGAACCCTCTAGTTCCCATGGTTCAACCATGGCTTGATCTTAAATACCAGTTCTTCCATATTTACCTCTCCCTCCACTTCCCTACCTTCTGTTGTCTCTCCTGTGCCAGATTTATGGATTTCAAGCTCCTCTGGGCAAGGGCTTGCCCTCCTGTACTCTCTAAAGCACCTGCATATTGATGGTGTCATATGAATAAATAATAATGATATTTACAAGAATGTTAAATGAGGTGGGGTGTCTTCCAGATAGGAGAGGAAAAACAGAGCTAGTGCAAGATATTTGGAATTGAAAAGGAGTGAGCCATAAATTTGTGATTGTTGGGGTGGGCTGCTAGAATACTGGAAGGAGTTTGTCTTGATCTACCCCCAGCTTTACCAGAAGCATAGCAACCATCTACATAAAATTGAACTCAGTTACTTAGTGGCACATTTCACTAATCCATGCTCTCCACAATCCTTTAAACCCCAAAATCCAGTTGCAAGACTTTACTGTGTTTTAATATTGAAATGTATTGCTTTTTCAGCCCGCTGCTCTTGAAAAATGTAAAAGGCATCTGAATCTCAGGTGTGTGCATAACATTACCCTGTGACCTTAACTTCTGCTTAACAAAGGTCTCTCCTTCCCAGGAATCTAAATACAATATTCAAGGGGGGGGCGCATTTTATTTGGTCCCTGTAGGCCAGTTTTCTGGCTTAATTCAGCTAAATGTTTTCTGTGTCACTTGTCACTGAATTGCTTATGTTGTGGACACAAGACTGCATCAAGGCTTTATGAGAGATGCCCTTGTTACAGGCACAGTTCTGACACTGTTAAATATTCACATGGATCAGCACAACCTGTTCCAAATGAATTGAAGCGATTGTGCTGTCTAGGTGGAGGGTGAAGTAGCCCAGGAGGACTTGTTTGTATGAGTTTATATTGTGGCAGTACAGCAATAGGTAATTGCATGAAAACTTCTATAGATGCTCATGCAAAAGTTCATTCCTAAGTAGGTCTACTCAGAATAAGTCCTGTTGAATTCAATAGAGCTAACTCCTAATTATGTGAGGTTAGGATAGCAGCCTAAATTATTACAGATGAAACAGCAGAAGATAAACAAGGTTTTTGGTTTGTCTTCATAAGTGCGACCATTTGAGCAAGATTGGCACTCAATCAGATATGTGAGGAGAGCATTGCATTTAAACTCTAACCTAGTAGCAAACAGGAAAGTCACCCAGGGGTGTGAATTGAAACATCAGCAATATACAGATGGCACTGCTGTATCTCCTTTTTCCACCTCTTCATCCCAGGGAGGCTGTTGAACTCCTGAACTGGTGCCTGGTGCCTGGAAACTGTTTGGCTGAATGACGGAATGACGGAGAACAAGCAGAAACTTTAGTCCAGACAAAATAGAGGTACTATAAGTAGGGAAACATACTGCTCTGGATAGAGGTTTTTGGCTGGTCTTAGATTGAGGTTGCACTCTCCCCTGAAGGACCAACCAAGTTTGCCCAGATGATGGCAGCCAAGAATCCTTTATAGGAGCTAGGAAAGGTATGCCAGTTGTCTCAGTTATCCATGCACTAGTGGGATCCTGACTATTGTAATGCACTGAGGCTGCCCAGACAACATGAGGTTGACTTTGAAGACGGTTTGGAAATTTCAGCTGGTGCAAAATTGTGGCCACCTAGGTACTGTTCGGTGCCAGACAGTCAGTTCACATTACATCTATATTGTACTAATTATGCTGTTTGCCAGTGTATTTCCAGTGCTGGCACTCAGAGTTACAGCTCACAGGGACAGCTGATGCATGTTCAGGAAGTTGTTCCACAATAGGCATATCTCTAGCATGCAGGCAGCATTTGTGAGGGAATGGTTTGGGTGTTGTAATGGTTCTAGGGGTTGCTCGTGCGTAAGCCGGTGCAAACACCTGGCTGGGTTGCCTGAGTGAACCTTTTCTGTCTGGACAGCCACTCACCCATGGCTGTCTCAATCACTGGCAGAATCTGTCAGTGGGCGTTTCTTAACCTTCTTCCAGCAAAGAAGCTCTTTGACGCCTAGTCTCCTCCTACTCTGCGCGAAAGCCTTCTGCGCAAGGAGGGCGTAGGCAGCAGAGGACCCCTACTCTCCCCACTGGTCCCCGGCAAGGAGTCATGGGACCGCCTCGCCGCTTCCCCCATCTGCCCCCCTTCTCCACTGGTGCTACGCTGATTCTCTTCCCCAGAAGATGGGCTGCCTCTCCCAATCCCGGGACACTCTCTGGAATCCCTCTGGATTTTGCTCTCTCCCTCCGGCACTGATGGCAGTTCCCTGACAGGTGTCTATGCAGGCTTGACATGCACAGACCCACTCTCCCACTCAGGGCTGGTCCAATACATTTTAGCACCTGAGGCAAGCCATAAAATGGCGTCCCCCACACCAGGGAAGAAGGGAGGAGTGAAGATATACATCAGTAACAATGGTGAGGGTCAAAGCAACCTTACCTGATAGTAGAACTGGTTATCAAAGGCAGGTGCAGAGTCCAGGAGACCCCAGAGGGCAGCTCCTGTGATTTCCTCCATAGGAGGAAGACCAGCAGTCCCTCCTATTTGCCAAGAGGCCATTGTGGAGGCAGCAGATTGGGCCTCCAAGGAACCCTGGCACTGCAGCAGCAACAGAGGGCAATGCACTCCTCAGAGGTTGGATTTGCCGCTTCTGTGGATTCTGCTGATAGAGGCAGTTGCCTCACCTTGCTTTGTGAGTGGGCCAGCCCTGCTCCTACCTCCTGTGAGGCTGGATGCCTGAATAGGCCTTGCATTGCATGTGCACTGGACCCCTTATCTAGTGGAAAGGTTTAGGTTTAGGAATCAGTCTAATAAAAAAGGTGGAATGAATCTGTGTTTCTTAATATTTTAATATATGTTAATCTTGCTTGCATCCGCCAGGACCTTGACTCTACTGTTACAGCAGATGAATTTCAAGAGATGTCCAGAATACTGTTATGTTGGAAGAGTTTCAGTTAGAAAGTCTCAAGGATGCAAACAAGGTGTTTGGATTGGTCAGGGTGACAGTTTGTGTTCTGGACCCATGGCCCTCTTGGCTGAGAAAAACTAACAGGGAAGGGACAGCTGGCTGGACCAGGGAAGTATTAATGCTCCCTTGTGAGAGGGAGAGGGCCCTGTCTGCTTGAAGAAGGCAGTAGCAAAACCACTCATTAAGAAACTCTCCCTGGATTCAGAAAATCTAAGTAATTACCAACCAGTTGCCAATTTCCCCTTTTTGGGCAAGGTTCTTGAGCGAATGGTCACGGGTCAGATCCAGGTGCTGTTGGAGGAAATTGTTTTTCTAGATCCTTATCAGTCAGGATTTAGGCTCAGTTTTTGCACAGAAACCACTTTGGTCACCCTGCATGATGATCTCTGTCAAGAGGCAGGCAAGGGAAATGTGTCCCTGTTAATTCTCCCCAACCTCTCAGTGTATTTTGATACCATCAACCATGGTATCCTTCTGAAGCAACTGTCCAAGTTGGGGGTGGGCGGCATCACTTTGTGATGGTTTCAGTCCTACTTGGATGGTCCAGAGGGTGATTCTTGGTGAGTGCTCTTCGTTTCCATTTGGGGTTCCTCAGGGTTTGATTTTATCCCCTGTGTTGTTGAACATGTATCTACATTAAACCTCTGAGTGAAGTCAACTGGAGTTTTGGAGTATGTTGTCAGCATTATGCTGATGACACACAGCTCTATTCCCCCTTTGCATCTGCAGGTGTGGCAGTGGGTGTGTAATGGACTGGACAAGAGCCAGTAAAGTGAAGCTTAATCAGGATAAGGCTCAGGCACTCTTAGTGGGTGGTTCTCTGGATTGGATAGATTGAAGGTTGCCCATTCTTGATGGGCTTGCACTCCCTCTGAAGGAATGGGTACACAGTTTGGGAGTACTCCTGGATCCATTGCTGTCACTTGAGGCTCAGGTGGCCTTGCTGGGGCAGAGTGCCTTCCATCAGCTTTGGCTGATGGCCCAGCTGTACCCCTGTCGGGACAGGGCTAACCTAATTTCTGTCACGTGCTTTGGCAACATCTATGTTAGATTTCTACAATGTGTTATATACATAGGGCTGCCTCTGAAGAAGGCTGCTGCAAAATTTGATGGTCAGGTTGCTCACCAGGGCAATACAGTTTGAGCATATAATACCAATCCTAGCCCAGTTGCACTGCGTGCAAATTAGTTTCTGGGCCCAATTCAGAGTACTGGTTTTGACCTATAAAGCCTTAGGCGGCTCAGGATTGCAGTATCTCAAGGACCACCTCTCCCTATATGTGCTCTCCCAGACCCTGCGTTCATCACCTGATGCTCTTGCTTGTCTGCCTCCACGATGAGAGGTCTGGAGGGCAGCAAAACGAGAATGGGCCTTTTCTGTGGTGGCTTCCCACCTGTGGAAGGTTCTCCCCAGAGAGGCTCGCCTGATGCCGTCATTGCATATCTTTAGGCACCAGACAAAAACATTCCTCTTCTTCCAGGCCTAATTAAACAACTTATGGCCTTTTAAACTGGGGGGGGGGGTATTGTTTTTGTTTGTTACTGTGTTAACATATTTTTGTGTTTTTATATTGTAAACTCCCCTGTAATCCTCAGATGAAGATGAAGATACACATTTAATGATGATGATGATGATATGGGACTTTTTTCTTTTTCTGCAGCTTGACATATGGTCCAAGTCCAACTATCAAGTGTTTCAAAAGGCAAGTTTCTTTGTTTCTAAATGGCGTCTGCTTTATGTTATGTTATGTTATTTTATTTCATATTTGAATATGACCTTATATATACACCGTTTTCAAAATGTGCACATGCTGAAGTAAGTGAATGCTTGTTTAGTTAAATGTTCTGGCAACTGTTCTGAATTCCACCTTCCTCAACACACCTGGAGCTTCACAGATGTGCTAGAAGGCAAGGTGACCATTTTAAGAACAGGTTGAAGTAATTCTCTGCATATGCAGAGAGCTCACAATTTGGTTTAAAAGAAAACACTCAATTTCATTCTGTCTTCTATAGTACGTCTGTGAAGTATTAGGATGTTAAGTCTATAGATCCAGAATACAGTGGTGCCCCGCAAGACGAATGCCTCGCAAGACGAAAAACCCGCTAGACGAAAGGGTTTTCCGTTTTTCGAGGTGCTTCGCAAGACGAATTTCCCTATGGGCTTGTTTCGCAAGACAAAAACGTCTTGCGAGTCTTGCGAGTTTTTTTCCCTCCCCCCCCTTTTTCTAAGCCGCTAATAGCCGCTAATAGCGCTAATCCGCTAAGCCGCTAATAGGGATGCTTCGCAAGACAAAAAAACCGCTAGACGAAGAGACTCGCGGAACGGATTATTTTCGTCTTGCGAGGCACCACTGTATGCAGGAAAATAGGGATTGTCAAAAGCCCCATTTATTAAGGAAGGGTATGATAAAATAAAGGAACTTGTCTCAATGGGTAATTAACACATTTAAAGTAGATTTAAAAAATAATGGATTTACAGTATTTTTAAATATTACATTTATGTCAAGATTAATTTTGGTTAATCTCCTAGCAGGTAGCCTATTGGAATGTAGTCTCAATTGTTGGCTATGTTATCATTTTTGCCTTGAACTTTGTTTGTAAACATAGACACATAGAATTGTAGCGTTGGAAGGCATCCCAAGGGTCATGCAGGAATGTACTATGTAACAACCAGGATTGGTTGGATGGTTCAGTTTTCATGTGAATTTTCATTTTAAGCTTCTGTAAATTTGGGGCATGAATTCTTGTTGCTGTTCTTATACTTCATATGTAAGTTGAGCTATTGATACACACTCTCCAATACACACACACACAAATTACAAGACATTTGGTCCATTATAAGAGCTATTGAAACTGTAGTAATTGTATTGTAAATAGCCACTTGCTTGGCAGGGTCACAGTTGGTGACTAAAGATTACCATGTGTGTACAACATGCTAAGCCTCAGCAGGTGTTGCCAAGAAACAGGTTGTCAGCCCAAGGCAGGGCAGAGATCTCATCAGCACTGGGACAACAGTAAAGAAGACAATGCTCAGGGCAAAGCAAAATACCTGGACTCCTGACAAGTTGCTTAGGCCTAGAAGCTGGTTTTGAGCCTGGGGCTTTATAGGTCCTTTTTTATCCTGTTTGACCTGTGCAGCTAATAATTTTCACTCTGTCTGGTTCTACATTCCATTGAGCTTTGTTTGACAGGCTTCCCTGGCAAGTCAGAGTGCTGGTGACGAAGGTCCTGGTTTCAGGTGTGGGCAGGCACACACATGCATCTACATGTATATGTTTAAACTTACTATTTTTCTTTGAAAATAAGAAAGATTATTATTTTAAGTGTCTGTCTTAAATGTGATTTGACACATCAGGGAGAGAAATGCTTAAATCATTCTCCTATAAACCTATAAAATGTTGGTTTCTATGCCTATTTCATGTTCTAAGGGTTGATGAATGACCTAAGAATTACAAGACTTTTGGTGCATTAAAACAGCTATCAATGATGTGGTGTAAGTGACCACTTGTCAAATGGTGTCTGTGGCGTTGAGTAAAAATCACCTCCATAAGGAGACCAGGTCAAAGCTGACAGACACTAGCAGATTTGCCTCAACTGTTTTAATCCCCATCCCAAGGGGATGACTTGATATTCCAAGATTAAGCTAAACCTGTTCTCATTTTATGGGATCCAAGCCTTAAGTTGAAGGAACTTAAAAAATCCAATATACTTTGCTTAGTTTCCTGTCATATTTTCCCCCCTCTGGTACAGTGGCTTACAAACTGTTCTGAGGAACCTTGTGATATGTCAGAGAGTATTGATAGTTTCTCAGTAGGAAGATCAAGAAGATTACTGACCTCTCCCTGCAATATATGCCTGACAGTGTTATACACATGCTAAGGAACCTAGTTTACATGGAATGACACTAAGGGGCCTAATAGGACTTGTCTAGCATCCTATGCGACATCCTAGAATGCCACATATGGAGAAGTTCTTCAACAGATGTGGAAAATAGTTTCCTAAAAATTGAAAGTTTTGAAAAGCCATTGCTCAAGTTTGTCAAACAAATACCAGCAAGAGACTCTTGAGCTTGGCCTGGAGGCATGCCACTATAATTCCTGTATAGATATTTCTTGAAATTTTTGGTGCCAGGATTCTGTGTTCACCCAGAAGTAAATAATTTTGACCTGTGATGCCAGCTTCCTCCAGATCAAAGAATAGCTTCAGGGAGGGAGGTAGCAGCCCATTCCCTGACTAGCATTAAGAGGCAGAATAACACAGTAGTTAGTCTGTTACCCGAGAGACAAGTGAGAATTAACGGATTAAGCAAACCTTTCTCTCCCTTCTGAAAAATATATTCCTTGTGTCAGGTAGAGAGGAGTATAATGCAGAGCAACTTAGGACAAAATCATCCATGATAATCCTTCATCAATAATGCTTTAAACTAATTATAGCCCATGGAGTAGCTTTCATTCTTGCCATTAAATGGGTTTCTATGTTATAAATGGGTCCAGCCTGTAGGCTTGGCTCTCTTAATGCTTTAGGATTCCAACATTAGATAGTGTGTGTGTGTGTGTGTGTGTGTGTGTGTGTGTGTGTGTGTGTTCATGCACACACACACACATACTCGCGTGCGCGCGCACACACACACACACACATTTATGAATGCTTTCTTTTTCAAATGCTTGATACAGAGGAATTAAAAAGCCAGTAGTAAGATGTAACTTGCCTCAGGTTCATTGTACACAGCCCCATTCACAGACCACATAAACCAGTGTGCTTAAGCTGAAGTCCTTCTAATCCCACAGTGGTCAATGGCATTGATGAATTGTAAAGATCTGGCTGTATTCAACATTCTCATTCCGCTACTGCAAGAGCCCTTGCGCTAACAGATGGCAGTGTTCAAAGGTTGCACAACAATGGAATCCAATGCAACAGTTGTGCTAATGGAACCTGGTTGCACAACAGCTGGTCCTTGTTATACTCTCTGTTGCACATCAATATTTGGTAATTTACTGTTTTCCCCCTTGTGCAACAACATTCCATAAGTGCAACAATACCCCAAAGTCACTTTACACACAACTTTTTGTCTTTCTGGTTCTGTTTTTTATTCTGTAGCCTAGTGCCAGAATTAGGTGGCCCACCTCCTGTCACTGCCATTATATTACTGCAAAAGCCTACTTAAACCTGTGGCCCTCCATGTTGTTGGACTATAGCTCCCATCAACACTGACCATTGGCCATGTTGGCTGGGCTTGATGGGAGTTGGGAGTCTGCGGGTGGGTTCCAAGCCTGTAGAATCCAAGGAGGCTATGGTCTCACACTCAGTATTGCCAAACAATGTTAGGATAAGTCAAGCATTCAGAGTCAAAGACCAGTCAGGATCAGGCATGAATAATCATTCTGAGTCCAAAATGTGGTCTAGAGGCAACATTAGAAAGTTCTGAGGTCAACAACAGAGAAGATCCAGCCTAGCAGTGTGAGTCAAGAATTCTACTTTTTAGGGTCAGGAAGCTAAGGACCTGTGATGTTCCAGCAGCTGAAAAGCTCAACATGAAGACAAGACCATTCCTAATTCCAGCTGAGAATGCTTTCCCATAAGGGGTTATTTATTCCTGTCACATGCAAATTTAGTCTTTCAGGTACACACTTTCATGTGGGCCTGAACATCTGCACTCTCAGATGTTGGCTGAACATCTCTCAAACTCTACTGGGAGCTCATCAGCCCACATTCACCCCAAAGTCTCTCAAGAGGGTCCACTGGAGGCAGCTTTTGAGGGGTTCCTCCCCAGACTCAGGATCTCCAGGGCTGGTGATGGAAGACCAGGGGTGCCAACTTGAATAAAATATTGGGGGGGGGAGGCAGGTAAGCTCCACCCCACATAATCAATCGCATGATGTGGCACGCACACACCATATGAATGGCAATGCCCATTAACTTAGGGGGCGGTCCCCTCAAATACTTTGTTGTAGGTGCAAAAGCCCCTTTGCCCTAGGAGTTGGCTCCTATGTGGAGGACCCTGCTCCCCCAAGTGTATGGTCAGCCAGAGGTCTGGTTCATCCTTTGAGGAGTTGGTGTCTGGATTGGACTGGGCAGGGAAGCCACATAAATATTTCCTTGACTGCAGGTGTGTGTGTACGGTTTCTACCCATCTGTGTGCTATCCTTCTTAAGCATTCTCACTCCCAATAGCAATGCCATGTTTCCAGTGACTCCTTTATGTGGTAGCCCCTTGGAATATTACAACATTGATTTCCTTTGAATGGCAGGTTTTTCAGAGCCAGACTGTTTTTTACTCTCTCTTCAGTGGCAATAAAGCAGCATCTGGAGCTTGCAGAGCTACCTGCTCAATGTAGCTGCCAACATGTTAATTTCTTAGACAGCCACAGCACGGCCCTTTTGGGTTAAAGAGCAAAGGCCTCAGTCCTTCCCAATCCAGCCCTGTCATGTGGAGCTTAATTCGTCTTGACTTCTTTGTTTGCAAACTCTGCCTGTGTCAGCAAGACTTGTGCCTTCCCCTGATTAGTAGGATCCCCGAGTGTGTTTAATTTGATAGGGGAAGAGTGTTCCCAGAGGGCCCATTACAACTAAAATGTACAGGTATTTACAGAGGTTCCCCTGGAGATTTTCTTGAACTCCCTTTCTGGGGTGAATGAGCTTTTATGGCCATCCAGCGAACCAGCAGGGTGAGTCTCAGAGAATAGAGCTTAAAAATACAGGGAGGAATCTCTGAAAGGGCAGAAACACAAAGAGCCAAGGAAAGGTTGGCACATCTCCACATTTTTCTGACATTTTAAACTCTGCAGGTGCAGAGACAGCGCCGATCTTTAACCTTTTTATTAGCTCCTCGCACATCTCCAGCTAGTAAGGAAAAGTAAGAGCTTTTTTATTTTCTTTTTATCATCATCATTGAGGGTCTTTGTTCCCACCCTTTTTCCAAAGGCAGATTGTGAATTTTGCGGTATAAAAGCAAAACCCTAGAAGAACATCACATTCTCATTGTTATATCTATTTTGTTAAAATAAATTTTAAAATAGGTATATATTTTTTAAAATGTGTTTCTGCCCACCCCCACCCCCCATTTCTCTAGCTGCTAGCCCTTTGGTGTCTGGCCATGGTTTGGAGGTTGCTTGAAGGAATGCTTCTCCCCATAGGAGCCTACCAGTTGCTTCAGTTTGAGAGGGGAGGGCCCTGCTTAGAGTCTATTCATCAAGAAAAGCTTAATCTAATACAGTCATACCTTGGGTTGAAGTAGCTTCGGGATAAGTATTTTCGGGTTGTTCGCTGTGGCGGCCCAGAAGTAACGGAGCACATTACTTCCGGCTTCCACCGCTCGCGCATGCGCAGACGGGGCGAATCACAACCCGCAGGGACGCGGGTTGCGTTCGCTTCTGGATGCAAACAGGGCTCCGGAACGGATCCCGTTTGCATCCAGTGGTACCACTGTAGGACCAGAACAATTTGTAGAAGACCCTCCTCAGTGATGGCCACAGAGTACCGTGTTCTGGTGAAAATCAGGAGGAAAGTATAAGTTTCCTGTTTCTTTGAATATTTTCATCAGTAAATTATATCTTTATTCTGTTTTCTATTTTTACTCACCACTTTTGAATTACAGAAGAAAAATAGTATATGAACACGAGAATAATGATTGAGAAGAAATTGGTCAGGCCATAAGACTGAGAGAGGGTGAGAGCTTAGCAGATAAGATGGGATCTCTGGAGTGGAAGTAAATGGTATGCTGGTTAGAGTGTTGGACTAGGACCTGGGAGACCAGGGTTCAAATCCCCACTCAGACATGTAGCTTTATGGGTGATCTTGAGCCACTCATCGTCTCTCAGCCTTCCTATTGCACAAGGCTGGTTGTCGGGATGCTATGGGTTTGGGAAGAGAGAGAGAGATAGGGGTGTTACCCTGAGCTTCTTGGAAAATAAGGCTGATGTTTCATTTATTTGTTTGCTTTTATCTGTTTTTATGGCACCCTTCAGCAAAGCTACCAGGGCAGTATACAAAGAAATAGTAGAACCTTTTCTTTTCTTTTCTTTTCTACAATGAAATACAAAAATACAGACAAAACAGACCAGGAGCATAGAAATTCAACAGAAGAAGTAAAACCTAACCAGCCACAATCAGCTGCAGCAGCATCTTTGCTTAAAACGCAGCATGGTTGGCACTAGGCAAACCTTCTTGGAAAAGGGAAATAGTTTTAAGGGTGCTTCAGTGCATAGTCAGAGGCTGCAGTCAACCACTTCCCTTCAGGTTTACACACAGCAGCTGCTGGGTGCTATATGAATCACCCCTAGAAACAACATGGGAGGCAGCCCCCATTCTGCATGGTGGGATCAACACAAGTCCAGACATGCTTTGCACGAATGAGAATAAACTTCTTACATCTTTCTCAACAACAGAGGGCTAAACATTGGATTATATAGAAAAACCATGCATTTAAATATAACCATTATTGTGTGTGGGTGTTTTGTTTGAGGAGGAGACCCAACAGTACATCATAGAATCTTTGCAAACTCCCTTATTTTTCATAATAACATAATTTATTAATTATTGTTTCCCTTCCCATCCCAAGAACTTGGGAGCAGGCTGTGAATATAGTTTTAAAAATAAAGAAAAAGAATCAGGTAACATCATAATCAATAATTGTTTCCCAACCCAAGAACTTGGGATTGGTAACAATTGTTTGTTTGTTTCTATTTCAGTGTATGTATATTCATTAAAACCCACTGACTCCAATCCCGTCCACCAAAACACAGTTTAAATGAAGAATTTTCACACTGCTTCCAGAATACACCTAGCCTTGAGACTGGGCCAGGTCTCAATGTGACAGGAATCTCAAAGTAGAGGGGCTGCCGCCACAAGCCACCCTGGACCCCCTATGATCCTGGCCTGGTTTTGCATCTAGGTTGTCTCTCTAAAGTTTGCAGTCCTAAAGTATTGTTTTCCTCCAGTACAAGGGCACATAAGTATTGTAATATATGAAGATGTATTCCTGTCATTAATCTCTGTGAATAGGTGTGTGGAATGAATGCATGTATGAGTCAAGTACAGAATATTGACAGTATCTGCTCAAGGACAGGTGATGGGCAGCTCCAGGGTCAGCCTATTGAATTGGTATCCTGCATGGCTGAATTGTGAAATTGCAACAACTGGATTTTTTAAAATTTTCAAAGGTTGTTAACCAAAAGGTTGGTGGTTCAGGCCCATCCAGGGATGTCTGAGGGCAGAATTCATGCGTTGCAAGGCCCCATCCAGCTCTTCAATTCTGTGATTCTAATTTTTATTGATTGCAGCCAGTGGTCATTACAATATAAACATAAAACACATACAGTAAGCCCACAACTTGCACTCAGTTTATTTACACGTTCACAACTTTACACAGGGAGTGTGTGGGGAGTAAATAAATGAAGATGATGAGCCAGGGAAACCCTCCACTCTCTATTTATTTAATTATTTCCCATATCCTTACACCCAGTGAATTTTTCTCACTTACCAGGGTCTGGGAAGGTTGCAGAAGGGAAGCTCTCAGAGCTCTCTCACAATCTTCCCAGACCCCAGTTAGCAGCACTTCAGCACCACACAGGGGGGGAAGTTCTGGGGGTTCCTGACTTTGCATGATCTTGCGTTTACCCATGAATCCCCACAACTGAACCCACTGTATATGTAAAACATAGGGTAGCAGTCATTGGCCCAGTAAGACAGGGACAAATACTAAGAATACAAATAGACAGGTTTCAAAACATTCATTTAATTTAGTTTGGTGATTCTAAATTTAACTCAGAGCAGTGAACCGGATAGTAATCATAGGCATCAAATAAATAATATATGTGTGTGTGTGTTAAATTTTATGTCAGGTTGTTTTTAATGTTTAATTTTATCTGTATTTTTAAAATGAAAATTATATAATGTTTTATGTAAACAGAGTACTAGTTGCTTGTACTCTTTTTGCTTAAGCAGTATCTAAATGTTATTAAATAGGCATCGACTTGATACACACACGTGGTGGCAGTAGTCTCTGCAATCAGTTAGGTATTTCCTACGCTATCATGATTTTGGAATTTTATGAAACATGTATGCTTCTGAAATCTATTTCCAGCAAAGGAATGGAGACAAGCATGAACATCACACCATTTAAGAATCCCAGCTTAGTACTGTGTAAACCAGGAATCTTGGTGTACAAGAAGCAATGCTTACATGTTAAACAAAACATTATTCCACTATCAAATAAAGTCAATCCTTTTTAATCAGCCTATCACTGTAAATACCTTGCAGGAAAAACCCCTGCACCTGACCTTCTAAAGCTTCTAAAACCTGCAGTTTTCAGCCAATTGTGTCAAAAAGAGCAAAGGTAATAGCCATTTATTTATTTCCCCATGATAGCCCATGGAGCAGCACAAAACTTCAGTTCTTCTGAATTGCAGTTCTGATTTGGACATGAGGCAGGCAGCTTCCAAAATATTCCAAGCTGAATTGATCCAGGTTCCAAAGTGCCAGACTCAGTTCCAAATGGATTCTTGTGCGTTATGGATCTCTTAAAGGAGTTTTCTGCTTCCCAGAACTGCAGTAACCCAAAATGTTCATCTTTTCAGCTCTCCTTCTCAGTAAAACTTAAATCCAAGGAAGAAGAAGTTTGGCTTAGATGGCAAAATAATGTTTAAAATGAACAGCAATTGTGGGACTATGCTAATAAGTGAAAGCGAGAAGTATTGCAGGATGTCAGTCATATAACATCACAGATAAATGTTGGAGAGGAGAATGAAACCTTCCCATGGGACATATATACTAATGAAACCTTTGAAGTCTGGTTATTTTTTATCCTTTTGTCAGAGAAAATGTGTATTTGAAAGTTTTAATTTGAGGAGCACTAGTGTGAAGTTCCTACTCTAAGTCAGGTTGGGTTTTTTCCTCATCACTTTGCAGCACTCAACATCACACTGTTTGGTGCTACTTCTGTGGGGTTCAGGGTGTTCCCACCCCTTCCTCCTCTTTCTGTTTGGAGCCCACTTTGATCTGTGTTCGAAATGCTTTCTCTCTCCCCCCCCCGCCCCCATTTGCTTCTGGTACCAATCACCTGCTTTTTCATTGAGAAAACATTATTAGTATTCCAGCAGTGCTGGGATGGCTTTTATCTCCCAGCGGAATCTCATTAGCTCTGCATTACAATAGGAACAGCATATGTCTGCTATGCCCAAGTAGCCAGTCAGTTTGAATTTGTTAATGGCAACACTTTATTTTTCCCCACAGCAAAGTTTTCCCCACATCTTCAATGCTAATAATACCCCCAAAAAGCAACTTTGTTGTGGAAGCGTTAAAAAGAAAAAAGAAAACACCACAAAATCAATTCGTTGGAGGTTGAAATGTAGCAGAAGGAGAGCTGTTGCTAACGGTTTGCTTTTATGTGTGCCTGTTACGTAACTAGGAATCTAAGCATGCTGCGTGAAGGGGAAAACTAGGGCATGATAGATAGCTTGCAAGTTAGAATGGGAATAAGCTAATTACTGGCAGTTGGAAGAAAGACAGTGTGCAATTATACTGTGGCTTTTTAAGACTTTTTATTGTGCGTGTCTGAATATACCAGCTTTTCTCAACCTGGTGCCCTTCAGGTGCTTTGAACTACAACTCCATCGTCTGGATCCATCCAAAGCACCTGGAGGGCACCAGGTTGTGGAAAGGCTAGCATACATGTTAGAGGTAGTATACATTTTGTGGGTGAGGTGGGTCTTGTTGATCTCATCTAACTTCTATAGCAAGGGAGGGAAACTTATGTAGGAAATGCTAAATCAGGAACTGAGCACAAGAGCCCTCTCCCTTCCCAGAGTTTCCAGAAACCGGTATTCAGAAGGATTACTGCTTCCATCCATGGAGGCAGAGCATAGCCATCATTTCTACTGGCCACTAATGGCCTTCTCCATTGATTTGTCTAATACTTTTTTTTAAGGTGCTCTAGGTTGGTGGCCATCATTGCTTCCTGTAGGAGTGAGTTCCATAGTTTTAACTATGCACTCTGTGACTATGTCCTTTCTTTTATCTGTCCTGAATCTTCTATAGTTCAGCTTTATTGGGTGTCCACAAGTTCTAGTATTGTGAGAGAGGGAGAAAAACTTTTCTCTACCCACTTTCTCCATGCCATGCATAATTTTATCAATTTGTTATGCAAGTTTCGTCCCAGTAAAACCATTAGGAGGGGGAATTGTCCAAGCCCAGTGGGTGGCTACCTCACCACCTCTGTTTCTTTAAGATATCCATACCTCAGCTTTTGGGGTATAACCCTGACAAGGCAGTCACAACAATGAATAAATACAATACATTCTGGCATTGCAAACCTGCTCTCCCTCCTCTCCTATTTGCTTTGAGAGATTGGCAGTGACTTGCACCTATCCCTGCATGGCATCAAGTCCATCCTGATCGAGGCCATAAGTGCTGTAGTGCAGTAGCAGTCGGTCATCCAAGATACTCCCGCCTCCCTTGCTAGCATATAGAGGAGTAGATTACACATCAAAGTAGAGACAGAAATCGCCTTTGCCACAGCATGATCACAGCATGGAGGAGAGACATAGCTTAGCGGTAGAATATCTGCTGTGCGTGCAGAAGGTCCCAGGTTCAATCCCCATTGGCATCTCCAGGTATGGCTGTGAACGTCCCCTGCCTGAAACCTTGGAGAGCTGCTCCCAGTCAATATCAGTATAGGCAGTACTAAGTAGACCAGTGGTCTGATCAGTACAATGCAGCTTCCCTTTTAAATATATATGCATATATATATATATATATATATATGCTTTTTATTAGTTTTCTTGCTTAACAAACACACCCAAGAAATTAACAAAAATGATAAAATAATAACAACAAAAATAAAACATACATCCATAAATCCATACGTTCTTACAAAAGAACTTATGCGGCCATGTTCTTAATTCCCAATTCCTTATCTTCCCTAATAGACTTCCGTCTTCCTCAAAGCGGATCTGTCTTATCAGTTTAATAAACTGCTTCTAAGGCAGCTTCCCATGTTCCTTTTGTTTCTGGAAGAGGCCAAAGACCAGTGAGAAACAAAGCCCTCCTGGTGCAGTGAGTCAGGGCTTTTCTAAATACAGGAAAATAAAAAGGATAGGGAAATAATGGGACAAAGAAGATGCGTGTAGCAAAAGGAGGACCCAGTGATGAGTCCCAGCTTTGTGATGTAAAGGAACAAGGATCCACCCAGCCTCCTCAAAAGTCTGGGATTATTGGGACTCCCGGGATACTCAAGAGCTGTCCTTCCCACCTCAATAGGGAAAAGACTCCTTCCTTTCCATTATGTGCATCTTGGCTTAGTTTTCTAAGACAAGAGGCAGAAACAAGATGCTTTTCTAAGACAAGCCTTTGGCCCTCCAGATGTTGGCTGAACTACAGCTCCCATTATCCCTAGCCATTGACCCTGCTGAGCTTGATGGGCATTGTAGTCCAGCAACATATTTAACCTACGCCAATATATGATAGTGCCTCTTCCTAGTCTGTAAGGCAGATTGAGGTGTGTGTGTGTGTGTGTGTGTGTGTGTGTGTAAATCCATTGCTCTGGACTCTATTGCAGCTGGTCTCATTAACAACTGGCATGCAACTGCCAACCTGCAACAGTGTCTCTCATGTCAGCTTGCAAGCAAAGTATTTTTTGAAGGAAATTACATGTCAACCAACTGAAACACCAGGCTACTGGTTTCCTCCTCCTGTTCTCTTGTCGCATTACATGGGCCAACAAGGATATCAACTTCATACCTTTGGCTCGTGTGTGTGTGTTTTAAGCAACAGCAATTGCTGGGTTTTTTTAAAGAAACAGCAGCAATTCAGGGGGTTGTGGAGTGTAGGGAATGTGACTGAAGAGAACTTGCAAAAGCTGTAATTGTGGCAGAGCTGAGGATTTTCCTCTGTGGTGCTTTTTCCCGCTGCTTGTTAGTGATTCCACAAAGCGGCGCTGGGCTTCATTCATGGAGCCACAGCCAAGAGGGAATTAATCCCCTCTTCATTGCTGTCATAGCCTAAAACACAAAACCCTTGATGTAGCTGCTTTCTCAATATGCCATCGTGTGCTGCTTTCCCCTTAGTACTACTTAATTGTGCTAACAACAATGTTGGAATCTCTCTGGTACTCCTAATTTTAGGAACTTCGTTGGGGGTTTTTTAAATAAAAAAACTGAGTCATTAGTCCTGGGGACACAGATAGTTACATAGATTTTATGCCATGAGCTAGGTTAGGAGTGCATCTTTTTGAGCTTCCTTTCCTTTTTGTTTTTAAAATCGCAGCTGTGTATGAAAGTTTAAGAGCATTTGCTTTGCATGCAAAAAGTCCCAAGTTCCATCTCCAGCCTCTTAAGTTGGACTGGAAAAGACCCCTGTCTAGAAAACCAGTGCCTGTTAGTGCAGACCAGGGATGAGGCAGCTGTGGTCCTCCCAGGTGTTGTTTGGATTACAACTCGCATCTTCCCAGGTCATTGGCCATGGTGACTGAGGCTGATGGGAGGTTCCCCTTCCCTCTTGTAGATGGTGCTGAAATAGATGGACCAAAGAGCAGGCTTTGTATAAGGCAGGTTGCTAGGTAACATTGGTTGATGCTGAAATGCCCAAGCCTCCCTGTTCATTTTGTATCTGAGCTGCTGTAGCTTAGTGGGTAATAGTTTAAGCTGTGAACTTCCCATATTGCTTTCCTTATCCCAATCCCACCTCCACATCTGTAACATGGGAATGATAATACTAGCTTATTGTATTGGGTTGGGTGGTTCTGAATGATTGCTGACCTTTTACATGAAGTGCTTCATGTATTTGAAATTTGCTTGTTTCTGAAAATTGTTGTTTTCCCATGGCTTCTAGAGAGCATTCTACACCCAGGGATGGCACCTTCCTCTGATCTGGATTAGCCAGGATCCATACCAATCTCATTCTCTACAGAGGAAGGGGCCATCCCACCCTCCAGGCCAGCCCTACCTATGACTGGAGGTATCTTGGTAATCCAAAAGAGCACAGTTGATGTCACTATTTTTTGGTGGTGGAGAGGGGTTGCTTCTGTTGTCCCCTTGTGTATTTTGCCTTCTGTGTTTTTGATGTGCCTTGGTTCTCCGTTCATTGTTGCTTTCTAGTCTGTGTTACCTTTGATCATGTAGATATTTGTGTTCAAGGGGGTAGGGTTTCCCAATTCCCCCTTCCAGCTGCAACCCCACATGCTACATCATCCTAAGTCTTTCTAGAAAATCCAGTGAACCTCAAGAATGACTTTTTGTGGGGGGGGACCACTAGCTGAAGCAGTACGGTGGGGCACAGGAAAGCCCAATACTGTGAACATTTATTATTCATTAATATTTTGAAATATTATTCCCTGTCCCACCACCTAGCTATTTGACACCAAAATACTTTGGATACCTGAAGTCATGCTTTACTTCATTGTGACCGCTTCTGTTAGACAAGTCAAGAGAAGGGCCAAGTGGAAGATACATGGAAGGAGTTGTACGTTGTCAAAACATCACTGACAAGTCTTCCTCTCTCCCTCCCTCCCTCTCCCCTTTCTTGTCACCTCCAGGTAACTGATCATGCTACTACTGCCTTACTGCATTACCAGCTGCCTCAAATGCCAGATGTGGTGGTCAGGTCATTTATGGTAAGTTTGATACAAACTCTCTCAACTGGCATAACTTTGCAGTGTAGTTAATACAGTGGTGCCTCGCAAGACGAAATTAATCCGTTCTGCGAGTCTCTTCGTCTTGCGGTTTTTTCGTCTTGTGAAGCACGGCTATTAGCGGCTTAGCGGCTATTAGCGGCTTAGCGGCTATTAGCGGCTTAGCGGCTATTAACGGCTTAGCGGCTTTAAGAAAAAGGAAACAAACTCGCAAGAACTCGCAAGACGTTTTGTCTTGTGAAGCAAGCCCATAGGGAAATTCATCTTGCGAAGCACCTCAAAAAACGGAAAACTCTTTCATCTAGCGAGTTTTTCATCTTGCGAGGCATTTGTCTTGCGGGGCACCACTGTAATGTCATGTGGGGTTTTTATGCAAGTCTTGAAAGGCTGTTTTGGTCAAGGCAAGAGTCTGTATTACAAAAGGGAAGCAGCATTGACTGTTGGTCATCCCCACCCTAGGACACTGTTGGAAGATTTTGGAAATCTGGACAGGAAGCATACTGGAAACTACAGCCATTGGTGTTTACCAGAGCATGTCTGAAAGTGTATTGGTGCAGCTGTTCAACAATATAATGGGGAGAGAAAACAAGGAGCACAAGCTAATCCTGGCTAGAGCAATTACAGAATGATGCCTTTTGCTCTTCAAAAAGTTCTAGTGTATCTGCTGAAGAATCCTACCCTGGATCATGTGTTTTACAACAGCTGTCATCTCATTGTATTAATTTACAAGGTCCTTAACAACTTGGGTCCATGATACCTCAGAGACCACCTGAACCTTTATATCCCATGTAATCACTGAGGTATTTGGAAGAGCCACTGTTAGTGGTCCCGCATGGCTCGGATGCACCTTTCATATACACCAGGAGCCAGGCATTCAGTATTGTGAGCCCAAGTCTGTGGAACTCCCTCCCACTTGAGATTAGCAGGCCCCTTTCCTGCTGAACTTCATACACTTGACAAAGGTTTAGTTATTCCAGCTGTGTTTATAGTTTTAACTCACTTTTAGTCTTATTGTCTTGGGTTCCTGTACACCCTCTTAAGAGACCACTGTGATTAAGTGGTACACAAGATGTTGAAATAAATTAGTAACAACATATAATAAATGGCAAAACTCACTGAGCATCTGACTAGCTAAGCCCCATGTGAATGATGTGCCTTCCTCTGTGTGCCTTCCTTTGAAGCGTCCATTAACTGCCAGTGCACTTTTGACGAGCAGCAGCCAATCATGGCAACTCAGTTCTCCCGCTGCAGCATGCACCTGAAAATTAATGCGCAGAAACTGTGTGGGACACATTTGTCTGAGCCATAAGGTTTGCTGTATTGATTCACTAAAGCAGTTCTGATAACTTTTAACAAATCAACGTCAGGATGTTCACCCCAAGTGCCAATAGCAGTAGGCACTTCGCATATCAGGTGTGCAATCCAGTTGACAGGATGTGGTGAAGTCTTAATTGTCCAGACAAGAATGAAGGACTTCCTTTTTAACCTTCTTTTCCTTCCAGCAAATGTTTTAAGCACACAGTTTGACCTGATTTTCCTTTTTTTTTTTTAAAAAAAAAAAAAGAATTTCAATATGGTTAAATAATGATAACCAAGTCCAATGAAGCCGGTGTAATCAGCAATTGCCTTGTGCCCTTGTGTTCACTACTGGCCCTGTCCTGACTTCTGCAGCCAGAGAAGGCCTTAAAGAAAGTTATTGATAGGCCACTATATACAAACCGAGAGAGAGAGAGAGAGAGAGAGCGCGCGCGTGAGTGCACGTTGGATGAAGAGAGAAGGATTCGTTTCAATAAATGGAGCCAGCCCCTTCTTCAGAGAACAGTTTTCTCTTATTGACATAATTCAATACGATTTCAGATGACAAGATTCATGAGCATCCTTCATAGCACAAATCTGTCTGTCTTGGAGGCTTTCTTTCTTCTTCTATAGCTGCATGTCTCCTTGAGCTTCAAATTAAGTTATATAACGTTGCTTCTTACTTAGGGCCATGGGGATGACCTACTTCGGGGGCAAAACCTTCCCCTGGAAACACCTTGCTCAGCATTTGATTTCCTTTGCCCTCCTCCTTCCCCACCTAGCTTGCTGTCTCCTAAGGCCTGAGGGCAGAAAGTGTAGTTTTAAAAATACAGTCTAACCATTTTTTTTTTTAAAAGCAGCTGAAGTAGAAAATGTTACTGCCTCCTTGACCTTGACCGTCCAACTTAAGACCAGGCTGGGTGGAGGAAGAGCACATCCTGTGCAAGTAGAAGAGAGGGTGGGGACTGGCTCTGTTGTTACTGTTTTCGTAGAGGAGATATTTTGCATGCTTTTAATATTTACTGTTATAAACATTTTCTTGTTAGCAAACATTTGCATGATGAGTGTGGCACTCCTTGCCTGAAGAAGTAGAAGGAAAATAAACATTGCATAATTTAATTTGCTGAAATGTTTGGGATTTTTTTTTCACACATGGCAGGCGGTTCTCATTAAACAAATGCTCCATCCTTGTCTAATGGAGAGCTGATTTAGAGATCTGCTGGCCAGATGTCTAGGGAATAGATGGAAAATCTGTGACATTTTGGACGCTGCTGGACTTCCACCTTCCCTGACCCTGAAGCCAATGGGAATTGGGTTCTACATCTAGAAGGCCCCAGGCCTCCCCATGTTGGGTTTGCGGGACGAGGCTGTATTGCTGCAGAGTGTCAGGTCTCCCATAATGGTGTCCCAGACTGAAATACAGGAAGCTGCTGAGTCACACCATTGGTCTGTCTAGTTCAGTAATGTCTATACTGACTGGCGGGGTCTCTCCAAGCCCTACCTGGAGATGCCATTGAGTACTGAATCTGGGACATTCTCCATGCAAAGCAGATGATCTAATACCAAGCTATGGCCTTTCCCTATATACTCTGCAATCTAGAATATATTATTTGTATGAATAAAAGTTTATTTTTAACAATCTCTTGGCTTTTGTTTTTGTCTGTCCCTTCAAGGAGCCACTGTATGTATCTTCATTTTCCATAAGTAGATGCAACTAAAATTCAGTCTGCCCACCTGCAAGTAGGCATTTGGGGTCAATATAGTAAAAAGTATCTCTGTAGAGATAAGGCTATGAACCCGATGCTTTGCATACAGAAGGGCCTTTGTTATCTAGCATAACCAGCTGAGAGTGCAGAAAATACTCCTGCCTGAAACATAGGGGGTGGGGGCGCAGCTGCCAGTTTTTGTTGGCCAATCTTCCTACCCTGGTGCTGTTGGACTCCAATTCCCATCAGCCCTGGCCAGTATAACCAATGCTCAGGGATGATGGGAGTTGTAGTCAAACAACATTTGGAAGGCTGCACGTTCCCTGTGACAATAGTGAAACATACAGACCAATAATGTGATTCAGCGTTAGGCAGCTTCATGTGTTTCTGTTCCCATCTCTGCCCTGGGAGTTGCAGAAACTGGTGTGCTTTTTATCACTGCAGCTAAAATGGACCTGATCATATTTATTTATTAAATTTATTATATCCTGCTTTTCCTCCCTAAGGAGCCCAGGGTGGCAAATACATGAGTGATAAACAGTTTAATCATCTAAAAACATCTCCAGTACAGAAACAGACTGCGAAATACCTCTATTTAAAATGGTTGTTGAAAGAGGATGGTTTTCATTAGGCGCCAAAGACAACAGAGATGGCATATATCATATTATATATTTTCCCAACATAAGCAGCGCTGCCAAACAGACCTGCCCTAAAATTGGCAACTCTTTCTGCTTTCCTAGATTCCTGCCTAGTCATGGCCTTCTTTTTGAACAAGATTTAAATCAATGTTGGCCATGAACAAAATATATCTGCATATATTCTTGCTGAGACTTAAGGCACATGTTTGAAAGGATAGCTGTGAAACTGGTTTTCGAAATGTTTCTGTATGATTTCACATTTGTGAAGCATGTGGCTCTTGGATAGATGACGTTTGGATGCAAGAGGCAGACTCTAGCATCTCATAATGAAAAGGTCACTTTTTATGAGCTGAATGGTCAAACTGAATTTGATTTTGGTCTAGCTGCAAGGAAGTCCAGGCTGTCCATGGTGACCCTTTAGTTACAAATACCTGCTTGTCACTGCAGGAATTTCTGTTTATGTTGTTACTTATTGAGAGAGGACAGGCATTCCAATAAAGTATACTATCAGCTATACTGTGACCTTGTGGGTTTTTGGTATACTTCCTTCTAAAGTCTGCCTCTCTCTGGGCTCAAGCCAAGATACATTTCCCATCCTCTGCATCATTGGTCTTGACAGAAGTGATGACATTGGGAGTGTCCGTATTAAGTTTCCTCCCTTCTTTCTTTTTCTTTCCGACTTTTTAAGACCTGGTTAAGAAGTTACATAAAGCTGTTCCAGGCTCCATGCCAGCGCTGCGGAAGGTTTCTGCAAGATGGTCTACCACCCACATGGCGGGACTTTCGGACACTGGAGGCGTTCCATGACACCTGTAGGCAGTAGCACAACCTGGAGGCTGACAGAAGTCTGTGGAGGAAACAGACTCAGAAGTTGGGTCCCAAGAAACACCTCTTTACTGTTTTTCCAAATATCTGTGTGGACAACTTGCAACTTAATTTGTACAAATTCAGCTTTATGCACTTGGCTGCGAGGGGGAATGTAAAAATAAACACAGGGTAGGTGTAGGGGGCTGGAGGAGTCGGCAGTCTCACCCATCATTACACTCATCTTAGAGGAGCATTTAGAGGTGCAGAGAGAGAGAGAGAATAATGGCCTTTGTAGTGGCCTAAATTATTGGCAAATAATTTAGAATTTTGATTTCCTGTCTCATATTTATTTTTGCTTCAGATACAGCAGACTTTTTGTTATTTGTTGAATTTCTATCGTTTCCGATCTATGACATGTAACTTTAAATTTGTTTCCTAATTTTTATAGAACCAGTTGGTTTATGGTGCTGTTCTAATTTTTTCAATGCAATATGTAAAGATGTTGCTGTTTGTTTATGTTGTTTACATATCTTATTCTTTCCTGCCATACTGCTGCTTTCATAGAACCACACATCATTTATTCTGGTAAATCTATATCTGCAATAGGTTCAAAATGTTCTGAGATGGTTGTGGAGATGGCTTCAACAGCTAATTGGCTGGTTAGTAATGTAGTGTCAAAATGCCATGATTGTGTGGTTTCATGCATGTTTAAAATAGGAATACTAGACTAGACTGGAGAAGGATCAGGTCACCAGGAAGGTGCCGATTTTTGCTTCTTGAATTTAAGTGAAGTGGAGATAAGTATATAATCAGTTCCAACCTCCTGCCCCCCATGCCTTTGTGAGTAGGAACCAGAATCCTTTTCTTTCTCCTTCCGCTGTTCTTGTGAGAAGCGCAGGCTTTAAACAGAGCCTCCCCTCCTGCCTCAGTAGAGCCTCTGACCCCAGTCCCAGAAAGCTCTGCTTCTCCTTCGCTCTGGTCCAGCCAGCCGCTTTTAATGACTGATGTTTTAATGTATTTTTAATCTTTTATTGGAAGCCTCCCAGAGTGGCTGGGGAAACCCAGCCAGATGGGCGGGGAAGAAATAAATTATTATTATTATATTATTATTAAACCACTGTACATCAATCAAATCATATTTCTTAAATTTTAAAAGAAAATTAGTTTTTGATTTTGTTTTCTTAACAGTTATTCATAATGGTGTAGATCTGTCCCAATCAGGATCAGCAGCCCAGTTCAGGTCTCTAACTAGGATTGATTAATCCACCTTCTGCAAAATTTTGAAACTGTTTTAAGTATGTATGTATTTGGGGCATACATAGAAGCTAATGTGAAAGTTAGAGGATCTGCATTCCCTTTAAGAAAAATAAAACAGTGCTCTGTTTCTCTTTTAATTTGTTTGCAGAAAAAGGGAAAAGATTTTGAAATAAAATCTGAAATCCATCTTTTCTTAATTTGGTTGCCTAACCATTAGAATTCAGGATAAAAACTTTTACAGGTTCAGACATATAAAAATATGTACCTGAAAATGAGATACATTCTGCATCACTACGTAAATAAATATCAAAATTAAACATATAGTAAAAAGATTACCTAACTCCAAATGACAAGCTCATAAATATCGCTTCCAGTATACTTGTGTCCCATCAAGGTTCCAAACATGCTAGAAATTAAAAACAGAGAACATTAACAATGAACAATACATAAATTAAAGCAGAATTCCATCATAATCATAGAATTCTGTAACACTTATTATAAGTTATTACTTATTATAAGTTAAGCCCCCTTTTCTCTGACAGTTTTCATAAATTAGTTTGTAATGAAAATTTTGTCAAGACAATGTCATGAGAAAATGCTGCAATTTTTTTGGTTTAGTAACCAGCGTGCAATAAGCTCTTTTTGTGTTAGAACAGACATGTCTCATGGGTCAGTTGCAATCGACCGGTCGATCATGGGATGGATTTTGGTCAATCGCACCATGGCTCATAGGAATTGAAAGAGACAATGCCAGACGGGAGGGCAGCACGCAGGGAAGGAGCCCATGCCACCCTTGTCGCCTCCGCCCGCTGCCCTCTGCCTTGGCCGCTGAGCGCCCTAACGTTTGCTTGACTGCGGCTGGAGTGCCTCCACAGGCGGCATGGCCGGTCAAGGCTTGGCTTAGCTGGGCTTGCTCACTGCCGCAGCAGGTGCTCTGGCTGGCGCTGGCGCTGCCTCCACCTGCACGCGGCCACCTCAGGCACCTCCTTCCTGCTCCAGGTGCTACTGATTTTCCATGCCTGCGAGCAGGTGCTTCGGTGCTCCCTTCTCCACTCCGCTGCTCTCTCCACGCCCCGCTCCGGCTGCCGGCTTTGCCTAATGCCCATCCAGCTGGCCGGCCCAAGAAAGGCACAAGGCACCTGCCTCTGCCCTCAGAAAGCCACAGCCCCGGGCAGGGAGGTGGGGGGCGGCAATGAGGCGTGCAGACTCCGCACGGAGGGAGGGAGTTGTGGGAAGGGCGGTGCACAGAGAGAAACAACAATGCCCCTCCTCCCTCTCCCCCCCCCTTGCTGATTCTCGTGGAAAGAAAAGGCCAGGTCCCCCACCCCTCCGCTCTCCCACCTAGTTCCTCTGGAACTGATCTAAATCTTTAATTCTGGTGTCTCCCCCTATTTCCCCGATCATCCACACAGTCAGATCATCCACACAGTCAGATATCATAGAGTTTGGATTTTTTTCTTGAGTTTTTCACACCCAGTTCCATAGTTTCGTTTCAATTATTTCTATTGTTTGTGTCTTCTGGATAATTTTTCTAGTTGATTTTAATAGTGTCAAAGGCTTTTTGCCACTCTGCAAGTAAGGCAGTATGTAGATTTTGTATTTTGACATTAATGCCTCCACACTGTTGGAGAAGCAACATCTCCTAGTATAGGTTTCCTTCGCTTGGCAGCCATTTTGTGTACAGTGGTACCTCGGGTTACATACACTTCAGGTTACATACGCTTCAGGTTACACACTCCGCTAACCCTGAAATAGTGCTTCAGGTTAAGAACTTTGCTTCAGGATAAGAACAGAAATCGGGCTCCAGCGGCGCGGCAGCAGCAGGAGGCTCCATTAGCTTAAGTGGTGCTTCAGGTTAAGAACAGTTTCAGGTTAAGAACAGTTTCAGGTTTAGAACAGACCTCCGGAACGAATTAAGTACTTAACCCGAGGTACCACTGTACTTCATTCCCACTCTGTTTTTATTTCTAAGATTGTAACAAGCCAGAAAATGAAGACTCACAGTTCTGGGGGATGTTGTTTGCTGCTTCCTTTTGCAAGATCAAATATATCTTTAGAAATATTTAAAGTTTAGTTTAATCCATTGAAATCAGTTGTAAAGACTTTGTAGGGTCAGAGCTGTTCCTTCAAGGTGCTTTTTGGCTCATGTATGACCTGCCATGATGATACTGTTTGTGGTCATCATCTAAAGATTTGAGCTTTCAGGACTGAAACTTTGGCATCAATCACTGTCATCATGATTTCCAGATGCCTGCACAGATGGACTGTGTAGGTTTTGTCAATAAATTACTCATATTTTTATGTGAATTAAAGTTGGCTTTCAACTTCTGTTTTGGCTTCTGTTTTCCTTTTTGCCTATTGCCCTCTTCGAAGAGGGTCATGGCAGGGGTGCCAACTCATGCAGGCTGAGCCCTTGGGGGACAGTGTTTTTTGGGATGGGGCCCGGCCCCTCCAATGTCCAAAAAAATCAGGGGGCAGATGAGGTTGACCATGGAGCCGATAACGGCACAGCTTCAGTGGCTGGCTCCTCATCCTCCTCCTGCCACAGAGGAGAAGGAGGATCAAAGCAACCCCCCACCAGTGGCGGCAGCAGGGGGAGGAGGATGTGCTGACCAGGGGGGCAGCAGATCCATCCTCCAAAGAATGCCTTGCCAGCTGCCACTGCCATGGTATGCTCCTTGGAGAGCGGATCTGCTACCTCCTCAGCAGCCCATGCCATCTCTACAGCAGCCTCTTAGCAAGTAGGAAATGTCTTCAGGGAATGGTCAGGGTGGTTGCAGGGAGGTTGGTGTTCCATTTCACAGGAATTCAGGTGTCATTTTTGAAATGGAAAGCTGCTCTCCTTGACTTACAATCCAGATGTGGGAACCCTCTCAAAGCCCTGTTGGCAGAGATAGGTAAATTTTAATTGGAACCCCTTCCCGTTGCAGTGAGAGGCTCCAGCAAGGAATCTTCCTGCCTTTCAGATTTCATCCTGAGAGATTCTAGCTTCCAACCTTTTCAATTCATTCTGTTTAACTAGATCAAAAGCCCAGGCATGCAACGCTCGAGGCATAATAAAAGTACAAGGTGGGGGCAGCAAGCAAAGGTTATTGGAAAAAAATCGTTCCAAGCAGCCCTTGCCAAAAAGTGTTGCTTTTTCTTTTTTAAGGAAACGAACGAAGAGAAACTACACATCTTAATAATATGTATCCACCGAGAAACAGTTGGCCTTCTGCCATCATTGGCTATTTAGAGGAGGTCAGCCCATTTTTCACATTCCCGTTTCATTAAAGCATGGAAAGCGTGGACCTTGCCATTGCCTATCTAGTAAACCATAGCTTGGCAAACCAAGAGTTCACAAAGTGCCACAGTGAACCCCCTCTGTGACAGTTGAGACAAAAGACAAATGAAACCTCCCAAAGCAGAAGGCTTGCACTTTGCTCTTGAGCATTGAGCTTAGCTGCCACATCTCTTCTGAAATGGTGTCTGATTGGGGGTGACTTTGTGGGGACCAGTCCAGGGACAGGGAAATGGGTGCTTAATGCTTTCCTTGCAACTTCCCTCCCCACCTTGGGATTCCAGGCAAAAGGGTGTGTGGAGCATTAACCTGGGGGCACTCACAAGGATCATAGCCCAGCATTGCATGGTGAAGGACCCATGTTCAATCCTCAGCATCTCCCGGTATGGTTTTGAATGCCCCCTGCTTGAAGCCATGGAAAGCCGCTGCTAGTCATTATAGACCAGCAGTGTGCCCCCCCCCCCCCCCCGGTTTGGCCAAATCACACCCATCTGATCTGCAGGTGGGTCAGGTAAAGATGAGGTAGGGTCAAAGGGAATCTGCAGGCACTGCTTATCAGCTGGTCAGTGCATCTGAAAAGCCCCTAGAATTCAGAGGTGACTAACCTGAGACCCTCCAGACATTGGGATTCCCAACTCCCATCACCCATGACCTTTGGCCATGCTATCTGGGGTGGTACAAATTGGGAGTCTTAAGTAACACCTGGAGAGCCACAGATCAGCAGCTCTTGGGGTAGGTGGACAATAGTTTGACTCCATGCAAGGCAGTTTCCTGTGCTCCTATATGACTCCTGTGTGTCCTGTGTTGGGGGCTGTGCTATTTCCATTATATGATAAGGGGGAAACCTGTTAAAGTTTACCCAGATACTATCACAGTAAAGCTCCCCCATCTGTTCAATGTTGGCTCTACTTAGTCAGAACACAGACATAAAATTGATTTTCAGTAGGTCCCCATTAAAGGAAGAAATATTTTGGTTTTGTAGACCTTGCAGATGTCACAAGTTGCAAAACGCCTTTTTAAGGGAGCAACTTAATTAACTTAAGGCAGGGGTGGTTTGTTTGTTTTTGCAAGCTAGGAACCCTCAGCAGGTATACATATTTCTGCTCCTTTCCCACCTCCCCCCCCCCCAGCAAGTCTGAGAGTTCCTTTGCTCGCTCACACACACCACAAACCACTTTAATTTCTCTGCTGATATTGGACAAATGTAACAGGCTGGCTTTTTAATTTTCTGCTTTCAGGTCTCCCTTCACCCCTCATGCATTTTTCATACTGACTTTCCGCTCCTTCCCTGCCTGCCCTGTGAACAATATCGATTGGCTGATTAAGCCATCAAGCCACGGCAAACAACTTTTAATTTTCTAACCGGAGGCCTTTAAGTTTGTACTTGTATAGTTGCTGCCCTTTTGGTGTTTTCCATTTGAGCCCAAAAAACAACAACCCCACCCCAAAAACCTAGAAGTCTGAGGATCAACAGAATGCAGATGTGATAGCATGCATGATAGAAGTATATAAAATGCATGGATAGAGAGAAGTTTTTGCCCCTCATAATATTTGAACTGGGGGATATCCAATGAAACTGAATGTTGGAAGATGTGATTCTATGAAAGTGCTTCATAACACAATTCAGAATTAAACCATGTCATTTGTTCCCACAAGGGACAGTGATACTAACCAACTTGTGAGACTTTAAAAGAGGATTGGAAAAATCCATGGAAAGTAAGGCTAGCAATGGCACATGGATATGTTCTCCCTCCATGATCAGAGGAAGTATGCCTCTAAATCATGGGTTGGCAAACTAAGGTATGCGGGCCAAATCAGGCCCAATTGCCTTCTGGATCCAGCCCGTGGACTGCCCAGGAATCGCCATGTGGATCGCCAGCACACATGTTCTTACCTTCTCCCTCTCCCTCATCTCCCTCTCCCTCTCCCTCATCTCCCTCTCCGTCACACAGTGGCGGCAGCAGCGCCTACTCCCTCCTCCTGTCTTCTCCCAGCCCTGCCTAGAGAAGGAAGGGGGCTGGGCTTTGCTGAGCTGCGGTTGGCTGAGTGCAATTTTAAGCAGCCCCTCTCTGGAGCCAGCCCTTTTGCACCGCTCATCATCCCTCCGCCGCCGCCAGCCCCTGCCGCTTGCAAGACACAGGTAAGCAGCTCATGGTGCTCTTGCATATATATTTTTTTCAAAATACAGTCTGGCCCCCACAAGGTCTGAGGGACAGTGGACCAGTCCCCTGCTGAAAAAGTTTGCTGAGCCCTGCTCTAAATAATACCAGTTGCCACCAGTCACAAAGGGGAGAGTTGCTGTTGCGCTTGAGTCCTTCTTGCCAGCTTTCCTTTGGGGCACCTGGTTTGCCACTGAGAGAACAAGGTGCTGGACTAGATGGGCCACTGGCCAGAGCCACCAGCCACGTTATTATTATCTTCTCCCTCCACTGTTGGAGGCAGTATGCCTCTAAATGCCTGTTTGATGGGAACCATGGGGGGCGGAGTGCTGTGCACTCAGGTCCTGCTTGTGGGCTTCCCATAATGGGCTTGACCACCATAAGAACAGGATGCTGGACTTGATGAACCACTGACCTAATCTGGCAGGCTCTTATGTTCTTTACTTCTTTATTTATAAAAATGATTATATACTGCCCACTCATATAGAATATAGAGGCAGTGTGCCGCAATATACACAAATAGAATGAAACGTAAGAGAGTATAAAGCTTTGAAAATAATTGTTTAAGCTAAGTGACTGTCTTATCTTGTTTCCTGCTAAGCAGCTAAATATAGTGGAACCTCAGGTTTCAAGCGTCTCGGAATCCGAACAATTTGGAACCTGAATGCTGGAAACCTGGAAGTAACTGCTTCCATTTTCGAACGCACCTCAAAAGTTGAATGGCTTCCGAGGCGGGTTTCTCCATTTTTTAAAAGGAATTTGCTGACCGGCCTCAATTGTCAAATGTTCGGAAGTCGAACGGTCTTCCAGAACGGATTACATTCAAAAACCGAGGTTCCACTATAGATCTAACCTGATACATGAAATCGGGCCTCACTTTAGAGCTGGCACCTTACCTGAGGTACTTTGCTAGAAGCCAGGTTCCTTGATCAGAGTGGAAATAAAAGGGAAGACAACCAGGAAAATATCCAGAGTGATGTGGGCTCTTAAGCCTTTTGTCGTTTATTTGTCGCAACAAAGATCCAACCTCTCTAAAGGTACAGAAAGGAGAACCCCAGACAAAGTGTGCTCTGCCTTTTAAAGGTTTACATTTCCTGCAAAACGGCAAGAAATCCCACCTCAGAGAAATCAGGGATACGTACGAAAACGTCACAGATACATCACCAATCTGGGGTGTACAGTAGGTCAGTCAGATCAAAATTATAATGTGTCAATCAGGACAGTTATGGACTGCAGGTCTTACACTTTTCCAGGTAGAATTTACATGAGGCATTGACTTTCAGAACAATTTCTGCAAGTTGCATTCAGAAGATATTGTGAACAACCAACAAGATGGGTACATCCTATTCATCGGACCGTCTGCAAACATTGCTACATATTTTATCAGTCATCTTCATCAATATCCTTTGTGTTGGAGGAACCCTGCCCAAACGCTTCCCCTGACAGGTTGCAGCCTACCTGCTCAGGGGGTTATTATGACGGCAGCAGTTTCCCAGAATGCAGGAGTGTGCATGAGATTTTGGAAGTTAAGTTATACAGAATAAAGCATTTACAAACCGTTTTAAACAGCGTTTCATTCATATAGACACAATTTCCTCAGTTAAACAGGCTTGACTAATTGTTTCCAGTTAAGATAGACAGAATCAGTACCCAGCCGGGCTGTTCGCTACATTTGCGCAGCAGGCAATCCCATTCATGGAATATTCAGCAGTACTGCCTGCTACTTCAACGGGGCAGCCACAAGGGGTGCTGTGGTGCAACAACTTCGACAGCAGAGGTTTTGACAGCTTGTCCCTTTAAAATTTAACCTTATTACACAGTAACCTTATTGCACAGTTGCAAAGGAATTCAAATATGTGCAAAGGGACTGATGGACCCATCATGAATCCAAGCCTTAGATGCAGCTTCATTGTTGAGTTTAGCGCATTGGAGCCCTTTCTCTGATTCAGGTGTGGAAGTATCCCTGACAAACACCACACACAGGTTAAATGCAATTTCCTCTTGGAGGTATTTTAAATTCCCACTGCGTTTGTGAACTTGGCCGGAGAAGAATCTCTCTCCCTCTCCCTCTCGCATTCACCTGGTATTCTTTGAAACAAATGATTATTTGAAAGGAAATGAAAAAGAGAAAAAGGGGGGTGCTTTATTTTATCCACTTGCATTGGGAAAACGCATTCAGTCACTCCAAGAAGCCTGGTTTAGATTTGGAGTCCTGCTCATCGCCTCTAAAGTCCCATGCCCATTGCCTCCCCATTTCAAGCTGGTGAAATTATTTGATGTTTTCCTATTCCCTTCGATACTGCAATTCTTGACCAGTTTGGGATGCAGATAATTATCGTCTGCGGAAGGTTTTTTTTGTGGTTTTCTTTTTCTTCATTGTCATCTTTGAATCAGAGGTGGTTAGCCATCCTCCCCTCTCAAGCCTCTTGGCATTAAACAAATAAAAAGATATTGTGTGCAAACAAAAGGGGGAAATCCTCATTTGCTGTTTTTTAATACAGTGGTACCTCTGGTAAGGGACGTGGGTGGCACTGTGGGTTAAACCACAGAGCCTAGGACTTGCCAATCAGAAGGTCGATGGTTCGAATCCCTGCGATGGGGTGAGCTCCCGTTGCTCGGTCCCTGCTCCTGCCAACCTAGCAGTTCGAAAGCACATCAGAGTGCAAGTAGATAAATAGGTACCACTCTGGTGGGAAAGTAAACAGTGTTTCCATGCGCTGCTCTGGTTCACCAGAAGCGGCTTAGTCATGCTGGCCACATGACCCGGAAGCTGTACGCCGGCTCCCTCGGCCAATAAAACGAGATGAGTGCCGCAACCCCAGAGTCGATCATGACTGGACCTAATGGTCAGGGGTCCCTTTTACCTTTTTACCTTTACCTCTGGTTACAGACGCTTCAGGTTACAGACGCTTCAGGTTACAGACTCCGCTAACCCAGAAATAGTACCTCGGGTTAAGAACTTTCCTTCAGGATGAGAACAGAAATCGTGCTCCGGCAGCATGACGGCAGCAGGAGGCCCCATTAGCTAAAGTGGTGCTTCAGGTTAAGAACAGTTTCAGGTTAAGAATGGACCTCCAGAACAAATTAAGTTCTTAACCTTAAGTACCACCGTATGTGGAAGGTAAAAGACCCTGTGTTGAGGTTGCTTTTTAAAAAGATCAGGTCTCTGAAGCCAAGGCATCCACAGCAGCCAGTTAGCTATCAAATACTTGAATTTTTTTTAAACAAAATTTTAAGGAAACTGTTTTATGGAAATACTTGCCAACTTGGTCCTGTCAAGATCTGGATGTTTTCTTAAAACAAATATATTATTGAAGAAGGAAAAAAACCAGACAATTCAGGCAAACAGAAAAACAAATATTAACAGCAAAATAATACAAATTTAACACAAGGGGGTTTTGATATTAAAGTCAGAAGAAGAAGAAGAAATTAAGAGTGTATGAAATGGATAAAATTATTATAAAATTATAAATGGGGTATCTAAAATCTTATATTTTACAATGAAGACAACAGGAAAACAGGAAAAGGTATTGTCTGTTTATAGACACCAAATCGATAAATAAATATTATTTGTGAAATTTGTTTGTTGCTTTTTTATCACAGCAACTCAAAGCAACTTACAATATTTTAAAATCAAATTGCAAAGGTATTTAGCACATGTGTGGATGCAATGCCATATAGCTAATAAATAGAGGTGAAATTGGAAGGATCAGCGTCACCCCTAGCTGTTCAAATAGTACATGCCAATTTCTCTGATAGCAATGAATGTAACTTTCTTTTTTTGGTAAAGTTTTTTCCCCCATGTTATAATGCATATAAAACAGAGAGAACAATTATAACAACGGGCAAAAGTTTAAAGATGAAAAACGAAAACTGTAAAATGCACACATAGAATGAATAGTTGCACATGAGTTTAAAATAGCAGAGTCCAAGTTAAGACTATCAACGTTATCAGATCATCCAGTCTACTGTAGTTCCAGATTTGCCGGGCTTGTGGCAAGGGTTGTCTTGTGAATTATGGTTCCACTGTATACGTATGGCATAAAGGGCATATCATATACAAAGGGTCTGGAGGTTCTAGTCCTTGTAGAAATCTCAGCTTATGTGTGATTTCCTCCATTATAGCTATATTCCAGAATTAGCAGTACTAAGCATCTAGTGTAAGATTTTGGACTGTTTGGGGCATCGGTCTCTGTAGCACAATGGGTCAGTATGTCTGGCTGTTAACCAGAAGGTTGGTGGTTGGAGCCCACCCAGGGATAGCTATGGGCCAGATTCCTGCATAGCAGGGGGTTGGACTAGATGACCCTTGGGACCCCTTCTGACTCTATAGTTCTGTGATTCTGTTATTCTAGGAATGTAACTTTATTGAACAAGTTATTTAAGGGTATGTTATGAAGCCTACTTCTAGCCTCAATTGATTATTACTGTAATGGAATGACTACTAGAAGATATACCCCAAAAATCAAAATTAACCGTGGGGTAGGATCTGACTGCTGTTTGGGCTTTTTATTGTTTCTACTAGCCAGTAATTCATTTGGCTGCTTTTAATCATTTTGTTGTTTTTATAACTGATTTTTAAGACATCCCTTTGGTCCCTTGTGGGCAGAAAGTTCAGAGCACAAAAGTTATGGGGGTGGGGGTGGGCATAGCTTGCTGGTGGTGTTACTCACTAAACAAATGTTTGATTTGATAAACATGTAGTGGACAGTGTTAGAAGGGGTAGACAACCCCAACTGACGCATATTAGAGAAGATTAAATAGAAAGAAACAAAGGGATTCACTGTTTTCAGGCTTGTTCCAGATAAAATCTGCGTGAGTCTGTTTTCTAAAGGGTATTCTGGCCAGTCGGCCATTTTTCTATGCTTTTTCATGGGGGCCTCTCAGAGCAGCCAATAAGCCCATGTGTATTTACAATTTTAATGTGAGGTGGTTTATTTTAAATAATAAATAAATAAATACTGGGCATGCAGGTATGTCATATGCAAAACTTCTCCCCCTATAAACCAATCCAGACCCTGTGATCGTCATCTGAGGCCCTTCTCTGTGTACCTGCTCCATATAAGGTCCAGAGGGTGGCAGCACAAGAACAGACCTTTTTGGTGGTGGCTCCCCGCTTGTGGAATGCTCTTCCCTTTAAATGTTAGGCAAAACATTTTTTTTAAAAAGCCAGGCCTTTGGCTTTTAATTATCTGTTGCCTCCTTCCATGTGTGCCAGGTTTGCCATTGTAAAATACGAATGTGATTTAGATTTCACTATGCTGTGTTTTGTGGTAGTTTTACTGTATGTTATTTATTTGTTGTTGCATGTTGCCCTGTCAAAACAGTGACTAATAAGTTTAATAAATGAACCATAAGTAAATATAGCATTCACAAAACTGTAAAGCTGAGTCTACAAGGTCAAAAATGGATGTAAGTAATACAGGATCTCAAATTATGGAGTCTCGCAGTCAAAAACCTTTTGTCCTCTACCACTGAGGCAATATCTGAAAGTAGAAGCTGGTGAGGGTTCCTCCAGATGTTTAAAGGTTGCTCTTTGGTGCCCTCTGGCCAAAAAGGGAGGTGCTGCAGCTTGCTGCTACCTGCCAGGCTAAGTCCTATTAGCTGGCTAAGCAGCTTGTCAGGTGACACAAGGGACCAATGGCGTTCCCTCTTACTCTATAAAATCCATCATTTCTGCTCCTGTCTACTAACCAGCTTTGTCTCCCAGTTGCAAGACGTCTGCTTCCCATCCTGCATACTCTTTAAAACAGCAGTTGCTCCGATTCTCGTTCCTGAGTTGAAATAAAATAGCTGTGTGGGCTATTTTTCTTCTTTGACAATTGTTATACGCTTATATGAAGCACCTTGGAGGGTGGGAATCAATAATGCCTACCCCAGGTTATCTGAAGCCATGAAAATGCTTCTTGATAAATTAGTGGTATATGAACAGAAGGCCACACCTCCAGTTACTGGGCACTTAAAAAGGCATTTGCTCTGCTTTCCTTAAAAACACAGTGATGGCATCAGCAAGCGTGGAGAGGGAAGAAATGCTTTATGTTGATGTAAAGTGTCATTTGATAGAGCTGTAATATTGAGAAGCATGTTTACGGGTAGAGGGAGAGGGAATTGTTTGGCAAGTAAAGTAATTTAAAACTGACTGACGGAACTATAACTCATGTGTGTTGCTTAAAACTCCTGCAGCTGGGGGGGGGAATGTACCACTTCCCCCCGCTCCATTTTTTTCCTTTAGTAATTGCTTCCATTTAGTTATTTTGGAAAAAAAGATGGAGGGTGAGTGAGGAGATAGAAACACTTCTCTCTCTCTCTTTTTCACTTGGAGATGCTTTTTTATTTATTTATCTCCTATATTTTAATATTTTTTTGGAAGCCACCCAGAGTGACTGGGGAAGCCCAGCCAGATAGGCCGGGTATAAATAATATATTATTATTATTATTATTATTATTATTATTATTATTATTATTAATCAGAAGAGCCCTGCTGGATCAGGCTAATGACCAGCAAGTCTAGCATCCTGTTCTTTCAGGATTTGTAGAGAAGCCTACAAACAGGACCTGAGAACAAGAGGAAACTCCCCTTCTGAGCTTCCAGAAAATAGTGTGGAGGCAGAGCATAGCTATCTTGGCTAGTAGCCCATTGATATAGCCTTATCTTCCAAGAATTTGTCCAATCCTCTTATAAAGCCATCCAAATTGGTGGCCATCACTGGAAAAGTAATTTGAAATGTATTCACCCGCCTCTGTCTGTCTGTCTCTTCTTTAAATATTCACACTCCACTTGTGATATTGTTGCCCAATTTGTCATGGTTGTTCCTAACATAGAGGAGCAGGTTTTGGTCTATGTGTGGAAACTGTCAGGTGCCATTTTGAATTAAGAACTTCTTTTCAAAACATCAGTACTTTTAACCAAATTTGGCAGGGAACTAATAGGGCTGTGCACTGGATTCAAATTTTGCACCAAATCAGGCTATCTGGGGTCACTTGGAGCTATCTGGTACTCTTAGTATCTAGGGCATTGGGCAGGCCGGCAGGCCATGCAAGGGGGCTTCTAAACAGCCTCACATTGTGCTTTGAGTGCATATTGTAGAGGGTGGGGGAAGGGATGGAAGAAAGAATTTGATTCAGTGTAAATTCATATCTGAGGCAATATGTGAAATGGGAGATTTCTGGCTCACAGCTTGTGCTCATTCTACACCAACTTTCTCCTTACCAACTTGCGCCTCTCTGCTTCTTTGACATGAGACACTTCTATGCAGATTCTTAATTCCTGCCTTTCAGAATGTTACAATCGTAATGTTCCTGAACTGATTTCCTATTAATCTCAATTCCTGAGCCCTCACAGCTTGTTATGGGAAGGCAGAACCTCACATGCCTACTATGTGGAATAGGAGTGAGGGGCCAAATCTCTCTCTCTCTCTCTCTCTCTCACACACACACACACACACACCAGTGATTTATTTGGTACTGCTCCTTGCCACGTTCCTTTTAAGACATGTGTCATAATAAATGATTAAGGCCTGTACTCCATATCCAGGCACTAAGAGCACATAAGAGCTATTCAACCAAGCATAATGAAAAATTTAAGTACCTAGTAATTATTAGGACTGTCAACCAGTTTAAGAGTCTCCCCCCCCCCTGCCCCAGCAAATCAATTAGTCATCTAGCTAGTTTTCAATTAATTTAGGTGCCAATCCTATATAGAATGTACCTATCAGGAAGGCCACAACAAAGTTTGTGTCTGAGTAAACATACATAAGGCAGACTGTGTGGTATAGTGGCTAGAGTGTTGAAGAGCAGGGTTCAAATCCCCACTAGGCCACAAAGCTCACTGGGTGTGACCTTGGGGCCAGCCACTGCCTCTCAGACTATAGCCAACCTCACAGGGTTGTTGGGTCGATTAAATTGCCGGTGGGGATGGGGAGAGAGAATCATGTACGCCACCTTGAGCTCCTTGGAGAAAAATATAGGATAGGAATGCTATAATAAATACAGTGGTACCTCAGGTTACAGACGCTTCAGGTTACAGACTCTTCAGGTTACAGACTCCGCTAACCCAGAAATATTACCTCGGGTTAATAACTTTGCTTCAGGATGAGAACAGAAATCGTGTGGCAGGGGCAGGAGGCCCCATTAGCTAAAGTGGTCTTCAGGTTAAGAACACTTTCAGGTTAAGAACGGACCTCCAGAACAAATTAAGTTCTTAACCTGAGGTACCACTGTAGCAGGATTGCAGGGTTGACCAGTGAAATACCAGCCACTTCCTTTGATACACCTGTCATTGAGAAGGCCATCAGGAGGGCTAATGCCAGGCCTCCCTCTCCCCATCCTTCCTGGATCCAACTCTGGCTGAGAAATGCCTCCCATAGCAGCTTGGTAGCAGAGCATCTACTTTATATGAAGACAGGTTCAAGCTCCAGCATCTTCAGGTAGAAGTGTGTGGTTTTTGCCTCATAAGGCCTCATATTTGCCTGGATGGAGGATAGAAAGTGTGTGTTGTTGAATGCATGAAGCTAGACTACTGTACAAAGGCAAAATCTACAGTTGTTGCTCCACCCCCTTCTGCCTCTGGCTCGACCATTGGCTCATGACCCCCTCTGAAGTTTGCCAAGAAAGAAATGGAGTCCTTGGACTGAAAAAGATCCCCTACCCCAGATCTAAAGGAAGAGAAAAGGTGGGTGCTGAGCACACACGGAAATAGTTTCTGTGCAAGCCTCAAACAGAGAACTGGCTAAACTAAAAGGAGGATCAAGAGGAAAAGATCAGACTGCAGTGGGTGGCGTCCTCTATTTTTACATTGAACTTTCTGGGCTCTGTGTGAAAGGACAATCGTTGACTTCCAAAGCGTCCCTCTGGTTCTCACCTATCGACTCAGAGACATTTAAAAGAAAAGGCTCCCTATTCTTCTCTCTCAGCTGTGCTTTCCTTTCAGCTCCCCACAATTGCTAGGTTTTGGTCTATAAAGCTCTCTAAAGGAATATTCTCCTGAGTTTCACAACAAGCGTAGACTGCTGCTTACACAAGGCAAGCTCCTCTGCTTCTCAATCCAGGAAACCCAAAATTCTGCTGGTGAGCAGGATCAAGGGACCCATCCTGCAAAGGGAATGTAATGGGGAAGAGCCATAAGTTCAGTGGAAGAGCATCTATTTTGTACGCAGAAGATCCCCAGTTTTAGTTCTGGTGCAACAGCATTTGGAACTGTGTACACTGTACAGTCCTGGTCACCTCACCTCAAAAAGGATATTGTGCAGTTGGAAAAGGGCAAGCAAAACTCTCAAGGGGAGCGAGTGACTCCCCTATGAGGAGAAGTTGCAGCATTTGGGGCATTTTAATTTAGAGGTGACATGGTAGAAGTTTATGAAATTATGCATGGTATGGAGAAAGGGTATATTAAGTCACTCTCCCTGTTTCATAACACCAGGATTCATGAACATCCAATGAGGCTGAATGTTGAAAGATTTAGGAAGGATAAAAGGAAGTACTACTTCATGCAGTGCATAAACTATGGAACTCATTGCCACAGGAAGTAGTGATGGCCACCAACCAAGATAGCTTTAAAAGAGAACTGGATAAAGTCAAGAAGGATGAGGCTTTTTATGGCTTCTTGCCACAATGGCTATGCTCCACCTCCACAGTAGTGCTCTCTTGCTCAAGTCCTGTTTGCAGGTTTCCCACGGGCACCTGGTCCTTGTAAGAACAGGGTGCCAGACTAGATTGGCCATTTGCCTGATCCAGCAGGATGTTCCTATAGTTGTCGTTGACTGGACTTAACCATCCAGGGGCCCTTTACCTTTCTTGTAAATATTTTTTTTTATTAGTTTTCCAATATTCCCCCAGTAATAGCCAAACTACAGTGGTACCTCTGGATGTGAACGGGATCCGTTCCGGAGCCCCATTCGCATCCTGAAGCAAATGCAACCTGCGTCTGCACATGCGCGGGTTGCGATTTGCAGCTTCCGCTCATGCGCGTGACGTCATTTTGGGCGTCTGCGCATGTGTGAGTGGTGAAACACGGAAGTAACACGTTCCATTACTTCCGGGTCACCACGAAGCGTAACCTGAAAACGCTCAACCCGAAGCTACTTCAACCCAAGGTATGACTGTATAACAATATCAATTAATGATATTGAACAGGCTCTTCTTATGCTCTTATGTTCCACTGCTAAGGTAGCTGGGGAAACCGTGTTCCTTTCCCCAGCCTCCAGATCGTCTTGGACAGACAAGGATGGAGAAATGATAGCCAGCCCAGATGTTGCTTGCTTCAACTGCTCTCATTCCTAAGCACTGGTGGGAGCTGGACTGCATATACAGCATACATCTAAAACACATGGCTTCCCCTATAGAATCCTGGTAACTGTAGTTTACCCCTTAAAGAACTACAACTGCCAGTACCCTTAGGAGAACTACAGTGACCGGGATTCTTTGGGGGAAGATGTGTTCTTTGAATGTTCTTTAAATGTATGCTGCACATGCACCTATAGAGCCAAACCGCATCTGATGTGGCCACAGGTTAGCCACACCTGTCTTGGGCTGGTGAGGGGTGATGTAGTGCAACATTATGTTGCAGATCTCACTTGATTATATACAAATCGATCTGGTGGAGAAGAAGGGGGAAAGGATGCTAGACAGCCCCTTTCATCTCATTTCATGGAGACGTTCCTTTTTCGTTTTTGTGCTTGATGAGGTGAGAGTATTTAATCCCACCACATTGGAAATCTTTACATGATCAAAGAATTCTCCCGTACAGAAAGACTTCAGAAAGAAAAAGGATAGGAGCCAAGAGACAAACTAGTACAGAAATAGATGTTTAAAAAGAGATGTTGGACTCATTGTGGTAATGTCCAGCAGCGAATGTTGTAAGGACATAACGAGAACTCTAATGGATCAGGCCAATGACCCCTCTGGTCCAGCCTCCTGTTTTATCACAGTGGCCGACTGGGTGCCCCTATGGGAAGCCTGCAAACAGCACCTGAACACAGGAGCACTCCTCCCCCCCCCCAGGTTTCCAGTAACTGGGATTCAGAAGTGCTGCTGCTCCCCATTGTGTCTAGTAGCTAATGATAGCCCCTCTCCTCCACGAATTTGTCTAATCCTCTTTGAAAGCCTTCTACATTGGTGGCCATCACTGCCTCCTGTGGGAGTGAGTTCCATAGTCTGTGCTCATAGGTGAGCGATGTGTGCACACACTATTCAGTTGTCATCTTCTACAATATTTATAAGTGTGCTATTAAAAAAAAAATGGTTTCCAAGCTTTAAAGTCATTTGAATATAACACTTTAAGCCGCACTAAGTGCACTTTATTGATTCCCCGCATCCCAATCAAATATCTCAGTTCAGCAACTTTCAGCCATTGGGAAAGGTTTTCAGGTAACTTTCATATATACTGTAGCATGTTAAATTACCTTGACACACTTTTAAATTTTTGTTTACCGAATGTAAATCAGATGAACATGCCAGGTTAGATCTCCATCAAATTAGGGCAGCAGAAATGTTTCTGGAAAATGCATGTTACTGTTGTGGGGCCATTTTCTCTCTTATTCCCCCCCCCCTCTCTCACACACACACACACATTTTCACACCCTTGCACTGCTGAACCAAGAGTGGAGCTTGGTCCATGAGGACAAACAGGGCACTGCCACACCAAACAGTGTGCCCTCAACCAGCCCTCACCTGCTTGCCTTTTTACTTGCAACCTGTGCAGAGGGTGAAACTGCCTAGGAGCATCCTCCTCCTTATGTTCCAGCAGGGAAGAGGATGGGGAACAAAACTAGAAGTACTTGTCTCTGCCTCTCATTGGCTCTAGCGCTGCCTGTCATGGGCTCTGGCTCCACCTGCTGTTGGTTTTCCTGCCTTCAGCCTCACCAATGGGCACCAGCATGGGAAACAGCAGCCCCAGGAAACTCTGAGAAACTGCAGAAGTACGTTCAAAGTTTATAAAATTGTGTTTTATCACCAGGCGTCTACATAGGAGAAGGGAGAAGACCAAGCTGCAAGCAATGACCCAGCAGAGGAGGAGATGGCAGTGACTGTATAATTCTCTTAGTCTCCTCTGGACATTTGCTGGGGTATACACCCTTTTGAGTGTATTGTCAGCCAGTTTTGGAAATGATCAGCTGAGCTACAGTTCTTCCTGGCTCAGCTTACACGGTTCTCTCTTGGTTCAGCTTCTGCAGCTCAGGCTGAAACCCCCAGTGCTTGGTGCTAGTTGGGACATGATGTGCTCCTTCAGGCACCTGGGTTCACTCACCATTTAGGACTATCAGCAGTCACCTCCCACTTCAAGTTGGCTTCAGAAGCAGCCAGTTACTCTTAAGAACAGCAAGATGGGACCTGAAATTATCCGTTTCAGTTTTAAAATTCTTGCAGCTGTGATCTGCAGTTTTCGAACTGTCTTCAAGGGCAGCTCTATCTTTTAATTCATCTTTTCCAACCTAAGGGCTGTATTCCCTTCTGGGGACCACATGCCTGTGGTGGGTGGAACAACTTACTGCCAACATTTTCATCCACCAAATCAGGATGTCTAGAGGGACGCAACTTGTTGTCTGGCACTCTGGGGATCATCAGGACGGCCATCCCAGAGTGCTGGACCAAAAGGCGTCCTGGTCCAACCCTGCTGATGATCACCAGAGCACTGGATCAAAAAACGGGATATTCCAGGATCCAAACAGGAGCTGGGACTGGCTTCTGTGATCCAGTAAGTCCTGCTGAAAGCAGAACACTTGGGGAGTATGAGAGAGAGGACTGGAGAGCCAAATTAGCCTCCCCAGACTTTAGGTTCCCCGCCTCTGCTGCACCCCAGCAGAATGCTGGGAGAGTGATATGGGCCTATTCCAAACTGTGTTGTGTATGTATGGGCAATCATTTCTGCTGAGTCATTCTTTCCCTGCCTGATTTGATGACCCTGCATCTTTCTTCCTCCTGTCTGCCTCTGCCCTGTCCATTAGCTTGCTTTTCAATAACAAAAGGCTAGTATTCAATCAGGATAACTGTGTGTCAGCAAAAGTTGCACAGAGCACAAGTAACTGGCTTGATACGGCAAGTTCCGTTCTGACCACTTGTGAAGTGTGCAGCTTCTGTTCAGTAGGCAGTGCAGTAAAACACCATCACTTACCTCCCCAAAGCCAGCTTTTCTTCCGAAGAGGAGAAACCCTGGAGGCTTACAGTGCCTTTGGGGAGGGGGGAAATCCAAGATTAGTAAGAGGTGACATGATAGAATTTTATAAAATTATACATGGTATGGAGAACGTGGTCAGAGAATGGCTCCCCCCCCCCTTTCCCACTAGAACTTGTGGGCATTCAATGAAGTTGAATGTTGAAACTTCAAGACAGATAAAAGGAAGGGTTTCTTCATGAAGCACAGAGTTAAAACTATGGAACTCGTTCCTCCAGGAGGTGTTGATGGCCACCAACTTTGATGGTTTTAAATGAGGAGTAGACAAATTGATGGAGAAGAAAGCTGGTAATAGCCATGATGGCTCGGCTCTGGCTCCATGGTCAGAGGCAGTTAAGTCTTCTGAGTAGCAGTTGCTGGAAAACACAGGAGGAGAGAGGGCTCTTGTGCGGGAGTCCTGCTTGTGGTCTTCCACTTGGGGCATTTAGCCAGACACTGTCAGAACAGGATGCTAGACTGGATTGGCCATTAGCCTGATCCGGCAGGGCTGTTCTTATGCTATTACAGTGGTACCTCTGGATGCGAACGGGATCCATTCTAGAGCCCTGTTCACATCCTGAAGCGAACGTAACAGGCAACTGCGCCTCTGCACGTGCGCGGGTCGCGTTTTGCTGCTTCCACGCATGCGCATGATGTCATTTTGAGTGTCTGCACATGCGCGAGCGGTGAAACCCAGAAGTAAAGTGCTCTGTTACGGTATGAGGAGGTCGGGGAAGTTAGGTTTAAGAAAATAAGGTTTGAAATTATACTTGTTTTTTGCTTTTTGTTTGTGGATGTTTTTATTGTTGTTTGTGTTTATATGTTTTTATTGGAAACTCTAATAAATATTATTTTTTTTAAAAAAAAAAGTAAAGTGCTCCGTTACTTCTGGGTCGTTGCAGAGCGCAACCCGAAAATGCTTAACCTGAAGCATATTCATCCCGAGGTATGACTGTATCTAATTAAAGGCTTGAAAATATGTGTCTGCAAATTTGTCCCTCCTGCTTTCATTCATTACCTTAAGTCTTTGCATAAGTTTTTCAGCTAGGGCAAGAGACCAGTCTTTGTATCACCATCGCTGCAATGAGAACTACGTGGAGCATTTCCAGTGGTGCATCTAGCTGAGCAGCATCTATCAAATACATACGAGATTAGGTCTTTGTACAATAAGCCATTTGAGTTTTCCAGAAGTATCAAAGGAAGGGTAGGCTGTGCTTGCTTCACATTGGGACTCCTCCATGCACCCTGTTTATTCCACTTTAACTGCTATTTGCTTGCACAAAATTTACAGAGAGGTTAGACGATGTCCAGTCAAATAGTGAGCATTTTTTCTGCTTTGTTTGCAGGGCGGCTCTACAATAGTAAATATTTGTCCCACATTTATCTGGATTTGCTTGTTCAGGATTTACACATCTTCCTGTTAACTTCACTCATTTTAATGCATTTCCCTGTCACTTTCTCAGCAGAAAATACCTAAATGTCCAGTATGCTCTTGAATCCTTTCTGCAAAATGCTGACAGTCTGAAATTGACCTTCATATGTCCTTGAAACAAAACACAGTATAAAAATAAGGTGGAATGAATGAATGAAGAACATTCCATGCAAATGAAGCTTTAAACTGAGATAATTCTCAGCCATCTTGAAGGTTAGGTTAGATATACAATCTGGAGTGGCCCCACACGTTTTCCCAGGTGCAAAAGTGTCTATTCCCTTCCTTATTCAGGCTGTTCAAGCAGCTCTGTGTTTAAACAGCGAACTTGAAGCAAGGTCCCAGGATGAACAAGAAACTTGGAATCGGAAGCCTAGTTTACCAAGAAACCAGGAACCAGCTTCAGCCTCATCCTGTCACAATATATTTGTATCCTGCTAAATTGACAGCAAGTGGAAGATATGCTTTTGGAGTAACCTGCCATTCACCTAGAACACAGGTTATCAGTATCAGGTGTGAGAAACCTCAGGCATATGCTCCTTGGAAGGTCATCTAAAATGGAATGTGGCCCTCACACCTGATCAAGCAAATAACATAGGAAGCTGCCTTATACTGAGCCAGACCATTGGTCCATCTAGCTCAGTGTTGTCTACACTGACTGGCAGTGGCTCTCCGGGGTTTCAGGCAGGAGTTCTTCCCACTCCTGCATCGGGGATTGAACCTGGGACCTTCTACATGACAGGCAGGTGCCCTGCCTGTGAACTGCGGCCCTTCCCCATAGATGCTCCATGATAATCACACCAAACCCCACTGTTCTCTCTACCTCTCAGACAGACTTTGCCAACTTGGTGCCTTCCAGATGTTTTGTTTTTTTTTTAAGGTAATTTTTATTAGTTTCCAAAACATAAGACAGAAAACAAGAAAAGAAAAGAAAAACACAGAGAAATAAATAAAATGTGACTTCCCCATACCTCCCCTTCACTGCATCCTTGTTTTGCAATTTTTTAGCAACCCTTCAGTCAATTTTTTCATTTAACTTTTTTGGATTTTCTCAACTTAAACGATTACAGCTGTAATTCTCTGTTTCTTACCCCTTGACATCTTAACAATTCAAAATTTTACAACTGTTCTTAAGATATACTTTAAATTTTTTCCAATCCTCCTCCACTGCCTCCTTCCTCTGGTCTCGGATTCTGCCGGTCATCTCTGCCAGTCCCATAAATTCGGTCACCTTCATCTGCCATTCTTCCAGAGTGGGTAGTTCTTGCATCTTCCAATACTTTGCCAAAAGAATTCTTGCTGCTGTAGTTGCATACATAAAGAATATTCTATCCTTCTTTGGTACCAATTGGCCGACCATGCCCAAGAGGAAAGCCTCCGGTTTCTTTACAAATGTCCACTTAAGGACTTTCTTAATTTCATTATAGATCATTTCCCAGTAGGCCTTGATCTTTGGGCAGGTCCACCAAAGGTGATAAAAGGTTCCTTCAGACTCATTACATTTCCAACAATTGTTATTGGGCAAATGGTAGATCTTTGCAAGCTTGACCTTCCAGATGTTTTGGACTACAACTCCTGTCAGCACCCAGCCAGCACAACCTTCCTTGCTGGGGTGCATGGGAATTGTAGTTTGAAACACCTGGGGAGCACCAGGTTGGCAATGGCTGCTCTGGACTGTGACTCTGAAAGCAGCTTCTGCGGACAACTTCTCTGTACTCTGCCCTCGTCCTGTCCCAAGGGAGCCATTGATAGATTAATTTCCAACAAAGATAGATCAATGATTTATGCTGGGGTTTTCACTCACAACAGAGCCCAGACAGACTTTGATGCACTTTGACATGGCCGGGCAACACCGCAGCTCGTAATTAAAACCTGATGCTGAAAATTAAAAGGTGGGGAGGGTGTGTGCGCTGCAGAATGCAGTATTGGCCTATCGGCAATCGAATCAATCTATGATCAGCGATGATGGATTGAATGCTTAAAATGCTGGGGGAGGGTACTCAGTGAAGGGAAAGCAGAGCCTCAGCAGCCCAAGTCCCAATGACCAGATTAACAGGGTACATTAAATGTTAATACATTTATTGGCATTTGTGGCGTGGCCTGCCCTTTTGGCAGCAAGTGTTTTGTGCGGTGGTGATGAATATGCTTGCAACCAGGGGAAGGGGAAACTGCAGCTGGAACCTTGTGTTGCATCCTGTCTCAAGAAGAGCGAAAGCCTTTGTGCTCAGTGGACTCCTCTGTGGAATGCTTACAGTGCAATCCTGGACATGTCTACTCAGGAGTAAGCCCCACTTACTTATTTCCTTAATAATATATTTTTATATATATACAGCTTGTTTTCTCTGGCTCCAGAGGGCAGGACCCAAACCAATGGATTCAAGTTACAAGAAAGGAGATTCTTTCTCTTTTTTTACTAATTTTTTTAATTAGTTTTCCAAATTTATAACAAACATATCAACAAACATAAAAGAAAAAACATCAACAAACATCAACAAACAAACATACAAACATTTATCCTTTATCCTTTTATCCTGACTGTAATAATCTCACTCCTTAGAAAGGAGATTCTTATTAAACATCAGAAAGAACTTTCTGACAGTAAGAGCTGTTCAACAGTGGAACAAATTCCTTCAGAAGGTGGTGAACTCTTCTTCCTTGGGGGTCAAATCCCTCCCCCCCCCCGTCCACATTCATCTTGCCCGGCCTCCCTCTCAGGTGTGATAATGCCTCTTGCTGGATGAGTGTGGGGAAACATGTTGTCAGAGCACCTGGCTGAACTGGGTCCAGTACATAGGTTAGGATCCTCCTCTTGCTCCCAGTTTTTGCTTCTGGCCACGTCCAACAGCACCATGTGCTCCACCTCTACGGAACCTTGGGTTGAAACTGGTGGGGGGAAACAGCTGGGGAACCCCCAATGGAAGAAGGCCTGAGGTCTGGTGGTGGGACAGCAATGAGTTGTCAGAGGGGAAAGACTGGGAGGAGGAAGTGTTGGAAGCTGAATAGGAACAGGGCTTGGTGAGAAGGGAGAGTCTGTGGCAGAGAAAAGTCGAGAAGCAGAAGCAGGAGAGAGGGATGAAGGGGGCAAGAAGCAGAAAGAGTCAGGCAGGTGAAGAAGCACAGGTGTTTCTTCCTCTTGCTGCGACAAGGTCCCCCTCTCCCCGGTCTCCTGGAACACAGAGAGGCATGAAGCAGGAGAAGCAGAGACAGGCACTCAGGCACAGTTTCAGATTGCTTGGGGGAAACCCCAGGGCTTAGGCAGTTGTGGGAAGGCTTCAGTCTCTGCCTCATAGGGGCAAGACCTACCAAAAAAGAGTAGGCCTAACACTCCTGTGCAAATCCTGTTCATTCTAATAAATACACTGCCAATTCCATCATCTGTGAGTTGAAGCTTGCCTAACCCATTTCATCTTTTGAAGCAGCTTCCTAGGTCTTTTGTTTTCTAATCTAATAAACGATTTGCGGAAACAACACAGTCATTCCAAGGTTTGTGCACGCAAACACAAGCACAAAAACGCTGTCTCTTTTTTATGGTGTTGGTGGATGTGGAGAGTGCATAGTTTACATACTCTTGGATCGTAAAAGCTGACCTCAGCTATCTCTAGCAGAGTAATTTCCCCATCAATATTTTAGTTTGAAACTGTCACATTGCCACAGTTGTAACTCTGCTGAGTCACTAGGCTGCTCCTAAACTTGGCAGCTTACGATGGGATCCTCTCTTAATTTCTATGTGGCTGAAGTGAAATGTTGGTTGAATTATACCCTTAAAAGTTAAGTATACTTTGCTTAGGGGCAAGTGGAAGGGAAAATATATTCTTCCAGCCCCAGCTGTTGGCTTTCAAACAGGCATTTGGTTGGCCGGATCTGAGAACAGGATGCTGAACTATATGGGCCTTTGTTCTGATCCAGCAGGGCTCTTCCTATGTAACTGCAAGCAAGAGATTGCTGTTTTCTTCCATCCCTGCCTGTGGACTCCCCCCAGGCATCTGGTTAGCCACTGTGGGAAACAGGAAGCAAGACTGGATATGCCTTTGGTCTGTTTCAGCAGGGGCTCTTCTTATGCATGTTGGGAGCCTCAATGAGAAGTCAATTGTTGAGAAGACAGCCAAAGCCAGTCTAGGACCTGGGAGAGCCAAGGGTTCAAATCCTGCACCAACCCACCATTTCAGAAAACAGGACATTCCTAGCCCTACCTGGAGATGCCAGGGATTGAACCTGGGACCTTCTGCATGCAAAGCAGATGCTCTACCACTGAGCTACAGCCAGGAGTGGCCCATCCCGCTTTGTTGCCTAAGGCAAAGCAGGAAGGTACCTCCCTGTGTGCGTACCATACACTGCCACCCCTTGCCACCCCCGCCAAAGCCTCACATACCAGGGTTGCACAGCTGCAGCTATTGGTGAGATTGCGCAAGAGTCCAGTGGCATCTTGTGAGAGGCCTCTGGAGGCCCCTGCGTGATTTCACAGGGCTCTCACAAGATGATCATGCCAGAAGCAACTTTAGCTGCTTCTCCTCACTTCTCTGGCAGCAGGGGGCACACTCTGATTCTTCTACCTGAGGCAGCTGCCATAGTCGGCCTCATGGACAGGCCGGTCCTAGCCACAGCACAGCACTGTTTCAAATTCAGCCAAGGCATTGCTGTGGAGGAGAAGAGAGCCCAAGGACTACATTCCTTGGAGGAGCTGGAAGGCCTTACAAGGAGAGGGCAAGGTTGTTTCACATCGCCAGCCTTAATGACTCCCTGCGTTCCTCGCCTCTTCCCCAACGAGGTAAGCAGCGCATTGAAGTAATACAATGAAGCAATACCTTTCTTTAAACTTATCTTTCACAATACAGCCATCAAAAGCGGAGGGGATGCAAATGGAGACAGGCATTTTGCCGAAGCGTTGCAGCCCTCCCTATTAGAGCCACTGCCTCCTCCTTTCAAACAAAGGCAGGTATGAGCTTCCTCCTTACTTATTTATTTCCACCAACCCTTTCTCCACCACGAACAAGGTGACTTCTCTCCCCCCCCTTCTTTTTTTGAAAAAGAGCGAGCAAGCTTTTTCTTGACATCAATTATTAACAGAGAGAGAGAGAAAGAGAGAGAGAATATTGGGATGAACTTGAAAACAGTTGTTATGTGTTGGGTATCTTTTTTCATGTGTGTGTGTTTCCCCCCAAAAAAGCTCTTTTTCTTTTCTTCTTTAAATTAAGGGCTTCCGGCAAAGGCACGGATGTTTAGAGTGAAGGGTGCGTGCATGTGAGCATGTGGGAAGTTGGGAGGGAGAGGAAGAGAAAGGAAAGAAAGGCTTGTGTGTGTGTGTGTCTGTGGGCGCCAGGGCGCTGCTTGCCTCCGAACGGGTATCTCGTTAAGGTTGTGTGCGGAGGAATTTGAAAAGCTGTTTCCTCCCCTGCCAACCTTGTTCGAGCTTTGATTCCTAACTGACAGTGTGCTGAAGGATTGATCTGAGCGAGGATAAATAATTCATGAGCTGCTTTCCTCTTTTTCACCACGCCACTTGTGCCTGTTTTCTTTCTTTTCTTTTCTCTCTCCCCCCCCCCACCCTTTGGAGCAGCTGCGAATGTTGAAAAGCCACATCCCGTTACAGTGCTTGGCCATTGGTGATGGAAGTAAAAGACAGGTTAGAGCAGAAAACTGTATATATATAGAGAGAGAGAAAGCTATAGATCCATAGCCCTGTCTGGTGACATTAGCAATCTCTAATCTCTTCCCACCCCTCTTGGACCTGATGTGTTCATCTCACCATTTGCAGGTAGTGGCAGGGACCATTTGAATGTCTTTCGCTTTGGGATGCAATATGGTCCTTCCAGAAAGGAATGCTTTTCAGCCCAAGGGTCATGTCCCCTCTAGGGGCTGTATGCAGGTGGTAAAAAGGTAAAATGACCCCTGACCATTAGGTCCAGTCGTGGACGACTCTGGGGTTGTGGCGCTCATCTCGCTTTACTGGCCGAGGGAACCGGCGTACATGTGGCCAGCATGACTAAGCCGCTTCTGGCGAACCAGAGTAGCGCACGGAAACGCTGTTTACCTTCCTGCCGGAGCGCTACCTATTTATCTACTTGCACTTTGACGTGCTTTCGAACTGCTGCGTGGGCAGGAGCAGGGACTGAACAATGGAAGCTCACCCCGTTGCGGGGATTCGAACCACCAACCTTCTGAACAGCAAGTCCTAGGCTCTGTGGTATAACCCACAGCAGCAGAGGCTAATGTCAGCAGATCAACAGGTGCAGCTCTAACTTTTATTCAGTGGCAGACCTTGGGGTCTCAACTTGTACCCTGTGCAAGACCAAAATTCGGTGCTGTCCTCCACCTCTTGCCTTCCAGTCTAAATCATAGTTGCAGCGCCCCCGGGACTCCATGCCCAGTCACGCTCCCCTAAATCCACCTCTGCTTTATCCAATAGAAGTCCACCCAGGCATGCAGGAGACTTGATCACAGTGCAAATGCACAGTCATAACCACATACAAAGAGCCCTGGTGGATGGGGCCAAAGGGGGTCCGTGCAGTTTAACATCCTGTTCTCACAGTGGCTAACCAAATGTCCCAACACGAAGCATGTGAGCAGGGCCTGAGTGCCCACCAGCAACTGGCACTCAGAGGCAGACTGCCTCTTGGAGTGGAGGGAATGTCTGGTAGCTATTGATGGCCTTGTCCTCTATGAATTTGCATAATCATCTTTTAGAGCCAGCCAAGTTGGTGGTCAGGCAAAATCACTTGATCCTGCAAATGGGGGTGAAATAAAAAAATTAAGGTCTTATTTATATATAATAAATGTTCATAAATGTACCAACCAAGCACATACATAGATGTGTGGACCATATGTCTGGAGCAGCACAGGAGGACCGCCCTGAAACCATTTTCAAATGTTTTCTCTGCAAGGAGGGAGGAGGTGGGGAGCCTCCCCATTGTCTTTTCCTTCACAAATCCTGTCTTAAGGGTATGTCTGTGTAGGAATAGGGTGAGCCTGTGACCTGGCTCAGGAACTAAGTATTTGTCATCACAAAAGACTGGCCAGGCTCCCCAGGGTATCCAATCAAGTAAGCATTAACAGGTAACCTGCCAGACAGGAGGTAAACAACGCACTCAGATTTTTGTTGTAGACCGCCCTTTCTGTGATGTAGGTATGATGTTTCTGGGGGTGGGCTTGGACTCAGGGCTGGCAATTTAAAATGTCTATATAAGGGCAGACACACCTTTGTTCGGGGTCCTCTTCCTTTCCTGCGTGTGAGGGGAGCACCCTGTTGCAACAGTTCAATAAAGATCAGGCTTACGATCTGCTTTGCTTCTCAATATTCTCTCGTTGGCCTCTGTTATTTTCTCCGACCGATGGAGAACATACAAAGGACTCTGTAAGGGCTCTTGTGTCCCCCATAAGGGAATAAGGGCAGATTTTCATTTATTACAGGGGCATGGACTGCTAAGGAACATGGCTGTCAGAAGAGTCCTGAGAGCTAGATAGAGAGGCCTGCAAGACTGCATTCAGCCCCTGGATTTTCCTGGACATAACCAGGGGGAATTGACATCGGGGGGGGGGCTGGGGGGTCAGGAAAGCTCAAAAATTTTGGTGGTTTCCTAAACTCAACTTTCGGGGTGTCCTGGCAACTCTACCTTACCTTGTCCTGCTATTGCACAGTGACACAGTTTACAGCATTGCAGTGTTGAATACTCCAGCTGCCAGCTAGTCCATGCCATTTTCTATCCTGCTATTGTGTCTGCAGCCCACAAGCAGAACCTGAGGACAAGAGCCCTCTCTCTTGTGGTTTCCAGCAACTGATATTTGGAAGCATTACTGCTTCCAAATGTGCAGACAGAGCATAGCTAGCTTTGATGGCTAGTAGGCCTCCCACCCATAGCTGGGTCCTCTGTGAACTTGTCTAGTTCTTCTTCAAAGCCTTCCAAGTTAATGGCTACCACTGACTCCTGCAGGAGTGAGTTCCAAAGTTTAACTCTGAATAAGTACTTTCTTTTATCTGCCCTGAATCTTCCAGCATTTAGCTTCATCGTATGTCTTCTGCATCTATATTACATGAGAGGGAGAAAAACTTTTCTCTGCCACTTTCTACATGCATTGCACTAATCTATAAACTTCTGCCATGTCATCTCTAAACTCCAAAGCCCCAAATGCTGCAACTCCCCCCTCCATCCCCTTGATCATTGCCCACCTGGAAAAATTCAGTGAATTCCCCCCCCCCATGTCCTCTTCCTCTGCCAGCAAATTGAGTGGTGAATTTTAGAGGCCGTTTTGCAAGCATATCTAAAAATCTAGAATATTGTTTCAGTCTGTCCTTTTAAATTTTATTTTATGTTTTTATACATGATGGCGTCATCTTAGTTAACTGGGTTTTCTGTGGTGGTGAACAGATGCCTGCCTGTGGATCTGAGGCTTAAAAAAAATAAATGAGATTACAGCTCCCCACTTTCAAGAAGCCAAGCAGATTTCCACTGTTGTTGTTTTTAATTTCTGATCTTCCATGGATGAGCTGAAGCTTTGTTTATTTTGTTTTTCTTCTTTCCCCGCTCTGGTCCTTGCTCTCTGAAGCAGACTCTGTAAAGAGCCCTGTCCAAGCAAACAACTGCTCATTACTGACAGCCAAAGAGGAGGTGGGCTGGAGAAAACACAGCCCTATGGAGAGGAAATGTGTGTTTAGTTGGTGGGGGAGTGAGAAAGGGGGGGTGCAATGTTGTTCCTCTGTCTGTCTGTCTGTCTGTCTGTCTGTCTGTCTCCTTCTCTTTCTGATCTGACTCATTAAGCCCTGAATCCCAAGTATGTGTTGCAGAGCTGGGTAGAACTGTATCAAACTAAGAGTAGACCTACCAAAATTAGGAGGCCTCTTTTAGACCACATCCATTCTATACTTTTAAAGCACTATGATACCAACTTTAAGTACTCATTGCTTTCCCAAGGGGCTTGGGAGCTGTCCTTTGTTATGGGTGCTGAGGTTCCTATTCCCACCCCCCACCCCACCCCAAAAAACCCATGGCATTCTCAGAGTGGTTTGAACCACCAATCCCTACTCCTAGGAAACTCTAAGAAATGTAGCTCTATGAGGGGAATTGGGGGGGGGGGTGTCCTCCTAATAGCAATCTGTGCCCTTAGCAGACTACAGCTCTCAGGATTATTAAGTGGAAGCCATGACTGTTTAAAGTGGTATCAAAGGGCTTTTGATTGTATGGTGTGACTGTAGCATTACTCACCTCCAACAATTTAAATGGGTTGAATAAGAATATGTGTTTTTTTAAAAAATAAAATAAAATATTGGGCTACTATCAAATGAAATAATTTCAGTCAATTAACTACCTTACCTGTTGATGGTGGGCTCCACATTTCTTTAATTTAATTCTTTAATTTAAAAATAAAAACATATTCTGCTTTTCACCACCCAGGTTTCAAGCCAGCACAATTTGCATATATGCAAATTTCCAAAACCTCAGTATATTAGTGTCCTTTTGAGACACTGGTGGGAATGCATAGCAATTTAAAACAAAATAAAAAAATTCCTTCCAGTAGCACCTTAAAGACCAACTAAGTTCTAGGTATGAGCTTTCGTGTGCATGCACACTTCTTCAGATACACTGAAATAGAAGTCACCAGACCCTTCTATATAGTGAGAAGGTGGGGAGGGGTATTACTCAGAAGGGTGGTGGGAATGGGTGATTGGCAGATAGCTGTGATGAGCCTGTTGATGACTCTTAACGACTGCAATAGGTCTTACAGGAAAAAGCAAGGGGTGAAAAGGTGAAAAATGGCTTTGTCATGTATGCCAATCACCCATTCCCACCACCCTTCTGAGTAATACCCCTCCCCACCTTCTCACTATATAGAAGGGTCTGGTGACTTCTATTTCAGTGTATCTGAAGAATTGTGCATGCACACGAAAGCTCATACCTAGAACTAACTTAGTTGGTCTTTAAGGTGCTACTGGAAGGAATTTTTTTATTTTGTTTTGACTATGGCAGACCAACACGGCTACCTATCTGTAACTAGCAATTTAAAGTTTATCTAGGGACTGTACCCCTGCTCACTCCACTGTCTGTCAATGGACACATGAACTACTCCTGTGTGGTGACACTCTTACATTCTTATTGTAAGTACAGATAGATAACTGCCACTGCTATTCACTGCTTCTCTCATACCTTTTATGAGGTTTCTTTTAGACTTCTTAGGAAGTTTTTCTTAGACCTATTAGAACAGAGCTGTGGAACCTTGGGTGGCCGGCAGCAGATATGTCCCTCCAAGTCTCCCTACCTGGCACTTATATTAGAATTCTCTTGGAAAAGCTGTCAGTGGAGGGAGAATTAACCTCTCTCTCCATTCACTATACAGGCTACAGTATAGGAGGACACATTCAGCAGATTCTACTTCTACAGCTTCATACAAATATATCCATTCATTAACTGGGGTTCTTATTGAATTGTCCATGTAACATGGCAGCCAACTGAAGTATGCAAGAATAAGAATGTAAGAAAAGCCTGTTGGATCAGGCTAAAAGGCCCTCTACTCCGGCATCCTGTTCTCACATTGGCCAACCAGATACTGGTGGGAAACTCACAAGCAGGATTTGAGCACAACAGCACTCTCCCCTGCTGTGGTTTCAAGCAAATGGCATTCAGAAGCATTTCTGCTTTCTGCTTTCAGCTGCGGAGCAGCCATCGATAGCCTTCTCCTCCATGAATTTGTTTGATCCTGTGTTACTGCCATCTTAGTTGGTGGACACCATTGCCTCCTTCAGGAAGAAGTTCCACAGTTTAGGTCAACAGTCAGTTTCATTGGATATCCATGAATTCTAGGGTTGGAGATACATCCATTTCTGCCTCTGTGGTGTTAATATGATGCCCCATTCATTCAAGTGAGTCCTCTCTTGAGGTTGTGTTTATCAAACAATGATTGTGCATGTAGCCCTATGTAGTGGCTGCATTTTAATCCTCTTTCTTTCTTTCTTTCTTTCTTTCTTTCTTTCTTTCTTTCTTTCTTTCTACTGTTGAGTTTCCTCTCTCTTAATCTGCAACAGTCTGCAGGGAAGAAGGAACAGCTGTGCAGAAAGACGAGAACTTCAAAAAACCCTTTTTGCTGCCTGTTGCAAAGAGATTATTATTTTTTGGTTTAGCGCCTTTTCCCCAAGAGTTGCAAAGATCACACAGAGAAGTTACCAAAAATAACAGCTGTCTGTCTCTGTCTGTCTCAGAGGTGCACTTCTAAGTCAAGAAGAATGTTGTCCTCTACCCCACAGATTATGATAACACATTATGTCAAATTAGGACTCCTTATGGACCATCCTTCAGCATGAAGCAAGTAGGCCACAAAGCAAGGCAAACAAACATATGAAAACAATTTTATTCCTCATCCTCATCCGGGGTGGTTTGGAGCTGGCTGTAATAATGGTATGACTGAGAGACATGGCAAGGGATGGGGTGACTAGATAAATGTCCATATTCAAAGCATGGCTTTGAGAGAAGGCACTTACCAATCTAGGCATCACAGCAAACTGTGGTTTGCCCACAACTAAGTTCTACACAGTGCACCCACTGAAATGAATGGACCCAAGTTAGTGGCACCCATCAATTTCAATGGGCCTGCTTTGAGGAGAACTAACATTGGATACCACAAAAAGTGCTTAAAATAAACAAAACTGTAAATTAATTGTCTAAAAAATATGTATATTATTTCCTCCTTTTAAAAATAGCTTAATAAGCCAGGTTCTCCCCCCACCCCTTATGGTCTGTCTGTTTATGGCAAAGGAAACCCCATGTGGAACAATCCCAAAGCAATGGCAAGAAAATCTGTCTTTATTAGTTGAAAGAAAAGGAAAGAAAATGTTGGCTACAGGAAGCACAAGTTCTTTCTGTTTCTAATTGTAACACGATGACAAAGTGCAATTGCGTACCCTATACAAAGCAAGCAAGCAAACAACCAATAAATAATTAGAGGAAGAAATGGTCACACCACCAATATAAACCCAGACATCCATTGCACAATTTCTGACCTGGAAAATCATACCCTGAGTATTAGGTTGCAAATTACCCAGCACAGTGAAGAAAGTGCCCTCTGCGCAAGCTCAGAGGTAAGATGTTATTACATGGCAAGCTCTTGCTGCTTTGAATGGGCTTCAGCCCATTTTTGTCCAATAAATTTCACATGAATTTGGCATCACCCCGAAGCATCTTCAGTTTTCAGGCATCCTCCCTCAGAATACTAGATCTGGAACTGAATGGCCAAAGGCTCAGGACAGACACATGATGCACTCAGGCAAGTAGTTAAAAAATGGTGTATGCTGCAAGAAGATGTGGTGATGGTTACAAACTCAGACAGATTTTTAAAAGGATGGGACGAATTCATAGAGGAGGGTAAAGGCTATTGATGAATACTATGTTCTAGCTCAGTTGGTTAGAGAGTGGTGCTGATAATGCCAAGGTTGCAGGTTTGATCCCTGTATGGGGCAGCTGAATATTCCTACATTGCAGGGGGTTGGACTAGATGTCCTCAGGGTCCCTTCCAGCTCTGTGATTCTATGAATCTACCTCCAGGTCTCTGGATGCCAGCTGCCAGGAATTGCCTGTGGGGAGAATTGCTGTTGCACTCTGATCTTATTTGTGGGCTTTCCTTGCGAGAACAGGAGGTTGGGCTAGATGGGCGCCCTTTGGCCTGATCCAGCAGCCCATCTCTTCTTATCTTCTAATGGTGCCCCTGTGCAGAGCAAGATCCTGCTCTAAATAGACCTGAGGTCTGATTCAACAGGGCTGTATGTATGTTCTCATTTACAACTACAAGGTTTTTCCTTCCTTTCTTTTTCTTTCTACAAAGACATATAAATTATCCAGCCTTCTCTGGATCTGCCTGTGGCTGGTGGAGTAAGCTGGTGGGGGTGGACTAAATGGTATTCTGCTAACCAGACATTGCCTAATTGGCTGTCTCCCAGGGCTGCTTGTTGCTGCTGTAACTGCTTTATTTAATGTTCAGAAGACCCTGTGCTAACTTGCTGTGCACATTTCCTTGTTGGGGCCTCAAAGGCTTCCACATCAAACAGCCAGCCCGGGCGCAGGAAAAACCAGCCTTCAGGAAAACAGCATCTCGTGCAATGTCTGGCGCAACCTTCCTTGAGGAGAGTTGAAAGGTATGGGAAGCACTGACCCATTTCGGAAACCGAGGGTGGTCCATCTTTGAAGGTCAAACGAGGTGGGGGCTCTCGGATAGAAAAGAATAGTGCATAAATTCTTGGGGAAGATCTCTTCCCTGTAATCCGGCTCTGTCCATGTTATCTGGAAAGATTTGCCCACTAAAACATCATATTTTAAAACAACAACAACAACATTGTTTTAGGTTTCTCGCCATCCTGGCCACAAGAGAGCTATCCGAATGCAATGTCTTCAAAATGGCAAAAGAAGTAGTGAGCGTTTTTCAAGGACTTTGATTCAGAACGAGCTGGTCATTCGTTCTGTCTTTTATTATCTTACAATCTGAATGAATTTAATTAATGTATTAATTAATTACATTTATACCCACCTCGCTTCCTCCAAAAGGAGCACAGGGCAACAAACTCTAAAGGATACAGCAGTTGCTGTTTTTCAAACAACTTTAAAACAACTTATTGTACAGCACCATATCTTTGCATATGAATGAGCTGGCTTGTAAACGTTCTTATAAATAAATAAAAAATAGCAAGACAAATAGAAGCTAAGGTCCTTTCTCGGTTAAAGAAAGCTTAGCCTGCAATTTTATGATACCTGGGAAGGGCCCATAGAAAGCATCTGCAGGCAGGGAGCATTTACAGAGCAAGGTCTGCAGTAATAAAGGCTCCCCAGGGTCGGACTGGCCCAAATTTGGTGCCTCCACAGTCTGCCCCAGCCCTAGCACCTAGCACTGTGCTGGGCTTTGGGAAGGAGATCCAAGGGCTCCTGCAGGGTTCTGAAGGCCTCCTAGCTCCTTCCCAAAGCTGAGCAAGTGCAAACTAGGCTTTGAGAAGGAGGTGGGAGCAATGCCGGATTTACGTATAAGCTAAACAAGCTATAGCTTAGGGCCCCACTCTCTTGGGGGCCCCAAAAAAATTTAAAGGGAAAAAAACACCTGGATGTACATTTCCAAAATATAAGATAAAAAAACAAATAAAATAAAACCTACATACAGCAACAGTGATTTGTGTTGTGTAGGCTCCTATGATGTAAGGAATGGGCCCCGCCTGCTGGCCTGCTCACTGGTTTGCTCATTTCTATATACAGTGGTACCTTGGTTCTCAAACTTAAGCCGTTCTGGAAATCTGTTCCAAAACCAAAGCGTTCCAAAACCGAGGCATGCTTTCCCATAGAAAGAAATGCAAAATGGATTAATCCGTTCTAGACTTTTAAAAACAACCCATAAAACAGCAAATTAACAATGAATCATGATAAAATTATACAGTTGAATGGGTATTGGGTAGATGCATTAATATAATTAGTCCTGTTAAATAATTTTTTGATGTACAGGTGTGTATAGTATTGGTATTATTTATGAATGTGACATATTACTAGAAATACCCTCTTTTACACTTACCGTACTAAGTGTAACAGGATACAAAGGTCTGCTGTCCCAATGAACAGTGTGGACTACAATGCTGATCTTGATATTATATTTTAAAAATGCATTGTATAAACTACAGTTGCATTGTACAGGTTATAACATTTAATTTCATATGAGTAAAGCTATTTATGATTATGAGTCATTTGCATCACGTATTTGCACCTATCCTTATTTCATTTTATAGCAAGTTTCTAGAGACTAGATGATTAGTCTTTGTAAATTGTGTTCCTAAAGGAACTTTTGTTCCTGCCCAATGTGTTTGCAGTATTAAGTTTATGAATGAAAAATCATTTCAAGTTAGAGCTGAATAATTATTTCACTATGAATATACTTCTTAATTGTATTTCACTATGAATATACTTCTTCTTAATTGTATTTCAGTTCAACAATGACTTTGATAAAATACATCTTTTGTGATGTGCAAATGGCTTGAGATACTTATGAGGTCCATCAATTACCATAGAGGATATATTCAACACAAAAAAACAGAGACAATTTGTTGTTGACAAAGGACAGCTGGACATATAAAGGGCCTTCAGTAGCTTAGGGCCTCATCAAACCTAAATCCGGCCCTGTGCACTGCCTCACCTCTTCCTCCCAAGAGTCCCAGGGCAGGTGAGTTTCTGACGGTGGGCAACTCCAGAGTTGTCTGGCTCCTTGCCCCAGCTTGGGTGGCAGCGCTTTGGGGGCGTGTGGTTGGTTCCGGACGTTGGGGGTCCTCAAGGAGGAAGACCTTTGTGGCTTCCCGAGGAGGGAAGGGCTGTTTGGCAGGGCTGGAGCAGCCACTTGGCTGGCGAGGGGGGCAAGAGGGGCATATTGCAGTCAGGGCTGGCAGGACTGAATGAGATGAATCTGAGGTTTGACTTGCTACAAGGCAGCCTCCTCTGGCCCCCTGTCCAGTTCCCTCGGCCCTGGGAGAAGCTTGCATTCTTTTGCAGGCTGCAATTTTAAGAGAAGCAAATAAACTAAAATATGTTTCAAAATTGCTTGCCCACAAGCAGCATTTAAATCCTCCTCTTCAGCTTCATGTTAAGAGACAAAGCAAAACAAAAGTTGATATTTATGGGTGAATTTTGGCAGTATTTAATTATTATCACCATCATCATTTCACAAAGCCATTGCAAAAGAACGAGAGTGCAGGCATTCTGGGTGGCATTCCTAGAGAGGTCAATGGATCTTTGTAGAAGGTGACATTAAAGTGCAGCAGGTATTGTTCTAAAGAGGCACAAAGAGCAAAAAAAGGTCATACAATCATAATATTGTAATACCGTATTGACCCAAATCTAAGACGCATCTGCAAATAAGCCACACCTTTAAAATTGAAGGCTTATTTATGGGCGTGGCGCGCCTCCCGGTACTACCACCACCCAAGCCCACGACGCCTGAGCCCCTTTCCCCATTCAGAGCAGTAGTGTTGGGAGGCATGCGTGCAGTGCTTCGTTCCAAATATAGGCCACACTTTAACTTTTCACAGCCGGAATTTGGAAAACAAAGTGTAGCTTATATTTGGGCCAATATGATATCAAGCAATCATATCATTCCACAAGCGATCATGATATAGGCATCATGAAATCATGAAATCATGAAACCATGAAACCATGAATTCATGACATCATGAATTCATGAATTCATGAATTCATGACATCATGAAATCATGAATTCACGAATTCACGAAACCATGAAATCATGAATTCATGAGATCATGAATTCATGAATTCATGAAATGAAATCATGATTTCATGATTTCATGATATCAAAGTGTGAGATCAAGATATCATGATTTCATGATTGTGTGTCGTCACAATTCATGAAATTGTGATTCCGTGGCATCGTGGTGTGAAATCGTGGTATGCTTTCATGATTGTATGATATCAGCAATTGTATGATATCATGATTTCATGATATCAAATCACAAAATCATGATATCATGCAATTGTGATATATGGGGGGGGTGTTACGGGAGAGGTACCGTATTGGCCCAAATACAGTGGTACCTCAGGATAAGTACTTAATTCGTTCCGGAGGTCCATTCTTAACCTGAAACTGTTCTTAACCTGAAGCACCACTTTAGCTAATGGGGCCTCTTGCCACCGCGCAATTTCTGTTCTCATCCTGAAGCAAAGTTCTTAACCCGAGGTACTATTTCTGGGTTAGCAGAGTCTGTAACCTGAAGTGTATGTAACCTGAAGCGTATGTAACCTGAGGTTCCATTGTAATGCAAAATGGATTAATCTGTTCCAGACCTTTAAAAACAACCCCTAAAACAGCATATTCTTCTTAATTGTATTTCACTATTAGTATACTTATTAACTGTATTTCAGTTCAACAATGACTTTGATAAAATACATATTTTGTTATGTGCAAATGGCTTTAGATACCTATTAGGTCCATCAATTACCATATAGCATATATTCAACACAAAAACCAGCGACAATATGTTGTTGACAAAGGACAGCTGGACATATAAAGGCCCCCATTACCTTCAGTAGCTTAGGGCCTCATCAAACTGAAATCTGGCCCTGGGTGGAAGGACTGTCAGAATCCTTACGCCTCCTTCCCATAGCAGAGTAAGTGCTTACTGGGCTCCCTCTCTACTCGGTGCCCAGTGCATGAGGGACCAATTGCACTGCCCTAAAACTGCCTCTGAGACTCGCTCCCTAACAAAGGCCAGACTGAAACACAGGGGTCCCCTATGGAATGCTCTCAGCGATTGCTGTGGAGCATAATGGATCAGGCTGTCCTTAAGGTACTACAGGCCCAAGTTGTTCAGGGCTTTGCTTATTAAAGGGGATGAGTTCCTGCAAAGATAGGAAGCTGCCTTACATTGAGCAAGACTCACTGGTCCATCTTGCTTGGCGTTGCCTGCAGTGACTGGCAGAAGCTCTTCTTGGTTTCAGGCAGGGGAAGTGTTATGTACTGAGTTGAATAGGATCCAAAATGCAGCAGTCTGATTGGTCCTAGAACAATGCAGCAGTATGATTGGTCCGCGGAGCCACCCAATCCAGCTCCAGGTGGAAGTGAATCCACAACCTTATTGGCCTACAGAAGAATCCCAGAATTAGCCAATCATGTGCAGCCCATTGTGTAAATAACGTATATAAAGCAGATATTTTGGGGGAACATTAATTTTCCTCCTCACCACTATGAGCTGAATAAAGAGCATGAAATCCACTCTCGACTCTGAGTATATTTCACTGACGACGAAGGTGGGATCCCGCTGAGCTGACAGCCACACACAGCACCGCAGCACCGCCACCTGCCGCACCGCTGCCTCACACCGTGTATCCAGGCTTCAGCTCCAGGACCCAAGGAACTCAGAATGGCAACCGACAGCAGCTTCTCGCCGTTCAACCCAGCATCTGGAGACTGGGAAGCGTACGCCTCCCGCTTCACCTTCCTCCTAGAAGCCAAAGGGGTCACCCATGAAGAAGACACCAAGAAGAGGGCGATATTCTTCAGCGTCTGCAGAGAGGACACGTTCGAAATCGCCCGGGCTCTCCTTGCGCCTGAAGAGGAAGTTCCCAGCCCCACCTGGAGATGCTGCCGGGTCTTGAATCTGGGACCTCCTGCACGCAAAGTAGATCCTCTGCCACTGAACTACACCCTTTTGCCAGGCCCAGCTGAGAGAGCACAGCTATGTCTGGGAATGTCCCCTGACTGTTGTCTGGGAAGCTGTTTTCATTCAGAGGCTTTAATAAGGAGCTAGATGGCCTGATGGCCTGTCCTACTGAGACAGCTCCCTATCTTCATAAACCGTGTATATAATTGTGTGCGTGTGGAGGATAGAGAGCTACAGCAGAAGCAAGTTAAAACTCTTTTTTGTCTGTGTTTGGGTTCTGAATTTGGACAGAAGCCGAATGCCACACAGTCTGGCAAGGTCTGCCTTTGAGCAGATGGAAATCCTATATGAGGCTGGTGATTCACTGTACTAAAAAAGAAAGCGGGGAAAGAAGAGGAGAAGAAAGAGGAGAAGTGGGGGGGGGGAGAGAGAAACAGCAACATGCCTGTTAGTCAATGTGCAAAAAGTGACAAAGTTGGGAGGCGGAACGTTTCCAAGTGAAGCAGGTAGTGCTGCTCGAGTCTTGAGTGATGACCAGATGCCAAGGAGGATAGCAGAGCTCCTGCAGATTCCGTAGCTGTTTGGAAGATGGAATTTTAGCAGACGCTACTTGTCAAGGAAAAATCTTCACTTGCTAAGATTCTGCCCCAGCACAGATGCTTAAAAGTGCAGGAAAACACAGGGCTCTGCTGGATTAGGACAGTGGCCCATCTAGTCCAGCATCCTTATCCAACCAAATGCCCCAAAGGGAAGCCCGCGAGCAGGATCTGAGCATAAGAGCACTCTGCCCAGCTCTGACTTCCAGCAACTGGTACTCATATACAGGCTGCTCCGACCGCGGAGGTAGTGCATTAGAAGAGCCTTGTTTGGATCAGGCCATTGGCACATCTTGCTTGGTCATGTCATGTCTGCAGTGGCTGGCAATAGTCTTCCAAGGCTTCAGGCAAGGGCCTCTCCCAGCTTTACTTGGAGATGCCAATGAGGATTGAACCTGAGACCTTCTGCATGGCAAAGCAGATGCTCTGTCACTAATCTGCTGCCTGGAGATGCGAGGAATCAAACCTAAGTATATCTGCCTGCAGAGCAGATGTTCTGCCACTGGGCTATGGCACTGTCCTGAATTCTCCAATGTTCAGCTTCACCAGATGCTCCAAGAGACAGAACAACTTCTCTTTATCTATTTCCTGCATGTCCATGCACTTCCATCAGGAGACTTCTTTGAGTATCCTTGTTGGTAGCAGACAACTTTGTGTGTGTACGTGTGTGTGTGTGTGTGTGTGTGCGCCCGCCGCCCGCGCGCCCGCCCGCATACATGTGTTCTTCTTGAGGAGAAACAGGGCACAGAGCTGGCTCCAGAAGTGTCACCTGCTGGATCGCTTCCTACCTTGCAATTGCAGGCTCTAGTTCAATTTTGTTTTTCAGTTTACTTGTGTGCTACTCTGCCATGGTAGACTGTGCTCAAAGCAGCTCACAATGACATTGGGGAAGTTAACATAGCAACATAATCGAGATTATTCCCTAACAACTGCAAAAAAGCAAAAAGCAAAGATTAATGCAACTATTAAAAGGCCAAAGAAGCGTCTCCTATTAAGGCACACCAAGATTAGACAATCCACAAATCACGTTAAGGCATAGCAGTAGAAATACAAAAACATCAGTGTAAAATAGGAGGTAAAACGGTTCAGCTTAGGGGAGCACAGCAGGGGCTCAGTGGTAGAGAATCCATTTTGCAAGCAGAAAGCCCCTGGTTCAGTACCCAGTGGCATCTCCAGATAGGACTGGGAATGTCCCCTGAAACACTAGGAGAGCCCCTGCCAGTCAGTGTAGACAATACTGAACTATATAAAACAATGGTCTCGCTCAATATAAGGCAGCTTCCTAGGTCCCATCAGAATTAAACATTGTCTCTGGCAACAACCCCTGGATCAAGCCCCCACTCTCCCCTCTTGTAAGCAGACTCCAATTGGCTCCAATGATTTTGTCTATATAGGTGTGTGGGTGGATGTGTATGGACGTGTATAATATCTGTGTATGCATGAGAGAGTGGGGTGGCACCACCCACCACTGCAATGCAGCCCCCTGCAAAGGCTAGCTGCAGGAGAATGCATCTGCCTGAAAAAAAAGAAGTTCCATCACCACCTTGATTCAAAGGTGAATGAATGCAGCTGTCTTTCCAAACTTCGTGTCAAAATATTAAGACAACCAATGCGTTGAGCTCTGCACCTTGCCAAAGTAACTCATTTGCTGCCTGACAGCTGTCTGTGATCCTGAAGACCCTGTGGTGTAGTGGTTAAGAGCGGTATAGACTCGTAATCTGGCGAACCGGGTTCGATTCCCCACTCCTCCACATGCAGCTGCTGGGTGACCTTGGGCTAGTCACACTTCCCTGAAGTCTCTTAGCCTCACTTACCTCACAGAGTGTTTGTTGTGGGGGAGGAAGGGAAAGGAAAATGTTAGCCGCTTTGAGACTCCTTGTTGTTGTTTAGTTGTTTAGTCGTGTCCAACTCTTCGTGACCCCATGGACCAGAGCATGCCAGGCACTCATAAAAACCTGCGACTTCTGGAACATTCTTGTGAGCTGTTGGCCTAGTGCAAGCCTAATAGATTTTGGCACAGGGCCCTTCAAGGATCAGTGCCTCCATGACAATACCAGCTTGTGACAGCAAGAAATATTGGGTCTGGGGTGGGTGGGTGTCAGAATCCACAAGAACCCAGGGAAGATAGGAAGGCCTTAGCACAAGGCTCTTCTGCTGCCAGTCAGCAGTTCTTCAAACCTCAGCAGGCTAATAATGTGCATATAATCGATCTAGCTTTTTACAGAGAGTCATTTCCCACCACTGCCACCCCCTTCCCTTTACAGATCCTCCCATCCTTCTCTGACGCATTGCGCTTTTTAATCCATCCAGGTCACCACTTCCTCATCTCGGGCCAGCCACAGGGTCATTGCTAACAATATGCTAATGAGGACAGGCCAATCAATCCCACCCTTAATCAGGCAATCAATCAACACTGCAGGTGTTTCTGATCTCAGCCAACGAGGAGGAATGGTGGTGTGTTTTAATGCAAGCTGTGCTTTTGAACTGTGGTTGACGTGGTTGCGCTGTGGGCTCAGGGAGGCAGCCTGGGAAATGGGAGGGAAGCTGGGAGAGGGAAGGATCTTTTGAACTGAAGTGTTGATTCTAGCACCTGTTGACAAATCAAAGGCCTTCATCATGAATACAGCGTTGTGGCCAAGTCCTTAGATCTCTCAAATGATGACTCGGAAGAAGAGCCCGGCTGGTGGATCAGGCCAAAGGCCCATCTAATCCAGCATCTAGTTCTCTCAGAGGTCAGACAGATGACCATTACAAGAAGCCCACAAGCAGGACATGGCCTTAATGGCACTCTCTCTTCCTGAAGTTTTCAGTAACTGGTACTCAGAGGCAACCAGCCTCCAACACTGGAAGTAGAATGCAGTCGTACCTCGGAAGCCAAACAGAATCTGTTCCGGAAGTCCATTCGACTTCCAAAATGTTTGACTTCCAAGGCATGGCTTCCGATTGGCTACAGGAGCTTCCTACAGCCAATCGGAAGCCGTGGAAGCCCTGCTGGATGTTTGACTTCCAAAAGAACGTTCGAAAACTGGAACACTCACTTTTGGGTTTGTGGCATTCGGGAGCCAAAACGTTCGACTGCTAAGGTGTTTGTCAACCAAGGTAGGACTGTATAGCCATTGTGCCTTGTAGCCAATTGCTAGCCTTACCATCCACAAATTTGTCTAATCACCTTTTGAACCCACCCAAGTTGGTGGCCATCACTGCTTCTTGTGGGAGTTTATAAAATTATGCAAGGCATGGAGAAAATGCAGAGAGAAGACTTTTGCTTCTTCTCTCAACACTAGACTTCATGGATATTCAGTTAACCAGAATGCTGGAAGATTTGGGGCAGATAAAAGTATGGAACTCACTCCCATATGAAGCAACGAACTTGGTCCCAACTTTTCCCCAACAGTTGTCATGCACCTCCTGCCAAGCTTTTAAAGATGAGATGGTGTGAGCTTACCTGGGAGACTCCCTCACCAAACACGTGCTTCATTGGGGTGTGTCTGGTCACATCTATGGGGCAGTGTTAGAAATTAGGAAGACATCAATCAGGTGTGCTTTGTGACTGGTGTGGGTCAAACTGTGACCACATGGAGGTCTCTGGATGCCAGGTTGGTACCTGAGATCTCCACCTGGCTGGCTCCACCAGCTTTCCTAAGCTTATTTATTGCATTTATATCCCACCCTTTTGTCCAAGGAGCACATGGTTCACCAATAGTTGGCCTACTGGTCCATCAAGCTCAGTACTGTTGACACTGACTGGCAGCAGCTCTCTGGCATTTTGAATAGGAAGTTTGTCCCAGCCCTCCCTTGAAATGCCAAGGAGTGAATCTGGACCTTTTGCAAGAAAGGCAGAGGCTCTACTCCTACAGCCCTTGCCAAGAGGTGGGAAAAGGTTCTGCTGCAATAAAACAACAAAGCAATGGCACAGGTTTTAAAGTGTGGGAGTGGTGAAATTGCTGAGTGGAAGGAAGCAGAGCAGGGATATCCTTTGGATCTCAGAACCAGGGAGTGGGGTCCAGTACTCAGATACTCATTTTATACCTGGGCTAGCCATAAGGACATAAACAGAGCCCTGTTGGATCAGGCCAAAGACACATCTAGCCCCCCACAGGGCTACAGCTCCCAGAGTTCTATGCATTCTCAGCACAGAAAATGATAAACTACAACTTTCTGATTTTGTTGATAAAACTGGTAAGTTTGAATCCCAAAAAAAGCTCAAAAGAAACTGTCCTGACTTTGTAAATAATGTAATGTTATAACATTTAGCAGGGACGCAGTGTGGCGCTGTGGGTTAAACCACAGAGCCTAGGACTTGCTGATCAGAAGGTCGGCGGTTCGAATCCCCGCGATGGGGTGAGCTCCCATTGCTCGGTCCCTGCTCCTGCCAACCTAGCAGTTCAAAAGCACACCAGTGCAAGTAGATCAATAGGTACCGCTCCAGCGGGAAGGTAAACGGCGTTTCCGTGCACTGCTCTGGTTTGCCAGAAGCGGCTTAGTCATACTGGCCACATGACCTGGAAGCTGTACACCGGCTCCCTCGGCCAATAAAGCAAGATGAGCGCCGCAACCCCAGCGTTGGCCACGACTGGACCTAATGGACCTTTACCTGTCCTTAACGTATAGCTATGATTCCCCTATGAGTGTTCTGTGTGATCGTCTTCATTAATTCCAAACTTACGAAAGGTTATAAATTTATAAACCATCTTTTAATCAGTGCTAAGATTTCAGCAATGTTCTGCTTCCATGGAGTAGATAAAGAAGAGAATGAGGTTTTGTTTCTCATGATCAGGCGCAATTAAGTTTCCTAGCCCTGCACCTCTGGTTACTTTAATCCAGGCCTGCTTTCCAGTCTTAACTAATGTCCATACTTGACGGACCTGGACAGAGGGGTGACTATGTCGATTCAGTTCTCTTAACTGTTCAGTCTGAAGGTCAGCTCATCTTATTTCTGCATCAGTTTGTTATTTGGGTGGAAGGTATCCTGATATATGCTGGAAGCTGCCTAGATTAGCTGGGTACAAAATAATAATAATAATAATAATAATAATAATAATGAAGTTTGTCAGCTTTTTCATGTGCATTTCTCTGATTTTTGTAGGCACCACTGCCCCATCTACACATTTTTGCAAGCAATTTTGCATTACCATTAAGTATTATTCATATTACTATTACTATTACTACTTCTACCTCTACTCCTACTCCTACAATAATAAGAAAAACAAAAACAAATTATTGACATACCACAATGCCAAAGTAGGCTCCTAATGTAAAAACTCACTGCAAAGTCTGTAAAATATAAACACTGAAAATTAAAATACGTAATGAAACATCCCCATTAAAGTGTAAGCACCCATAGTTAAAATGCACAATAAAGCAGCCCCATTAAAACAGCACAGCAATTAAAATGTGCGTGTGTGTTGCATTCAGTATATATGCATTTTTACGAATGCTTCCTCCCTGAATAGACTTATTTCTGTACTCATTTTTTTCTTCACTTGGAAAGCTGTAGGGCAAAAATCCAAAGGGCAAATTTTGAAGGATAGCAGCTTTTCTCTCCACATACAGTTCTGGAGAGTGTGGATTAGGTATGTTCACAAAATGAATCAAATTTTCTCCCAGTTCCCTGAAGACTGGACTCCTGATAATATAAGTGCATCTTCCCCACCCACAGGCTGAAAATGTTTCCTGATAAATTTGTGCAAAAAAACAAACCACCGCCTTTTTTATATATAGGATTGCTGGTACCACTGGTCTTTGAAAATTGCATTGCCTATCAGAGACAATTTGATATGAGAGGCCTTGTGACTTCCCCTCGTTAGCTGATTTAATTGCACTGAAGGCCAAGTGTTAATCAGGCTGTGGATAAGGGAGTTCTTGGCCTTCGCAGAAATGGCTGAGGATGCATGTCCCTGGTGGGAGTTTAATTAAAAGTCAGGCCCTACCATGAGGCAATCTGAGGCAGCCACCCTAATCAATGGATTTATGGCACCATTAAAGGTTGCAGAGTGGGAGCAAGACATCCACTGATCAGTTTTCCCTCACTGACCCCCAGTGAAATGAACAGAAGCCTCTTTCTCCCTGATGTGTAGTTACTACAAGTGGGGGCTCTGTAAAAACCAGTCCTCTGGTTTCTCAAAGGTTTTCTTCCTCTGCTTCTTCTTCCTCTTCCTCATCCTCTTCTTCTTGTTGTTGTTTTAAGGCTTCAGTTGTCCTGCTGCATTCTCAGGAGACTAGAATATCAGGGAGCGTAGGGTTCTCAACTTTGTGAGGTGACAGAATAAAATGGGAAGCTACCTTGTTCCATCTAGCGCAGTACTGTGTACATTGATGTTCCCATAGTCCAAGAGCACTTTCCAGAATTGGTATGACAGAGTGTGGGAAATGACACTATAGAGCCATGAGAGGTGAAACTGACATAGTTAAAGTCCTTAAGGACTGGCTTCCTTTTATTTCGTTCATTAATTCTTACCCAGAGGACCCCTGACCACGCACTATTCAGAATTCCCTGCCAGTTGAGATCAGGTAGGGACCCTGCACTGTATTTTTGTCAGATGCCTACTAACAAGCCTATCCAGGTATTTGGAACATTGACACATGATTTAATCTCTTTTTCACTTTTTTTGAACATTTACAATTATTGTTGTTAACTCTTCTCATTGACAATTTCATTATACGTTTTTTGTAAACTGCTTTCGGGTTTCATTTTGACAATTGAGCAGTATATAATTATTATGGAAAAAAATTAAAAACCACTTTTTGGACAGGTTTAGTGTCTTGATTCTTGACATATTATCGCTTTCATTAATACAAAATTAATTTTCGAATATGGATTGCATCTGTCTTAGTGTATTGCAGCTAATTACAGGTGCAGCCTTTTGTTTGGCCTCCTTTTTTTAAACTGACGCAACAAGCCCCTCTTGCCTGATAAAAACTAGCAGATGACACATTCCAAGCCAAACAAAGGCTCTCAAGGAGGGTGCTGAGAAGGGCTGGGCACGGGGCCAAGGGAGAGCTCAGAGGGCCAGGTAGAATGAACGTAGGGCCACATTTGCTCCTGGTGCCTGAGGGTCCCACCTTGCCATAGCAGATGAGCTATAGGCACCCACTCCACATGAGTCAAATGAATAACTCTCATTTGTTCTTTCCTTGTTTCACTTCTGCACAGTAAGCATTTTCCGAAGCCAGGGAGGGCATGCATATATATTACAAGCACACAGGCTCGTCAGAAGGTTTATGGGCAGGAATTACTCATAAGCCTTCAGGACGAATCTGTTGAGCTGTAGCCTGGAGGTGTAAGGTGGTGGGGAGAGCAGAGAGGCAGGGGGAGGAAGGAGACAGTGGAGAAATCTTCAAATCAGGAGCAGCTGGAGCAGCTGGGTTGCAAATCCTGATGGGGTAGGTTTTGGCCGGCAGTGTTTTCCAGTGGAAGCACCCAGAATCTAAGGAGATGCAAGAGGCAAAAGGAGACCACAAGGCGCTTTTGGGGGGGGGGGAGAGAAAGACGTAAAAAGTTTGGTTAGGCCACCAGACAAAATGTTCTTAAGTGGCGAGGCAGCCAAACTGAGTCAGAGAGGGTAAGAACAGAAGGTCCTGGGTTCATTCCCAACTGGCATCTCCAGGTAAGGCTGGGAAAGACCCCTGCTCAAAATCCCAGAGAGTCACTGCCAGTCAGTGTAGACAGCACTGAGCTACATGGACCACAATGGTCATACTTGGGCTTCCTGTGCTCCTATATCAATCAGCACTTTATTCATAGGAACTAGAATCTTAATTCCTTTTTAGGCGGAGGGTCACAGCTCAATGGCAGAGCCCCTGCTTTTGTTTTTTTTTTTTATAAAATATTTATTAGGGTTTTTTATAAAAGAAATACAAAGATAATAAACAGCATTGCTTTGTTTTAACAAAATTTCATAACTTCTTTGGACTTCCTCACGTCTCCCGCTCCCACTTACATCGTTAATAAATTTTTTCAAGCAAATTATCATCTTATTTGCAAATTTATAACCACTCAATTCAATATAGTGTAACAATTCTCCAACAAATTTTTGTTTCTCTTAATCTCATTTATCGTCAATTTCCGATCCAATTTAGTGATGGCCAATTATTTATAACCAAGCATCCTTATTAACATTCCTCTAAATCACAATATTTTTGTAGATAAATCTTAAATTTCTTCCAATCTTCTTCAATCCTTTCTTCTCCCAGGTCTCGAATTCTGCCAGTCATCTCCGCCAGTTGCATATAGTCCATCAGCTGCATCTGCCATTCTTCCAGTGTGGGTAGATCTTGAGTTTTCCAGTTCTTAGCGATGAGTATCCTTGCTGCCGTTGTTGCATACATAAAGAATGTTCTATCCTTCTTTAACACCTTCTGACCGACAATACCCAGAAGGAAGGCCTCTGGTTTCTTAGTGAAGGTATATTTAAATACCTTTTTCAGCTCATTATATATCATTTCCCAGAAGACCTTCACTTTAGGGCAGGTCCACCAGAGGTGAAAGAATGTTCCTTCATTTTCTTTACATTTCCAACATTTATTATCAGACAAATGGTATATTTTGGCAAGTTTAACTGGGGTCATGTACCATCTGTATATCATTTTCATTACATTTTCCTTTAAAGCATTACATGCAGTAAAGTTCAACCCAGTGGTCCACAACCTTTCCCAGTCCTCAAACATAATGTTATGCCCAATATCCTGTGCCCATTTTATCATAGCCGATTTAACCATTTCGTCTTGTGTATTCCATTTCAACAGCAAGTTATACATTCTTGAAAGTACCTTAGCCTTAGGTTCTAACAGCTCTGTTTCCAACTTCGATTTCTCCACCTGGAACCCTAACTTTTTGTCATTTTTAAACACTTCTTTAATCTGAGCGTAATGTAACCAGTCTCGCACTTTATCCTTCATTTTCTCCAAACTCTGCAATTTCCAATTATTTCCATCTTTTTCTAATATTTCCCAATATTTTGGCCAGTCGGCTTCCATATTGGGTCTTTTTCAGGCCTTAGCTTCCAGAGGTGAAAGCCACCTTGGAGTTTTATTTTCCAATAAGTCTTTGTATTTTGTCCAGACATTAAATACTGCTTTTCTGACAATATGGTTCTTAAAGGCCTTATTGATCTTAACTTTGTCATACCATAAGTATGCATGCCAACCAAAAGCATTGTTAAAACCTTCCAAATCCAGCACGTCAGTGTCTTCGAGAAGTAGCCAGTCTTTTAGCCAGCAGAAGGCTGCGGCTTCATAGTACAACCTTAAGTCTGGCAGGGCAAAGCCCCCTCTTTCTTTCGCATCGGTTAATATCTTAAACTTAATTCTGGGCTTTTTGCCCTGCCAGACAAATTTGGAAATATCTCTCTGCCACTTCCGGAAGCACTCCGTTTTGTCCACAATTTGCAACGTTTGGAACAAAAATAGCATCTTTGGCAATACATTCATCTTAATAGCTGCAATTCGGCCTAACAAAGAAAGCTTCAATTTTGTCCAACTGTCCAAGTCTCTCTTGATTTCAGACCAGCATTTTTCATAATTATCCTTAAATAGACTCAGATTTTTTGCTGTTATATTTACCCCTAGGTACTTTACCTTTTTGACCAATGATAATTCTGTTTCTCTCTGAAACCGTTCTGACTCTGTATCTGTCAAATTTTTTCCCAACACCTTTGTTTTCTGTTTATTTAGCTTAAATCCCGCCACCCGACCAAAATCATGAATCAATTGTAATACTCTTTTCGTACTAGATTCTGGCTCCTGCAATGTCAAAACTAGGTCATCTGCAAAGGCTTTACAGAGCCCCTGCTTTTGAAGGCCCTGGGCTCCATCCCCATCATCTCCAGGTGGGGCTGGGATGGTTTCCTGCCTGAAACCCTGGAGAGCCTCTGCCAGTCTAGATAGTAGAAGACAGCTTCTTATGTTTCTCTTAGGTCTGCTCAGGCCATTTCACATAAAGGAATACTTAAACCATGGGAATCACTGGAAGCTCTGCATTTTTATGGAAGAAAGGAAACAAGCTTGGACCACCCACTTTGCTGGTTCAGTAAAGACACTGAGGGGGAGGGCCGAAGCTGAGGGGCAGGACAACTGCTTTGAGTGCAGAAAGCCTCAGGTTCAAGTGTAGGGCCTGGGGCAGCTCAATATGTTTTGGCACCTGAGGCAAACCACAAAATGACGCTCCCCTCCCTGCCAGGGAGAGTGAAGATCAGCATCAGGAACAAGGAAGGAATAAAGATTGACAAGTATAGGGTTGTCATGTCTGGAATGCCTTATTGGGTCGAATTCCCAAAGCTCAACAGCTTTTGTGTCCAGATTTTGACCTCTTGAAATATGGCAGCCCTACCCCTGTAGCTCCTGCTGCCTGAGGTGGTCACCTCACCTTGCCTCATGGGTGAGCCAGCCCTGTATTGGATGTCTTGCCTTGAGGGGAGGGGAGAAGAAGCAGCAACAACTTTTTATAAACAAACAAGCTGCCTCTTCCATTCATTCTCTCATATATATATATATATATATATGATGCTTATTGCTGTAATCTTAGTTAAATGGCTTTATGAGGTCCACCTGAAAAGCAGCATATAAATACTGTTATTAATTAATAACCCCCCAGTGCCATCACCATATAGGGAATTTAATGGGGACAGAGAAGGCTACTTTGTAGCAGGACACACATTTATCTATTGCATTTATATCCCACATTTTTTTTTCTCCAAAGAGCTGAAGATGGTGCACATGGCTCTACCCCATCTTAATTAATCCCCACAAAAGCCTGTTAGGTTAAGCTGAGAGGCAGTGACTGGCCCAAGGCCACACCCAGTGTGCTTCATGGCTAAGTGGAGGGATTTGAACCCTGGTCTCCCCCAGATCTCTTCCACTCTAACTATTACACAGCACTGGCTGTCATTGCTCCACCCAGCTCAGTATTTTCAACACTGACTGGCAGCAGCTCTCCAGGGTTTCCGGGAAATAATCTTATCCCAGCCTTACCTGAAGATGCCATCAGGGACTGAACCTAGGACATTCAGTATGCAAAGCAGGTGCTCTACCACTGAGTTATGTAATTTTTACCCATTCTGGAAAACTCCGGTGAATCTCTGCCGGATCAGGATGGTTCCCTTGCAAAGTGGCACTCGTCCTTTTGCTTAGAAGCAGTTGACTTTCTCTAGGCCCGCAGGAGGAGAATGGGCCCTAGCCGTCTCCCTCATCACGCAACCACGCAACCGTGGTTTGCGCCTTGGGTCCATTGTTCCCGCTTCAGCTCTTCGTCTGAAATACGTGAGGCATTGTTCAGAACAATGTCAGATTTGCCAGAGGAGGGATCTCAACTCTCGAGTGACTTCATTAGCTCCAGTGCCTCTAGTCAGTTAAAGTCGCCGCGATTCATTATCTCGCAACAGACTGACTTTCCCCCCTCGCCCTCTCACACGCAGGATCCTCATTAGCCAGGAATACAGCACCAGTTAATGGTTCTATTAACTTAAACTCTTTGGACTTGTTTTTAACTTTTTGCTCTGCCAGAGGTCTCCTCTTTAACCTGATCAGGCTGCAGGTGGAGACTCTGGAAGGGAATTAAGTTGTCCTTAATTGCACAATCTAAGCCTCCCCACCCCACCCCCTCCTGCCCCATGCACACCCCATCCCCCTGTCAAGAGATTCCTCTGAAAGTTGGTTGTTTTCGGTTTGCAAGAATTATCGGAGTGATTTGCAAAATACTGTTACACAGGGGTAATGCTGTTCTAGCACTTGGGATGGAGGTCTGCAAAGCCCGTAGTGTCCTTAGGAGATATGGTCAAATAAACAGATATAAACAACCTGAGCAAAAGGTGGAAGGGTTTTCAGCATTAACATCCCAACAGATCTTGCATCCCCATTAGTCACAGTTTGGCATCCATCACAGATCAAGCATGTATCTGTGTCTCTAGCTTCCACCCTGATTCCAGCTCAGCTCATGTTCTCCTACCTAGCAGCTAGGTGGAGGAAAAGCCCATCCATTAGCCTGGAGGGCACCATCACTTAGTTGTAGCTCTTGCAACCTAGTTCAACCTTTGGGAATGCTGATGAGGACCCTTAATTGGCCAGGTAAGGTCCTGTGTCTTACAAAGACTAGTTCAGCAACTTCCTCTCTTAGATTCCAGCCTCACTGGGTACAGAACCTCAAGAATTGGAAGGGACTCAGGTCATCATCTGGACTGACCTGCCACACCCACAACAATGCTCATCCATCTTGACTGTGAAAAATATTACTGTTATGTGAGCTACTTCCCAGCCCCATGATCCTCCTAACCCTATAAAAATATCACGTGATAATCTAGCTTTACTTTTAAGGTAGCCTACCTGGCATGTTGATTTGCCTGCAATAGCAAAAGTAGCTTTTCTCCCTGCTAAAACAGGGATGGGAAGCCTGTGGCCTTCTAGATATTGCTGGACTACAACTCTCATAATTCCTGGCTAATGCTGACTGGGGCTCATGGGAAATGGAGTCCAACATCTGGAGAGAAATAGAGTCCTCATCCCGCTGCAGAATACTGTATATGTGAGGGAGTATCTGCCCACCTTGCATACTTCTTTCTCTTTTTGGCACCTTCAGAATTTCATGTGAATCTCAACCTGCTTGTCAGGGACTGGGCAGATGAAGAGCAGTGGTGGGGACCACCTACCCAGGAGCCTTCCAGAGAGGAAGAAGGGACAGATAGTCTACAAGACTAGTTTGACACAGGGCACACCCCAGAGGAAGAAGAAGAAGAGGGAAGAAGTTGGGAAATAATGGGAGATGAGGCACAGCCCGAGCAGCAGCTGACTGACACGCTGTTGCGTCTCCCAGAACCCGTCCCCTCCCCCAAAACCAGACGTTCACTGAGAATAGCAGAGCAGAGGGCTCAAAGGCAGGTGGTCCTTAACAGCAACCATATGAGAGGGGAGGAGTATGGGAAAGTATGGAGAAGGGGGGCGAGGAGCTTCATTCAGAGCAATGTTAGATACTGAAAGGTTCTTGGTTGCCTTGCCTTGGCATATGGAGTAATAATAAAAATGACTAAAAAGCCTGTGTTTTTTCTGCCTCTCTGCTTTCCTGGGCAGCACCCTGACACTGCCGTTCTGCTGCTAGTTATAAGGACTGTGCTCTTCCTTCACTAATGGAGGCAGTATCACCTCTGAATACCAGCTGCTGAGAAGCACACTCGTTGTTGTACTTGGGTTCCGCTTGCCAGCTTCCCATAAGGGACTTCTTGTTGGCCATTGTGAGAACAGAGTGCTGGACTAAATAGGCATTTGGTTTGATCCAGCAGAGCTCTTCTTATGTTTTTATATATGCTTGACTGCAATCTCAGAAACTTTTCTGTGGAGTCATTCATTACTAGGACGTCACTTCCTAGAGGGTTTGAGAAGGACTCCTTCCTCTGTATCATTATAGTCACCAGCTTCAGACTGTTCCTGTCCTAGAACTCCCATCATTCCTGACCATTGGACCTCCTGCTTGGGCTGCTGGGAGCTGAGGCCCAGTGGTATTTGGGGTGGCAAATTTCCCTACCCTGCTTTAAAACTTGTTGACAATTAACACATCTCCTCTCCCATCTAAAATTTAAAATGGTCCTCATGCACTTAACTTAGAAGGAAGAAGATAAGAACATAAGGAGAGCCTGATGAATCAGGCCAATGACCATCTAGTCTAGTATCATGTTCTCACAGTGGCCAACTAAATGCCCATGGGAAAGCCTCAAGCAAGAGCTGGGCATGAACGCTTTCTCTCCTCCTGTGATTTCCAGCAACAGGTATTCAGAGGCATCACTGCCTCCATGGCTAATAGCCTTTTCCTCTATGAATTTGTCCAATCCGCTTATAAAGCAATCCAAGTTGGTGGCTATCATTTCTTCCTGTGGGAGTGAGTTCCACAGTTTAACCATGAGCTGTGTGAAGAAGTACTTTCTTTTGTCTGTACCAAATCTTCCAATATTCAGCTAGACTGGATCTCCAGGAGTTCTGGTGTTATGAGGGAGTCAACAAAAAAAACCTTTATCCGCATTCTCCATGCCCTGCATAATCTTATAAACCTCTGTCATATCACCTCTTATTATTCTTTCTCCAAAATAGCAAAGTTCTAAGATTTGTGTGTTCCCATCCCAGATCTGAAATAACGGACTGACAAGAGGGGCAGACTTTATTTCTTTAATTCTGCCTGTTCCAGTTCCTTTCTGCAGTATTTCACACCTCAATTTTTATTCCCTGAAAAACGCTGCTTCACCTTGATCTTTTGCAGAGGTCAGGGAGAATGGTCAGGCACAAGACGAGCGTGTTAATACTCAGCATTATAACCTTTGGAGATTCCTGTCACACTCTGGCCGGGCCGGCCTTCTGGGCCAGGTTCAATCCTGGGCTGGTCGCCCAATTGCTGCTATTGAGTCTGAAAGATCAGCGAGTAATCACGGCCACTGTGCTGAAATGCATTATTCATTAGAGGCCCTCTACTTGCCCTTATCATGAAAGATCAGGGTGGGTTCCAACAATATTTAAAAGCAGATTATTATTATTTTTGTATGTTCAGGCATTAAGATTTAAAATCCCATCAGTCCTAACAAAATGAAAATCTTGGCTCTTTGAATGGCCTTATGAAATCATTCCTGTGCCTCTGGATCTGCCAAATCCTTCAGACACAGTCTGGGAAACCTCAGGCCCAGGAGATGGTTGTGGCCCTCCAGCCTTCTCTACATGGCCCTCAGAATCCTTCCCCAGCTCATGCCCCTCCCTCACCAGCCTTGCTCGGTGCTAATGTCATAGACAGTTTTGGAAAGTCCTGACCTTCGCCTGTTGGTTACTATTTCTTTGGCCACTGATCGCTTGTGTTGCTTTTGCTTGGACCTTTTACCACTTCTGCAACATCATTTGTGCAATGAATGAAAATGAATTTGCAATTGAAGGTGAAAATGGATCATCCATTTAGATAACAGTCCCTAAAAAAACAGACAGCTTCCATCATCAGAGGAATAAAGAGGTCAGAATCCTCTTTTGACTATAACGTTGCATGCATTGTTAACAAATTGTTTGTTTTAAACATTGTTATTTTATTACATCAGCTGTTTATTATTGATCACCTTTATGTCCTGTCCCTTGCCTGACATTCTCAGGACAGCAGGTGCCTGTCCCTGAGAGGTGCTGCCTGGCCCAAAGTTATCAAGTAATCTTTATGTGTGGATTTGAACCCTGATTTCCCTAGTCTAAAAGCCCAAGTCTCTCATACCTAATTCTGGACTAACACCATGGAGTACTCCAAGGATAACACCACTTGTTGAGCATCTTAACCAGCAGACAGGGTCTTCTAGTACTGGTATTTAGGATCCCCTTGGGGTGCCCTCTGGGTCAGGACTTGCTGGAGAACCCCTGTAGCTGTTGGAGGAAAAGGTGGTGGTGCTCCAGTCCTCAAGAACATCAGCACCAAAGGTCCAGGCTGAACAACAGCATCATAGCATACATCTATGCACCCAGGGTTGTTGTGCTACTCTTGAGTAAGGGGCCAGCTTGTAAGCAATCCCTGAAAGTTATTTAGTACTAGTGGCTGTGGTCAGTGTGTGGTCCAGGAGGCCTGAGGTTCTCCACTCCTGAAGTAAGATTTAACTGTCTGAGTGGAGGAATGGCAGATGAAGATGATGGACTTTTTGGAGCTGGCCGACCTGATTGGAAGAACCCGCGAACAGAAAGAGGAGGAGCATCAAGAAGAATGGACAAAATTCAAGGACTATTTAGCTAGACATTCTAACATAGAACTACTTGTAAGTACCAAATTGGCCTAGGAGTAAAATATGTTGAATTGTATAACATAATGGATTGAGAACATTATGAAAAGAAAGAAAGAAAGATGTTAATTGAATAAGTTAATTTTATTTGAAAATGGATATTGGAAAACTGCTACAATGAATTCTATGGAAACACAGTTGGGGGGATTTGAGGAAGTCATTCAACAATGATATTTAAATTGGGATTCTAACAGTTAGGATACATATTTAGTTGTTTGTCTATTTAATATTGTAATGTTTTTCTTTTGTGTTTGTTATAAATTTGGAAAACCAATAAAAAGGTTTTGAAAAAAAGTAAGATTTAAATGTCTGTCTGGTATGTATCTCTATGTGATTTTTTTTGTGTTGGGATGGAGAGGGGAAGTATAATCTTATCTGCCTCAGCCAGCAAAATGTATTGGGTCTAACACGCAAATCCCTACACTGCTCTGGCCCTTTTAATTTTATTTATATTATTGTGGCATCTGTAACTGCGCCGGTTTCGCATATCGAAGTGGGCATATATGGTGTCAGGCCATCTCTCAGGTAAACTGGCTCCAAGCTGTTAAAGGCTTTGTACACCACTGGTAATACTTTGAACTTGGCCGGTTAGCAAATCAGCAACCAGTTCAGGTCTCTGAGCACAGGTGTTATACACTGACAGGGCCTCAGTCCTGTCAGCGATCAGGCAGCAGCATTCTGTGCTAGCCTACTTTGAATTCTGCCTCACACAAAAGGCCCATTCTAGATCAACCACTGAGTGACAATTAGCTCTTTGACAACAAAGAGACTTGTGGCATTTTCAAGACTGGCAAAATTTATTAGGCATCAGCTTTTGTGAACTTCGATGGATGTGAGACACACTCAGAGACTGTATTGTTAATCTGCTGGGCGGTGTAGGGTTTAGTTTCCGGTAGATAATGTGAAAGGAATGAAGATGCCAAGAGGCGAAATCTTGAGTGGGGCCAGAATAAATGAGCCGAGTGGCTCCTTCCAACTGGGCTCAGTAGGAGCTCTCTGATGGCACAGTTGAACTCGATTAACTTTTCAAGGGTTGGGGACCTCCCGTGGCCACCGGGAAATGAAGGCGCAACTGCCCTCCCTGCCATGCTATGGACCCCCTTGCCTATTCTGGCCTTTGTTCCCTTTGTCTGACGAGGAAAAGGCTCTGTGTGTCAACAAATAGGCATTATGGAGGGCTTCTTTCCCTGCTGCTTCCTCTGAATTACCAGACAAAATAAACAAATAAATAAATAACCTCCAAAGACAGAAATCTGGAGGTCAGGCTCTGAAAAGGGGAAAAAGTAAACACAGAGACGGAGTTGAGGCAGACTTGAATTATAGAATCATACAACTGTAAGGTTTGGATGGGACCCAAAGGGTCATCTAGCCCAACCCCCTGCAGTGCAGGAATTGTGAAGAGGAGTGCTTAAGAAAGGAAATAATGCTGTGGCATTTCTCTCGTTATCTGGACAATGTGCCCTGATTTTTTTTTTAAAAAAAGTGTGGTCTGGAAGCAATTGCAAAAGCAGATGTGTTGTCTAATGGACCAGGCAGTTGAGTTAGCTTAATCACAAGGTCGTGGGTTTGAGTCCCACATCGGACAAAATATTCCTACACTGCAGGGGGTCAGACTGGATGGCCCTCGTGGTCCCTTCCAACTCTACCAATTCTATGATTCTAAGAGAGCTCTCCTCTTCTGCGGTCAGGAACCTTAAACCCAGGGGCCAAATGCAGCCCTCCAGACCTCTCTGCCAGACCTGTGGGAGTTTCTAGGCTACGCAGCTTCCTAGGTCACACCCCCTGTCCTCAGGTGACACACCTCAATCTTTACCTTCCCCAAGAGCTTTTTCTTGCCTGGGATGTGCCCTTCAGCTGTAATCATGTCTCTTGCTTGCCTGGATAGAGGACAGAGAGTGAGGGGAGGGGTATCTCTGAGTGTATGCAGAAACAAGCCTAGTGCACAAAGGTAAAGCGAGAATACATTGCTCCCCCCACTTTTGGTTCTGGCCCTGCCCACCACCATGGAAGGTTGCCCAGAAAGGAACATGGCCCTCACATGAAAGGCTCCTGCACCCACTCACAGCACACGAAGCATTGCATAAATACTAACAATGAACTCATTATTCAGGTGTGCCTCCTTAGTTATCCAAAACATCACCTTCCATCCATAAGAGGAAGGAATCAGAGAAACCTAAGGCCTATGTTAAAAAAACAGCGCCAGTTTTTTATAAAGGGATAGGGTTAGGGTTAGGCCACAGAATGCTGATTGTAGTAGGAAATGGAAAGCAGGGGACCAGGGTATGGAAGGCAGCGCTGCAGAGGAGGGCAGGGCTGTCTGGCACCCTACTCCATGATAATAAAAAAAGTTCTGGTCCCCTTTGAATTTCAGTCTTCAGGAGCACCCCCACACACACCCACTTCTTCACACACACCTTCCCCTCCCCTCCCCATTTCTGGTGTTACTGGTCCACTGTTAGCATCCAGGAAGTATGTGGGAACTTGGCAATACGGAGGGATGCTGTTTTCTTGGCTCCAGAATAAACTCTGCATGCCCGGAACTAGAGCAAGGAGAAACGAAATTGGAGATCAGAGCTGTCATGTCTTGTAACATTTCTCGTGGGGGTCACCTTTCCTTCCAGAGCATGATTTTTTAGGATTTGACTTTGGGATATTGATTTTGAATTTCCTTGTTTTTGTGTCCTGTTAATTTTCACTTGTTTCCTCTTCTTCTTCTTTCTGCAAAGCAAGCCCAGAGTCACCTTCAGCTCCTCTCTGATTTTGGATGTGGGGGAGGCAGGGAGGAGAGAACAACTCTGCCTTTGAATTTGCTGGTCATAGAAAGAGTTTTCAAAGGAACGATGGCTCTGTTGGCGATTATTTGACTAGAAAAACACCGTGGGTTGCATGCTGAACGTCTCTCTTGTAGATGATCAAGGAAGCCAGCTCAGTCTCAGAGGTGCATCGTAGTGGCTTACTCCATGGCCTTTTGCCACATTCCTAACCTTTCCTCCAAGGAACTCAAGGTGATGTATACACTTCTCTCCCCCTGCTATATTTTATCCTCAAAACAAGACTGTGGGGTAGGTCAGGCTGAGAGACAGTTGCTCAGTCACCCAAAGTCACCCTTCATGGCTCAGCAGGGATTTGAACCCTGGTCTCCCAGGTCTAGCACTCAAAGGTAGCTGTGGACCTACTTCAGGCATAGTCTCATTCTGCGACTTCCAACCAAGGTGTCACTGGGAGCTATCCAGGGTGCTGCCCACCTTTGCCTTCTCTACCTGGGCTTGTCTTCTGCTGTATTTACCCTGGCCTTGCTGGGGCCTGGTTCTGTCTCTTGGATTACAAACTTGGTGCTAGCTGAAAAGGTGATGGTGTTGAGAACCCCCTAAAAACTAGGCAAAACATATTCCGAATTGCAAAGCCGAATTTTAAATTTTGTTGAGGGAACCCATATTTCAAGATCCGAAGGGGGATTCTGATCATCTTCTTGCCACTGCGTTAATGTCCAAATCTGTCCAAACAAAGTTCATAATTCTATCGTCTTATCTTGCTGTTTCCACATCACATCTTGTTCATATATTTTCTCTTTTTTCTTTATGATCTCTTCTGATAGTCTCCTATCACACCAATAATAATCCTGTGTGAATTTTTCCGTTCCTCAAATCCTCAAATCGAGATGGTTTCCATATATCATCGCCTTCATAGATAACAGCACTCTTTCCATCATTAATTACAGAACTGTCGTTCTTAAGTCCCACTGAGGAGTTTCACCCACAATATAAAAACAGCTCTGTTTCTCTATTTCTCCTCTCAGACTTAAGTCCTCCGACAGAACTTCCCAATATGGCGACGGAATTTTTAACTGCGTCATTCCAAAGCCCTTATACGTTCCACGCTCTTCTTAAAATATGCTTTGGTTCGAAAGTTTATCTCCACACAACCTTAAATCCACAGCTTAAGTCCTTAAAATGACATTTCTGACTTGTGAGGGGGGGGGATTCTTGTTTAATCACATAAAGGAAAGAAAGGAAAGTTTCCCCCCCTCCCCCATCAGTCCCTTTGCCATACCAAGTCTTGGCATATCTTCTCATGATTTATACTTGTTCCTCCGACTCGTCTTGTTTTATCAGAGATCTCTTCTGTTAGCAGTCTTTACTCCCCCTTCTTCCTTGAGATATGTGCATTTGCTTCATCCAAATTGTTTCTTTTGAAGTTCTTGCAGCTAGTGGCGCGGATCAGAGATGGCGTCCAGGAGCGCCAAAATCCCACAGGAGGGCATTGTGCCTAGTGCCCCCATCCCCACAAATTCGGGGGTGGTATAGGGCACAGCAGGCAAGGGCAGTCCCCCACCACAATCCTGGGGGGGTAGGGAGGCTATTTACTCCCATCACAGCCTCCAATTTACCTCGTGTGGATCGGAGAGATGTTATTGTCAGCCATCTTCTGATGCGCCCCTAGTGGTCCCCTCGTGGCTCAAGTGTTTTTCTACTGTAGATTCTATCAACGGGTCAGATAATGCATAATTTGTCCCTTTACATGGCAGTTTCCTGGTTGATCTTTGGAGATCCTTTTGATATCTTCCTTGAAAGGGAGAGGGGTGGCAACATATTTGAATGTTGAGATATTTCTTAGACCTCGATTCTTCTTCTGAGGCTATGATTATAGGGTTTTTTTCTAAATATATTAGGGGCTCTGCTCACCAACCCAGAGTTTGCCAACCCTATCCCCTCACACCAACCCCACCTCCCTTTACACCTGACCAAACCCCTCTTTTTACACCTCACTCAACGCTTACAGCTCACCCCAGCCTCTTTTAAAGAAGGGTAAGAAGCTACAGAGAGCAGTTTTCTCAATAGTTTCCCCTCCCTCCATTAAACTTCACTACAGCCTATCAAAGGGATGCGGGTGACACTGTGGGTTAAACCACAGAGCCTAGGACTTGCTGATTAGAAGGTCGGTGGTTCGAATCCCCGCGACGGGGTGAGCTCCCGTTGCTCGGTCCCTGCTCCTGCCCACCTAGCAGTTCGAAAGCACGTCAAAGTGCAAGTAAATAGGTACCGCTCCAGCGGGAAGGTAAGCGGCATTTCCGTGTGCTGCTCTGGTTTGGCAGAAGCGGCTTAGTCATGCTGACCACACGACCCGGAAGCTGTACGCCGGCTCCCTCGGCCAATAAAGCGAGATGAGCACTGCAACCCCAGAGGCGGCCACGACTGGACCTAATGGTCAGGAGTCCCTCTACCTTTACCTTTACAGCCTATCAGCAGCCGCATGAACTGCAGCATGATGACATCCATTTGTTTTTATGTATATAGGAAGATATTTGGCACTTTCTTTAGTGTTTGGTTGACCATAACAAATATTTGATTGACAACTTTAAAAATTAGTTAAGAAAAACAAAATTTAAGAGGAAAATATTGAAATGGGCAGGGGGAGCCTTGGCCAGCAGCAAGGGGGTGTCTAAAGAGGTCAGGATGCCTAGACCTGGTTCTCCCCATTGACCACAGCCAGGAATCAAGGTTAATCAAAGAGAAGGATTGTTCTCGTACTGTAATACTTTGGTAGCAAGTGTCTAGATCTTTGCTATGCTTCCATGCATCAGCTGGTTACACTGAATGCAGATGTCTCTGTTTGGAATCCTTTAATAATTTAAACTTCAATTATAATGGCATGTTTATTATGTCCCATGCAATGCTGCCCTCTAGAGAAAATTGATGGTATCAAATTATAACTTGTGTTTATGGTAGGCCTATTATTGAATAAAATAGATTTAATCATGAATTGATTGATGGATGGACAAATTAAGGCTTAAAAGTTTTTGAAATGGAAAAAATGAGGTTGGAGCAAATGTTAGTCCTAATCAGAGTAGACCCATTTGTTTTAATACCCTGATGTTTTAATACCCTGATGGATTTGTTATTACACATTTTCATTACATATTTATTTTATTTATAGCTGTAAAACTGTTTTAGAGGCCATTATGGCATTTAAGTTGTGCATGAATTAATAAATAAAACAATGGACATAACTAACATGGATCCATTATTTTCAGTGGGTCTACTCTGAGCAGAACTTAAGTTGAAGACAACATAGGATTGTCTATTTTTATGGAATTTATTTTTTGTTCTTGTTTTTCTCTGTCTGAATCTGTTAGATGCCTTTGTTCTTTTGTTCTTTAAGAAAAATACATCTAAGGACATAAATGAACTAAACTTTAAACACTGCCCTTTTAAAAGAGGACATTTTGGACTGGAATAGTCTAACCACATATATTTGAAAGTATATCCATATACTTCAGTAAAGATTCTTGCCAGACAAAAACAATTTAAATGAGGTTTTAAAAATTATCAAAATGTATCAGAAATTGCGTTAAATTTATTACTTTGAAATATTTTAGGCATCTGGTTGGCCACTATTATTTATTATTTATCTCATTTATGAACAGCTTCCTGTGAGACATCTGGAAGTGAATTACAATATCTTCACATATATTGCTGGAAACCTGGGGGGGGGGGGGAGCTGTTGAACTCAGGGTGCTGTTTGCAGACTTCCCATTGCAGCATGTGATTGGTTCATAGCTGTCAACGTTTCCCTTTTTTAAAAAAGGGAAATTCCCTTATTCCGAATAGGATTCCTTGCAAGAAAAGGGAAAAGTTGACAGCTATGGGTTGGTTCTCTGTAAGAACAGGATGTTGGATGAGGTGGGTCTTTCAGCCTGATCCAGCAGGGCTATTCTTACGGTTGGAGGATGGATGGCGGCTAACAGATTGAGAATGAATCCCGACAAGACAGAAGTACTGTTTCTGGGGGACAGGAGGTGGGCAGATGTGGAGGATTCCCTGGTTCTGAATGGCGTAACTGTGCCCCTGAAGGACCAGGTGCGCAGCCTGGGAGTCATTTTGGACTCATAGCTGTCCATGGAGGCACAGGTCAAATCCGTGTCCAGGGCAGCTGTTTACCAGCTCCATCTGGTACGCAAGCTGAGACCCTATCTGCCTGCAGACTCCCTCTCCAGAGTGGTGCATGCTCTGGTTATCTCCCGCTTGGAGTACTGCAATGCGCTCTATGTGGGGCTACCTTTGAAGGTGACTCGGAAACTACAACTAATCCAGAATGCGGCAACTAGACAGGTGACTGGGAGCGGCCGCCGAGACCATATAACACCAGTCTTGAAAGACCTACATTGGCTCCCAGTACATTTCCGAGCACAATTCAAAGTGTTGGTGCTGACCTTTAAAGCCCTAAACGGCCTCGGTCCAGTATACCTGAAGGAGCGTCTCCACCCCCATCGTTCTACCTGGACACTGAGGTTCAGCACTGAGGGCTTTCTGGCGGTTCCCTCACTGCAAGAAGCCAAGTTACAGGGAACCAGGCAGAGGGCCTTTTCGGTAGTGGCGCCCTCCCTGTGGAACGCCCTCCCACCAGATGTCAAAGAGAACAACAACTAACAGACTTTTAGAAGACATCTGAAGGCAGCCCTGTTTAGGGAAGCTTTTAATGTTTGATGTATTGCAGTATTTTAATATTTTTTTGGAAGCCGCCCAGAGTGGCTGGGGAAGCCCAGCCAGATGGGCGAGGTATAAATAAATTATTATTATTATTATTATTATTATTATTATTATTATTATTATTATTATTATTATTATTATTATTTTAACAAGCTGAAAATCATCAATCACAACAGTTCCCTGGTGATGCCCCCCCGCCCTTCTTATATTCCTCCTTTGTGTGACAACTGTCAAGGTAACCCTCCTCTGTTTCCTGTTGCCAGGAGTGGACTTTGGTCTTTCAAATTTCAGCAGTGCTCAATTCACAAAGTTTCAAGTGCCCCATGGCGCCCCCTAGACTCAATGCCCGGTGTTGCAGGAGCAGTTGTGCTGCCCTAATTCTGCCTCTGCAGTTGCTGATCCTGATCATTCAGCATTCTCATATCACAGAATCATAGAGTTGGAAGGGACCCTGAGGATCATCTAGTCCAACCCCCTGCAATGCAGGAATATGCAGCTGTCACTTTCTGGGATCAGACCTGCAACCTTGGCATTATGAGCACCATGTTGTAACCAAATGAACTATCCTCTCATTCGGGTCCTCAGGTGGGTCCTTGTACTCCAGGGCAACAAGACAAACACTAAGCTGACTGCTGCATTTATTCTGGAGTCTTTAGTTGATGCATGGATTGAGTTAACAGGAATACATTATATCTATCATCTATCTATCTATCTATCTATCTATCTATCTATCATCACCTCCCTGGATTTTTATTTTTTGTACTTCTGCAGACCTTGGGGGTTCCCAGAAGCCTCCTGATTGCTCCCTGTTGCTTGTGCATTGATCCTGGTTAAATAATGATTGACACTCACCTCTGAACACCAGAATTAGCAAGAGTACTGATGAGCAAGTAATGGAATGAAGCAGACCACCTCATCCTTGGAGCCACAGAACAGAAAGAGACACAACGTTATACCCCTCTGGCCTAGTTTGATGTGTGCTGTGATTGATGCACATTAAAGCCCTCTGTTTCACCTGTTGTTGGGGCCGGGAGGGGTTCAAATAAAGAACTTTTGGGTCTGTGTGCAGCTGCCCTGTGTGGTGAGGCACAGAACTGCATGTGGCAGCAATGGCCTGGGCAATTTAGCATCCTTGGTCTCTGCAGTAGTGTAGCGTGGGTTGCCAGTGCCCAGGGCCATGTGGATGGGTGGGTGGGAAACAGGCAGAGTATGTATGCACATTCATCTGCCTGACGTTTCACCCAGACCGCAGCTGCAGAGATAAGAAGAGTTGCTCCATTGTCTGGATGGAGAGGTCACTTCCTGGTTTGCACAGAGAAGCCATTTTCAATGTAGCCCAGCGACAGAAGCACGCAGTATTGAGGAATTGCTGGTTGTTGAAATTTTGCTCCTCTAACAATTTTGCACCTGGGGAAACCACCCGTCTCCCACCACCACCACACTATGCCACTGGGTCTCTGCACTCACTCCATTCATTGACTCCTTCTGGACAAGAACAACCATAAGGGGTTCCTGCTCCAGATAAACCTTGCTTGAGCTTATCTGCTTCATACAGTTGCCCTTTGGTTTTGGTGTTCTGGTTTGCCCCTCTACCCTGCCTCTTGACTTGCCCCTTGTTCCTGTTAGTTTGTTTGTGTGTGTGTGTAAATAGCACAGTGAAGTGCATAAATAAATAATCTGGTAAGGCTGCTAGTTGGAAGGATAAAGAAATGTTAAGGTTCATCAAGCCTGGCAAACAAAACCAATTTGAGCACAAGCTTACATGTGGCCATTATGGAGTCACGAGGATGTGAAAAGGAAGATCCAACACGGAAGAAGAAGCAGCAGGAAGGAAGGAAAGCCTGAAGGAACAAATGGTTACTCAAGAAGGAATCGGTGAGGGAAGAATAGGATGCCTTTCTGTCTATTATGCCCAAATGGTTCAGGTAACTTATTGCAACTGTTGTTGCTTTAATTCCAGCATTCGATGCCTCCTGGCTGGCTCTATGGTCCTTATCCATAGCTCCTGTCTCACTGCAGACCACTCCCCACAACTCAGTGCTAACTCCCTGGAACTCTGTGTGCATTGAGCTGATGGTAAGAAAATTATTCTTTTAAATACCCCCAAAACAATCGCTGAATCTCAGTTATGGGAAACATATCTTGGCTGTGGATAATAACACCAGGGCTAATGACAACTAAGAATATAACATTATGGTTGCCAACTGGCAGTGGGTGGGGGAGGCTTGGCCAGCTCCTGCAGCGTGAAATGCAGTAATTAGGAGGCAAAGCTTTTCACAGCATTAATGGGAGAAATGTGCCTATTTGGCACCCTCAAAACTCTGCAGGGGTGGAGGCCAATTAGAATGGCTCACCCCCAGAGTCTGATAGATCCAACTGTTTCTTAGTTAGCTCAGGGATGTGTGTGTTCCTGCTGACATGGCTTGTGGTTCTGTCAATGCCTTGGTCACCCTCTGGAGCTGGGAGCTTACTGGAACATCTGACCCTATTCTGCTTCATAAAGACTATTCAGCTCTGACACAGCAGCCAGAGTGACAGTGGAGGGGAAACTGAGGCCACATGTGATTGAATGACAGCTAAGCAGCCATTTCAGTTGTGTGCATTTACTGTTTAGGCTTAATTGCAGGCTTTTGGAGGAGAGCAGTGATGGGTCCATTCTTAAGGAAATCAGCCCTGAGTGCTCACTGGAAGGACAGATCATGAAGCTGAGGCTCCAATACTTTGGCCACCTCATGAGAAGAGAAGACTCCCTGGAAAAGACCCTGATGTTGGGAAAGGTTGAGGGCACAAGAAGGGGACAACAGAGGACAAGATGGTTGGACAGTGTTCTCAAAGCTACGAACATGAGTCTGACCAAACTGCGGGAGGCAGTGGAAGACAGGAGTGCCTGGCGTGCTCTGGTCCATGGGGTCACGAAGAGTCAGACATGACTAAACGACGAAACAACAACAACAACAACAACAGTGATGGATCCTACCAGATGTTCCCTGGGATTGGGGATTGATAAACCACTGTGGGAATTGCAGCTCCATGAGGGGAATAGGGATCTCCTAATAATTCTCAGCATCGTTAACCAACTATAGCTGCCAGGATTCCTTGAGGGAACCCATAACTGTCTGAAGTGGTATCATAGTGGCTTTTATGTATAGTGAAGATGAAGTCTGGGAGGGAGTGGGGGGAGGACAGAAAACCAGAAGGGAGGAAGAGTAGCATATCATGGATGAAGTCATGGGTGCCTGAACAAGAACACTCCATACACAGCAAGATTTTGTTTTAAGTTTGACTTGTATTCCTTTAAAACAATGTTGTTTAGTATTATGAAAAACACTGGAGTTAATTTAATAAAAGAGTTGCCTTTCACATAAGTTTCAAGATGATTTACAAGCATACAGCAAAAGTAACAAAAATAGGTTTAAGAGAAATACAAAGGTGTGTATTAAAAACAACACAAACACCCTAGAGCCGTGGTTGTACTGCTCCCTGGGGAGGGGATTAACGGGGGGGGGGGCGGGGGAGAGAGGCACTGGAGATGTAAATGACTTAGAAAAGCTGGAATCACTGGATCAACTTCATTTTTGTTGAATTAATTAAATTAAATAGTTTTAGTTGGATTTTGAATAAATGTGCAATTAATTGTTACTGGTTTTAATTTTATTGTGTTCTTATCTTCTGGAGAAGAAAAAGATAGAGAGTAAACATTACAAAAATCTGTAGTGAAGTCCCTGAAGTTGGCTGGAACCTTGTATGCCTACTTCTAGAAACTCCTGGCAGCCAAACTGGTGCCAAACACTTTCCCTTGGACCACATCAGTGGTTGTATGGGCAGCCCATGACCTCCATGCACACTGCCAAGGCCTGCATCCTGGGGATGGCACTTTTGGTGCTGCTAATGCAGCAAAAACAGCACAGGAGGCAGTAGTTATGAATTACTGGTCTCTGCAGCCACAGCAGGCGCTGGGACTCTCCAGCAGTTCGACTGCAGCCCCAGAAGAGCACTCCATTGTCTCTCGAGACAGATGGATGCCAACAATAACATTAGTTGTGCAAACAGCTGCTCTGAATCATGTTTTCTATAGAGCAGGGTAGGAGGCACTGGGGATGAACTTATGGAACTAAGGGGGTAGTGGCTTGAAAAAGTTTGGGAACCACTGCTCTAGGCAGAGACCTTATTTTATATTTATAAATAAATAAATAAATACATCAGTCCACTGGAATGGTTTGTTGAAACATAAAAATTCTTTTTAAAAAATCATTTTTATTGATTTTCCAATTGAAAACATCCAATTAAATATCCAATCAATAAAAAAAATAAAAAACTAAAATAAAAAAGATCAAACTATTGTCCAAACTGTATTTATTAATTTCTTGGGGCTCCCCACGGTCTGGATATCTGGAGCTTATCTCCGCATCTTAGTCCTGCTTCTCCTTGTTGTTTCCTAAACATAAAAAAATCTTCATTTGTTTTCAAAAACTACATATGCTGTTCTACAAAAACAGGGACTTCCTTAACATGGAGCTCTATAATATGGAAAAAGCTTGCCTGAAAGGCAGATTACTCACCAGAACTGTCACCTCAGGAACAGAGGGGGCAAGCCAGAACCTTTCCCACAATTATCTGCAAGCAATGGGGTTCTGTAGCAATCACGCAGGGGGTGTCCAACAGGCAAGCTGGTGTGGTACAGGTTCCCTAAAAGGGTTAGAAAGTTTTGGAAAGTAATATTTTTTAAAAAATATTATGCCAGATTTATGCAGCATAATTTCTTTCCCCACCACCACCACTAGAGGCCACCCACTCTCTCTGTCTGGCCAAAATAATTTCAAGGCTTTCCACTGGAACTGTCAAAGAGTGCACCAACCAGGGTCAGGATTACAATTGAACCAACAAGAAGCCATGCCTTTCAGGCAGTTGGTTATAGAGGAGGGCACAGTGCCCAGTGTGAGGGGAGAATGTGTCATTTATTCATTAATTAAACCTTTTCCTCCCAGTTACACTAGCATGATACCCTGTTTCCCATCATACATGGATACACAGTCTCACTTTTTTAGGGGCTGAGGGAGGGGGGTAAACCTGCTTTTTGTTATTCCAAAGTCAAAATAAGATCCAATCTGGATAAGAACACAAGACTGTAAGAGCTGTTCAACAGTGGAACAACCTTCGACAAGAGGTGGTGGACTCTCCTTCTTTGGAGGTTTCAAGCAGAGGTTGGATGACCATCTGTCATGAATAATCTAGTTGAGATTCCTACATTGCAGGGGGTTGGACTAGATGACCCTCAGGGTCCCTTCCAACTCTACAGTTTTATGATTCTATAAGTCCCATATAGTTCAGCATCCTTTTCTCACACTAGCTAACCAGATGCCTCAATAGGAAGTGACCACATGCAGGATCTGAGCGCAAAGGTTTTCTCCCTACTTCCACCAACTGGTATTTCTGCATTTCTGCCCCTCTGACTGTGGAGGCAGACCATAGCCATTATGACTAGTAGACACTGATAGCCTTATCCTCTGTAATTTGTGGAATCCTCTTTGAAAGCCATCCTGTCACTGTTTCCTGTGGGAGTGAGTTCCACAGTCTGACTATGCACTGTGTGATAGAAATATGCTTGCATGTGAAAGGGAGCTCATAATTGCCAATGCGTTCTTATTCATACACAAGTGAATGCAAGGCTGAGGGAAATGTAAAGGCTTTGCATTGAGATAAATGAACTAAAACCAGCAAAGGAAGGCTACTACCCATCTCTTAATCTCTCCATACCAGGAGAAAAGCTTCACTTGAACAGAAATATTTAGAAGACCAGGAAACCTACCTCCAGTTTAGTCTCTAAATCAGGGCTAGGGCACCTATGGCCCTCCAGATGTTGCTGGATTACAATTACCATCATCCCTGACCACTTGCCAAGGTTTTTTTCTTCTTAAATATTTATTTTTATTTATTTAACCAAAAACATATAATTCAATTAACATATTATGGTAAAGAAATAAAAAAAAATACAGTTGAATGAAAATGAAAATTAAACTCACACAATCCCTGGGATAGCTCAGTCAGTAGGGCATGAGGCTTTTAATCTCAGGGTTGTGAGTTTGAGTCCCAAACTCTAGTTTGGGCTAAAGATCCCTGCATTGCAGGGGAGGTTGAACTAAATGATCCTTGTGGTCCCTTACAACTCTATGACTTTGCTTTGCTGATATGGAGGAGGCAGTGAAAGATTGTTTTGTTCATAAATTGTTTATGTCCTCAAGATCTTGCAATATTTTCACCTGAAGCTGAAAAGTGACTAAGAATTCTAAGCAGCAGGAGTATTTCACATGAGGCATTTGAACTCTTGGCTATGTTGATGGGAGCTTGGAGTCCAACATCTGGAGAAGGCCATGGGTTCCCCAGTCCTGCTCAAAATGGCTACAGATTACTTTGCCTTTAGTTCTGATATGATGTTCAGACTCCTTTTAACCATTTACTACAGCTGGGGGGGGGGCAGAAACCTTGGCCTTCTAGATGTTATCAAATGATGGCTCCCATTAGCCCTAGCAAGCACAGCCAGGGATGGGCAATTGTAGTTCAGCAACACCTGGAGGGGTAACAAAGCTTCACTACACCTGGTCCACAGGCAACCCAATTGCCCCTGCGTTGAGTTGGTTATGGTGAGAAGTCACCTTGAAACTTTATAACTGCTCCTTAGTAGACACATAGACTGCAGTCCTATCCATGCTTACTTTATTAGCGTTATTTGCATTAATTTATATCCCATTTTTCCTCCAAACAGTTCAAGGTGCTGTATGATGTTCTCCCTGCTGCTCCCCCCCCCCATTTAAACCTCACTCAGCCATGAAGCTCACTGGGTGACCTTGGACATGTCACTGCCTCTCAGCCTAATCTACCTCACAGGGTTGTCATTAGGGTAAAATGGGGAGAGGGTGACTTATTTATGCCACCTTGAGCAACTTGAGAGTAAAATGAAACCTATTATTGACAATCCTATATATGCACTTCCCTGGGAGTAAGCTTCTGCTGGACTCAGTGGGGCTTAACACAGGATTTCCTTGGAGGGGTTTACTCCTGTGTAGGCAGTGTTTTGCCCTGAGGGACCCGCCTCTGACTAGACAGGACTTTGTTGTTGTTTAGTCCTGTCCGACTCTTCGTGACCCCATGGACGAGAGCAGGCCAGGTGCTCCTGTCTTCCACTGCCTCCCACAGTTTGGTCAGGCTCATGCTGGTAGCTTCAAGAACACTGTCCCACCATCTCATCCTCTGTCGTCCCCTTCTCCTTGTGCCCTCCATCTTTCCCAGCATCAGGGTCTTTTCCAGGGAGTTTTCTCTTCTCATGAGGTGGCCAAAATATTGGAGCCTCAGCTTCAGGATCTGTCCTTCCAGTGAGCACTCAGGGCTGATTTCCTTCAGAATGGAGAGGTTTGATCTTCTTGCAGTCCATGGGACTCTCAAGAGTCTCCTCCAGCACCATAATTCAAAAGCATCCATTCTTCGGCGATCAGCCTTCTTGATGGTCCAGCTCTCACTTGCCTTCTTGCCCCACTGAATTCAACAGGGCTTCCTCCCAAGCAAGGTCACAGCGCCCGCTTCCCCGGAGTAAGGCTTGCTGAATTCTGTGGGGCTCCCTTCCTAAGCAGAGGGGCTGGTTCATGACGAGGCGAGGCCTTCCCCCTGCCCCACTGAGTCCAGTGGGGAGGGGGGCTCCCTGCCTCCCAAGGCAGGCTGCCATCCAGCAGGGGAAGAGAAGGCGAGAGGCCTTTTCCTTCCCCTTAGCCACCGCCACCGGCTCCACTGCCTTCTCCAGGGCGGGCAGCAGGGCGCGCTGTGCGGCCTCCTCTCCAGCCTCTCTCTCTCACACACACCGGGGCCCGGCCGAGGGAGGGGAAGCGAGACGAGGCGGCGGCGACCGAGGAGGAGGAGGACGAGGAGGCCGGGCTGAGCCGCTCGTCTTAGGCCCCGCTGCGGCGTCTTGAGGCGGAGCAGACTGGCTTCCTTCCCGCCCGGCTCGGGTGTTCCCTCGCGGTGGCAGCTTCGCCGTCGTCGTCGTCTTCCACCTCCGCCGCTTCCTCCAGCCGGGCTGGGCCTCTGAGCCCCGAGCTCCCGTCCCAAGCCCCCCTCTGCAGGCGGGCGGGATCGGAGCCCAGCCCCGGCGCGGCCGCGACATGTCCGGCAAGATCGAGAAAGCAGGTGGGTGGACGGCGGGAAGGCCGCTGAGAGAAAGGGGGCAGGGGGAGGCCGTGCGCCTTTCCTCAGTCGGCGGGGCGGTATTTTGGGGACGGGGGGGAAGGGAAATTGTGTGGGGTGGGGGCGGGCGCACTAGAGACCAGGGCTTTTCATTCACACACCGTTTTGGTTCCTGATTTCTTTCATCAGCTGGATTTATATGGGTCTGAGAGAGAGAGAATCACACAGACACACACGCCCCCCCCCTCGCCCATGCTCAATGGAGGCAGCCCCCACCCGGAAGGGTCTGGCCGCCTTACAGAATATAGTAATCCTCCCGCGCCCACGGCAGAGATCCATTGAAGTTCGACTTTCCTCTTGTCCCCTTCTCCTTTTGTTTTTCTTAAAAACGTTTCCCTCTTGCCCCATAGAATAGCAGCCCCATCTCTTTTCATTTTTTTTTAAAAAAGTCTTCTAAATGCCAGAGAGTAGTAGGCCCTTTCCTGCCCTATAGAAGAGCAGCTTTTAAAAAATATATGTAAAGGGTAAGGCTGCAAATCATAAATAGCAAATGTGAGAGATGCACAAACACATACCCCCCAGTATAGGGAGCCCTATAGAAAAGGCGTCTTTCCTACCCCCTTTGGAGGAACACACCCCCTTTCCCCCTTTTTTATTATAAAAAATGCTGTTTCTAATACTGTGGAGTAATAAGGGTTCCTGCCTCTTGGCACTGTTGTCAGTCCAATAGGACACATACGTTTGGGGACTAACTCAAACCATAGGTCCTGGGATGCTCCTAATTTCCTCACATATAATGCTCTTTATTTTATGCATAGAATCAGAGCCATCTTCCCTAAGTTCAGTATCCCCCTGATATTTGCATACAGCCTTTTTTCCTCCTGTGGAATAATTCCTATTGCACCCTATTTGTTTACTCTTTCAGTCCTGTAGGAGGGTGCTATAAAACAGGTTTACTCCTGCCCCATGGAATAGCGGCTCTACATTCATGTACCCCTGTTGTAAAATACATTGAAGGCTTCTTGACCTATAGGGGGGACTTGCACCAAGCCCCACATACTACTGGGAGGGTTTCTCAAAACCAATCTTAAAAGAATGAACTGGATTCCCCACCCCCCAAAGGACACTCTTTATTTCTCAGGCCTGTGTGTCAGGTATGCTCCCTCCCTCAGAACTATATAAGCTTCTCAACTTCTTTCAGCACAGAACCATTCAGAGCAGAGTTCCTCCTTCCCCATATGGCAGCAGCAGCAGCACCTTTCCGCGAAACTTCATTCAGAACAGACTCTTTCATATAATCATAGAATTGTAGAGCTGGAAGAGACCCTGATGATCATCTAGTCCAACCCTCTGCAGTGCAGGAATATGCTTCTCTCCCATATGGCAATTGGATCTGCAGCCTTGGCATTATCAGCACCACGATGTAACCACTTTCATAGTGCAATACAGTAGATAATCTTGTTTCCTGACCTGAACAATCATCTCCAGCTTCATAAATCAGATTATTCTTATTACTGTAGAATAGATGGTTTCCCCAATGCCACAGAGTATCTTGTTTTTCTTCCACCTCTATAAAAACCCCAGCTCTCATGCTTCATAAAGCTCTGTAAAACAAACTTCATTCCACTTGCAGATTAACACTTTCCCCCCCACCCTGACCTGGGCCTTTTAAATAAAATCTATAGTGTAAATTCATCCTAGTACAGTACTGGATAAAGAGTTTATTCTTCCAACTCCTTATTATTTATTTATTTCATTTATATTGCAGCTTTTCTCCATGGAGCTCAAGGTGGTGTGCATGATTCTCTCCCTCATCATTTAATCCCCACAATAACCGTAGAAGGTAGAACAGGGTGAGAGGCAGTGAGTGGCCCAAAGCCATCCTGTGAGCTTCATGCTGAGTAGGGATTTGAACCTGGGTCTCCCGGGTCTTAGTCCGACCCTTTAACTACTATAGCACATTGGCAACCCAGTGCCCTCCAAATATTTTGGACTCCCATCAGCCCCAGCTTCGTTGAGTCCTATAAAGCAGACTTTGTGGGGGAGCTTTCTCAAGTAGTGTTCGAGGGGGTGGTATTAATTTCCACTGACCTACTGTATTTCACTATTAGGATTTGGTGGTATTTGGTGGTGTTGGGCTGGGACTGTGGAGGTCTGGGTTTATAGCCACACACAGCTATGAAAAGTTGTATCTGTAGATGCTACTTCCCAAGGCGCTGGGTCGGTCTGATGAGAGTTGTAGTTCAAAATATCTGGAGGATATCAGATTGAGGATGTGTGGTTTACACGAGTAACCTGTCAAAGACCTTTGGCTTTCTCCCTCATCCCTCCAAACAGGGTCCTTTGCAGGTAGCATGGAACAACAGAAGGAGACTTCTTGCATTCATGTATATGCTTATCCTCTATTGATTAGCCTCATGAAAGTGTTCTTTGGCATTTTCTTGATATTTGCAGAAGCCCCACAGACTTAGAATTTCCAGAGTTTCTGCTCCTGATTTGCGGTATGAAACTGGTGGTGACTGGGGGAACTGGTGGGTGTTTCCAGATGTGACTGATATTGGGGTGTAGGTGGGGAAATGCCTGTCCCAGCACCCATTGAAGGGGGGATGGGGTTTTCCTGCTGAATTGCATTGCCACTGAAGTTTGAACAGAGAGGTATGAGTTGAGGCCTCCTGTGAGGGGAAACTCCAAATGGCACTTGAAAGAAATTTTCTACTTGTTTATATATTTTTCTTGCTTTTTTGCATGCGTTGAGAGGGGTGCACTGGAAATTAGTTTCTCAAGTCTTTCATATTATTTCTGAAAACTAATACCCACTGTTCTGAAAGTTGTATTTTTGCACATTTATTAGCTAAAAACAAGGGTGTTAATGAGTAGCATAGCTTTGTGCATGATGACTGATTTTTAAATTCTAAATGTCCTGTTTAGTAGAAAGAGTGGAATATATTCTCTTAATATTCCTTCCTTCCTCTTCTTTGTTCTCCAGAATGCTGGATCTGGCTGGGATCTCCCTCTCCCTAATCTTGAAAAGAGAAAGGTTAGGAAGACATTCCTCTGCTTGAAGCAGTGAACTGGGAAGCATTTAACTGGGATGCCTAGTGGCACTTCAGACTCCTAAAGGGTCTCCTCTGATTTTAAGCTGTATCTGTTTACAGCTGCTTTTCGGTGTACCAGAGGTGTTATATTTAAAGATTCAATTAGTGTTTTGCAAATCAAGCAGTGAATTTATTTGGTTTCATTATGTAGCATTTAATTAGCAGAGAGAAATCAATGTTGTATTGTGTTCTGTGCTGTAAGGACTCTCTGGATATCTTCCTTGGGGGAATGTACAGTACCAGTTGTGGTGTCATGCCACCACCCTTTCCCCACCAAACAGGCACTGTTCAGACCTGTCTGTCTCTACTTGCTTGAAAGGCATAGCGAGATTTCTGGGTCTGATGATTTTTAAATGCTTTTTGTCTTGACTTCTTAGCTCTGTGCAGCATCTGAATCTGTCTTCCTGTGATAAGGTTTTGGAGGGACCCCTTGGAAATAAAAAGTGACTTGGATTTCCTAGCAGCTGATTTCAAGTACTATGCACTGTGCAAATCGTGTCTCTTGTACCAAGTACGGTAACTGTCTAAAACAAGTGAGCATCCCATTGTGTCAGAGGTCAGATTGTTCCCCAGATACTGATTAATTGCTGAGTAATATCTTCTGAATGCTTGGAGCAGAATACTGTGACAGAGGGACATGGGTGGTGCTGTGGTCTAAACCACTGAACCTCTTGAGCTTGCAGATCATAAGGTTAGCAGTTCAAATCCACCCAACAGTGGTGAGCTCCCGTTGCTTTGTCCCAGCCCCTGCCAGCCTAGCAGTTCGAATGCATACCAGTGCGAATAGATAAATAGGTACCACTGTGGTGGGAAAGTAAATGGCCTTTCTGTGTGCTCTGGCACTCGTCATGGTGTTCTGTGTGCCAGAGCTGTTTAGTCATGCTGGGCAGTTGACCTGAAAAGCTGTCTGCAGATGAACACTGGCTCACTTGGCCTGAAAGTGGAGATGAGTGCCATACCCCATAATCAAATTTGACTGGACTTAACCATCCTTTAAGGGGTCCTTTACCTTTACTTTGCGTGTGTGTGTGTGTGTGTGTGTGTGTGTGATGAATAAAGCAACTGTATATAAAGCAACCTAGGGCAATACTTTTCAGGGGATCTCCCATTCCTTCGGTTAGCGGGCGAAGCAGTAGCCAGGATCAAATACAGCCCTTTGGGCTTCTGTCCAGTCCTTAGCTCTCTTCCCAGGCTGTCATTCCGCTCTCAGGCTTCCTCCATGCCCTCCTTGAGTACTTTTGCCTGGCTAGGATGTATCCTTAAACTGTGCCGTAGCTACCTGTTTGTCTGGGTAGAGGATGGAGACAGGCATGGAAAGGGAGTATTGAAGACTCTGGCCTTTGTACAGCTTTGATGAAGCCCACTGTGCCATTGTCAGAATTACATCTGTTGCCCTCCTACTAGTGTCATCTTGCTCCCAAAAAGTTGCCTATGAAGCAATGTGGACTGAAAAGGATTCCCCAACCCAGGGGTAAAGGAAGGGCACAGGGGTTTGCCTGATGCTGTTGGGAGGCAAGGATCCCAGCAGCACTGTGGAGCACTGTGAACCTCTGGTGAAAGATTAACTGGCTGTCCCAGCAGGTTAATTGGAGAAACGAAATGTCATGTCAGCCTGCCGTTACAGGACAGCTAGACCTGGCTGTTCTTTCTCTTCCTGGCTGCAAATAATAAGCCCAGGTACTATATCTTGAAAGGCAGCTAACAACTTCTGCAAGCTTATTTGCAAAACTGCCTTCAAACCAGGGGCTTTGGAATCTTTTTCAAGAAGTTGGTATGGTAAAGGTAAAGGACTCCTGGACGGTTAAGTCCAGTCAAATTCGACTGTGGGGTGTGGCACTCATCTCCACTTTCAGGCTGAGGGAGCCAGTGTTTGTCCGCGTCCAGCTTTCCGTGTCATGTGGCCAGCAGGACTAAACTGCTTCTGGTGAAACGGAACACCGTGATGGAAGTCAGAGCACACGGAAATGCTGTTTACCTTCACGCCACAGTGGTACCTATTTATCTACTCACGCTGGTATGCTTTCAAATGCTAGGTTGGAAGGAGCTGGGACAGAGCAATAGGAGCTCACCCAATCACACAGATTCGAACTGCTGACCATACAATCAAGAAGTATTATCAAAAATCAAGGGCACATTCCAGCCAAGAAATAACACTCAGGTGTGAAGGAGGGCCAGCGAGGGGTGTGGCCTCAGAGAGGGTGCATGGCTTGGGGAGTATTCCAAGGACCAGAAAGAGAGGCCAGAAGGCTGCATTTGGCTCCTGGGCTTGAGGTTCCTCACTTCGTTTGGAATTTGCAAGGCTCATTTCGCACCTGGCTATTAGCCACTTGCGACCAAGTGAAGATGACCAAGCGAAGGGCAGCAGGATGGTGTCTGACTTCATCATCTGGAGGTGCATGGCTGGGGATCCTTGGATCTTGGCTGTGTTCACACACTAGTAACACATCCTGTAGAATTCTATGGGTTATGTTTTATCTGCACAATCCAAATGAATTTCAGTAACCAAAAAGTCATATTGAAAAATACGACTTTTGAGCTGTCTGGCCCCAAAATGGCAACTAGGCATTTCATTTTGGTGACTGTAACCTTGATTTAAGAAGCCATTTGGTGCCTAGCTTATAATATTTGAATTTCTAACATTGCCCTGTTGAAAGTAACAGGTGGTTATGAGACTGATTCTATGCATGCTTATTTGAAAGCAAGCCTTGTTGAATTTGATAGGATGTGTACTCTCAAGCAGGCATACATAGGGTTGCAACATTTACATCATCTTAAGGTTAATTAATCCACAGTAATTGATCTTACTCAAGCTTGCTTTGTCTATAGGAGTATTTCGCAAACTTTTGATAGTTGAGGCATGCTTCCTCTAAATTAAAATGGGAGGTTCCCTCTGTTTCTTTTTCCAACAGGCTTATTTTTTAAAGCATTGAAGCAGCTTCCCCTCCTGTGTTTTTGTCAATAGGCAACCAGCTTCAAGGGTGGGTAATTCTGACGAGTGTGCGTACTGGGAGTGATTAAATGTCTCAGCTGCTTCTAATGTAGAGACTTCAGAAGGGCAGTAGCTCAGTGGTAGAGCGTCCCATATTCCATCCCCGGCATCGTCAGGTAGGGCTGGGAAAGACACTTATCCTGGAGACCCACTGCCAGTTAATGCAGGCAGTATGGTAGGGTTGTTACGGTATATACAATATTGAAGAGCAAAAAAGAGGACACATTTGCCAATTTCCAAAGGATGTTCATATTTCAGCACCATACACTACTGTTTGAAGCAAACACACTCCCCAGAATTTTTTTTATTGGTTGTGGGAGTCCCATGGGATATTGCATTCAGAGGCTCTGGGCAAAATCTCATGTCTTAACCACACAGTGTTGTAGTGAGGGAGCTTAGGCTAACATCATTTTGAGCTTTTCAGACTGAGCCCAATTTAGATTTTTACAACATAATGTGTCAGACAATACTAGCCTAAGTGCACACTGCCCCTCCCTTTAAAAAGGGAATGATTTTCAGAGCAAACTGATACTTTCTTTCCCTTTCCAAAGAGACATTAATGAAATCTCCTATCATGAAAAGATTGGGGGGGAGCAGACTTAAGCATAATACGTCTTCCTAAAGATAAACAAAGCTTTCTTGATTGGCCAAGAACATCCCTTCTCTCCCCCACCCCCCGCTTCTGTAGAAATTTAGAGAAGTGGCAATTTGAAAAAAACTGATTCTCTCCCCACCCCTGTAATAGTAAATAACCCTCTTCCCCCACCCTAAAGAAAAATGATGTTTCCTCTCCCACCAGTCCACGCTCCCAACTCTCCCACACTTAGCCATCTACTTAAGTTCTACTTAAGTTCCAGAAGGGCCGTTGCATCCTCACAGCCTTTGGTGGGCCAGGTGGGGAGGCAACAAGTTCCACACCCAGCACACCAGGTCCATCTTGGGACCTTCCTCATTCCCATCACTATAACTAATTGTAGGAAGAGAAAACACAGAGGCAGACATTTTCCAAAAGTTTAAAAATCTGCCTGGACAGTAATTTCACCCCTGAAAAAGAGGACATGTCTGGCAAAAACTGGACGTATAGCAACCCTACAATATGGAGGATATTGACCCAAGGAATCTGACTCATACATAGGAAGTTACCTTTTATGAGATTGATGAGGTAAATCATTTGGAGATGCAGAAAGTGGCCTCATTATTAAGATTTTCCCATAATCTAGTGAATTACAACTGCAGAAGATACAAATAAAATAAGTAAAATAATTATAGGTCCTTACCACCCACAAAGGACAGTAGTCCCTGCCAGCTCTCACCTGGGATTTTTCCTTTCTCCTCCCAATCTCTCACCCTGGGAGACCAAAATTTCCAGGGGTCTCTCTCCATCAACCACAGCTAATGATGGCCACTTGACTTTCAGTTTCACCAATTCTTTCGTGGCAGAGGGGGGAAAAGATTAAAGATTTTCAAATACAGGAGTTCCTATAATTCATTTTAATATTTCTTGTCCACCATAAATCAAGCCTTCTAGTTTGCTTTAGATACTTTAAGAATTAGTTCCCTCTCTGTTTTCTCAACAACAGAAAGTGGTACTCAAAGATTTTCAAATTTTAGATTTTCCCCAGCAGATTTTTTTTTTTGGGGGGTGTCTTGTGACAGTTTCTGCATCCCAAAGATGTTTTAAAAAGAGAGGATGTGATACTTATTTACCTATAAGGTGACTGTGTGGCATTTTGGCATGATGGTGTTACTCCATAGCTTGCCAGCTCATCCTATCTTCTGTCCAAAATGCAAGCATAGACAGCAGGAAAACGGCTTTGATCCAAGTGTCTTGAGGTTGACTCCCAGATCACGATGATCTCCAGAGTGATCTGTCGGAATTTTTTCAATCACCACATACCGTAGATTCCGGCATATAAGACGACTTTTTAACCCCAGAAAAGAGGTTTAAAAGTTGGGGGTCATCTTATATGCCGGGTATGGGTGGCACGGCTTGGAGCCTGCCCCCCCCGCTGCTCCAAAACAGCAGCAGCAGGCGGTGGGCTCCGCTCTGCGCTGGGAGAAAGTTGCCCGGCGGGGAGCCCCCCCCCCACTACTTCGGAGGCAGCAGCAGAGGCGGTGGGCTCTGCTCCACACCTGGTGGCTTTCTCCCAGTGCGGAGCTGTCTAGCGTATTAGGCGACTGGGCTTCTAAGACGAACCCCCAAATTGCAACTGCCAATTTGGGGGTTGTCTAATACTCCCAGTCGCCTAATATGCCGGAATCTACTGTAATTATCTTCTGTCAGTTGCAGCGAGCAGATCCACAGCTAAATCGCCATTCCTCTCTCCCAGAAGTGGCCCCAGAGATGCTCAAGGGATTGGAGTCTGTGAACTCTGATGCCAATTTACCCTTATCTGCACCTCCTAGGTTGATGTGTGGATCAGAATAACAAATTATTCCTTCCAATTTTGTAGTTATCTGAATTTTGAGATTGTTATTGACTTTTAAAAGGTGTTTAAAATGCATATTTTATAATGAAATATTTAAGAAATAAGTACACTGAGATAAAATGCATGCTTGGGTATAAATTTCATTTTTCCAAAATAACATTTTAATGTAGACATGAGATGGAGGCAATTTATGAATGGAAATCGAAATGGACAAGAAATCTGTATACTTGGCACTCAATCCTGGAAATAACTGGCAGGCTTGCACTAACACTGTGATCAGCTGATTTCTGCTTTCAGGCTGGTGCAAATGTATCTTACTGCTCACCGCATGGCAACAAGCTGTATGTATGAAATGTACACCATGGGTGCAGTGCATAGCTTTTACATCCGGTAAACATTGAGTGCTGATGTGTGGTGAGGGAGAGCCAACTTGGACATCAGAAGAGTCTGGCTCCTGGATCAGGCCAAAGGCTTGTCTAGTCCAGCATCCTGTTCTCACAGTGGCCAACAAGAGGCCCATGATGGGAAGCCTAAAAACAGGACCTGAATGCAATACAGCAACTGCTGTTCAGGGGCAGATTGCCTTTGATAGTGGAGGCAATTGAAAATAGTGTTGAAAATACTGTGGTTATAATCTAAAAAACAGTATTGCTAAAATAAACAAAGTAGCCAACCGACTCATTAAGGTAACATGCGGGTGCCTGTTCGGGTGTAAGAAGGGAATGTGTGTTTTGTGTTATTGGGATGGGGAAGGAGACAGCTGGAGTCCAATGGAATGCAAGGCAGCTGGCTTGTGACAACCAAAAAGCTGAATTTGGAAAGAATTTCTAAATTTATTTTCTGGGTGTGGACAGTTCCTTTGGGCTCACCATCAAAGAGAAGAGGGGCTCAAAATCTGGCTCAAAATATCTGTTGGTGCAACCCGGCTGCCCTTTTCGGCAAGAGATTTTTCTCCCCCATGTATCCTGAACCCATAATTTGCTTTTGCCAGTGTAGTTGTTGCTGCCAGACTCTTTCGATGGCAGAAAGGCAACGGTTAGTTCTTCATGTGGGATTTGGTCCTACATGAGGCAGTGATGGCCACCATCTTGGAGGGCTTTAAAAGAGGAATAGGCATATTCATGGAGAAAAAGGCTATTGCCTCTACTGTTGGAGGCAGTGTACCTCAGAGCATGGGTTGCTGAGAATCACATGTGGTAAGAGTGCTAATGTACTCAGGTCCTGCTTGTGGCTTTCCCTTGGAGGCAGGAGTGGGGAACCTATAAACTTCCAAATGTTGCTGAACTACAATTCCCATCACACCTAACAAACACGGCCAGTGGCTAGAGATGAAGGGAGTTTCAGCAACATCCGGAAGGCCAGAGGTTTTCCACACCTTCTCTAGGGCATTTGGTTGACCACTTTTAGAACAGAACGCTGGACTAGATGGGCCATCAGGACTTTTCTTGCATTATTATGTGAGTGTGCTGCTGATTTCCTTAAGACATCTACTCTGCTTTGCAGTTCTTTGAACCATAGAGTGGGAAAGGGGATCATACAATGCACCAGATATTGTGGACACCCAACTCCTGTCAGTCCCTGCCAGCATAGCTAGTAGCCAGAGATGATGAGGGTTATGGCCCAGGAAAATCTGGATGGCCACAGATTGGCCAACAATAGTCACATTGTTTTGCTTTGGTCATATGTCACCAATTTGAACAACATTTGGCAATAGACCAATTTACACTCTTTCTGGGGACAGGTAGCTCACTGCTAACCAAAAGACTCATCTAGGTACTTAAGCTGAATTCAGTCTGGCGGAGAACAAACTCCCTAGCAGTGCTCAGACAAAAACTTGACACTCCACCCCAAAGTTTGGAAACTACCTCAGTTGTTTTGAACCAATTTCTGAGATTTTCAGAGTTCCCCACTGCCACCAATGTGGGTCAGTAGCTCTGGGAAAAGTACCATTCCCAGCTCTCCTTGCATTTGGCATGCACAGCACTGGCTTGACTGTTCTTGGCCATCCCACAATCATTCTGCGGGCCATCTGGGTGGAGCTTGTGAGATACCAGTGGACTGCTGCCTCTACCTTTAGCTTCCCTGGAGTAGACACCTCTTTGGTCTGATCAAGCAAGGCAGTTCTGTTCACTCTGAACCAGAATGCACAATCTGAGGACTGCATGTAGCCCTCAATACCGTTTTTTTGGTGGCCCTCAGCAACATTTGACACCCCCCTCCCACCTAATGCTGCCTTCCTAAAGCTGGGTGAGCAAGGCACTGTGCTTTGTGAAGGAGGTAGGAAGACTCCCGGTCCCTGCCATAGCCTTGTGCCTCCTTCCCAAAGCCTGACACCTTGTATAGCTGACTTTGGGAAGGCAGCATGAGAACAGGGTGGGGCATCAGATTTTGGACTCACTCCCTAGCCCCTGTGCACGCAACTAGGCAGTGTGTGGCCCACAGGTTCCATGTTGAAGTACTATTGCAGCTGACTTGGTATGAAAAGTTGGACTGCCCTGAATCTGAATGATCTTCACTTACAAAGGGTTGTAGCAGGGCATTGCCTGCAGGGTATGACTTTTTCAGAAATATGCAGGTCATTAAAGAATTGCAACTGCGTGGGCAGCATAATTGTGAACTAATTTCATTCATTAATTACTCGGCAACTATCTTCAGCCCTGGTTCCTTTATTTATCCATTCATATTCTGTGTTTCCAGAAAACCATTCAAAGCTGATGACAATTGAAATCCGTAGAAAAGGACAGACACACCCCAAACAATCCATTGTGTACAATGGTCATGAACAACTGATTGCATTGAAAGGTCTCAGGAGTTTCTTTAGTGCCTTCCATGGGTTGTTTCGTCTTTGCAAATCTCTTATAGTTTTCTGAAGTGTGTTTTCTAATCCAGTGAACCTCTGTACATGTCTGTGGTCTGAATGGCATTAAAATAGCCTGAGGAATGTACTCTGTATTTAGAAACCAGTTCTGTTTTTTTCAAAAAAAATTGCCAACTGTCATGCAGAGAAAAGCTCAAGGGGAAATCAATAGTTTAGATAGGATGTGCCCACTAGGTTCAGGCTCATAAGCCTCTGCCTAGCTCACTGCTTTCCAAGCTTCTGAAAAGAGAAGATTGATTTAAAAATAATGATATTTGGAGACAATTTTCATTCTTATCCTAAAAAAAAGCTTACTTTTAGAGCAAGGTGTGAGGAAATTGTGGCCCTCCAGGTATTGCTGGACTCCAGCTACCATCAGCCTTGCTCATGTTGGCCAGTGGTCTGCAGTAATGGATGTTGTTTGTCTTCTTATTGTTTTGCTCTCTCTGTCTTGGGAGACAATGGAAGAGTGTGCCTTTGGGAGTAAAGTCAAACTGTTGGAGAGTTACAGCTCTTTCTGTGACTGTAGAGATTGATACAGGAGAGGCATATTTTGTTGCAGGTGTGGCAGATGAAGGCATCTGGTTTTGGTGCACCATAGTGGTTTTTTTCCTGTGCTCTTCTCAGTCATTTCTCCTTTGGTCACTGCTGTGGATACATGACCTGACTGTCTGTCTCCCAGCACTGTAATCGTCTGCAGGGAATTCCCATATGGCAGGGTTAATGTTGCCAGCCTTCATACAACGTTTGTGGACATCTTTGTAATGCAGAATTGGTCTGCCAACAGGCCTAGTGCCTGAAGCATGCTCCCTGGAGAGCACATCCTTGGGGATCCTGTGATCTTTCATTCTGTGTACATGACCAAGTCAGCCTAGACCTCACTGAGACAGAAGTGTGAACATGCTAGGAATGTGGGCTCGGGAGAGCACATCTTTGTTTGAGACATGCCATGTGATGCATTGAGGCATCACTCCTGGCAAGTTGCCCACAACTCACTTCCATAGAACAGTGTGCTCAACATGCAAGGCTGGTACACCTTCATCTTAGTATTGGTTGTTAGCATCACATTCTCCCATACCCTTTTGGAGAGGCAAGTCATTGCCTTGCCACTATGCTTGTCCATCTCAGCATCGATGGAAAGGTTGCTGGTTATGGTGAAACCCAAGTTGACAACATTTTCCACCATCTCAAGAATGTTTTCACTAATCTGATGCATGGAGTGCTGGTGATGTCCTGACCCAGGATGTTGGTCTTTATTGAAAGGAAGCTGCCTTAGAGCACTATGACTCATGCAGAGATAAATCAGGCAACCTCCTCTGGAGATGGGCCATGAGGGATGTAGTGTAGGAATTGCCTTCTTAGGTTATAATCCTTTTCTAGCCTTCTACCTCAAGTTGTAGGCGGTGTTGTTCATTCTGCACTTGGGGTCAATCTTTATTTCCAGAATCTCAGAGAGAAATGGGAAATATGTGAAATCATATTTGGAATTTGCTGTCCATATAGGAGAGTGCTGGATCTGTTATTTATTAAATTTTTACCCCACTCTTTCTTCCCAAAGAGCCCATGCATTGTGTGTGCACTTGGAAGCTTTGCAGCCTTCCCTCCCCTAAGAACCAGTAGAAGCCAGTGGCTCTGTCACATAACACATGCAAGCCATCTACCAGTACTTGAACTACTTAGTCTGTGCCTTTTCTTATTCCCAGGTAGAACAGGTAATGTTTTCTTGGTTGAACTCCTTGCTGCATTATTAAATGCTACTTCACTGTGTCCTAAACAATGTCGGCCATTCAGGATATATTCAGGTGCTCATTTAGATCAGGAGTGGGCACCCTACAGCCCATGGGGAAGCTGATCCCTGCAGAAAGTAACTTTGTCAGCCCTGAACTTGGAGGTTTGCTGAACATGAGGCCAGTAAAGCTCCTTATGCTGCAGTTCTGAAGTGTCTGATAACCAACCGGCTGTCAAGTGCTTTGGGAAGCACTGCACAAGTTACTTTTGACCAAGGTGGGTGTGGGTGGGACAAGCCATCTATCAAATCACCTGGCATCATAATGATGTCAGGTGACTGACAGGTGAATTGTCCCCTTCCCCTGTAAACATTGATTGGGGGGGGCGGGTTCGTGGGGGGCAGGAGCCTAGGCAGGAAAAACAGTCTGGAGGGAGGGAACCTGAATCAGATGGGATGATGGAAGCAGCAAAAGCTCAGTTTGGACCTCTCTCAAAGAGCAACCTATTCCTCCAGTAACAGGAAGAGGGGAGTGAGAGAGAAAAGGAGTAGCTGAAAAAGAAAAAGGGGTGGCATGCAGTCTGAGGGCATGCAGATCTCAACAGAAAAGGGTTCCTCATCCTGACTAGACTTCTTTTTTATCTTGAAATACTGCTTTCTTCTTCACTAGCTTTCTCTTTCTTCTCATCTTCCCTTTAGACTTGCTCACTTTCTGTCTCCACCTCCTCTTCTCCTTCTGTTTCCTCTTCCTTGATGAGTTGCAACTCAGTGTGCCAGTGGGACGCCATGGAATGCATTGAGGCGATGCGGAGGTTCTCATTGTGGCGTTCGACCTGTGATGGCACACTGACACATGCCCTGCATCAGATGGTGAGGCCTGCATGTGTGAACATGAGACAAGGGCTTGCCCCAGGACATCCAGTGAGCGTTTGTGGATGAGTAGGGAACCTGAACCGTGTCCAAGCTCAGTAAAATATCAGTGTGTTGTGCCTTTAAAAGTGTTGTGAAAGGATTGTTTTCTCCCAATTTACTTAGTTTATGGCCTTTCATTTCTAGACTACCTTTCATCTATATAAATCATATAAAATTCAACAGCACATAACTGCAACCGAAAAGAAAATCGAATGACAGTGTCTTGCATACTTCTTTAAAAACTGGCATTCATACAGCCTTTTCTTCCTACTTATCATCTCAAAAGACTGTATAGAAAAATATGCCTTCACATGGCAGTGAAAGATTAATATGAAGTGGAGCAGTCTTATTTCAAGTGGTGAAAGTTCCACAGTTGGGGTGCTGCTACAGTGAAGGCCCTGCCCCTACATAGTGAACTGCTCTTGGGAGTGCCAAGAACAGGGCCACCCCCTACAGATATCAAGGCATGAGTTGGTCCTGAGCCATTCAGAGCTTTATACACCAGCTGTTGGCACCTTAAACTGGTGATAATCCACACAGCCATAAACCTGCCTATGTCTTAAGATGGAGGTTTTGCTCAGTGGAACTGTAGCCAATAAGATGCACAGCAGGTGGAGCATAGGAAGCAGGGCCTTTTCTGTAGTGGTGCCTAAAACATGAGAATCCCTTTCAGGATAGATAGATCCATCCAGTTCTGTCTTTTTGCTCACAGTTTGACGGGCTAGGCAAGGCTCATTTCTTCCAGCAGGCTTGCTTTCTGATCTTTTGAAGTCACTTTCCTGGTTGCTACCTCTGCAATTTTGTTTTTGTGCATTTTCAACTTTTTATAAATGCTTGGCAAATAAGAACAGTTTGCTGGATCAGGGCAGTGGCCCATCTAGTCCAGCTTCCTGTTCTCACCAGCTAGATGCCTTTTATCTCTCCTGAATCTTCTTGTATTCAGCTTTTATCTCTCCTGAATCTTCTTGTATTCAGCTTCATTACTATTATAAGAGAGGGATGAAATCTTTTCTGTATCCCTTTTCTCATTCCTCATAACACGCCTTTCTAAACTCAAAAGCCCCAGATGTCATGGCCATTCCTTGTGGAGTTTGTTAGTTGCTTGGAAACTTGACACTGATATGCAGGGGTTCAAATGCCTTGAAATGCTGAAATAAATAGGAAGCCATTTTGCCTCCTGCCTTCCACTCTCGCCCAGCTTTCATAATTTATTTCCCAAGAGATATTTTTATTTTATTGGGGATTGGGCAGGCAAGGGTGCAAGCAGTTTGTCTTACAGATGACAACTGTGTTGAAAATATATGACCAGCTGTGGCTGCATTTGAATATTCTTATCTTCCCTTGATTTGCATATTCATATCTTCATTTAATTTGTGCTACTGCTTTGATAAGTTGTGCAGGTTGGCATTAAGAAGTGGAACATAGGCACTTCCAGACATGTTTTGGATTGGCTATACTCAGCTGTGAAGGAGGCTTTGGCGGGGTTGATGTGTTCAAGACCACAAGGGACGCCCCACCCTTGGTCCCAAAGCACATCTAGTGTCTATTGTGCCTTACAGTTCTTATTGCTCCTCCTGCCTTAGATCATAGGGGTTGATACAGCTCGAGCATCTGTCTTTCCTGGTGCAAAATGCCACTGGACCAGGGATGATCAGAATTGTTGCTCATGATCCTAGCAGGTGGAGACATTGTGAGTGTGACTTTTTGTTTTCAGAGTACTGTACTGTCATGGGGAATAGAGGGTTCAGTCTGAGTAGACCTTTCCTCTTCTAAGAAAGAGCTTTTAGCTGCTACCCATATGGTCCCCTTCCTAAGATAAGGATTGCGGTGTTCTCGGTGTGCTTGGGATGAGTGAATGCATGAGCAGAACTGGAACTGACAGCTCACTTGAGTTGGGGTGCCCTTCCCTTCCCAGTTGTGGAAGGAGAAACTGATCCGGGATGCATTGCTAGTCAGTTTCGTTAGGGGAAGGACCTTAACTTTGTGAACATCTGCCTTGTATGCAGGCAGCCTCAGGTTCTCCCCCCACCCCACCCCCCAAATTTTTTTGTTGAATTTTACATTATTCTTTTATCACAATTACATCATAACAAATAATAACAAATTGAATTCCCCACTCCCCACCCCATGACTTCCCTCAAGTTCCCCTTCTGGTTTTTTTACATATAAACTTGTCCTGCTTACAATACTATACTTCAATATTATATCCTTAAATTGAATGTTGTTATATTCTTATCATTTTAACCTCATCTTTATAGCTTCTATGTTTATATTATTAATTGTAAGTGTTTACTCAGACCCTGCTAGTGAGTTCATTTCGTTACATTGATTCTGTAAATACAGCATAAATGGTTCACAATCTTCTTTAAAATCTCTATTGTCTTTCTCTCAGAGTCTTTCAGTTAGCTTCGCCATTTCAGCATATTCCATCAGTTTTTCTTGCCATTGTTCTTTGGTTCGTATTTCATTGTTTTTCCATCTTAGCTGCTGTTGTAGCGTACATGAACAGTTTTTTCATCTCTTTTGGCGTATCTTGACCTGAAATGCCTAATAAAAAGGCTTCTGGTCTTTTAACAAAAGTTATCTTAAACATTCTTTTCAATTCATTATAAATCTTTTCCCAATACTTTTTAATTATTTTACAATTCCACCACATATGAAAGAATGTGCCTTCTTTTTCTTTACACTCCCAACACTTATTGGAGCCTGTTCTATACATTTTTGCCATTTTAGCAGGTGTAATATACCATCAAAACATCATCTTTCTGTAATTCTTTCTTAATAATATACAATTGGTAAATTTTAAATTTACTTTCCATATTTTTTCCCAGTCTTCCATTTGAATATTATGTCCTACAGGCAGTCTCAGGTTTGGTCCCCATTGGCATCTCCAGGTAGGGCTGGGAAAGACTCCTTGCCTGATACCCTGGGGTGCTGCTCCCAGCTGGTGCAGACAATATTGTGTAGATGAACCTATGTTCTTAATTCAGCCCTATATTCAGAACCTTGAGGACTAGACTATTACTTTACTTTTCAGGGAAAGGCCATTGCACAGTGGTAGAGAACATGTTTTGCATGCAAAAGGTCCCAGGTTCAACTGCTCCAGTTTGGCTGGAAAAGACTCCTTGCCTAAAACCATGGAGAACTGCGACCAGTCATTGTAGACAATACTGAGCTAGATGGGCTGAGGGGCTGGCTCTTAATCAGGCAACTTCCTCTATTGAGCACCCCTAATTCATGCTTGTCACCCATAGTGAGTAAGAATTGCCTTCAAGGGACCAGAACAGGAAGTTATTCTGCAATGTTTTTGCCTTCCCTTTCAAGCTGCTGATTTGCCACAAATACATTCTATACATAGATATGTCTGAGAAGCAGTCATTTTTGTGCACAATTGCAAAACTGTACTGTTCATTTATTTATAGCCATTATATTTCGAAACAGAGCTTTGTAGCCACGAGGACTTAGAAATTAAAGTTTGGCCTCCTAGAGTTTCTCTTCCTTGGTTCAGAAGAGCGAATGGGTGAGGGATGGGTTTTGTGGGCCTTCAGTGGAGACATGTCAAGAACACTTAAGCACCAGATCACCTCACCTGACACTGCATCTTGAGCGGTTGTCGTCTAACAGCTTTGATCCCAATATGTCCCCAAACGTATGCAAGTTTAATTGACCTCAGAAACCAGGATTCTTTTCTTTTTTCTTTTTTAAGAGATTACATAAGTACCACTAGCTATTGCATGTTTTAGCAGGTCTTATTTTCCACCTCTCTGAAAAATGCATGGTTCAGAGTCTGCATTGCCAGTTGTCTGACATTAGAAGCAGCTGTAAGGTGAATTATTCATCTGTGCTGGTAACTTCCAGTAGCTGGGGGATACCTGTGGAGAGACTTGAAATGACTTGGCCTGAATGTTCAGGGACTTAGTGCCCGGACACACAGAATTGCTTGGTCCCAAGCAGTTAGCAGCACCCTCTAAATAACTGGGAAAGTGGGGCAGAAAGTACTAACAGCCTGGCCTTCCTAGAAGGTGGGCTCATCAGATTTCTTTTTACAGATGAGAAACTGAAAGTTGAGGGGCAATGTTCAATTTGTTCGTTGTTTCCAAATGTGCGGCCCATAATAAAACATGTCCAGGTAACTGTGAAGGTTGTGTGTGTGTGTGTGTGTGTGTGTGTGTGTGTAGACAGTAATTCTTCTTAATACCAGTTGCTAGAAACTACAGGAGGGAAGAGGGCTCTTGTGCTGGGGTCCTGCTTGTGTTTTTCCTGCAGGCATCTGGTTGCCGCTGTGAGAACAGGATACTGTACTAGAAGGGCGGTTGTCCTGATCCAACAGGGCTCTTCTTACATTCTAATGTTTTTAGAGACCCACATACCCTTTTGCCTCTAACTGTTATCCCAGAAGTCTGATCTCCCAATTTGCATAGAAGGAGCCTCTTCCCCTTGCTCCTCTTATTTTGGAAACACCACCAAAAATCTTAGTCTTGAAGTCCTGAAGAATTTGTGGAATTTGGTGGGGGGGATTGCGGGAAAGGAGGAGAGTTCAGATTCTTCCACAGCAACCAAATTCCACACATGTTTAGAAACCACCCAACTGTTGAGCTTCCAGTGAGACAAACAAACATTCTTAGAGCAGCCGGATTGTGTTAAGTGATTTTGTTTGGAAACTCATCAGTTTGACTTAGAAAAAGAATTGTTTGGAAACATTCTACAATCTTAAAATAAAGCTGTCAGGAATGGAAACCGGGAAACAGATGACTGAAGGATCAGCACTTGGTGTTTACAAGGAGTGCTTTGGAAATAAACTGTGTCGAGGACAGATCATTTAATCTGAATAGATGGAAGACATTATAGGCATTTTACCAGTCAGTTCTGACCTGGCATTCCTGTCACCTTTAGGGAAGACACACACCCATCTCATGGGTCTGAGAGGTAGGGATGGACGAGTCTTGATCTGGTCCCTGCTCCTTGAATATGAGTCAACTGGCTGACTGTTCTATCCCAGCTATCAGTAGCGTTCCAGGATTCTCTTCATTCTTCAGTAGTAATGTAGGAACTTCATTTGATCATACAGGAAGAACTATGCTAGTGTCAATTTTGTGCCTGGGGTTTCCCCTCCCAGTCGTTTTTCCTTTTGTGTCATGTCTTTTAGATTCTAAACCTGAGGGCAAGGACTGTTTTATCACTAACATTTGTAAACTGCTTTAGGACCTCTCCCCCCTTTTTTATTTTTGCTAGAGGAATGAACTAAACATGCTTTAAATAAATAGGTCTTCCCTACCCTGATCCATTATCTGATTTTTATTTCTTTATTCTGACTCATCCACGTGGTTCCTCCCCTTTTAACTGCACCTTGAGTAAGATTTGGTAATGCCATCAACCGTGGGTGGTGGGTAGTAAATAAAACAGCTTCCAAGACTGGCTCTGGCCCTCAGGCTACCAGTTTAACTGTTCCTGCTGTTAATTGAAATGGGTGGAGGCAGGGAAGCTTCTAAGGCACAATAATAGACACATCTTTGCATGCTTTATCTAGTCAGTATTTTTTTCTCCCAGGAGAGAAGTTTGGGAGACAGCTCAAAAAGGGCGGTGGCGTGGGTGGTAATTGTCCCTCAGGGCTACGCTTCCTTGCCGGTGCGGGGGCAATTAGACCATTGTAAACAAGTTGATTTAGCAATGTACTCATCTGTCTAAACTGGAGCAGGGCATGACATCATTCTCTCTTTCTTTTGGCTTGCATTAGGCTGCCATTCTTGGCACAGTGTTTGTGAAGGAGTTTGCTGCTCAAGTGGAGCAACGTGCTTAGGACTAGATTGGTGTGGGGCAAGCAGGGTGATGGCATATGATGTCCCCAGTTCTGGGTGAATTACAACTCCCACCATCCACAGCCAGCTTAGCCCAGTGTTCAAGGATGGTGGAAGTTGCAGTCCACCCACATCTGGGGACCCACAGTTGAAGAACACTAGGTATGTAATATGATATGTTTTCCACCTGAAGGTTTCCAAGGTAGCTAAAGATTTTATTTATTTATTCATTTCATTTATGAATCAGTTCCCGTACATCCCCAAGCCCTTGCTGGTAAAAACACCAAAAATGAAAAATATGTATGAAAACAACTTCTAATCCATTACAGATACAAACAAGGATAAGATTCTGCACTTAAATTGCTTTTTTAAAAATTGAAGGTCCTTCAGTGCCCTTTTAATTCCTTGTCCTCCTTTCATGACTGAGAGAAGCAAAAGAGATTACATGTATGTAGACGAAATGAATTTGTATAATTCATACTACCAGCAGCAGAAAATAAAACAGATAAATAAAAATGACTTTGTTCTTTACAGCAGGGGGTACATGCAGTTCTGACCACAAGTGTGTTGTTGAAATGCTAGTTAGCCCCTGCCTTTACGAGAAACTCATGTTTTTGTCTGAGAGGGTCAGTACACTTTGCTTGCCTGGAGCCCTCCTGCAGCTTTGCCCCACTGAGGAAATAGTGAACAGTGACAATGGATGGTTGACTAGGCTGTCAAAGCAATGAAATAAAACAAACCTCTGCTCAATCATCAGTGCTTGTGCTTAACTGGAAAAATAAGCAGGAATCTAAAGCATTCAGCTTTACAGATGTGTTGAACCAATTAAAGCCAGAGCGTTCCCTTGAATGCAACCCTTGAGCAGCTGAGGAATCTCTTGGAAAGCTGACACCTTTGGTGAGTGAAGGGTGTGCCTCTAGCTAAGATGTTTGGGGAAAGCAGCAGCCTGGGATGCCTTTGGCAGCCTCAGCGGGAAGCTGAGGCAACCTTATTGGACCCTTATTTTAATCCCACAAACCCTGGCAGCTGTTGCAGCCCCCGCTCCCATCTGAAGCCAACAAACGTCTTAAGTTCTGTACATGTGCATAAAAGCCTTGATGAGTAATTTGAGTATGACTTTGCAAAGGGCTGTAACTCAATGGTAGAGCATCCAGGTTCAATCCCTGGCATCTCCAGGCAGGGCTGGGAATGTCCTCTGACTGGAAGCCTGGAGAACCCTCTATAGGTTATATTTTATCCGCACACTTCGAATGATATTCAGGAATCAAGAAATCATATTGAAAAATACGACTTTCGTTTTGGTGACTGTAACCCTGATTTAAGGAGCCATTTGGTGCATAGCTTATACACCTGATTTTCTAACACTGGGCTCACCTCAAAAAGGGTATTATAGAGTTAGAACAAGAAGTTCAGAAGAGGGCATCCAAAGCAAGCAAGTGACTCCACTATGAAGAAAGGTTGCAGTGTTTGGGACTTGCAGATTTAGAGAAAAGGAAAGTAAGAGGTGCTATGATAGAAGTTTATAAAATTATGCATTGCCTGGAGACAGTGGATAGGGAAAAGCTTCTCCCTCTCCCTCTCCCCACCAGAACTAAAGGACATTCAGTGAAGCTGAATGTTGTAAATTCAGGACAGATAAAAGACTCAGGCTGGCGCCTCCATGACAGCTGAGCTTAGATGTTGCTTCAGCAGCAGTTTTCCCCCACTGAGCCTTAAATAAGAGCTGAAGCCCTGTCTTAGCTCCCGGCTCCTCCTTCAGTGGGAGGAGGATCTTCATTTAAAGGGGCTGAGGCCGCTTTAGCAGTTGTTTCTGATGGGGGTTTAGGTTTTTCTAGGGCTTCTGAGCTAGAAACACAACATCCTTGGGTCAAATTGATACAGCCATAATGGGCTTCTTTTACTTAAGTGTTTCTGCTTTCTTATATACCACTGAGGGCAATTCCTTTTCCTGTTCCACATCCTTAGACTAATCTCCTGGAGAAAAAGAGCCTGAAAGTCAGGGTTCCACCCTTGATAAGCTTGCATCAAAAGGTTTGTTTGGGGAGTGAATGAGGTCAGAACATGGAATAATGCATTCTTTGAGCTCAGGAGTTGTTACTTTTTTTAAAAGGCAGGAATGGGGAAACTGTGGCCTTCCAGCTATTGTTAGACTCCACCTCTCACCATCCCCTACCATCAGCCTTACTGACTGGGGCTAATGACAGGGGAGTTCATTGACATCTGCAGGGCCATGAGTTCCATATCCCTGTATAATGGGAATGCATTTCTCATGATGCACTTGCTTCACTTGGTGCATCATTTGGGAATCAATGTCCCCTTCCTCATCACAGCACACAGATATGCAGGGCACACAGATGTGCAGGGCAAGAAATGAGGACTGGTTGGTCTGCCAAACTAGTGCTCTTCAGCATGGCTGTGTCACCTGAGGCTGATGGGAGTTGTAGTCCCAAACATCTGGAGGACACCAGGCTGCTGATGGCTGTCTGGTTCAGGACTAGTTACAGATAGGTAGCCGTGTTGGTCTGCCATAGTCAAAACAAAACAAATTCCTTCCAGTAGCACCTTAAAGACCAACTAAGTCAGTTCTTGGTATGAGCTTTCGTGTGCATGCACACTTGGTATCTGAAGAAGTGTGCATGCACACGAAAGCTCATACCAAGAACTGACTTAGTTGGTCTTTAAGGTGCTACTGGAAGGAATTTGTTTGGTTCAGGACTGGTAGTGTTTGTGAAGGCAACTTTTCAGTGTCGTCTCTGAGTGGCGTTGAGGATGCTTTTGTGCCACAGCTTGACTCTCTTGTCACAGCACTTGGAGCACTCTCTCCATGGCGAGTTGTGAGGCTCTTCTTTTTATAATAATAATAATAATAAAGCCTCTCTTGTCATTTCAGTTGATTCAACAGATGCCATTTAATGTCATAATGTTTGTCCTGATAACTCTGGGCGACTGTGGCTGCATTGTGAGTGGGTCTGGGTTTTACAAGGAGTCCTTTGTGTGCTGTGTCTCGACTTGGATACCCAGACTGCGGAAAGGATTGAGTTTTGGGCCAAGCCATCCTTTCTCAATCCTTGTAGCCGTCTGCATCTGTGGACATTCTGGGAGCTTGTGTTGCCAGAGGCGGTCAGTGGTTCAGCAAGAGGCTGTGGATTTTCCATCCTGAGCTGAAAGGGCAAAGCTTGATTAGCAAACATTTTTGTATGCACATGTCATGGGTGATGGATGTGTTTTCTGTTAAAAATACGACCAATGGTCACCAAAACTATGTTTCAGGCAGCCTTGCAGGAGTCCCTTGGAGTCACTGTCAGGCTTTTGAGTTGTTGCCCAATGAGGCATTAAGTGATATTGGACAGGGTTCTCTGCAAGAAAGGTTAAGAACATAAGAAGAGTCCTGCTGCATCAGGCCAAAAGTCCATAAGAACATAGCATAAGAGAAGTTGTCAGGGTCAGGCCAATGGACCATCTAGCCCAGCATCTTGGTCTCACAGTGGCCAACTGGGTGCCTCAATGGGAAGCCCACAAGCAGGACCTGATTTCAAGAGCTTTCTCCCCACTTGTGATTTCCAGCAACTTGTATTCAATTTAGAACATAGTCATCATGGCTAGTAGACATTGATAGACTTCTTCCTCCATGATCTAATCCACTTTTAAAGCCATCCAAGTTTCTGGCTGTCACAACATCTTGTGGGAGTGAGTTTCATAGTTTAGCTATGTGCTGTGTGAAAGTATTTATTTCAGTAGCCATGAATCTTCCCCTATTCAGTTTCATTGGGTGATCTTGATTTCTGGTATTATAAGCTGGAGGGAACTGGCAGGATCCTTGCAGTTGCACTGGACTCAGAGTAACAGGGTGTGTGTGTCCTGTCCAACTCCAAGCAGGGAGAAGACTCTGCTGGCTGGACCTGATGGGAACTGTAGTTATAAGATCATAGAATTGTAGAGTTGGAAAGGACACTGAGGGTCACATATTCCAACCCCCTGCATTTCAGGAATCTCAACTAAAGCATCCATGGCAGATGACCATACAACCTCTGCTTAAAAACCTCCAAGGAAGAAGAGTCCCCAAGGGAGACAATTCAACTGTTGAACACCTATTACTGTCAGAAAGCTCTTCCTGATGTTTAGTCAGAATCTCCTTTCTTATAGCTTGATTCCATTGGTTTGAGTCCTACCCTCCAGAGCAGGAGAAATTAAGCTTGTTCCATTTTCCATGTGACAGCCCTTGATATATTTGATGATGGTGATCACATCTCTCAGTCTCCTCTTTTCCAGGCTAAACATACCCAACTTCCTCAACCGTTCCTCATAAAGCTTGGTTTCCAGACCCTTGATAATCTTTGTTGCCCTCCTCTGCACACATTCCAGCATGTCTATTGTTGTTCACAGAGTTTCCCCAAAGTCCTTTGCCCATCTAGTTATCAGTGTAGTAAGTGGGAGAAAGCACAGGAGGACTCTGAAGGTTATTGCTGGTGAAGAGGGAGCCTCCCTATATGGGAAACTCCTTCCGAAGTTTTCATTGTAAAAGAGGAGTGCCTTTCTCCTGAACCCCATCAGACAAGGAAGGTAGACTCATGCCTGGAAACAACAAAAAAAGAGGGTACCACGTTATGGAAGGCAAATGCATAAAGTGTCACAGGTGACCAGGCAAGTGGCTAAATGCAAGCCTACTCAAGCTGTGGTAAATAACAGTTTCAAATTGAATCTGTTGCCAGTTAGGAACAGAGGGCTTCAGTGGGGCTGACTTGAGCCCCACACCATGAGTGCCCTTGTGCACGTGCCACGCTGTGTTGTGAAGACGTCACAGTGACATGATGTCATGGCCCTATTAGAGGCCTTGCGGCAAAGGTGCAGACCCAGGCTCAGTTGACACTAGAGCGCCTGAGTGCCAGAGGTAAGGCGGTGATGCACTGTGGGGGGCAGTGAAAGCTGGACAGTAGCAGGGGACACACATACAACAACAAAAATTGTAGGTCGTCCCCAAGGACCCCTGGAGTTGCGCCAGGGCTTATACTACCTTACAATACATCAGACCATAGGTCCATGTACCTCAGAATTGTCAACACTGGCTGGCATCATTTCTCCAGGATTTCGTGTGTGTGGATATGTTTCTTTCTCAGCTCTGCCCGAAGATGCTGGGTGTGGAACTTGGGATCCTGTGTATGCAAAGTATGTCCTGTGCTGCTTGAGCTCTGTCTGCTCTGTAAAATTTGCTAAGAGAGTGGAGGAATTTTCTTGTGTGAATTTTGAACAGTGGAGAAGGAAACTGTTTTGTTTTCGGTTTTGTTTTTTGCCATCTGGAGAGTGTGTGTGTTTCTGAGATATTATTCTTATGCTGGAAACAATATCGGTCGCACTCAAGGGACTTTCGGATGTCTTCTTACCCTGGGAAACCTGTCTAAAACATTTTCCCTTTCAGCTCTCTTCCTTTTCTCCAGTTGTATAGAGGGTGTAACTGTTTCCTCGAAGGGAGCACTGATGGCAGGAAGCCAGGGTTGCAAGACACACACACAAAAACCTGATCTAGGATCTGGATTGTTTTAAGGGAGGAAGGTTTTGACTTCCCCCTTTGCGTTCTAATACATTGATTTATATTTAAGCAAGGAAGTTGCATGTTGATTCTGACCCTTGCCAGAGCAGCTGTTCCTTATGAGTAAGCCACATGAAGCGGGAGGGATGTGTGGAGAAATCTCGGGAAATCCTCAGCATCAATAGGAAGTGGTTACTGCCTTCACTGGCTGGCAGCAAAACACAACAGCTGCATCTCTCTTCTCTCTCTCTCTCTCTTCAGGATTATCGTGTAGATTAGAGAATAAATGAGGAGAATGTCTTTAGAATAAGCAATGCTAAGTAATCTTGTACCATCACTTTCCTGATCAGTTATCCCTTCTATCTTCTGTGTGTTCTAACCATTTACACCTGATTTTCCTTTTTTTAATTGTAAATGGAATTGGGGGGGGGCACTCTCCAACTTGGTTTTGGTCTCTTCTGAGCAGCGCCTTGGCCTGACAGACCCAGATGACGCAGCAGTTTATCACCGATTTTGATAATTTTTTAACTGTTCTAAATAGATGTTTTAGCTGTTCTTTTGTAACTGATGAATGGTTTGGTTTTTTTTTTTACAGTCAAGTGGTATGTAATTTTTGTGAAATAAATAAATTATTAAGTAAGGTGGCTTGCAGCATTAAAAAATAATAGCATAATTATTTTGAATAGGTAAAACGTATGACAGATTTTAAATAATCATTTTAGCAAAGGGAGAAAGTATTACTTGCCTGAAGCCACCCATAGCAGCTGAATTGAGATTTGAATTCAAAGCTCTCCAGCTCACACTAGGTGTTGGTGTTTCTGGTGATGGGAAGAACTCCAGCTTTGGAGGAAGAAGATTCAAGGTTCAGTACCCAACATTTTTGGGTAGGATTAAGACAGACTCTTATTTGAAACCCTGTAGAGCTGCTGAAAGTCAGTGCAGACAATACTGAACTAGGAGGTCCAATGGTCTCATTCTGTGAATCACCCACTCCATCTAGGGGAAGGTCTGCAACTTGGTGGTAGCTCATCTGTCTTTCATGCAGAACGTCCCAGGTTCAATTCCCAACAATATCTCCAGGTAGGGCTAGGAATGTGCCCTTCCTGAAACCCTGGAGAGCTGGTGCCAGACATTGTAGTAATAATAATAATAATAATAATAATAATAATAATAATAATAATAAATATTTATTTATTTATTTATTTATTTATTTATTTCTTTATTACCCGCCCTTCCCTGTTCCAGGCTCAGGGCTGCAAACAACAAATTTAAAGCACTTAATTGTAATACAACGTAGAAGCAGCATAAAATACAGTATAAAAGCATGAATAGCAATAAAATTCAAAGTTCAAAAATCAATTTGGGGGAAATCCATCCAATAAACATTAAATAGTCACCAGGGCTAGCTGGCTGTATTAGTCCTACTTGTGCCAGCGAGGCAGCCAGGCGAGAATTAGCTGTGGGGTCCAAGAGCAGGTTATCTACATAAAAGGGGAGGGGGAGGAAAGAGAAGGGAAATAAAAGATCAGGCTGAATTCAAATTAAAGGCCAGGACAAATAGCTCTGTCTTACAGGCCTGGCGAAAGGAGGTTAAATCCTAGTCTCATGGGACAGAGCCCTAGTTTCATGGGACAGGGCATTCCACCAGGTCGGAGCCATCACTGAAAAGGCCCTGGCCCTGGTGGAGGATAGTCTGACTTCCTTAGGATCCGGGACCTCTAAACTATGGTTATTCATGGATCTTAAGTTCCTCTGCGGGGGCATACCAGGAGAGGCAGTCCCGTAAAGCCACAATGTGTAGACATTATGGAGCTAGACGGACCCAATGGACTGACTTGGTATAAAGCAGCTCCCTGTTATGTTGCTCTGCACCAGTTCCAAGATCAACAGATCCCTTCCTGTTAGGAGATAGACAGACACGCTTGATAGGCTTCCTGTCATTCTCTGCTTTCAAGGCCCATACCAGATAGACAGCATTGCTATTTGGATGGCTACCTAAGCAGAAAATTCCTGCCTTGAATAGAGATGAAGTGCATAATTTTCTTGTAAGTTGACAAATGAATGTTGTGCTGCATAATATTCCACTAATCTTTGCCTGAGAATATATACCTTTCTCTTTGTCTGTCTCTATCTCTCACTCAAACACTCTGTCGCAGTGGGATGGTTATCTTCTTCTTTGAATGAGCAAGCCCAGCCAGAGAAGATACTAAGATACTGTCTGGAGCTCTAGGTGAATCACAGCTGTAAGAAATGCCTGGACTGCTCTTGCAGTGCTCATTCAGGCTGGTAAATCCTCACCTGCATGGTTGCCTTTAAGTAACAAATCCTCTGCAGTTGACCAGGGAACAGAGTCAGGCGAGTCCAGGCCTGCCTGACTTCAAATCTTTGCACCCAGTCAGCACTCACTTAGAAAGCTGCCTTATACCGACTCAGATCCTTGATCCCCACCTAGCTTAGCATTGTCTACACTGAGTGGCAGCAGTACGCCAGGGTTTCAGGCAGGGCACATTCCCATTCCTGCCTGGAGATGCCATTGGGGATTTAACCTGGGACCTTATGCATGCAAAGCAGGTGCTCTTATCACCAAACTATGACCTCCTCCCACATCTCTAGTGTCCCCCAACCTAGTTTTCTCTTAATGTTGTCAGACTGCAACTCCCATCATTCCTTGACCCACAGCTGTGCTGGCTGGGTCTTAGGGAAGTTGTAGATGAAAACATCTGGAGGCTACCAGGTTGGTCTAGCGGGATCTTATTCTCTGTGCCTATCATTATTCTGTTTCTTGTATGTTGTATGGTAAGACCAGCCTTAATCTTCCCCAACACTTTAGTCACCCTTCAGTAGTTAGCCAGCCACATCTGCTGTGACATCTTCCTCTTGCCTCAAGGCTTCCAGGTTTGGTCATTGGGGTGTATGCTGGTTCCATGATTTCAGCCGCCCAGTTTCCTCTTGGGTGTCAACTCCATTGCTGCAGCCAAAACTGTTACATGCATCAGCAGCTCTGCCAATGCATGGTTGGTCCTGCGCATAGTGCATAGCAGGCTTGGCTTCTTGTTGTGCTGAGAGCTTCCAAGCCTCCAGGCTGCAGACTGCTGTTGTCCACTCCCTGTTAATTAGGGAGGCAGAAAGAGAGCTGGCTGGAGTGACAAGGCACCATCTCCCTCAGGCTACACATTTTGATCTGATTTAAAAGGACCTTATCAAAGAGAGATGGGGGAGGGAGACCTTTCTCCTTGCACCAGGTTAGACATTTGCAAACAAAGGGAATGCAGGACTTTTAAACTATGCTTAGATTTTGGACAGATTTCCATAGTTCAGAAGAATGAACCTGATGGGGTCTATCAGTGGCTACTAGCTGCAGTGGCAAATACTGCCTCCGCAGTCAGAGGCAGTAATGCTTCTAAATACCAGCTGTTGGAATACCAGCAGCCTGGGAGAGGACGCGTGTGCTCAGGTCCTGCTTGTGGGCTTCACATTCAGGCATCTGACTGGCCATTGTGAGAACAGATGGGCAAATTGCCTGATCCAACAGGCTCTTCTCATGTCCTTCTCTAAAGACTGTCAACCCATCCCACTTGTGGTTTCTTGCTTCTAAGACTGAGAACACATCATATATTTGAAGTATGTGACTTCCCCCAAAGGATCCTGGGAACTGTATTTGACCCCTCTTGAGAGCTACTATTCACACCACCCCTTAATAAGTGACAGCTCCTAGGATTATTTAGGGGTAGTCAAGTGCTTTAAATTAGCTTTAAATGTACAGGGGTCTGATTAGAGCTAACATTGGCTACAAATGAATACAGTGGTACCTTGGGTTACATACACTTCAGGTTACATACACTTCAGGTTACACACTCTGCTTACCTAGAAATAGTGCTTCAGGTTAAGAACTTTGCTTCAGGATAAGAACAGAAATCGGGCTCCGGCGGCAGCAGGAGGCCCCATTAGCTAAAGTGGTGCTTCAGGTTAAGAACAGTTTCAGGTTAAGAACGGACCTCCGGAACGAATTAAGTACTTAACCCGAGGTACCACTGTACCAGCAACAATATACTCTCCCAGATAGAATTCTTCTGTTGGGAGGGTGGGTGCTGGTGGAAGGCATTTAGCAGCAAATAATTTTACAGCTTTCCTCCTTTTCTAGCATTTGCTCAAGTGGTTCCTTCTCTCACCCCACCCCCACCCCTCCATTGGAAGGGTGGGCTTCACATTCAGGCATCTGACTGGCCATTGTGAGCATTGACTACTTTTCCGAAGAGTTATGAGATCAGGGACCTTAAATGTTTTTTATTGCGCCTTGTGGGTAATTGGGTTCCTAATGAAAATTGCTTTCTAGGGGATGGGGTGGGCAGTCCTTGGAAGCCTCTACTCAAGTGCCCTCAGTTTGATGATTTAACACTTGGACAACCTAAGAAGCAGCGATCAGATAATGCAACCAAACAGTAGAGCTCCAGGCTTGGAGGGGAGGCAAGGAAGAACTTTTGGCCTGTGGGTGACACTAAACTCTTCAAGGAGATGGGTGCCTGTGTTCTATTTAAGGCAACTGTTGTTGATCTGGTTCTGTGGGCAACTGTTGGGTGGGCTCAGTGTCTTTTAAAAAGAAAAAATGTATTCCAGTATGTAAGCTGGTGAGGCATTTATTTTAAAAAATATGGTTGTTTTTAAAAAAACCATTATAGCTTTATTGCTGCTGCTTTGGTGATAGATACCTCCTTTTTATTTATTTTTTGCTGGAGTTCTTGACGTCCTGTGGCAGGGATGGGGAAGCTGTGTTTCTCCAGATGCTGCTGGACTACAACACCCTTGACCCATCTGGCCGTTGGCCTTGCAGCCTGGCACTGATGACCAGTGCTTTAAAAACAACAACATGTTTAGGAGTTCTATCATTTTCCTACTCATATTGCAATACTGTCCTTCAATAAGGCCGAACTTAGATTCACAAAATGTTTAGGTTATGCATCTCCCTGCGTCCCCCCAGAAAAAAGGCACTGTCACAGACTATTGGTGGTCCATGTAGCACAGTTTGTGGGGCAGTGGGCTAGAGGTTCTCCGTCCTTTTCCTCTGCTCTTGTAACCGATTGGCTGACTGGCCCCTTCCTCCCACAATATATCTTTGTCCTTCAAAGCTATACTGTACAAATGGAACTCCACGTCAGCTAGTTGTGAAGAGTTTTATTTATGTTGGTTACTTGTAAATAAAAACAAAGCCTGGAGCTGTAGGGAATGTCTAGAACAGCATAGAAGGAACATTTTTCTGCACTTGTGTTTCAGACCTTGAACCCTGAACATCACACTTGCTTGAAAACTGTAGAAATAAAGATGTAAACTAGCTGTTTGGGGTTTGTTTGTTGCATTTTTAGTGCTTTTCAAAGGTGAGTTCACTGCATCTAAACTGTGATGGATTGCTAGGCTGAACCTTATGTTAATGAGAACACTCTCCGGATATAAAGGTGTCCAAGCCTGACCTCCCTTGGCCTCTGACATTTCATGTGCTGTGATGCTAAGGCTGGGCTGTGGGGTTATTATTACCACTTCCCAGATGCCCTGTTGGCTGTCTTTCCCTTCATTTTGGGGCACCATCTCCTTTTTCTGCCTTTAACTAGACAGTTCAGTTCCCAAAGAATGCATCTCTTAGTTAAAATTAGTTCTGAGCTACTGATTTGATGGTCAGGATCACAGGATTGGGGCCACGATCCAGAGAGAGAGGGAGAATTGGAGCACTGCTTCAATCTTGCATCTTTACAAACAGAAACACAACAACCCCTGACTTCTGCACAAGTCACTAACTGGAGGGAGGTGCATTTGGCACAGTACAGAGTTAGTTACATCAGACAGCCTCCTCAAGGCTTAGGTTATTCTACTCTTTCTATGTCAGGAGTGATTAAGTGCTCCAGTCACACTGATACAAAGTAAGGACAGAATTACCCCTGCACCCCGCCCCCGCTGCTGAACAGTACATCTTGCAGAAATGCAGCAAGAATACTTTAACGTGAAACTTTGAGATCACAGGATCCTGGCTAGTTGTGTATTTGTTTTATTTCACAATATTTGTGTTGTGCTTGATTGTAATAATTGGTTTACTTAACATTCAGCCTTTCCTTTCTTCATTAGAGCTCAGTGTTGGAGCATTGCTTTCATGCAGAAGACCCAAGCCTAGGTTGAATCCCTGTAATTTTCAGGTAGGGCTGGGAAAGTCCCTGCCCCAAACCCTGGAGAGCCACTACCGGTCAGTGTAGACAGTACTGAGTTAGATGAACCAATGGTCTGACTCGCTAGGCAGCTCACTAGGTGGGGTTGTCAGGGAGTTTTGCCTTCTGAGGTTTTTTCCCAGTGGAGAAATGAGCCTCCAACCTTTCCCTTTACACACTCTCACACACACCACTACCACCCTCTTGCAATAGCCGAACTGCTCAGAACAGCAAAAAAAAAAGGGGGGGTGTACATCACCACAGCTTTAGTTCCTCAACTTCTCTTGAGCCTGAGGGTAAAGCTGGTTTGGTTAGTGATATAAAGAAGGAGGTCCTCTTTCAGGAAAGTCTGTTCTTCTCCCACCCTCTAAAATTCATTGAGGGAGGTGTAGGAAGTTGTGGCCTCTGGCCCAAAAGGCTTTCAGTTGATGCAAGGCTGTTTTTAGTTCACTTACAAGTGTCTCCCTATTCCTGCTGCCATTATGTGGGCTTTGGCTGGACTCAGTTTGCAGGAATGCTGCACACATGACACACACTAAAGAAACTTCCATATGTTTCTACTGCCAGGCTTCAGAAATGCATCAAATCCTGAGCACTGTTAGGTGCCTGAGTAGCCAGGTGCCTGGGAATTGTCTAACACTGGATCTCCTCGCTGAGTCTGAGTGATTTATGACTGGTTCTAGTGGACCAGTCACGAAGGATACCAGCAGCCACTCACAGCTGTCTTCAGATTGAGCCAGACCGAGGTCAGAATTTTGTATGATCAGGTCTTCTTCTTCTTCTTTGGCGATCACTTGTAGCTGAGTAAGATTGTCTTCCATAAACATGGTTTTAACAATGAGCCCATAAGTGACTCTGGAGGCTAATTCTGGATCCACACGTCCTTCCACAGTGGGGACATAGGTTTCTGGGCGGGAGTTGATCACGGTGTGGATTTGCCAAGTGTGCCTTCCTCTTAGCACATTTCTCCCTTGCGTCCTGTTCTCCAATTGGAGCACTCACAGGCAAGTGCTGTTGGCTGCCTTGTGCCCCCAGTCTCTGCCAAGCTGCAGTGCCACCTTTGAGTTGGTCATGGTAGCGAAGCACACGCCAAGCCAGGCTACCCCAGTGGTACAGAGAGAGTAAGGTATTTGTGTCAACCTGCCAAAATCTCTTATTTGAGAACCCTGGTTCCCTTCACTTAATTTTGTGTTGCACAGTTGTGTACAAGGACTGTAGTTTGATGGCAGAGCATCAACCTTGCATGTGGAAGGATCTGTGTTTCATCCCTGGCATCTCCAGGTGGGGCTGCAGAAGACCCTGTTCTGCAATGTTGGAGAGCTGCTGCCAGGCAGCATGGACAGTACTGACCTAGGTGGACCAATGGTCTGATTCATTATAGTGAAGGACTGTAGCTCAGTGAGAGAGCATCTGCTTTGCATGCAGAAGGTCCCAGAGTCAATCCCTGGCATCTCCAGGCAAGGCTGGGAAAGATTCCCTGTCTGAGACCCTGGAGAGCCACGGCCAGTCAGCATAGGTAACACTAAGCTAGATGGACCATTGGTCCGACTCCACTTGAGGCAGCTTCCTATATTCTGTGCACAGCTATCAAATCCAACTATATATGCATTAATGTTGGAAGAGCTTTGCTATGTGACACCTCAAAGGTCCATTCTGCTTTCCTTAGTAGCTAGCCTGGTACCTCCTGGGGAGCCTACAAACAGGGTGCAAAGGCAATAGCCCTTTCTTTCTGCTGCTTGTCCCCAACAGTGGGGACATCAGATTCTATCAATTAAGCTATGTGTTTTGTCAACAAGTCATAGAATCATTGAGCTGGAGGGTGATCCTAGTGCGCCATCTAGGGCAGTCTCCTATTTGAAGCTGGAAATCCACAGCTAGGACCCCCGCCCAGCAAACAGGCAATTCTCCAGCTTCTGCTGGAGGACCTCCAGCCAGAGGATGCACCCCCACCCATATCTAGCTCCATTATTGAATAGCTGTGACCTTCAGGAAATGCCACCTAATGTTCAACTGAAAATCTCCCCTCCTGAATCTGAAGCTCACTATATCTAGTGTGGGCTCTTCACCACAGCAGACAACACACTTTTGCTGTCTTCTATGTGACAACCTTACAGAGATTTGAATACAATTATCTTGCCTTCCCCACTCAATTCTTTTCTTCCGAGCTAAAGATGTCCAGTCCTATCAACCTTTTCCCTGTTATCTTTGGCCCTACCAAATCTACTGCCAATCAGTTGTTGGATGACCCCCAAATTCTAGTCAATCATTGCACAATTTTATTGTCTGTGGTCATTTGATGGTCCCCTGTCATCTGTCTGCAATCACTCCTTAACTTTGCCCTATCTTGGAATGCAAGTGTCCCTGAGGCCACTTGACCCATCCTTGGTTCCCTTGCTACACACATTTTTTTTAAAAAAAAATTGCTGTGGAAATCCAGTTGACAGCAGCTTTATTTCCCACCTTAAAGAGCAGGGATGGGGCTGTTGGGCTACAGATGTTGTTGGACTACAGTTCCCATCACCCCTCACTATTGGCCATGGTGACTGGGGATGATGGGAGCTGGAGTCCAACAACATCTGGAAAGCTGGAGTTTTCCCCCGTCTTTGACTTGGAGCCCCACTTGGAGCTGGCTTGTTCTGGAAGCTCAACAGACAAGATGGAGAGACACCCAGATATGAAAGGGCCCTTGTGGAAAAGCCTATCTCCCTGGCCCTCTCAACACTAGTTTATAACAGTTGCAGTCTGGGAGTGAGGGCTGGGAAGATAAAGGTTTTTGAGAGGCAAGTCTATAAGATTGGCTCTGGAAGTTCAGATGGCTTCTGGTGTCACCAAAGAGGACCAAACCTGGGTTTTTTGTTTTGTTTTGGGAGTTTCCCAATCTCTGATTGCTTCGGTCTTGCCCCTTGCCCCCTTGGGACATAAGGAGGGGTAATGTACCCACCTTGTGTCCCAAGTATAACTTTAGGTTGCCCAAACCAGCATTTACTTAGCTTTACAGTGAGTCTTGCTTTTCACATAGCATTGATGGGTTGGTGTTAGACATTTTGACTAAAAATGGCAGTGTTGTCAATGTTTTCCATGGCAAATATCTAAAGAGGAATGAGGCAAAGTCCTGGAGGAGGAAGAGTCTGTCAGTAGTTCTTAGCTGTGGTGTCTGAATAGAGCCTCCAAGTTAAGAAGCAGTGTACCTTGTATGCCACCTACTGAAGATGCAGGCAGTATTTGGAAGGGGTGGGAGAAAGCTGCTATTTTCAGTCTTTGCTTGTGGGATTCTAGGAAGCATCTGGTCAGTTGCTGTAAAAAAACAGGATGCTAGACTAGGTAGTCCTTCATCCTGATACAGGGGACTTGTATTGGTTGTAGAGCTATGATTTAGAGCAGTGGTCCCCAATTAGGTAAGTATTACGGACTCCGTGTTTTTCAAATGCCAAACCATTGACTCCCTACTTTTGAAAGTGTTGACATCTCTATGGTAGTTTTTGTTATGTGAATGGTGCCACCAATAACCTCCAATATGTCCCAGCACAAAACTGGGACACATGTTTTCAGGACCATGCATCCATGCAAGTCACATGACCCATGAAAGAGCACAGGGCTGACAAACATGTGTTTTGGGTCACCACAATCTTGGGTAAGATGTGCATCTGGCTGTGATCTCATGTGGTTTTGGGTGCCATATTCATGTGAGAAGAGCATGGCTCTCAAAAACAGGATGTCCTGGACAGTTGGTGGGTTAGTGCTACGGATCCCCTAGGTGGGTTACACAGACAGCCTGATTGGGAGCCACTGGTTTAGAGCATTAGCCTTCGCCAACCTGGTGCACTCCAGATGTTGTTGGACTCGACTCCCATCATCCCAAACAGCATGAGCGATAGTCAGTGATGATGGTTTATCCCTGCCCTGCTTGAGAGTGTGAAAACAACTACAGAATGCTTCTTGTTCAAGTCCTGAAGAGATCTTCCAAAACAGGAAATGCAGAGCATTTGGTGACACAGATCAATCCACATGTTTTTAATATGAACTAGAATGTTTACTTCCAGTTCCCGTTTTAGATGAGGAATGGACTAGTAATATCTGCAGCAAAATGTTGCAGTGTCAGCTTCACCTTCTAGCTGGATTGTTCTTGTTCAGGGAGCCAGCTAGCCAATTTCCCATAGTGATTGGTTTTTACCCTCCCACCATGGGACTGTGCAGGGGATGAATAAGGACATAAGAGTTGAAAGGGGGGGTCCAAAAGGGCCTGGGGTAGTTTCTAAATTGTATTCTGTACTGCTTAATGTAACTTATGGATATGTGGAACCCCTTTAAAATATATGCAAACCACTTCCAGTTTCCTGCTGTGGGAAATGGCTGCCTCCCACACGAACAGACCCCAGCCGTGCCAGTAATTCAGGGTTGATATGGGGGTAATTAGTCCTGGCAGACTCCCCAGGGTGGGGGAGGACTGTCTCACAGACCCGCAGATCGTCCGTGACCTGTCGGCTCGCATCAAGGTGCAAGTGGCAGGGATGCTGGGTCTAAGAGCACGGCACGGATGGCACTCTCCAGAGCCACTCCTACACGCAGGAGACACCTGTTTTGTAAAATAATAAGATTTGGATAAATAAATAAAAAAACAGGCATGTTCCAGATGGAGGAGGAAAAAACTGACAAATTATATAGTCGTTGAATGCTGAATTTTGGACTTTAAATCATCTTGAAACGTGGATTAAGGTGAGCAACCGCTATCTTTCCGTACTTGCTATATTACATCACGATTTGGCGAAGCTCAGCCAGAAATAATTTAATTACTTAAACGAAACACAAGAGGCGAAAATTTTAATTGAATGTATAATGCACAGCCTTCAACTGAGAACTCTAATGAGAATTAGAGCTGGCAAAATAAGATCAGATATGGCGGCTCGGGCTGAAGATGGAAACAAAATGGCAAGTATTATCGCGCAGTTACAAAAAGAAAAGAAAAGAGGAATTCTAATGGAAAAGAGCTCCATTGGACTTGGGGTGTACAATCATACCTTGGGTTACAGACACTTCAGGTTGCGTTTTTTCAGGTTATGGACGCGCTGAAACCCAGAAGTACCAGAATGGGTTACTTCTGGGTTTCGGCGGTTGCGCATGCGCAGAAGACCAAATCGCAACATGCGCAGACGTGGCGCTGCGGGTTGCGAATGTGCTTCCCACATGGATCACGTTCGCAACCCGAGCGCCCACTGTACTTTGTTCTAAAATACATCTGCTTGTATGGATTATTTTTATACATTATTGTGGACAGAAATTGTGGACAGAAGGATGGAGAGTGCTGGATCCCTGCCAGCTCTTCTAGGGCCTGGAGGAGCTGTCCTTTTGTTCTTGGAGGAATTTAAATAATTCTCACATAATATACAGCCGGGAAGCATGCCCCACAATACAGCATTATATACAGACATATACGGACACCAGCTCATTAAGAGACATCAGAGAGAACTTGTTGACTTGCCATTTATAAACTCTATTTTTGGAATGAAGCCCGGTGCCTTTAATGAGAACTTAACGAAGAAAGGAGAGATAAGAGAACTGAACACCAACATAATTGGACAGAGAATAAGATGGGGGGGGGGGAATGCTTCCTGTGGGTTAACAATATAAAAATTTTGCTACAGAAGATGTGAGCCATAGAAACAACGACTGATCAGACTGAGAATAAGGATGGATAATTTGAAAAATATTAGTTTGGAATTTGAAAAGTAGTTGAAAATGCAGAAACATGAATGAGCACGATTATCTCTAGACATCTGGAACATGTGAAGTCCCACCCCCCAATAATAATTTTATAATTGGAATATATAATAGGTGGTATTGTTATTATTGTAATTTGGAGTGTTTTGATTTAATTTGTCATTAATTGGAAGATTGTTATTGAAACTGAATAAAAAAATTAACAACAACAACAAAAAGATATGCGAACCAGCTGTTGGCACACAAATTCCTCCCAAGGATTGGAATAAAATTTGGGAATTGTGACCCTTAAAATCTCTTTCCAGAATAGCTAGGGGTGAATTCCTTAAAATTAGTACACAGATGGTATTGCACTCCTTTGCAAAATGTCAAAAATGTTTTCTACTATATCATTTAATTGTTGGAGGGGTTGCAATAAACTTGGTACATATTATCATTTGTGGTGGGAATATCAGTTGGTGCAAGATTTTTGGAATTTAATTGTGGCAGAAATAATAGATATTACTAAATAGACTCCAAATAAAAAGTAAATAAATAAAAAATCCAAAATTAATGCTACCAGGTTAACATTAATCTTGATCTTATATATGATCTTGTCAGCATGAATAGTAATTGCAACTCAGTGGAAAACAGCCCAAAATCTTACACAGGATACTTGCTACCACTCACTCTGAAATATAGCTATAAATGAAAGAAATAATACATACTTTGAGATTTTGAAAAGGACTAAAACTTCCAGGCAATTTGTATATGATTTGGCATTCCTTTATACAGCGGAACCATCATTTTCAAGACAGGGTTCTGACAAGTTTCAAGACTAGTTGCTTGGCATCCAAACAAGTACTAACTAATGCAAACTAGTTGCTTGGCATCCATCTTGCTTGGTAGACAATGGAGGAGTACACTTTTGCTGGTGAAGTCATACTATAGGTAGGTCGCAGTGCCTGCTGTGGCTGTAGAGGCCAATATGGGAGAGAAATGTTTCATTACTATGATGATTTTTTTGTGCAGGTGCACCATCCTGTTTCTTCTCTTCCCAGCAGTGGAAAATAAGTTTCTGAGTTATAATGCAGGCCATCTAATTAGATGCAGGAAATTTAATTAGGAACTATGAGAAATCAAGAGCATGAGCATGTACAGAAGGCATCTGCCTTGCCATTAAGGAACATCTGTATTTAATCAGATGATTCCACAGTATAACAGTATTCTCAGGCCATATTTCTTTCTTCATAGCTCATAGAATCATAGATAATTTGATGCCCCCCTTTTTTGAGGATGGGGGCAACATTTGCCCACCTTCAGTCTGCAGGGACTTCACCTGTTCTCCAAGAATTCTCAAAGATTATAGACAGAGGTTCTAAGATTACATCCGCAGGCTCCTTTAGTACCCTTGGGTGCAGCTCACTAGGCCTGGAGATTTGAATTCATTTAAATTAGCTAGTTGTTTCCTTATCACCTCTTTTCCTCTCTTGGGCCGCAGCTCCTGCCTCACATCATTTATTACGTTATCACCAGGTTGGGCATTGCGTTCCTATTGGGTGAAGACAAGAGGCAAAGTAGGTGTTTAACAGTTCTGCCTTCTCTTTGTCACCCAATAGCATTTCTCCATCTTCACCACTTGCTTGTTCTTCCTCTTACTTCAAATAAGAATTGTAGACAGGTTCAGAGTTTCACTTTTTAAACAATTTCAAGCCTATAGCCCAGAATTCCCAACTTGCTAGAGGCTAAAGCCCACCCAGGTGCACCCGTCTCATCAGAGAATATTAAAAGTAGGGTATCATTTCCCCCCCACACTTGTTTTGCTTATTTATTTTCTTCTTACAGATTACAAATCCTAGTACAGTGGTAACTCGGGTTACAGACGCTTCAGGTTACACATGCTTCAGGTTACAGACTCCGCTAACCCAGAAATAGTACCTTGGGTTAAGAACTTTGCTTCAGGATGAGAACAGAAATTGCGCGGCGGCGGCACGGCAGCAGCGGGAGGCCCCATTAGCTAAAGTGGTACCTCAGGTTAAGAACAGTTTCAGGTTAAGAATAGACCTCCAGAACAAATTAAGTTCTTAACCCGAGGTACCACTGTAATCGTGGTTGGTAATAAACAAGTGTAGGTGATATATTGATTATTATTTTTTTACTTTAGTCAATTTATGCTTCTAATAATTTCAGTTGGGGACAATAGAAACTTTATCAAGGGGTCAGTGAACTCATAATTTTGGCTATTCCAGCCCATTCCCATCCTAATTTTGCATTTCCAGTCCATTCCATTCTGTGGCTACTGAGCCTGCTCAATTCTCATTGGAACCTATGCCCTTTTAAAATGGGGGGGGGGGGTTGGGGGGGAGTATTGGGCTGTTGATTTTATTTTGATTTGTGGTTTGATTTTGTTCTGTGAACCATCCTGAGACCTCTGGGTATAGGGTGGCATATAAATTCAACAAATAATAAATAAAATAAGAATAAGAATAAATAATAAGCCCCCCTTTAGGCATTCATTTATATATGTTCTGTACTGCTTCAAATCTCAGCATTTCCCTGAGCATGGCATACTAGCTCTCTTGTTCTCAGTGCTTTTATTCCGACTCCATTTATGTCAGCACTTAGTATTAGAAGGTGCTTTCTTTCTTTCTTTTATTTTATTTTATGTTATGTTATTTTATTTTATTTTATTTATAAAACTCTCTGTGGAGTGCCTTACATCTGAGCTCTTGAACCCTAGGATAGCTTGTTGTTAGCATTGGTGTCCTCCACAGCCCTTGCCATAATTGTGTGCCTTAATGGTGAGAGACAATGACATCACCCCTGTTGCCTTGGCAATGGGTAAACAGCCCCTGGCAACATGGGGTTCTTTTTAGAAACCTGTATTCCAGCCAGACAAGTCGCATGCCTTGAAATCCAAGCCTAAATTGCGAAGTTCGTTTTCCTTTCCCCCAAGAAGGGGGGGACGGGACACCGAACCTTCCCAAGGGAAGTGACAGGCAGGTCAAACAAGAAAATGGGCACAATATCAATGTTTCACACCCTTTCACTGTTCCTCCAGCTTGAGGCTGGTGCCTTGTGGGGGATGGGAGGGGTCAGAGCCTTTTGTTCTTTTCAGGAGGATGTGGCTTTCCATCCTGGAAATCCAGCCACTGAAGGTGCTTCAGACCTTAAGTGCCTGAGCTATTTGTTATTATAGCCTTTTCACACTAGGATTTTGGTATAATCCAGTAGCAGCCTTGGTGGTCTTTTGCGCCCCTCCTGCAACATCTGCTGGGCTTGCCCGAAAGCAAGAGATGGGTTTCTGCATGCTGGCGGAGGGGGGCCTCCAGGCAAGCCAAAATACTGATTTGTAAATTGAACCTGGACAAACTTAAGTCACATGATCTGTTATAAGGCAGCTTCCTGTGCTCCTTTCTTGCTGGTGCAGCTAGTCTTCTGTCAGCTCTGACTTTTTCTATCAGGAGTTGTAGGGGGGCAATGCAGATTACATTCACACTTGATACCCTTCTGGCCCCATGCTCAGGACTGCTGTGCTGTTGGCCTGCCACCAGTTAATTCACCCTTTTGAGGAAGTTCCACTGGTAGAAGATTTGTTTTGCATGCCGAAGGTCCCAGGTTTAATCCCTGCCAGCATCCCCAGGTAGGGCTGATAATGCTCACCACTTGAAAGGCTGGAGAGCTGCTGCCTGCCAGTGTTGATAATTCAGAGCTAGATGGACTATAACAAAGAGATTGATGGATTGAATAAGAGGCGTGCATTTACATATGTTTAAAAAAGTCTAGTGTAAGGCCAAGGATGGTTCACCTGTGGCCATCCCAAGATTGCTGGACTATACCTCCCATCATCCCTGACCATAGGTCAGTAGGTTTTATAAAACTCCAGCATCTCTAGGTAGAGCTGGGAGAGACCCCTGCCTGAAACCCATGAGAGCTGCTGCCAGTCAGTGTTGACAATACTGTGGTAGATGGACCAACCCTTTGAGTGACAGAAGAACTCCCCCTTTGATCGCCCTGCAGCTAGGAACACCTTGACTGCTGTTGCTTAGGGTAGGTGGCTAGGATTCCAAATGAAACTATCCCCCTCCAAAAAAAATATTTTATTTTATTTTGCTTTCTCCACCAGCCCCTTCCAGACATAGAAGGCAATAACATCTGTGAGTCATGGAGCATTCCCTTGGCCAGCAGAGGAAGGAGAGAGGGCCCTCCCTTCTTCAGCCTTCAGATGCTGCTTTGCCCTCCGTTATGAGCTGCCTGGTTCAGCCCAGCCATTGAAATGTCAGTGAAGTCAAAAGTGGCCGCTGGCTGCCTCTGCTTCCTGAGGGCCAAGCTGCTTGGGAGGGTGACCTGCAGATCAGGAACAAGTTTATCCCATCAATCTGGCTGGACTGTCTGGATTCAGTCCATGCCTGCCCACCACCTCCGCCTTCTTCCACTGAATCCTGGCTGCTTTCCTAATCTGCTCATTCCCTACAGAGTCTTGGGACTTGGGACAGCTCCACCCAAGCAACAGAGGTTAGGGTGGGCCAGTTTCCTGTATGTTGAAGCTTCTTCCCTTGTCTTTAGAAAGGAAATGAGCCAAGACTGCATTTACACACAATCAAAGGATGTAAAAAAGGGGTTTGTAGGGCAACCTGCCTTGACCTGGTGCCCTCCAGACATTGTTGGACTCAGATTCAAATAAGCCCCAGGCAGCATGGCCATTGTTTGGGGATGATGGGAGGTGTAGTCCACTGTCTGTAGAGCACAAGGCTGGGAAGGCTACAGTAGGACTAAAATTTCTCAACAGATTGGGAAATTTTCCATCGGCCTTGAGGGGAGTGCATTTATGTTGCAAAAATACGCAAGAAAACTATTAATATATATTAATAAATAAATACTAATGTAAATTCCTTCTTCCGACCATTTTCTGCCACTCCCTTCAGACACCTGGCGTCTCACGCAGGGCCCAAACAAACTCACAGATCACTCCATTCCCAAAGAAGTTTCCTGGAATCTGCTGGCACCATCCTAGTCTTTCATGCTGGGGTTTATGGACAGGCACCCAGGTCTGATGGTGCTTCCTTGGGCTACCCACCACTGCATCCCATTCTGCTCTCAGATTAGCTGTACTGCATGAACCCAGTTCCAGGCAGCAGCAGGTTTGGTTGGGTGAGTTTCCTAGGAGGGCCAAAGGATGGCCAATATGACATCCATCCACTTAATGTTCTTTCTGTGGCCTCTGCAGGGGTAGTGGTGGTGCAAACAATGCATGCAGTGAGCATGGTTTCTCTAGAACGTTGATTTTGAAGATTTACTACTGCCCTAAATTGATGAGAGATCTGATTTAGTATCTTTGACTTTTATATATATCTTCAGTAAACAAAAGCAAAAAAATAAAGAAAATCTGCCATGTTAGTTTTTTTCATGCTATCTTGACAAGTTTTCCCAAACAATAAAAAAATCATTTGAATTGAAATTGGGACTGGGGTGGATTTAATCAAATGAGAGTAGCATGGCTTAAATGTTTGAACCAACTGAGTGCTTTACTTGGAAACTATTTTTATTGTAGGACTTGTAAATATTTTAAGACAGGAGAATGCAATAGCATTTACTTCTCTTCTATTGTTTAGAATTTAAGTGGGTGGTGGTTAAGACACTAAAACTGTTAACGGACTAATTTTAGCATGTCTGAATAGCTCTGGGCATAAATATGTGATTCCTAGAGGTAGTCACCAGTGTAAGTGACTTACAGCTTATACATGGTCCACCACAACATCATTAGGGACAATAAATGGGAAATGATGGTGATTGCACACTTATAAAAGCATAGAATTGGAAGAGAACTTAGAGACTGTCTAGTTCATGCTTTGCACATGTATCCATGGGCTTGGTGGAGTGAACTGGTAGCAACATGGAATGGCATGCAGGTAAAGTGAGCAGGCTGGCAGGAGATGGAGCGTTCTATCCCTTTGCTGTACTCAGAATAGAAATGCACACTTGGCTAATGGAAAAAGGGGTGGCACTCTCCTTCTCTCCTTTGCCAGCAGGCTAGTAAACATTATTTTGCAGGCTAGTAACTTTATTTATACACCTGGCTTAAAGACCCTAGAATCCTCATTCCCAACTGAAATTTAACCTTATATAAATAAGAAAGTATGGATTTACATTCCTAAACCACCATTTGGTGCTAACAAGGGCCCTCAAAGCAGTTTACAGAAACTTACATTTGAGGGGTACGGAACCTCTAAGGTCCAAGAGCCACATGTGGTGCTCCAGATTCTTTATCCAGCTTTTGGCCATATCTCTTCAGCAAGCTGCACCTTCCCTGGCTCTCCTCCACACCCTCCTTGACTGCTTTTGCCTGGCTGGAATGTGTCCTTGAGCTGTGATAATCTCTCGTTTGCCTTAGATGAAGGGTGTGTGTGTATAGAAATTCCTTACTTTTGCATGCGTAGAAGTAAACATGCTATGCAAAAAAGTTACACGGAATCATAGAATTGTAGAGTTGGAAAGGACTCCAAGTATCATCTAGTCCAACCTCCTGCAATGAGGAATCTCAACTAAAGCATCCATGACAGATGGCCACCCAGCCTCTGCTTAAATTCCTCCAAGGAGGGAGAGTCCACCATCTCCCGAGGAAGCCCAAGCCCGTTCTGCTATTGAGCAGCTCTTACCATCAGAAAGTACTTCCCAATGTTTATTCGTAATCTCCTTACTTGTAATTTGAAGCCATTGGTCCAGGTCCTACCCACCCAGAGCATAGCCTTTCTTGCAAGCCTGAGTTCATTCTGAGCTTTAGCTCACTTGACATTCACCCTGCAACTGTTGGCTACTCATGTATACTCTTCCTTTGTGATTTACTTTTTCTTCCATTTCTTGTATATGCCCTTCTTAAATCTCAGCTCAGCTGTAATCTCCTTATGCTGCCACACAGGTTTCTTTAGATGCCTCCCATTTCTCTTGATGGACTTGTCTGTCTTTGTGCCTTCAATATTTCACCTTTAAGGCATAGTTAGGGGGCGGGGGTCACTGGACGCCACACTGTGAGCCACATGTCTCTCCTGGGAGTGACACGGTAGATGCCTGCAGGCTCCGCATTGCCCAAAAAAGCAGCGTGGGGCTTGCGTCTGCCTGCCACTTCCTGCAGGCTCAGCCAACATACAACTGAGGGGGAGGCAGTGAGCGGACTGTCTGCAAGCTTTGTGCGGCTCTTTTGAGCAGCGCAGGGCTGGCATCTGACCATCGTTTCCCCCTCAGCTGTAGCGCAGCTGAGGGTGAGGTGATGGGCAGGCAACAGCATGGGGATTGCATCTGCCCACCACCTCCCCCTCAGCCGCCCTACAGCGGAGGGGGAGGCCCGGCTCTGCGCAGCTCATCCTGCCCCGGCTTGCCCCATGGGTGGCCTGCCCCGGGCGCAGGATGCATGCGCTGCCTTGGGTGCCTGAGCGGCTAGCTACGCCGCTGACTCCCATTCATTTCTGACCATGGGACCTCACCCAGTAGGTCCTTAAGTTTTTTGAAATCAGCCTCCTTAAAGTCCAGAGTGCATGTCTGACTACACTCAGTTTCCCCTAGCCTCTGTATTATGAAACCCAGGAGGACATGATCACTTCTTCCCAAGTTTTTGAGTAGTTCCACTCCGTCAATCAGTTCCCCTCTCTCGTTGAGGATCTGGTCCAAAATAGATGATCCCCTTGTTGCTTAGTTAAACCTTACATTCTCGGCAGAGGTTGAGTTCCAACAGATATCAGGGAAGTTGAAGTCTCCCATGAGTATTATATCTCTCCTTCTTGAATGTTTGGTAATCTGCTCTAGGAAGTGCATCCAACTCTTTAGCCTGGCTTGGCAGACACCCACAGTAAGGTCACTGTTGTTTCTCTCTCCTACAATTTTTACCCATATACTCTCAATCTGCTTTTCATGCTTCAGGTCATGGATAACTTCACAAGTGTACATACCCTCTACATATAATGTTGCTACTCCTCCCTTCCTATTTGGTCTATTCCTTTTGAACAGGTTTTACCCTTCAATTTCTACATTCTAGTCTTGAGTCTCATCCCACCAGATTTCAGTAATGCCTGCCAGAAAACAAGCTTACACTGTCTTCCGTTAGACAGCTCTTTAGATAGTTGAAACATACCCAACTCCCTCAACCATTCCTCATAAGGGTTGGTTCTATGCTACCCTCCTCTGCATACATTCCAGTCTGTCAATATCCTTATTAAACTGTGGTGCCCAGAACTGGACACAGTACTCTAGGTGTGCTCTAGCCAAGGTGGAATAGAGCAGTATTATTACTTGCCTTAATTGGGAAACATCCATTGCTCCACCCACTTTCTATTTCTGGCCCCCAGCATAGCACCGGCCCAAGACATTTTGGCACTTGACGTGAACCAAAAAATGCTGGCCCCCTGTCAGGGAAGAATGGGTGAGTGAGGATCTACATCGGGAACGGGGGTGGGTGTCAAATCAGTGTTACCCCATGGCTGAAGTGGGATCACTCTGAATCCTGCCAATCGGGTGCACAGTCCAGGAGACCCTATAGTACGTTGGCTCTCAGTACGTTTCCGGGCACAATTCAAAGTGTTGTTGCTGACCTTTAAAGCTCTAAACGGCCTTGGCCCAGTATACCTGAAGGAGCGTCTCCACGCCCATCGTTCAGCCCAGACACTGAGATCCATCTCTGAGGGGCTTCTGGCGGTTCCCTCAATGTGAGAAGCGAAGTTACAGGGAACCAGGCAGAGGGCCTTCTCGGTGGAACACCCTCCCATCAGATGTCAAAGAAATAAACAACTATCTGACTTTTAGAACAAAACAAATTCCTTCCAGTAGCACCTTAAAGACCAACTAAGTCAGTTCTTGGTATGAGCTTTCGTGTGCATGCACACTTCTTCAGATACTGAAGAAGTGTGCATGCACACGAAAGCTCATACCAAGAACTGACTTAGTTGGTCTTTAAGGTGCTACTGGAAGGAATTTGTTTTGTTTTGACTATGGCAGACCAACACGGCTACCTATCTGTGACTTTTAGAAGGCAGCCCTCTTTAGGGAATAATTTGATGAATTGTTGTATTTTAGTATTTTGCTGGAAGCTGCCCAGAGTGGCTGGGGGAACCCAGCCAGATGGGTGGGGTATTATTATTATTATTATTATTATTATTATTATTATTATTATTATTATGGGCAGCCCTGCTATTTCCTCCCTAAATTTGGAAGACCAGCAGTGCCTCTTAATTGCCAAGAGGCCACTGTAGAGGTGGCATGGGAGAGCAGATCCAGCCTCTAAGGAGTTCACTGCAGCAGTGACCGATGCATTCCTCTGAGGACGGATCTGCTGCCCCTGTGGATCCTGCTGCCTGAGGTGACTGCCTCACCTTGCCTCAGGGGTGGGACATCCCTGCCCCAGCAGTTACCTATACGGGCAGAAAGATGCTTTCCATTCCTGAATAAGCAATAAAACAACTGAAGCAGGTTTAAACACTTAAACCAAAATTGAAGCCAGTGAGTTGAAAAGAGAGCTCCATATTCTTCTTCCCATAGGGCGCACCTAGTTTTTTTTGGGGGGGGGGATAAAGAAAAAATATATTTCCCCCCCCAGGCGCGGGGGAAGCCCGAGCTTCCCCCGACCCCAGCCCCCAGAACAGCCTGCTATCCGCAAGCCTAGGGAGCCCGGCAGGAAGTCCCGCCGGTCTCCCCAGGCTTGCGGAGACCGGGTTGCGCTCTGCAGCGAGCCCCAGGCTTCGGAATGCAGGCAGCTCTGCGCAACCCTTGGGAGACCGGCGCGACTTCGCACCGGGCTCCCTAGGGTTGCACAGAGCTGCGCAAAGCCCGGGAATGCAGGCAGCTCTGCGCAACCCTTGGGAGACCGGCGCAAAGTTGCGCCAGTCTCCCAAGGGTTGCACAGAGCTTCCTAAAGCCTGGAGAGCGAGAGGAGTCGGTGCGCACCGACCCCTCTCGCTCTCCAGGTTTCAGCGAAAGCCTGCATTCGCCCCATAGGATGCACACACATTTCCCCTTCATTTTTGGAGGGGGGAAAGTGCGTCCTATAGGGCGAAAAATACGGTACTCTTCCTTTTCCATTCTTCCCATCGCTTTCTGGCCCGCACCTGTCAAAGCTTACGTTTTAAACCCTCTTGTTTCGGGGACACCCACCCACACACCCTCGTTGCGCTTTTGCAGAGCTTAGGAAGTGGAGTCATACACTGGTATAATGTTAACAGTATGCTTTGGCCTCTGAAGCCCAAGCTTCCTCTTTCATCTGGAGTTCATCCTTCTGCTCTACTTCCGCCAAAATCCTCATGCACCCCCCTCCCCCTCCCCATTGGCCAGGGCTTTAATTGAAGCTTCTCTGTCTTTGCCACTCACTCTTCAGATGACAGAGAGGCGCTCAGTGAAGAGGGAAATGCCATTTTAATGGGCAGCGTTGTGTAACTCGTTACATAAGTCACCTCTGTGCTCAGAAGGGCTTTGGAAGAGTTCTGTTCGCTCAGAGGCGCTTTGTGGCTTCATTATCAGGTGGGAAGAGAGGACCTTTGTTGCTCTCCCTCTGGTAGCTTTGGGATGCTTCCTTCCTTCCTGTCCCCTTAGGCCTTTTTTGAAAAGGAGTGACACAGCTTGTTAGCCCTCCAGTTGATTGCACGATTCTTAAATTTTGAGTGTTCTTTCAAAAGCTGTGTCTGCTTCCAAGCATCATTGTCACAGTGGGGGAAATAAATGTTTTGACTGACCTGGGGCTTTTTTATGTGTGTGAAATTGTCTGCCTGGTCTTTTAAATGAATCATTTTTTTAAAAAGCAGTTTCAGAAAAGTGTCCTTTGAGGAAATCTAGGGCTTTGGGTTTTCAGATTATTTATATCTAGGCTGGATTGGTCTCAGTCCCTCTAATAGTGAACTCATCTGGTGGGTGCCGACAGAAATAGTGGAGTCAAACTGGGACCACTAAGAAACAAGAGAGAGATAAATTGCTATGTTGTGGCAGGGCTACCTGAGGTTTGCAAAGTACAGACTCTTTTTCTTACAAACCACACAAACTCTTAAGGGAGTTAAAACACAGCAGCCCCAAATAATCCCAAAGAAAACTCAGCTTGCTTACTAGCTGCATAATAGGTTGGTTAGAAAGGAAACTGGAAAGAGGGAGTGGAATGGAGTATCCTTGAGGAGAGCATGCTGGGCTGACTAGAATCCTGAACAGAAGCCCGTAGGTGAGATACATATTACAGCTTTTTCTGTGCATGTCCCACTATGGCTGTATGCTTCCTCCTGATTCGCTTGCACAAAGCTTACACAGGAGTTAGATTGTGGGCAATAATCCAAGATTCGTCCTACTCAGAGGAGACTCATTGAAACTGATAGACATGACTAACTTAGGTTCATGAATTTTGCATGGTCTACTCTGCTGGCTACAACCCACAAGTAGCACACTACACTTCCCCCAAACAAAAGAGTCACTTGTTTTATTTTGCAAAAAAGTAAGCTTGTTTTTTGTCCTGCTGCTTGCATCCTGCCGCAAGCCTGGGGCCAATAAATCCTCCACTGGCTCCTTTTTTCCTGCCTCAATCCACCCCTATGGTTTTCAAAAAATAAAAATAAAAAATGGACCTCCTTCACTAGGTTTTAATGTTCTGTCTTGGCCAACTGACAAAAGCTTTGCTCAAGCAAATTGCAGTGTGTCGAAATGTCGCCCAGCTGCTCTGAGCTGCTCCAGCAGCATTCGAAGGTGACTCAGAATTGCTGGTGCTCGGGACTGGCTCTCTGTGCCTGAAGGCGGTTTCCCAGCCAGGGCACTCTTGCCTGGAAGTCACAGGCTGGTTTTTAAATTTTTGTCAGTGCGTGTGCGCACGCGCTGTGTGTGTTGTCAGGAGTTAGGCACGCGCCGACTTGTGGCAAGGCAAGCTTTAAAGCCAGCATAAGGCCATGACTCAGCAGCTGGACCACGTTCAAACCCAGCCTGGTAATAAGGCACATTTGTCTTTGCCAAATGGATGAAATGAGGAAGGTTCGTATGCAGGCTTATGTGTTAGACTTTCTCTCAGGGATGTGGAGAGGAGGCAAAGGCTGTGGCCCAGAGATCTTGGTTAGGATCCAGGGGCTCTGTTGTTAACCATTTTCAAAGGCAAGGAAGCATCCATGGAGATGAAATGCAGGTGCCCATGGGAGGCTGTTTTGAGAGGGAATGAAATTGTTTGAGTAAAGGGGTATAAAACAATGCATGGCATGGAGAAAGCGATTAGAGTGACATTTCCCCTCCCCTTCTCATAACACTAGAACCCCAGGATCTTCCCTTGAAGGTGAATATTTAAAGATTTCAAGACAGGCACAAAGAAGTAGTGCTCCACACAACACATAGTTAAAACAGTAGGATTGGCTGCAGCAGGATGATGCAACAACCACCAGTTTGAATGGCTTTAAAGAGGAAGTAGACAAACACATGGAGCAAAGGCTATCAGTGGCTGGTAGCCATGATATGCTTCTTTATGCCTCTTAAATCCAGTTGCTGGGAATCACCTGTGAAGAGGTGGCTGTTGCACTCAGGGTCCTGCTTGGGGGTTTTCTTAGGCCTCTGGTTGGGCACTGTGAGAACACGATGTGTGACTAGATGGGCCTTGGACCTGATCCAGTGCACCTGGCTCTTCTGATTGGAACCCTGATCTCTGACAGACTTAACCGCTAAAAATAATGAGCAAGTTTTCAGAGGTTCTCCATAATTCATCATCACACCTTAATGACTTTAGCAGTTCCCTTTCCGGTTCATTTTTGCTCTTTCCCACTCTATCCCTTGCTATGGACATCTCAAAAACATGCTTGCTATTTTGTCACATTTTGATATGTTGGATAGCAAAGGTGTTGCCTAGTTATGGATTTTGGCATTGTAAAATGTGAACATTTTCATATCATTTACAGGCTGACATAAAAGCGGTAAATGTGAAGAACTATTTTCACGTCATATCGATAGCACCCCACACTCTGGCATGGGGTAGGAGGAAAGAAAATGTAACAAGGGCATTCCTAACCGTACACATAAATTTATTTGGTTTTCAAATTAAAATTTTACAATCACAAACATACAACATAAAGACAAGATTCTAGAGTATCTCCTGGACTTCCCTTCTCCCCTTTGTGGGCCCTATTATTAATCATTTCCTCCCGCATCTTTTATAATCAAATCTTTTTACATCTCCATTATATCCAAAATTCACCATTAAACTACAAGTGTTATTCAAATCCTACTAATGATTTTAAGTGTATACTATGGTTTTTAAGGTAAATTATTAAAAAAATTCCCATTCCTTATTAAAATTTTGATCTTCCTGATTTCTTAGTCTTCTGTTCATTTTTGCCATTGAGGCATAATCCCATCAACTTGATCTGCCATTCTTCTCTGGTAGGGACTTTATCTTCTTTCCATCCCTGGGCCAATAATATCCACGCAGCTGTGGTCGCATACATAAAGTCTTTTCTGCTCCCTTGGGATTTCAGCACCTAGAATTCCTAAAAGAAAGGCTTCAGTGTTGTTGTTTTTAAAGAAAAAACCTAACTGTACACAGTCTTAGCTAGGAGTATGTCCCATTAAACTTGGTGGGAATCAGGACCCATCTGCACTGTATGTTAAAAACACTATCATACATCTTTAAACAGTCATTGTTCCCCCCCAAGCATCTGGGGACGTGTAGCTTTACAGGATGGTGAGAGTTTTTGGGAGATATCATATTCTCTTCCCAGAGCTACAATTCCCAGAGTTCCCTGGGGAAGAGGGTTTAGCTGTTAAAACCACTTTGGGAATTGTAGCTCGGTGCAAATAAAAGGGGTCGTCTAACAACTCCCAGGACCCTTAACAAACTACAGCTCCTATGTTTATTTTTGGCTACAAAGTGGTATAGTAGTGCTTTAAAGGTTTGATGAAGCCTTAATTCTTAGTAAACATATACATAATTTCCCTCTCAGTTACTTACTAGACAAGAGGGATAAGGAAAGCTGAGCGTTGGAGGAAATGTTATTCTTTCCGTGATTGCAACCCAATCAAATTTAATCTCATTCGAAAGCAGGACATGGTGAAGGCGGGGTAAACCCATCTCACTGTGGAAATACTAGAATTAGGCCTGTCACCCATTTTAAAAAGCCATGGCTAATCTAATTGTGTGAATTTTAATCCATGGAAGGAATCTGTGTAAATTTGCATAGAAATACAAAAGAGTTCTTTCCGTCCTTTGTTTTAGACCAGAGGTCTAAAACCTCTTCAATCCTTTGGGCACAGAACACTGTAGACAGCATCCCCTCTGGTCACTTCAAGATATGCATACCCAAAAAGACACTCACTCATCACTTTACTAAGAGTTTTGGGTAGAAGTTGGATCTACTGGAATTAAACTGAGCCTTAAAAATGTCATCCTTCCAACTTTCCCTTTCAGCTCTACGTACTTTTTAAGGGAGAAAAAGCCTATCTCATGGATCATGCAGCAAATTATCCTCCAATCCTCCAGAGGGGAGGACACAATCTGACAGGTCCAAATGACAAGAAGCAGAATTTTGACAGAACATTTGAAAATTCAGAAGGCAGCAGACTTACCTTTGCTAAGAGATTTTCAAGCAGAGGCCACCTTCCAGGGATATTGGACCAGATTATCTTTGAAGAGCCACCCCCCCCCAATGTCCTTTGCATCTTTGGCACATTGTTATTTGGATTAGGAACACCCAGGCACCATTTATGTCATGGCCATTTGTTTTGATGTTGGACAGTCACATATGCTGGAAAAGAAAAGGCTAAACTTAGCATTTATCATTGTTAGAGAGAGAAGGTTAGTGTTGAAACAGCTGACAGTCATAATGCAGTACTTTTTCTGCTAGCACAGAGGGAGTTTTGCATAATGACCTCTGTAGCAGTCTGCAAGTACAGTGGTACCTCTGGTTACAAACTTAATTTGTTCTGGAGGTCCGTTCTTAAGCTGAAACTGTTCTTAACCTGAGGTACCACTTTAGCTAATGGGGCCTTATGCTGCGTGCGCGCCTCTAGCGCATGATTTCCATTCGCATCCTGGGGCAAAGTTCGCAACCAGGAGTAGCTACTTCTAGGTTAGCAGAGCTCATAACCAGAAGCGTTAGTAACCAGAGATACCACTGTACCCCAAAACTATGTATTGCTACAGTATGGAAGTCAGCTGTGGACTGCAGTTGTGTTATATTGCAAGACTTGGTATGGGAAGAGTGCAAATAATTCCCTGCTAGTAGTTTCTTTTTTCTGAGTACTTTGAGGTAAGTCTTGAGCCTACGAACTCTTCTGTGTGACTCAGCAGCTCCATGGGCCAGTTGTCTGCATGCCAATGATGACCCATCTCCGTCTCCTTTGACATGAGCTCTGGATTTCGACCTGTCCATTTGTGGGTTTACCACATGGCTGCAGAATCTGTTCCCTGGCACAAAATTCAGCATCCTAAGAATGTTGGCTCTGATATTTAAAATCAAGCGAATAAATAAATAAATCTCTCATTTGAAGCTGCACAGTGAAATTAGAAACTTGGTTCCCTCTTGGCTATTTGGCCATTGAAGCTAGTTAAATCGGCCGCACATGTACATAGCCACTCACCTATGGTGATTGAGAAATGCCCTTAGACAACCAGACAGTCTGGAATCCTTCAGAAAAGAGCTGAAGCTCAATGTTACTTATTTTTATTTATTAAATTTGTATAAAGATCCCTGGGTGGTTCACAGCATAAAGTGTTAGAACATCTGTCTTTTACCCAGAAGGTCCCTGGTTCCATTACTGGCATTTCTAAGTAGGTCTTGGAATGTCCCTTTTCTGAAACTCCAGAGAGCCACTGCCAGACAGTATAGATAGTACTGGGCTTGATGAACTCATGGTCTATTTCAGTATGTACCTATTAATTTATGTACCTATTTATTCAGAACTCTAAGGACTAGAATCTTACTTTATGATGAGGGGACTCTATGTAAGGCAACTCCCTATGTTCCTTTGTGTAAGGATTATTTCAAAATGGAATATATTGCTTCTTTATTTGAAAAGCGGTCCTACTCCCCAACCCCTTACAGCTATAACTTGCTACAAAAATGAGATCCAACCTTCTTGGTATGTCCAGTCCTCTGCCAAAGTAGATGTGATGTGAGAGAAGTTTATAAAATTTTGCATGGCATCGGGGAAATGTATATAGTGTATATAGAGAAAAGTTTTTCTCCCTCTCTCAAAACACCAGAACTGGTGGACTTCTAATAAAGTCAAATGTTGGAAATTTAGGACAGATAAAAGGAAAGACTTCTTCATGCAGCACATCATTAAACTCTGGAGCCTCCTTCCACAGAAAGCAATGATAACTACAAACTTGGATGGCTTTAACAGAGGATTTGACAGACTCATAGAAGAAAAAGCTATGGATGGCAACTAGCCATGATGGCTATGCTCTGTCTCCATGGTCGGAGGCAGTAATGCTTCTGAATACCAGTTGCTGGAAACCACAAAAGTGGAGAATTGCCCTTGTCCTCAGATCCTACTTGCAGGCTTCCCATTGGGCCTCTGGTTGGCCACTGTGAGAACAGGATGTTGGCCTAGATGGGATGTTGTTCCAGCAGCCAGGCTCTTCTTGCATTCTCATGTATTCTGTTTGCCTAGCCTAACTGTAGGCAGATAGACATAACAGCCAGTGTGATTTATAAACTGAGGCAACCGCATCCTTGAACAAGCTGAAGGAACAGATTGAGAGAGCCACTGTTTATTTTTGTCTAATATTGTACTAGAAGGCTGGGTGGTTGTTTCCCATCTGGCTTGCCTGCCTCGCCGCTTAGCTCCCCCTGTTGTTTAAATTTATATACTGCCCTTCATCTGTTGTAACAGTGGTGTCAAGAGTCCAGTGGAGGCAAGCAATTTTATCCTCAAAAGCTTTGCAAACAAGTCACAGTGAGCTGCCATAGGTTCTGCCACCTCCCTTGGGCCAGACTGTAGCAGACCCCATGCTACCTGGGAAAGCTCTGCTAGACCACACAATGAGAATGCAGTGGAAGCAGCAGAGTAAGTCTTCTTTGCAGGCTTCACTGCTCACTAGGTATACTCAATGATGAGCCCCCACCAGAGTTTGATTGCATTCAAACAGATTGTTCTTCTATTCATGTTCGAACCATCTCCTAGCCTCTTTCCTTGCCAGGGGCAAAACTAGGCTGTATTTCACCTGGGTCAAAGACCAAGTTTGGCACCTCCTTGTGCATATTTGCCTACACACAGAGAGCCTGGGAGCCTCAATGGCGCCCCTCTGGAGCCTTCACGCCGGGCAAAACACCTGGCTAGCTCCCCTGTAGCTATGACTCTGTTTTTCGCTCTAAGCTCTGGAGTGTACCAGGGAGCCAAGCAGGAGAGGGCGCTCAGGGGTGATCCTGTCAACAGCCTGAGCCATTCAGTTGTTCTGGAGGTCAGCCAGAGCTCTGACAGGAAATCTCCCAGAGCACTCTGGAAGCCCACTGGATCCATCGGCTTCTAAGGACAGACCATCCTAACAGGTCCCCCACCTCAGCGGAGGGGAAAAGGTGCTGAAACAGGAAGTGATCTGACTAGGGACTGATGTCAGTAGCCCCTACTTTGAGATCACCCTCTTCCTATCCAGTTGAGAAAACAAAGTCCAGAGTGTGGCCTCGCATAGACGTCATTGGAGCCATGATGTTGAAGATAAACATATACCATATTTTTCGCCCCATAGGGTGCACCAGCCCATAAGGTGCACCTAGTTTTTTGGGGGGGAAATAAAGGGGGGGAATTATTTTCCCCCTCAAGGCGCGAAGCTGGGGCGGGGGAAGCCCGAGCTTCCCCCGACCCCAGCCCCCAGAACAGGCAGCTCTGCGCAAGCCGGGGGAGCCCTCCCGTGGCTTGCGCAGAGCTACCCGAAGCCCCGGCGCGACTGCTCAGGGCGCCGGGGATTCGGGGTGCAGGCAGCTCTGCGCAAGCCGGGGGAGCCCGGGGGGGGGACTCCTCCGGGCTCCCACGGCTTGCGCAGAGCTTCCTGAAGCCTGCATTCGCCCCATAGGACGCACACACATTTCCCCTTCATTTTTGGAGGGGGGAAAGTGCGTCCTATAGGGCAAAAAATATGGTACATACATATGAACATTCACACACACACACACACACACACACACACACACACACGAAGTCCTGAGCCACTCCAGAGCCAGTCGCCTCAGTATGGATGTTGAAGTCCCGTCCCCGGCCCCCCCCCCCCGCCGCAAAAAAACCAGTTGTCTGGGAGTCCCAGCACCTCTTCTGAGACCAGCTGTGTCAGCTTAGGCAGGAGACTGCCAGCAGTGGCTTACTGTGAAATCACTCGGGCTTGTTTCACTTTTTAGTTTAAGTGGTTACAAACATGCCTGCTGATGTTACAAAGGTACCGCTTCTTCTTTGCAAGGGCTACAGACCGTGAAAAGTGCATTGAAACTAAAATAGCTCAAATGAAAATGAGGGTAGGGGGGGGGAACCCCATACATTATTATGCTTCTTCTCCTCATTTAAGCAGCCAGTTTAGCAAAATATCTTTACAGTGTTACCTTGGTTTACAACCATAATCTGTTCCGGAGGTCCGGTTGTAAACCAAAACAGGTTGTAACCCAAGGCACACTTTCGCCAATGGGGCGAAACAAAATTGTTGTAATCAAAAACAAAATTGGTTGAAATCCAAAAAAAAAAAGGGGGGGGTTGTAATCCAAAAAAAAGGGACACGCACTTCCGGGTTTGACGTGGTTGTAATCCAAAATGGTTGTAATCCAAAGCAGTTGCAAACCAAGGTACCACTATATATCCTTTTCCGCATTTATCCATCTACCATGGCCTCCCCCCATATATCTGCTGACATGTTGGGTTGTATTTAACAGAGGCCACATTCACATTATACTCTTAAAACATTATGGTTCTACTTTAAACAGTTACGGTTTCTGACAAAAGATTCTGAGATCTGTAGTTTGTTAGGGGTGCTAAGAGTTGTTAGGACACCCCCTATTCCCCTCACAGAGCTACATTTCCTGGAGTGTTTTAACAATCCTTCACAGGGTGTTGCAGTTACCAATAAGATTTTTGCATTCTTTCCCTGTCTTCAGTATAATTTGTCAGTAATAGTACAGGATCAATATGTGCTTTCATGCTCTAATATTTTTGATATTAAAGCTTTACCCTTTGTGAATCTGTGTGCTTTGGAAGCACGGAGAGATGCCGGAATGGCGGAGGTTTCTGATGGAAAGAGACTGATTTATGGCTTGTAAATAAAAAAAAGGTGTCTGTACTCACTAAGAAGTTGTTGCAGAGCATCTCCAGGTAGAGCAGGGAAAGACTCCTAGTCTGACACCCTGGTGAGCTGCTACTAGTCAGTGTTGACAGTTCTGGACTAGAAGGGACCACCAGTCTGACCTGCACATGGCAGTTTTCAGTGTACATATTTGAAGATTATAATATGCAACACCTGCTATAATGGTCAGTTTCTCATTTGTCATCTTGAATCATTAATAGCTAGTTCTTCTGAGGCTGCAATTTTGTATTGCTGTATATCATGTGCTTTGTTTCAGCATCAGCCAACCATAATAAAGATTTGATTTATTGATATGGGCATATCGCTTGGTGCAAGTTGGATTCCAGCCCAATCAGATAAATACACTCATACCCCTCATCTTTTTTTGTAGATTCTCAGCGCTCCCATCTCGCCTCATTCACCATGAAGTTGAAGGACAAGTTCCACTCTCCCAAAATAAAGCGGACACCATCCAGGAAAGGGAAGCAGCCTGACCTCATGGTGAAGACTCCTGAGAAGGTGGTGAACAAGGTAAGTGTGTGGTGTCATGCCCCCTCCCCAAAGGCAGGGCCCATGAGGGGCAGGTGGTGCAATAGAGGCATTGCTCTTAAGTAGATATGTTGAGCAGGAAGCAGTGGAAGTAGGGAGGTCCACCAAAGAAACTTCCTTGCACCACAAGCCTGCAGGCCAGCCTTGCTCCTTGGTCTGAGTTGAGTCTTTGTGGATTCCTGCCTCCCCCCCCCCCCCGGGCATTTCTGGTGTTGATGGGCCAACAAGGCAGGGGCTGTAGGTCCCCAGTGTGGAGGCCCCACTCCAGGGGTCCCTGGACCAAGACCACCACCCCCACTCTGCCAGGCTTGAACACTCAATCCATCTCAGGTGTGAACATCATGCTGTATGTCTGAGTCACCAGCAAGCCTCCTTGTTGGTGCCACTGGTATGATGCACCTGGCCAGGCTCCATCCTGCTTAGTCTGCTGCTCTAGGTTGGGGTTCTGGGAGAGAGAGAATGAGGCAGCCTGCAGCATTGGGTGAATTTATTTATGAGGCCAAGTGTTTAAGCAGAGAGACTTGCGCAACAGTCAGTCTTTGTGGGGATTAGCTCCTAAGCAGTGTTAACTATTGTCTTCAGCCAAATGATTAGCCCAAAGGGATGCAACTGATCAGGTTCACAGTGCAGGCAAGGATGCTGTCACTTTGGGAGAATGAGAGTGGCCCGTGGAAGGCTTCCTCAAGATTTTATGCAGAGCCAACATGGGTGTTTCAGAGCAGGCTCTGTATTATTTGTCCTGTATCTGTATATATTTATTTTGGGGGCCAAGCCTGGTTAACCATTGACTAGGGAGAGTCTAGCTAAAGTGGAAATGGAGTCGCCAAAAGTAACATTGAAATTCCTGGGTATGGTGCAACCCCCACCCCGGGGGGAAAACTCCCAACCCGAAACAAAGTTTTAAAAAACCACACCTGCTTACTTTTAATAGAGCCCTGTTTGTCTTGTGCTTAATTTGATTCCCAAGATTTGCTGCAGGAAAGCGCCCCCAAAACATCATTCCATGTTATTTCTGTATCAGGGAGAAATAAAGTGTGCCTTTCTGATACAGCCCATCAGTTGCTAGGGCTCCAGTTTCTTGGATTGTGTAGGTGTGAGGCGCTCATTTAGTTTTCTGAGAGAGTTGTGGTGGTTCTACTCTTCTAGCTTTTGTGTGGTACAGTCCTCTTGCGTGTAGCTGGAGGGAGGCACATCCCTTTGGAACTCCCTCCTGTTACATATCAGCCAGGCACCATTTCCAAGGGCCTGCTTGGCTGTATTGAAATGCTCCTCTTTCAATAAAGTGGGGGTTATTTTTTATCACAGTTGGTATTCATATTGAATTCGAAACCATTTTTAAAATAGATGCAATAGATGTTTTTCTCGCATTGCAAAATAGCTTCAAGGTGCTTCATCGGAAGTAATTCATAATTGAATTCTGCCAGGGATTCTTTTAGTTGTGATTCCTGCATTGCACGATATTGGAATGGATGACTCTTAGGGGCCCCTTCCAATTCTGTAATTCTGTGATTCTATGAATAATAATGACATGCAAGCAGACACATGTAGCAGTTAGTTGGACCAGTATCTTTATTGATAGCACCTTCCTTCCTGTATGGTCACTGACCGAAACAGTAAATGTCTCCCTTTCTCCTTCCTTCCATTCCTCCTCAGAATCTCACTTGGCTGGAGGAGAGAGAGAAGGACGTAGTGAGCGCACTACGCTATTTCAAGACCATAGTTGACAAAATGGCAATCGACAGCAAGGTGCTGGAGATGCTGCCAGGATCTGCCAGCAAAGTACTGGAAGCCATCTTGCCGCTGGTCCAAGCAGAGACGCGGATTCAGCAGAGGTGAGTTGCTGCCAGGGGATTAACCAGGAACAAGGAGGTTGCTGCTGCTGCTGCTGTTAAAAGCATATTATAAGCAATTACAGCTAAGAACAACCTTCCATCCAGTGACCACAGAGTTGTCAGGTGATCCATTAATGTCATTAAGGTAGATCCAGTGGGTCTGCACTCAATTGGGCATGCTATTGTGATGTGGAATATATTCAGTTTTGAAAGGCTCAAACCCTGCCTCCCTCCAGCCACATGATCACCAAGAAATTCACCAGCTGCAAAGGCACCACAGCAGTGTGGTTGACGTCAAATGCTTGCATACTCAATGCTCCCACCACAAGGCCTTGGATCTTCACTCATTTTAAGGATAAATGTGGACCTAACAAGGTCGAGAAAGCATTGGCAGGGCAAGAGTTATCAGAGCCTATGAGAAATGTCTTTGCTTGGGACGCTTCCCAGTGCTTGCTGAGATAAGTTCTGAAGCTGCACAGCTTTGTTCTCACTGCCAACACCCCCAGGTCAAGACTGGATCATTAGTATAATCCAGCTGGACACTTCTTGCGTTCACTAGGGAATATATGATTTACTCCATTAATATATATATGTGGCATGCAATAACTTTCATATAATTTTGCCTTCCTGACACACGTGTCTAGATTTATTTCTCTCTCCTCTCCCTCTCGTTTGAAGCCAATGTGTTTTGCATCATCAACAGGGGAAGTAGAATTATAACAAGCAACTGCTTAGTTCTACATTTTCTCATGAACGGTGACCATAGTGTGCTGTTTTCAGAAGTGGAGGTGTGGCTGAATGTTGTTTCCTTATCTGCCATTCATCAGACTGTGCAGCAGAAAGGGGGATGGGGTGGCATGGATGAAACACAAATCCAACAAATTCAGGTTGCACATGGCATAATTAAATTCTATAAGGAGGAATTCAATGCGAGGCTGCTATTATTGTTCTGTCAGTGCAAGCATTCCCGTTTGCCAGATGGAACAGTCTCCCTTGTCGTCCCTTCATGCTTTCCTGACCCCCCACCACAAGCCAATTTGAGGAGGCCAGGGGGAGCTGGAGGAAGCCTTATTGCAACATTGTGCCAGGGAGAATAGGGGGAAGCCCCATTGCAGCCCTCTTTAGGAAAGTTTTTAATGTTTGGTGTTTCATTGTGTTTTTAATACTCTGTTAGGAGCCGCCCAGAGTGGCTGGGGCAACCCAGTCAGATGGGCGACTTACAAATAAAACTATTGTTGTTGTTGTTGTTGTTGTTGTTGTTGTTGTTGTTGTTGTTGTTGTTGTTAGGACCCATTTCACAGAATCCTGCTGGCAAAACTATTCTGTTGAATCTGACCCTCAATAGTCTCCCTAGAAAATTGTGCAAATTGTTGCTTGATTTTTTAGGGTAGGCACAGGTACAGCATGGGTTGTTGGGCTGTCCCTTGAAGACTATTCTGAAGCTTCAGGGACTGTTGTGAGGCAGTGACTCAGTAGCAAGAGCCCTGTTTGCTTGCTTGCTTGTTTGTTTTTAACTGTTCCTTGTCAAACTTGGGATGAGCTTATCTTGACTTGCTTATTAAATATAAAATTAATAGTCTTCAAATTGGGGACTGGGTGAGTCTTACATCAGAATAAAATGTATTGTGACAAAGGCTTTTTTCCAGCAGTTTCCCTTTATTGAAACACATCTCTCCATGTATTCTCCATGCCAATGCATTATTTATTTATTTGCTCCTGCAGTTCGGCCATCTCTTCCTGCTATAGCCGTGTGTACCAGAGCTTGGGCAATCTGATACGTTGGTCTGATCAGGTGATGCTGGAGGGCTTGAACTCTGAAGATAAAGAGGTGGTGAACACAGTGAAAGGGGTCATCAAGGCTGTTCTGGATGGAGTCAAGGTACAGTGCTGTCTTCTCTGCCTCTGACCATACCTCAGACCCCTTGCTCCCACCATGAGAATGGTCTGTCTCAAAACTGATGGTAGCAGTACTAAGGCTGGGCTCTTCTGACACACTTCTATAGATGCTTAGTTATAGCACACACCTCAAATGCATCTGCACTCACAACTTGGTCAGAAACAGTAGAATTCCAAGGGAACTTCCCCCACCCCAATAAAGCATACCTTTCTCATTTGAAATCCTGATTTGCAAGGTGGATCTGTTGTGGTTTATTATTAACTTTATCATTATTAGAGCATAGACAGCTGTGTTCTACTTAAGTCACCTCCAGACCATAAGTAATTTGCAGGAGGAATTTAAGCATGTACCGGAACATTAGGTTTGTACAGTTAAAATGGATTAAAACTCTGATGCAACAAATCCACTTTTAAAAGGGTTGGTTTTTTTGTTTTTGTTTTTGTTTTTTTGTGTTTTTTTGCACCTAGTAAAGTGATGGGGGAATGCTCTAAAAAGTTTCAGTGGGTCTACACTGAATAGAACTTAGTTGGATGCTACTCAAATAGTCTAACCTCCAGGTAAGCTTTGTGCAAGGAAATCAGAAATGCTCTGTCATCTGGAGGAACCCCATGTCAAGCCCTTGGTCCATCTAGCTCTGTATTGTCAACACTGATGGACAGCAACTCTCCGGGGTTTCTCATTGGCGTCTATTCCAGCCCTACCTGGAGATGTTTGGGGTTGAATCTGGGACCTTCTGCTTGCAAAATTGGTGTCCCACTGACCCATGGCCCTTCCTCTTAATGTTAAACAGTCCTTACTGGCCATGCAGAGTTTAACTGAAATCCTCTGCATCAGTATCAGGCAGCCCACTTGATGTTTGGGCTGTGCTACTTTATTATTTGTTGGCATGGAAGTAATAAGTTCCTTTGAGTTAAGTGGCAACCATTGCGTTTAGGATTGTTGTTTTAATTGTTTTGTTAACTGACCAAGTCTGCCAGAAGAGATGAGCTACCTTTTTAAAGAAGGATTTAATATTCTAGGAGCTTTGCGTAACCCACTTGTATTCCGCACGCCTGCAAAAATGTCACAAATACAAAAGCAACATTGCTATTCTTAAAACTTTAGTCATAAACAGCTGTCTCTTCAGACAAGTCACCGTGGGGCTTAGGCTAACATATTGAGCTCTGGGAACCTGATGCAGAAATGAAAACCACCTCCCAGTCTTCTGGCTTCTGTGGTTGTGCAGCTGTGGTATTTTGGGGGAACCATCTTCTATGTTTGCCATCAAATTTTGGCTGTTGATAACCAGTTACATTGATTTTAAAACAAAAGCAATACACTTCCTTAGAAGAGGCCCAGAATTTCTGAGGCAACACAGTACAGTGGTACCCCGGGTTACAGACCCTTCAGTTCACAGACGGCCAATCCAGAAATAGTACCTCGGATTAAGAACTTTACCTCAGGATGAGAACAGAAATCGTGCGGCGGCAGTGGGAGGCCCCATTAGCTAAAGTGGTGCCTCAGGTTAAGAACAGTTTCAGGTTAAGAACGGACCTCCGGAACAAATTAAGTTCTTATCCCGAGGTACCACTGTATTGTTGTTGCTATTTACAACAGCACTTATGGTGCTTTACTGAGTATAAAGACAGGTCCCTGCGCTGAAGAACTCACAATCCACAATTTCATACAGGGCAAACAGCAGAGGAAAGGGAGAGAAGTAGCGCAGGGACGAGCAGGGAAAGAGTGTGATGGTTTGCTCAACAAGCACGCCTGTAGATTGTAGGCTCATTTGCAGGAGAGCACAGGAACAAAACACTGAGCTAACAGCTTCACATAAATGGTGGGATTTGAGCAAGGATCTAAAGCAAGTCAGGGGGCCAAATGTAGCCCTCCAAATCTCTCTAAACAGCTCTGCTTTTCCCCAGACCACACGCCATCGCCACGCCTGCTTCACACATTTTAGCCCAGATGTAACTTGGCCCTGGGCTGTGATAAATGCTGATTGGCTGCCTAGATAGAAGAGGGCTGTGTGCAGAAAGAGTAACTTTTGCCCAGCTGAAATGTTGTCTACTACTATACAAAGGAAAGAGCCACACCCACTCCCCCCCCCCGACCCTTTCCCCCTGGTGCCCTTTCTGAAAGTCCAGCAAACCTCTGCCGTTCCGTTTCCGCTTTCCAGGGGCTACTTCCCTCTTTGATATATCTTGTGTTCCCATGAAATTTCCATTCATATATTTCAATACACACATACATTTCAATGCAATACACCTTTGTTTGCAAGTCTTGCTTGAACCCTCCTTATTTTTTGCATCATGGTAGATAATAATTCAGAAAAGCGACAGTCTATGCTATGATCTACAATGAACCAACTCTCGAAGCCTGCTTGGAACAGAAACCCAGGCAGCCACCAGTCTGCATGGAGAGAGCTGTTTTCCATGTGTATATTACCTTGCAATTCATGTGTCACTTCTTGCTTTGTTACCCCACGCAAGTGCTGACATGGTTACGCACAGGTTTCAACATCTTGGAAACATACGTTATCCTGAAAATAAAAGTTTTTAAAGCCAGCAAGGTGCTAGCCCTTGTGTACTCATCAGCATGTGGATGTGTGTTGTGGGGGAATTAGAAGCTAGAGAGGTTGGGGTGGTGGTGAAGCAGGCTTACCAGCATTAGAGGGTGTGATCCAGAGTCCCCCCTCCCTCTTCTTATGAACAGCAAAGTCAATGAAATTGAGAAGTGGCCCCTCTACAGAAAGCTGGGATTTAGAAGAGGGGCCCCAATCTGAAAAGACAGTAGCTGACTGTCCTGTGTTATTACACTTCTCTAGTTCTCAGTCCTCTTTGTGGCCAGAGGGTGGAAATTGCAAGGGAGCAGATCTCAGCTCACTATTGGGTGAAATGTCAAAGAGGCCAGAGCTTTTCTAAAGTGGACAGGACTGTCTCCTGGGGTTGGCAGACTTCCGTTGCAGGAGGGGGTCTTTTAAGCAGAGGTTGATCAGGTCTTTCTTTCAGGGTTGCTGTGTTTACACCTTGCAATGTAAGCTTTTCATGGTTTAGACCACTAAGGCATCTTTCCAGTTCTCACATTCTTCTGTTCTATTTCTTTCTGTCCAGGGCATTGAGTGAAGGTTTTGGAAGGGGTTGGGGGCTTTGAAAAATCCAAAACCTTGAAGCAGAATAGAAACAAGTTTTCTCTGGTGGAGAATAAAGTTGCAGCAGCCTTTGACTGAGCCTTCCTTTTTGTCCTGTATTCCATTTTATGATTAGGAGCTGGTGAAGCTCACCATTGAGAAGCAAGAACACCCGTCCCCCACAAGCCCCGTTAAACCCAGCATACCTGCTTCTTCAACGGACAGGTGAGTCACAAAGAGTGTCTGATGAAGCAGTCAGAAACCAAAGCTACTCGTGGGACAGGCCTGTATCAGTTGTTTGCAGGGAACACACCCAAAAGAGAAATAATAATAATAATAATAATAATAATAATAATAATAATAATAATAATTTTTTATTTATACCCCGCCCTCCCCAGCCAAGGAAGATGAAGGGAGGAAGCAGCATCAAGTTCAGGGGGGTCTCTTGCTCTGGTTTGCTGCTGAATCCGTGGAACATAAGGTCATATTTTCACCATACATTTAAGGAACATTCATAGCCCTTTAAATGTTGTGACTTCCCCACCCAAAAAACTCATGGGTATAGTAGGCTTTTATCTGATGTGGATCCTACTCAGAGTAGACCTATGGAAATAACTGGGCATGACTAATGCAGGCACATTAATTTCAACATGTCTGCTTTGAGTAAAACTCGGCTCCAAGCTTAAAAGTTTAGCCTTCTCAGAGCTACAATTCCCAGCACCCTTATCAAACTACAGTTCCCAGGATTCCTAAGTGGAAGCCACAGGCTTTGAATGTATGGTGTGGATGTGATCAAATGCTTGTGTATTGTGCTATCCTCTTATCCAGTAAATTAAAAGACTGTAGTGTTTAAAAAATGGTACCCTGCCTATGGGGTTAGTAATTAATTAATGAATTGATTATATTTGGGTACATTTATGTATTAGATAAATAGTTGTATGAGCAAAAGGAATATAGGGAGAGGAACTGATTTAAGTTATATCAATTAATTGTTAAACATGCATGTGGGAAAAGGTGCTTTCTTAAAGGGCCAGAGTGAGTGACTGGGTCTTCCAAATATTTGTACATTCTACACAGCGCCTGGCGCCCTCTCTGGGCCCCTGGTGCACAATGCCAAATGAACCATAATGCTGCAAATGCTGTATACAAAGCAAGCCATGCTTTTTCTATCCTGCTCAGCCCTTCAGAGCTTCCCCTGACGGATCGTGAGATGGAGATTCTCAACAAGACAACAGGGATTGCTCAGACGGCGGAGATTTTGACAGATCCTATGGACGAAGAAGTCGCCCCTCCCAAGCCTCCCCTTCCCTGCATCCGAGTCGCTGAAAACAGGTACAGCTGGAAGAAATGAGTTCGGGAGTTGTCTCAGTAGCCTCTTGTTACTATAGTCAGGGTTGAAATAATTAACTAGTTGTCATTCAGAGGTTTTCAGACTTTAGAGAACCCTTTCCATGTCAGCTTGTCCGGCAGAGAACCAGCACTGTTCTGGGTTCATGCTGCTGTCTTGTGTTGTGTGAATGGACTGTAGAACCCCAGGGGTGGCTGGTGCAGTACTTCTTGGGGTTGGTAGGGCAGAAGTAAAAGGCAGCATTTCCTGTGCTGATGACAAGAGGCTGGAAATGATCTGTCTGTCTCTGTGTGTGGTCTGTATCTGTACAGTGTGTGCACATCTGAGCAGGCATACATTGGCCACACTCACCACTGGTACTGGAAAACATTCTCATTTCCTAAACAAGGTGAAATTAGATACATAAGTTGAGTGGGTGCAGGTGCATTCATTTCTGGTTTCATTTCTTCCTTAAGCTGCAAGCACACAAGAGCTCCTAAATTGTGGCAGAGATGGTCACAAACTTAAAGGTAAAGGTGAAGGGACCCCTGACCATTAGGTCCAGTCATGACCGACTCTGGGGTTGCGGCGCTCATCTCGCTCTACAGGCCGAGGGAGCCGGCGTACAGCTTCCGGTTCATGTGGCCAGCATGACTAAGCCGCTTCTGGCGAACCAGAGCAGCACACAGAAACACCGTTTACCTTCCCGCTGGAGTGGTACCTATTTATCTACTTGCACTTTGACATGCTTTCAAACTGCTAGGTTGGCAGGAGCAGGGACCGAGTAACGGGAGCTCATCCCGTTGCAGGGATTCGAACCACCGACCTTCTGATCGGCAAGTCCTAGGCTCTGTGGTTTAACCCACAGCGCCACCCGTGTCCCTGTCACAAACTTAGATGGCTTTAAATTAGGACTGGACAAATTCATGGAGGAGAGGGCTATGAATGGCTACTAGACATGGTGGCTTCGTTCTGCCTCCATGGCTGGATCCAGTAATGCTTCTGAATACTAAGTGCTGGAAACTGCATGAGGAGAGAAGTGTCTTGTGCTTGGATCCTGCTTATGAGCTTCCCTTAGGCATCAGGTTGGCAACTGTAAAAACAGGATGCTAGACTGGATGGGTAATTGGCCTGATTCAGCAAGAGTCTTCTTACATATTTTTGAGAAGTTGGGTGGGTGGGTGTGATGTTTCTTATGACCCTCCACCCAGCTGTTCAGGGTTGTTTAAGAAAAACGGCAACACCTTTCTTGTTGAAGTCTGTGATGGGGGATGCAAACAAATACTGTGTGGCTTGCGAGAATCGTGTGAGATTCTTTTCCTTTTGCAGGCTCTGTGGTCACTGGTGTGAGTTGGCTGTGCAGCTTTCTCACTGTTGAAGGGCTTTGACATCAAGACACCCTCTGGGGCAATGGGCGTGCCCCAGAAACAGAACAATTTGCAAACATATTGGCATCTAGAAAATCTTACCATTATCTGGTTGCTTGGGGTGTGTGTTTTTTTGGTCAGCCCCATTAGGAACAATTAACTCTCCCCCCCCCCCTCATTGAATGCAGAGGAATGGTTGGTTTGGGTTTTACTACCATTTTCAAACTTCATGAGAAACTCCATCCATTGAAGGAAATACAGTCATACCTCTGGTTAAAGTAGCTTCAGGTTAAGTGTTTTCAGGTTGCGTTCCACGGTGACCCGGAAGTAACAGAACAGGTTACTTCCAGGTTTTGCCGCTCACGCATGCGCAGATGCTCAAAATGACGTCATGCGCAGAAGCAGCAAATCGCTACCCACAGACATGGGTTGTGTTCTGCTCAGGATGTGAACGGGGCTCCAGAACAGATCCCGTTCGCATCCGGAGGTACCACTGTAGCAGCTAATGAGGGAAAGACTATACCTCAGTGGTAGAGCATCTGCTTTACTTGCAAAAGGTCCCAGGTTCAATCTCCAGGTAGGGCTGGAAAAGATTGCCTGCCTGAAACCCTGGAGGACCTCTGCCAGTCAGTGTAGACAGTACTGAGCTAGATGGACCCAGCGGTCTATCTCATTAGAAGGAAGCCTCTTAGGTTTTCCTGTTTAAATCAGTACTTTATTCAGAACCATGAAGACTGTAATCTTACTTTGTTTTCAGGGGAAGGGCCTAGGTTCTCTCCCCAGCATCTTCAGGTAGGTCTGGGAGAGACTCCACATCTGAGAAACAACTGGTCAGTCTAGTTCCATCTTGTCTGCACTGATCAGGAGCAGCAGCTCTCCAGAGTTTTGGGTGGAGGGTGGTGGTCTCTCCCAGCCCTACCTAGAAATGCCAGCAGGGATCAAACGTGGGACCTTCTTTATGCAAAGGAAATGCTCTGCCACTGAGCTATGGCCCTTCCCCAACCTTCTTAGAGATGGTTATTGTGGCTTTTTGATCCAGAAGTATTTGACTGGTGTTGTTGTGTTCATGTTTTTCTTTGACCCACCTTTCACAGCCCTCCTCCTGCACTGCCGCCGAAGAAACGTCAGTCGGCGCCATCTCCCACTAGAGTGGCTGTTGTGGCACCCATGAGCCGGACCACCAGTGGGTCCAGTTTGCCAATTGGAATAAATAGGCAGGTAAGTCGGAAGTTGCCTCGTGCCGGTTCAGACTGTTGGCCCATCTAGTTTTCTGCTCTGAGTAGCAGACCACTGGCTTGCCAAGGCTGCACTGGCAGCCTCCCCAAACAATTTAATTGCTGGTGGTGGGACATGAAAGTGCAGAGTACCAGTGGGCACTGCATGATGTTGGTCCCTATTTTGTCACTGTACAGGGCAAGGAAGTTGAAAGGCTTGGCCTGGCCCAGCACAGTGATGGAGACACATGTTGGCCCCTCTCCCCACTCATTAAAAGGAAGGGTTCCATGTTGGATCTGTATATCTGGGTCTGGGTGTGGTATAGACTACCTTTGCCCCTATGTGCGTGCAGCTTTTTAAGGGGGTGGGGAGGGAGGTGAGACAGTTTTATTACAAAGGTTGGGAAGTCTAGTTTCTTAAGTAGATAAACATAGAGGGGGTTATATACTTTACGTACAGCTGGAAACAGCTGGTGCTCTCCCCATGTGTGTGGGAGGTCTTTTGGCTCCACCCCTGCCAAATCACCCTCCTGCCCCCACCCCCACAACTGGGAGAACTGTGTACAGCACATTGAACTCCTTGGAGGAAAGACGGAATATAAACGAAATAAATAAATAAAACTAAATTCCCGCAATGCAACTCCCAAACATTCCAAGACAACAAAACCTTAACTTTTCAAAACACATTAAAACCTGAAAGCATTTTATTGATGTTTTCACATTATATCATGCCTTTGTTGTGCACCGCTTTGTTATTTATTTTTAATGAAAGTGTGGCTTGTAAATATTTAAATAAAATAAATACCTTGAATAAATGAAACAAACATAACTCTCCTCCTCTTCTTCTTCTGTGCCTCCAGGATTTTGATGCAGACTGTTATGCGCAGCGGAGGCTGTCAGGAGGCAGCCAGTCCTATGGCGGGGAATCCCCCCGCCTCTCGCCATACAACAGCATGGGCAAGCTCAGCAAATCCGATGAGCAGCTCTCCTCGCTGGACTGTGACAGCGGGCAGTGCTCCCGCAACACAAGCTGTGAAACCCTAGGTAGGGAGTGGGTGTTCTTGCCAGAGGACCTGGAGAGGGGAAAGAAGACAGGGTACACCCTGCAGCTTGGGTTTTGAGGGCCTGGTATTTAGAAATGCCTCTGTAGCATCTAAGCTGATGGTGATTGATTAGTAGCTCCTTTTCACAAATGTGAACTCAAAACAACTTACAGAAACAAACGTTTGGAGACAGCCTAGAATGATAAAGTATATGTTATGTTTTATTCTATTCAACCTATCCTGCTAAAAAAGAAAGAGAGCAGAAAACTAAGGGCCAGAAGACTGGGTGAATAAAAATGTTTTTGCCTGGCAAGTAAGACTAGATAGTGATAGCTGCTAGGGGAGCCTTGCTGGGAAGGGACCGTTTTGCGAACAGGAAGCCACCACTGAGAAGGCCCTTTTCTGGTGTTGCTTTTTGTGTGCAGTTTAAAGAAAAGGCAAATAAGAGGGAGATGTAATAGAGGTGTATAGTAAAAATGATGCATGGTGTGGAGAAACTGGATTGAAAGAGGATTATCCATTGAAGCTGAATGCTCAGGACAGAGTGGTTTAACAGCCACTCCCTCTTCACAGGGATCTCTGGGAAATAGTAGTTGTGTGAAGGAAATAGGGTTCCCTTAACAACTCTCAGCACCCTTACCAAGCCACAGCTTCCAGAATTACTTGGGGGAAGCCATGGCTGCTTAAAGTGGTGTCGTAGTACTTGAAATATGTGGTGTTGATGTGGCCTTAGTTGGCTCTGCCTGTCATTGTGTGTGGAGCCACTTACTGTTGGCCTCCCTGACTTTCTGCGAGTGGCAGACCCTGGGGCCTCAATGATCAGCAGTGCCCTTTGTGATGCCAAAATTTGGCACCTCCTCCTCCCCACCTCTTGCCTTCCACGCTACATAATAGTTGTGGTGCCCCTGAGGCTCCACGCTCAGTATGACTGAACTTGCCATGCTCCCTTAAATCCACCTCTGCTTCTGCCCCACCAGCCCCAAGGGGCTCCATCCACTGCTACTCTGTCCTGATGTGTATCAGCACCCTTCTGACCTAGCAGTTGGGGCTCACTGTTGCTCAGTCTCCTGACAGTTGCCTCTCTTCTATTCTCCACAGATCATTATGATCCAGACTACGAGTTCCTGCAGCAGGACCTCTCGAATGCCGACCAGTTACCTCAGCAGGGGCCCACCGCCCTCAGCCCTTTGCCAGAGTCTCTGGGGGAGGCCGGCTCCCCGTTTTACGGACGCACTTTCCAGCTGCCAGTGGCGGCCGCTTTGGCTGCTGAGGTCCCTCCGGCTCTTCCAGAGAAGAAGAGGAGGGGGACAGTCAACCCTACTTTTGATACTTCCGGCTGCCGTGTCTTGTTCGAGAGGCACCCTTCACAGTATGACAACATTTCAGAGGACGATCTGCACAACCCCACCCTGCTCCCCCCTATGACCATCACGCCTTTTGCTACCGTGCTGCCCTTCCAGCCAGGGAACTCCCCAGCCCCCGTTGAATTCCTCACTGACTTTCTCATTCCGGACTCCACTAGTGACTCTGAGAAACCGCCACCTCTGCCAGAGAAGAAAAACAAACACAGTAAGTGCGAAATTGACTCAGTTTCTCGTGGCTCGGGTGCCCATTGCAGCTCAGGAAGGGGCTCCATGTTAGCAGAGTCACTTAAAATAATGCAGATTGAGTCTAGAGCAAAAAGGCCTGATAATACTTACGTGTGCAAACCAGAAAAAACTGTGTATAGTTTGAGGAGAAAGGAGCAGAGAGGTTTTGTCTTTTTTGGTTCATGTACATAGCAGAAAGACAAACATCCAAATATACGGAGGAAAACTCCCTTGGAACCACATAGCCAATCATACCAACTGAATGATCCCTGCTGTTGTACTTCCAACATTCCACAGTGGTAGAGCACATGGTTGCATGTAGGAACTCTAGGGTGAATCCCTGCCATCTCCAGGAATGGCTGGGAAAGATTTTTGCCTGAAACCCTAGAGAGGCTCTGCCAGTTAGTGCAGACAGTAATGACCCAGATCATAGGCAAGGTGATTATGGCCCTCTGGATATTGCTGGACTACATCTCTCATCATCCCTGACTATTTATTAGCCATTTTGGCTGCAGGTGGAGCTGGAGTCTGGAAGTTTTCTCTCAGTTCATTTTTCCAATTTTCAGTTCTCCACATTTCCACATCACTTTGCATTTTAAAAAAATGCTACCACACAGCTGAAATGGCAAAGATAGCTTGGATTGGTTCTATACCTTGATCCATTGATGCAGCCAGTGGTGCTGGGGAAGGGAAGGTTCCCCAGAAGCCTCCCAGGTGGGTAACCCACTCACACCTTCCTGTGTTTTTTCTGTTCCAGTGATGGCCTATATGCAGTTTGTAGAGGACTACTCAGAACCACAGCCTTCTATGTTCTACCAGACACCGCAGAATGAACACATCTACCAACAGAAGAACAAGCACCTGATGGAGGTTTATGGGTTCAACGACTCCTTCAGCAGTGCCGACTCTGGGCAGGATCTTGCTCCACCTCCTGCCCTCCCACCAAAACAGCGGCAGTTGGTGAGTGCTCCTCTCCTCCTCTTCCTGACCCACCAGATGTGATGCATTTCAGATTCGTTTTATCCACCTTGCCGAGGAGACAGGCCCCATTGCTTGTAGTTTTTCTCTCCCACCAAATGTTTATAGATGATTTTGTTTTTATTTCACTTACTTGGGTAATTTATAGGGTCTTGACCATACAACCCAAAGCCACCAGGGTGAAGGCATTGGATTCGAACATCGGAAGAGCCTGGCTGCTGGATCAGGCCAAAGGAGGCCTGTCTAGTCTAGCATCTGGTTCTCACCATGGTCAGCTAGATGCTCACAAGTGGGACCTGTGTGCAACAGTGCTCTCCAGTTGTTCCTCATCAACTGGGCATGGAGGTTGTGCTATCACCGTAGACCTCCAGGCCAGGGGCCAATCTAGTCAAACATTCTGCTCTCACATTGGCAAACCAGGTGCGCCAATGGAAAGCCTGTGAGCAGGACTTGAGTGCAATAGCTCTCTTCCTGCTTCCAAATCTGGCATTCAGAGGCATATTGTCTCAGACAGTGGATGTAGAACACAAGAAGAGCCCTGCTGGATCAGGCCAAGGACCCAGGACCCAGCTAGTTCAGCATCCTGTCCTCACAGTGGCCAACCAGATACCCATTATGGGAATTCCATAATAGTTAAATAGCAGAAACTCTCAAAAATGGCGAAACACTTTGGGGGGGTTAGTTCTTGTGGGACAATCTCCATTTTCTGGTGTTTTCTAATTTAAAGTCGTAGCAGACTTTTTGTCTGCAGAGAGAGCCCAGCTTTACAGTTAACATGGCAAATCAAACACAGGCAGCCAGTTCTGAATTTTAGATGTTTCCTCATAAACTTGCACTGCAAGACAATGAAATGAAACAAAGATCCTGTTTGCAGATATTCCCTTCTTTTCTATAATTTCGTCTATTTCCTTTAGCAATGTAGAAGAATAAGAAGCTATGCAGGTCTCAAAAGATCCTGCCCCTGTCAGCTGTTTGATCTGGGAGTTTTCAGAGCCTGGCTTGAGGCCATTCTTTCCCCCCTTTCTTCCCTCCTCCTCCTTTCTTCCTCTTTCTTCCTCTTCCTCTCTCATTCTCTCTTCCTCCAGCAGGCCTCTTTTGCTGCCTCCTCCTCCTTCTCCTCTGTCTCCTACTGTGTCCAGCCACCTAAAGTGCCCATCGCCACCGAGGACATCGGCACGGCTCAGGGCCTCACTATGTCCATCTCTAATTCCTTCCTCCACCAGCATAGCACCCTTCCTGTGCACTCGGTGAGTTACTAACTTTGGACGTCTTGTCTTGTCTTGCTGACTCCTGCTGTCTCTTTGGTGGGGGGTGACGGTTGTGATTTACTGCCCCAGATGGCGGTGGAGTGTGTGTTGTGGGGGAGGGGGCAATGTGTTTGTGATTCTTTGGGTGCCAAATATACCGGCCATAACTGCACCATACATTTAAAGCAACAACAAGCCACCAGAGGCATAGTGTTGCAGGGGATCGGGAGGGGTCAGAGACCGGTTGCTATTTCCACAGCAAGAATCCCTGTCTCCAGCATCCTAATTGGCGTGAAAGAGGAGCTTTTCGGCTACTGAGAAGTCTTCTCACCCTTTGTGCTGATTGGAGCTGATTGGAGCCAATCAGAGTGAAAGGAGATGAGCCAGCCACTGAGGATTGACTCCTTAGGGAAACTCTGGAGAAGAACAACTTCTGGAGAAGTTGTTATGCAAACTCTGAAGAAGTTGTTATGCATGCACCAAAGCTAAGCACTTAGGAACACTGACAAGGGGCATCAGCTGTGGGGGGGCATGGCTATGGCGATCGTGAAGGGACCCTGCACTTCTGAATTTGCCACTGCACTACTTTGTACCACTTTAAGCAGTCATGGCTTCATCCACAGAATCCTAGGAACTGTAACTTGTTAAAGGTGTTGAGAGTTATTAAGAGACCCCTTACTTTCCTCATGAAGCTACAATTCCCAGAGTTCCCTGGGACAAGGAATTGATTGTTAAACCACTGTACCATACAGATTTATACGATCTGAGGTGAAACCAGAGTATACCACTGTACCATACAGCATACCTAAAACACTCATCCAATTAGTGGGACATGTCCTACCACACCCCTCTCAAATGTGAGCATCACAGTAGAGGCTCGCTTCACTACCAAGGGTCTGAGTACTAAAAACTGTCTAACCTGAGGCCAGAAAGCTCTCTAGCAAGAGCATTCCACAAACTGGGAGGGTAAGGGCAGGCGCCACTGAAAAGGGCTTGTTCTCATGGGGTCACTCTATTCCGGCCTCAGTCAAAGCACACAGAGAAAAGCCTCTGATGAAGACCACAATGTCTGGGCTGGTCCTTCAGGTAAGCTCCACACCTTGCATCCAGCAGGAATATATGGGAGGGAGGGGAAGAGGTGGCTAGTAGCTGACAGGAGTAGGGACATTTGCCAGGGAGTCCCATGATGAGAAACACCCTTAGCCAATGGGCAGATATGCTGGGAGTTGTAGTCCAACAACATCTAGGGATCCAAGGTTGAATGGTACTTACCTAACCTATTCTGAACAACGTCATCTCTCCACGGTCCTCTGCAGGGGCCTATTCTAGCTCTGCTGCTTGCAAGCCTTGAAATTGGATTTGACTCTTAGGCTTTCTGCATCCAGAACCACGTGCTGTATTGCCCACCCATCCATTGCCTTTGAAAATCAACTGTGTAATAAATGAGGGTGCATAGAGGATCTTTCCTAGTTCCATCCCAGTAGCTCCTTCTGCGCCATTTTGTTTCCTTCCCTGGTGATGTTCAGTTGATTTTTGGAATATTTTGGAGTATACTTTCTTCCTTCTCTATCAGGACTAGAATCTTTCAGCCTCCCCTAACTCTCTTCAGGTGTTTGCATAAGCCCCAACCTGCACAAGCAGTGGTCAGGGATGATGAGAATTGTAGTTCATTTGCTCTCCCTTAACCTGGTATCCTCCAGGCATGGTTAGACTACAGCTCCCACCAGCCCCAGCTAATGTAACCAATGGTCAGCGGTGATGGGAGTTGGAGTCCCAACAACTTCTGGAGGTACCATGATGAGGGAGGTTGCTCTGTGGCAGCAGTGGAATTCAGCCACTGAAAATGAGTGTCACTTTTGCTGGCTCTCTGAAATAAGGCCTCATCTTCACTATGCATTTAAAGCAGTAGTGTTCTTGTGAAGAAGGCAGGGTAGAGAAAAGTTCCAGGAACTGGTTTTACATAGGGATGTAAAAGAAATGCATTTTTGTTTGTTTTAATAAGAAAATACCTAATTCCCACTTCTCCAGATTTTGCAATGCAGTTATCTAGTAAAACAATACATACAAAAATGCTGTATATTAGGAGAAATTGCTTGCAAAAACATGTTTATTAGACAAAAACTGCATACAAAAAATATAGTCATTAGAAATTTGCATAAAAATATTGATGAATTTTCTTGAGGAGAACTGATCTTAAGACTTGAAAAATGAAGAATGTAGAAAACCAATATGATAGATTTTGTTTATTTAGTAGAGGGCAGTCTCCTTACCCATTCTGCTTGTGAGAACAAAAAAATAAATAAAAATGCCAGCCCCAGCTCCTTAGGTTGGTAGTGAAATGGAACTATTACCCCGGAGGTGGGTGAGCAGTGCCTTAAGATCACCCTTTCCCCCTTAGCAAAAAAGGGATTGAAGCTGAGAAAGAGAGTGATTTTCTTGGGAGCCAGTGGCCAGACCCATGTTTTCAACCCTTATCCAGGCCCAGGGTGCCCCCAGATGGTCAGTAATTTAGTGTGAGGGATTCAGGCCCAAACCAGAACTTTAGGTTTGTGTGATGGCTGTGAATTAAAGCACTGGGTTGCCCTAGCCCAGTGCAACAAATCCACTTAAAATACAACAACTTAGGAAAGTAATGGAGAAATGTGCTGAAAAGTGTGGGATGAACAAATGTTTAACAGGAAGACATGGAAACACACTTGAACACCCTGGCAAATCAGGGTGGATGCTCATTGCTGTAAAACTGCCCTGCCCAAGCTCAGAATGAATGCTAGTGAGTACCATGCAGTGTCTAGCCTCTGTGTAAGCTTTGTGTGAGCAAATGAAGGTAAATCAAGGTAAAGGAGCTGGACTTCTAGCCCGCACTGTTTAAAGCCAGTCCTCTTGAGTTGGGAGACTAACACTTTACCTTGCTCTCCTTGGAGACACACATTTAGACATCCTCACTTAAGTTACCTCGTCGGATTCTAAGTTCTGGCATTGTCCTCTACTGGTTATTAAGACAAACAGGTTATTAAGGATCTGTTCTGGTTTGTTTGCAGGGGTCTTAGACGACATTGGCTATTTAGAAGTGTGCATGCACACGAAAGCTCATACCAAGAACTGACTTAGTTGGTCTTTAAGGTGCTACTGGAAGGAATTTGTTTTGTATTGGCTATTTAGTGAGTCTTCATTCTGATTCGATTGCAGGGAAGTTAGAAAACATTGTGTCAGAGCCAAATGTCACCCTGCACTTTCCTGTGTGTTTTCCTGTCAGTTATAGTGCCATTTATTTGTTTTAATCTTTTGGCAAACTAGGCTTATTGCCCAAGACCCTCACAATCAGCTATAATTCTGCAACCTTTGGCAGTATGAATCATGCCCCAAAGTAACAACTGTTGGTCTTCATTCAGCTAGCTTTCTATTTAAAACAAAAACAAACACACAATCTCTTCCTTTGACCCTAGGCTGATTTTGGCTGACCATTTCATCTTTATTATTTAAAAGCCCTTGTCTTCCAAAGCTTCTGTTCTGCATTGCCTCAGTTCTTCTTTCCCACTGGAGAATTGCTCACTTGACAGAGGAGCCCTTGCTGGGGGGTTTCCAGGCCACAGTCAGCTGTTGGCTTTAACCCATCTGACCCTGCAGGAGACAGAGGAGGGGGAGAACCCACAGGCGCCGGACAGCTTCCAGGTTTAAATCCTCAGCTGCGATTTGTTAAGCTTGTAGCAATTCTGTGGACTGGATGGTCCCTCTTCCTGGCTATTGGATCCTTCAAAGAAAGAAAGAAGTGTGGGCTAAGGGGTGGAAGCACCAGTGTGTTCTGGAGAGGTTTGCTTTGCTTTGGTTTATCAGCCGGCGATCAGTGAGGAGGATATCCAGGTAGACAAAAGACCTGAAGTCTTCTCTTTTTTTTTTATAATAATTTTTATTGATTTTACAACATAAACAAAAAACAAACAAACATAATGCGACTTCCCCAAACCTCCCCTTCACTGCATCCAAATTTCAAAATTTTTAGCAATTCTTCATCCCATTTTTATATTTAATTCTCTTTAAAAAGAGTTTCTGCTTTATAAATTTCGATTTATAGCTGTAATTCTTTGTGTCCAATCCCCTGACATCTTAACATTCCGAAATTTTACAACAATTTTTAAGATAGATTTTAAATTTTTTCCAGTCCTCCTCCACTGTCTCTTTCCTCTGGTCACGGATTCTGCCGGTCATCTCTGCCAGTCCCATAAATTCAGTCACCTTGGTCTGCCATTCTTCCAGAGTAGGTAATTCTTTAGTCTTCCAATACTTCGCCAAAAGGATTCTTGCTGCTGTTGTTGCGTACATAAAAAAGGTCCTATCTTTCTTTGGTACCAATTGGCCGACCATGCCCAGGAGAAAAGCCTCCGGTTTCTTTACAAATGTCCACTTAAGGATTTTCTTAATTTCATTATAGATCATTTCCCAGTAGGCCTTAATCTTTGGGCAGGTCCACCAAAGGTGATAAAAGGTTCCTTCACATTCATTACACTTCCAGCAATTGTTATTGGGCAAATGATATATCTTTGCTAGCTTGACTGGGGTCATGTACCACCTATAGATCATTTTCATTAAGTTCTCTTTCAGGGCACTACATGCCGTAAATTTAATACCTGTGGTCCATAACTGCTCCCAGTCAGCAAACATAATATCATGGCCGATATCTTGTGCCCACTTAATCATGGCTGATTTAACCGTTTCATCTTGTGTGTTCCATTTTAGCAGCAGATTATACATTCTAGACAAATTCTTAGTATTGGGTTCTAGCAATTCTGTTTCTAACTTTGACCTCTCCTTCTGAAATCCTAGTTTTTTGTCCTGCTTAAAAGTTTCATTAATCTGGTAATAATGTAACCAATCTCGGACTTTAGGTTTCAATTTCTCAAAACTCTGTAGTTTCAACTTTTCACCATCATATTCTATAATTTCACAATATTTTGGCCAGTCTGTATCCATGTTCAATCTTTTTACCGCCTTAGCTTCCATTGGTGACAGCCACCTGGGGGTTTTACTTTCAAACAAATCTTTATATCGATTCCATACTTTATACAATGCTTTCCTAATAAGACCTGAAGTCTTCTCAGGCACGCCCTCCGGCACATATAGACACACGCATATTGTTAAATACTTGCTTCATAATTGGCACTGGTCCCAGCATGACTGCATAGTTAAGATTCCACTGCCTGATTCCAGACATGCTGATCTGCTCCAAGGAGGGGCGGGGACAGTCCCTCGAGAAATCATAACAGTAGCCTCCTTCAAGAAATAAAATAAAAAATTGTACCCAGGCAATGCGCTCTCTGTGTGTGTGTGTGTGTGTGTGTGTGTGTGCGCGCGCGCGTGCACATGCGCTTCTGCAAGCTCAGTAAATTTTGCAACCATATTTGCATAAATTCTGCAACAAGTCTGCATTTAGCTCTGTTCGGCAGCATTGTTCTGAGTTTGCCAGGTGAGGAGGAGGGGCACCCCATTAGGCAGAGGAGCAAAGCTCCCACCTACCCCCAGACCACTAGGAATTGTATTAGCACACACCCACTAAAAACATTTCTGTTTAAATCCAAATGTTAGAAAACTGATGCAAGTTTTAATCTGTTTTTAGTCTATTCTTAGTTTGACTTTTCAAAAGTCTTAAATTATTGTTATTTTTCTTATTGATAATTTTATTGTTTCATCTTTTTTTGGAAAATTACTTTGAGGGTTGTTGGGTTTTTTTTACAATCCAGCATTGTATGCATTTTATTAGGTGGGTGGGTGGGTAGATGGATGGATGGATGGCTGTCATTGAGATTTCAGCAGACATTGCCCGTATATTTTCCAGTATCTGTTGACAGGCATAAGAACTAGAAACTTTTTTAGAAAGGAAAGAAAGACAGTTAAGTCTGGTCAGATTGTACCCTTTGTGGCTCTTCAGTCCTGAATTGATATTTCTAACTTGTTTCCTTTTATTCTTCGTGATGATGCTGGTTCTGTTATCAGTTCCATCTTCCATTCCTGGTTGCTTGGGACCTGCTAAAACAGAAGGGACAATGATGGACAGCAGTAGCTCTCCAGGGTCTAAGGCAGGGGATGTCCCCAGACTGAGCTTGAGTTGCCATCAAGGGTTGAACCTAAGGTCTCCCTCACGCAAGCGCTGGATTATGCAGAAACTCAATAAGTTGCTTTGTACCAAGTCAAACCTTTGGTCCATCTAGCTCAGTATGACCTACCCTGACTGGCAGCAGCTTTTCAGGGTTTCAGGCAGGTGACCTTCCCAGCTATACCTGGAGATGCCACTGGGCATTGAACATGGGACCTTCTGCATGCAGAATAGGTGCTTCGTCACTGAATCACTATCCTTTATCTAAATGTAATGTAGGACTATAGTCTTCATGATTCGGAATAGAAGATGCTGGGGATAGAGGCTGGGTCCTTTGGCATGCAGAGCCAGTGCTCTTAACTACTGAGCTTTCCACTAAAACAGAGAGTAAGAGAGCATGCGTGTGCAGTGAAATAACTAGATCCTGAACAGGACACCCTCCAACCTACAACTTCCACAAATCTCTCCCCAGTAGGCTGAGCTGATCACGCCAAAGGTATCAGGAAGCCTGGGCCAGCAGAATGGGATTTGCTGAGCTAGGGTGATGTCATGAGCCAGGAGTCTTAACTGGGGATTTAATGTTTTCGGGCCAGGCAGGCACGAGAGACTCTCCAAACTGCTGTCCGTGACCCAGAATCAATATGGAGATTAGGGCTGTCGGGGTTACTGAGGCAGCACCAAAGGCTGATGGTGCAGGAGACCCCTCCACACCCCCCCTGCACACACATTCCCACTGGCTCTGCTCATCTGGAACAAAGCAGGCAGGGAGGGGCAAGAAGAGCCTCATCTGGAAACCAGTATCTTCCTCTTATGCCTCTCCTTCCCCCCTCCATACACCTTTAGTTTCAGCCACCCAGAATAGCCCCCTGCCCCCCACCCCACCCCGCTTACCCTCTTCTCAATTCTTTATGCATGGAAAATCCAGTCAAGTCCCAAAGACGGGAGATGGGAGACGGTCTTGGGCAGGCTGCGCTCGATTCGGGAAAGGGGAAAACTGCTCCATCAGTAGACGGTCGGGAGGTAAAGTGTGAGCCGCTGGCTTCTCTGTCTTGGGTGGGACCTTTTTTTTTAGCCTTCTAGTAGTAGGAGGCTGCATGTGGGTTTTTGTCCAGACAGTGGGCAGGAAAAGAACAACGGATCAAGGAAGTTAGCAAGGGGTGGCTGCCAGCAATTCATTTATTGATTGCATTTCATATAGCACTTTTTCCTTCAAGGAGCTCAAGATTTTTTTTCTTTATTTCGTAACATTTATGTAGATTATCTGTAAAAGCAGCTATTTAAAGCATTCAGAGATGGTCTCATGGTTCTGCCCCCTCCCTGTTTTATCCTCACATCTACCCTGTGAGGTAAATTAGTCTGAGCGACAGTGACTAGCCCAGGGAGTTTCATGGCTGAGTGAGGATTTGAACTCTAGGCTCCCAGGTCCTGGTTCAACACTAACCATTATAGTGCACTGGCTGCCCAGTCGCAATTAGATGTACTTAGACATTTGGGAGTGAGGACTTGGGGATAAAGCTAGAACTAGCTATTTTACAAGACCTGTACAGTGTTTGCTTTTCCTTTGCAAGTATCAGTCTCTTGCATGTTGCAGCAGCTACTCTATGGAACTCCCTACCTGTTGGTGTCAGACAGGAGCCTTCCCTGTTTCCTGTTCCTGCTAAAAACTTCTTTTGCTTAGGCCAACCTATTTAGACACATAATTTTATTATGTACGTGTGTGTGTGTGTGTGTGTGTGTGTGTGTGTAACTGTTGATTTTACCTATTTTCTGGTAATCCTTTTATATCTACTGGTTTTTAAATAGTCTCTTTTTACTGCTAGTTTTTAATGGATATATTATACCATAGTTATGTAAAGTTTCTTAGAGATTTTTATGTTATTATTATTGTTGTTGTTGTTGTTGTTGTTGTTGTTGTCATCATTCATTATCATTATGTGGTACATACATTTTGCTAACAGAAAGAAAGAAAGAAAGAAAGAAAGAAAGAAAGAAAGAAAGAAAGAAAAGTTGGGTTTTGAGGAAGGGATTTGAAGTGGAGAGAGCAAAATAACATCATGTAGGAAGTTTTGGGGTGGAGTTGCAGGCACAAGGGGCAATAGCAGAGGGTGGGGTTTAAGGTAATAAATTACACTGTTCCTGATTTGGGGTGTGAGTCATGTGCCAGCAAGTTTTGGTTGTACTTAGATTTGTACTTAGATTTGTGGAAGCTGACCTCCTTCCACAAAAGATCAGACTTTTGTGATAAGGAAAGTGAAGGGGAAATGCACCTAAAAGTGTGGGGCAACCCAGTGTCATCTTTTTTATATATATAAAAATTTTATTAAGGTTTTTACATTACAAAAAAGAAAAAGGAAAAAAGAAAAAACAAAAAAAACAAAAAAAAATTGTTAAAAACAGTCAACCTTTCCATCACATTATTTTTCATTAACTTGTTTCTCGGACTTCCTCATACCTCCCTTTTTTGTATTCCAAATCAAATTATTGATTCAACAATTTCTTTCCCTCTTTACGCTACCCAAATCTTATTTTTAAATTATTACAATCTAGAATTTTTACTTGCATAAACCCATTTTTTCATATTCTTTTAACCCATTATAGCTAAAAACCACTTAGTTCCAATCCAACATTGTTCTAACATTCATTAATTTACAATGTCTCTGTAGGTAGTCTTTAAATTTCTTCCAGTCTTCTTCCACTGACTCTTCTCCCTGATCTCGGATCCGGCCAGTCATTTCCGCTAATTCCATGCAGTCCGTCACCTTCATCTGCCATTCTTCCAAAGTGGGTAGATCTTGTGTCTTCCAATATTTTGCAATAAGTATTCTTGCTGCTGTTGTGGCATACATAAAGAAAGTTCTATCCTTCTTTAACACCGATTGGTCAACTATGCCCAGAAGAAAGGCCTCTGGTTTCTTCAAAGGGGTATATTTAAATACCTTTTTCAGTTCATTATATATCATCTCCCAGAAAGCCTTAATCCTTGGGCACGTCCACCAAAGGTGAAAAAATGTGCCTTCATTTTCTCTACATTTCCAGCATTTATTATCGGGCAAATGATAAATTTTTGCAAGCTTGACTGGGGTCATGTACCACCTATAGATCATTTTCATAATATTCTCTCTTAGGGCATTACATGCCGTAAATTTCATGCCGGTGTTCCATAACTGTTCCCAGTCCGCAAACATGATATTATGTCCAACATCTTGTGCCCATTTAATCATAGTGGATTTAACCGTTTCATCCTGAGTGTTCCATTTCAACAGCAAGTTATACATCCTTGACAAATTCTTAGTTTTGGGTTCTAACAATTCTGTTTCTAATTTTGATTTTCCCACCTGGAAGCCAATTTTCTTATCCAACTTATAAGCCTCCATTATCTGATAATAGTGAAACCAGTCTCGCACTTTATCTTTTAATTTCTCAAAACTCTGCAATTTCAATTTATCTCCTTCTTGTTCCAAAATTTCCCAATATTTCGGCCACTTGGCCTCCATATTGAGCCTTTTCAAAGCCTTCGCTTCCATCGGTGACAGCCACCTTGGGGTTTTATTTTCCAATAAATCCTTGTATCTTATCCAAACATTAAACAATGCTTTCCTAACAATATGGTTTTTAAATGCTTTATGCGCTTTGATCTTATCATACCACAGATATGCATGCCATCCAAATACATTGTTAAAACCTTCCAAATCCAAAATGTCTGTGTTTTCAAGAAGTAGCCAATCCTTCTGCCAGCAAAAAGCTGCTGATTCATAATAAAGTTTAAAGTCTGGCAGGGCAAACCCACCTCTTTCCTCCTTGTAAATGAATTAGAATGAACACTCACTAAATAGCCAATGAAGCCTAATTTCCTTAGCAAATCAGGATGAGTGCTCAATGGACAGGTTGTCTGTTAGCAACCTGCTTTAACTCATAGCCCCATGAAGTCTTGCAAATGCTGGTTTTACACCTGGGGCAACTTGTTTGAATACTTTTTTTAAAGTGTGAAATTGGATCACTGTTTGTGTGTCCACCAAAATGCAGATTAGCTCTTTGTGCAAATATTGTTTTATTTTGCCCTGACATTTCACAGCTCAAGAAACTCCTGTGCCAAGTGTGCTAAGAGCCCAGCCCAACAACAATTCATTTATTGCATTCATATGTCACCTTCCTTTCTCCAAGGAGATCAAAGTGGCATGTGTGGTTCTCCTACCCACTCACTGAATCCCCATAATAACTCATTGAGGTAGGTTAGGCCGAGAGGGGTAGTGACAGGGCCCAAGGTCACCCAATGAGCTTCATGGCCAAGCAGAGATCTGAACAGTGGTCTTTCAGGCCATAGTATGACACTCTAGCCACCATACAACACTGTCAGCACCTCTCTCCTTTTTTTTTTTGCCAGTGGCAAGCACAGTTGGGAAGGCCCAGTGGTCTCTGGGACTGATCTGGCATGGCTCATTTGCCTCTTTCAAAACCCTGACACTTTCTTGAGGTCTTGTTCTGAGGTGTACATTGTAAAACCAATTACTCCTTAACCAAGAGAGATTAACACTCTCTCACTCACTCTGTGTGTGTGTGTGTGTGTGTGTGTGTATGTGTGCGCACATGCGTGCGTGCGCGTGCACTGATTTTTTGAGCTGTGGAGGGAGGGAGATGGAGGGATGATCCTGTGGGCTGACTGAGGCTGATGGGAGTTTTAGTTCAAAACATCTGGAGAGTGCCTGGTTGACAGAGACATGTCTCAGCTCTTTTAATTCCACAACCTTCATAAATTATACAAATAGAGCAAATGCCATATCATCTGCTCTTCATTGTTTTTAGTAAGTTTGCATAATTTCTGCTTGTTTGACAATTCAGCCGGAGAGGCTAGAGGCTAAGCTTGGCACTGAAGCCCCCCTAGATCTTACCCAGCAGTCCCCCTTCTGGTATCTTTGCATCAATAAGGATTAGAGCCTTCTTTTGTTTTTAACAAATCCTTAAAATTTTGAATGTACCATTCTGGTGGGAGTTTGTCCTCTTAGGGCAACAGCAGAGGCATGAATTGCTGTACTCTTTTTGATGCCTGCTAAAAACGTTGTTGTTTAGGCAAGCCTATCAATACATTTTCATAGATGCCGTTCCAAGCTTATCCTGTTTTTATGTAATATGGGAATTGCCCCCAGCCAGCATCAGGCTCTTATCAAGAAGCAGCTCCTAGCACCCACTATGGACACATGTTGAAAAGAAGGTGATGCCCGGGATTTCATGTGGGTGCAGTCAAGTGTTGTGTGTGCCATGTGCAAAGGAAATAGTTACTTCTGTACCAAGGAAAGCAGGTTTCTATGAATTCTGTAACTCATGCAAAGCAATTTTCCAAATTCTGACTCTGCTATTTAGGTCTAAATTTACTTGGCGGGACTCTGGAGCCCTGCTGCCTAACAACTGCAAACCCTAGCTGCAGGTGCTGAATTTCCTCTGGGCATTGTCCTTTTATGTTCCAGCTTATTTTTGAAGCCATATGGACTAGCACCTTTAAAAAAAGAAGACATACTGCACACTACCAGAGATCTGTGCATTCTGTGATTCCACGACAGTCCAGAAAAAGCAGACGAAGTGGTCTTAGATACAGGGAGTTCAGCTTCATGAAAATCTCTTTTAAAAATTCTTATTATACTGAAAGTTACTAACCCGTGTGGCTGCAAAATTAATGGCAAGCTTGTAAGTGTATGGGCAGTGCCTGTTGGCACATCAGAATCCAGGTGGTTTACTGGACAACAGTATCAATGGTCAAGAGTAAATGCTTCCTCTGTAGCTAAGTACTGTTCAGTAACAACTCCTCTTGTTCACCGTAGATGACTGGGAATTTTATGCAGGCAAGAGAGCAGGCTGGTGGAAGAATGACAGATCTTTCCATTCCTCATCAACTAGTCCACTTGGTTTTGTGCTGGCTACAGATGAAGGGAATTTTCCTCTCACCTCTGTCTCTCCTCCACCATTCTGCTAGATAGAAGGCATTTAAAGAAGCAGTTAGTAGTCTGCTAAGAGGTTGATATCATAAATTTTTATGCTGGCTGCAAAAGAAGAGGACTTCCCCCTCTTCTGCAGCCATCATGAGAGCACAACCTAGTAAAAAAGAACAAGAAGGAGTGAGCAAACTAGTTACTTTTTTGAGTTTTTTACAAGTCTGGCTCATTGACTTGTGAAATCTAGAGTGCTTTTGTTTTGTTTTGTTTTTAAAAAGCAGAATAGATTGTGCAGAATAGGAGAGGAATATGTAGATATTCTCGATTTGCATCATGGTATGTGGACTGCAAAATGCCACTTCCTGTGGTACGGAATGTTTCGTTTATTTGTTAGTGCACAGAGTCCCAGCTATGCCCTCCAGTTCATTTTTTTTTTTGGAATGGCAGAAACATTAAAAGAATTAGAGGAGGCTGATGCGAAGGTGTCGCCTTGGCCGTGGACCGCTTTGCCTAGAGCTGACGTTGTGACTTTGCCTAGAGCTGCTGTTGATCTAATTTCTTTTCTCTTTTCTCTGTCTCTCTTCCTCTCCTTTCCCCCTGCTCCCCAAATCCCTCCCCGTTGGCTTGGCCCTTTTACTTCTCCACCACTGTTGCTGTCTTCTCCCCACCCACTGCAGTACAAATCGGTGTTCAGGTCTTTCTCCCAAGACTTTGTGCCTCGCAGCCAAGTTTCCATCCCTCCTTTTCTCTCATCTGCCTCCGCCGCCTCCTCCCTGCCTCTGTGCTTCCCACCTGCACACCAGTCTCCGAACTCTGACCTGGCGGCAGGGTCTGCCGCAGCCGGCCAGCCTCTCGGCCTTGCAGATGGCGGGGTTACCTCTTCCTCTCAGGAGAGCAGCTTTAGTGGGACTGCTTCTGTCTGCCTTCCTTCTGAAACCTCTTTCACTGATTCTCTCCAGACATCTTCGGTGAGAATTCCTTGGCCGTTCGAGGCAACCTCTCTGTTGTAGGCTGCTTAGGTTGCCTTGTGCACTGTGTTGATCATGATGGGGGCGGGGTTTGCGTGTTAGATGGCTGGAAAGAGAACAAGGTGGGCATGCCTGAAATCAGCCTTGCAAGCTTAATCTGCAAAAGCTGCCAGCTGGCTCACCAGCACTTTGGCCACACCCTTCTAGTAGCAGCAATGGTTGGTGCCCATTGAGACTGGTGGAATGGAAGGCAGGGAGCACAACCTGCAGGAGAGGCCACTGCCCAAAGTGATCCTGATTATTTTAATTTTGAGAGCCTGGTGGCTCTTGTTTCTCATGCAGGTTGCCTTCCCTGCTCCCCTCTCTATGAATATTCAGCTGCATGCCAAATTTGGAAACCAAGAGACTAATTGCTAAAACTGTTTACCTTGATGTAGGGGGTAGGATGCATAGAATATTCTAAGGCACAAAAGGAGTCATTCCCAATCTGCATGTCATGAGAGACCCTGTGAGTCCAGAGCACCTACCCATAAAAGACCCACTCATCTCACTTCTGTATGAGTTGTTCTTCTGTTTGCCTCCTTCCAGTGAAGCAGTACATCCCAATCAGTGCCGCAGTTAGCTCACCTCTTTGGATGGCAATATTGTGCATTAGATAACACTTGCTGCAGGCTTTTTTTGAGGGGGGACGTCCTGCTCAGTCTGCTGATTGGAACCCTGGGCATCTTCCCCAAAGTCATAAGGACCAAGACCAGTAATGCATGTAGGAACACTGTGATGGCAATGCGGGGGGGGGGGGGGCACTTCCCTGAATGCGGGGAGAGTCTTGCCCTTACACATTCTAAAAGTAAACCTTTCCAGGTGACAGTGTGAAGTCTCCCTCCAAATATAATTCAGAAGGAACGTTCATCTCTGCCATCCGAAGCTGGTATCTGCTTGTGTCAGCCCTCCACACAGATTAGTCACTTGGTTTTCAAGAGACCCATTTCCCAACTGCGATGCTCCCCATGCCTTGATTGCACACTCATTAATGCATCCTGAAATATATATATATGCAAATATATATATATATATATATATATATATATATATATATATATGGGGGGGGCAGCTTATAAGAGGTGGGAAATTGCTCCGTTGGAAAGACCCTGAAACTGAATGAATGCCGTAAATTCTCTCCGCCTGCCACCTTTAAGTTTTTTGGGGGGAGGGTCTCAGCCCTGTGAGCCCAGACTGCTCGCTTTGCTGAATGGACTGTTCTCAGCCCACACAGCTCACCCACCCACCAAGCCAGTCACCCGCTTTCTTCCATCCTGTCTCCTGTAGAGTGAAAACGCCAGTGAGGAGGCAGGGGAGGGTGAATACGTCAATCTGTATTCCTCCAGTCAGAGCAACGGGGAACTCCCTCACTCTGAAGGAGTAAGTAAAACTGCGATTGGGGGAGACCTTTTTGCCAATATGTCTGGTGGGGCCTGCATGCTGGCTGGGCTGCTGTCGGAGAGGGGAGTGGCGCTTCTCGCAAAGCCTTTCTCCAGCCATGCGGTGCCCTGGGTTACTCCTAAGTAGGCCTGTCTGTTGGTGTGTGGGCTGCTCAGTGCTATTTGCTGGTGTTGCGCATGGCTCTTAGGGATTTGGGGAGCGTTTTTTCAAATAGGCCTTGTGTTCTCTTCCCCCCCCCCCGTGCCACTTACCATGTGCTTTTGCGGTGCCTTCCCTCCCCTCCCCCCCCCCCCGCTGTAAAACACTATGATAATTGGCTTCTATTTATATTTGATGAAACATTGAATTCATACATGAATATGAAAGGAAGATGCTTTGTACCTGCTGTTCTGTGCTCAACAGAGATATATATGCCCAAGTTGGGTGTTGAATGAATCAGCTAAATGGGGCCACCTCTTTGGAAAACCAAATAATCAATCCAAAACGGTATTTTAACACAGTTCAACTAAGTGGCATCCTCTGCAATGGAGGCAAATGAAAAAGTTCTCAGGTCTTCAGAGCCATAGAGGAGGGACAGCTCACTCATTTTAAACCCAGGTGTTTTTCTGTTTTACTAGGAACTCCCAAGATCCAAACATAGGCAACAGACATTTACAGTTGAAAGATCCTGAGTCTAGGAATTGGTTTTGAATACCAGTACTGAACTGAGGCCACAGCCCCTTCTGCATGCACCCACACACCCAGACTAGCTTATGGTTCTCTTCCCCTGTTCAACCTGTAAGCTTTCTGCATTTCAGCAATATTATATAAAGGTGGATGGGGGGACGACGATGGCATTTTGTTGTTGCCTTTACTAAACAATCCTTTCTGATCTGCTTGAAATCAACCAGAGATATACCAGAAGATCCCAAACTACCCTTCCACCCCCATCCCAGTTTAAGCATTGTGATGACATTCTGGGGCCTTGAAATAATGTGATCAGAAAAGAGTCCAGTCGCTTAGTTGTTATATCGTTATCTGGGTACTAAAAGTGAACTCTCAGTGGGGGGGGGCGCTCACGTGCATCTGCATAAACAAGGTGTCACTATCTATGCCCAAGTGGGAGGCAGGGTGGGGAGGGGGACTCTGAAGATTTACAGAAGTATAGAAAATTTTGGTGGCGGGTGTTGGGGGGACTCTGTTCAGGAGTGCAGAAAGAGAGAAGACCTAAGCATTCTCAGTGGGCAAATATTATTAAATAATAAAGGGGGGGTGGAATGGAGTACTCCAGCAAGGGCATGGTTGGCTGTTTGGAGCTCTTCCTCCGCCCCCTTCCCACTGTGATTGGCCAATGACCTTCTCCAATTCATGCCCGAACTTCCTCTTCCTTTCTGTGCACCAAAGTGATTCACACTTGTGGTTCGTGATACGGTCATAGAAGATGGCGGACACTAAGGGAGGCAAGTGCAGCCTGGCTGAGGTGGGGGGGGGAGGGCAGAGCCTCAGTCACCATAAGGACCACTCCTCTCCATGTTTGGGTAACCAGTTGCAAAGGAGGAACCGCGGGGAGGGCTATTCTTGTAGACAGAAAGCATGGAAGAGGAGATATCAGGAGCTGCACTTTTCCCACTGCTCATCTCTGTGTTTCTAGTTGTGGGGGTCTAATCCAGCACTTGAAATAAAGGGTAACCGTTTGATGGCAGCAGAGACTTGTACTTTCTACTTCCTCCTGTGCTTTCCTGCTTAGAGGTGGCCTGCAGCTGTAGTCCATGTCCACTAATTGAGAGGGGCCCTCTGGTCAGTGGCAGAGCCTCATGAGTGCAAGTGAGGAGAGAGGATGAGAGAATGCCTGGGGGCTCAGCCATGTCCTAATGGACTTTTCAGTACCGAGATAATAGCCGAGGATCTCATCAAGCCAAGTAGGAAGTAATCTTCCCATTCCTGCTACTCAGTTCTGGCCCATCGCCCTGAGATGGAAGCTTATTAAGCCTAGAACTTGGCACTCCCAAATGGTGGGGGGAGGGCGGGAGTGATGAGGGGTTTTCAACTTCCTCCAAATGAGGGATTTTTTTAGGCATGACTCTGATTTCTGCTGGGCTGGGAAACAACAGCTCTTCACTCCGCTCATTGCTGTCAGATAACACCCACCCACCCACTCCATGATGCAATTTTAAAAGGTACATTGGTGTTGCTCACACATGGCTGTTATGGACTTTGTTGAATATTTGCCCAAAGCCAATGGGTTGGCACCCAGTTGGCAAGGATTTTAAAACTTGCCAGTGGTGATTGGCGTTCGATTTCATGTCACAATGACTCAAAGGAAACAATAACAGCGTGTGAGTCAAGAACAGAGAACCTCTGGCCATCCAAATCTTGCTGAATTATGAATGGCAGTTCCCATCATCCCTGAATATTGGCAATGCTGACGGAGGGTCATGAGAATCTCTGCAGGGATACAGACTCCCAACCCCTGTTAGGTGACCGGGGAGCATTCTGATTTCCCCAGGTTGGATTCAGTTATGTTATACTTGAGGGTAGACCCATTGACATCAATGGGCTAAACTTCATCCTAGCTAATGATTTTAGTGGGCCTGCTCTGAGTAAGACTCAAGCTACATCCACATCATACATTTAAAGCAGTATCATACCACTTAACCAGTCATGTCTCCTCTCCAGCCCAAGAATTGTGGAAAGTGTCATTTGCTTAGGATAAAGTGTCATTTATTTACTTGTTAGGAGACCACTATTTCCCTCACACAGCTTCAATTCTCAGAGTTCCCTGGAAAGAGGAATTGACAGATAAACCACTCTGGGATTGGTAACTCTGTAAGGGCAATATGGTTGCCTAACAACTCTCAACACACTTTACAAACTACACTTCCCAGGATTCTTTGAGGGAAGCTGTGACTCTTTAAAGTGGTTTGGTAATACTTTAAATGTATAGTGCAGATGGGGCCTTCGTTGGATACTACCCCCGTTCTAACTGAGTTGTGCGTATTCTGTTGGTGTATTTAATTTGTACAGGTGGGTTAATTAGACACTGCGCATTGAGTTGGCACCCCTGGTGAGAGGTCCTGTGTTAATAACGCAAAGCTTGTTTCTTTTTGGCAGGAATCCCCAGCAATAAAAGACTGTCATGCCAAGGACTCTGCTTCTCTGAGCAGCACCCAAGGGAAGGAGAACCAAGATGAGAGTGAAAGGTGGGACTCCTGTTGCCTCTGTTTATATGTTTAGGGTAATCAGTTTATGCATATTCTCCCTCAGGAAAAAGTCCACAAGAAATTTACAATGCAGTTTTGCAAAAGAATAAGTATTATTACCAGCTGGCTATGTTTTCTCAAAATGCAACTCATGCCTTCATATATTTGAAATCTGCCATCCACAACTGGAGATGGAATCTTGGTTGGAATTATTATTATTATTATTATTATTATTATTATTATTATTATTATTATTATTTCCATTTGACTTGGTTGAACACCTGACAGGGCTGCCTTCAGGTGTCTTCTAAAAGTCAGATAGTTGTAAATTTCTCTGACATCTGACAGGAGGGCATTGCACAAGGTGGGTGCCACTACCAAGAAGGCCCTCTGCCTGGTCCCCTGTAACCTCACTTCTCACAAAGAGGGAACTGCCAGAAGATTTGCTGGATGTAGGGGTGTCAAAAAACTTCTATCCTGGGGCTGGCAGGCTCAGCGGAGCAGCTTGGCCAAACTTCAAAACCAAGGGCTGGGAAATGGAAGGCGGGGGGGGGGCTGGGTTTAAGTCCCATATTCTTGAGTATAGAAGCTTGACATTTCCACCATGGCTCCTTTGAGTGTGTATCAGTCAGCTTGTCATCATAAGGCAGGCTTCCCCCTCATAACACCATGAAGACTAGAACCTTCTCCCCCCCACACACACTTTTCTCGTGTGTGTTCATCTCCATCACTTGTTAGCTTTGCCTTATCTCCACCCATAATCAATATGTTGATTGTGACCTCCTTTGGTCAGAGACCTACCTCTTGCTTATGCTAACATTTCTTTGAAACACTGTGGGCTAGAAACTTGGCAATAACTATCTCTTGTTCCGCACCCAGGCAACAGAAGTCAGCAGAAACTTCAGAGTCTTCCCAACCGGAGGAGGAAGTAGATGAACTGTCCTTGACTGACCACAATGAAATCATGGCCAGGTTGACATTGAAGCAAGAGGTTAGTCCTGCAGCAGTATGGCCTTTATGCTATCATATTCAGGCCTGAATCAAATTGGATTGAATGCTAAACTAAATGTCGGAGCTGAACCCTTGAGCTAATATTTTCGTGTTAGCAAGCAGCACAGCTGAATGTCCTTTCATTTCACAAAGAACCTTACTGCTGGATGGGACTTGTAAAACAGTAAAACAAGTTACTAGACCTTAGGGCCGCTGCAAGTTTTGAAACTTTGAAGAAACTTGTATTGAGCTGGAAAAAATTTATTCATCATCATAGGCCCAACCCCAAAAGCATGCTTCTGCCGTCACTACTGCTGTAAACTTTCTTTTATTGTAAGTGGTCCTTGGCAGCCAATTGTCAAGCAGAAAAGTGTTCTGCATTGGGTGCTATGAACACACACTTTGAAACTTATCTCCCCCCTGCAATTGAACTAGAAACTTTGCTTTCTTTTAAAATGAAAGCTAAAGTTCTTGGGGCGCCACAAACTGCATGCTATCACACAAGCAATGCTTGACAAGCAGCCTTGATTCCCAGTTATTCCCCTAAATGGCTGCTTTGGGTAAAGAAAGAAAGAAAGAAAGAAAGAAAGAAAGAAAGAAAGAAAGAAAGAAAGAGAGAGAGAGAGAGAAGGAAGGAAGGAAGGAAGGAAGGAAGGAAGGAAGGAAGGAGAGAGAGAGGAGGGAGGGAGGGAGGGAGGGAGGGAGGGAGGGAGGGAGGGAGGGAGGGAGGGAGGAAGGAAGGAAGGAAGGAAGGAAGGAAGGAAGGAAGGAAGGAAGGAAGGAAGGAAGGAAGCCCCAGTGGATCCTCTGCCAGGTAGCCTGGCTCACTTGCTTTCCTGGGGCTCCAGGGAATGAGGCTAGGCCTTCGAAGCTCTCAGACTGTCAAGAGGTCCTGTCTGGAAGAGAGCAGCGATTGATCATTTGTGGGCACATGCTGCATGTGTTTTTTGAGCAGGAGGCAGGAGAAGTGCTCTGGCCAGCCACGATCCGCCAGCAGGCAGGGAGAAGCCATTACTCATATCTTAAGTGGAATTCCAGGAGCCTTGCCAGAGAAATAGCTCAAGGATTGTGTCATGAACATAATTTCTCTGATAGATGCTGGTAGCCATCCGCCAGCCCTCCTGGTGTTCTTTTCTATGAAGAGCCAGGCGCCATTTTGACGTCTTTTGCACATGTAACGCTTTAAAATCAGGTCTGTTTAAAATCTTTCCCCGCCGCTCAAAAAATCATTCCTCTAATTCAGGTGTGGGGAAGCTATGATCCTCCAGCTGTTGCTGAACTACAGTTCCCAACAGCCCCAGCAAGCGTGATCAATGATGCAGATTGTAGTTTGGGGGCATCTGTGGGGTCACAGGTCCTCCCTACACGTTCTCTAATGCAAGGATGGGCAACCTATGAGTAACTTCAGAATGTCTGAATGTAATCGCTGCATCCCTGTGGGGTCTGCATGGACTTTCCAAGTAACATCTTTATAGTTAATCCATTTCACTCAGCCTTTTGATGTACACCTTGAAGATCTGATCAAATTGTTCCTTGTGGTGGTGGGATCTGGCTCACGATACACGAAAGCCCACTCATACTGGCCCCCACATAACCTCCAGTGACAAACACATAGATTTTCCTTCTCCTCACAAGCTTCAAGAGTTGACAGGTGTCTGCCCACTCCCTTTAAGTCTGACAAAACAAAGTCAAGTTTGGGCTGGAGGTCACCTCCAGGGCGATAGCAAGCCCAGATATCTCTCCACCCCCCAGCTCAAGACTCGGCATGCAGCGTGAGGAATTTCTGTGTGGCTTACTAGTCTGTTCAGGCACCAGGGTCTCCCAGAAGGCAAAGGCAGGGGCTCAACTCACTTCGCAAGCAGAAGGCCCCATGTCCAATTCCTGGTGTTTTCAGGCAGGGCTAGGGTCCTCTTTTTCAGGGGTGAAATTTGAGACAAATTGCATTTATTTGCGTTGAATGGCCGTCATAGCGTCCTCTTTTTTGCTCTTCGAAGTATGGCACCCCTAGCTGAGAGAAACCCACTACCTGAACCCCAGAGATCTGATTGAAGTTGGTCCTGAGCTCTTGGGTGATGGACTGAGTCAGTATAAGGCAGCTTCTTGTCACAGATGACAATGTTGAAAATGGACCAATGGTCTAACCTGGTATGAAGCAGGATTCCTTAGTTCCTGCGGAGCCACCTGAAGCACAATCTCCATTTGTTTTGCTTCTCATACAGGGCGACGACGGACCAGATGTTCGTGGCGGTTCAGGCGACATCCTCTTGGTCCACGCCACAGAGACCGACAGGAAAGGTATTGCAGAAGTGAGAGTGGCTTGCTGAAAACTCCCCACATCACTGTCATGTTTTGCAGATCAGGGCAGGCAGGATCCTTGAATCTGGGGCAACACGCAAAGGAGGATTCTGCTTAGCTACAATCAGACAAGAGATAACATTCGCTGCAACAGTTATAGTTGTGTGCATCTGCGGAAGGGAGCGTGTTAGCTCCCTGTCTGCAAGTGGGGCCATTGTAGATTTCATTGGGGTATGTGGGCTTGTTGTTTGCACATTGTCAGTCATTTCCATTTACAGTACAGTTCTGATTGTTGTTTTTGCTTAGTAAGAGCTTTGAAGTTGACTCTGCACTGCTCACATATTAAATTTGACTGCGTTCTATCCAGCTAGGTTCCACTCAAGAATTGGCTCATTGAAGTTAATGTACCTAAGCATCTTATGAATTTCTGTGGGTCTGCTCTGAGTAAGACACAACCCACTGAATGGTGACTAGATTCCCATGCAACTGAACACGCTGAAGTTGCCCTTCTTTACTGTGATATTGTTTGCTACAACATCTCTTGTCTTGATTGATTTTGAGAGTTGTATTGGAGAATCATGATTAATGAAGAGTGAGTAAGAAATTTAATAGATACAGTTATTAGCAACAGCAACAACAACAACACACTGTGGTTTGGATGTTAGGGTTGTGCCTTAGAGTCATGTGTTCTCTCTCTGGCTTCCTGACCCCCTAACCACGATCAGGGTAAACAGAGGCCATGTGTTTCTATTTTATTCTTCCCCTTAGGCATGTTTGCTAGGACGGATGAGCGTTGTAGTCCAAAACATTGAGAGGGCACCATGTTGGGTGAAAGCTGTTCTGTTGATTGACAGGTGTCTTATCTTTTCTTCTCTTCCTTCTTTTGTCCTCAACAGATTTGGTGCTGTACTGTGAGGCCTTTTTGACCACTTACCGCACGTTCATCACACCTGAAGACCTCATCAAAAAACTGCAATACAGATATCCTTTCAAACACTCAGCAAATCTCCCCACCCCTCTCTCCCCTGCCCAAATTGTGCAGTGTGTCTACCTTCCAAGAGGCAGAACCCCTAGTCAGTTTAGAACAATGTCAATGCGGCCCTTCCGTAGTGCATTGGCAGAGTATCTGCTTTACGTGCAGAAGGTCTCAATCGCCAATGTCTCTGGGTAAAAGACTCCTGCTTGAAATCCTAAAGAACTCTATTGTCTAGTTAGATGGACCATTGGTCCGACTCAGCATAAGGCAGTTCCTTAGGTTCCTATTTAAAATCTACTTTTTTCAGGAACATGAGGACCAGATCCTTGCTTTCATTTTAGGGGAAAGGCCATAGCTCAGGGCACCTGCTTTGCATGCCAAAGGTCCCAAGTCCATTCTCCATCCTCTCCAGGTAAGGCTGAGAATGTCCTTTTGCCTGAAACCCTGGAGAGCCACTGTCAGTCAGTCTGGGCAGTACTAAGCTAGGTAGAAGGCAGCTTTCTATATTCCTTTGGGTTGTCAGTTGCACCCAAAGATTCAAAAGAAGGTGGTGTGAAGAAGCTTGAGGTTTCTCTCTTCTTCCACCCCCCAGGAACCAGGTTGTAAGAAGAGGAATTTGTGAAGACTGGAGTCTTTGGACGAAAAGAAGGGAATATTTAGATTTCCATTTGAGCTAGAAGGGGACCATTGCACTGTCGCCACTCCCTGGGTGCTATCGTGTTTTCTCTCCTTAGGCATCCATCACATATCACAAGCTGAGACACAGCTATATTTTGAAATTTGCACTTTTCTGAATTTTGTGATGCAGCTCTCCAACCCAAAAGCGGGCACAGAAAATGGGGGGTGGATTGGGGGTGGGAAACCTCCACCCTTTGGGCCAATCTTGGCGCACCAAGGGGGTCCAGTTTCACCTGCAAGGCCATTTCCCCACAAATAAAGCCCACCTACTGTCTTCACTGTCAGCTGATGGGCAGGAACTTCTCCTTTAAGTGAGCTGCAGGAGAGCAAGCAGAGAAAAGGCTAAAGAAGCCTGTGAAGTGCAGGCTTCTTACCCATTCTCTCCCCACCACCTGCTTCAAGGAGAAGTGCTTAGTGGGACCATAGCAGGGAACCTGCATACAGAGCTACATATATGTCAGGAGAAATGTGCATGGAAGTTGCTTGCTGTTTTCACACAGGCAGGAATGGGTTGATCTGAACCTTAAAAATGAAAATCAGAGAGTAACCAGAATTGACAGATTTATCCATCAGGATCTTTCATAAGGGCTACCGTTTCTCTTTAAGGTTTCAGCGTAGATGGCAGTTCTTGCCAATGCCTCTCCTCCCTACAACCATCTTCTTCAGTTCTGGGGGCCAAATGAAGCCCTTCAGACCTCTCTTGTCTGACCTTTGGAACTATCTCCAGGTCACAACTCTTCTCTTCAGGACACACACATACACCTCTCACTGGCCTTGCAACAAAACCTGAGTTCTTTTGCCAAGCTGGAATGCATCCTTGAACTCTGATAGTGCCTCTTGCTTGCCTGGTTGGAGGGTAGAGTGTTGTGTGTGTGTGCGCATGCGTGTGTGTGTGTGTGTAGGAACTTGCCTAATGTACAAAGATAAATTTTACATCCATTCCTCTGCCCATTCTTGCCACTGGCCCTCCTGTGTGGCCCCCACAAGGTATCCCATTAGGGAATATGGCCCTTGGGCTGCAAATGGCTCCCTGCCCTCAATCTTTCTGCAACGGTAGGGGTTTTGTGTCTCTCATTCTCCTCTCCCCACCTTCCCTTCCACTCCTGCACACAAAGGGAGTGATGCCTTCCCTTAGTGTTGCAGAATGCCATCCTTTCTGCCTTTGTCCTAGGGCGATATATTTTTCTAAACCACCCACGTTCTCCACTTGAGCGCACAGGCCTTGTGGCTTTGCCGGTCGTGTGCCAGCATGTTCCAGAGGCATGGTGCCACACCTGGCTCATCACTGCCACCTGCTGCCAAGAAATGGCCCCTGCTGCTGCTGATTAATGTGACGCAGCAGCCTCTGCACTGCCCTCCTCCCAGCTGTCGGTGGAAATCCTTTGCTCGTGGCCAGAAGCTATAAATCTATGCTCCCATCTGCACAGGCAGGAGTGAGAGCAGCAGCATTCTCCTCTTAGGCAGAAGGCAGGAATGAAGCCGTGTGTGTGTGTGTGTGTGTGTGTGTGTGTGTGTGTGAAGCCCCTGTTCACTTTTATTTCTGCATCTCCTTTCTTTCTGTGACACCTCTCAGGGATGTGGGTTATTAGAACTGTGCTGTTATAGAATCATAGAATCATAGAGTTGGAAGAGACCACAAGGGCCATCGAGTCCAACCCCCTGCCAAGCAGGAAACACCATCAGAGCACTCCTGACATATGGTTGTCAAGCCTCTGCTTAAAGACCTCCAAAGAAGGAGACTCCACCACATTCCTTGGCAGCAAATTCCACTGTCGAACAGCTCTTACTGTCAGGAAGTTCTTCCTAATGTTTAGGTGGAATCTTTTTTCTTGTAGTTTGGAACCATTGCTCCGTGTCCGCTTCTCTGGAGCAGCAGAAAACAACCTTTCTCCCTCCTCTATGTGACATCCTTTTATATATTTGAACATGGCTATCATATCACCCCTTAACCTCCTCTTCTCCAGGCTAAACATGCCCAGCTCCCTTAGCCGTTCTTCATAAGGCATCGTTTCCAGGCCTTTGACCATTTTGGTTGCCCTCCTCTGGACACGTTCCAGTTTGTCAGTGTCCTTCTTGAACTGTGGTTCCCAGAACTGGACACAGTACTCCAGGTGAGGTCTGACCAGAGCAGAATACAGTGGCACTATTACTTCCCTTGATCTAGATGCAATACTCCTATTGATGCAGCCCAGAATTGCATTGGCTTTTTTAGCTGCCGCGTCACACTGTTGGCTCATGTCAAGTTTGTGGTCAACCAAGACTCCTAGATCCTTTTCACATGTACTGCTCTCAAGCCAGGTGTCACCCATCTTGTATTTGTGCCTCTCATTTTTTTTGCCCAAGTGCAATACTTTACATTTCTCCCTATTAAAATTCATTTTGTTTGTTTTGGCCCAGTTCTCTAATCTGTCAAGGTCATTTTGAAGTGTGATCCTGTCCTCTGGGGTGTTAGCCACCCCTCCCAGTTTGGTGTCATCTGCAAATTTGATCAGGATGCCCTTGAGTCCATCATCCAAGTCGTTGATAAAGATGTTGAATAAGACCGGGCCCAAGACAAAACCCTGTGGCACCCCACTAGTCACTCTTCTCCAGGATGAAGAGGAACCATTGATGAGCACCCTTTGGGTACGGTCAGTCAGCCAGTTACAAATCCACTGAGTGGTAGCATAGTCAAGACCGCATTTTACCAGCTTCTTTACAAGAATATCATGGGGCACCTTGTCAAATGCCTTGCTGAAATCAAGGTAGGCTACATCCACTGCGTTCCCTTCATCTACCAGGCTTGTAATTCTGTCAAAAAAACGAGATCAGGTTCGTCTGACATGACTTATTTTTCAGAAATCCATGCTGACTATTGGTGATCACAGCATTCCTTTCTAGGTGCTCACAGACTGTTTGCTTAATGATCTGCTCCAAAATCTTCCCAAAGTTATATCTGCTTTGCCTTATAGGTTTCAAGCTGGATGAGAAGCAGAAGCTTTGGAATAGTAGTAGTAGTAGTAATAAGAATAAGAATATTTATACCCCATCCATCTGACTGAGTTTCCCCAGCCACTCTGGAAGCGGCAGTGTGCCTTGGGAATAGGGATGGCCAACAGACTGCTGAGCTTTTCTTTTGTAATTATGACGACTAGCAACTGGCTATTATTTTTGCAGTGTCCTTGGGTGCATGTGAATCCCGGCATGTCAGCCAGGAGCTCTGGATACGAGTCTTAGTGGAATGGGGTCTTTGAGCTCTTTGGGAGAAGCTGGATTTGACCTTACCTGGGATCATTTACAGCCAAGCCGGGCCAGGGAGAACCAAACAGGTTTCCTAGGTGGGCAGAGTTATCCTGGAACCAGGAAGATACATGTAACTGTTTCTTCTTAGCCTGCTGCAGCCCAGAAATTGGGATCACTTGGCCCTCCAGATGTTGCTAGACTCCAGCTCCCATTATCCCCTGCCAGCATGTCCAGGGGTGATGGGAGTTGTAGTCTTGTGTCATCTGGACTGGCAACAGGTTGGTGATGCTTGAGTTTAATACTTCTCCCTGAGGCTGCCCACCCAGGTTCACAACTGGAGGGTTCACTGTAAGGTGCCTTAAGGTGTTCTGCATTGGTTTGGTCCCTGCAACTCAGCTATGTCATGTTAGTCCTTTAACTTGCCCCTCAACATATGAGAAATTCTGCCACTGTCCAGACACCTTCAAGAAGCGAGTAAGCAAGAACACCTTCTTCGTCCTGGTCCGAGTTGTGGATGAGCTGTGGTGAGCGAGTTTTTTCTCACTTTCTAATCACAGTTGCATGGATTTGAAATGCCAATCATTGCACCACATGGAAGAGATTTATCCTCACTCCCTTTGCAAGGTTACCCAGGGCAATGGACAGAAGTCCCTACAGTTCGTGCTGATGAGAAACTACTGCAACCCAATCACCACTACTGCTGGTCTTTATGTATTTTTCAAAGCATTAAACATGCATTAAGACAATAGAAAAGTTATTAGATCTGCACCATTTAGCTGCTTCACAGCACAGATTTTGGGGCAGATGATAAGAGCAGCTGCTTTCCTAAGTGGCACCATGCTTCATAACAGATGCAGAAAACAGAACTTTTTCTGCTGTGATCATGAGGACTAGCAGCTGGTTTTTGTGCCTTTTTAAAAATAAGCGAAAACTCACATCATCAGAATGAAGAGTTTTCATTAAATATGACCATGGCAGGAGCCGGCCTAGAGATTGTCACCAGCTCTGCTCCTGGATCTGATGTTGGGGGTGAGGGGAAGTATTTTTGCTCTTTATTGAAAGCAAGTCAGCCTCTGATATATATTTTTTCCTTCAATTTCCCCCCCCAAAAGTCTGCCTCTGATATTGGCTGTAAATTCAGGACCTTGTGCTTGTATTTTACCTCCTCTCTTTCCCTCGCGTGCCATGTCTTTTTAGACAGCTTTTTGGGGTAAAAAGCACTGGTTATAAATGGTGTGGGTGAGTGCAGCACATGTACATATATACTGGCTGAAGGGGACTTGCCCTGGGTTTCTCACACATTTTCTTTCTCAGTTTGGTGGAGCTGACGGAGGAGATCCTCAAGCTGCTCATGGACCTTGTGTTCCGCTTGGTCTGCAATGGGGAGCTCAGCCTTGCCAGAGTCCTGCGCAAAAACATCCTTGACAAAGTGGATCAGAAGAAAATGCTGCGATACACCAACTCGATCAAACCTCTTGCAGCTCGATGGGTGGCAGCCAGGTGAGATGGTGCTGTTTTTGGTCTCTGACCTCAAAAGTAGGGGGGAACCCAATCCCAAGCCAAGGATCCCAAAGTCTTTGTGAAGTATATTTGCTCAAATTTCTTTTGCAAAACGTCTGGCACTTGCAAGGTTCAAATTGTTTTAATTCATATATAATTTCTTGCAAGTATTCAGTGCCAAAGTAGAATGCAATACTTGCAGTTCATTGGAGTGAATTGTACCACACTTGACGTGCTTCTTGGTGCCCACATTATTGTGTATGATTTCTTTTCCTCACTACTCTGGAGTACTTTTAGGTCAACAGGAAAGCAGTCCCATTGAGTGGGAACCTGCTAAAAAAGTTCAGGAAGCTGGCGGCAGCACCTATATATTTATCCTATCTTACTAGTTTCTGAGATGTCACCATACATGTGCAAACCTCCCTCTGCAACTAAAATGAATTGAAACTTGGGGAGGCTTAAAAAGGAAGAGCAAACTAAGACACTCCAGAGTTTCTGTATCACCTTTTTCATTCTTTCCTTGTCCAGACCAGGGACCCTCCACGATTTCCACAGCCATGAGATAGCAGAACAACTGACCCTCCTGGATGCAGAGCTCTTTTATAAAATTGAGGTATTCCAAACAACATGTCAGAGCTAGCCTGTATTATTGTAGAAGAAGCACCTAAACCGTACTTAGAGGGAGAACAGCCACTGTCCCACAAGAAATACATTTTGTGAAGAGGTGAAAGGCTCCTGTTAGCCCAAAGCGCCACTCATAGGTGGCTGCCTGCTAACTCCACAGTTTTCTGGTTCCTGGGGTCACATTCGCACTTAAAACATTTAAAACACATGGCTTCTCCCGAAGAATTCTGGGCACTGTTGTTTGTTAAGGGTGCTGGGAATTATAGCTCTGAAAGGGCTAAGCTACTGTTTCCAAGAATGCTTTGGGGAATCAGAAGACTGTTAACATGGGATAGATGTGCTTTAAATATATGGTGCAGATGTGATGTGTGCTGGCCTCCCTCCCAAACAACTTTTCCAGGGCAGGATGCAGCTTTTTAATATACACACACACACAGTTTTCTTTTTTAAATATATTATTTTCTTCTTCTTCTTCTTCTTCTTCTTCTTCTTCTTCTTCTTCTTCTTCTTCTTCTTCCCCATACCAAACTATTGCAAAAGTAATATTGATTAAAGTATTAATATAAATTAGCCTTCCTCTCACCTTGAGCTGGATTTCAGATTCAGATTCAGATTCCATTTCTTTAAAGCATACGTCCTATTCTACATATAGAATTAAGAATCTTCCACTTAACATAACATGCAGTCTACTGTAAAATACAGTACTAATGTTCCCTTTGCAGCATTCATTGTTGTTGTTCCTATAACCTGTCATCAAAACCATTGACTCCATGAATTGGATTTGCATTTCATTTTTCTTCATTCATCTATCCATTCTTCAACTGATCCTTTTTTTACCTTTGAAAGACCAAACCATTTTATGTATAGTTGGAACTGTCCTACTAGATTCCTGAATATTTATAAAACAAGTAAGCAGTTGCACACATAGACATTTTGACAGTGCAGCTTGGGCAGCTCTCAGTGTCAAGGGGAAGCCCTCCCTTCCCTGGACGTATCTGTGTTTTCAGTGGCAAAAGGGACAATTCACTTTTGTCACTTTTGTCACCTTTTTTTTTTTCCTTTGCAGATCCCTGAAGTTCTGCTTTGGGCAAAAGAGCAGAATGAAGAGAAAAGCCCCAACTTGACACAATTCACCGAGCACTTTAATAACATGTCCTACTGGTAAGAAAGACAAAAGAGCAACAAATCTTACTTCCTGTCTGGTTTCGGAGTTGCAAATTTTGTTGGGAGGGGAAGCTGCATTGATGACAAGAGGGTGTGTGTATTTTGAGGGATCACAGGAAGGGCTGCGGTTCTGAGCAATGCACAAAGGAAGTCCCTGGTTTGTGGCTCACATTTTTTGACAAGAGGCAGGCTTTGGAGGTCTAAGAGGTTCATTTTTATTCAGAGTAGCGCCATGAAGTGTTGTTTATCTGTTTACTACAGTTCACCTTTCTGAATGCAAGGTCGCCTACACAGTTCTTCCTCTCCTTTCTATATTTTATCTTCACAACAGTCCTGTGAGGTAGGCTAGTGACTGGCCAACATTCCAGCATTCTGACCACTACACCAAGCCATGCTAGATGTGATCTCCAGGCAAAACATCCTCCTCCCCATGAAATCGAATCCGGCTTATTCATACCCTCCCACCATAGCACTTTGCATCTTCCCACACCTGTATTAATTTGAGAGAAAGAACATAGCTCTGGTGGTGGAGCCTGCACTTTGCACATAGATGATCTTATGTTTGATCCCCAGCGTCTTCAGATAGGGAAAGAGTTCTGTCTGAAATCCTGTCCTGGAGGGTCACTGCCAATTAGTGTAGACTAGCCATCACCAGTTAGGTGCCCTATAGATGCCTTGGACTACATCTCCCATCAGCCCCTGCTGCCTGGGGCTGATGGGAGTTGTAGTTCAAAACAGCTGGAGGGCCCCAGGCTGATGTTCATATCTCAGCTACAGAGTGTCTGCTTTACATGCAAAAGAATCCAGGTTCAGTCGACAGTATCTGAAGGTATGGGAAAGTCCCTCTTCTGAAACCCAAGAGAGCGGCTGCCAGCCAGTGTAGACAATACTTCTTTTCTTTTTGAATAAATTTTATTAAAATTTGGAAAAAAGGAATACAAAAATTAATATCAAATATTTTTTTATCAAAGCTAATCTAAATAAAAACACAGGCCAGGAAAGAAGAACAAGAAAGGGACAGGAAGGTAGAGAAAGCTTACAGGAAAAAGGAAAAAAGAAAGAAGGGAACAGGAAAAAGAATTTATGATTCTTCATTTGATTCTTCATATAATGTTGAGCCCTTCCCTTAGAAATTGCCTTTTCCCCTCTCACCAATCAACCCGCCTTTTGAGTTAGCACAATCTACTAGTCCTCAGGAAAGGTTGCTAGGGACGACATAGCCTTCCTCATCCTGCCAGGTTTTGGGGTGGTGGTGGGAAATAGGACAAGGCTGACATTGGGATCCCTGCTAGGAAAAATGTAATGCACTGACTCACAAACATCAAGAAATGTGTTCCACTGTCTGCTGTTCTGAAAGTGAGTGCTGCAGATTAGTTCCTGTGTGTAGGAGGTGCACATGTTTCTTGGTCATTGAGAAAGAGAGAGGAAAGCTTTTTGCGCAAGAGAGCAATCATTTTAAACAATAAACAAAACACCAAAAACAAACAGTAAACAAAACAACCAAATTTAACAATTTCCACATAGAATCATAAGAGCCAAAAAATTAACAGCAACACCAGCAACAATCCCATCCCCAACAAACACCCTAAATGGCACCACAGCCCAAGATTCTGTTCCACAGCCTCAGCTTTTGTAGCTGGAGACAGTCAGGACGCTGCCCTCCCAGGCCAGGTGGAAAAAGGCCTGCAAGGCAGTGGGCAGGTCTTCCAGGACTACCAGCCAAGATGAATCAGGAAGCCAACATTACTGGTGCTTCAGCCAGCGCTTAGCAGCTCAGCAGGGATTCCTGGATCAGAAACCTGCTTGAACTGTTTAATCCTGATGGCTGCGTTGTTGCATCTCTCCCAATCTGCAAACTCACAGGGTCCGCTCAATAATTATGCAGCAGGAGAAAGCCCAGGACCGAGAGAGGTTGCTCCTGAAGTTTATAAAGATCATGAAGGTAAGTCCTGCAAAGGGTTGCTATTACCACCACCACCATCATTGTGAGTGCCCAGAGACTTGGAGGTTTGAACCTCAGTGATGTCACAGCCTAAGGCTGAAGCCCGATCTAGGGATACACCTGTGTGGGTCAGACTGGAGATGCTTTGCGAATTTTGGCAGGTCCAAATTCCAAAGCAGACTCACCTGGATCCACAGTTCCAGGACTAAGGTGTTACCAGATTCCAGGAAGTTCTACATCTGCCCACAGCCCAACCCTTTGCCCTGACAAGTGGCCTTTCATTTCATTTTGTTTCATGTGTTTATACCCCACCTTTCCTCCAAGGAGCATGCGTGGTTTGCCCCCTCCCCATTTTATCCCCACAATAACATTGTGAGGAGAACCTTGTAGTTGGCTAAGCAGCAGAGTGACTGCCCCAAGGCCACCCAGTGAGCTTCCTGCCCAAGTGGGGATTTGAATCCTTGTCTCTCCAAGGCCCAAGCCCAGCATTCTAACTACTATGCCACACTGCCACCTTCTCCCCCCACCCCAGAACACCTTGGAACACCTCCAACCCTTCGTCCTCTTTTTTCCGTTTTGCTCCAGCACTTACGAAAGCTCAACAACTTCAACTCCTACTTGGCTATACTCTCTGCCCTGGATTCAGCACCCATCCGGAGGCTCGAGTGGCAGAAACAAACCTCAGAGGTCGGTTTTTTAATATATATCTTTTCAAAAATGTTTTCGTCCTATGTTTCCAAAAGTTAAAAGTCCAGCACTAGAAAGAACAAAGAGCAAGCATGGCTGCCTTTGTTTCCTCTTGACTAGTTAGTTAGCATAAAACTACAATCCTTTCTGTCCAAGTTAATGCACTTCCTAAAATAAGCAACTTTGCTATTTTTACTCTACTAATATTTCTCTGTGTGGGATTGCAAAAGGTAAAGTCAGCTGTCTAGCCAAATTCAGAAGCCACACTCTGCATACCACAGAGGAGCTCACTCCCGCTTTGCTCTTCCCTGGTACTTTTAGCTCAGTCTTTGCTCCTTGAAGCAGATGAAGATGTTTTGTATGAACAAAACCTTCCAGATGTTGTTAGACTCCTCCACCACCCCATCAGGCCTAGCCAGCCAGGGATGACAGAAGCTGTAGCCCAACCACATCTGGAGGGTACTGCATTGGCTAACATGTACACCTTGCCTTAAAGGCAGTGCTTTTCAAAGGAACCACTCAATGCCTTCTGCTGCCAGTTGTCAACTCGTTTTGGGCTTGTTTGTTTTTTTGGTAAATAGCTTATAATATTTTCAACAGTGACGGTACATAAAAAATGACAACAGGAGCATAGCAAAAGAGAAGAGCAAAACGGAAAAAGAAAGAAGGGAGAAAGAAGGAGTGAGGTGGGGGAAGAAGGGAGGAAACCATAATTAAAAAAAACCAAATTAAGCAATTTCCCTGTTCCTGCCATCCACATTATAAAACAACAAACCAAACATTAAACATTTGGATCACCACAATTTCAGCATACATGAAAGAGAAGAACACCGCATATTACAGTCAGGTGTAATTCCAAATATTCCAAGCTTGAGCAGACAGTTGTGAAGAGAAAGTTTCACTCGCTGTGTAAGAAATGAAAGAGTGCACACCATTTGAAAAGAGTCTGGTGCTGATAATCCTCCTTGTCAATATTTTGGAATGTGCGTGATTTCTCCTGTATAATCTCACTATTCCATAAAAGGTGGTATCTCTTGTCTAGTGCAAGTTCTTGAGTTTCTTTCCAGTGGATTGCAGTAACAAGACGGGCTGCCACCAGTCATCAGCTGCTGATGGGAAACACTGCGTAGTAAAGTGTGTGCCCTTAAGTTTTTCACCACAACCATGAGAGCTAATAGCCACTTGCTTTCTTGTTGCTGTTTGTCCGGAATGAGGTTCTTGAGGTGCTAGATTCTTCTGTGTCCCATAGCAGAATACAGAGAGGTGCATCTTTTGCCTCTGACCCACCTGGATTTGTGGAGCATCCAAATGTGTTCAGTCTCTCAGACAATTCATGCTGTGTCTTCATGTTTTGTGTCTCCTGCCAGGGTCTGGCTGAGTATTGCACTCTGATTGACAGTTCTTCCTCCTTCCGGGCATACCGAGCTGCCCTCTCAGAGGTGGAGCCGCCTTGCATACCTTACTTGTGAGTAGCTCACACAGACAAACATTCTCTGGGGTTTCACTGCTGGCTGCAAGGGGAGTCTTGCAATCCATCTGGTCCACCTCACCTGCTGCTCAGTTTGGGGAAGTCCAGAGGAAGGTCATCACCAACAGATGGCTGGCCGAATCTCTCACAGCAAATGAGAGACCACTATCCCTCCAGGTCAGGAGCAGAGATCCCATCAGACTGAGTAAGCATGGCCAGGGATCATGGGTGTTGTAGTTCAGCAACATCCAGAGGGCCAAAGGCTCCCCACGCCTGCTTTAGGTCAACAGTTCCCTTTTAAAACTGCTCTTCCCATCAAAACATTTCTCCTGGTGTTCACCAGGAATCTATCCTCCTGTAACTGAAGTCCTGCCCTCTGGGTCGGACCCAGAGATATTAATAGACCTATGTGAACACACTTGTCATTTCAAACCATAGCAGAAGGCCTTCATCTTCCACTTCTACATCTCTTTCTCTCCAGAGGTCTCATACTGCAAGACTTGACCTTTGTCCACTTGGGGAATCCGGACTACATTGATGGCAAAGTCAACTTCTCCAAGCGCTGGCAGCAGTTCAACATCCTGGACAGCATGAGGTGCTTCCAGCAAGTGTAAGTGGTACCCACTTCTCTCTTGCATTGTGCACACCTATGAACACTTGAGGACTAGGAGCATGCGATGTGTGACTATAGCAGAGAGCAAGAAACTTGTCTAGACTGGCATTTTATAAAAGGGTGGGGGGTGGAGAGTTACACTTCACTTCACTGTCCACTCGATTAAAGCCAGAAACTATTAGCCACAACTTTGCTGCTGGTCACCAACAGCCATTTTCAGGCAAAAGCCATGGAGACAGGGAGAGAGATTGGACAAATCAGACAGCAGGAGAGTTTTTCTTTTGTCTCTTTGCTGGTTGACTGCAGCCATTTAAGGAAGAAGCCATGGTGGGAGGGGGGAGAGAGAGATCATGGATTAGAAATGTTCCCATAAGAATCAATGGAAATCATGGACTTGTTATGCAAGCACTTGTCTAACAATTTTCAGGAAATGCATTGTGCTGGTAAGCAGGACCTGCATGTATATTGGAAGACAGGAAATACCTCTTGATGTGTGGGGGCACCACGTTCCCCATGCACCGGGCTGCTTGTTGTGTTGTGGACATTTACGGGATTATGTCTATAGTAGCTTTGTAACGGATACCACTGGGCAGGCAGAGAACCAACCAGCTTTTTATTTTAGCCTAACCATTTGGAGACAATTACTGCACCCTCAGAAGCAGCCAAGGAAGATAGTGAAGGAGGGGAATTAGGTGAATCTGTCCAATTTATACAGACCACAGTATCTGACTTCTCTTAGCACAGGATTTTGGATGCTTGGCTTGCAGAATTTTTATGTTCTGGTTATATCAGTGAGCCTTGCCTTTTGGGGTGGGAAGGCAGTGAATTGAACATTGCATTCTTTTGGCTTCCAGCTAGGGGGCAGTCCTGAATAAAGCGGCACTTTCTGTTATAAAACATCTCTCTCTCTCTCTCTCTCTTTCTCTCTTTCTCTCTCTCCCTCTCTCATTGCTTCAGGCATTACGACATCAAACGGAATGATGACATCATCTCATTTTTCAATGACTTCAGCGACCACCTGGCGGAGGAGGCCTTGTGGGAACTTTCGCTCAAAATCAAGCCTCGAAACATCACAAGGCGGAAGACAGACAGGGAGGAGAAAACCTAGACGGGAAGCTAATGAAGGCCATGGGCAAAAGGATCGCTGGGCGCCTGCACAGACGGCAGCTATGAGACTTGGACCTGTGACCGGGCCATATCCCCCCACCTCCTCCCCTCCTGGGCCCAGCCCAGGGGTTGAGTTGTCTCAGCGGCATCTGTGGGCTTCCTTCCCATCAGGCCGCAGGGGAGAGTCACCAAAGCAGTGTCCTGCTCTCCTTCCTCAGTGCCATAGATGAGCTTTTCTGCCTGAAAAAGGGAGCACACAGGAAAAGGGGTCAGGGTTTGTTTGTTTTTTAGTGCCAGAGTGTTCCCACTTTTGCCAAATCTGAACTTTTTTTTTCTTGCGCTCCTCGCACTGCAACACGACGAGAGGGAAGTGAAGTTGCTGCATCTTGCGTTGAGCCATGTATTGACGTGCCCATGGTCTCGCCCAATGGGCATTTAGCATGTGTGAGGGATGAAAAATGGGTTGCCATCAAGGTCATAACCGAGGAGAACCATTTTTCACAATACTTCCCCACCCACAGACACTAGGAGGAAAAGGAAAAAGGAAAAAAGAGTGAAGTAACATTCTACCCTTGCAAAGTCTTACATGTTTACAGGGATATTTAATCAATCAAATGGCCCCCATCACCAATGTGGAAAAGGAACAAGATGGGCAGCTGCCCTCTGGACAATATGTCCACCACTGACACCGCTTCTCCAAATTCACCTGGATCTTCCCCAAACTCACCTGGATCTTCTCCAAATTCACCTAGATCTTCTCCAAATTCACCTGGATCTTCCCCAAACTCACCTGGATCTTCTCCAAATTCACCTAGATCTTCTCCAAATTCGCCTAGATCTTCTCCAAATTCACCTGGATCTTCCCCAAACTCACCTGGATCTTCTCCAAATTCACCTGGATCTTCCCCAAACTCACCTGGATCTTCTCCAAATTCACCTAGATCTTCTCCAAATTCACCTGGATCTTCCCCAAACTCACCTGGATCTTCTCCAAATTCACCTGGATCTTCCCCAAACTCACCTGGATCTTCTCCAAATTCACCTAGATCTTCTCCAAATTCGCCTAGATCTTCTCCAAATTCACCTGGATCTTCCCCAAACTCACCTGGATCTTCTCCAAATTCACCTAGATCTTCTCCAAATTCACCTAGATCTTCCCCAAATTCACCTAGATCTTCTCCAAATTCACCTGGATCTTCCCCAAGTTCACCTGGAATCTCTTTACTCTTATTTGACTCAGGAAATCTGGAATTGTTGAGGTTCTGTGACATCCACCCCCTTGTACTCGCTATGGGGGCCCTTATTGTAGCGATGGTACTAGCTGTTAATGCAGTAAACATGTAGAAAATGAGACCGTCTGTAAATACGAACCTCTAGGCAACATCATCAGTTTCCTTTCCTTTTTCTTTGGATGCATGACTGAGTGGCCCGTGGGGGTTTTTAAGAAGAAACTTCAAAGTGCTAAGCAACGCGTAAAGGAAAACAAAGCAAACAAAATACTTGGCTGTCTGGAAGCATCAGGCTGAGATGGGGGTGGTGTCAAAAATCAAAGTGAGAACTTGGGGTGGGGGGGAACATCTATGAGGAGCTGTTGCGCCATCTAGTTGGAGCAAAACGGTTGAAAAGCTGCCTCAAATTAAGTGGGTTGGAGAGACCTGCATCAGAACACTCTTTTGCATCTTCCATTTATTTCATTGATGCTTCTGTAGAAGAACTTCCCAATGGATTTCTCTTCCCCAAATGAGTCATATCTGTCCATCTCAATCTGCTAACCACTGTGGCACCTGAAATCAACCAGTCCAGCGTCTTCACCTTACATAAAACAGCTTCCAGGTCACACTGGGTTCTTGGTCTGAGCAACAAGCAAGCATCTCCTTGGCTACAGGTCACCTTCATAGGAGCTGCGGCTGATATGGGGGCCAGCTCAGAGATAATGATCCTGGTTTAATGAGTGTTGTGCCCCCTTCTCACTCCTGTGCCTTTGACCCTTCCATCATGGTTATTTTAGACCAGAGTTTCTTGTTGCAGCTGAAATATTACCGTGGTCAGGATTTAATTCTGGTTTTTTACATCAAATTTGGAGCCCAAGGATTAAATTACAACATTTTGGAGTCAACAGGAAGCTTTGGGTTTTGAAGCAGGCGTGGGGAACTTTGGGGTCTCCTGATGTTCCTGAAGACAGTTCTCATCAGCTCCAGCAAGCGTGGCCAGGGATGAGGGGAACTGTAATTCAGCAACATCTGCAGGGCCAAAAGTTCCCCAAGCCTAGTTTAAAGAAACCACAATGCACTGCTGGTTTAGCAAATTAGGATTGTTAAATCCAAACCAGCTCACGTTCTCTCTTTTTTAATATAATATAAGGGGGCCTAAACAGAGCAGTTTTTTTTTTCTTGATGCCAAATAATCTTGAAAGCAATTTGTTGAAAGTTGGGCTCAAGACGTGGACTCCTGACTTGCCTGCCGAGGATTTGGGAATGACTTTTGCTTTTCAGTTTGTTAACTGTAGCCAATGGCTTTGTTATCTATTGAGGCAGAGGCTTCTATCTCTTTCCTTGTCCTGTGAATAAAATTGGGAGGAGGAAATCCACTGGGTAGAAGCAGACTACTCACCTGGCCCCAACCTTCTCTGCAGAATCTTCCAGTGTAATACTGTGCAGCTCATCTTACTTTATTTTGTTTTATTAATTTAAAGGGTGTTTTGCAGCAAGCAATATGTTGCCGTTTATACCCTTGTGTGTGTCTTTCATTTCAACTTGCCACAGATGGGCATGCGTGGGTGAACCTCCTGTGCAAGTTGCCAGGGACATCAGGAGGTCTGGGGTTGGAGTGAGAAGAGTTTGGTGAAGGACTCCCCCCTGAGAAAATATTGGATGTTTTTTTATTTGCCCTCAGTCTTGCAGCTAAGGCGGACCTAAAAAGGTCCTTACATTTCTACCGCCTTTGGAGAGGTTCTGGCCCTCACCAGAATCTGCAGCTTTCATACCCTGGCAGCTTCAGAATGATACTATTAGTCACCTAATTGCACTTCACATTGGGGAGCGAAGGGTTAGGTGAGCCTCTGCCCCTGTGTCTTGGTTCATGAGTAAGTGGATAGAGCCAGGAACGCCCCACCGGTTGTAGTCTAGCCTGCTAGAGGTTGTCAGTCCACAATTCCCATCCGCCCCTGTAGCCAGCTTGGGGTTACATGGTGGTGGTGGGTAATGGGATTTGTAGACCAAAGGCTTCCAGACTTTCCTCTAACCCTTGCTCCGTTCAGAATTGGGTGGGCGGGTAGACAGGTGAGAGTTTTAAATGATTGTTAACCCCAGGCATTGGAGCTTTTTAAAGAAAAATATGTGCTGGAATTTGAACCCATAAAAATTGCATTTACTGCAAAAAAATACCCAGCTTCAGAATCCGACTGTTGGTTTGTGTTAATTTCAGCACTATTTACTGTGGTGCTCTCACAGTCATTCCCTTGGCAGGGATGGGGTTTTACTTAAATTGGGGTGGGGGCGAAGGCATTGGGGGCAAAGGGAGGAAGCGGTGGTGGGGGTTTTTTCCAGTTCAAGTTGTGACTCTGTGCTTCAAAAAAGATGAGGCATTCCTTGCATTTTCAAGCTTGCTGAAAAATTTCCTTGACTTTGCTGTTCTGCCAACCAGCCTCCCTCGGTCTGATGGTGTATATTTATGGTTTACCCCACCCACCCTGAATCCTGATTGTAAAAATGTCCAAACCTGTTACTTTTTTATATATTAAAGAGAAAGGGGCGAGGGAGACACTCAAACAAGTGACAATAAATGTGGTTAAAGAACCCGGCCTTGAATATCATCCTATTTTACAGTGCATGCCTTGGTCAGCCAAGATTAAAGTGACAATCAAATCCAGTTTCTCCCATTGGTCTGGTTTCCTGCTTGTCTACCATGTCTCTCTTCCTGGTTCCTGTTGGTTGGCCTGTTTGGGCCATTCGCCTGGTGGGAGATGGGGGGAAGGTGGGGCGATCCACAGTGGGAAATCCCACACCAGAGAACCAGGTGGTAGGCAAATTACCATGGCCAGCTTCAGAATCAAGATGTCCCTGAGTAAAGTTTGAGGGCTGTAGCTCACTGGTGTAAGCATCTGCTTTGCAAGCAGAAGGTCCTAAATTCAATCCCCAACAGCTTCAAACAGGACTGGGATAAGTCCCCCTGCCTAAAACCCCAGAGAGCCACTGCCAGTCAGTGTAGACTATATTGCTCTGGGTGGACCAATAGTTTGCTTCAGGATAAGGCCAGCTTTCCAGGTCCCTACTTAAAACCAGCTCTTCAGGACCACAGAGACTAGAATATTACTTCATCTTTGAAAGTAGACCACAACTAAGTGGTATTGTGCATGTTTTTCATGCAGAAGGTCCCAGGTCCAACCTCTGGCATCTCCAGGATGGAATGGAAGAGACCCCCTGCCTGAAAGCCTCTCCCAGATATTGTAGACAGTATTGAACTGGATGGCCCAATGAGTCTGATTTGGGGTCCTAAAGTTCCTTCCGGTCTGAGCCATCGTTAGGCATCTGCATGGTGGTGACAGCAACACTGCCCCCCAGTGATGTACGGGAGCTGATTTTTAAATTTCCCCCAGTGCCCATGGGCACCCAGTATAGCGCTACTGTGGCATTCTGCAGTATTTAAATGGTGACTCACAGCACAAACGAGCCAGAGGCTGGTGGACCCTCCTAGGGTCTTAGAGTTTTGCAGCCCTACCTGGAGATGCTGGGAATAGATGCTGGGACCTTCCGCTTGCAAGGCAGGTGCTCTACCAGAGAGCTACGGTTCTTCAAAGAAGGTCATCCCATGTTGGGGTGGAAGCCATTCCCTTTGTGGAGGCAAAAATGTGCCCAGACATTTTTATCAAAAACAGAGCTACTTTTCTGTTTGGCCAAAGGCCAAAGGATCTTGACACAAGAATACCAGACCCTGCTTTACACAAGGATACAATATGAGACAAATGGCAGAAACCCTCCTTTCAGCTGCAGAAAGCCCCAGGGATGTAGCAGCAAAGTACCGTACTTTTCCATGTATAAGACTAGGGGTTTTTTCTTATACATGGATAGCACATGGGGTGGATGTTTGATTGGTTGCTGCTGCGGCTGTCAGCAACTATTGGGTGTGTTATTGGTTGCTGCATCAATGGCTGGTGTTGATTGGCTGACACTGTGGCAGTTGCGCAGGCCGCTTCTGCTGGCGAGGGGACAGACAAGAGGTGTAGTTTTGAATGCGTGCAGGTGAGCAATTTTCAGCAGTCCCCCCTAAAAAAAGCTCAATAACTCTGTGTCATCTCCCCCCCATTTTCTTGAGTCCCCAAAAATAAGGGTGTCTTATACATGGGGGCGTCTTATGGACGGAAAATTACGGTATATCTCAGTCTGGCCAGGCTATGCTGCACATATCAGCAGTTTAGAACTGCAGCAAAGCTTCCCTTTCTCTAGGTTACCTTCATCTGACACGATCTAGGCCAGAGGTCAGCAAACTTTTCCAGCAGGGGGCCGGTCCACTGTCCCTCAGACCTTGTGGGGGCCCAGACTATATTTTGAAAATAAAATAAAAATGAATTCCTATGCCCCACAAATAACTCAGAGATACATTTTGAATAAAAGGACACACTCTACTCATGTAAAAACACTAGGCAGGCTCCACAAATAACCCAGAGATGCATTTTAAATAAAAGGACACATTCTACTCATGTAAAAACACGCTGATTCCCGGGCCGTCCACTGGTCAGGTTTAGAAGGTGATTGGGCCGGATCTGGCACCCAGGCCTTAGGTTGCCTACCCATTATCTAGGCCAGCAAAGCAATTAACCCACAGCTGGGCCATCTCCAAGAACAGAAGCGCTCCTGCAAGCAATGAAGTCAGCAGCACCGCATTAGACGAAGGGTGAATTGCGCAAGGCCACCTACACCACCTCAATTGCAATTCTTCTGCATTTCCACCACATTCCACCCCTTGGCTTTACACTATCTTCCCTTCATATCTTACTAATTGCTCTGCTCTCTCAGCCCCCCAATAACAGCTTGCACTTTGGAATAGGACTGTTTCCAGTTCTCTGTCACATCAGTCTTCGGTTCTAGAAAGGAACTTGCTGCTCATGCACAGAAGAGTTTATTGGGTTGCGTCCATCAATTGCTTGTTTACCTTTTCCATGACCTGCTTGCATTAAAAAAAACCAAAATTGGTTATATACAATATGGGGAACAGAATACACACAAGATAAAGGACTGTATGACACAGGTAGTGTGTTATGCTTCCTCTAAGCAGGCCGAGAATCCCGTTATTCCTGCACCTTAATGCACACAGATGTACGCAGATGAATTGGGCAAGCGGCGTTAGTTATTACCACGCAGTAAGTAGCTCTGACTGATCATCTCATCAGGTTGGTTGAGTTGATTGGGATAAACAACCCATACCTTCTGTCCTGGTGTTAACTCACAATCTGTGGATCCGAAAACTTTACCCCTTCTGTTGGTAGCAGGTGCACTGACTTCGGCCCCACGCTGTGGGTACTCTGCATGCACCACACCGTCATGTCAGTGTGACGTCACATTGCCACATCATGATGCGCAGCGCACAACCGTGCTCCAGCACTGCAATAGCAACTGGTCCTGGGCCTCTGCTGTGGAGCCTCTATTGAGGCCAACTGCAGTACCACCCCAGAACCACATCCATGCCTGCAGCAGGCCTCAACAGAGGCCCCACAATGGAGGCACAGGCTTCAGCCCAGTCACCACCACAGCACCAGAGCACCAGAGGTAAGGCTGCATGTGGCAGCAGCAGCAGGGGCAGAGGCTGGGCACCACAGCAACATTTTTGTGGGTACACAAGCCCACAAGGCCCCTGGAGTTGGCACCAGGGGTTGGTGGGGAGCCCTGGCTCTGCTACCTGTTGGATGGCTGGTGTGCCCAGTTTTTCACAAATCAGCTGGGCTATGCGCTGGCCACCCAGAAGCACCACATCCTCTGCACTGATATTATGTGGCACCACCTTTCCTTCCCCTTGCAATCTGCCCATAGGTGCCATATGGAACTTTGTTCCCTTCACCTAGGCTCTCGGGTACTGGCCAGCGCCACTTCCTCCTCTGGCCAGCGCCACTTCCTCCTCTGGCGCTCTAAGATCCTGCACTACTGGGTGTTGCCTGGAGGTGCAGCTTGCCATTTGGCTGAGCCTTCCACATGTTGTTTCACAGGTGTAGGCGCTTCCAGTCCTATCATAATGGTGCAAGGGCTTTTGTCCAGCGCTCAGTGGATGGTTACTCCATTCCAATTCTGCTTGCTCTGCCACTGCTGCCCCAGCTTCAGAATGTGATTTGGGGTTAGCTGTTTTTCTTTCTGCTGCCGAGTCCTATTCAGATATTCAGTTAACCCTGAAGCTGCTGGAGGATGAGGGATGATTTTAGATGTTACAAATGGTTTTAAATATATTTTATTTTATTTTTAATAGTATTTCTGCCACTCCTGGGCTCCTTTTGAAAGGAACTGTGGGATAGAAATTTAATAAACAATTTGCATAAGCTAAAGTGAATTGTTAGTCTTTTAGATGTGACAAGTCTCTTAGGCTGCCTACATGGCATACATTTAAAGTACCCGGTACATAATTCCTCCCAAATAATCCTGGAAATTGTAGATAATCCCTTGACAGTACTACTATTCCCAAAACCCATAACTGCAGTTCCCAGGATTCTTGGTGCTGGTAATGAATAATGCACTTTAAATGTATGCTGTGTACTCAGCCTTTTGTGGTGCAGCGCAATGAACAAAATTTGGTTGATTATAGTTGCTCGGATTTCCAAGTATTTAACTTTTTTTTTATCCTGTGCTGCAGCACTTTATTGCGCTTCCTTCCCAGCTTCAGCCCCGCCTCCTAACCCCGAAAGCCCCGCCCCCGCCCCGCCCCTTATCACTACCGCCTTCGTGCGCAACCGACTTTGCGCAAGCTCTCCGGAGGAGGCTAAAGAACTTCGTTTCCCAGCGTGCCCCGCGGCCCGCCCGTGAGCCGGCGGAGCGCTCCCCGCCGCGCTGTGGTTGCTGGGAGATGGAGTCTGTGCGTCCTGGGGCAGTGGCAGCTGCGGCATCTGAGACGGGGCCGGCCCTTTCTGCAATGCCCAAGCCATGGCCACTACGGGCAGCAATGGCATCGGGTGCAGCGGTAGTAGTAACAGCAACAGCAGCAGCCTGCCGGGCGCCGGGGAGGCGGAGCGGCCGCATCCGCGTCCTTTCCTGATCGGGGTGAGCGGAGGCACCGCCAGCGGCAAGGTAGGTAAGCGGGGGCTCCCTGGCTACGTGGGCCGCCGCGCCCCTGCCAGAGTGCAAAATAAAAATGCAAAAACAACAAAATAATGATATTGCAAGCAAAGCAACAGAATGTGAGTTAATTCTCCTGATTGCATTGCATTGCACTGCGGACCAGTTAAAACCTGTGCGCGATTCTTGCAAAAGCTTCAAATCCCTGATAATTTTTCCTATATATCTCCTGACACCTTTAAACGTCCCGGATCATGATGGTGATGCTTATATTGCATTTATTCTAACGTTTGTATCTCATCTTTCCTCCAAGGGGGTCACGTGTATTCTTCTCCCACCCACCCCCCGCCCTATTTTATCCTCACAACAACCCCGTGAGGTGGGTTAGGCTGAGACACTTATGGAACTGGCTCAAGGTCACTCGGTGGGCTTCATGGCTGGAGTAGGGAAGTTTTGGGCCTTGATCTCTCCCAGGGCCTAGTCTGACACTTTTTAGTGCCTACTCCACAGTGTTTTTTTGCCTGTGATTCCCGCTCCACCATCCAGGGGCAGATGATGATCCATTATCATCATCACCAAACCTTTTATTGGCATCACATACGAACATCCAAAACAAATCAATACAGAATTACCACTTCCCCAGTGACACAAAACATTTGCTAAAAGAAAGGAGGCAGAGCAGTGTATCCTCACATCTCTAGGTCTCCAGGGAGAGATGATCTATTATGAAACTATTGAAACTAAATCTTCAGAGGGGGCGCAGAGGTGAGTTTAGTCCACATAGCTTACATTTTTTTTCTTTAAAAAGGACACCCCAAATTTTCCCTATTTTTCATTTCCTCCCCCCATAACTAGAAAACAATAAGGCATAGAATTTCTTTATTATTATTCACACCAGTGACTTTGACATGCAAGATAATCCAGTACAGCAATTTTAATCAAAATGTGAGGTGCAGTAGTTACAATTTCTTTGAAAATTGTTGTGATCTGTTGTGGAACAACCCACTGAAGAAGATAAGAATGGTTACCCAGACCTCGTTGCTGGTTGGGAAGGGCACACCATAACAGTTCAAGCTTCAAGGCCCCCAAAATGTAGGTCCACCACTGCTCTCCCCTGAAAAAATCCCCCCAAGTCCCTCATTACTTTGCATGATAAAGCAGGCACTGTAAAGTTTCTGGTTTCTAGGGTCTTCTCCTTCTGTTCAGTTTAATTTATGGTTACATCTGCCTCTTCCTTCGTGGACTATAGTGCTATGTTCATTGTTTTAGGTATGTTAGGCTGAGAAATTTCGACCACGTGCGTAGGTGGGTTTGTTTTTCTGATGTGTTCCAAAATTCTCCTCCTCCTGGGCAGTCGACAGTGTGTGAGAAAATCATGGAGTTGGTGGGGCAAAATGAAGTGGATCACCGTCAGCGGAAAGTCGTTATCCTCAGCCAGGATCGGTTCTATAAAGTACTTACGACGGAGCAGAAGGCAAAAGCCCTGAAGGGACAGTACAACTTTGATCACCCAGGTATACCCAGTGGGGCAGCCGGGTAATTTTTAGACAGTACACTTAGCAGTCCTATGGATGGGAAAGAGGGTCTCCCTCAGAGTGGACGTCTGCCCCCCCCCCCAATTTTATGCTTATGGCATCCAGCAGCAGTCTCACTTTGTGTTTTCCAGTCTGTGATCTGGAGAATCTTGGGAACAAATATTGTCTATATTTTTAAAAATTAAACCCAGCATTCATTTACAGTGGTACCTCGGGTTACATACACTTCAGGTTACATACGCTTCAGTTTACAGACTCCGCTAACCCAGAAATATTACCTCGGGTTAAGAACTTTGCTTCAGGATGAGAACAGAAATCGAGCTCCAACGGCGCGGCAGCAGCAGGAGGCCCCATTAGCTAAAGTGGCGCTTCAGGTTAAGAACAGTTTCAGGTTAAGAACGGACCTCCGGAACGAATTAAGTACTTAACCCGAGGTACCACTGTATTTTTTTTTAAAAAAAAAACCCCTTGCCTTTGAAGATGCTGTCCATAGAAAGCTTTATGTTGCAGCCAGCTAAGCCCTGTTCAGAGTAGACCCACTGAAATTTAAGCACCTAAGTCAAGGCCATCCATTCCAGTGGTTCTACTCTGAGCAGGGCTAGCACTGCACAGAACCATCTGCTTTTGCCCCCTTGTACTGGTGAAATTGCCTCCATTTCCCACCTGTCAAACAGGTAATAAAAGCCCTATTTGTTAGTTGCTGCTGTGATACGGGACCAGTAATTCACATCGCCTGCATGGGTCCTCAGTACACGAGATCAGACTGCGTGGAAGCAGCTTTTGTACCACCGTCATAGTGCCTGACTTGCAGTGCATCTTAAATCTGAAACTGCCTCTGCTGCTGATCCAGTTTCGTTTGGCCACCCTTATTTTTTTGCATTGCACAGATGCTTTTGACAATGAATTAATGCAAATGACGTTGAAGAATATTGTGGATGGCCAAACGGTTGAGGTTCCAACATACGATTTTGTGACCCATTCCAGGTCAGTATGCATTTCCTGTTTTGGGGGGCAAAATGTGGTCTTAGAATTGTAGAGTTGGAAAGGACCCCAGGGGTCATCTTGTCCAACCCTCTACAATTGCAGGGATCGCAGCTAAAGAATCCCTGAAAGATGACCACGTCCTGACGTAGCTTGTTCCCCTGGTGAACAGCTCTTACCATCAGAAAGATCTTCCTAAGGTCATTTGAATTCATTGGTTTGGGTCCTACCCTCTGGAGCTGCAGAAAACAAGCTTGCTCCCTCTTCCATGTGACAGCCCTTCAGTTCTTTGAATATGGCTATCCTATCACCTCTCGGTCTCCTGTTCTCCAGGCTAAACATCCCCAGCCCCCTCAAGCATTCTAAAGTGCTGAAACAGGAAGCATGACATTCCAGATGTTCTCCCTGGGCATTTGGAACAGTCACACTGGGACCTTTCTTAACCACATCTTGCCATTCCATGTCATGTCCACTGCAGGCTGCCTGAGACAACTATGGTCTACCCTGCAGATGTGGTGCTTTTTGAGGGAATTCTGGTATTCTATACTCAAGATATCCGGGACATGTTTCATCTCCGTCTTTTCGTTGATACGGACTCAGATGTCAGGCTCTCCCGGAGAGGTAACGCCTGGTTTCTTGGAATTTATTTAAACACTTTTACCACAGGGGTCAGAAACTTCCTTAGATGTTGCCTCCACTATCCCATAAACCATTGGCCATGCTGTCTGGGGCTGATGGGAGCTGGAGTCCAGCAACATCTGGAGGGTCACAGATTCCCCAGCCCTGATAAAAAAAAGATCTCTTTTCTCATTAGGAAATGCTTCTTCAGAGGTAAAGGTAAAAGGTAAAGGACCCCTGGACGGTTAAGTCCAGTCAAAGGCGACTATGGGGTTGTGGTGCTCATCTCACTTTAAGGCTGAGGGAACCGGCGTTTTCCCACAGACAGCTTTCTGGGTCGTGTGGCCAGCAGGACTAAACCGCTTCTGGCGCCACAGAACACCGTGATGGAAACCAGAGCGCATGGAAATGCCATTTACCATCCCACCGCAGCGGTACCTATTTATCTACTCGCACTGGTGTGCTTTCAAACTGCTAGGTAGGCAGGAGCTGGGACAGAGCAACGGAAGCTCACCCCGTTGTGCAGATTCGAACCACCAACCTTCTGATTGGCAAGCCCAAGAAACTCAGTGATTTAGACCACAGCACCACCCACATCCCTATGCTTCTAAACAGAGGCATTGAAGACGAATGCTGCTACTTCAGTCAGGGATGGGGAAACCTAAGGCCTTTTGGATGTTGCTGGACTTCCAACTCCCGGCATCCCTGATCCTTGGCCATGTTGGCTGAGACTGATGGGAGTTGGAGTCCCACAACATCCAGAGGGCTGCAGGTTCCTCATCCCTTGGGTATACAGGAAGCAATGTTCTAAATATGTTAGGGAGAAGTAGAATGGAGACCATGGAAGTAGAACCTAGACATTGTGACTCATAACCACTGATAGCCTCTCCTCCACAAATTTGAAGCCATCTAAGGGGGAGGACATCACTACATCTTCCCCAACCTCCAGATGTTCTGGACTAAGAACATAAGGAGAACCCTTCTGGGTCAGGTCATTCGTTCATCTAGTCCAGCATCCTGTAATGGTCAACCAGAAGCCGTAATGGGAAGCCCACAAGAAGGACCTGAGACCAACAGCACTTGTGATTCCCAGCAACTGGTATAAGGCATATATGGTCACCAACATTGGAACACAGAACATAGACGTTGTGGCTTGTAGCCATCAATAGCCTTATTATTCCCCATGAATTGGTCCAGTCCTCTTTTGAAGCATTCTACGTTGCTGGCCATCACTACATCTTGTGGACTTGAACTGTGGTTGTAATTCTGTGCTGCTTGAAGAAAGACTTTCTTTTGTCTCTTTAAACTGCCCTGTTTGGTTCCTCCGGCTGTAGTTCTCCGGGATATGAAGCGGGGAAGGGACCTGGAGCAGATCCTGACCCAGTACACAACGTTTGTCAAGCCTGCCTTCGAAGAGTTCTGTTTGCCGGTACCAGAATCTTTTATCCCCCCTCCTCCCTCTCAAGCCCATTTTGGAAGCATGGAAGGCTGGTGGAGGAGCATTTCCTCCTCGCAGTATCTCTCTGGCTGTCTCAAGAGAGGCTTCATAGACATTGGCTTGGAATCAAACCTATGGTTTCTTCCCCCTCCCCTTCATGTTAGGAATATAGGAAGTGGCCTTAAACCAGGTCAGACTGTTAGGTCATCTAGCTCAGTAGTATCTATTTTGACAGCAGCTTTCCTGAGTCTCAAGCAGAGAGGAGGTATTTTCCCCATCAGCTGCTCCTTGGTTATTTATTTTAGCTGGAGATGCTGATCTGGGGCTTTCTGTGCCCTAAATTGTGTTATTCCACTGAGCTTAATTGTGTGGTTCCCCGCTTTCTTCTGGGACAAAGCCTCACCTGGGAATGGAACCCAGAGGGACTTCTTGCATCCCAGAAAGAATTGTGCCTCTTTGACAGCCTTCCCCAACCCCTGGTGCTATCCAGATGTTCTGAACTACAGCTCCCATCCCTCCCTGGTTGTTGGCTGTGGTGGCTGGGGCTGGTGGGGTGTGTTCTCCAAAGTATCTTGTGAAAAGTCAGCCCTGGGAAACTGTAAGCCTTGCAGACGTGTCAGGCCTTCAGAACACTCCCCCAGGCTACATCTCTCAAAGCCCTTGCTGCAAAGCATGTATTTCCCTGGCTGGAATGCTTCCCTGAACTCCACTGATGCCTCTCACTTGTCTGGGTGCTGGAGTTGAGTGCATCAGTGTTTTTATAGTAGGGTAGTTTCTACAAAGGTAAAATTTATAGGTTGCCCCATCTGCTTTTGCCTCCGGTCCCACCCATCACTGGAATGTGGCTCTTGGAGGGTTGCCCAGAAGGGAACGGTAACCTGATCTGAGGAAGATTCCTCTGTCATAAATGACACCAGTAACAAGAGGAAGTGTCTTCACAAAGTCCACATGGATTTAGCCTCCTTGCTCCCTTCCTGCCCTAAAGGCAGAGGTCAGGTGTCTCCAGAGCAGCCTTCCCTCACCTGGAACTCTCTAGATGTGGTTGGGACTCTAGCTCTCATCAGACTGAGCCAGAATGGGAATGTTGAGGGATGCTGGGAGTTGAAGTCCACCAATGTCTAGAGGGCACTAGAGGCAGCTCTGGAGGTTTGTTCATAGACTCACAGTTGTTGTATTTCTTATCTCCAGACCAAGAAATACGCCGATGTGATTATCCCTCGAGGAGTGGACAACATGGGTAAGAGGCATTTTTGCCGTTCTAGGCTCCTGAAGGCTCATTTTGTATATTCATTTCAGGCAAAGAAGATGCACAGACTTCTGAAATGGTTATTAGCTGGAATTTTCCACCACCTGCCCCTCGATTCCTTTGTAATAATTAGCAATAATGTAGATGCCAGACCCTGTGCTTAGTTTGCCACTGATCTCTGTCCCCTTCCCGTAATTATTTCCTCCACTCACCTCTTGCCTTTCTTCCGGCAGTTGCTATAAACCTCATTGTGCAGCATATCCAGGACATTCTTAATGGTGACCTCTGCAAGTGGCAGCGTGGGACGATGAACGGGCATGGACGCTCCTCCAAGAGGCCCTTCCCTGAGCAAGTAGACAGCAGCCCACTGCTGGCTCCCGGCAAACGGTCCCACTTGGAGTCCAGCAGCCGCCCCCATTAAGGTGGCCGGAAGCCCCTCCCACACCAGCTGGACTTTTGACCGGTTCCAAGGATGGATGCCCTTCAGTGCTCCATATTCTCTTCCAAGAGGTGACGAATCTGTGGTTTTAAACTGCCTTCTGTTTTTAGTTTCTCTCCTTTCAGATAGTACCTAAATCTGCCCCAGAATTTAAAAAGAAAAGTGCTCCTTTTATTGGTGTTCTCTCTAGTCTTTGCCTGCCATGGTTTTTAATTTTCTAGGAAAGAAAATGGGTCTGCCACAGGCAAGCAAATTGTCTTTGTGCTTAAATTGTTCCCTATTTCTTACCCCCCCCCCAATATAATTTGACACAGGAGTGATAGCCAGAAGGCTGCTTTTCAGAGTCAAATTTATCTCCCTGCAAATTCATTTCATTAAAGCAAGACTTTTGCATAATATTTTGAGAAAGGAAAGGGCCATGTGGAATGATGTGCAATTTCTCTTCTGCCGCGTATTGTCTCTCTGCTAAGGGAAAGAAGAAAAGGGTGGCCATTAGCTTTAAAAGCCAGAATCATTTTAGTACAAAAAAAATCCAGCATCACCATTATCTTCTAGCAACCATGGGGGTAGCCTGCCCCCTTCTATCTCTCAATTTTATGGTGCTTTCTCAAGGACCGGGGTGGAGGGGATAACTTTGGTGTTTTTATGCACTCCACTAGGTAACGACGGGATAGACTTAGGAGGATGTGTGTTTTTAAATATAAAGCAGCTGCCTTTTCACAGACTGCATCTAGCCAGCATAGAGAGAACTGACTGAGCAGTTCTGCACTCTCTATACAGCAAGACAAGGGCAACCGCTGAGATCAGCTGTGGGCAATAGCAGAATCCATCCCTTTATGGCTTCCAGTTGACTTGTAGTTTTAACGAGTGGTAGATTCTTCTTTGATCAGTAATCGCCACTAAGTAAACAGTGTTTGCCTCATCTAAAATGTTTTTGTATTAAAATGCATTTGTGCTGCTATCGCTGCCACTACCAGGTGGCATTTTTCAAAGTTCGGAGATCTTGTTTTGACGTTGGAAAATACCTGGTCAGTGGTTTTTATAGAGTCATTTTAACCCCCAGGCAAGTGGTAAAAGTGAGGCCTTGCCAGCTCTACATTTTCTAAAAGCAAGGTTTGACTCAGTTAGTTGGTTTGTTTTGGCTTTGTTAATAAATAAAAAAACATGGAAAAATGGCACATGACTGAGTTGTTTTTCCCTTCCTCCATTGTGTGTGTGTGTGTGTGTGTGTGTGTGTGTGTGTGTGTGTGTGTGAACCACCATAATATGATCAATTGGAATATGGTCGATGCAAATCCTACCTTGGCTTCAAGTACGCTAATCATACAGTAGTTGCCAGGATTTGTTCAACAGGAACCATCCAGGTTTATGGAGGCTCTGTTCAGCTGAGCGAGGAGACAGTGAACTGTCCAGCATGGTGTGGTGGTTAAAGACCTAGGAGACCAGGGTATGAATTCCTGCTTGGCCATGAAGCTCACTGGGTGACCTTGGGCCAGTCACTGCAAGAAGGGAAGAACCACGTTTGCCACCTTGAGCTCCTTGGAGGAAAAGGTGGGATACAGAGTCATGGGGGAAAGAAAGTACACCCTCTTTGAATTTGGTGGTTTTACATATCAAGACATCATCATCATCATCATCATCATCATCTATTCCTTACCAAATCTTAAAATTAGGTAAATACAACCTCAGATGAACAACAACACGACATACTACACAGTGTCATGATTTATTTAACAAAAATGAAACCAACACGGGGACCCTTACTGCTTCCGTAAGACTTAAGGGACTAAGGTGAATGCAGGTCCTGCTAATCAAATGCCCCTGCTTAACTGATCATCAGCAAGTTTGCCCACAGTTTGCTGGTCTCGAGTATTCAGGTGTGCTTTAACACAGTGCCAAGGAAGAAAGGCATCAGCAATGCTCTTAGAGGAGCAATTGTTCTAATGCAATTAATGATACTGCCTTTCTCTAAACGGCAACATTCCTACTTCTCAACTCAGCCCTTTTTGCTTCCCACTCTCTGTTGCAATACAGAGACTAAACTACCCTGCTTCTAATGTGGGCATGAGTAAGTTTTGACCCTCCAGAGTTTTCTGAACTACAGTCCCATCAGCCCTAGCAAGGAGAGCCAGGGCTGATGGGATCTGTGGTACGGCAACAAACACCTGGAGGCAACAGTTTCCTTATCACTGCTTGAGATGAGTTGGAGTGCTTGCAGAATCAGAGCAGACCCATGTTTGGCAGGTATAGGTGCCACTTCTGTAATATCTGTAAGAGAAGGTCCTCCCAAAATACTCTCAATAGGAGAACAGTCCAGTTCAGGGTGAAGGGCAAAAAAAAAAAGTTCAATAAACTCCCTCCTTAAGGAGGAAGGCTCTATCTAAAAGGCAGGGTTTAAAACAAGAGTATGCTGAAGATCACTCTGTGCCATCTGCTTTGTTAGCACTCTAGGCCAAGTTTCTCCTCTTCATATTTTTTAAAAAGCTGCCCAGCTTCCAATTATTTCTCCTCCCTTGTCTATATTTTATTCACTGATTGTGCTCCACCCTCATTCTAAAACGATACATACAGTTCCAACAAGCAAATAAAATAATTTGCAGTACACAGAACGCCAAAATGAGACATCGCCCAGCAGTGCCTCTGCACTCTCTGCATTCTCTGGAGACCATCACCCTTTCCTCTTGAGGAACAAGACTTTGCCTGTGCCGCAGAATCACAGAACTTGATCTGGGTTCAGCAAGAGATGGACTCGGCTGCCAACCATATTCAACCTCCTGGACTCTAGTTTACCAGAAACAAGAGTGGGAATACTGCTTTAAAGTGGGCCAATTCTGATGCCACCTTTTCTCCTGTTGCTTAATGCATAAGGGAATAGCAAAAGGCTACAACTCCCAAATTTTGGACTCCGAATCAATGGTTTTCATTGATCCATCTGTCATGGGTGCTTTAGTTGAGATTCCTGCATTGCAAAGGGTTGAGCTACACAGCCCTTGGGTTCCCTTCCAACTCTACAATTCTAAGATTCCATTTCAGTTTAAAAGGTGGTGTCAAAACTGGTCATCAGTTGGCAGGATGGGCAAGGCTGAATGAACAGTGGAATTATGACAGCATGACCATTCTTGCCTCTAACCCCAACGGGTACCCACCCCAACCCCCACCATGGGAGAAGCGAGGAGCAGTAGCAGCTTCTGTCTGGCAAGATCTTGCAACACACTTGTGAGATCCAGTGTGGTGTAGTGGTTAAGAACGGTGGACTCGTGATCTGCTGAACCGGGTTCGCTCCTCCGCATGCAGCTGCTGGGTGACCTTGGGCTAGTCACACTTCTCTGAATTCTCTCAGCCCCACTCACCTCACAGAGTGTTTTTGTGGGGGAGGAAGGGAAAGGAGAATGTTAGGCACTTTGAGATTCCTTAAGGGGAGTGATAAAGCGGGATATCAAATCCAAACTCTTTTTTTCTCACTTCGTGGGGGAACACCCTGGCAACCCACCCCTGCCAAAACCCACAGCTACCCAACCTCAGAAAGCAAGGTTTTTGCAGCAGGGCCGACGCCGTCCCATTTTGCTTCAGGTGGGCGAACAAGACAGGCCTCCCCTGTTCTAAGCAATCAGAGCAATCAGAGTACATGTGTTTGCAAACATGATCAGTGGGCTAAGTTGCCCAGGGGGCTGTTTGTTGCCGTCTTGCAAGACTAGTGTTTGCTGATCAAGATGTCCCAGCTGTCCTTCCAGCGTAGGTCCTGGAGCTGACTTTTGGTGAGCGGAGGCTTCCCGTAGGTGAGCGGTCGGAATGTGTGGTAGGTCAGGTAAACAGAAGAGAACCAGGCAACCACAAGAGCACTATGCATGCTCTTTGAGAGTCTGGATCTATAAAGAAGAGACACACAGGCTGAAGCAAACATGAACCAGCAGTTTAAGGGAAGATTGTCTCAACCAATGAACTTCTGCCCCTCTTAATGTTGCAATAACATCACTTGAATGTATATAAGTAGTGACAGTTATTCTGAGCATAGCAACCTGCTATATACAGGGTCAGATGCTTGACCCATCCAACTCAGTGTTGTCTGCACTGATTGGCAGCAGCTCTTCAGGCTTTTGGAAAGGCGTCTTTCCCAGCTCTACCTGGAGAAGCTGGGATCGAACCTGGGACCTTCTGCATGCAAAGCAGGTGTTCTACCGCTGAGCTCTCCCCCGGAAGTAAGATTCTACTCTGTATGGTTCTGAATAAAGGGCTAATTTAAATAAGTTGCCATATTATCAAGTCAGGCCAATGGCTCATCTAGCTCGGTATTGTCTACATTGTTTGGCAATGTTTCAGACAAGGCAAACTCACAGCCTCTTCTGGAGATGCTGGGGACAGAAGCGGAGACCACCTGCAATCAAAGCAGAGGAGTCTTTTCTAACACTGAGCTTTCTAATGGCTCCCAACACAGTTGCTCCCTTGGTAAGCCATAAGGCTCCTCCAAGGAATGTGGAAGAAAGGGTTTTTATCTGATCCAAGCCCCTGTTCAGTGCAGGATCCACAGTGCAAGATGAAACTCTTGCATCCCTAGCAGAGGAGTGCCCAGCCCTGCCTTAAAAACTCCAGCAAAAGACCCACTCTGGAAGAATGGCAGATGAAGATGATAGATTATATGGGACTAGCAGATATGACCGGCAGAATCTGAGACCAGGGAAAAGAGTCGGCGGAAGAAGATTGGAAGAAGTTTAAAGACTATTTGCAGAAATATTCTAAAATTAATGAATGTTAGAATGATGTTGGACAGAAAATTAAGTGGTTTCCAGTTGTAATATTTTAAGAGTAATGGAAAATAAGGCTCTGAAATAAGCAAAAACTAATGGTGAGGATTTGCTGAATTTACAATTTGAATTGGAATATAAGAAAGGGAGGTATGAGGAGGTCCGGAAAATAAGTTAATAGAAAATAGGTGAAGGGAAATTTCATGTGTTTTTTTTAGTTGTTTTTGTATTTCTTTTCTTTTTGTATTTTTGCATTTTTGTTGTTTCTTTTTTGTTGTTTTACAATGTATTATTTTGGAAAATTTCAATAAATATCTTATACATTAAAAAAAACTCCAGCAAAAGGAGACCTGCCACCCCTTAAGGCAGTCAGTTCCATTGCTAAACAGCCCTTATCTCACAATGGAGAGCTAAGAAACAGAGTTCACTCCATCGGCTCAGCTGCGACAGACAGGCCAGCCCTCCTGTCCCTCAACTGTCATCTGGGGAAAGTCATTCCATCAGGCTGTCTCAATGGGAGAGAGAGGGAAAAGAGCTCACACCATCAGTTGTGCTGGAGGTCCAACTCTACCAGGCACTTCCTGCCTGTGAACTGTGGCAGCTGGTCAATATCGGAACAGCTGTCTAGAAATTGGTGTTTGAGTTTTGATTTTCCTCTTTCCTCCTTGTCCCCTTTCCCTTGTGTTGTGGGTTTTTGTGTTTTTAAATATTGTAAACCTGCAGGTAGGTGAGTGCCTTGCTTTGATATTATGTAAGCCGCTCTGGGAGCCTTTATGGGTACAAATGCTATAAATAATAAACCAACCTACAAGCCAACAAATGTCTTAACTACAGTGGTACCTCAGGTTACAGACACTTCAGGTTACAGACTCCACTAACCCAGAAATAGTACCTCGGGTTAAGAACTTTGCTTCAGGATGAGAACAGAAATTACACAGCAGCAGAGGGAGGCCCCATTAGCTAAAGTGATACCTCAGGTTAAGAACAGTTTCAGGTTAAGAACGGTCCTCCAGAATGAATTAAGTTCTTAACCCGAGGTACCACTGTATAGCCTTCTTGCCTGCTGTTTTCAGCCACTGGATTGAATCCTGATGTCTGAAGTAACAAGAACAAGGCAGTTCCATCTTCTGTGGAACAGGCCCTTCTGATATTTGAAGTCAACCATAATGTCTCCCCTTAATCTGCTCTTCTCCAGGCTGAACATACGCTGAGCCTTTCATTTGCTGCTAGTAGGACTTGGGTTTCCAGATCCCACCGCCACCTGCCTCTGGACATGCCAAGCTTTGTCAACACCCCTGTAACATAAAGCCTCCTGGCAGAGAGCAATCCTAGCAAGAGAAGTCATACCTGCAGAGGTATTCGCTGGCGTGCTGCAGGACAACAGGGATCAGGAGGATCTGGAAAGTGAGAGCAGGCAGGTAGTGGTAGAGGAAGAGCGTCTTCTCCATCAGGAAGAATGGGAGGTAATTCATGGCCCAGCCTCCCACGCAGAGGCCTCCTGCTGACACCCACTGCCACCATGCCTCTGTCAGGGTAAAGGGGCAGAGAGCTGCATTAAACAGACCATGGCTTGATCTAGCTCACTGCTGTCTACACAGACTGGAAACCTCCAGGATTTCAAGCAACGACATTCACAGGCCTGTTTAGAGAGGCTGGGGATTGAATATGGGACCTTCCACATGCAAAGCAGGTGCTCTGTTCCTGAGCTATAGCCTTTCCCCTAAAAATAAAGTAGGAGTTTTTGTTCATGTGTTCCCAGTAAAGTGCTGAATTAAGTAAGAATATAGGTCCATCTGGTGCAATACTGTTTGCACTAACTGGCTGCAGCTCTCCAGGGTTTAAGGCAAGGGACTCTCTCAGCCCTACCTGGAGATGCCAAGGATTGAACCTTCTGAATGCAAAGCAGGTGCTCTGCCACTGAGCTTGCAGCCCTTACTAATAAGGGAGTGTTAGTTCTATTCCATTTATATTATGACTTTCCTCCAAGGAGCTCATGTTCTCCTCAATCAGTTTTATGCAGGTTCAAATCCACCACCGGGTGCATGAAGCTACTGGGTGATCATGGGTCAGCTTCTGTCTCTCAGCCTAACCAACCTTGCAGGGTTGTTGTGGTGCTATTTTTTTAATTGCAGTTTATTTTTTTCTTGCTACTTTGCAAGCTGTTTATGGGAATATAAATTTATGTTTGAAGCTTTGAGTTGTAAAATGGGTAAGGAAATAAACAAACAAGAGGTGGGATAATAGTCAAAATATCTGACCTTCAGGGATGTCACAGATATTCCGTCTCCGCCGGAGCAGGTACCACAGGAACAGAGCTACATAGGCAGCAGTGGCTGCATTGGCTGACATCCAGGTGACGATGTTCCCCAGAAGGTGGATCTGGGCCTAGAGAACCAATAACCAACAATGTTAAAAGCACTGCTGTGGAATTTGACCTCCCCATCCTGATGGACCCCCCCCCAATGATGCTTTAAACTGCAATTCCCATTATCCCTGACATCAATTTACCTTCATCCCCCCCCCCCCCCAATCCAGGAGAGGTGCATTAAAGCCGTTTTCATCCAATGGAGAGAGCTCTTGAATTCTGAAATTTCAAAATATATAGCCCACACACTTCTAAGCAAACTTCACATCCATAACGACTAGAAACCTGGGTTCTTTTTTAAGTCGCAGGAAGCTGCATTCCTTACTATGTTACCCTTTTCTGAACTCCCACAGAATCATAGGGTGCATACATTAATTTATGCTTCTCTTGGCAGAAAGTATAAAAAGGTGAAGAGGCCATTAGAAGTGTCTTATTGCAGCTACGTCTTTATTTTATTTTTGCAACTGTTTCTTCACATTTGAAAACTGGAGTGCATTGTTCATTTGTGTGGGGGGGCTGGCTTTTAAAACTAAGCAGGAACCTGCCTGTACAAGGTTGCAACTTGCCAGTTGCCTGTGGCAAGCAGAAAACTGCTCCCAGGTGACCAGGCCTTTGAAAATGTAGGCCCTTTAGGCCAAAAATGACTCCCATAAGGCTTGTCTGGATAAACTTCTCACATAATAAGGAGCTGTCCTGAAGAGGGGTCCAAACTGTCAAACAGAAACTTTTAGAAGTGGTCCCCTGGATGTAGTAAAAAGGTGTGAGCATGTCTTTCTACAGGTCACCCCCGCCCCCCATAGAAAGACGTGTCTGTTGTCTTTTCAGCATCTGGTAAATAGTGTTTTTCAAATTCATTCTACTGGGCTGCTTACCGTATTTTTCGCTCTATAAGACGCACCCGACCATAAGATGCACCTAGTTTTTAGAGGAAGAAAACAAGAAAAGCCAGCAAGAGCCGCAGACATGTTTGCTCAGCGCGGCTCTTTAAAGATAGAGCAGCTCTTGCTGGCTTTTCTGGGAGGTGGGAGAAGGGACTGACAGGCTGCCCTCCGTCCCTTCTCCCACCTCCCTGAAAAGCCAGAGCAAGCTGTGCAGCTATTGCTGAAGCCAGCACAGCAAGAGCAAGAGCTGCACAGTGGCTCTTGCTCTGCTGGCTTCCCAGCGAAGCGGGATGAGGGACGGAAGGGGCTCCATAAGGGCTCCCTTCCGTTCCTCCTCCCGCTTCGCTGAAGTGGCGCTGCTCTGCTGAACCCAGCACAGCAAGGGTTAGAGCTGCGCATCTCTCCCTCTTGTTCTGCTGGGTTCAGCAATAGCTGTGCAGCCTGCATTCGCTCCATAAGACGCACACACATTTCCCCTTACTTTTTAGGAGGAAAAAAGCGCATCTTATGGAGCGACAAATACGGTAAGCAATGTCTATTGTCCAGTTCTGTGGCTCTCTGTCCAGCTGCTCTCCAATAGGGCTTTTTAGTCTCTGTTTTAATCTTTCTGGTTTTAAAACTTGGGGCTTTATTGTATTTTTTAATGTATCAGGAGGACCAAAGCTCAGCAACAGAGAATCCTGCTTTGCATGGAGGACCCAGGTTCACTTGCCAGTCTGTGAAGACAATACTGAGCTAGGAGTACGAACAGCTGGATTCAGTGTAAGGCAGTTTCCTAACACTGAAAGCCAACCAGACAACATTTTTTCTCTTGGAAGACAATATATAAATAATGCCAGTTAATTGATTAACTTACCCCCGAGGTGGAGTGGAACCAGTAGGCAATGTTTGTGTCCAGGGTAATCCATTCCAGGGGAGAAGAGCTATATTTGTGTTCTGTGTCTTCATTTTTCAGAGTAAGTATCTTCCACTGAGAACAGAACAGGACAACTAAGAACTTCTCAGAGCAATACAGCTACAACAAGTTCCCTGGCCTAATCCTGATTAGGACTGCAAACTAATGAGCAGGGCAATATATTTCTATGAATGAGAACTTACTTACTCACCAGCAAATCACTTTTGATAACCATGTGACGATTTGGGGGACAGGCAGGTTACAAAGTTCAGCAGCATCCCCTGGTGTAGTGGTCAGAGTATCAGACTAAGAGCTCAGAGACCTGGGTTCAAATCCCTACTTGGCCACTGTTTCTCAGCCTAACCTGCCTCACAGGGTTGATGTGGGGATTAAACAAGGGATGGGGGAGGAACACTGTGTATGCCACCTTGATCTCCTTGGAGAAACAGGCGGAATATAAATGCAATACACAAACAAACAAACAAACAAACAGGGGATAACCATGTATGCCATCTTGAAGTCTCTGGAACTACAAATATTTATAATGTATTTATCTGGACAACTTCTATACTGCCTTACTTACAATCATCTCTTAAGTAATGCATAAGAAATGCAATACAACAAAAATAAAAATCAGTTAAAATGACAAAATCAAGATTCAGTTAAAATGCTTGATAGAATTTAAAGGCGAGGGGGGAAATAGTCTTCAGTGGGTGCCAGAAGTTCAACAAGTCAGGAGCCTCTCGCAGATTCCATAAAGTTTGGCCCACCGTACTGGAGGCAGATAAGCATGAGCTGGGAATCTGAGCCATAGGAGAATCCCTGATCTCCATGATTTGGTAAACGTAAGAATAAGGTAAATATAAAGTAGAATAATAAACAATCAGAGTCAGCAGCTATCAAGGCATCTCAAGTCCTTCCCAGGCTGGGTACCTGAGATCCTTTTGGCTGAAGATGCCAGGAATGAAGCTGAGGACATATGGATACAAATGAGCCACGACCCATTCCACTGTCTGCGTTTGCAACCCTCCTGATGATGCTGGACCCCCCAGGTCCCATCAACCTTAAGGGAAGGGAAAGAGTTGCAGTCCAGAGACATCTGGAGGACCAGATGGGCCTCATCACTGGCCCTACGTCTTAAACGCAGCAAGACCACTGGGTCCACCCAGCCCAGTGCTGTGTCTCCACTGATGAGGTGCTTGGCTTTCAAGCCAGAGGATTTCCCAGTCCAGGTATATCACATCCTTTAAATGGAGATACCAGGTACTGGGCCTGGGGTCCTCTGCCTCCAAAGCCGCTCGTCTGACCCACCCAGCCCCTTCTGTGAGTCACACACAATGCCCAAGCTATTCCACCTTACAATGGATTTTCCACCTGCAAATGAAACAGAAATAAGAAAACATTTTAAAAATCTATTTATGTCAGCCTATGAAGCTGGAAGGTGAGGGACCTGTGGCTGTCAGGGATCTTGTTGGACTACAACTCCCATCATCCCCTGTTTGGGGCTGATGGGAACTGGAGTTCAAAAACCTCTGGAGGGCACCTTGTTACGAGTACAACTCCCATCAACGCTGTCTGGAGGTTTTCCACAGGTGAGCTCAGTGCCAAGTTCTCCTATGGGAACAGGCTGGTCTTTCTGTCTTCTTTATGGTGCAAGACTTCAACTGGGTGGCTCCTGCACTGGGCTTCAGTGGGGAGATTCCTCCACTCTACTCTTTGCTGCCTCCAACCTCTCCCTGCTTCTCACCTGCAGTTCCGTGAACTTGGCCATGAAACTGAGGTTCTGGCTGATGCTGATCTGCGTTGGGGAATGCAGTTCCACCTCCCTCTCCTTCTGTTCCTGGCCTGGAAGAGAAGCCGAAACAAACTGGTCTGAGACATATCCCGATTCATCAGGGGAGGGAGAAAGAGAAATAGTAAGCTTCCCTACAACACTTTTAAAAAAGTTCTAAATACATGCAGGTCCTTGGATGCAACACATTCCAAAGGAACATGGAAGCTGCCTTATACAGACCATTGGGGTCCACGTAGCTCAATACTCTCTACTCTGAGTGGCAGCGGCTCTCCAATGTTTCAGGCAGGGAATCTCTCCCAGCCGCAAACTGAGGCACCAGGGATTGAACCTGAGATCTTCTGCATAAAGGGCAAATGCTCTGCCACCGAACTATGGGCCTTTCCCTAAAAGTAAACACAAGGTTCTAGTCCTCATGGTCCTGAATAAAGATCTGTAGTGTCACGAGAAATAGGCACTAGGTGGTGCTTCTCCTGTCTTCTGATGTAGCTGTAGTTTCTGTTGTTTATATATTTGCTATAACGAAGGTAATGGCAGAAGTTCAAGGGTGCCAGCCAAAGAATATAACAGGGAGGTCAGGAAGAGGACAGCTTCCCTCATGTGCCAACTTCCAAGTGTGAACTCCAAGGACATACCCTTAGAAGTGGATGAGAAAATGATGGCATCATGAGCACCTGTATATCAAAGACTACGTAATCTGGGCACAGAGCCTCTACAGATGCAGGTATAGGGTGGTATATAAATTCAGTAAATATAAATAATAATAACATATAAGGCCTAGCCCCAGCAATGAGATTTCAGCTTAGACTGCTCAGGTAAAGTGCCAAGCATATTTTGGCCTAAGAAAGCGGAGCTGTCACCAGTTCCAGGAACCACACTGGCAGAAATGACAGGTATCTTTAAGCTTCTTCCTTTATATCTTTAATTAGCTTCACTTTGTATACTAACACCTGTTTCTGTTTCTATGCTTATTATTATAGCAGTTAAAAAAGCTTGCTTCTGCTTCTTAAGAGTTTGTTGCCCTCCATTTACTGAGAACCCAAGGGACCTGATTGCTGCTTAGTGGTTGCTCCTGACTGGGGTAATGCTTGAGCAAGCATTATAAAAGCTGGTTTTAAATAGGAACCTGAGTCAGACCAATACTACATCAGCTCAGTGCTGTTGGCACTGACTGGCAGCAGCTTTCCAGGGTTTCAGACAGGAGACTTTCCCAGGCCTGCATAATGGTCTTAAAGTTAGCTTTTGAACTGACTTTTGCCATATCTGTGTTCTTCCACGTTCCACAGCATGCTCTGATGGTAGCCTTTAGAAATCTTCTCCCCAATTATCTCCAGCTGCCGATAGCCCCACTCAGGTAGAGATGCGCCACTGAGCTGCAGGATAGGGAAAGAAGAGGAAACTGATTGTGCGGGAGAAGGCTGGTTAATAATATGCTGGCTATCTTTCATTCCCAAACCAAAATTATGGCAGCCAATAGTGATGCAAAGAAGACCACAGCACAGCAGTTCACAAACTGTGCTGCTTCACCCCACCAACCTGGTGCCTTCCAGATGCTCCTGGACTACAACCTCCATCATCCCTCACCACTGGCTATACCGGCAGGGGCTGATGGGAGTTGTAGTCCTTCTTTTCACACAGCACTGAGTTATAGCTTCGGAATTCACTCTCGCAAGAGGCAGTGATGATGACCATGTAGCCTTGAGAGAGGACTGGACAAATTTATGGAGGAGAAGGCTAGCAATGGCTAAATGCCATGGTGCTTGTGTTCTATCTACATAGTTAGAGGCAATATGCTCTTGAATAGCAGTTTCTATAAACCGCAGGAGGGGAGAGTTGCTGTTGTGCTCAGATCCTGCCTATGGGCTTCCCTTTGGGGCATCTGGTTGACCACCATGAGAACAGGATGCTGGACTAGCTCAGCTGCTGGCCTGATCCAGCAGCCAAGCTCTTCCTAGCCCAGAACGAGAGTCCCAGGTTGGGCAAGGCTTGAATTTTATTATTTCGGTCACAGACCAGTTCCAGCCCACATACAATATCAAGGAAGTCATAAAACACGATAGGGATACATTTGAATTTGCTATTAGGTATAACAGGGACAATACAGATATAGCAACAGTTAAAAAATATATAAATTAAAACTTAGTCACTAACATATAACCTAAAATTATCATTTAAGGCCTTAATCATTATGATAGCACAGCTTGTTCCCTAGGTTTTATGGCAATCACACAGAATTTGGCTACCCTTAATGTGATCTCAGGATCCTTGTCCTTTACCAGGGATTTTAGACACTGAAGTTCGGATTCATTTGGAGATTTTTGCATAGCAGGGGTAATAAATACCAAGCATATATCCCCGTAGAAACAGCAGCGTAACAAAGAATGAAAGACAGTTTCTACCTCCATCAAGCCACAGGGGCAGACTCGTGTTGGGCAAGGCTGAGTTAGCATGTAATAAATCAAATGAATAAAGGCTTCCAGGAGCCCAAAGTCATGAAGTGAGTTGCCTGCTGTGCCTCTGCACAATTCCTGGTGGGAAAACTCCAAAACCCACATACCTTTAGCACTGCCGAGGTGTTCACATGGACAAGCCTTACTTCAGACAGGATTGTTTTCCAGACATCTGTATCCGAGTCTCGGTTCACAATTTCCTGCAATAATAGCAAGTTATCACTTGAATTTTGATCATTTCTATAGTTGAGCTGTTTGCAGCTGAGTTGATTTTTCCAGCCAAGAAACACAGCCTGCAGGTATTTAATGTGGGTTTGTTTGAGAGACTCCTTCCCTTTCACCTCTCCCCCTAAAACTGGGCTGGGAAAGCCTTTTCAGCCTGGGAGCCACATTCCTTTTGAGCAAGCTTCTAAGGGACACATACCAGTAGCGGGAGGAGCCATGAATGTAAATTTCACCTTTGTACAGGAGGATATATTTATTCCAATGTTACACACACAAATGCCTATTCTTCATTTTGGCAAGGAAGAAACATGATCGCAGTTCAAGAACACATTTCAACCAGGCAAAGCACTGAAGAGGGGCATGGAGAGGACTAATGAGGAGTGTGGCTTAGCAAGAGGAGGTGTCACCTGACAAGAATCCTGATGACCAGCCAGAGACGTCTGGAGGTCAACATCATCCCCCAAGCCTGAGGTTCCCCACAACCCTGCTCTAAACGTTCAGTTTTAAATGCACAACATGTTGATTCTATGTTTGCATTATATAATCATTGGAAGGATGGTAGTTTAACATCACCAAGAATGCCTTGACAGTGCAAAGCAGGCAGGATTAGGCGTGAGTGAAGGAGTACAGGTGTCTGGGTCTTCCTCCCACTGCAACATCTGGATATTTCAAAAGAGAGCCTGTTCCTCCCATGTGTGTGCAAAGGTTGCTGAACTGAATGCATCACTGTGATGCAAAATAAGAAACTAAAATTGACATGTTGTGGGGAGAGTCTTTAAGAAGCCTTGCTCATCTCAGATTGGAGAATATGGGGGGGGGGTGATTCCCTTCCCTCCGATCAACAACTCACCACTCTCCAGAGATTCTGAGCCTGCATGGAAATGTTGTAATCAATGTAGCAGGAAATCTCTTGGGAATGAGGGCTCAGGGGCGCAGCAACGTCATGTCTGTAAAGGCAGATGGATAAAAGAGCTTCAGAGCAGTTTCCTTAAAGCCTCTCCATGGGGCTATTTTAGCACCTGACCTGTGCTGTTCCTAGCAGCTGCTTCTGAGAAACCACCATTAAGGGGGGAAATGTAGCTGCTCAATTACTTTAATGGTAGTATGACCATGTGATCATTACACGCTGTGCTTTGGCAACTTGTACTGACCCCCCCCACCCCCAAACCAGCTTCCCAATGCTGGTTTTGACCTTTAAACCCGCTTTGTGGCTTAGGAGCTGGTTACCTGAAGGCCATCCGTCTCTATTTATGTACAGAACTTGCTTTCATCAAGATTTAGTGGTGGCTCCCAACTTGGATAGCTTTAAAGGGGGAGTTGACAAATTCACGGAGGATAAGGATAAGAGTGGCAAGTAGCCACCACGGCTATGTTCTACCTCTGTTGTTGCAGTAAGTATGGTTCTGGATACCAGTTGCCAGGAATCAGGATGCTTTTGCCCTGATTCAATAGCTAAGCTCTTCTTATCAAGTAGAATCATGGGGACTGAACCTGCAACCATGGCATTGTCAGCACAACACTCTAACCAACTGAGCTATGTTCTTGTTTACCTGCAAATGCCTGCCAGATCTCTCCTCTTTTTAAAATGCTGAATGTCTACTGTAAATTACCATCTGAACAAAGCTTAATCATTGCAGCTGGGGGCAGAAGCAACCTTGCTGAGAGCCAAGGGCTACTTACGTGTTGAGGTAGCGAGTTGTGATCCCATGAACAAGCTGCACAATGCTGCCGTGGCGCACAGGGCGAGGCGGGTTGCTCACCACCAGTTGCTGCCTGTTTGGAGAGATGTGCAAAGATGATGCAGGGGGAGTTAGCAGGCCTGGAAATACCAAAATAGAGCAGGTCCCAGTAATTATCCACGAAAGAGTTAAGTGAAATGTTCAAGAAAAGAAAGAGAAAACCAGATCTAGGCTAAAAAAACCAGGAGAAATATGTCTGAGGGTGTCAAGGAGTGGAGGATGGTCCATTACGACAAATAAGGGAACTGCCCCACCAGCTTCAGTCTGCCCTCAGCCAGCCCCTGCCTGCCAGTCTTTTTACTTACAACCAGCTCAGGGAGTGGTTCTGCCTGTCAGCTTCCTCCTCCTTGGTCTCCATATTGGATGGGGTAAAGGTAAAGGGACCCCTGACCATTAGGTCCAGTTGTGACCAACTCTGGGGTTGTGGTGCATCTCACTTTATTGGCCGAGGGAACCGGCGTACAGCTTCCGGGTCATGTGGCCAGCATGACTAGCTGCTTCTGGCAAACCAGAGCAGTGCACGGAAACACAGTTTACCTTTCCACCAGAGCGGTACCTATTTATCTGCTTGCACTTTGATGTGCTTTTGAACTGCTAGGTTGGCAGGAGCAGGGACCGAGCAACGGGAGCTCACCCCGTCACGGGGATTCGAACCACCGAACTTCTGATTGGCAAGTCCTAAGCTCTGTGGTTAAACCCACAGCGCCACCCGCATCCCTAGAGGATGGGGTAGGGGGACAGAATTGGTGGGCTCTGCCTGTCATTTGCTCTGCCACCATCTACTGTTCAGCTCCCTTAATTCCTCCCTATGAGTCCCAGTGGGCACCAGCCACCACTGGAGTCAAGCAGTGCTGCAGTCAGCTTGGGACTCAAGTACCTAAAGGAGTGTCTCCTTTAACATCAACCATCTTGAGCCTTTTGACTGGCAGGGGGAGGCCCTGTTGGTGGTGGTGCTGGATGCTGCCTGGTTGGCACTGACCAGTGACAGTGTCGTTTCATTTTTGGAATGAAGTACACCTTCAAAAACTCTCACCATTTGATGGCTGAAAGGATATTGTTTCCAGGCAGCTTTGAAATTAGTAGCTTTGGGAGTAGGTAATTTTCAAAAACATTTCAAAATGTTTTAGCTATGTTTTTATTTTACTCTTTGGGAGGAAGGGCAGGATGCACATGGGATAAATACAGTACAAGAAAATAATAAAGACATCTAAGAGAACTGGTAATCCAGAGGAAGCTCAAAATAACTGCTGGTTTTACAAATATCAGAGAGCAGTAGAAGCATCATCATCATCATCATCATCATCATCATCATTATCACTATTGATTCATTACTCACATTTCACCCTAAGGTTCCAGGGTGGGTCCTAAAAATATGTATCCCAGGTGTCAAAGACCAGGGTAAAAGAGGCGCTCCTTCAGCATTTGCCAAAAACTGTATAGTGAAAGTGCCAGGCACACCTCTGTAGAAGGAGTGGGGATTCCACAACTGAGGGGCTGCCACCGAGAAGGCCCTTTCCTGGGTCACCACTCCAAGCTTCTGAGTGAGGCAAAACTACCATGAGGGCTCCTCTGTTGTTTGCAACATGAGGTACTGGCCACTCTCAACCCATCAGATAATATCTACAATTTTAGATTATAAACACACCTGGCGTGATGCTTGTGCTTAAAACAAAAAACAAAAAACCCCAAATCAAAATAAATCTTGCACCCCCCCCCATGCCCATCCCAGCTCAGTTTTGTAAAAATGCATAAAGCAATATCTCTTGCTTTTTCCTCTCTTGTATAGTTTGGAAAGGTTGCTCAGAAAGAGAATGCAGCCTGGGCCTGAAAAGGGGGCTTCCCACCCGTTTTAAAGAGAAGTGTCTGTCTACTTACATGCCAGGGTCCTTCACAATCCACCAGTTGTTGACGTCCTTGAAAGGGTAGCAGGTGACTTGTTGCTGGTGGGAGCTTCCACGGCCGTTTTCATACCTAAGGATAAAGAATGGAAATTGTGGGAAAGATTCACTCCCAAAGCATCACATGCATCAGGCAATAATTCAGGAGTTAACATAAGAACAGGTTTGCCAGATCAGACCACCCTCCTGTTGTCACAGTGGCCAACCAGACACCTGTGAAAAACCCACAAGCAGGAACTGGGCACATGAGCTGCCTCCCTTCCTGTGATTTCCTGCAATTTCCTGCAACCAGTATTCTGAGGTATGATTGCCTCTGATTTGGATACTAGGAGTATATCTCAATCAACAGCCCAGCAGGGAGGGAAACCCCTCACTGCATTTAAAAAGCTGGCTTGCTCTGCTGGTGGGGGTAGTCATCACAATTTCTGAAGTTCCTAAATTATACAGAATAGGAGCAAGGGATCTGGTGCCCTTCAGATGTAGCTGGACTCCAACAAGCATCAGCCTCCAGCCAGCATGGCTAATAGTCAGGGATGACAGGAATTGTAGTCCAGCAACACCTGGAAACCAAGGATACCCCATCCCCTGATCTAACAATTAGCATTATCTGCAAGAGACAGAATAATGCTTCTATTTAGAAGAGACATCCCTCCATGGAAAGAGGGAGATATCTCTCCTTAGGTAAGGCTGGGGAATCTGGGAGATCTCCAGATGTTAGTGGGCTCCAGCTCCCATCAGCCCCTGCAGTCAGCATGGCCAATGGTATGGGGATGATGGGAGTTGTAGTTCAGCAACACAACCTGATGACCTCAAACTATTCTTAGACCAACTCCCAAAAGCCCCTGCAGCCAGCATGGGCAACTGTCAGGAGTGATGGGAGTTGTAGTCCACTAAAAGCAGAAAGGAACCACTCGAAGTCCCCATCCCTACTACACACAGTGCAAAAGAAACCTATACCATGATTGCAAAACTCACAAGTCCAGAGGCAGCTTGTTCAACCCAAAGGCCATTTTGGAAATTCAATGAAGCAAAAAATCTCACTAAGGTATTGCTCCAGATATTAAAGTAGTTAAGAGACATCAAAGTCAGACACAATGTCCTCTGTGTCACCCTGACTTAGGGCAAAGTATCTCTCCTCTCTCTCACCTGATAGGGTAAGTATTCTTGTGAGAATGCAGCCAGCAGGGCATGGGTTTCCCCAGGATGTTGCGCAAGGTGATCTGGGAGCCATATGCCACCTCCAGAGGCTGGCCTTGCGTGATCCGAGCGAGGCCACCCTAGAAAGAGCCACAAAACGTGGAGAACAAATGGAAACACCTGATTTTAATGTTGTCCTTTGCTATGCCCAAGTACACACCAGAATCTAAGTAGCCTCTGTTTGGGAAGGGCAGCAGCTCAGTGACAGAGCATCTGTTTTGCATTCAGAAGATACCTGGTTCAATCTTCCATGGCATCTCCAGGTAGAGGTGGGAATGTCCCCTGCCTCAAATGCTGGAGAACTGCTGCCAATCAGTGTAGAAAACAGTTACAGATAGGTAGCCGTGTTGGTCTGCCATGGTCAAAACAAAATAATAAAAAAATTCCTTCCAGTAGCACCTTAAAGACCAACTGAGTTAGTTCTAGGTATGAGCTTTCGTGTGCATGCACACTTCTTCAGATACACTGAAACAGAAGTCACCGGACCTTTCTATATAGTGAGAAGGTGGGGAGGGGTATTACTCAGAAGGGTGGTGGGAATGGGTGATTGGCAGATAGCTGCGATGAGCCTGTTGACGACTCTTAACGACTGCAATAGGTCTAACAGGAAAAAGCAAGGGGTGAGAAGGTGAAAAATGGCTTTGTCATGTATAATGAGATAAGAATCCAATGTCTTTATTCAAACCAGGTCTCTCCATAGTTTTAAGTTTGGTGATAAGTTGCAATTCAGCAGCTTCTCTTTCCAGTCTATTTCTGAAATTCCTTTGTAATAGAACAGCTACTTTGAGATCTTGTATAGAATGTCCTGGGAGATTGAAGTGTTCTCCTACTGGTTTTTCTGTCTTGTGGTTCCTGATGTCGGATTTATGTCCATTTATTCTTTGGCGTAAGGTCTGGCCTGTTTGTCCAATATAGAGAGCTGAAGGACACTGTTGGCATTTTATGGCATACACAATGTTAGACGATGAGCAATTAAATAGTCCCGAGATGGTATGTGTGATGTTGTTGGGGCCAGTAATGGTGTTGTCCGGGTGTATGTGGCAGCAAAGTTGGCATCTGGGTTTATTGCAGGCTCTGGTGCCAGTGTCCGTGTTAAGTCTGGTTATAGTATTATTGTGGGTTAGGAGTTGTTTAAGATTGGGGGGCTGTCTGGAGGCAATGAAAGGTCTTCCTCCCAGAGCTTGAGAAAGAGAACTGTCATTGTCCAGGAGAGGTTGTAGATCTCTGATGATGCGTTGTACTGTTTTAACTTGGGAGCTGTATGTGATGACTAGAGGTGTTCTGTTATTTTCTTTTTTGGGTCTGTCTTGCAGCAAGTTCTCTCTGGGTATCAGTCTGGCTCTGTTGATCTGTTGTCTAACTTCATCTGCTGGGTATTTTAGTTCTAAAAAGGTTTGCTGTAGATCTCTTAGGTGAGAGTCTCTGTCTGTAGAATTGGAGCAGATGCGGCTGTAACGTAGTGCCTGGCTATATACAATGGACTGTTTGGTATGTTTGGGATGGTAGCTAGAGGCATGTAGATATGTTTGTCGGTCAGTTGGTTTACGGTATAAGGTGGTGTGAGCTAGATAGACCAATGGTCTGACTTGGTATAGGGAAGCTTCCCATGCTTTAGAGGAAGGGCTGTAGCTCAGTGTCAGTAGAGAACCTGCCTTCCGTGCAGAAGGCCCCACGTTTATCACCCAGAAAGGCTGGGAGAAACTGTTGTCTGAAATACAGTAGAGACAATGCTGAACTAGTTGGATCAATACTGAGCTAGAAGGAACAACTGTCTCACTCGGTATAAGGCACATTCCTATACTCCTATGCATTTCATGTATATGCTCAATGGTTGAATCATTTGTAGATGGGACTGAACTCATTTAAAACATAGCTCAGGATCCAGAAATGGTTGCATATATCTTAGTGTATTATTTCTGAAACAGAACCCTACCCTGCCTCTGCAGCCCCTGCCCCTTCTCCCATTCCTTACCTCCAAACTTGCTTGGAAAGCACTGCTCATGATCTGGTCATGGGGCCCTGAGCGATACAACAAAGCCAAGTGGATGTAGAAAAAAGACAGGTATGTGGCTACTGGGAGGATCACAAGGGCCAGACCTCTGGCTAGCAAGTGGCACAGCAGGGACATCTAGGAGGAAAGAGGAAACACCCCCCTAAAAAAGGTTGCTTTTCACACCTAGAAACAAGAATGGACAACTCAGAAGAGCCCTATGGGATGTGACTGAAGGCCTATCTCATTCCAGCTTCCTCTTTCCCATATGCCTCCAGTACATGCACAGGCTGGGCAGGAAGGCAATAGCCCCTCTCCCATTTCTGTTCTGCAGTAACTGGAGTCTGGAGGTAATACCAGCGGCCATGGATAGCCTTATCCTACATGAATTTGTTGCTTTTAATTATTTACTTGTGTTTTAATTTTGCTTTTTACTCTGTGAACCGCCCTGAGATCTTGGGAGCGGTATATAAATTTTAATAAATAAATAAGTCAAATCTCATTTTGAGGCTGTGAAAGCTGGTGGTCATTGCGACACAGGATGGATTTGGTTCCCTGAGTGAATTTCTTTCCAAAGTGGCCCTGGAAACTTTAACAAGTGTGTGTGTGTGTGTGTGTGTGTGTGTGTGTTTAAAATCACAATGCTGTTCACGCTTTCTGTCATGTTTTGTATAACTGTTGTTTTAAATTGTGTGTTGTTCTAACACTTTGATGCCTGCTCTCCTTGAGTTCCTTTGGAAGAAAGGTCAGGATACAAATTTAATAAATAAAAATTAAATTTATTCATTTGATTTGATTTGATAAATAAATAAAAATAACACCAAACTTTCATGGCCATTGGCTATACTGACTGAGGCTGATGGGAGTTACAGTTCAACTACATTTGGAGGGCCCCATATTGGCTATTCCTGTTCTAAAGGCGAGCAACGCATACACAAGGCACTTTGCTACTTACATTGGGCAAGTTCTGGTCGCCGATCAGTTGCCAGGAGTGGACTCCTGCAATGGCCAAAAGCAGGATGTACGTGAAGAGGCCCATATATTTCACCCTGTGAATGCAGCAATCAATCAATAAATAGCAATGAAACCACTCAGACCTACCAAAATGTAAATTATTTAAAATGTATGAAATGTTCCCAAACAGAGCAGAGCTGAATTCAGACCTTTTAAAGGTCACTAACAATCTAAGATTAAAGTCCAAGAGAACCGTCTCCTGTGTAAGTCCCTGGAAAATGAATGGAAGATGTATGCAAGAACATTTCTTGACATTTGTCATGCTCCTGCCTGTTCAGGAAGAGCCTTTGAATTTATGCCAAATTAGTCCCACAGGCAGCAATCTAGGATATGCTTCAGTTACCTGTCTCTTCAATGTGAACAGCTAGAAATTACGGTACTTGCAACTGTGCCTCAGGCTGGGGAACAGCTCTGTGAAAAAGGGAAACGGTTGTGTTTGCACATAGCACTAAGCTATGGTTTAGCATTACAAAGAGGAGACTTAGGCTTGTGTGCAACCATCCCAACCTCCAACTCTGCCACAAGGGATGTTTAAAAGCTTCTGCTTCTGCTTTGTTGCTGTTGTTGTTTAGTCGTGTCTGACTCTTCATGACCCCATGGACCAGAGCACGCCAGGCACTCCTGTCTTCCACTGCCTCCTGCAGTTTGGTCAAAGCTTTATAAAGCTTCTGTTTTAGACTAACCTAAAACCTAAACTGAACCCAGGCATAGATGTCAATAGAGTATGTTGTAGTAAAATAATCTTGATCCATTCCAAGAAATCCTGTAGCATGTTGCCTATCAATTGCATACAAAAAGAAAAGTTATGTGGGGACTCTGTCAAAGGAATCATTGAATACATTGCCAAAGCTTCAACTATCTGTGACATGGCCTCTCCATAAGCAATCGTTTATAAAGCTGGCTTGTTTTCAATAATGGTGGTTAAGATTAGGCACAGTTTAGAGAGCAGATGTAATGTTAAACTGTGGTTGATCTAAAATATAACTGGAAACTTGCTGAGGTCCCAGAAGAGAGGGGACAGCATGTGAGCACAAGGTTTATAATAGATTGTTCTCCTAACATTAAATGAGGCCACTGTTTGCCTTCCAAATGGGTTAGAAAACCTTTTTTTTTTTTAAATCAGGCCACTGACATTTCTCCATAAAGGAATCTACCCCATCCCCCTCTCCCCAATTTTTGATGGCCGATATATTTTCAAGTTATTGTTTTCTGTTTTTATTGCCTTTACATTATTTTAATTCCTCATCCTGCTCTTGTAAGCTGCTTTATAAAGAAATGCTGTAAAATTGGCATATAAATATTTAACAAAAAACAAACAAAGCAAAGCGAAACACACAACCATAAATAAGGAATTCAGGAATCATCACAAGGCAGGAAATTTAAGATAAACCCTACTCAGAACAACTTGGGAGAGAATTATTGTACAATAGAAAAAGGAGACAGAGAAAAAAAATGAATGCTTACCCAATTGCACAGGAGCAACAAAGTCCTGTGAGCAAGAGCCAGAACCACCATCTTGCGGAAAAGGGGCTTGAATAAGAAAGACAACATTAAAACACACACACACACACACACACACACATATAAATATATAATAGGCAAACAGTTAAACCCATCACAATTAACTGCTTCTGAATAAGTGCTTGATGAAATGCAAACGTCTGCGGCTGCTGTGCAATTTTGGGCACTCTGGCTAATATCAGCTCTCCTGGACCACCACTGAGTGGCAAAGCATCTGCATTGGGTGCAGAAGGTCCTGAGTTCAATGCCCAGCATTTCCAGGTAAGGCTAGGAATGTCCCCAGTGAAGAATTCCTGGAGAGCCACTGCTGCCCGTCAGCACAGACAATACTGAGCTAAAAGGGTGGAAGGTATGACTTTGTATAAGGCTGCTTTCTATATTCTTGGAAAGGGCCATAGCTCAGTGGAAGAGCATCTGCGTTGCATGCAGAAGATCCCTGCATGCAGAAGGTTCAATCCTGGTTGGCATCTCCTGGTATTTTGTTGTTTTCATTTCTATACCACTTTATATTTTTAAGGGGGTGGATCTCAAAGCGGTTTACAACCCACCTTAAAACACCAAATGAAACAATCCAGAATAAAACATTGCTGAAGCAAGTCAAGTATACACTGAAAGCAATATAATTAACAGGAAACTAAAATATCACCTTAAAAGATTTCAAAACAAAACATTACAAAAGATGTCAACACACAGAATAGAATCATAAAGTGGGAAGGGACCCCAAGGGTCATCAAATCCAACTCCCTGCAATGCAAGAATCTCAGCCAGATCATGCATGCCAGGTTACTCCTTTAACGCAGCAAAGTCAACCCCAACAGTTTTTGTTTTATCTTAAACATTTCAAAAGAAAACATTGCTAAAGGAAGTCAGATATAAAATACACATTTAAAACAGCGTAATTAGCAAGTGAACAAAATAATTATCATAAGCACAGAACATATCTGCTGTTGCTGCTGCCATTCTGCCATTGGTAGTTCACGGCAGGCAGCGGCTGTGGAAGCTCAGGCTCAATGACCTGGGTCTCCATGAAGAGACAGCCAAGATGGTCTCTGGCCTCTTCTGTAGACTCAGCTTTTGTAGCTAGGTAGGGCAGGGAGGGATCCTTGCCTGGAATCCTGGAGAGTTGCTGCCAGCCACTGTAGGCAGTAGATGAACCTAAGGTCTGTCTTAGTGTAAAGCAGCTCCTTATGTTCCTAGTCTAGCTTGCACACCCAGCATAGTCTACATAGGTGTCAGTCATGTCCATCAGACAAACACAGGCACAGTGGCCAAGTGGGCAATGAAGGCCAGGATATACTTTTTTAAGAAATAAGTTAGAGACAGAAGTAATTAAACACATCCTCAGGCTAGAAACCTGACCGGATGAATAAAATGAATTTGAGTGTCAATTCAGTCCCTCCACACCCCTCCAGTCAATGCTCAGGAACCACACAGAACCCTTCTAAGCAAGGCAAGATATCCATTGCTATATATGTATTTATATGCAACAGCAATTAGCACAAATTAAAAACCTCAAGATGTGCACACCAGCCCAGTTTGCGCCAGTGTGTCCCAGCTTATGAAGCCAAGATATGCACCAGCTTCACTTTGCTCTTCTCTTTGCCAGGGAAAGGAACTAGGAATCCACAGCTACTCCTTGCTTTTACAATTGGCTTAAAAAATCCCATCTAACTCAGAAAGCTTCAACCAAAGTCTCCACTTTTTCTGGTTGGATCTGCCAACAATGGTCACTATATGTCTCACTGTCAAATTATTTTACTTTATTTACTGAAAAGAATTCTGTGCCACCTTTTACCTTTGCTTTTGCGAATTGTAGAACTTCAGATAAGATAAAACTGCCAGCAGGATGAAAAAGATTAAAATGGACTCCAGTAGCATCAGCCTGGACTGAGTGATCAGGGAGTTCTCTGTTAGGAAATGAGGACGAAGAGAGAACACCTTAGCTGGAATAAAAATGATTGACCCTCACTCAAAAGTGGTGAAAACAAGTCAAAATGTGTCTTTAAATCTGGGGAAATGAAGCATTCCAAGAACCCGATGCTCTAAACTGGACAACATGATGCCCTCCAGATGTTGTTGGACTCCCAGTTCCCATGATTCTCCACCACTGGCCATGCTACCTGGAGCTGATGGGAGTTGGAGACCAACAACATCTGGAAGGCATGTCATTGGCTACCCCTGCTCTAAACACACAGTCCACATATTGTTAAGGTATCCCAAATATAGAACACCCTCTTCAGACATGTTTGATCAGGCACCAGGAAAACACTGGCTTGGGATTCCTGTCATCCCAAACTACTGGCTATGCTGGGGATAATGGGAGATGTAGTAATCTGCCTTACATGCAGGTGATTCTAGCTTCAATCCCCGGCATCTCCAGGTAGAGCTGGGAATCATCCTGTGCCTGAAACCATGGAGAGCTGCTGCCAGTCCACGTAGACAGTACTGAGCTACATGAACCAAAGGCAGCTCCCTATGCTCCAGAACCAGTCTAGTACAGAGGCTGCAGTGTCAGATTAGGACCTGGAAGACCAAGGTTCATATCCCCCACTCAGCCATGAAGCTCACTGGGTGACTCTGGGCCAGTCACTGCCTCTCAGCCTAACCTACCTGACAGGGTTGTTGTAAGGATTAAATGAGGAGGGGGAGAACTATGTACACCACTTTGAGCTCCTTGGAGATAAAGGCAGAATATAAATAAGTAAATACCATGTGGGCTACCCTTGATTATGACTGTAGCTTGCATACAGAAATCAAAGCTCTGTGAAAACCTACAAGTTTGAGCATGAGTAAAGAGCTCTGAGCATAAACAAAGAGTGGTAGAGCATCAGCTTTGCATGCAGAAGGTTCCGGGTTCAATCTCTGGCATCTCCAGGTAGGGCAGCTTGAAATTCTGAAGAGCTGCTACCAGTCAATGTTTACAACACTGAGCTACATGGACCAAACGGTCTGACTCTGTATAAGGCAGCTTACAAAGTATGCATACTTTCTAGGGATGGTGACCAGCACCCAATAAAGAGAATAGCTGAAGGGGGAAATTCCTTACCCAGCAGAAACAGCAGGGCAGCTCCAAAAGCAACAAAGTGTGAGTAATGCAGTTCCACAAGGATCTGGTATGCCAGAGGAACACACAAGGCGCCAGCCAAGGCTGGTAGCAGCCGCAGGGCCCAAACTGGCACAGTGGGATTGTATTCTGAAACAGAGCAGGACACAAGCAAGAGTCAGGAATTACTGAGCACCACATGGCCATCTGCCACATGGCCATGGATTGGACAGCAACCACCACCATCCCCAGCTAACACAGCTGCTTTTGGACCACAACTCCCACCATCCCCAGCCAGTGACACAAGGGCTGATGGGAATGCAACTGTGCTGGTTGGGGTCATTTATTTATTTATTTCATTAAATCCATATGGCACAAATTTTCAAACAACAACTGCTTGAGGTTTACAAAAAGAATAAAACAATAACACTATCGATAAAACAGTTTAAAATAGTTATTTGAAACATTCAAAGAATAATTAAAATGATTACTGTATTTTTCGTCCCATAGGATGCTCTGTCCCATAGGACGCACCTAGTTTTTTGGGGGGGAAATAAAGGGGAAAAAATTTCCTTTATTTCCCCCCAAAAGCAGGTCGGGGAAACCGAACCAGGTCGAGGAATGGCGCTGCCCCTCCCTGCTGTCCCCCGAGCTTGTGGGGCTGGCCGATGTCTGCCTCAGGCGGCAGGCTGCTATCCGCAGCGTGGGGAGCCCTGCGGGGAACTCCTGCAGGGCTCCCCATGCTGCGGATGTCTGTCCAGTGCGCAGGGCGCTCTGCTTCAGGGCGCCCCGCCCGCCGGGTGGCAGGCTGCTATCCGCAGTGTGGGAAACCCTGCGGGGAACTCCTGCAGGGCTCCCCACACTGCGGATGTCTGCCCGGCGCGCGGGGTGCTCTGCTTCAGGCCGCCCCACCCGCCGGGTGGCAGGCTGCTATCCGCAGTGTGGGGAACCCTGCGGGGAACTCCTGCAGGGCTCCCCACGCTGCAGATGTCTGTCCGGCGCACGGGGCGCTCTGCTTCAGGGCGCGGCAGGCTGCTATCTGCAGCGTGGGGAGCCCTGCGGAGAACTCCCGCAGGGCTGCCTAGGCTGCGGATGTCTTCCTGAAGCCTGGAGAGTGAGAGGGGTCGGTGCGCATCGACCCCTCTCGCTCTCCAAGCTTCAGCGAAAGCCTGCATTCGCCCCATAGGACGCACCCAGATTTCCCCTTCATTTTTGGACGGGGAAAAGTGCGTCCTATAGGGCAAAAAATACGGTAGCTAAAAACAGATTTAAATTTGCATTAGCATTCTACATATCTAGTTAATGGAACTTGCAGGTGGCAACATCTGGAAGAAACTTTGTTGTTGCGGAAGGGTGTGCTAAAAAGAACAAGCTTAAACTTCATACCTAGTATTTTGGGCTGTATCCAATGCTGGTCCTACTCAGAGCACAGCCATTGAAGTTGCTGTTCCCGAGTTAGTCACACCCATCAATTTCAGTGGTTTTACTGATACTGCATACAACTCACTGCCTTTTGCTCACAATTAGGACTGAACAGAAAGGTTCCCTTCCTGAGATATCTCTGTCACTGAGCTCTCCTTCACTTGAGGTTTTTAAACAGAGGTTAGATGGCTGTATTTCAGGGATTCATAAATTGTGATTCCTGCATTGTAGGGGGTTGGACAAGATGATCCTTGAGATCTCTTCCAACCCTACTATGCTACTACATCCAGCTCCCATTCAAGAGTGCCTGCAGATGAACTGCTTTGGAAGCACACCTGAAAGACGTGCATCTTCCTCCACAAAATCTGAGGGACGGGACAGCAGCTGTTCTTCTGGTTCAGTGCAAAAACACTTTTAAAAAATCAACTAGCTACTCCAGAAGCAGTTCTACCCCCTTCTCAGAGCCAGGCTGCACAGAGTGTTGATTAACTGGAGCATGTCAATCATGAAGCAACTTCCCCCTCATACTTTCAAAATTAGGCTGTGCACAATCCTGGTGAGGCCCTTATGTCAATCAGGAGATAACCCTGGCCTCTTATCAGAGTATATTTCAAAGTTTAAAAGAACAGTTGTCAGAGGCTGCAAGGGGTGGGGGAGAAGGCAAAGATGTACTTTCAACCCAGAGGCTGAGGGGTAGGAGAACATAACTTTTCGACAACTGGAAGAAACAACCCTATACCTGTTCCTCTTTCAGGTGTGTCTGTTGGTAACTCAAACGAAAAAGCTATTGCTTTCTTTTTTGAGATGTACCCTTCCACAAAAGGAATTAACTTCCAGCTAGCTCAGACATACTATGATGAACCACATACACCTCTTACCTGCACCAATTCTGTTCCACAAGAAATTGCCATCAAACCCACCCAAGTAACCTAAAATGGAAGGGAGGAAAGAGGATTTCAGCCACACACACATATACAAAGGTTACAATCCTGAAAATACTTATGCTAGGGAAACAATGGTACTTGCTTTTGATGCATAAGAGGGCACTATTAAAGAGCGTGCATAAGTCACTGGGTGTTTGGTGTAAAATTGTGTAAAGTGGCAATTCAACAGAGCCCAAACTATTTTAGAATCAAACAGACCAGTCATATATATCAGTATATTGGTTTCCATGCAAGTTTTCTCTCTCTCTCTCTCTCTCATATTATTCATAACAAAGGGAACACTTTTCTAGAAACTGGGTATATAGATATAGATGGTTTGGATTCACTATTTGGTGTTCTGCTTTTTTGTTTTATGAAGAGCAGTAGAAGCAGCACATGGAGAGGTATGGATAATCATAAGAATATTAAGAAAATAAGATGGGCCCTGCTGGATCGGGCCAGTAGCCCAACTATTCCAGCAGCCTGTCCTCACAGTGCCTAACCAGTTGCCCCCACAGGAAACCTGCAAGCAGGACCAGGGTGCAACAACACTCCTCCCACCCGCGATATTCAGAGGCGTGTTGCCTCCTACAGTACATCACAATGGCTAGTAACCCTTGATAGCCTTATCCTCCATGGTTTGTTTAATCCTTCTTCAAAGACATCCAAACTGATGGACATCACTACATTTCATGGGAGCAAATTTCATACCTTAACTATGCATGGTGTTAAAGAGGTCCCTCCCCTTTCATCCATTCTGAATCTTCCATCAGTTAGCTTCTAAACCTGTAACGCTGTTCCCTTGTGCTGAACCTTCACAACTATTTTTCTCATGGCAAAGGAGAAATGAATACGGGCTCAATGAGATTCATCCCTACCTCCAAAGGCCAGAAGCAGGTGACCAAATGGTGGGCCACTGTCATCCACAAAGAAGATCCGCTTCATATATAGAGAGAGGAACTGGCCATAGTAAACTTCGTCAAAGCTGAAAGGCCACAAGCAAGCAGAAAGCACATGAACTTCTCAGTAGCTGGGCAAGGAACTGGGTTGTCAGTGTACATGACTGTGAGTTTTGCAGCAATCTCAGCAAAGGACAACAAATTTGCTGGCAGGAGGCCCCAGGCTCAGTCCCTGGTATCTCCAGGTAGGGATGAGAGAGACTCATGTTTAAACCCTGGGCAGCTGCTGCCAGTTAGTATGCACAGTAACCAAGTTAGATGGACCAATGGTCTGACTTGGTACAGGGCAGCTTACTATGTTTTAGGAAGGGCAGTAGCTCAGTAATTGTTTGCTTTGCATGCACAATGCCCTAGGGTCATTCCCCGGCATCTCTAGGTAGTGATGGGAGAGACTCCCATCTGAAATACAGCAGACACACTGCTGAGCTAGATGCGTCAGTGGTCTGACATACAAAGCAACCTCCTATGTAATGTTCTATTTGACTGGGTAGGCTGCAAATTGCAGAGGAAGAAAATCCTGGAGAAGATGGAAGGTGGGGCAGTATAACCTAGGCTGCAGATTTAGGATGTCATTATTAAAGGATAGGAACCCGCCTGTTATTCAGTTGATTTATTTTATTTATTCACTCAGTAAAATATGTTTAGTCTGCCTTTCAACTTCAGTGGTGGCCTCCACAGAATGTGACACAAAGGGCAAAACAAAACAACTGAGTTGGATCTTGGGGTGCAGGAGAACCACTGTCATTAAATATATATATAAACAACCAAAGAATTCGCTTACACCACAGCACGAGGGTAGGACAGGGCCCACAACCGGCTTAATAATCCCACCACAGTCAAAACCACCAGATTCATGTTGATCTGCACGGAAAATACAATTGGGTGCTTCAGGAATTCTAGCATCTTGTCCGGCAGTTTTGTCAAGTCTAAAAGTAAAGAGAGCTGTTGTCATTATTTAAAAGAATATCGTTCCAGAAGGGGGAGTGGGGAACCTGAAGTCCAGGGACCAAATGCAGCCCTTGAAGCTTGTCTTCCTGGTCTCAGGATTTCTCCAAGTCACACCTCCTCTCCAGGCTACATTTCATTTCACCATCCCTACTCTGTAATCTCCTTGGATGTTTTGGCCTTACTAGAATACGTCCTTGAAAAGTTATGCCTCTTTCTTGCCCAGGTGTGTGTGTGTGTGTAGAAACCTATGCTTTTCCATGAGTCACAGCCTCCGGACTGTCCACCCATAAAAGCAGCTTACTAGAAAAAGGCAGATATGATGCAGGCATCTGTGAATGGATGCTTTGGGCTCACCTTTTAATTCATTAAATCTGCAATCCATAAGCATCACTTAATTCAGTGGGCTCACTCTTTAGTAAATATGCACAGGAGTGCACCCAAACCCTTTGACTGATAAAATAGTATTTTATGGTGCACAGAGTTTGGAAAATTGGGTAATAGTGAGCTAGATGGACTACTGGTTAGACTCTGAAGGCAGCTTTGTATCTCTGACATCATCTTCTCCCTTATTTTTTTCAGCCCAGGTCATTCTTTTTATTCTGAGTAGGCCCTCCTGAAATTAAATTAGTCATGCCCATTCATTTCAATGGGTCTACTATGACCATAGCTGTCAACCTTCCCTTTTTTGTGGGAAATTCCCTTATTCCAGTGCCGTTTCCCGCTGCTATCCCGGATTGTTTGATATCCCGTAGACTGTTCCTGGGACAGGTAAGGCTACTGATCCCTTATTTTCGAGGCTGCTTATCCCTTATTTTCAAATCTGAAAGTTGACAGCTATGACTATGACTAACACGGGATATAGTATACAGTCCACACACACAAACACCCCAACAGGTGCATCTTTTATGCAAATTTATGGCCCTAAGCAAAAGACACCTCCTACTTCAGGGTTTCCCAAACTTGGGTCTCCAGCTGTTTTTGGACTGCAATTCACATCATCCCTGACCATTGGTCCTACTAGCTTAGGATGATGGGAGTTGTAGTCTCAAAACAGCTGGAGACCCAACTTTGGAAAACCCTTCCCTTACTTCTCTGTTCCCTCAGCATCAAATATATTCTGCAGCTGGACAAGGAGGCTCTACTTAAATCTTTCCTCTTGCCTGAAGTGGCCTCCTCCCTATGTCCCCCTCCCAGATTAACCTCCCTTTCCCCTCCACGTGCGTCGCTTTCCCTTCGTTACCCCTCACCCGCGCGCATTTTATTTTTTAAAAACCGCATTTCTCGCCCCCGATCAGCCCCTCAGTGAAGCAGGACACGACTGTGCGCCTAAGAAAAGGCTCGTTTATATCTAAGCATCTTTTAACCCCGCCCCTCCCCAATCAAGACGAAGTATGGAAATTTAATTTCACCCACACAAAGTCAGCAAGTTGCTACCTTTTCTTCCTTCCTCTCTCCGCTCTTTCCCGCCCCTCACCCTTCCCCCCCCCGCGCAAGAAATGCGACCGTCCTCCTGCCTTTACTGTACTGATGAAGCGGAGCCTGGGCCGTACCACTTTTAATAAAAGGGAGGGGGGCACGAGAGACGGCTCCCTTCCATCAGGAAAGCTACCAAGGAGGACGCGAGGCAGGATGTGACGTCACCAGCACTACCCCGAGGTGGGCGGGATGAGAGGCAAAGGGCGGCTGTTTCCATAGCAACCCAGAGATACGTCCTAATATGCCTTCTGCGCAGAAGTTGCGCATTTCCCAAAGATTCATGCGAACTGTAGTTTATTAGAGTACGTGGGAATCGTTGCTCCGTTAGAAAGGAACTACAGTTCCCATGATCCTCCGGAGGGCGGGGATTCATGCTCTTTAAATGTATGGCATGGATCTCGCCTGTAAACATTAGGGTCAGATTCCCCAAGCTTGATTAAACGGCTGCTGCTTGTATTTAGATCCCGTGGAAATCAATGGGACAAATTAGTCATGACGCCATCCCATTGATTTCAGTGGGGCTCAAAATAAACCCAGCTTAGCTGTATCCCCATGAAATTCTTCTCAAGAGCAGAACTACTGACATTTATCAAACGTCGAGTTTGTCATCATGTCCATCAATTTCGGTGGGTTTACTCTTCGGAAGACGGGGATTTAGGAAGCGCTGCAAGAGGCGCCGCAACAATGGATCCAGAAGGGAAGGCCGAGGGAGGGTCGCCCCGAAATTTGGTGTTGCACAGGGCAGCCGTTTCCACTCTGAGGCAGTAATGTTTCTGATACCAGTTGCCTGAAATTGCAGAACGGAAGTGCTCTCGTACTCCGATCTTGATCTGCTGGCCTGAGAACAGGATACATGTCTTTATGGTCTGGACCTGAAGGCTATGATGATGTTCATCCCACCAGATATAGGGAAGAGCCTGTGGAGGATGCTGAGATTCTTCCATTGCTGGGGGGTTGGACTCGATGGCCCTTGGGGTCCCTTTCAACTCTACGGTTCTACTATGCAAGCATTTTGAAGCAAAATAGGGAGTGCAAAATGCCTGCTGTTGTTTGTGAAAGCTTGACAGATTAGTGATGTGTATAATGTGCAGCCTCATACTGCAACATGGTTTGAATCAAGAAAGTAGGGCTTGAGTCAGCACTGAGGTAACTGAGCATGTGCCGACGGCCATGAGCAGAGAACAAAGAAATGTAACAGCAAAAGAATGTAATTCAGATTTTTCAGTTTATAGAAAAGGACTGGGATTCTCTGTTTAGAGAGTGTCTCCGTCTTATTAGAATCCTTCTATGGGGCTGTCCTTTGCTGCAGCAGCGAATAAACAGGGTGCCTAGCTGGGTGCCTTGCTTCTTGTATCTCGTGGTTGCATCTTTTTTAAAATCCTACCTGGGAACAAACACCTACATTGTGGGGGGTTAGACTAGATGACCATCAGGGTCCCTTCCAACTCCACAGTTCTGTGATTCTAGTTAACTCGAACAGGAGGCAGTAATGACCACCAACCAGGATGGCTTTGAGAAAGGAATGGAGAAATTCATGCAGAAGGCTATCAAAACCTACTAGCCACGATGGTTTTGCCCTGCCTCCATGATTGGAAGGCAGTAATGCTCCTGAATACCAGTTGCTGGAAACTACCGAGGAGTGCTCCTGTGCTTGGGTGCTGCTTGTGAGTTTCCCACCGACATCTGGTTGACCACTATGAGAACAAAGTGCTGGATTAGATGGGCCACTGGCCTAATGAAGCAGGCTGTTGTGTTCTTGTAAAATTTACCTTTGGTCTGATACAGCAGAGCTCATACGGTCTGACCCACCTGTTAACCATGAACATGTGCTAATGCTGACAAGCGCACCATGGGGTTTTTTAAGGTTGTTTTTTTTTATTTAAATAAGGAGAATTCTTTCATATGGAAAGAGCTAATACAATCACATATTTGAAAGGAGAAACCATAGGAACTGAAATCAAGAAGAGGAAAGAGAGAGCTCGTTGCTGCCACCAGCCTGGCGATTTCTGTCATCAGAGACATCCAGTCCATGTTAAAAAGTTGTCCCAGAAAGGTTTTTTTTTAAGGGGGGGGGGGAAACCACGTCGAACATTAAAAGATATTTTAAGTTGTCAGTTGTCATTTCAAATATATGGTCTACATGAAAAGACAAATAGAAGGAAAGGCCCAAAAAAGAAAAAAAAGTTTTACTGTACAGTTTGTGAGGTTAAAAGGAGTACAATACCCTCTTTCAGAAACGACAAATGCAATTTATACAGGACAAGGGGCATGGGGTGGGTGGGGAACTTGCTGCTTAAGAAATGTCTCAACATGCCAAAGCGAGTACCACACTGCTATTGCAATTCCCACATAACTATTCAGATGGTTACATCTTGTAGAAAAAAACCACTGGACACAAGTAGGTCTTAAGTTACAAGCATACTATATCCTAAAATAGGACCCAGACCAGTTTCATTCTTCCCACACCTAACAGTTCCACTGCTTCAAAATGATTTGTTCATCTCATTTGATGAACCATGACATTAAGATGATTCTGCTTCATCTCATGAGCTTGTTTATCCATCCACACTCCCAATGGAAAAGGAGTTGCATCTTTGCATAAAATCAGAGGCTAACCATCACCACCACCCTGCAAGCAACTCAAAGGAGATGCAAGGGGTCCTTGCTGGAAGTTTGGGTGCAGCTGCCAGTTTAAAACAAAGAAAAAGGAGGCAACAGCTTAACTGCAAATCTATTCTTTTAAAAGTATAGCAAAAGGGGAGGAGAATTACATCAGTTTGGAGCAGTCTTTCAAGAGGGGCAGAGGGAGGTATGCTTTAACACAATGAGTGGGCAGGGCCACAAACATAAATGAAATTCAGCAGGCAGAGAATTGTGTGGCTGCTGTTCTCATGCTGTGCAGGAGCTAGCCACGGATTATTCAACTTAAGGACTGCTTCACTTGAACCTGTGCAACTTCACCTTTAATTTTAGAGGGATATGCTGCAGCCTTTTCTCTGCTCCACAACTGGCCACAAACCGTGGCATGAAAAGTAGCTAAGAACTCACAAGAGGGTTTTCAGGAGAAGGGAACCACTGCACAACGCAATGGAGGCGTAGAATCGAACACTATTTACACGTGACCGTAGCCGTAATAAAGCCTGCAGCTATGCCAGCTGGTTGGAAAACACAGTGATGCATCAGCTGCCATTGGGCTTACATGGCTGCCCCTTCTGCATCAGCCTCAGGAGCAAGACAATCCTGTCTCTGAGTGAAACATCTGCCGGAAGTAGAGGATGCATGCAGAGTCAGTTCCGGTGATAGGGGAGACTGAGGCAAAGCCCAGTCTTCTCTTCTATTGAATGGCGACAAAAATTACCCAGTTTGTGGAAGAGGAGCCCACTCACAGAGGATATCTCATCCACAACTGGTTTATTTCCATGGGTCAGCTGCCAGCACTATCACCAGAACTGACAAAGTCGCTGCACAAAAATGTAAGGAGGGAAGCAGAAGGCCACAGAGGTTTTATGAATCTGCTACCTCTTTCCAAATTGGTTATTATCCCCACCTTCAGCTGAAGAATGTAGCACTGAAAGAATCAAGAGACAAATTTCAACTTCTTATTATTGATCCCCAACAGGTACTGTAAAAAACACAAAGTATATCTTTTTCTAAAGTGGAAGAAAAACAAGAAGACGTGGCAAAGAAGGGACATCATTTGCATTTTTGAAAAAACAAGGGTGTAAGGGGACAGCTTTCCATGTGAAAAACAAGTCATGTGAGCTGCAGGTAACAGTAATAATGCAAATTAAACCTGCCTGTCCCCAAAAAGAGGCAATGAAAAGTAAGAGGTTGCTTCTTGGCCTCTCCTTCACAGAGTAAATTCAGACATAATATATAAATAGAGCAGTGAAACATTTACTTATTTTTTCACCTAGACCTACAACATCAAATACGTATAAATAAATTCTAGTGTTTTGTCTTGTTAAAAGAGGGTGACTTCCCCCCACCACCACCCCTCAATAGTAAGTACTGTATTTCTGATTAAATTTACACCAGGAGTTTCTGTGATATTTTGCATCTAGCAATAAACTCAAGCTCCACCAATGCCACCCTCCCCCTCGGCCTTGCGATTTGCAGAAGGACCATCTGAAAGTCATATACAAAAGAAATAACAAGGTTTGTGTCTTCTTTAAAATAAAATTAAAAGGGCATCACAAGAGCGCTAAAGGTGCAAAGCAATATGCTGGTGAGAGCAGGATTTGAGTTTGTTGAAATTTAAAATCAGTCACAGCCCACCCACCCACCCCTAAAAAATCCAAGGAAGCATTTTTATAATTGCTCATGATATTTCAAAGTAGCAGAGGCATCATGCAGAAGAAGAAAAAGAGCAAGATTATCCGGGAAATATTAATGTCACTGTCTTTGAAAAGGTGGGGTGGGGACAGGGTGAGATTCAGGGGGTGAGGAAAGAACTTCTGCAACTCCAATATTACTAAACTTCAAATCACTCTAAGATGCTAGAAGCATAGGGGGCAGCTCTGCCATCAAAACTAGAAACCCAAGAAATAACCCTCTTGCTCCCCAGGAATGGCAATTTTATAAATTTATTTAAAAGCACCATCTATCTCAAGCCCCTTCCACGGTTTTCTATGAAGGAAAACAAACACGCAGACACACACAAAACGGTGAAGAGGGAACATTGCCATGGCTGAGTTAAAACAAGCCTAGAAGTCAGGACTAAAGATGTCCTATAAATGTCACGGTTTTTACCAAGCTTAAGAAATTAAAAACTCTTAAAAAAAATTTAAAATCCAGGAGGGTGTTCCAAATCTTGCAAATCCTCTCCCCACCCCCTCTCGCAAATCCTTCTTAAATACATTCTTTGTTCAAAACATTTGTCTTTGGAGCCACCAGCAGAACAACCACCAGCAGAAAAAGGCCGTTAGGACAAATTTTCAAGTTACTGTCTACAAAAGAAAGAGAATTTTCTGTCTCCACTCTAGTGTTTTTAACAAGACAAATCTAAACAGGAAATAAGTGGAAGCAATTAGTCCACTTGAGACCTCTAGCATCTTTTAAAAACACAAAACCAGACATGAAAATGGAATCCAGTATAATCCTGCCTTCTCAGAGCATGGACACTTTGCAAGTTATGAAGAGGTTACGTTTGGTAGATACGAGAGTCACCCAAGTGCTCTAAAAGTAATTATTTGCAAAAGGGTGTGTGTTTGTGTGGATATGAGAGGGGAGAAGGAAGGAGGAAGGAAATAAAACTCTCCCACACACAGCGATTTCTTTCATTCACAAGGAATCAAGCCTTTGATCTGCTGTTGTGTGCTGTGCTTCTACCATTTTGCTTCAGTAGTGGGCATACATCTCAGCTACCAAAAGAAGTCCACTGGGTGGCAGTGAACAAAGTTCTAATCAGAACAGACCTACTGAAATTAGCGTGCCTAAGTTAGTCAAGTCCATCAATTTCATGAGGTCTAACTGAAAACTGTGGACACTGGAATCAACCCAATGACTCTCAACTAACTCAGATCCCAGCAAGGCAAGAACTTCCTTGTGTAGAATCTTGAGGAGACCCCCTTGCTGCAAATCTAATTGCTTCCAGAATTTTTGTTTTTAAATATAAAAAAAAACACCCCAACTCCACACAGATGATGACCAGATCGGGATAGATCTCATGGAATAAACGTGCTGGCATTTCTGAAATGAGAGCAATGCTGGTTTTCTTGTTCTTTTTATACTGCAAGGGGCAGGCAGGCAGAAGAGACAACAACTGGACCAGCTACTGGACCTACTATAAATGCCTTTAATAATGGTTTTTACTTTTAAAGCAAGTCCTGCTTCTAGTTTAACAAAGGGAACTCAAGGGAAGAGGGAGGAAATGAAGCATGTCCTAAGCCATCAAATGCCTTTACCTATACCAAGTGTAGGGAACCTGTGGCCTTCCATATGTTGCTGAACAACAACTCCCATCAACCCCAGAAAGCATGGCCAATGGCTAGGGATGATTATGGGAACCGTCATTCAACAACAGGGCCAAAAGGGTTCCCCACACATTTATCCTATATTTTACTTGAAAGGATTTTAAAGAGCCAAGGGCTAATCCCTGCCCATTGAGATCAAGCAGGCGCCTTCATTGTACTCTTTTTGGCACCTGCTAAAAACATTCGTGTTTAGACAAGCCTACCCTAATGCTTAGAAAGTTGAGGTAATTTTAATATGTTTGAGCATTTTAACTTAGGGATAAAATGGGTTGTAATTTTGCCTCAATTTTATTGTGTTGTTTTTTTCACCTTTTGTAAACCGCTTTGAGGATTTTCTACAATCAAGCGGTATTTAAAGGTAAAGGGACCCCTGACCATTAGGTCCAGTCGTGACCGACTCTGGGGTTGTGGCGCTCATCTTGCTTTATTGGCCGAGGGAGCTTCCGGGACATGTGGCCAGCATGACTAAGCCGCTTCTGGCGAACCAGAGCAGCGCACGGAAACGCCGTTTACCTTCCCGCCGGAGCGGTACCTATTTATCTACTTGCACTTTAATGTGCTTTCAAACTGCTAGGTTGGCAGGAGCAGGGACCAAGCAACGGGAGCTCACCCCGTCACGGGGATTTGAACCGGAAGTGGTATATCAATTTTATGAAATAAACAAATAAGGGCTAAGCATTGACACAGCCTCAATTTAAAAGGAGCGTAGAAAGCTCAACATATCACACAGGAACTGTTTTCCATACATCCCCTCTGCCCAAAGTGGGAGCACCCAGGTACATGATTTAGATTTGGGGGAGGGCGGGTGTCATTTTTCAGAAGGCAAAGAGTAGAAGACAAGAAGAGAAGGAAATGCAACTTAGAAACGTCCTGCTATAAAAACAAAGACACAGCATCCTGTTTTGCTTTAAAAACATTGGAGGCCTTTTTTTTTTGTTATTAAAAAATAAAATAAAATCCAGCACACTCCTGATCTCGTTACCGCTCAGCTGACACAAAGAGGAGAAGGGTGGGCTCCATCCCCCCAAAAGCGGTCACTGCTATTTGCAAGTGGGAGCAAGGAAAAGGAAAGAACAAAAGCCACCAGAGCCACTCAAGTCATTTTCGGGGAGGAGGGACAGCAGCAGCGGTACAGCAGGAATGGTTGCCTTTTGTTGTTGTTATTTGAAAGCAAGCAGGTCCACATCAAAATCCACGGCTCAAAGAACTGCTTTGTTGGGAGGAGGACTCTGACGAGACCAACGCTTCAGGCAGTTGACAGATAAGTTGCAGTAAAGCCGGGGAGGGTGGCAAGTTGCAGTAAAGCCGGTGGCCAGGGTGGAAAATGTGGAGTGATTTGCAGAGCCTTCTCACTCTCTCTTTCTATGGTGTGTGTGGAGTATAACAAAGCTGACTGGCATCCTGGGGCTGGGGAAGAGGGTGGGTTGGTGGCATAGTTGCTTAGGCCTTGCTCTCCTCCACTTTGACCGCCTGAGGCTTGATGGCTCCCGTGCGCACCGGTTTAATCAGACTGGCAGAAGGGGGCTCTGGAAGTTTCACCACTCCAAGGCTGCCTTTGCTTTCGTCCAGTCGCTGTTTTGCCTGCTGGGATATATGAAGGAGAGAAAGAGGGAGAATATGAAAACAAAGGAAGGAATTGGGCACCTGAGAGATCATGCTTGACCTGCAAGCGCACTCAGTGCACTGAGACCCTCCAATCCCCTGCAATGAAAATATTTGCTTAGAATATAGTGATGCGGATTAAATCAACCTTGCAAGTAAGTCTGGCATTTTTTATTTTTTTAAATACTAAGAGGCTAGTAGCCTGAGAGCTGCAAAGGGGGAGAAACCCCCTTCTCTGTGGCTAGCATGGAAATGCAAGCTAATTATTAAAACAACAATAATGTACCCCTTCTAGCAAAGAAATGCTTTATTCTCTGTGGCCAGCATGGAAATGCCCACTCAGAGAATTATTCGTTTATATGTACATTCAGATTATTTGGGGCAGAGTGCTCCTAACCTTCAAAAGGATATTATTACTACTAATAACAATTTCATGTATATCTGTATTTTTCCTCCAAGTTCAAGGTAGTTATATGGTTCTCCCCTTCCTCATTTAATTCCCACCCCCCCACAGCCTGGGAGGGTAGATTACGTGAACAGGCAGGGAATGACCCAAGGCTACCCAGTGAGCTTCTTGCTTGAGGCAGGGATTTGAACTCTGGTCTCCCAACTCCTAGCCCAACACTCTAACCGCCACATCACACTGGCCCTCAGTGGACAGATGGGAGTGGAGGTGTCTCTGCCAGGAATGGGGAGCCCTACTGCCAAGTGGGGGAGCCCACTGATAGAAAGTGCCCCCACAGCATGTGTAAAAATAGAAGGTGGAAACTATGGCTGCTGGTACCCCCTAAACGGGCAGCTTCAGGGGTGGAATGAAGTTCTGGGATGCTACGGGACCCAGAATAATGTCTGCAGCAGAAGGGTTTTCAGGTGTCGCAGGCCTTTGATCAGGAACCCTGTGAAGGGCATATCCACAACATACATATAACACACATTGAAAGAACATAGCTTCCTCCCCACAATCCTGGTAATGGCAGTTTACACTCTATAAAGCTACAATTCCCAGCACCCTTAACAAACAATAGCTCCCAGGATTCATCTGGGGAAGTCATTTGTTTTAAATGTATATGCTTTGGATGTGACCCAAGCCTCATCCAAGTTTCAGGTGAAAAGAGGCAAGAGTAGGCCTTTCCCAGAATCCTCCTGGCCCAGAAAACCAGGTGACAGTAGAGCCAATCTCAAGCCACCGGTTTCTGCTGCTTGCCTCACATCCCACCTGCCCTCACCTCATTGGCCCCTGCTTACCCCTTGGCAGCCATTGTGAAGAGGAATGTGGCAGCCATTGCGGCAGCCATTTTTGTGAGGACTACATACATACAAGGGAGCTTTTGCCTTTATCCTTACCTGCTGGATATAATGCCCCTGCACAGAGTTCATATTGACGGCCGGTCCAGAGGGCTTCCCACTGGGGCTGGCAGAATTAGGCCTGCAGGGGGCGAAAAGAAAACACACACACGCACACAGACAGACACATACACACACAAAGGTTAAGACAGAGCAAGCAAAGACAGAGGGAATCACCACCTCAAAAATCAAGAACGAGCTCAGCAGGCAGGCCCCGGAGGGGGCAATCACAATTAAAAGAGGGTTGCCTGTGGACTCCACAATTTTTTTTATCCACCTCACAGATGTTCAAGTGTTTGCCAGGAGTCAGGGGCATGTTCCCCCCACCACGAGTCCTGTTTCATTTTACCTACCTCCCCACACTTCTGGAGCCCCGACATGTCCAGCACAATGCTCACCAACGATCCTTTCTCTGCTGAAATGTCAAAATTCCACCACAAAACAAAACAAAAATCAAATCAAATGCCGGCTGCCGGAACTGCGCAAATCCAGTGCCTCAGAGAGTCAAGACCCTTAATTTTATGTAACGTATCCCACAGACAAACAAAGTGCAGGAATGAAACACAGATAAACTAAACAGCCCAAAAGAGGCAAGGAAGGAGGCTCTGTGTCTCACATCCACACTGTACATTTAAAGTGCAATGATACCAAGTCCCAGCTTTCCCCCAATGATTCAGGAGAGCTATTTATTAAAGCTGCTTATAGTATTTATGATACCTTCCCCTTCATTCCCCTCACAGAGCTACAATTCTCAGAGTTACCTGGGAATTGAGATTGAGTGCTAAACCACTTTGGGAATAGTAGCTTTGTGAGGAGAATTAAGGGTCTCTTAACAACTTTCAGCACCCTTAACAAACTACAACTCTCATATTTCTTTTGGGGAAGCCATGATGTTTAAAGTGGTATCATAAGGCTTTATATGTAAGCTGTGAATGTGGCTTCAGTTACGGAAATGCCTTAAGCAACTCAAGAGGTTGGCATAACATTACTGAGTAAAATTCCTAGAAAATGTGACATTTGGGGTTGGATAATGAATCTCAGACCCAGAGGCCAAATGCAGTGTCCAAGGCCTTGCTTTCTGGCTCTCAGGACTTTCTCCAGGCCACACCTTCTCAGTGGTCTTGCCCTGCACCCTCCTGGCTGGAATGTGTCCCTTGAACTGAGATTGTGCCTTTGCTTGTTTGGATGGGAGGACAGAGAGGTGTTTGTGCATGTAGAAATTAGTCAACTCTACAAAAGTAGTGTTTATATTCATTGCTCTACTCCCTTTTGTCTCAGGCCCTGACTGCCACCAGTATGTGGCTCCCTGAAGGTGATCCATAAGTACTCAGAGCAGGTCTACTGAAATCAATGTAACGTTAGTCATGTCCATCAATTACAATGGGTCTATTCTGAGTAGGACTAACATTGGATGCAAGCGGGAATTCCCAGACCCCAAGAGGAGTGCCCTTGTTCAGCCTATTAACAGTAGCCATTGAAATCTCTTTGAGAATAAAATATGGGCCATTATGGAGTCATTTCCTTTACCCAGCCCACTTCTGCATCTGGCTCCTAGAAGGCTGCCCATGAGGAAATGTGGCCCCCACCTCTGATTTAGCATTCTGATGCGCATGAACCTGAGTGTTAGGTATGAAGTATATCTTGTGACTTAAAAACCAAGGGTTGCTTTCAACTAAGCCCTACTCATGGTAGACCCATTATAATTAATGAACCCAAGTTAGTCATGTTTATTAACTTCAGTAGGTATACTCTGAGTAGGACCAGCACCAGATACCACCCAAATTCTGGTTTACTGAGCAGACCAGCTTCATAAACCATGGGTTGAAGCTGGCTTGTTAAGAACCTGACTAGGGTTGTTTTAAATCACAGTCTGTGGTCTCTATGCAAGGACAACCCAAGATTCATGGAAACTGAAACTACACAGAGCAGACACATGGGAGGAGGAGAGAGCAACTGAGCCTCACTTAGGCTCATTCCCGCTCATGCATGTAGTACTAAACCATGGTGAAATGAGGACCAGCTCAGCCTGACTGGCTCTTTTACATCAAGTGTAGGGGGACCTGTAGCTCTCCATCAACCCCAACCAACCAAGTTCAAGCAGGCAAAGGATTATGGATCCAACCCAATGGATCTGAAGCAATCTTTTTAGATCAGGTGTGGGGAACCTGTGACCATCCAGATGTTGCTGGACTACAACTTCCATCATCTGAGACCACTCTCGTGTTGCTTGGCTGGGGCTGATGGGAATTGCAGGCCAACCACACAGCTTCTCCATCCCTGTGCTACCAAAGTAAATGTGCAAGAAGCATCCCCGTCCAGGTTAGAGGAAAGGCAAGCTGCCTTGTACAGAGTCAGAACACTAGTCTACCTAGCTCAATACTATCTACACTGAAAGGCAGTGGTTTTCAGAGAGCGGGTCTACCTGCCATCCTTACCTGGAGATGCCTTTAGGAACTGAACCAGGAACCTTCTGCATACAAAGCAGATGCTCTGCCCCTGAGCTAGGATCCTTAGTCAAATAATGCTATCAATACCCACAGCTATTTATACAGCCAATTAAAATGCCAAGCAATCATAATTGTTGACAGCGGGACAGAGAAAATGGTTTCAGAAGGGGAATCTTTCACACTGGAGATGCTGGGGATTGAATCTGGGACCTTCTGCAGGCAAAGCAGGTGGAATATTATTTACCCACAGTCTTTCCCTTCTGTAAGCAAAAACGGGGGGGGGGGGGGGGTCTTTTTAAGGTTAACTTCCCCTCTGCAGATTTTACGAAATAAAATGTTTAAAATCTGCAAATGAGAAAATCAGGGGACCTTTTCAGGAGATCATTAAAATAAAACCTGATTAAGCTAACTGGATCTCACTAAATGCAACTCAGAGGAGACCCAATGAAATTAAGGCTAGGCATACCCATCAATTTCAGTGGATTGACTGAGTAGAACTAACACTGGATAGAACCCCTAAATAAACCTTGTTTAACATACAAGTTTCTTAAGATTAGAATTAAATTAACAAATTTCATAGGCATTTATACATGCAAATTTGGGAGGGGGGACCTTTCCCTTTCCCTGCTCTCTCTCCATCCCACTCAACAAAAATAAACCTGCAGCAATCAAAACTGTATTTCACCTGTATGTGTGAGGCGATGGAATGGACCCTGCTGTGGGAGCATTCTGTTTTGCGTCTGCAAAGTGGAATCCTTTCATTTCTACATGCGAGGACTGGAAGGAGAAAGGAACAGGTTGCAGGGTTATTTCCTTTTCACAAAAATACTTCACCATCTTGAGGATGGGAAAGAGATTCTGGCTCAGTTTCAGACATTATCCCAAACCATAGGCCCCAGCTGCACTATACATTTAAAGCAGTTATCATGCCATGTCCAACAGTCATGGCTCCCCACAGACCAAAGAATCCTGGGAGCTGTACTTTGTTAAGGGTGCTGAGAGCTGTTAGGAGACTCCTGTTCTCTTCTCAGAGCTACAATTCCTGGAGTGGTTTAACAGTCAATTCCTCTTTGCAGGGAACTCCAGGAACTGTAGCTTTGTGGAGGGGAATTGGGGATCTTCTAAGACCTCTCAGCTCACTTAACAAACTACACTTCCCAAGATTCTTTGAGTGAAGAAAAGACAAGACATGCCTTAAATGTACAGTGCAGAGGGGACACGACAGTCACAATTACAGACCAATTCTCTTCCATGACTTTGTCTTATCTCCTTACCACACTGTGGAGGAATGAGCTCTACATGTTAGGGATACATTGTGTGGCAAAGTACTTCCTACTGTCTGTCCAGAATCTACTGCCAAACAAATTCACTATGGATGACCTCGACTTCTACTGTAGTGGCAGAGGTGGGATTTGAGTCTCTCCAGATCATTCATGACTTTATAAAAACCTGTTTCACATCTCTCTCTCTTGGTCATCTTTCTCCCCACCCCCAACCTTTGAGATATGTAAGAAAATGCAAGTTGCTTGGCAAATGACAACTGTGAGGTAACTGGAAGCCAATGCAGATCTTGTTAACATGCTCGCCACACTCCTAAATCTGTCAGGAGATGAGATGCCATATGAATTGCTTGAAGGTTCTTGGAATGAGTTCAAGGGCAACTCCATGCAGGGTGCATTATTGTAGTGTAGCCTCGAGGTTGTGAATTTTAAAAAGTATGTTAATAATAGAAATAGGTTATTTTTAAAAAATATCAATTAACATATATACACACCCTGTGGGTCCTTACCTCCCTGCTCGAAGCAAGGACAGGCGGCTGAGAGCCAGGAGAGAGAATTCTGCGAGGAGCTCCAACAGACAGGTTCTGGCCTTGGGGGAGCTGGATGGACTGTGGCAATATCAGGGGCTGTTGGCCAGAACCGTAACGGGCCATCGGGAGCTGGGAGCCCGGCATTGACATTGTTAGCTGCGTGTTAATGAGCAGACAGTTACTTGAGAGGCAATAATGAGAAGTAGCCACAATGCTGCTTCCCAGGGACCATAAAAGTTTTGGCGTTGGGAATAGCTAATTCCCAAGATAAAAACTTTTTATCTCTTGAGAAGTGCCTAGGGCAGTGTTTCCCAACCTTGGGCCTCCAGCTGTTTTTGAACTACAACTCCCATCATCCCTGACTAGCAAGACCAGTGGCAAGGGGTGATGGGAATTGTAGTCCAAAAACAGCTGGAGGCCCAAGGTTGGGAAACACTGGCCTAGGGGACCCCCCCCCGTCTCTTCTCACCAACCCCTCCCCTGGATCATCCCACCCAAACAAAGAATGCACACACACACACACCACTTTTCCAAGGAATCTGGCAAAATAATTCACCTGAGCCTTGAAACGCACATAGAGATGAAAGAGGAAACGAGAAAGAACATTGTTCTTCCAACTTCCGCCTTCTGTTCTATGCACTTTTCACGGGGCAAAAGACAACCACCAGCACCACATCACTGATACAATTTTTTTTGCTGTAGTCACTTAGTAGCCTTCTATCTCCTACAGCAATTGCATTTATTCTCTGTATAGAAGATTACCATCAATGAATTGTTTGATTCTGGTATTTCTGTCTTATATGAGCTATGTACTGAGTGAACCTACAAACTACTAAATTTCTAGCTTATCTGTCTGCATGAAGGAAAGGTAATGTAACGGAGCAAGACAGTTTTAACCCCTTGACCGGTGGCCTCTCTTTCTGTATGCGTGCTATGAGCTAATGACGTATTGTGTTTGAAAAAACCCTATAAAAGCATTGTTAAAATGTGTCTCTGGGGCAGTTCCCTAAACTGGTGGTTCACTGAACTGCTGGTTTTGGAGGCTGCCCTACTGCAACAGCTCCTCTAACAAATTGGGTCCCTACCGGATGATGAGTTTGTATATCTCTCTTGGTTGCGTTTTTCTTTAAGGTGTTATTCCCTCGCCTGGGCATGAACCATTAAGATGTGGCTTACAAGTAAATTCTTACCACATCATGACCAAAGGAGCAGCAAGAGGGGAGGGGGCTAAGAGGCTTTGTAGGGACCAAAGGAAGCTCTCAAGGGCGCCACTGGGCGCATGGGAGTACCACTGGTGATCCCTGGTTTGAACCATGTTTCCTGGATCATACACAATGATGAGCCAGGAAAGTGAAATTAAACCATGGTTTATCCGCCTTCCCAGCCGCACATGAGGAAGAAATGAGGGGAGAGCATATACAGAATGCCCAACCACTAATTCCTTCCTCCAGCCAACGGTAATGTTTGCTGATATTTAATACTTTTCACAAAAAAGATGCTTTGTAGTGGTGAAAGGATTCTGCAGGGATAAAACCTCCCCTCCCCATCTGCCTCTCAGTTTTCTTCAACCGTGTCTACAAGAGTATCTCATCCTGAAGTCTTCTGTTTGCTATAAAAGGATTAAGCCGCACACCAACTTTCCGCCAAATTATCTTAAGTGCTTCAATGCCAGATGGCCTTTCAAAGGGGCCTTCCCAAACCTGTTACGGTTCGTTTCCTGAAAGCAACGAGCGTCTTGAAGAGCCACATTAAAAACATGCTTGCTGTTGCAGCTGGATCAATTTACTCCTCATATATTCCAATTTTAAAAGGTAAGAGAAGCATAGCTCAGAGACGCTGGAAGTAATCTGACGTCTGAACAACTCACACAGGTAAAACTGGGGTGTTCAGATAAAAGCAACCAGGTCTATACAGGGGTGGCGAAGCCTCAGGCTCAGGGGCTAACTGCAGCCTCCCCATCTGGCTCTTGGCTCCCTCCCCAGGTCACCAGTCCTGTTGCTGCAGTTCTTTTGTTTGACTGGAATGTGTCCTCGATTATGCTGGATGGCAGTGGGGGTGGCAGAAGGACCCTCCACACACACACACACACACACACACTTCCACATGGCTGGAATGTAGACTACTATTATACACACAGGTCCTGCTTTCCAAACAGAATGTGTTCCCAGGAAATTGTTCATTAGGTGAGCTGATGATTTCCATTATTTCCTATGGGAACCTTTCTAGTACATGCTTTCTCCCTCCATACTTTTTGCCTGAAGCTGCTGCAAAAGCCAAACAAAAATGGGATTTGTCTGATCTCCCTCCCTTTCTGCTCGAAACTGCTGCTGCCGACCAGCCATTTGGCTAACTAAATCAGCCATTTGTGTTGTGAGCTTTGGGTGTTAATTCTTTGTGTCTGGATAACTAAGATTTCAGGGAGCAAGTGTTCTGGTAGCGGGACCTGCATGTACAAAGAACCACACACACAAAAAACTGGAGGTGCTCCCCAACCCCACCTCTATACTTCTGTGCCAGTTCTAAAACAGCAAACTAAGCAACTTTTGAAAACCATCTGTGTCCATGAAACCCCTCCGGTGCAAACAGAAGAATATCAGCACCTGTCTACTCTACTATCTTTTTAGACATGCGCAAAGGCAAGCTTCATGTCTCAAGCCACATTTTGGCAAATATTTTTTCCAGGCAGGAAGCTAGCAACTCCTTATCAATGCAAGCACAGGAGTTGGGGGGGGAGGGGTTGGGGGTTGGGAAGAGACAGAATGATACGCACACTGAGCACCAGCCTCATGACAGCAGCAGAGCCCTGACCTGTGTAAGCTGCGATTCCATCATCTGTGAGGCTCCCATACCGGGAGCCTGGTTGATCTGGCCTTCATACACCAGGGTCTGGCTCCCGTTAACTGGCTGATAAGGGGATCCGGATTGAGTTTTCACCATTTCCAAAGGCTGCATGCCTGGGAAGGCGGAATATGGAGGCTTCAGGGCAGTGCCCCCAGTCAGGACCACGGTGTTGGGTTGGGAGAGGCTGGGATGCATGTAGACCTGAGACCTAAAAGGATGCAAGGCAGATGTGTACAAACCTCAGTGTTTGCCTTGAGTTTGCTGATACCTTCCTTTCGTGCATAGGTGGTACTGTTTTGGCCACGTCTGACTGAGACATTGAGGTAGGATTTAGGAATGTTGGCTGCCAGCTCTGGGTCTCTGCTATTCATATCCAACTTCTATGCTCCAGGTTATGTACACAGTATATTTTACAACTCTATAAAGTCCTGTGCCAAGAGGAGAATTCCGTATCCTGTGCAAATTCATTTAATTGTGTTTTGCCCAGCCTTCTTGGGCCTCAGGGCCCTTTTGTGTATCTGAGAAACTGTTGTGGGGACCACAACATTTCACAGAAGGGAAAACAGGTAATTCTAAGAACCTTCTCTCTCTCTCTCTCTCTCTCTCTCTCTCTCTCTCTCTCTCTCTCACACACACACACACACACACACACACACACCACCACCACCAACATAAACAAGCATCCTATCAACACACTCAAAATAAATAATAGAGACCAAAAAAGCAGGGAATGCCTGTCCCCCCCATAAAAACCCCCAAACAAATGTTTTTTAAAAACGGGTTGATCAGAGCAGAGGGGCCAAGCGGGTAGTAGTTTAAGGGTACCAGTCTGGGGACCCCAGATGTAGGGTTGTAGTCAATGCTAGTCCCACCCAGAGTAGACCTACTGAAATTAAGTCATGACCCACTCATTTCAGTGGGTCCAAACAATCAATCATCAAACATTTATATAATTTCCATTCTGCTTCCACTACTAAGAAAACCTACTGCTAATTTCCCTTGCTTATGTGAAACAGGGGTGTGGGGGGTCCCCCCCCCCCAGAAGCAGCATTTCATTCTCTGAAGAAGTCGATGGAGCCCTAGCTGACTGGAGTGGGGGGGGGAGAGAGGGGAGGAAGGAGGGACTTGCTTGGGATCCCATTACCTGAAGGGCTGGATTGAGCTATAGATCTCCTGGGACTGTGAAACAGGAAGGCCACCTCTCAGACTGAGTTGAGCCTGGGCTTGCAAGGACGTGTGAAGAGAGAGGGGGATCTGCTGAGCAGCTGCAGCCTACAAAGAGTATGAAAAAACAACAAGAAGGTGAGATCAAGGCAGCAAGCTTCCTGGACCAAAAGGGAAGGGAAGCATCTTGTGGCGCAGACTACCATTTCTGCCTCCATGAAAACCTGCTGCTCTTGACTTCATATCCCTCTCCCTCTTTGGGTTCCCTCCTCTCTATTATTTACTGGCAAATACCCATCAGGTGATGGCATTCATGGCTTCAAGCCTCTTGGCAGGCAGTTTGAATTATTCAAAAGCACTCAAAACTCTCTGATTTTGGCAACAACAGGCAAAGAATGAGCTACAGCTAGGTGCATGCAGCAGAGCTAACACTCTAAGTCTGATAAATGCCAACTTTCACATGCGAGGACTGCCAATCCCACATAGAATTCTGCAAAAGTCTAAAAAGAGGTGTTATCTATTTCTTCACTTTTAGGCAGATGGTAGGGGAGGCTGCTGCTGTAGCTATCAACGTTCACCAGCACCATCTCAGTGTTTTGAGACGACCCCCAAATCTGCCTGGCAGCTCTGTCATCATGCAAGATTGTCAAAGGTTTTTATTCCTTTTTGTTTTTGCACCTTGTCTTGCTGTTTGCTGTTCTGGACTCATTTTGGAGGAAGGGCAGGGTAAAAATCCAGGGCCGTATGCAACACTCTCTGTCTGCCAGTGGACGGGCGAGCTTTAATGTTAAGCAGAGGAGGAATCCAACACAAGAGCTGCAACAGCAGAAACTTGCCAGAGAACAGGCTGTGCAATGTTTTGTGCAACTAAGTCACCAGCAACCTGCTTGGATGCATTCTCTTGCACAGCAATGTTCCACCACTGGTGCAAAACATTTTTGCCAGTGGAAACACATATACCGCTAAGAGGATTTAACTCAGTGCTACATTGGTTAAAACTCCTTAGAATCAGCCATCAACTTTTCCAGGTCCAGGATCCACCTTTAACCCAAAAATGTATCTGAGGACCTGTTTCTTAATCTCCTGCCCCTATATATTTGTTCAGCCGTGGTGCTGCTGCCATGACCTACCACAGAAACGACAACAGCCCAGTGGTGGATCTCAAGCCACCAGTCAAAGACCAATGCCTTAGATGGTGATGATTATGAAAATAATAACACTCCTTGGTAACACATTTGCACAAACGCAGCTGTCAGGGTTTCTGGGAGAAGTGAGGAGATGGCAGAGGAGACGGAAAGCGAGTGGGAGGAGGGAGAGAGAGACGAGGAAGAAGATGACGGAATTCGAAGGGAATCTATGAGCCTAAGCAGTGAGTCAGAGGATTCCCAAAAGGGAGCTAGCATGATCAGGCGAAAAGCAGGAGAAGAGAGAAGCTGTGAAAAGTCAGGGAAGGAGGGGAGAAAGCCCAGTGAAGCACAGACGCTGTCAGAGGGGTCTCAGCCGGAACGGAGTAAAGGGGGTGGAGTTGTCAGCCTCTCGGAGGGAGGAGGAACAGGAGAAAACAGAGAGAGGGGGTTGGAGCAAGGTGTTCAGCCGGAAAGGGTAGAGAGTGGAACAGGGGGCAGTATAGAGGACGAAGGAAAGGTCAAAAGCAACGTACGCGCGCCAAGTTCAAACATAGAGGCGCGCGGAAGTGGGGAAAGCTCAGAGGAGGAGCCCGGCCCCAAAGCCAGAAGGAGGGGGCAGGAGGCGGCAGAGGATTCAGCCTCAGGCGAATCCCGGAAAGAGAGAACCCAGGGGGGCAGAAAGACCCTGCGGAAAAGAAAGGAGAGGAAGAGGTGGTCTAGAGCCAGGCTATTAAGTTGGTGTGGAGGAGGGGAGGAGTCAGAGGGGGACTTCGGCGGTCTAACGTGACAGACGTACAGCCACAATGCTGAACTGTGAAAGAAGCAATTATCTTCAATAAACTTTTCCTGTAAGTAAACTACAACGGAGTAAGGTCTCTCGTGAGCTGGGACCCACCTGGGTGGCTGTGACAGAAAGTCCCCCTCCCTCTGAAAGCAAAAATTTTTTTTTGCGAAGCTCACGAACGGGGCAGCCATGAGTGCTGAGGAACAGCTGGCTGCACTCCGGGATCAGATTACCACTCTCACAACGGCAGTCATTGCTTCGCAGAAGAAGAATGCTGACTTGGAGAAAGCCTGCCAGGATTTGCAAGCAAGGTGGGAAAATGCGGACAAGGCGGGGACCCCGGGCTCCAGAGCGGAGGGCATTGCGCTTGGAAGGAGGGGGGGTGCCCTAGTTTCGCATTTTAATGGCAACTTGCAAGACTATCCCAACTTCAGGGCAGATGTCGTGTATGCACTGCATTTACTCCGTCATGATTTTAGAGATGAGGAGGAGAGAGTGGGATTTATTGTTTCGCACCTGCATGGGGAGGCCAGGGCTTGGCTACGCAATCTGTGGCGCGAAGATGGACCAGCCCGTCGCAATGCAGATGCGTTTATCACGGCAATGGATGCTTGTTTTCAATCCTCTGTGGATAAGGACATTGCGCGCCGGCAGATGCACGGGCTGAGGCAGGGGAGAGCCACTGTACGCCAATATCATTCTAAATTTTTTGCATTGCTCACCGCCTTAGATTGGCCGAAGGACAGTCTACCGGTCAGGGATCTTTTTTGGGAGGGATTGAGCCCCTCCGTCAAGGATGAGATCGCAAGGGGGGACAGACCCCAGACCCTGGAAGACGTGGTGCAACGGGCTTTGGCTATAGGAATTCGACATGAGGGACGTCCGTGGCACGAGGAGGGGGGGCCCCAAGCGCGCGCGCAAGCAAAAGCTCTCCCTTTTGTGCACAGGGATTTCAGCCGTGCGCACCCCTCACCAAGGGGGAAGGAAGGCGAAGAGCCAATGGAGATTGGTGGTGCTAGGGCTCAAAAACCATCCCAGAGCCCCATCCCTGCTGCAGCCAAAGCGAAGCCTCCTAGAGGGACCAGGAAGTGTTACATCTGCGACAGTGCACACCATATGGCGAAAGAGTGCCCCCAGAGGCTCCAGAAGCACACTGCAGCACTAGCAACTGTGACAGCAGAGGTGCAATCAGAGGAGCAGCTTCAGGGAAACTGCAGTGCCTGGCTGGAAGCAGAGCTACTGGGGCTCAGCCAGGCGGATCTGTAGAGAAGTCCCCAGCATCCTTGCACCGCATGGACCCTTTACCTCCCAAACCAGCAGTTTTACTCACAGCAACACTCCAGCTGCCTGATGGGCGACTTCTCGAGGTTCCAACAACCATCGATTCGGGAAGCAACGCCGATTTCGTGGGATTACAGTTCGTCAAGCAGCATAACATAGCGCTCCTGCCTGCAACGACGCCTCTGAACGTGGTCACGGTAGACGGCAGGAAGTTGCTGGGGGGGCAAGTGGTGCAGCAAACCCCTCCCATGATGATGCAAATTGGAGACCATCGAGAGCTTATTAGTTTCAATGTCACCCACTTATCGGACACGCCCATCGTGTTGGGCATGAGTTGGCTGGACAGGCACAGTCCCGCGGTTGCTTGGTACCAGAGGCAGATCACCTTTTGTTCATCGTATTGCGCCCAGAATTGCATCCAAACCGATCAAGGAGGAGAAGCCGAACAGCAGCTGCATCTGAGTATGGTGCAAGCGGTTCCTCACAAGTACGCGGAGTTCTTGGAGGTTTTCTGCGAAAAGGAAGCTGACAAATTGCCGCCTCACAGACCTTACGACTGCGCGATTGACTTAGTGCCAGGCGCGCAGTTGCCAACTGCCAAGCTGTACTCCATGTCGGAAGACGAGCTGCAAGAGCTTCGGGAGTTCATAGAACACAACCTCAAGCGCGGATTCATCCAGGAATCTAAAGCAGCGGGAGGCAGTCCTGTTTTCTTTGTGAAAAAGAAAGACACGCCCCAGAAGAGGCTCATTGTGGACTACCGGTTCATAAACAGACTAACTAAGCCCAAGGCCTTCCCCATGCCCAAAATTGACGACCTTTTGGCTACAGTCAGGAGGGGGAAGATTTTTACCAAGCTGGATTTACGTGGAGCTTACAACCTCATCCGCATCAGGAAGGGCGACGAGTGGAAGACGGCCATGTTCACTCCTTTGGGCACGTACGAATACAGAGTTATGCCCTTCGGTCTACAAAATGGCAGCCATGTTTTCCAAGCATTCATGCATCACGTCCTGGCAGGTCTCCTCTACAAGAAGTGTGTCTGTTTTCTCGACGATATCCTGATTTTCTCGGAATCGCCAGAGGATCACGATAAGGACGTGAAGGAAGTTCTGCAGAGGCTGAAGGAACACAGGCTGTACGCCAAGTTGGAGAAGTGCCAGTTTGATGTGAGAGAGGTAGATTTCCTTGGCTACAAGCTGTCCGACGAGGGACTGGCCATGGACAAGACTAAAGTCCAAGCGCTGTTGGACTGGAAAAGCCCTCGAAATCGGAAGGAGGTCCAGAGGTTCATCGGTTTTGCCAATTTTTATCGCAAGTTTATTAAAGGTTTTGCAAACGCGACGGCGGCAATCACTGACACCCTCAGTTCCAAGAAGAAGAAGTTCGTCTGGACCGAACAAGCAGAGCGATCCTTTCGGAAGCTTAAAAGCCTTTTCGCCTCCGAGGAGCAGCTGCTGCACGTGAATCCTGGCAGGCCCATGCGGGTAGAGACAGATGCATCAGACAGAGCAGTTGGGGCCGTCCTCTTGCAAGAGGATTCGCAAGGCAACTGGAGACCGGGTGCATTCTACTCCCGGAAGCTCAGCAAGACGGAGCGCAACTACACCATATGGGACAGGGAGTTGTTGGCCATTCACGCAGCTTTCAAAGCGTGGCGACACTTCTTGATAGGAGCCAAGCACACGGTGCAGGTCCGCACGGATCACAAGAACTTGGAGTATTGGCGGACGGCTAAATTGCAAACCCAACGACACATGCGCTGGGCGGAATTCTTTGCGGATTTCGATTTCAAAATAGAATACATCCCTGGAGACTCCAATGTTATAGCAGACGCGCTGTCCCGAAAGCCTCAATACCTGGAGGAAGTAGCTCCAATCGCGGCGAAGTACATTTTCGCACCGCAGGCGTGGACGTGCGCTACCATCGCAGTCGACCTGGACGCGGTGCGACGCGCGCTGCAAGAGGATCAGTTTGCACAATCCAAGATGGAGGAGCTCCGCAGAGGGTCGCCTGACAACAATGAGTTTCAGTTGCAGGATGGACTTTTGACTCGCAAGGGCGCCCTTTACGTGCCCACCGACGAGCTTCGCGCCACGGTTTTGCAACAATTGCACGATGCCCCGAGTGCGGGCCATTTCGGCAAAGAGAAGACGATGGAGTTGGTGGCAAGGGACTTTTGGTGGCCCCAGATGAGAGGAGAGGTGGCGGACTACGTAGCCAGGTGCGATATCTGCCAGAGGTCCAAACCAGTGCATCAGAAGCAGGCGGGATTGTTAGAACCGCTGGAGACACCGCAGCAACCGTGGGAGAGGGTAGCGTTGGACTTTGTTACAGACCTGCCCAGCTCCAGAGGTAAGACGGCGGTGTTAGTGGTTGTGGACTTGTTCACCAAGATGGCGCACTTCATTCCTTGTGCCAAGGTGGCGACGGCAGAACAGACCGCAAAGCTCTTCATCGATCACGTCTTCAGAGTGCATGGACTACCGCAGTCCGTCTTGTCCGACAGGGGGCGCCAATTTGTTTCCACTTTCTGGCGGAAGCTTCTGGGTATCTTACACGTCAAGATCAACCTGACGTCGGCGAGGCATCCACAGACCAACGGTCAAGCGGAGAGGGTCAACGCGATCATGCAGCAGTACCTACGGTGTTACGCCAACCAGCGACCCGCGGCGTGGGTGGACTACCTGCCGATGGCTGAGTTCGCCTACAACAACACGAAGCACGCATCCACCGGGGTGCCGCCTTTCTTCGCGAACTATGGACGTCATCCCAGAACCTTCCCGAGCTTTACAGCACCTGAAGGGGGGGGACCTCAAAATGCCGACCAGTTTGCAGCAGAGTTGCAAGAGGTGCACGAGGAGCTGCGGAGACATTTGGAGCTGGCAAAGCAGGCGTATAAGGTGCAAGCCGACAAACACAGAAGGGCGGGGGAAGACATTCAGGTTGGGGACTGGGTATGGTTAGCAGCCCACGCGATGCCGGCCAGGTCGTTGGCCAAAAAGAAGTTAGAACACAGGCAGCTAGGACCATATCAAGTTGAGGCTAAGATCAATCCGGTGGCTTTTCGCCTAGCCCTTCCGGAGGGCTCCAGGGTGCACCCGGTCTTTCATAGGTCGGTGCTCACTCCCTACAAAGCCCCACACAGGTTTCAAGAGTCAGGAGCACCTCCAGAGCCACGTAGAAGGGCGCCTGAGAGAGGGGAGTCGCCAAGACCAGAACCTCTTAATGAGGTCACAGAGATACTGGATTCACGATGGGGGGAGGAGGGAGTTGAATATTTTCTCGCCAGGGAAGGCACTCCAGTCTCTGCAAATAGCTGGGTGCCGGGTTACGCTTTGGACGAACCCCTGTTGAAGGAGGAGTTTCATGCAATTTTTCCGCACAAACCCATGCCCGAGGAGTATTTTGATGATTGGCTTTTCACGCCCACTTTGTCGGGCAGCACGTTCGGGGGTTTCTCCTCGCCCGAGGGCTCTACGCCCAAAACAAGCCCGACCAGGGATCCCCGCCTGGGGGGGGGAGAGACAAACCCTTATTGGTGGGTGGATCAGCCAAGGGAGGTATGGAGTCAGAGGTGGATGATAGGTCCTTGGCAGGCAGCGCCAGGAGAAGCAGTGAGGGAGGAAGAGACTGTGATGCCTTCAGGGGGGGAACCCGAGTTCGAACACACGTATACGGAGCTGCCAGAGGAGAAGATTGACGTGGACACCCGGTATCCTGAACCGACCCAGGAAGAACCACATTTCCCTCAACCTGCACCCAGCGACCGGGAGGGGGGAAGGGGGGGCTTCGAGGGGGGGATGGATGTCAGGGTTTCTGGGAGAAGTGAGGAGATGGCAGAGGAGACGGAAAGCGAGTGGGAGGAGGGAGAGAGAGACGAGGAAGAAGATGACGGAATTCGAAGGGAATCTATGAGCCTAAGCAGTGAGTCAGAGGATTCCCAAAAGGGAGCTAGCATGATCAGGCGAAAAGCAGGAGAAGAGAGAAGCTGTGAAAAGTCAGGGAAGGAGGGGAGAAAGCCCAGTGAAGCACAGACGCTGTCAGAGGGGTCTCAGCCGGAACGGAGTAAAGGGGGTGGAGTTGTCAGCCTCTCGGAGGGAGGAGGAACAGGAGAAAACAGAGAGAGGGGGTTGGAGCAAGGTGTTCAGCCGGAAAGGGTAGAGAGTGGAACAGGGGGCAGTATAGAGGACGAAGGAAAGGTCAAAAGCAACGTACGCGCGCCAAGTTCAAACATAGAGGCGCGCGGAAGTGGGGAAAGCTCAGAGGAGGAGCCCGGCCCCAAAGCCAGAAGGAGGGGGCAGGAGGCGGCAGAGGATTCAGCCTCAGGCGAATCCCGGAAAGAGAGAACCCAGGGGGGCAGAAAGACCCTGCGGAAAAGAAAGGAGAGGAAGAGGTGGTCTAGAGCCAGGCTATTAAGTTGGTGTGGAGGAGGGGAGGAGTCAGAGGGGGACTTCGGCGGTCTAACGTGACAGACGTACAGCCACAATGCTGAACTGTGAAAGAAGCAATTATCTTCAATAAACTTTTCCTGTAAGTAAACTACAACGGAGTAAGGTCTCTCGTGAGCTGGGACCCACCTGGGTGGCTGTGACAGCAGCAATAAGAACAACTTCCCTTAATAATACATATGCACAGGCCCAGTCATAATAAATAAAATATTAACAACGTTCCTGGATAACATATCTGCACAGACCCAGTTGACTTGCCTGCTGGTAGCTCTGCTGTTGGGGTATTGTCTGGGGGACGAGACGTGGCTGGCTGGCAAAGACGTGTCCATCTAGATACAGGGGTGGGATGTGGTTACCTAGAATCATATATTTTTCAGAGAGAGGGGGGGAAATGGCAAACAGTTAATCCCATTCACTCCAGAGAGGCGGGGAAGTGGGTAGAAGAAGGCGTTTCTGCTCACCATCTCCCTTCCACCCGGCCATCAAAGATACAGGGGTCCCACCCCATACTGAACTCCAGAATCCTACTTCTGCACTCCTTTGCCATAACGGTCCTAAATGCAAAGGGAGGCAGGTTAATGGGGCAGGAAAAGAAGGGGGAAAGTGACCTACGAAAAGGGCACACACGCCTGTCCTCTCTTTCCCACCTGTTTTGAGTATTCCTAGACTGCCCTTCATATGACTGGATAAAAAGCTTTCAGGGAATACAAGCAAATAGCATTTCCTTTCACCAGACACACTCCCACATTATGGATCTCAAAGGGTTGCAAATCTGATGCCGGTCCTACTCAGGGCAGACCCACTGAAATGAATGGACATAACCCATTTAGTCTTATTGATTTCAATGGACCTGTTCCAAGTAGCACACAACCCATAGCAAAGTATTACTAGAAATCATGACGTAACTGGAATGGGTTGTATCCTACTAGTGGTCTTGCTCAAAGCATGCTCACTGAAATTAATGGAAATGACTAACGGAGGCCCCATCTGCTCAGTACATTTAAAGCATTAAGATACCACTTTGATAAGTTATGGTTTCCCCAAAGAACCCTCAAACTGTGGTTTGTTAAGGGTGCTGAGAGTTGTAAGAACACCCCTATTCCCCTCCTAAAGCTACAATTCCCAGAGTTCCCTGAGAAGAGGGACTGACTGTTTAACCACTCTGGGAATTGCAACTCTGAGAAAGGAACAGGGGTCTCCTAATAACAAACTACAATTCCCAGCATTCCTTAGGAAAAGCCATTGACAGTTCAAAGTGGTATAAATAGTGATGTAAATGTACAGTGCAGAAGGAGGCTATTTTAGGTCTGTTAATTTCAATGGGTCTGGTCTGAGGAGGACTAGTATTGAATACAACCTGAAGTATTCTATTTGAACATATATATGATAAAAGGATATAGATATAGATATGACCAATACATATATATGACCAGTACAAAATCTGTTTACATCTTATTGAAATAGACACAACCCACAACCAGATGGGTTGGAAATAGTAGGGGAAGGGGATAAAATAAGGCAAAACATGGACATCTGTTAATACCCAAACATCTAGTGTGGTGTAGTGGTTAGTGTCTTGGACATGGGAGATCAGAGTTCAAATCCCCTACTCAGCCATGAAGCTCACAGGGTGACCTTCGACCAGCCATTGCCTCTCAGCTTAACCTACCTCACAGGGTAGTTGCAGGGATAAAATGAAGAGGAGCCCGCTGGAGGAAATGTGGGATATAAATGTAATAAACAAAACAAAACAAAATACGGTAACAAAATAAGAGGCGGCTAAAAACTTTTAGAACTATAAAGCAGAGTAAGTAACATTAATTTAAAATGCCTAGGGAAATAATAATTTAAAATAAATATTGTAACCTGGGACTGAACTGATGGCAATGTGGTACCAGTCGTATCTCATTGGAGAGGACATGCTAAACTTGAGGGCGCCACCACAGAAACGGCTGTTTCCTTTGCAGCGACATAACACACTTCCCCAAGGGAAGGTACTCAGAAAACAGACAACATTAAGACACCTTAAGGCTACTCAACTGACCATCTTAAGACAAGGCAGGCGTATTTTGAAGAGATGCTATTTCGGGTATTTGGGTTCCAAGACACATACAATGTTAATAGGTAAACGACAGCATCATGCACTGGGATAAAAAGCGAAGAGGCAGCCAGTGCTGTTTTTTCAAAAGTGATGTGATATGAATTCATGTGGTTGAATCAAATCCTGCACTCCCTGCACCTTCCATCTTGTCTTCAACAGCCTACGCACATAGATTACATTACAGTAATCCAACCAGAAGGTTATTGGAGCATAGATCACTGTGACCAGGTCATCCCTGTCTAGGAAAGGCTGCAGGAAGCAAACCAGCTCAAGCTAGTAAACCAGTGCCTCATGCTACCAAGGGCACTGGGGCATCAAATGACAACACTGGAACAGGTTTTGCAAGTCTCTGTGAGTGTTTGGATTGAGTTCAAGGTAACTTTTTATACAGTGGTACCTCTGGTTACGTACTTAATTCGTTCCGGAGGTCCGTTTTTAACCTGAAACTGTTCTTAACCTGAGACACCACTTTAGCTAATGGGGCCTCCCTCTGCTGCTGTGTAATTTCTGTTCTCATCCTGAAGCAAAGTTCTTAACCCGAGGTACAATTTCTGGGTTAGCGGAGTCTGTAACCTGAAGCGTCTGTAACCCAAGGTACTACTGTATCTCTATCTGTCTATCTAACTAACTATCTGAACATGGAACTCTTAGTAATTATAGACCACATATATGTTTTATTTTCAACCTGATAAATCACATAGCTGCATTCTTTATTCTTTATTGACAATTGTGACAACTAATCTCTTTTTTTAAAAAAAATCAATAAAAATATTTGGAAAAAGTAGAGTTTAGACTAATCCATCAACTCAACACTGCATACTATATATACTGACACTTCCCATTTCATTAACTCAGGTCTTTTTGTTTTGTTTTTTAAAATGCAAATGAAGCTCATGCATCATGTGAATGCAAGTAAACAGTCATTTCAAGCTCTAAATAAGCATCCCTAGTAAATGGCTAATGATTCAGGGCAACTGAATCAAAGCAAATTCTTAAAGAATAATTCTGGGGGAGAGTGGGTATGGCTGATAGAGAAAGACACTGAGTTAGGTGACACTCTCTTCCTTAGGCGGATATGGCTCAGGTATGGTATGTCTATAGATAGTTAATAAAATTAAAATCCTGGCTTCTGGGAGAGAGGCATGGTGATTCAGAGATCATTCTGCTAGCTCTGGCTGACAGAAGATAATTACTTGGTGATAGATAATAGCCAGACAGATAGTCTGGCTTTATTAATCACTCTAGAGATACAGTGATCAAAGAAAGTTAACCTCAAGACATCTGGATCAAAGCAGTTTTTCTATGCCTTGCAGCTCAGATGGGAGCTGGCAGGCAGAGAACACCATCATCCCTAAACTCTACACATTCAATTGAAAACAGAATTGCACCCTCTTTTTAAAACCCTTTAAAACATGTCTGGGACAAGGGAAGTGTAATGAGAGATCCCTCCTCCATCTGCTGGGGAAAATCTACAATCTGAAAATCTTTGAGTACCACCTTCTGTTTCTGGAAAAACTGAAAGGAAATTAACTGTTTAAGTGTCTAAAGCAAAGTGGAAAGCTTGATCTGCGGTGGACAAGAAAGATTAAAACAAGACTATAGAGATTCCGGTATCTTTTTTTCCCCTCCTGGCACTAAAGAACTCAAGAAAATGAAAGTAGAGTAATTATCATTAGCTGTGAGAAAATGATTTTGTTTTGAGATACCAGTCAGAGAAGCCCAAGATTGTAGTTTTGCAGGAGGATATATTAAGGTGGATTGAATGGCCATTAATAACCAGAAACATTAAAAGCATTCAATAGGGCTCAACCAGTGATTGTTGGTTTTGTTCAGCCAATTGATGGCTGAACAATTAACAATGATCAGCTCAATATTTGATGAAGGAAATGAGCCAGATGATGAAGGAAAAAAGAAGCTAGAGGAATATAAGGTAGAAAATGGATATGAGAAATATGCAGAGGCCACAGAACAAATTGATGAAAAGTTGGCAGAACTGGATCAATAAATAATCAAATGGATAATCGTGTGGAAAAGGAAATGACCTCCATACAAGGATTTTTGGGGAAAGTAAAAGATAAAAGTCACAAATGATTTGGAGAATTATTTGTATATGGTGTTGATGGAGTGGAGAGGGGGGAAAGCTTTGGGACTTCAGTCCTGGTATTTTTTTAGTTTTGGCTGAGAGAAAGTACTCTGCATAGAATTTGGAGCAAATTCAGAGAATGTTGTGATAACAGCTATGCTACTACCTCTGGAAAAAGATTTGAAACAAATTAAGTGGAAGGCTCTTGAGGAGAAGATCGGGATACCACCATAAATACAACAAGAAATGGAATACAACAGGAAATGCAGAACATATGGATCTGGACATGAACAAGAGGATATATGAGGAACAAAAGTGGAATATTGGCCCCATGTGTGATCACAGTGGAGTCTTTAATATGGAAATGGATGAAAAAAATTATTGTTATTCAATATGAAGTAATTGTGGTGGGAATTAATAGAGGCAAAATTAAAAGGAAAAAATATGGTTAGCATTTATTATTATTATTATTATTATTAATAATAATAATAATAATAATAAGGAAATATCTTGGACTTTTCATGGGAAAAGGAAACAAATGATTCTGAGACACCTTAACTTAAAAGAAATACTATTTAGCGCAAAGTGAAGATGGATGTTTGCATGGACTGAAAGTTTTAAATAGTCATAGTTTATTCTATTATGTAAACGGCAGGTGGAAAATCAGTTCTTCTGTATTATTAATTTTTTTGCTAATGTTTCTTTTATTTTCCTTTCTTATTTTATCTCTCTTTTTCTCTTTCCTCTCTTTATTTCTATTGTTCCTTTCTTTTCTCCTGGTTTTCTTCTTTCTAATTTTTCAGAGCTGTAATTTTACTGTATTGTGGAAAAATCTTATTAGAATTAAAATCTTTCAAGAGAAGATGAATTCTGCCTAAAATAGTCCCCAGCATAGTAGCAGAAACAAGCTGGTCCAGTGACAGGCAAGATTCGAGTCTCTCAGCCACAGGATCTCTTCAAATGCCCTTTGCTCATACAGCATAGGGTTCAGTAGGATCCATTGCAAAACATCACAGAGACTGAGGGCACGCAAGAAGGGATCTCCCAGAATGCCTTGCTTTTCTGGGAAAACACACACAATGCCAGCTCTCCACCACACTTTGCTATATAAAGGGGTACAAGTCATAACCAACAGAATTAATCTGAGCCTTGAGAAGCAAACAGAGATGAAATATGAAGTGGGAAACAGCATCACTCTTTCCCCAGCTCCATGTACTTTTCTTCTTTGAAAAGTTAACCACCCTCACCATTTCATGACCAAGAGGAGGGGTCCCTCTGTCGATATGTGGGCACCATTGTGTGAGAAGTTAAGGTCACTAGTAAGCACACCTGGTACAACCGTCAACAGCGGCCCATTTTATTTCACCTCTAGAAGGGAAAGAAAAGCAGGGGACCAGCAGGCAAACAGAGAGGAAGGAGAGCAAACGTTGTACCTGGGATCGAAGCAGACGGTGCCACGGATGCCACAGGCATTGGTGGTACAGAAACGCCACCAAAGGAGCTGTAGCTCACGCCGTTGGAAGCCCCAACACTGGCAGGAGGTTGGATGCCGGAGCCAGCACCCCCAGGAGAGCTCTGTTCTGGGAGACTGGGGGAGTTTTCCCAAGCTTTGCGGGCTGATTCCATCTGCAAGGGCAGAGAGGACAAGACTGAGAACAACCCAAGACATTTCAGGTGCAAAGCGGGTGCATAGCCACTGAACCCCACAGCCCTTCTAAAAACAAGAAAGAAAATGTTCCCCAGGGAGCCATAGCCAGAGTTTGCAACTAGGAAAAGAATGGGGGGGGGGTCTTGTTCATGAGATGTGAAAGCTTCGTGAAACAGCAGGTGCTCTGCATTCAGAAGATCGTGAGTTGTTTCTGACTAAGTTCTACTCAGATCCACTGAAATGAATGGGCCTAAGATAGTAACTTCTCTCAGTTCCAACAGGTCTACTCAGGAGCAAGATTAACACTATTACTATGATTGATCCGGGGTATGGCTTAGGAAGACCATGCTTAAGACCCAAGAGCTGCCACCAGTCAGTGTAGACCAGTGATGGTCAAACTTGGCCCTCCAGCTGTTTTTGGACTACAACTCCCATCATCTCTAGGCTAACAGGACCAGTGGTCAGTGATGATGGAAATTGTAGTCCCAAAACAGCTGGAGGGCCAAGTTTAGCCATCACTGGTGTAGACAATGCTGAGGTAGACGGACCAATAGTCTAACTCAACATAAGGCAGCTTCCTGTGCTGAAGCCCACACCACCTCCCCCAGAGTAATACTGGAAGTCCCTTTCTTGAATTCCAACTTCCATTAAAATACACACACCTTTCCTTATAGATCAAAGGAAAAGTAGGTAAGAGCCCTGATGGATCAGAGCCAAGACCCATTATGTCTAGCATCCAGATCCCACAACAACCAATCAGATGCCTCAGAGGAGCTCACAAGCACAACTGTACTTGCCCCACTGGTCTTTCCCCTGCAACTGGTATTCAGAAGAAGAAGAAGAAGAAGAAGAGTTTGGATTTGTTATCCCGCCTTTCACTCCCCTTCAGGAGTCTCAAAGCAGCTAACATTCTCCTTTCCCTTCCTCCCCCACAACAAACACTCTGTGAGGTGAGTGGGGCTGAGAGACTTCAGAGAAGTGTGACTGGCCCAAGGTCACCCAGCAGCTGCATGTGGAGGAGCGGAGACGCGAACCCGGTTCCCCAGATTACGAGACTACCGCTCTTAACCACTACACCACACTGGCTCTCAGAAGCTGACCTCACCTCCAATACTGGACGAACTACACTGCCACCTTGACTACTGACAGCCTAATTCTCCTTCATAAACTTCTCTCCCCCACCCCTGTTTTAAACCCATCTAAAGTGGGGAACCATCACTAGATCTCTCAAGGGATGTGAATTCCATAGTTTAACTACGTGCTCCCAAGGTCCGTAGGCTTAGGAAAAAATCCTCCGCCCTTGCTGGATGTGAAAGGCTGTTGTTTCTTTCTAAGCTGCCCCTGAGGCAAGTACCCTTAACTGCCCCACTCCTGTTAAACCCAATGTTTACTTTAAGAGTGAGGTCAGTCGTGGGGAAAGACATGGGATTCAGGCCGATGCACCGTGGAAGGTGGTGGTCTCTTCGGAGCACAGGGAGGGTTTGTGTGAGCCCAGCCTGCAGAGACACAAACACAAAGACAACAGGGTTTGTTTTTATTCTGGAGAAACTGCATACCAATCTTCTTATTTAAGAAAGAAGTCAGGGCTGACAAAAGCTTCATTAGAGATATAAAACACAATCAGCATAAAGAAACAAAACAAAAAAATCCCATGAGACTCTAATTAAAAAAATAAGACTTGAGCTCCACAATCACTAAAGGACTGGAGAGAATAATTAAGAGGTTTAGTTAGTGCCAAAAGATTGCAAAATAGATGCTGGGAGGGCCTCTTTGGGGATGACGTTCCAAAAGGAGGGTACTGTAGTTCAAAAAGACCCCTCTTTCGTCATCATCCACCTCCAATGGCAGCAGGAGGAGGATCTGAAGAAGGGCATCAGCAGATGATCTTCCCAGCTGGGCAGGTCGATAGGCAGACTGGAAGCCAATAGGTAGGAATGCAAAAGGCAGGTCTACTTACATTGTTGGCCAAAGCGTCCTGAAGCTTTGTGACAGAGTTAGCTGTGGTACTGGAAGCCGGTCCAGGGGGTAGGCTGAAGTCCGAATCCTGCAAAGAGGCAATTTCTACATAACCCTGTACTCAACTTTTTAGTGCAGAACTTACAGTCCTTTTATAGTTGCTGAACTCCCATCAGGTTCCCAGGCAGCATGGCCAAGGATCAGGGGATAATTGGAAATGTAGTCCAGCGACATCTGGAATGCTGTGGTTCCCCAGCCCAATCTAGATGCAAACCCCCCAAGGTGAGGCTATGTGAAGGACAGGGAAGGGATGACACAGAGGGCAGCTGGCTTGATACAGTGGTGCCCCGCAAGACGAATGCCTCGCAAGACGAAAAACCTGCTAGACGAAAGGGTTTTCCGTTTTGGAGGTGCTTCGCAAAACAAATTTCCTATGGGCTTGCTTCGCAAGATGAAAATGTCTTGCGAGTTTTTCCGACTTTTTTCCCTTCCCCCCCTTTTTCTAAGCCGCTAAGCCGCTTATCTGCTTATCCGCTAAGCCGCTAAAAGCCGCTAATAGCGCTAATCCGATAAGCCGTCAATGGGCTTGCTTCGCAAGACGAAAAAAACGCTAGACGAAGAGAATCGAGGAACGGATTCTTTTCGTCTTGCGAGGCACCACTGTACTTTAATGGTCAGGATTAACAGGGGACAGGGTTAGCCCCCTAACCTAGCAGAGCCTCCAGTGCCTCCTTTAACTTTTCCCCATAGAAATGAAGGGTTGAAAGAAGTAGGGAAATTAGCTCCTATCACTGGGAAAGGGGTGGGGGAGTGAGAATGAGATTTGGGCCTGTATTGAAACTTAGGCCCCACCTGCAATATACATTTAAAGCACTGGGATACCACTTAAGCTGTCATGGCTTCCCCCAGAGAATCCTGGGATGTGTAGTCTGTTGAGTGTTGTTAGGAGATGCCTTATTCACCTTACAGATACGGTCTGCCTGAGACCTGTTGCCACTGTAGGCAAAATGCCCTAATGCCTCCCCCTGAAGTCTGGGTCCCCACTCTGCCCCCGCTCCCGCTACTACCGTCAGTAGCCCCATCACCGGAATTGTATCTTTACCTCTGGCGACACCCACACTGCTGCCACAATGCAGCAGCAGCAGTGAGGATATAGAGGGGGCAGTAGTTAGGGCATTGTTGTTGTGTTAGTGGCACAGGAAGCCCCAGAGTAGCTGCGTAGGCAGCGGCGCAACAATGGGGGATGGATCCACTGCTTGAGGCAAATGGTTTCACCTCATCTCATGCACAAACTAACCCTACTCACAGAGTTCCCTGGAAAGAGGATTTGACTATTAAACCACCCTGGGAATGGCAGCTCTGTGGTGGGAATAGGGGCATCCTAACAATTCTGGTCACCCTTAACAAGCTACACCTCTGGGGGAAGCCATGACTGTTTAAAGTGGCATCATACTGCTTTAAATGCATGTCATGACTGTGGCCTAAGAGAGCACACACACACACACACTTGCCCAAACAGATGCTAACACCCAAGAAGGTTGGTAGGGAGGAAGGCAGTCCTTCAGTTATTTGGGGCCTAAGCCCACAAAACCATAACAGGCGGAAAAAGAAGCAGCAAAAGCAATCCTTACTTTAGGGTTTACTCCAAATTCAATGGGAGGCACAGGAAGGACCGAATCCACGTGGATCTCCACCCCATTGACTGGGGGGACGCTGCCTTCAAGGCGTTCCGCTCCTTCAGAACCTTTCCGGTTTTTCAGGGAGCGCTCATTGCCAATTGGGCCCGGCTTGTGGTCCTTACTCTGACCCAGGCTTTGCTCTGAATCCTTAGTAGGGAAACAAGAGAGGCTCTGATTTAAAGGGAGGAAGGAAGTTCAGCTCCCAGCATCTCCAGGTCAGGCTCAGAATGTCCCCTGCCTTAAACCCAGGAGAGCCGCTGCCAACCAATGTTGACAACACTGAGCTAGAAGACTTCCAGCCCTATCGAGCCCAGTTTCCAGAACGTGCCTGACAAAACCAGACCACCCTTGACTTCCAGCAGCTGGATCAAGATGCTAGACAACACATCTGGTGCCAGTGGCAGTTAAGCTAGGTTACCTTTTTATCTGACTGCTTTGGCGCTTGCTCTTTCTGGCAGTCACTTTTGGGGTCCACCAGGCCACCTCCACTCATCTCTTCAGGCTTGAGAGTGCCATATGGAGAGCTGCGCTGGGAAGAAGTGGCGGAGGATTCCCGCGACTCAGCGCTCAGGTCAATGCCACTATCCCCCTGGCTGCCTTTAAATCCCTGCTGCGCAAAGCGTGGAAAGTGTTAAAACCCCTCACAGTAATACCGCTACAAGTCGTAAGAAACGTGAGGCCACCACCAAAATTAAGGCCTCTTTGTCAAAGTCATCACCATATCCACAGTGTACAACAGCGGTTGCTCTTCGTGCTCAATTCCTGACCACACCAGCTCAGCCTCTATTAGGCATCTAGGCATCCCCACTAGGCATCCCCACCTCTTTACACACCTACATTTCATTGGATGGCAGGACTGGACACCCGCCCTCCCTTCCACTCTTTACAGAGGAGAGGCTTGGGTGCACTTACCTCGGTGGAGCTGGATTCGTTACTGGTAAAGGCATTGACAGGTTTGCTCCAGGAATCCGTGCCAGATGACTGAACGGAGAGTGCTGTGGCAAGAGCAGATAAATGGGAGTTAAGATGCTTCAGAGAGGCCTCCCGGGCTGCTTCTCATGTTACATATGTCGCCTTTTCCCAAACATGCATGTTGGGGAAGCAGAATAAAACTCAAATAGTAAGGGGAAATGCTATCCTCTGGCTTTTAATTGTATGGCACGGATGGGCTTCAGCAGTTTGGATTTGGTTTTACCTGATACCTTTTGTGCATGGGAACATAAGAAGCTGGCTTATATCGATTCAGACTGTTGGTCCATCTGGTTCAGTGCTGCCTACACTGACTACGAGCATCTCTGCAGGATTTCAAGCAGGGCTTTCTTTCATCCCTACCTGGAGATGCCATGGGAGACAGAACCTGGGACCTTCTGCGTGGAAAGCAGATGCTCTACCACTGAGCTATGGCCCTACCTCCATCTTATGTTTTGAGGAGTTTTCTTTTGAGTTTCGTTCATAGATGAAGGGGTGGCTGCATTCCCTTAGCAGTAATCTGCCAGGCGCTGAGTATACTAGTGTTTGGCAGGCTCACAGCCAAAAGTGAGGACCACCCCTTTCCGTCTCTTTCTACCATCCCCATTTCTCTCTCCCTACCCATCTCCATTTCAGAGACTGCCTGGGATCTGATGCATTTCCAGAAAATCTATAGAGGGTAGTGTTGTTTACAGGGTTTGCTGGAAATGGAGTAACTCACAAGTGCCTCCAGACAGGGATGGTGAATCTCAGGTCTGGGGCCAAATGCAGCCTTCTCTATCTGGCCCTTGGGACTCTTCCCAGGCCACGTGCCTGAGCAGTCCTACTTCATATCGTCCTTGTGCGTTTCTCCCTGCCTGGACCGTGTCCTTGAACTCTGGCAATGCCTCTTGCTTGCCAGGATGGAGGACAGAGGGAGGGTGTGTGCGTGTGTGTGTGTGTGTGTGTGAGAGAGAGAGAGAGAGAGAGAGAGAGCGCGTGCGTGTGCATGTGTACAAACTGGCCTACTGTACAAAAGCAAAATTTGCATTCACTGCTCCACCCACACCTTTGCATCTGACCATGCCAACTACTGGCACATCCAGGAAGAGAATGTGGCCCCCACCCCACCCTGACCCAGACACACCTGACTCACCTGGACTGTTGGTCTCCCAGATCTCTGTGCCCAGGCTGTTTCCAGAAACTGAAACATCTCCTTGCTCAAGGCACATGCTGCTCTGTTTCTTGGCAAAGCGAGGTGGGATACGAGACTGAAGGACACGGCCCTTGGCTGGAGCCTGTGGGAAAAACGAGGGAAGCCCAAGGGCGTCAGGACTCCTGGGAAACATTGGAAGGCTTTGACCCAGAGACAGAATCTCAAGGAAACATTGGTTTTTGTCTGGCCAAAATGTGAACCTCTTTCTTCCAACTCAAGGGGGTGGTGAAGAGAGGCAGTTGTGCAGAGACCCTAATCTGCAACAGCATCATCATGGGGCAGGAAGCAAGAAACAGTGGTGGGCTAGATCTGTTAGAACATCGGCAAGTAGTGGCATCAGAGAAGTCAAATCTACAGCACAATCTTCAGGCAAGACAGGAGCCTGACACAGATTTGGCAACAACACCCACTGTAAAAGTGGCAGCAGGACCTTGGAAGGGCTGCATGGAACACCCCGGAGGACCACACACGGTTGCCCCTTTTTTCCTATAAAGTCTCCAGGTTGGGATGAGGATTTGCCTGGGAAAGAACAGGATCAGCTTTGTCCAGCTTTTGCTCCAAGATTGGTGGTGGCGGCAAAGTTGTCCTTGCCTGTCATTTCTGATGGTTTAGAAAATGAGTTGCCAATGAAGTGCCCAAAGGATCCAGAGTGCCTACCAGTAAGCACCTCCTATGGCACCTGAGAAAGGTCTCAGTAACTACTCCCTCAAATGTCCGCAGTATACAACCAGAGGCTGTTTGCTCTTCCTCCTCAGTTCCTCTCTGCACCAATGCAGCCTCTCATGCACTGGGAAACCCCGTCCTCTCTTTAATATGCCCTCATTTCATTGTATGGCAGGATTAGACACATTGTTCCAGCCACTTTGTTCCTAGTGCCCATGGCACTCTCTCACAATTCCAAATGTGCCTACTGGCCCCCAAAAGAGTTTGGTTTACAACAGATGAAGGGAACCTTTGGCCCTCCAGATGTTGCTGAGCTGCACTTCCCATCACCCTTGGCCACTGGCCACACTTGCTGGAGCTGATGAGAGCTGTAGTTCTGCAAAATGCCTGGAAGGCAAAAGTTGTTCCCACACACCCCTGGTTTAGAATGTATAATGCCAGGATATGAAACCCAAACCTTGGTTTGTTAAGACAGCTGCCTTTACATGTGGCATGTGTGGGTGTGCTAAAAATGTATACCTAGGTTCAGGGGGCACTCCTGCCCCCAGGTGCTCACCTGGGCTGCTTGCTCTTTTTTCCGTCGCTCCTCCTCCAGCAACCTCCGCTGCTTCTTTGTCAGGACTTCGATGAAGCCTTCGCTCCCAATCGGTCCGACTTCCGTCTCTTCAGCAGGGCCTGAAAGCCGTCCGTCCATGATACCATCTGAGAGTCAGTTTAAAGACAACTTCAGCTTATTTCCAACTTTGCTCTGGTTCTCACTAGACTAAGAACTTGACATTGGGGCTGCGGTTTCATCCAAAACCTTCAATGCTCAAAACCTTTAAGGTTCAAAGCTCAGCAGGTGTACGGCATGGCAGAGCAAGCTCTGCTGTTGTTCTAACCATCAACATCCACCCCCCAAAGGGCTCCTGCTCTAAAGTGGCAAGCAAGAAGTATCTTTAGACTGGGCAAGCAAATGGACACTCCTCCAAGAGGGCTGTGTCTGAGCTGTTTTTGCTGGTGCTCATGTCTTTGTGTCCAGACAGGAGGCAGTGCTGGCTTGAAGCCCAAAGCATCTTCAGGCGCTTCCCCTGCAGCCAAACTTGCTGGCAAGAGAGACTGGAAGGCCGCGGTGACAAAGGGGACAAGATAGAAGCACCAGGAAGCATCTGGGTGGGTCCTCATTCTGATATCCTCTCCGGGTCCAGATGTGGCCCAACCCAGCTCACTCGGTCCCATCCCAGGATCATTGGACACCAATTCTTTGAACTCCTCCTACCACTCATCCTGGTCTGGACAGCCATTCCAGGATATCTCTCTTTAGAAGAAGTTTCACAACCTGCCTTTAAGCTGCAGGAGCCAAGATGGCTTACAATATAAGATGAAAACACATTTGCCACAAAAACCACAACAATACCACACGTTTGGGGGGGAAACCAAAGCAGCAGCAAACCAATTGCAGCAGCAGGGTTAATGTTAAAACAATCCCAAACCCTTGCAAAACTACATACAGTGGTACCTCTAGTTGCGAATGGGATCCGTTCTGGAGCCCCATTCGCAACATGAGCAGAACGCAACCCACGTCTGTGCGTCACCACTTCTGCGCATGCGTAACATCATTTTGAGCATCTGCGCATGCGGCAAAACCCGGAAGTAACCCTTTCTGGTACTTCCAGGTCGCCGCGGGACACAATCTGAAAAGATTTAACCTGAAGCAAACTTAACAAGAGGTATGACTGTATCGACCATTCATTTAAGGGCTACATGACAGCAAGCCAAACAAACTTCCTGAGGAAGGGCACACCTACAGAAAAGGCCCTGTGCCATGACTCACCCAACCATTTCTAGGCATGGAGAGATAATTCATTTGGTCCACATCTTGAAGTGAACTGATCTAATACACTGGTCCTGGATTTATACCCAGACAGGAACAGAGCTGTCTATCAGATTATGCACTTCTCTGAATCTTTGACAAATCAGAAACCACTGCATCTTCTCTCCATAGACACCTTAAGGTGGTTTGGAACAATCACCTGAAGATGTGTCCAAATGCACAGAAAGCAGACAGACGATTCCCCAAACTGTGTATCAAAAGCTCATCCTCTATTGCAGCAGTTCTCAACCTGTGGGTCCCCAAATGTCGTTGGACTACAACTCCAATCATCCCTGAGCTCTGGCCTTGTTAGCTAGGGATGGTGGGAGTTGTAGTCCAACAACATCTGGGGACCCACAAGTTGAGAAAGGCTGCTCTATTGGATTAAGTGAACAGGACTTACTTCCGTAGCTCAGCTCAAACTGAGAAATGGCCTCTCCCTTCTCTCCCATCTGCTGGGTTCCAGACTTGGGCTCCCTCTCTGGATTCTTTCCCAGCCCTTCGGTGCTGTTCAGGTTAGCATGGGAGCCGTAAATGGAATGGCTGCTCTCAGGACTGCTGGGGTCAAGCCCCCCACTGTCATCGGGAGATCTAGAAGTGAAAGCAAAAGAGCACCAGCTTCAGGGAATATCGTTTCATGCAAGGATGTGAAAACCTCTTGCCTGGGGGCCTGAATGTGACCCTCCAGGCCTCTCTTTCTGGCTCTTGGAACTTGCCAAGCCACACCCCATCATGCCAGGCCTCACTGGTCCTGCTTCACATCCTAAGTATTTTTTTAGCCTGGCTGGACTGTGTCTTTGTCTGGATGGAGGATAGGTAAGAGAAGTGTGTGCACAAGTACGTGCAGAAAACAGAAAGGTAAAAGCTTTTTTCTTGGTTGCTCTGTTTGTGCCTCAGGCTCCACCCATCACTGGCATGTGGCCCTCAGAAGATTACTCAACAGGGAATGTGGCTCTTGGGCTGCAAAAGATGACTGGCAGTGACTCTTTGGTTTGAGACAGGGGGCATTCCCAGTCCTACCTGGAGATTATGCCGGAGACTGAACCTGGGATCTTCTACACGCAAAGCAGGTGCTCTACCACTGAGCCATGGCTTTTGCCCACAATGTGACAAGCAAAGAAGTTGAATTTAAGTGCAGTGCAGCAATCCGGGCACATCCTTACATGCAAAGTCAGCTTATGCTACACAAGCCCACCACTGCCACCATTATAGGTACCATGTAATATCCATTCTCCATTTGTAAGAAATAAATATTCTACTGTGGCAGCACTGGAACTCCCTGCTTATAGACAGCAAGCAGGCGCCTTCACTGTACTCTTTTGTGCAGGTGGAGGAATAATAATTGAACGGGTAGGGGGAAACCCACCATTCCCGCTCTCCATTTATTTATTTCCCCACCCAGTGTGTTTTCCTCACTTCTCAAACTTTGGAAAGGCAGTGCAAGAGTTCTGGCGACATCCCTTGTGCCTCCTTCCCAAAGCCCAGCATGTTGCTTCCCAGGGTGTCTAAGGCCACAGGAGCTCCCAAAGCCCTCATGCGACTTTCCCAGTCCCTGGTAAGCAGTCCTGCCTTGTGGGGATGGGGAAGGGGCAGTTCTGGGGGGCGCAATTTTGGCTTTGCACATGGGACTCTCAGAACTGAACCGTCACATAAGTGGAAGGCCCACCGCATCAATTTTACAAAACGAATAAAGCAAAATCTTTGTTTATTAAGCAGAAGATCTGATTGCACAACTACAGCCATTACTTTGGGAGGTGGGAGGACATTAAAGCTGTGAGGCTTACCTTTTTGTTTTTATCTGTGCCCCATTCATCTGCTGGCTTTCGTAGCAGGAGGCTGCTCCATTCCCACCAGCTCTCACAGCTTTCTCCCCAAACCCAGTCGAATCAGCTTTCCGGCTCTGCCGATCCACTAAGGGTCTCTGGCTGGAGAAGCTTCTCTTGGCCAGCTCCCTCTTCTCCCCCATGCCGCTGCTGGAGAGATTGCCGTCCAGCTGGGCTTCACCCTCTGAGATGGCACTGCCACCGCGCCTCTCCCGCCTCTCGCTGAAGTCGCTGCTCTCAGAGGCCGTCTCCCACTCCTCATTGGCATGGTCAGAGGAGTTCTGGTAGGGCAGCTCGGGAGACCTCCTGGTAGCGGCACCACCCCGATCCATCATGGTCAGCTTGGCTCTCCCTGGCCACTGGCAAGCTAGGAGGTTGGTTCCGCTGTCTTCCGGGTTCCAGTGCCCCATGGACTCGCGTTCCTGCCTCAAGCGCCTGAACCGGGGAGGCTTGTCCTGACGAGGTGGGCGCCGGCGGCGGAAAGGACGATTCTCAGCATTCTCGGGATCACCCCCGTAATCCTCCTGGAAGTAGTGCCTCTTGTCTAATGGATCCTCCTCATTGGCCCGCCGGGTGAAGGAGTCTGGGTGCTTATATGAGTCTTGGCTATAGTCCCTCTCAGACAGGCGCCTGGCCCCAAAGGTGTCCAAAGGTGTGCCATGGCCGTACTCCTGCCACGTGTTCCCCCCGTTCCGGCTCTGCCACTGGGAAGGCTCCTTGGAAGCAAAGCCTCTTCGCCCATACCCGGAATTGCTAAGTCTCGGGGGTAGCGAGCGCCCGAAAGCTCGTGGGGCCTTCGCTCTGGCATCCAGGGTGCCTTGGTCATCCGAATAGATCTTGTTGGACCGCCAGGAGTCGCGGAAGTCTCCCTTCTTGAGGTCGCTCTCCTCCCTTTCCACAAGGGAGCCCTCATTGCTGTTTTCAGAGCCCCGCTGGCGGCGGCGCTTGGGCAGCTCCTCGTACTCTGAACCTTCGCTGTGGGTCTCGCTGGCAATCCTGCGCCTGAGCTTCCCTCGTGGGAACTCTTCTGGCTGGTTGAATTCCCTCAGGGGCCGTCCTCTGCTGCTTCGCTGAGCACTGCAGACGCCAGTGCTGTTGCTGCTGTAGGCACCCCGGCTACTGATGTTGCCACTGCCACAGCCCACAGCATTGCCACGGCCTCGGAAGGTGAACTCCCGGAAGCCACGACCACGTCCCTGTCCCCTTCCGCCAAAGGCTTGTTCCTCGTCAATAAATATCCAGTTGTTTCTTTTGGTGGGGGGCACGTCGCTGGACTCCCTCGACTGAGGCTTGGCCTCCCAGACTTTCCCGTTTTTCTCCTCCTCCTCCTCTTCCTCCTCTTCCTGCTCTTCCCCCTCCTCCTCCTCCTCCTTCTCGCATGGTTTCTCGGCTTCTTGGACCACTGTCCGAGAGGGGTACTTCTCGTCCAGCAAGTGGAAGCGGGCAGAATGGAGCAAGGCAGCAGAATCGTGGTCATCCTCCTCCTCCTCCTCCTCCTCCTGCGCCTTGTGAACTGGGGCCTTCTCCTTTGGTGGGGGAGGGGCGGCCTCTTCCCCATCTGCTTTCACCTTTTCCAGCTCTTTCTCCTTCTCTTCGACTTTGAGAGCCTTCAGGACTGGCTTCTTAATTGGACCAGATCTTCGAGCCCTCCCCGTCTGCTCCTGGTGCTGCTGTTGCTGCTGCTGCTGCTGCTGCTGGCTGCTGGCATTTCGGCTGTCAGACGCCCACCCTGGCTTGGCAGTTGCCTGCTTGCTGGCAGGCCCGTCTTTCTTCCATGCCTCAGCGCCAAAGGACTGCTCATCTCGGCAGGCCTCTTCATTTGCAGAAGCCGTCCCATCCGAGGATTTCTGATAGTGGCCGGTATCCCAGCCGTTGTACTCTGGCTTCTTATCACTGTGGGCCAAGCCGGCTTCCAAGGAGGAGCTCCTCAGGTTGGTGTGGTGAGGGTCGGCAGTGCTAACTGAAGGGGCACACTCTTGATGTGGGAAGAGACGGTCTTGGCTCAGCCTTTGGGAGGAGCCGACACAGCTGTCAAAATTGGCCTGGGGCTTCTTGTCGAAGATGTTTAAGTAATCTTCTCTGGACTCCTCAAACAGGTCACGTGCAGGGTTGATGCTGGTGCTCTGCGATGAGTAGGAGTTGTTATTCCTGAAAAAGGAAAACATCGCCCACAAAAAAATAAAAAATACATCAGTCAACAACTTGTGATGGCTTTAAAAGACAATTAGACAGGTTCATGGAGGATATGGCTATCAGTGGCTACTAGCCATGACGGCTATGTATCACCTCCCCTGCTGGAGAGGATACACCATTTCCCCTGGAATCACTAGTGGGCTCAGGTCCTGCTTGTGGGCTTCCCATGAGAGCATCTGGTTGGCCAGCTGTGAGAAGGTTGTTGGACTAGGTGGCCCTTTCATCTGATGCAGCAGGGCTTTCCTTAGGTTCTTAGCCTTCCAATATTCATATTCCTCCTCCATCTCTCTCTCTGTATCCAAGATGCAGCGGTGGCCACCAACTTGGATGGTTTTAAAAGAGGCTCAGACAAGCTCATAAAAGAGAAGGCAATCAATGGCTACTAGCCATGAGGGCTATGTTCTGCCTCTGAGTATCAGTTGGAGCATCTGGTTAGCCGCTGTAAGAACAGGATGCTGGCTTTTGCTAGAGTTCTGTTTCAGCAAAAGCAAAGCGCTGTGGACTTGCATCCGCAGTTGGTCCAGATTTAATATTGGAAAGCTCCCAAGACCATTACCTGCCACTCTCACTCACTGCAATGAACGCTTATGATTTCAGGGGGTTGGGCCAGATGACCCTTGGAGTCCCCATTCCAACTCTACAATTCTATCATTAATATGCTGTAATTTTTGCTTTTCTTCTTGCCCTCTAGGCACTGGGCACTTCGCAAAAGCGGAGTGCCCAGTTACTGGCAGAGCGCATAGCGCAAGGGAGTGCTGCGGCATAGGCAGGTGGTGGAGGACACAAATCCAGAGGCAATTTAGCGAAAGAGCTTATTTTTTAAATTAAAAAACATGTTTATTATTGGGGAAATCTGGATCATTCAGAATTCAAAAATATAAATGTCCCTACAGACTCCTTCTCATAATTTCTCAGTGCTGGATAAAAACGTTTCCCTTTCCTCAGGCAGTTTGAAAAATCTGGAATGTCATTGCTTTGGGAAGGTTGCGGCCTGATCCAAGCAAGGTGGTTTACAACAGGAGCACTGCCACTGTGCCAATGACTTACAAACAATCCCAGGTTCAGTCCCCAGCATGCTAATCAGTGCAGACAGTACTGAGTTAGGTGGAGCAATGGATCTGACTCGGGATAAGGGAGTATTCTAGGTTTTAGGGGAAGGGCTGTAACTCAGTGGCGGAACTTTACATGCAAAAGGTCCCAAGTTCAATGGCATCTCCAAGCAGGGCTAGGAGAGATCATCGTCTGCAACCCAGAAGAACAGCTGCATTGTCAATTCAAACAATACCGAGCCAGGGGCCTGAGTGTCCTCATGATGAGAGCACCTGGGCAGGTTTCCCCCTCACCTGGTGTGCAGTCCTTCGCTGGCCATGCCTTCGGTCTGTTTCGGGCGGGAAATGGGGCAGCCTTTGCTCTGAGAGGAAGTGTAGCTCTCCTGACCCCACACTGGTGGAGGGGTCTCCCCAGACACAGCCTTCCTCTCCTGCTGCATGGAGGACTGGCTGTTCTGCTCCTTCGACAGGCAGCTGCTATTGGTCAGGGAATCCTGCTGGACTGCTGGCTTCATGGTCCCTGTTTTGGGACAGAAGGAGAGATAAGGAGAGGAGGCAATGGGAAGCTTGGGAGCCCAAACTGGGTTCTGAGGTAGAGGCACCCAGGAGGCCCCAGCTTCTGTGTGAAGGGCTTGGAGAGACAGATGCGAACTCCCCCCCCAAAAAAAATGTCTGAGAGTGACTGTTGGTCAGTGAGCTACGTGCATGAATGGTCTCAGTCTAAGGTAGCATCCTGTGCTCATCTCACCCCTGATGTAATCCCCAGTCCCGAGGTGCCCTCTAACTCTTTCCCTGGGGAAGGCATGAAGGCTAGTAACCTTTGAATAATTAACTGCAATTTGGAAAACAAATGAACAAATCAAACCAAAAACTATTAGAGCAGTGAAAGCCACTAGTTTGGATGGCTTTAAAAGAAGATTAGACAAATATCTGAAAGATAGGGCTATTGATGGCTACTAGCCACGATGGCGACCTGCTACATCCAGTGTCAGAAGCAGTGTGCCCCTGAATACTGGGAACTGCTGGGAATTACAGGTTGCGCTCCCATTCTCGCTTGTGGGCTTCCCTTTGGGGCCTCTGGTTGGCCACTGTGAGAACACGATGCCAGACTAGATGTGTCTTTGGGATGATCTCTGGAAATGTTTTTATTTGTTTCCATATACTTTGTGGAACATACATTAGAGATCTAGAAACTTCCTGGGTTCTGTTCTATTGGACCCTGTGTTTTACAAAACATTAAACATTTCTCAATGACCCTTACCTCTAAGTCTTTAGTGGGGAACTGGATTTAGCTGGAAGGCTTAAACCTTATCTCTCTCCCCCCCCCCCCCAATATCCTGAAGGGTCCAGATTGACCCTTACAATGACATCAGTGCACCAGCCTTTGCTCACACGGATTATCAGCTCATCACCATGGCTTACAAAGAGATACAGAAAACGGGGTGTACAGAGAGCAGGAGGAAAATGAAAGCAGGCAATCAGCTCTAAACCATGGTTTGCCTCTTTGAAAGCTAAACCATGGTTGCATTCTAACTCCTGGTTAGCACAAACTATGATTTGATGCAATTTAACTTTTAAGAAAACATTACCTGAAGGATGAAGAGCTGAGGGGTAGAAATCCACTGGGGGGTGCCCCTGGACCATGCGAGGGTCCATGTAGGAAGGCATCATCATCCAACGGGGGTCGAAGCCCAGCATCTGTGGATGTGGTGGATAGAAGGTCCGCTGAGGGTGGGAGGAGGGAGGATAGACCTGGGACTGCGGCCAGCTCTGCATTTTGTACAGCTGGTCCTTAAGAGGGAGAAAAAAAACTAAATGGGCATGGAGTGCAGGTGCCTGATTAGCCCCTGAATAGAAACCACGTTGTTGGACTCCCTATTCCCATAATTCTATGCCTCTGGGTTAAATCAGGTTCAACCCCCAATGGCATCTCCAGTTGGCGGAAATTCTCCCTGCCTGAAATCCTGGAGAGGCACTGCCAGTCAGTATTGACAATACTGACCTAGATGAACCAGTGGTCTGGCTCTATGAGGACTGAAATCTTACTCTATTTTTAGGCGATGGTCAGGGCTTTGCATACAGAAGGTGCCAGAGTAGTTTAATAATCCACCCATACTCCCAAGCACTTTAAACATTCACGGCTTCCCTCAAGGAACTGTAGTTTGTTGTTAGAACTTATTCCAGAGCTACAGTTCCCAGAGTGGTTTAACAATCAGTCCCTCTTCCCAAGGAACTCTGGGAGTGGTAGTTCCATGAGGAGGAACAGGGGTGCTCCTAACAACTCTCAGCACCATTAAATTCTCTGGGTGAAGCCGTAACTCTTAAGGGTTGTGAGAGTTGTTAGGATAACCCTACTCCCTTCTGGGAGAGGAACAGGGAGGTGGTCTCCTAACAACTGTCAGCACCCCTTAGCCAGCCACAGGATTATTTGGGGGAGGCCAGGACTGGTGAAGAGGTACCACAATGCTTAAAATATACAGTGCGGCTGTGGCCAACATAACATGAAAGAGAGTTCTCCCCCATGGCGCATAGACACACCCCTCCAACATGAACGGCATGTTTGGCGCAGTGGAGGTTCTTACATGCTGTTGCTGCTGCCGTTGGAACCGTGGGGGAAGCAGTTTCGGGTACTTGCTGAATTCCTGTGCGGGGGACACGGCTTCTCGGAGCTCCTCCTCACTGCTGCTCCGGTGTGCTGCCGACGTGGCCAGAGTTTCCTCCTCCAGGTAAGCAGGAGGGGAAGAAGTTTCCTGGGTATGAAACTCAGGGTTTGCTAAGGAGAGAGAAAAAAGCCTTCTTAATAAAGATGCTCCAGGCGAAGCACCTCTCGGCTGGCCCAGGTGCCCTCCCCTCGCCCCCAAAAGCAGGGCATCTGTTTTGCACGCAGAGGGCCCTTGGTTCAATTCCCGGCATCTCTAGGTAAGACTGGGGAACATTCCCTGGAGAGCTGTTGCCAACCAGTGTAGGTAATACTGAGCCAGAGGGACCCATGGTCTGCTTCAGTGTTTGATAGCTCCTTTGGCCTCCCATGAATCCAGCCAGTGCAGCCCTACCTCTCCGGATGGCATGGCTGTTCTCCGGCGGACTGGCCATCTCCAAGGTGGCGGGCCTGGGCTCTTCGTTCTCCACGTGCTTGTGACCGTCTCCAGTTTTCTGTGCCAGCTTGCACTTCTGATCCAGCTCCTTCAGCTTGGCAGCACAAGCAGCCAGGCGCTCCTCCCGCGCTCGCCGCTCCTCCTCCTCCCGCCGCCTCCGGGCCCGCTCAACGGCCTCGGACATCTCAGAGTGGACAAACTTCTGCCGCAGAGGGAGCTTCTCCTCCTTGTCCTCAGAAGACTGCTGCCGGAGGCCCCCCAGTGAAGGTTTCTAGCACAGGAGGTGGGGGGGTGAAGAGTAAGAAGGTCCTTACAGTGGTGAACCACAGTTCAAAGACACTCGCACCAAGGAGAGGGAAAATATGTACCAACATCTCCACACCAAGCAGGAGAAATCTGCAAAGATGGGAAATGTGCTCCCTTTTCTTATGCTTATTTGTTCAGGTATCTATACACCACATTTTTGTACCTTCCTGCATACATAAAAATGAAAGACTGCGTCCTACAACCCCCACTGGAGAATCTGTAGTGCCTGAATTTGCATGAAGTCAGGGTGAGATAGGGGAGCAAAAGAAAAGGCAAGCTGCATAGCATGGCAGGGAGGGAGGGAATGCGGAAATGCAAAAGGGGCTGTGGAACAGAAGGCAGGTGGCTTCATAAGGAGGCAGAAGACGAAAAGGGTGCTCAGTAATTGCAAAGTGTTGGAGGAGGAATACGTAGGTCACCATGAAGGTGGTTTGTGGGGGGGGGGAGAGTTGCAAAAAAGGGACTGGGAGGAGACATGGATGTGGGGTGAAAGTGAAAACAGCTGTGCGAAGTAGGATTGCAAAGCAGAAGAGAGAAGTGGCTTCAAAAATAGGGCTGGGAAAGTGAGAAGTAGATTCAGTAGTTACATGGAGCAGGAATGGGAAACTCTAGGGGCTTAATGTGGAGGGAGTGGCAAGGGGGTTGGTGAGCAGAGCAAGCAGGGGCCCAGCCCCTAGTGTAACAGAGAAGCATAATACTGTGGCATAGAGCATAAAGAAGTAATAGCAACCCATGTATGTATGTGATAGTATGTTCATACATGTGCACATCTGAATGTGCAGTGAAATGAGCAATAGATTAATAAGTAGGTTGTGTAACTTATTTATATATACTGAATATTCTTTTTTTCTGTTCCTATTTAATCATTTTTGCATTTCTACTTTCTATATTGAATTTGTGTAGCAAAAATGGGGAGAAAAGAACAAGGGGAAAAATATAAAAAGAACAAAAACATAACATTGCAATAGCGTCAATAAAAATGTTCGGTCAAAAATGAATGAATGAATGAATGCAGGAATGTATTCTGGTTGCTTTTAATATGGGGAAACACTCAAGCAGCCTGGAAATGCACACCTCACATTAGCACAGTGCAGGAAAAGGTTGTTAATGCTATACGCAAAAGCCCTTTCCCATCTCCTTCATAGCAGCCACAACATGGCACACTAACATAGCAGTTAATAATTGCAAGCCACCTTGCTGAGCAAGCCCACCATACCTGATAGTCTGAAAGGGGAGCCCAGCCATTCACTTTCCCTGAGGGAGGCAAGTTATCTGGTCCTTTACGGATTGGCCGAGACAGGCCAGCCAAGTCGCCCCAGTTCTTTGCTTCTTCTGGGGGGTGCCTGGCCTCTGTGCTGTCTGCCGAGCTCATGGAGAGCTGCCGCTGTCTTCTGGGGTCCCAGGTGTTCCTGTCAATTAAGACACATTGGATGTTAAAACAGCACCAACTGGACTTCAAGCTCGCACGCGCGCTCTCTCTCTCTCTCTCTCTCACACACACACACACACACATTATTTCTATCTATCTATGCCACACATATACACACCCCATCAAGCCATACAGAGGCTCATCAGGACCTAAAGAGAAGTGGAAAATCTTCTCCAAACCTGCCACTGCAGAGAAAGGCAAAGTACAATGGGGCAGAGCATCTGCATTGATTGCAGAAGGTGCTAGGTTCAACCCCCAGCTTCTTTAGGCAAGGCTAGGGGAGTCCTTTGTCTAAAAACCCTAGAGAGCTGCTGCCAGTGAGCATAGACAATATGAAGCTAGAAGGACCCTTTTTCTGACCTTCCTGTTTTTAGCCAAGAAAGGCTGTAGCTCAGTAGCAGGGCAAGTGCTTTGCCTGCAGGAGGCCCCAGGTTCAATCCCTGGCTTCTCCAAATAAGGCTGAGACAGGCTCCAGCCTCAAACCCTAGAGTTGCTGCCTGTCAGTGCAGATAATATGGAACTGGACTGAGCATTTCTCTGAACAGGTATAAGGCAGCTTCCTATGTTCCTATCAACTGCAGTTGTTGAGGACAGCAGCGGAGGCCTTCTGCATCGGGGTGGGGGTACCTCAAACCCTTGGGACTCTCCCAATGCCACACACTCCTGTTCCCCATCCATTCATATCCCTCAACTGCTTCCCTTTGGCTGCTTCTGCCTGGATAGAATGTCCTGCAACTGTGATAATGTGGCTTGCTTGCCTGGTTGGAAAGATGGGAGGGCAGTGTATATGTGTACAGACACCTCTGCAAGGCAAAGTGGGCATAGAAATGGGAGAGTCACGTCCATTGCTCTGTCCACTTTTTCATATGGTCACATGCACCCCTGGCATGCAGCCCCCAGAGAACTGCACATAAGGAAAGGCTGCAGCGCTTGGGAATTTAGTCAAAGAAGAGATGACATGATTGAAGTTCACTAAATTTTGCATGGCATGAAGAAAGTGGGCAGAGAAAAACTTTTCTTCCTCTCTCGTAACAATGGAACTCGGGGGCACCCAATGAAGCTGAATGTTGGAAGAATCAGGACAGATAAAATAAAGACCTTCACAGAGCACACAGCTGAACTACCGAACTTGCTCCTGCAGGAGGCAGTGTTGGCCACCAATTAGGATGGCTTTAAAACAGGACTGGACAAATTCATGGAAGAGAAGGCTATCAACAGCTGTGATGGCTCTGCTCTGTCTCCATGGTCAGAGGCACTAATGCTTTTGAAAATCAGTTGGGAAACCACAGAAGTGGAGAGGGCTCTTGTGCTCAGGTCCTGCTTGCAGTTTTCCTCACAGGCATCTGGTTAGCAACCGTGAGAAAAGGATGTCAGACTAGATAAGACAAATGAGAGCATGGCCCTCCAGCTGAAAAATATTCCCTTCTCCTGCTCTGTGTGCAAAGCAGGCCTCACTACCTTCTGCCTCTCTCCACCCACATTCATGGGCACAGCAACCTCTCTGTGTGTTGGTTGAAGGAGGCCCGCTAAGCTGCGGATTCCCTGTCCCACCACTGCTCTTACCATTTTGGCCTCCCGTCCTTATGAGTCTCCTCCTCCTCTTCATCTTCGCTGAACTTCAGTTTCTCAGAGTAATCCACTTCGTCGTGGATCCCTGCAACAACAACAAAAGAGATGGAGGGTGGTTAGCTCACTTCCCTGAAATTATCTGCACATCCTACGTCTGGCTGGGCCTGTCACCCAAAACCAACAGGACACAAAAGGTCAAAGATCTCAGAAACCAGCTCTGCAGTAACTCAGAGGAGCAGGGCTTTTAGTGTGGTGCCCATGTTCTGTGGAATAGCATTCCTCTCAATATACAACAGGCGCCCACCATCTCCACTTCGCAGAAAGAGCTGAAGGCATTTTTGTATCAACATTTTTTCCCAGCTGGATAAAAGGGTCTTTACTACAAATGTTCGCTGATTAGGGGTTTAGGTCTTGTTTTAAATGTATTTTTCATTTCTATATTTTTAACTTCTTTAATTACCTTATGCGTAAATTGCCTTGAGCTGGCAATTTATAAGGTGGTTAATGGTAATAACAAAAAATATCAGCATGGCCCCTGGATTCCCTCCCGCTGCACATAGCGTGCACTGCTTAGGGACTATTAAAATATTAAGCTGTTTAGAAATGCTTTTAAACAAACAAACAAAAATAGTGAACTACCCTACCGGTTTGGCACTAGAGAAAGACGTCACCACCTTCCATCAATGCAATGCTTTGGGGTTTTTGTATTTTTGTTTTACTATAATCACGAGTGGGCAGAAGGAGAAGGGACCGATGTGAGCCACCAAGGGAAGGGGGGGGGATGGGACCCAGAAATTGAACACTACAGCCTGGCCACAGAGCCCAAACTCACACAAGCGGGCCTTTTACCTGCCCATCCATCGTCTGCATCATTATCAAGTTCATCCAGCCCCTTCAGGTTCTCTGCGTTGATGATAGTGGGCCGGGGAACCCGCTCCCCTTGCGGCCGGGCAGGGCGCAAGACCCCAAGCCGGTTTTCTTTTCTGTGGAGGGCAAGGCAGAAAGATATTGTGTGCCTGCTAAGGAAGCACGCACAGCCGACAAAGGGACAGGGTGAGCCGCCTAAAGTAAGCAGCGAGGGCTGGTGCAGCAAACAAGGTGGCCACGCTGTGCTTGCTACTTCCTGGACAGGTCTCAAGGCCAAACAAGCCAAAACACGAGCAATTCACCAGTGGTATCTTCCAGTCGTAGGAAAGCTTTAGCCTATGGCATTTCCGAGACGTAAATAGCACCCACCCCTGTGCTATTAGCCTTGGAAGATATCATTGCCATCATCATTATAACCCCCCTTCATCACATGGGATCGCAGAGTGATGTACAAATGAAACAAAATACACAAATGGGATGTGAGCAGCAGGGTTAAACCCCCTTCCCATTGCCATGGCTGTCATTCCATCACCTCCCCCACCTCCCCAGCGCTGTTTTGAACCAGAGAGAAGTACGTAGTGTCTATTTTCTTGGCCAACCTGGAATATTCCAACACCTATCAGTCCTGGCCAGCATGACTATCTTGGAATACAACACCCCTCAGCCCTGACTAGCCCAGTCATTTGTGGACTAATACTCCCATCAGTCTTGACCAACACAGCTATCTTGGACTATAACTCTCACCAGTCGCGACCAGTGCTGCAGCAAAGGCTCAGCTGCTGTGACAGATGAGCCAGTTGTTCTGATAATGCAGCTTGCCTTTAAATAACTTAAGAAAAGCCTTGCTGGATCAGGGCCACGGCCCATCCAGCCCCGCATACTCTTCTCACAGTGGCCAGCCATATTCCTGCGGGAAACAGGCAAGCAGGACTCGAGCAAAAGAGCACTCTCCCTTCCTGTGGTCTCCAGCACTACTGGCCTTGGAAACAGAACACAGCCATCATAGCTGTCTAAATAGCAACAGCCTTACCCATCTTGGTCGTTGGTCTGATATTGTCTGAAAGGGACACGGGGCTCCAGGCGAAACTGTGGGAGGGGGAAGGACCCGCGGTCCACCGGCCCAGGAGTCTCGGATGGTTGGTTTGAGCACATCTGGAAAGAAATGAATAAGAGTTCAAAACTCAAAAGTTCAAAACACAAGTGTCAAAAGAGAAAGCAAGAAGGAGAAGACTCACGAAAGCTGGTAGCATGTCATGGTAAGTTGGGGGTTGGTAGGCATTGGCCATGAACTGCGAAGCCCCCTTGCGGATCGGCTGAGTAGAGCGGAGAGAGGGCTCCTTAAGGTCACTGGCGTTTGCTGAGGAGGGGGCTCCGTCTCCTGCGCTGGAGGTCTTGCAGCCCAGCTCAGCCAGGGAGGCGGTCAAAGATGCAGCAGGGGTTATGTTTCTGCCGCCGCCCTCCCTCCAACTCGTGACATCTGTGTGGAGGGGAAACCACAGTTCTAAGATGAACATCATCATCACCATCATCATCATCATCATTATTATTATTATTATTAATATTATTAAATTTTGTATACTGCCCTATACTCCCTCCCTAACACATTTTAAAAGGGCATTGGATGTGAATGTTAAAGAGGAATGTTTTTGTCTGGCTACAGCTGCTGCTGCTGCTACTAGGAAATATAAAGAACAGTTTGTTTGTTCTGAAAATGAAATGGCTGTATTGTTACTACTTATCACCTCCCATGCTCTTAACTCAATCCACAGGTACCATTTGAAACATTAAGGCTGTGTTTGCCAGCTTGAGGCCCTCTAGACATTTTAGACTACAACTGCCAAGACCCAGTCAACATGGCCAAGAGTCAGGGTTGATGTGGACATATAGTCTAAAACATCTGGAGGGAATCAGTTTGGGAAAGGCTGCTTAATACTGGAAAACAGCAGCTATGGGCCCTTATATCAGAGATGGGGAGCCAATGGAACTCGAGATATTATTGACTATAATTCTCATCATCCCTGGCCACTGAGGGCTGATGGGAACTGGAGTCCAACAGTATCAGGAGGGCTGCAGGGTCCCCACCTCTGCCTTATATGAATGTATATGAAAGCCTTGAATCTTGCAGGGAGTACGGTGGAGATATGACATATTGAATTCAGAATGTTGGCTGCTTTATTAATGGGAAATGTCAACTCTTGGGAGTTCCACATTGTGAAAATGGCAAATAAACTAGAACTCTGCTTCAGAACTAGCAAAATACACCACTGTCTGAACACACAGCTGAGTTTTTCAAAGGTTCCTATCAAGGGAAGCTGGTCAGCAGGGCAAGGTGGGGCAGAGCCCTACCAGAAGCATTTTTTCTGTACCATAATCCATAGCATTAGTCCAACAGTCGTAGGTCTCCCCCCCTCCCCACCCCAGCCCCAACCCTATTCATAAACTTCCTATAATTCAGAGACTCCCTGGGGTATTTGCTGTCCATTTACTCTGCTGGCCAATCACAGCTGTGCACAATACAGTAAATCACAAACATCACTATGGCCAACAGGTTCCACCTTTCACCCTTGTCTCCAAGCGGAGAAGGGGGAGCTGGAGGTGCCAAGTGTTCACAGTACCCTTGTAAGAGACAAGGACAGGGAGAAAACACCAAAACAAACCGGCTGTCCTCTAGGCCACCCACCAGGGCCATGTTCCTAGTGTTGTCTTTTCCATCTTACCCTATCTTCCCTATTTTCCATCTTTCCCTATCTTGTGTCCCTGGACTCAACAAAACATTTCCATCTCTCTGCAAAATCAACAATCTGAAACCTTCCTTCTCTCGTTTGAACAAGTTTGATTAACTTATCCATTTCTGTCTGATTCCATATATCTTATGAACAAATTCCTTTCCTTTTTGGAGCTTGCTGACACTTTTGTTTCTGAGTTCACGCTGGGTTGGCAGCTACCAACAAGATGTATTCTTGTGATTACAGGTTTGTAACCATTTCATCCCCGATTATATTAAAACAGAATCAATACTGGGCTGAGTCTCAAGAGTGGTTCCTATTACATTAGAGTTACAGCCTATACTATCTGCCTCCAATGATTAGTTATGAATGGGCATTCCCACCATCATGGAGAAAAATGTGCATTTCCAGCATTTAAATCAATTTACTGTGAATATTCCATTCAATCTTGCAAGTGCTAAGTACCACCTTCAGGAGCAATTTAGGCCCTATCCGTGCTATACATTTAAAGGAGCATCATAGCACTTCAAACACTCATGGCTTCCCCCAAAGCATCTTGGGAAGTGTGTATTGTTAAGATTGCTGTGCGTTGTTAGGAGACCCCTCTTCCCACACAAAGCTAAAAATACCAGAGAGGCTTAGTAATCAATCCCTCTTCCCAGGGAACTCTAAGAATTGCAGTTTTATTATGAAAGGGCCTCCTAACAGCTCTTAAAATTTAACAAACTACAGCTCCCATAATCCTTGGGGGGGGGGAGCCATGGTTGTTTAAAGCGGTAGGATACTGCTTAATAAATAGTGCAGATGGGGCATTATATTGTGCCACTGAGGTGTTTGAACATCTGTGTGTACATCTGAGGCCAGGAAATGAGTCTGCTACAGTGAGAGGAGGACTCTGGCTCCTACTGTTTACGTACTCTGGGGGCGGAGGCTTGGTCCGGGCCCATACGACGGATCTAAGACGCCCTTTTCTTTGCCAGCCTTGTCCTGCTTGCCAGCTGCTTTCAGCGTTGGAAACTCCTCGGGAGAGAAGGATAACTGTCGGCTTGAGGCCCTTGAACCTGATGAGGAGGGAGAAAAGAGGAACAAGGTGATCAGGCAGAGAGGCTGGGGCTCCATGCTCCAAAACTATCCCTCCTTCTTAGCTGGAGAGACAAAACCAGAAGAACAAAATACGCACAACGGCCTATATGTTACGGCAACTTCCGTTTCACGTGCTTTCAAGGCACATGTGACCACTGACAAGCATATCTTCTTCGGCCCCAGAAGGGGGTGGGCTCATGTGCGTACCGCCAACACGTGCAATGACCCAGAACACAACCTCTGCACAAACGGGGGGTTGCCTATACTTACCACCTTCTGGTCCGGCTGGCTTTCCATTCAGCTGTGCCCATGACTTTGGTCCACCTGGCACTGAATTTGTACTCTGTGGAAGAAGACAAAAAGAGAATGAAGAAGAGTCCAGCTGGATCAGGACCTGACAGCTTTGGGATTTAATATGAATGGGCAGACTGGCAACCCATGTCCAAGAGAGTTGAGCAGACAAGGAAAGCAGCACTTTTCAATCAAAGATGGAATGTGCATGGGGCATGAAAAACCAATATGATTCTCTCACCTCCTGACTGATTGACTGCGTCAGCTTCTGTAAACTGGAGACAGATTTCTGCAAATCCTGCTGCGGCAGCAACTCCTGCGGCTGTGCGGCCGTGGCACTGGAACTGGGGGAAGGCAAGAACAGGGGAGAGTTAAAACACTGCACATGCTATGTGGGCCAAGCCCCAAAATCAAGACCAGCTCAAAAGACATATGCCATTAAGCCACAACTGCAGCCTAAGCCCTCTCTACACTTCAACCAAGCCCTGAACAACTTGGCCCAGGATACCCACAGAGACCCCCTGAACCCTTATATCCCAGATCAATCACCAAGATAGCCTGCAAGAGCATCTCTGGCCATTCCCTGAGTTGGTGAGGCTCATTTGATGACCATGAGAAATTGAGCTTGTAGTGTCATTGCCCCAGTCCTGTGGAACAGGCTGCCAACTGAGATTCAGCTGGCACCGGCTGTGCCAACTTTAAAAAAAAAAAAATATTTATTTAATTTTACAAAAAAAAGAATTTCAAAACCACAAAGCCAATCACAAACATACATCAGAATAAAAAAACAAATTAAAAATAAAAACTCCAATTTTTAAATTCATGTTTACATAGCAATCTTTCTTGACTTCCTCCCGCCTCCCTTTTCTGTGTTCCTCTTTGTCCCATCAGATACAGCAAATCCTTACCCTCTTTCAAAACTCATTTCTAATTATTAAAATCACATCTATTATGTCTCCGATCTTTCCTCCTTATGTTTGAACACCTTTAACATATTGTTTACTTTTGACATAATATAACTTTAATCTTTCACCCTTTTTCTATTACATTTTTGCATACTTTTTAACACTGTATCACCAATGCCATATTATTTTTGTATCCAACATCATTTTAGCATTCATAAACTTTGCAGTATTTCTGCAAATAAGTCTTAAACTTCTTCCAGTCCTCTTCCACCACTTCTTCTCCCAGGTCTCGGATTCTGCCAGTCATTTCTGCCAATTCCATATAGTCTGGCTGTGCCAACTTTTAAGTGCCTGCTGAAAACATTTGTATTCTGTCAGGCCTATACAGGCAATTAAGAGTATATCCGTCACAATGGTCTACTGAAGTATGTTTTTCTTGAAAAGATTTTTGGTTTTTACTTTTTTAATTGGTTTTACTGTACTGTTTTATATTGCTGTAAATCGCTGTGATGTATTTTTATGATGCGGCAGTATATAAATATTTTCTACAAATAAAATAAATTTGTGCGCTGCAGTCTATTATTTGATTATTGATGTAAACCTCCAAAACGTATTTTGTATAGCTAAGTTTTTACCTCTATCTTCAGTACATCCTATTTTATTTTATTGCTATGGCTAGTGGCTGATGCAAATAAACATTCTTCTGATCCGATCTGCGCTGCAGCAGTTTAGCAAGCATGATGAGACTCCAGCCTTTTCCACAGCTTGGAAGTTTCAGCAGAGAGTTGGAACTGACCTGGCAGTTCTGTGGTGGTCCTCCATTCCCAGCTCAAAGTCTGGGAGCTGCTTGGACACCTGCACCACCATGCTGAGCATCTCAGCAAGCTCTCACCACCCTTCTCCATCCCCAGAAGATGGAGTCATTGTCCAGCGTGAAAGGAAAAAGTCTAGGCCAGTCTTGGGCATGCATACCTCACCCCCATCATCTTCTAGTGCAGCCGCACAAAAAAGGGGTTTGGAAAAATATTGCTTCTGTTTTTTATTAACAGCAGTTGATCACACTGTTGGCAAGCAATGGACTCAGCATTAGCTGTGGTTTGCTTGAAACAAAGCCAATGGAGCCAATATTCCATGGGTTCCTTGTGATTAAGGATAGATGGTTAATCTGCTCCATTCCAAAAATCCTCTGGTAAGGAAGTCATAACTTTTTAAAGTGGTATTGTTGTGCTTTAAATGTATGGTGTGAATCGGGCATAACATTGGATACAACTCAGTGCTGGTTATACTCAGAGCAGACCCATTAATGGACATAACTTAGCTCTATTTATTTCAGCAGGTGTACTTTAACGTCCGTTATCTATGCTCTGGTGACCTCTAGGTTAGATTACTGTAACAAGTTATATGTAGGGTTGCTTCTAAAGACGGTTCAGAAACTTCAGCTGGTGCAGAATTCAGCAGCCAGGCTGTTCACTGGGGCAAGATGGTTTGAGCATATAACGCCAATCCTGGCCTGTCTACACTGCCAATTAGTTTCTGAGCCAATCTAAAGTGCTGGTTTTGAGCTATAAAGCCTTAAAAAGCTCAAGACCACAATACTTCAAGGACCACTTCTCCCCATATGAACCGACCTAGATCCTGTGATCAGGTGCCCCCTCCATGAGTGGTCTGGAGAGTCTTTCTGCAGTGAACAGGTCTTTCTGCAGTGGCTCCCCATTTGTGGGATGCTCTCCCTATAGAGTCCTCGTTACATATCTTTAGGCGCCAGACAAAGTTCCCTCTTCTCTCAAGCCTTTACCTGATTACACAATCATGGGCTTTTAAACCAGGGGGTGGGGTGTTTGTTGCTTTGTTATTACTTTATGTTTGTGTTTTTATACTGTAAACCACCTTGTAATTCTCAAATGAAGGGTGGTCTAGAAATAAAATAAATAAAATAATAAAAATACTTGGGAGAACTCAAGCTGAATGCAGAAGGCACTGCCTCCTGCAAGCAAAGGACCAGGGGTTGAGGGTGGTGCTCCTCCTCCTCCTCCTACCTCTTTTGGTCTGGCGGGTCCTGCTTGTTTGCCCATCCTGTGCCGTCCTTGGGTACGATGATGATATTAGGGTCGTTTCCTTTGTTCTCAGACTTCAAACTTGGCAAATTGGCAGGAGGTGGCATGCGCCGGGCAGCAGCAACTTTCCCAAGACTCTGTAAGCCATGTCTAGGAATAACTGGAGAGGGAGAGCTATTTTAATTTTTATTATTATCACTATCATTACCAAATAAAACCATCACCCCTTCACACTAAGCTCCCAGCATAGGTTGCAAGATTTAAAACACAACATTAAAAAGGGACTCCTGACCGTTAAGTCCAGTTGTGAACAACTGTGGGGTTGCGGCACTCATCTCGCTTTACTGGCCGAGGGAGCCAACGTTTGTCTGCAGACAGTTTTTCTGGGTCATGTGGCCAGCATGACTAAGCCGCTTCTGGCAAAACCAGAGCAGCGCACAGAAACGCCGTTTACCTTCCTGCTGGAGCGGTATCTATTTATCTACTTGCACTTTGATGTGCTTTCAAACTGCTAGGTTGGCAGGAGCAGGGACCAAGCAACGGGAGCTCACCCCATCGCGAGGATTCGAACTGCCGACCTTCTGATCGGCAAGCACTAGGCTCTGTGGTTTAGACCACAGTGCCACCCTTTAAAACAGTTTAAAGACAACTGGCAATCACAGAAACAAGGTGCAGCCTAAAAATATACACCCATCAAAAGATGAGACTTCAGCATTAAAAGGAAACTATATGGCGAAGGTGCCTCTGTGGGGAGGGAGTTCCACAGCCTAGGGGCAGCCTCAGAGAAGGTCCTCTCCCAGGCCACCCCCACCCTGAACTTCTGAGGGAGGCAGTACCAGGAGAGCTCTCTCTGCCAATCTTAGCACCTAATAAGGTGGGTAGGGAAGGACACAGTCTTTTAGGTATTGGAGTCCTAAGCTGTTTGGGACTCAGATAAATCAGCAGGGAATGTTCAAAAGAAAAAAAAGGGGGGGAGATTGGGTGTTAATAAAGAAAAACCACAAGAATTAGCACACTTTCCAACCAAATGCAATACATATGTACAGCATCCATAAAGATTTTAACAAAACAAAAAGAAACTGCACATATAAATATAACGCTTATATCTCCAATAACACACTGGGTAGAGTAATTAAAAAGAACAAAAATGAAGACAGTACCAGGACAGAGGTTGGGGATCGATGGTATCTAACACTGAGTAAACTGGCAAAAATGTATAAATCTAAATCAAATACATGTTGGAAATGTAAATTGAAAGAAGGTTCTTTTTATCATATGTGGTGGTCTTTTAGTAAGGTTAAAGCTTACCGGGAAATGATATATAATGAAACAAAAAGGATGTTTAAAATAAGCTTTGTAAAAACAAACAAACCCAGAAGCTTTTCTTTTGGAAATTATAGGGAGAGAACTATCTAAACTGTATAGAAATTTATTCATGTACACTACTCAGTGGCGGAGCTTCATGCTCCAGCACTGGGGGCGGAGGGCAGGCAGGGGCAGGGCTGGCGCGCCGCCTGTAGGGGCGTGGCATGCATCTTGGAGGCGTGGCACACCGCCCGTAGTGGCGTGGCGTGCATCTTGGGGGTGTGGCGTGCCGCCCATAGGGGCGTGGCACCCCGCCGGGATCATGCCATTGGGGGCACGCCTCTTTCTCCGCCAGTGATGCTACTACAGCAGCAAGAATGTTACTTGCCCCAAAATGGAAAAAAGGCGTCCCAGCAAAGGAAGAATGGATACAAAAAATTATGGAATATGCAGAAATGGCAAAACTTACTGGAAAATAAGAAATCAAGGTAACAAACTTTTTATAAAAGAATGGAAATGGTTTATTGACTTTTTACAGATAAATTGTAAACAGTTAAAAACATTGGCAGGATTATTGTAATAACCTGCAGTTTCATAAGAGTATATATTTTTAAAAATGAGCAATAATAAATGAGCAAATTAAGTTAATTTGGATATGCAGAAGATATTAAAAAATAAATTTAAGGAACCGCAGAAAGAGGGGGAAGGAAGTCAAGTTTTGAAATGTCAAAATGATTGTAAAATTAGTGAAATGTATAAAAAGTATACATTTTTTTATTTTTAAAGACAGGTTGGGGAGGTATAAAAAGGCACATAAAATATAATACTCGAGAATCAACTTAAGTTATCCCTTATTTTTGAAAGGGTGGGAGGAATGATGACTCCTGCAAACTCGCCCACTAGTGCAATTATTCGACTGAATCAGCCAGATCCATTTAAATGCAGCTGGGGTGACTGGCCATGTTTCATATTATAAGCGTTCTCAATAAAATCATATCAAATAGAAAGGAAATTATTCTTGCTTTGACCTCTAGAGAAGCTCAGTTTATACACTGATCTTTCTAAAAGAGCAGTCTCCCAGACCTTGGAGGGATTAAATTGTTTCAAGTCATCCCTCACTTGCTTTCATAGCTACGAGCACTGGCCTTGGATGCGCAAACAGAAGCACAAATGCCCTTCCACAAAGCCCTATCACCCAGGTCACTGTTATCTGCACTGATCGGTTGACGTCCTCCAGGATTTGAGACAGTGAGTTCTTCTGCAGTCCCTGTGTTCAGATGCCAGAGGATGAATCTAAGACCTTTGGCATGCAAAGCTGATGCTTTGCCACTGAGCCTTGAACCTTCCTCCTACCAGGCTAGTAGCTTATGTGAGCTTATTTGCAAGGCAACTGTTATTGCACAGAAGACTGTCCATGAATCCAAAGCCTCTAGCCCATAGTTCCCTCTCCGCTTCCCTCCAAGTTCACTCCCTCCTCCTTGCTTACCTGTGGTCCTGATAGCTTCTACTGACTTTCCTTTATACTTATCAAACAGGCTGAGAGTGGAGTACTTGCTTTTCCCATCCTTTCCCTTGGTAAGTTGCCCCAAACGATCGGACATTGCGATGAAATGTCATCTAGTAAAGAAATTTCTCTGCGCCGCTCCTGATCTGCCTGAGGTGCGGGGGAGGAGAAAAGCAGTACAGTAAAAAAAACACACACACACACCACATTTTTACATAAAGGACAATATCAATCTGCATTCTAGGCATCATATTGACCTGTTTTTGTTATTTTTGTTATTATTTATTAAATGTCTTAATAGTTTTTTGTCATAGCCCCTCAAAGCAATTTACAATATTTTATGAAAAATACTCATATTCATATATTACTATTATTCTATATGTTTAATTTGTACAGCACCCTTCATTCAAAGATCGCAGGGAAGTTCACAACATAATGAAAATACATAATAAAACAAAAAACAAACCAATATTCCCCTCCCACAAACAGATTTAAAAGGCCACAGAATGTTAATCACCCAGAGGCTCAGCGATAAAGAAATGTCATTGCACCTAAAGATGTGCAATGAAGGCACAAAGTGAGCCTCCCTGGGGAGAGCATTCCACAAGCATGCCTGTTCTCATTCTGTCACCTTCCAGGCTTCTCGTGGAGGGGACACATAAAGAAGGGCATCAGACGATGGGTGCAGGGTCTGGGTCGGTTCATGTGGGGAGAGGTGGTCCTTGAGGTATTGTGGTCCTGAGCCGTTTAAGGCTTTATAGGTCAAAACCAGCACTTTGAATTGAGCCTGGAAACTAATTGGCAGCCAGTGCAGCTGTGCCAGGATTGGTGTAATCCTGTGCTCAAACCGCCTAACTCCAGTGAGCAACCTGACTGCTCAAGATTCCAAACCTTCAGAGGAAGCCCTACTCATTACACATCGCAGTAATCCATGGGTAAGCAAACTAAGGCCCGGGGGCAGGATCTGGCCCAATCACCTTCTAAATCTGGACCGTGGACGGTCCAGGAATCAGCGTGTTTTTACATTAGTAGAATGTGTCATTTTATTTAAAATGCATCTCTGGGTTATTTGTGGGGCGTAGGAAGTCGTTCATTCCCCCCCCCAATATAGTCCGGCCCCCCACAACGTCTGAGGGACAGTGGACCAGTCCCCTGCTGAAAATGTTTGCTGACCCCTGCAGTAATCTAACCTAGAGGCTACCAGAGCAGACAAAAGAAGCTAGGCTATCCCTGTCAAGATAGGGGCTCAGCTGGACCACTAGCTGAAGCTGATGGAAGGCACTCCACACCACTGAGGCCACCTAAGCCTCAATCAAAAGCAAAAGATCCAGAAGTACACCTGCCCCTGCTCCTTCAGAGGGGGTGCAACCCCATCAGGACCAGGCAACCTCCCATCCATCCATTCTAAGCAACCCCCACGAAGGGAGCCTCATATCTGGATTGAGCTTCAGTTTTTTGGCTCTCATCCAGTCCATTACCAAGGCAAGATAACAGTCCAGTACATCCACTGCCGCCACAGCTGCAGATGTAAAAGAGAAATACAGCTGTGTGTCTTCAGCAAACTGCTGACAACATACTCCAAAACTCTGATGACCCCACACAGCAGTTTCATGAAGTTGTTAAATACATAGGGGATAAAATTGAACCCTGAGGAGCCCCACATTGAAGGCTCCACAGGAAAAGCACACACACATGCACACACACACACACCACCCTCTGGAAATGACTAAAACTAGCATTAAAAAAATATTCCAAAAAGACATTCCTTTTTATTCAACTATCTATGACCTTTTTGCATATGTGGGGGAATGTTTTAATGTAGCTGTTACTGTTTTTAACAGAATTCATAGAATCATGAAATTGTAGGGCCCCTCCTAACTCTACAATTCTATGAATTCTATTAAGAACAACAGCACCTACATTAAAACATCACATATATGCAAATAGGCCTATACTTGAGTATATATGGTAGTTTCATTGATGCACAGGAAACTGAGATGGTGCTCCTGCTAAAGGGCAAGAAGCTACAGGAAAAAAGCAGCTGCAGGGAACAACTCATGGTTTCAGTTGTCTCTACAAAATGCACAGAGTATGGGAAACAAACAAGATGAACTGGAGTTTTTAATACAGGATGGCAGGCATTACTGAATTGCAGACGTTACTGAAACCTGGTGGGATGAGACTCATGACTGGAATATAGGAATTGAGGGGTATAACCTGTTTAAAACGAATAGACCAAACAGGAAGGAGTAGCAGCAGAATTGTATGTAGTCAGCTGTTAACAACAACTGCTGCTCTCCAGAGTCCGGGGGGGGGGGCCTCCATACTTTCCTTTGGTCCCAGGATGTAGAACATTTTGGACCAACATTCCACACCCACAAGAACTGGGCACTTTATGTTAATTCCTCCATAAAGAAAGCCTACTGCTTTATTTAAAACAGCCAAGATTTCAGGAGAATAACTTGTCCTGTGGGTTCTCTTTAAACAACCCTTCCGTGTTAGAAAATGAGTCCACTGAGGTTGTTTGTGTTTGTTTCCCAAGTTTATTAAGTTGCTTTGCTATGGCTCTAGGCCGCTGGGACTTCATAAGGACTGGTGTGTGTGTGTGTGTGTGTGTGTGTGTGTGTGTGTGTTGTGGGGGGAAGGGAGGGAGGGAAAGAGGGAAAGAGAGAGAGAGAAAGAAGTGGTGGCCAAATGACACCGGCGGGTGGGCCAGATGCAAAAGTAGTTAGAGCAACAAATTTAGAATTCACGCTTCTACAGTAGGCTGGTTTCTGCATACACTCACAAACCCTTCTCTATCCCCCATCCAGGCAAGCAAGTGGCAATTTCAGAGTTTAAGGAGACTCTTTGCAGCCAAGCAAAAACACTCAAGGGAGATGCAAAGCAGGGCTGGTGAGAGGTGTGGCTGGGGGAAATTATGAGGGCAGGACAGAGAGGTCTGGAGGGCCACTTCCAGCCCCTGGGCCTGGAGTTCCTCCACTCTGACCAGAGCGAGGCAAAGAGTGATGGTGAACCCATCACAAGTCCCCAAGCACACGAAGGCTTGGCATGCTCCCCAGATTTTCATCAGCAAAACAGCATTAATGCAAATAAAGACCCAAATAATCTACCTATTTGCAGTTGCTTTTCCTGTTGTGGCAATATCAGTTCAGTCTTTTCTGCATAATGAGTTAGTGCTACTCGTTAGGTCTGGATCGCTGTGGCCTTGGCAGCAACAGGGATGTGAGGAAGGCCCAATAGCGACCGGCCTGCGCTTGGCAATTTAACAGAATCAAAGTGATTGCACGCATGTATATACAGGAAAACAGTGAATCATCAACCTGCACACTCTGCGCACTCCCATTGACAACACAATTCCCCAGATCCTTGCAGGAAGGGGAACATTTGCAGCAGCAGATGTCAGATGGTTAACAGAGGATGGAGAAGAAGAAGAAAAAAGGAGAGGGCAGGTGGTAATTCTTCAAGAAAAGCCAGTGAAACAGATCACAGTGTGGAGATACCAAAGAGAAGCCCTAGCAACCACCCTTTCTCGCAATCCCAGTTCGCATCGGAACAATGACAGAGGAAGGAATAAACAACTGCCACATCTCAAGGAAGGATGTTCAGAGAGTATTACCATCAAAAAGGTTTCTTGAGAGCTGCTTGGGCTGGATCCCCTCATGCCTTTCCAAAAGTGGCCTAGCCCCAGTCACATGTAAAGAAGGAAGGTGGTGAAATTTAAAGCACAAAAGGTGCACAGGCAAGAAAGGGGGCTGACCCATGACTGCCTGCCCCCCTCAAGGCCATGAAGCTCACTGGGTGTGACTCTGGGCCAATCACTACCTCTAAGCCTATAACATACCTCACAGGGTTTTCGTGGGGATTAATTGGGGGGGGGGGAGAGAACCTTGTGTACCACATTAAGCTCCTTGGAGGAAAGTGAGAAAAATGCAATAAAATAAATAAATAAATAAATAGTACTAGAAAGGTGTTGGTAGGACACTGGTTAGGAGAGGGTGTGTAGAGAAGGGCAGAAGAAGGAAAACTACCAAGTGGGTGCTTGCCTCCCACCTGTGTCTCACACTCTCACCCTTTTACACATGGCTGGGGGATAAACCAGTGTTTAAATACTTGGGTCGGCCACTACACTGTGACAAGGGAAGGGAGATATGTCGCCCTCAAGACATTGCTTTGGCTCCACCTGCCATCAGCCTGAGCCAGCGTGGCCAACGTTCAGGCATGGGAGTTGGGAGTTCTGCAAACCCCTGCTCTAAACAGTGCAAACCTAGAAATAGTTATTTTGCCAGTGAAATACCTAGGCAAGCTGCAGAGGAAGGGGCTGCTTGTTCCTCAGTCCCACTCTGCTGGGCATGAATAAAAGGCACCTGCTAGAACCAGCCAGATTGACTGAAGAACGTACAGTTCTTATTCTTATTCTCTATAGCCACAACTTTCACATCAGCTCTGGTTACCCAGATGCTTCCAGAAACAGTTAAAGTGCTGGTGATTACCTCTAAGGCCCAGGGCCCAGGGCCCAGGGCCCAGATCCGGCCCAATTGCCTTCTAAATCCGGCCCGTGGATGGTCCGGGAATCAGCATGTTTTTACAGTGGTGCCTCGCAAGACGAAATTAATCCGTTCCGCGAGTCTCTTCGTCTTGTGGTTTTTTCGTCTTGCGAAGCATGGCTATTAACGGCTTAGCGGCTATTAACGGCTTAGCGGCTATTAACAGCTTAGCGGCTTTAAGAAAAAGAAAACAAACTCGCAAGAACTCGCAAGACGTTTCGTCTTGCAAAGCAAGCCCATAGGGAAATTCGTCTTGCGAAGCACCTCAAAAAACGGAACTCTTTCGTCTAGCGAGTTTTTCGTCTTGTGAGGCATTCGTCTTGCGGGGCACCACTGTACATGAGTTGAATGTGTCCTTTTATTTAAACTGCACCTATGGGTTATTTGTGGGGCATAGGAATTCGTTCTCCCTCCAAAATAATAGTCCACCCCCCCCCACAGGGTGTGGACCAGCCCCCTGCTGAAAAAGTTTGCTGACCCCGCTCTACATCATAAGGTACAGCCAACACAGAGCCCACCAAAGGTTTATTTATCAGTATTTATAAAGCACTTCATAATTTAAAAGCCCTACGCAATATACAGAATAAACAGCAATAAAACAGCATCTTTCGCAAAGAACAGCAACATTATAAAAACAGGAATTCAGAGACAACATGGTCCAGTCTTAGGACCATGTTGGTCCTCAGGAAACCCTGAGCAAAAAAGATGTGCCTTTGCAAGATGTGTGAAGCAGCTGATGATCACAGAGTGAAATGGGCACCTGACAGTGCAGGGAAAGTGGAAGAAAATGTTCATATTGGGTCACCACTCTGCAGTATCCAAAACTGTCTAGGCACCAGGCATATTTTGCAACTGGCACAGGTCCGACTGTGACCACATGGAGGTCTCTGGATGCCAGGCTGGCGACTGACATCTCCATCTGGCTGATCCCTCCAGCTTTCTTAAGACAGGTAAGCAGAAGAGCTTATTTACTGCATTTATATCCTACCTTTTTCTCCGAAGAGCACATGCTTCATTCCCCCACTCAATTAATCCCTACAACAACCCTGTGAGGTAGGTATGGAGGCTGTGACTGACCCAAGGTCACTCAGTGAGATTCATGACAGAGTGGGGATTTGAACCCTGATCTCCCAGGTCCTAGTCCATCACTCTAAGCACTACACCACACTGACTTCCTACAGTCCTTCTGCTATGGGGCAGCTATTAAGTTAAATAAGTATGGGAGAAAGCAAAATGTCACTTAGAGAAGGATCTGCAATATTTTCCTTGAAGCTTGCATTTGTTTTCTTCTGGATTGTTTTATTTGATGTTTTAATGTGTTGTGAATTGTTTTAAGATTTTTTTTATTTAAACTGTAAAGTGACATAGAAATGAAATGAATAATAATAATAGATTTCACTGGGCGGGAGGCGCCTAGGCAAGGTTTAATTGTGGTATACAATAGGGTATAGTGCCACTAGAACCCGTCAATCCCAGCCAAAAGATAGTAAGAAAAGCCATGTTCGAAAAGGCCAATGGCCCACCTAGTGCTTGCAAGTGCCTTTGGGAGGCAGGACATGAGGGCAACAGCAATCTCCCCACTTGCAATTCCTAGCAATTGGCACCCAGAGGCTTCCGACAGTGGATGGTGATGAACACAGACTTCATGACTGGTAGCCAATAATAGCCTTTTCCTGCATGAATTCATCTAACCCTCTTTTAACTCCTTTCAAGGTGGCAGCCTTCACCACCTTTTGAAGCCAGCACAGCCAATGGTCAGGTATAATGGACACTGTAGTCTAATGCCCAAAGGACACCATATGAGATACCCACACAAGAGAAGACACAACAGCCACCATGAAAGACATAGTTGCTGTCACCTTGCAGAAGCCAATGAGGTCTGATACTAGTACAGTGGTGCCCCGCAAGACGAATGCCTCGCAAGACGAAAAACCCGCTAGACGAAAGGGTTTTCCATTTTAGAGGTGCTTCGCAAAACGAATTTCCTATGGGCTTGCTTCGCAAGACGAAAATGTCTTGCGAGTTTTTCCGACTTTTTTTCCCTCTCCCCCCCCCCTTTTTCTAAGCCGCTAACCCGCTTATCTGATTATCCGCTAAGCCGCTAAAAGCCGCTAATAGCGCTAAGCCGCTAAGCCGTCAATGGGCTTGCTTCGCAAGACGAAAAAACCGCTAGACGAAGAGAATCACGGAACGGATTCTTTTCGTCTTGCAAGGCACCACTGTAACTGTCTAGAACAGAGAATGGCTAACCTAGCTTTGAGGTGCTATGAGGGTAACTCTAGGCTGGATTTGAGTGGAAAGTGAAAAAAATATTCCCCCAGTTTTTCTGCAGATTTTCCATTTTGTAAGCTAATGAGTATCATGAACAGTGGAAAGTGAAAAAAATATTCCCCCAGTTTTTCTGCAGATTTTCCATTTTGTAAGCTAATAAGTATCATGAACAGATGCAAAGTGCAACAACAATATTTAGACAAGTCTGGCCATTTCCATTTCTTTCTTTCTTTCTTTCTTTCTTTCTTTCTTTCTTTCTTTGTTTGTTTTACTAAGCACAGTGGTACCTCGGTTTAAGAACGGTTTTGGTTTAAGAACGGACTTCCAGAATGGATTAAGTTCGTCAACTGAAGTACCAACATACAAGTAAAATAAATGTGCTGAACCGGATTGCTCCCTTTGGCTCTAATACTTTGGCCACCTCATGAGAAGAGAAGACTCCCTGGAAAAGACCCTGATGTTGGGAAAGATGGAGGGCACAAGGAGAAGGGGACGACAGAGGACGAGATGGTTGGACAGTGTTCTCGAAGCTACAAACATGAGTCTGACCAAACTGCGGGAGACAGTGGAAGACAGGAGTGCCTGGCGTGCTCTGGTCCATGGGGTCACAAAGAGTCGGACACGACTAAACAACAACAAACAACAACAACACATTGGATTTCTCCCCACTTTCAAACCATGGTTAATGACCCTGGCTTCAAGAAACCATACAGTTTTAAACACAACAGTTTGGACACAATGAGACATTTCCATTAGTAAAAATGGATGCAAGGGCTTCCAATTTCCTCCTTGCAGCTCACAAAAAAATTGTGCAGATCAAGGGTTGGAGTTGTTAAGGTCCACATCGCCTTTGGGATAAATCTGTCAAAGGCCAGAACAAAAAGTGTCCTCCTACCTTTTCCCTTTCACCATGGAAGCAAACCGTATCCTCTAGCACTGATCTTGGTACAGAGTGCAAGGGATGTGGAATCAATGGGGAGCAACCAGAAAACAAATAGAGGTAACTTAACAAGGTTATTTAATTGTACTAAACATTGCTTAAAATTTAAAAATAAAGGCTTAGTTCTTTGCCACTGGTGGCCAAAACATTAGTAGCCCAGAAAAGGCAAAAGGTTAAAGTCTACACAAGCAACTGAGCACAAAAACTGTCTGCATACTTTTCAAAATTCATATCCACGAGGGCTAGCCACTTGACTTTTTAAAATGTAAGCTGGAAATTCAGGAAAGGAGCACACGATGTCCCTGAGGTATCCAGCTTCAAGGTGATGAGGGAGAGTCTACCAGGTAGGACAACATTTGGAAATCAGAGGAGAGACAGTTATTACTTCTCTCCCCCTGAAGGCTGTTGATGGGCAACAAATGATTTGGCACAGGTGCATGTGGACAGGTGGGTAAGAAAACACCTATGGGCTGATTTTGCAAGGTGGCAATTAGAAAACACCCACCCACCCACACATTATCAACAGTCTTTAGAAAAATCCTAACCCAGCAGTTCAGAACTAAGGGCCACTTGCCAATCTCACCCGAAAAGCTTGCCAAAAGCAACAGCAAGCAGATGCAGAGGAAACACTGGAAACTGCCTTATATTAGCACACACTGTTTGCCCATCTAGCCTGGTACTGCCCATTCAGTGGTGGGAAACCTCCAGCCCATGGGACAAACTAGGCCTGCAAGGCTGTTTTCCCAAGACCCACGGACCTGCCCCATGCCCAGCGCTAACACAGTACAGTTGTACCTTGGTTCTCGAACAGAATCCAGAAGTCCGTTCTACTTCTGAAAAGGTTCGAAAACCAAGATGTGGCTTCTGATTGGCTGCAGGAGCTTCCTCAATCAGAAGCCATATTGGACGTTCGGCTTCCAAAAAAAGTTTGCTAACTGGAATACTTACTTCAACTATTCCACACTCCTGCTCTAGGTGCTTGGGCAGAGAAGGCTCTCACCTGCTACCCTGATCTTATTACCTGGAGAAGCCAGGAGTGGAACCTGGGACCTTCTACATGCAAAGCATGTGCTCTGCCACTGAGCTATGATACTCTCACCAGAGAGAATAGAATGGAATGTCCGGGTTCAAATCTCTGCTCAGCCACATATGAATAAGGCATCTTCCTCACACCCATACACAAAATTCAACTTCCAACTAGGAATGGAAATGATAAAATTGCCAACGCTCACAGAGCTTCAGTTCAGATGGAATGCCAAACCATGGTGGTTTGGAATCCTGGTTTGGAAGGCAAGCTCAAACCATAGTTTGCTAGTTCAGATGCAACAAGAAACTGTAAAGTATTTATTGAAGCGGAGCAAACAAAGAGCCTGACACTCAGTCCTGTGAAATTGCCACTGCCTGTGAAATGATCCCACTGCTTCCATGCACCCCCCCCAATGTCTCATTGTAATGTCATGTGATTGCCAGGTGGGGGACACTGCCCATCTTCCAGATTTGGCCCATCAGTTATGTGTGGAGGAGATAACAATCTGGGCTCCTGGCCAAATCCCATTCTCTACCCCTTCTGTTGCAAATGAACTGGAGCACAGAAACACATCTACACTGCCCTGGCATGTATCCAGGTCAGAAGTGGAAGCTTATCTTCACAACTGTTAAGATTAGCGGCAAAGGAAAACAAACACAAGGTTTAAGATAGGGGCAGGGAGAGAGAAAGGGTTATATCCAGTGCTAGTCCTTCTCAGAACCGAGAACCTCAGAGCCTATCTTGACTATGTTAGATCCATAAATTTTAATGGGTCTACTCTGGATACAACCCAAAATTCCTATTGCCAAGGCTTTAGGTAATCCTTTATACCCAGGAGGAGGATTTCACGCCTGGTATTCCAATACAAACAACAGTTTCTTAATTGGGCATAAGATGAGAAAAGCAATGGACTTTCCTTCACTGGAGGTTTTTAAGTAGAGGTTGGATGGCCATCTGTCATGTATGCTTTAGCTGAGATTCCTGCACTGCAGGGGGTTGGAATAGATCATCCTTGGGGTCCCTTCCAACTCTACAATTCTATGATCCTATGGAAGGTAGATATAAGGAATCAGAAGAAACATTAAAACAAAATATAAATACTAGACCTAAAATACTAATCCATGAATATAAAAACCAAAATATTTTAAAAGATAAATCCACCTCAACTAAACTAAACTAAACTAAAAGGATGAACGGGGGGAAAGGCCACAGATATAACCAATTACTTTGCAAACTAGGGGTAAAGACCTTGGTAAAGAACAGTATTTGTGCCTGGTGCTTATAAACAGACAGCGATGACGCTAGTAGGGCCTCCCTTGGGAGAGCATTCCACAAGCAGGGAGCAGTGTTAGAAACAGATATTTCAGCTAATTGCCAAATGGCACCTTAAACCAGGGTGACAGTCACAATATATCTAGGTGCCTTTTTTATAGCAGGGATTATTATTATTAAGAATTATTTACTTTCTATACCTAATAATAATAATAAGCCACCCATCCATCCGACTAGGTTTCCCCAGCCATTCTAGGTGGCTTCCAGCACATATAAAAACATAATAAAACGTCAAATACTAAAAACTTCCTGATACAGGGCTGCCTTCAGATGTCTTCTAAAAGTTCTTCATCTCCTTGACATAGAGAGCATTCCACAGGGAGGGCACCACTGCCAAGAAGGCCCCCTGCCTCGTTCCCTGTAACTTCACTTCTCGCAGTGAGGGAACTGTCAGAAGACCCCAGGAGGTAGACCTCAGTGTTTGGGCTGAACAATGGGAATAGAGACGCTCCTTCAGGTATACTGGGCCAAGGCCACTTAGGGATTTAAAGATGAGCACCAGCACTTTGAGTTGTGTTCAGAAACGTACTAGGAGCCCATGAAAATCCTTTAGGACCAGCGTTATATGGTCCGGAGGCCACTCCTAGTCACCAGTCTATCTGCTACATTCTGGATTAGTTGTACTGTAGTTTCCAAGTCTCCTTCAAAGGTAGCCTCACGTAGATGACATTGCAGTAGTCCAAGATGGAGATAAATCAGAGCACGTACCACTACAGTCTGTGGGCAGGTAGGTCTCAGCTGGCATACCAGACATGGGCGGAGCTGGGGGGCAGCTGCCCCCCTAAATCAATAAAAATAAATAAAAATACATAGCAAACTGATGTTCTGCCCCCCTAACAAAGGCCTGCCCCCCCCACAGCAAAAATCCTGGCTACGCCCATGGTACCAGATGGAGGTGGAAGACAGCTGCTCTAGACACAGAAATGACCTGTGCCCCCATGGACACCTGTGAGTCCAAAGTGACTCCCAGGCTGTGCACCTGGTCATTCAGGGGCACAGTTACCCCATTCAGGAGCAAGGAGTCCCATACATCCGCCCACACCCTGTCTTCCAAAAACAGTACTTCTGTCTTGTCGGGATTCAACCTCAATTCATTAACCACCATCATTTCCTCCAACCGCCTTCAGACACTCACACAGGACATTCACTGCCTTCACTGGTTCTGATTTAAAGGAGAGTTAGCTCTGGGTATCATCCACATTTTAAAAGAAAAAATCTCAAAGCAGTTTACAACACATTAAAACATCAAGTGAAACAATCCAGAAGAAAACAAATGCAAGCTTCAAGGAAAATATTGCAGATCTTTCTCTAAGTGACATTTTGCTTTCCCCATACTTATTTACCTACCTAGCTGCCCCATAGCTGGAGGACTCTAGGAAGCTACTGATAGCCTTTTACCTCCATGAGCTTGTCTAAATAAGACGGATCTGTCTAATTAAGCTCCTTGGTATCAACAGTCTTGTCCATCTTGATTGTTAGCTTGATGTTGTCAGAAAGGGACACACGATTCCAGCCAACTGGTATTTGGAAGCATCTCTGACTGTGGAAGCACAGCATCGTCACCACGGCTAGTAGCCACTGATAGTCTTATCCTTGATTCATCTGTCAGTCCTCTTCTAAAGCCATCCAAGTCGGTGGCCACTACATTTAGGAGCAAATCATGTCAAATGCCCATCAACTCCAGTATTTTCTCTCCAACAGTGGCCAACAGCGAAGCCCACAAGCAGGCCATACGGCCAATAGCCCTCTCTTCTGCTGCTCCTCCTCAGCACTTCATAGTGTTTCTGATTCTGGAGGTGGTATATAGCCACCATGGCTAGCAAACACCAATAGCCTGATTTTCTGTGAATGTGCCTATTCTGCTTTCCAATGGCTGCTAGTCACGTTTGCTGTTACAGGGCCTTCTTGCAACACCTGCAAGAAAAGGGCATTGTTCTTATGTCCAGCTTGTAGGCTTCCCACTGGGGCTTTCATTCGGCTGCTGTGGAAAAGAGGATGCTGGACTAGATAGGCTTTTGGTCTGATTCAGCAGGGCTCTCCTTATGTTCCTGAAGCTGGTGGCCACCAAATCTTGCGGCAGAAAATTCCATAGTTTCCCCATTCTTGATCCTAGCTAGGGCCTAGGCAAGAGGCAGGAGCAGCAGGGAAACCCTATGAAAGGGTTGTAGCTTAGTGGGGGAGCATCTGCTTTGCATGCAGAAAGTCCCATGTTCAATCACCAATGGCAACTATTCCAGGAAGGGCTGGGAAAGTTCCTTTTCCTGAAATCCTGGAGAGTTCCCGCCAAGTCTGCTTAGCTAGATGGGTCAATGGTCTGACTCTGTATAAGGCAGTTTCCTAGGTACCTGGAAAGGTCAGAGGGTCACAGGTCCCCTGGCCCTGCTTATAAAATGTTTTCCTGCTGCGACAGTGCAGCAAATTCAGCAGTCAGAATTCAACAGCAGCCATCCAGATATACCTGAGAAGCCCAAACCTGAGCCTAAAGGCAACAGCCTTTATGCAGTTTGTCAACAACACCTGATATTGAAAGGTATATAGAGGAGAAAGAAGATGGTGCCTGAAGCAAGTCTCCTGTGAGCCTTAGCAGAGGGAGTAGGAGCTTTTAAAAAATAATACAAGACACACTCCCAGAAAACAAGCTTATACCTCAGCCACCGATAAGGACTCCGGGAGTCACCGGATGGCATTCTAAACATCCTCCCTTCCTTTGAGGCTCTTCGAAAGCCCCTTTGAAATCCCGCTGAAACCATCCAAAACTCCTCAAAGTTATCTAAAGCTATTTGAGGCTAATTACAACACTCAGAGTTTCCTTCAAACAAAGCCCTCAAATATACGGAGGGGACAAAGTAACCCAAATCTAGTCCGGGGATGGTACTCAAGAGTTATAAAGAACGAGGAATTTCTCTTACACAAGCTGCAGAAACGCCTCCAATAAAAAGCAGGCCAAAATCTTATACTATTTCAAACCAAAAGCAGATGATACAAGAAACATGAAGAGCCTGCACTCTCACGAATGGTCTGTCGACCGTACCTGGCATGGGAGAGGTATACTGTGCTGAGCATGGAAGTTCCATTTGGCTATCATGAATAATAGCCCTCAATAGACTCATCCTGCCCCCCCCCCCCAAATAAATGCTCATCTATAAATTTTAAGGGCAGTATTCAACTCAAATGTCCCATCAGTGCAAGGATTTGGCTACTAGCCATTATAGGTGTGCTCTGCCTCCACAGCTGGAGGCTGTAATACCAATTGCTGGAAAACGCAGGAGGGGAGAGGGGCTTGTGCTCGGGTCCTGCTTGAAGGTTTCCCACAGGCCTCTGGTTGGCCACTGTGATAACAGGATGCTGGACTAGATGGGGCATTGGCCTAACCCTGCAGGGCTCATCTTACATTCTTATGATTTCTGCTTGTGCAATGGGACTTTCCATCCTCTTTTCCTTTTGCACTCTCACCAATTCTGCTCCAGAAGGTTGGGGGAACCCCTAAGGCTGGTTTTGGGGAGTGAGGAGAATACTCTGCTGTGCAAACAAATTCCTCATGTAGCACTACACTGGATATAACCCTAGGTCTAGGGAGGAAAAAACCAAAGAATCCCCCCCCGCATACCATACCATTCCATCACCACCCCAGGACTTCACATTTCTGGTCTTAACTGGTCTACTTTAATATTTCCCTCTGTTTTGGAGCAACAGATCCAGTGTTAGAAACTCAGATATATAAGCTAATAAGGCTCAGCATGGCTCCCAATTTGGCCCATGAGGCCGTTTCCCAAATCACACCCACCCGCCCCACCTCTCACATCATCCGTGACATAAGGTATGGGGCAGGTGAAGATGCAGCTGCCACTGTATGATCAGGAGCCTTAAAGTGCAATGACAAGGGAGGCTTGCGCTCCCTGGCAATCAGCTGATCAGTGGCAAGAGCAGGTCACCTGGGATCAGATATATTCCTGAGTATCCCATGGGGAGCTCCTCAGCACAGCTGGACCCAATAGAAAGCAGGGCTTGAAGTTAGTGCTAGCAACTGATAGGAAGTGACTTAAAGCTTCCTGGGTCTGGCTGTGCTGTTATGCTTCCCATGGAAAATTCCATAACTGGTCAATCCTTGAAGGGGCTTATAAAGAGCCCTCCTTAGCGCTTTGAAGCATCAACAATCTTTTGATCGGCAGCACTTCAAAGCACTAAACGCTATTGACAAGCCCTAAAGTCACCTGAAGTCAATGTGATTGACAGGTGAGCAGCCTCACCCACCTTACCCAGGGACAAGTATGGCTTAGCACCAGTGTGAAGAACACCTGAGGCCCTCCAGCTATCACTGGACTACAGCTCTCATCCCATCATCTTTGACCACTGGCCATGTGGATTAATGGGAGTTGGAGCATAATGACACAGAGAGAGGCCCAGATTTAGAGTGATGCCCAAACAAGTCCACTATCTTTAACCCCAACACACATAAGAGGAGCCATTTTCAGACAGACCATAACATGGACCAGGAATGGTCACAAGGCAGATGTGGACTGTTCAAGGACACCTTCCCAATTACCAACCAATTTCAGAACTGGGATACTGATAACCCTTCTATCACAAAAAGCAGAGGGGGGAGGAATGAAGTGTACCCCACATTGGATAAGCTCCTTCCACTCCATCCCAAAAATCAAACATTTAGCACGCTTGTGGTCCAAGGCATCGTGATTACAAGAAAAAGTCCAAAAGAGAGGCTTTCATCTCTCTCTCTCCATGGGGAATATACCCCAAATACTAGGCTAGGGTGGGGGCAGGGGGGAGAGGAACTTTCAAGCTTTAACCAGTAAAAGAACATGTATCTATATCTGCAAAAGACAAGCAGAGTTTATTGATATTTATATACAGTTTCATAGCCCACCCGTCTCAATTTTACCTGTGGCTCTGGATCTTTAAATGCTTGACTTTGGAAAAATGTGTGAAAGCTAGGTGCTAACAGAAATCAATGACTGCTCAGCACTGGAGAAGAGATCTAATGTAACATTCCACCAAAAAAACACCCCAGCATTCTACCTGCTAGAAGCCACCTCAAGAAAATAAGAAGCACTCTTAAACACAGGCCATCATCCTGAGAAAAAAGTAGCACCACCTTTTGTGCCTTTCATCATGCCCCCCCCCAAAAAAGCTTAAAGAGGTATTGATCAAAGACGACAATAAAAAAATTCGATTGTCACAATCCTCATTTTGTATTACAGCGACAGCCATTGACAGTAGAATTTTGGATGCGACACACAGTGACCATCTTGAAGGCATAGACAGATCCAACTTCCCAAATGTTCTCTTGTTTCATGATCACCATTTCACAGCTGGGAAGCTGCACAACTTTGGGAATGAAAACCATGATTTGTAGCCCCAAAAAGACACAGGAAAGAGGGGTGTGTTCTCCCTACAAACCCATTAAATGCACAGTTCTTAAAGAACAGATTTAAAATTCTAATTTGATCTACGAAAGGGCGGGGGGGGGGGGAGAGAGACTGACCACATCAGAAAAACTAACAGCCATTCACACGCACCAGTCTCACAGTAGAGGATAACCTCACCCAACAATATACTTCCAACATTCATTACACCACACCACACACACACTTAATGTCACTCATTTCTCAAAGCAAGACTTTCCTTAATTTCCTCTCTTCCACTTTTAGTCTCTGGGCCAGGATCCTGCCCGCCCCCCATAAGAAGCCGCAACAGGATCACAACACAACCAATGAAAAAGATCAGACCCAAACTTCTGAAATTCCGTTGAGATTCAAAATTCTTTCTTTTTTTAAAAAAAATTAAAGAATCCTCATCTTTCCGCATTTGAAATAATAAGAATAAAATTCCACGTTATTACCCTATTTAAAGTGTGCCCACCCCCGCCAAAAATGCCAATTTCTGTATACAATCAGGTGTGTCGTAATGGAAGAGTGATGTCGGTTGCTATTTTAAAAGATGCCCATACACACACACACACACACACACATGTTTTACATGTATGGCATGTCAGAGACCGATATCTAAGGTAAGAAACAGTTTTGCAGTTTCAGTCACAGGGGACACACACAGATACACACACGTAGATATACATATCCAGGCCTTCCACAACCACAACGCACGGCCAAAACAATGGAAGGCAGAGATGGATTTAAAAGCAAAACAGAAGCCTGGGCAAAATGGCAACGCTGAAAGGCAACACACTAATTAAAAGTCAAGACTCTCCCAATCCAGTGCACCCAAAATATATTCAGTCACTCTCATTTATGTTTTGGTTTTGAAGCGGGGGGGGGGGAGGGAATAGAAAGAGGTGGGTGTTAACTGGCCCACATCTTCTCCAAAACCAAGGACAAACCTCCATTCTCCATCCCTGAAATCAGCATCGCACAATTTTGCAGTAATAACGATCATTACAATTGCACGGTTTGTTATTGAAACTTCAGAGGGGGGTGGGGAACCAACGCCCTTTCATCAATTCTCCCTTGCAAAACCTTCCAATTCCCTCTCTCCACCACAAATTATTAGCAACAGCAATAGCAAGGAGCACCTAACAATAATTTCATAACCCCTAAAATGACTTAAACCAAATGCATATTTGGGTGTTGCTCTGGATTTTTTCCTTTTCTTTTGCATGGAGGCATCAAAACTGGATGGAGGTCTGCTTTGCATTTGCAAAACAAAAACAAACAAAATGGGGTCAGCAGAGTCTGAAATAAGTCAAATATGGAAGGGGGGGCCTGCGACCCCTTTAAGGGCCAAAAAGGGGGAGTAGGTGGGGAGAGCTAATAGGATTGTTGGGGGGATGGTAAAAAACATTCCCCTCCACCCCTGAGGTGGGGGAAAACCTGGCCTACTTCACTCCTTCGCTTTCCTTCCTCAGTCTCCATTTTATAACTGCCCGGCCTCCCACCTCGCCCCACAGAAAAGCCCCCGAACTGCATCCTGAGCCCCCCAATACCCACCTGTTGTGGTTGTAGGGAGCCAAATGTGCCTGGGGAGCCGGCTGGCGGGGGAGCTCGGGGGCTCGGGGGTCAGGATGGCTGCGGATTGCAAGGCAGAGGCGGCGGCGACCTCCCAGGCTTCTCGCGACTGCCTCTCAGTGTCTGCTATGGTTGCCTCCGCCTCCTCCGCCTCCTGCGAAAAGGCCTGTCAATCCCCGGGCTGGAGTGAACAGCTGAACCCGCAGCGGCCAGGCCTGCGAAACGGGACAGCGGCGCCTGCCGGGCCCGCCGGGGAAAGCAGGGCACTTTGGCTGAGGAGGGATGAAGGGAAAAGAACAGAAAGAAATAAAAAGGAAAAAAATGGGTGGGAGAGCAGATCAGAGAGGGGAAAAGAGAAAGACAGAAAGAATGGACTTGATCCCAACAAAATTAAGCACTTAGAGTGGTTGGTTGTGTTATAAGAATTTTAAGGACACACACACACACATATATATATATATATATATATATATATATATATATATATATATATATATAAAATGTTCATAACTGCATATATAAACCACATGTCTGAAACCCCACAGAAAAAGTCCTGAAACCATTTTGTCCCTCCCAAATTGACCTCAAATATTTCTCTGCAAGGTCAAACGAAAATGGAAAAGCCTCCCCAGTGTCTTTTCCTTCACAAATCCTGTCTTAAGGGTATGTCTGTGTATGAATAGGAACTAAGTATTTATCATTACAAAAGACTGGCTAGGCTCCCCAGGTAATGCAATCAAGTGACCATTAACAGGTAACCTGCCGGACAGGAGATAAACAACGCACTCAGATTTCTGCTGTAGACCACCTTTTCTATGATTTAGGTATGATGCATCTGCGGGGTGGTCTTGGGCTACACCCCTTCTGTGATGTATGTATGATGTTTCTGGGGGTGGTCTTGGACTGCAGGGCGGGCAATTTAAAATGTCTATATAAAGGCAGGCAGACCTTTGTTCTGGGTCCTCCAGCGTGTGAGGGGAGCACCCGGTTGCAACAGCTTTAATAAAGATCAGGCTTACTAGCTGCTTTGCTTCTCAATATTCTCTGGTTGGCCTCTGTTATTTTCTCCTACCAATAGGGAACCCACTTAAGGACTCTATACAGGCTCTTGGATACCCCATAAGGGAAAAGGGCATATTTTGTTTACAACAGTTCTTTTGTTATTTGCCATCCACCCTAAAGTCCCAGGGTGGGTTACAATAATTTAAAATACAACATTATAATTATTTTTAATGTTTATGTTTACAATGTGTTTTAGTTGTATCTGTTTTAATTTATGCTGTGAGTCTCCTCTGGCCTTTGACTAGGAGAAAGGGAACGTATAAGCAAAATTCATCAATTAAAAGCAGTTCTAAAAAAACTTTAAAAATGCAGTCAGAAAAAGTAGATTGTGAATAAACCCACTGAAATTAATGGATGAAAGTAAGTCATGTCCATTTTTTTTGCATTGGGTCTGTTCCTGAGCAAAGCTAGTATTGGATGCAGGCCTTAATTTACATTAAAAACTAAGGCTGCTGAATCCTTAGCCTGCCTACCTGGAAGCAAGACCCATTGCGTTCAACAGGACTTTCTTCCAAATACGCATGATTAGTAGAGAGCTGTAAGGCAACAGAACAGTCCCAACTATAGGAACATAAGAAAGTGCTATATACTAGCTCAGACTATTGGTCCAAGTAGCTCAGTATTGTCTACACCTGTGGTTTTCAACCTTTTTGAGTCCACTTCTCCCTTGACCAACCACGTTCTTTCTACGGCACCCCTATGGGAGGCGTTTACACTGGGGTTCCGTTACAGGACATGTGTAAGTGGGAATTCCCCCATTCTGCCCCTGGGGAGATAAACATGGGGAGATATGTATATATGCATGAAGATACGGGCTGCAAGTTAATGAAAGGACGACCCACTGGAGGCCTCCTGAATGTTCCTCAAGTCACCCCAGGGTGCCACGGCACACTGATTGAAAACCACTGATCTACACAGACAAGCAGCCGCTGTCCAGGACTTTAGGCAGGGGGCATTCCCAGCCCTACCGGGAGATACCGGTACTGAGAATTAAACCTGGCACCTTCTGCATGTAAATCAGATGCAGTTTCACTGAGCTAATGCCCATCCTCATACCAAAGGCAGTTGTATGATACAATAGAGTTATTATCATTATCATTATTTTATAAATTGTATTTAAACCCCACCTTTTTTCCAAGGCGCTCAAAGTGGTATACATGGTTCTCCCCTTTTTTGTTTAATCCCCACAACTACCCTGTGAGGTAGGTTAGCTTCAGTGACAGGGACTAGCCCAAGGTCACCCTGTAAGATTTATGGCCAAGTGGGGATTTGAACCCTGGTCTCCCAGATCCTAGTCTGATACTGTATCCACTACACCACACTGGTTCCCAGCTCTGCTTTTTAAAGAGCCCTGCTGAGTCAGAAAGCCAGTCTAACGCAGCATTTTGGGCTGAACTTGCAAACGTTTCCATCTAAAGCCTGCACTTGGCCACAGCGCAAGGACCTCTCTTCAAGACTGACTGAATGACAGGATCAAATATTTGCAATATCTATCCAGTTTGCATTGAGCAAATGTCAGATTTTAGTTTCCTCATTGCAGAATGTGCTTTTAATTGAGTCACAGCCCATTTGTAATGCAGTGCCCTTTTACTGCACTTAAAACTTGACAGCTCTTATTTAACATACCCCCTCTACAGCCTTGCAAGGTTGAGCAGGCCTAGGTAAAATGACTTTCTTAAGGATGCCCAGAAATCTTCGCAGCAAAGCAGGGAATTAACCCCGAGTCTACCCATAAACACTATCCACTACACCATGTTCTCTAATTTTTATTGTATTACAGAGAGATGGTGTACACAAACAGTCCCTTATTCCTTCCCTTGGGACAGGAGCTGGCTTGTTCTAACACCATCTCCTACACACCCATTCAATAAGAGATTCTCTAGAGATCTCCTGTGTATCTCCAAGGAGACATATCAAAGACAGGGAACGGAAGCACCAAGAATTACGGTATTCTCTGCAAACATATAGGGCAGAAAGATCTCAAAATAAACAAGAAGGTAATACATTCAGATTAATGAGCATGGTATGTTCTCCCATACCTGAAATGAACTGATAAGTCATTCACATTGGGTAGATCACAAGCTATTTTCTGCCTAGCCCTGATCTCGATCAGCCTACTGCAATCTGGTACACTCCATATTTTTTGGACTACAACTCCCATCAGCACCCAGAGCCTGTTGGAATGTGAATACATGCTATAGGAAAGGATATTTTAAATTAGATATTGTCCTTCCTTCCTCACATTTGTGAGTTCAGCAGAGTGCCATCCTTTTGCAACTTAAAAAGGAAGTTTAGATAAGCTAGTTTTAGCCTTTTAGTTTAAGTAATCCTGGATGTTTTAAGGCAGACCAGATTTTCCTGGTATTTCCTCCTTTACTCCCCCTTAAAGTGGTTGCTGAACAACTCCAGGCACGCCTGGAAGAAGCAGACCATTTGGATCCCTTCCAGTCAGGATTTACACCTCATCATGGGACTGAAACTGCCTTGGTCGCACTGGTCGATGATCTCCGGCGGGCTAGGGACAAAGGTGAGAGCTGTTTCCTAGTTCTGCTGGATCAGTGGCGTTTGATACCATTGACCATAACATCCTTCTGGACCGTCTAGAGGGGCTAGGAGCTGGGGGCACTGTCATTCAGGGGTTCCGCTCCTTCCTCCTGGGCCGTGTTCAGAAAGTGGTGGTGGGGGATGAGTGTTCAGACCCCTGGGCTCTCACTTGTGGGGTGCCTCAGGTTTCTGTCCTCTCCCCCATGCTTTTCAACATCTACATGCAGCCGCTGGGAGAGATAATCAGGGGGTTTGGGCAGGGTGTTCATCAATATGTGGATGATACCCAGCTCTACCTCTCTTTTAAATCAGAAGCAGTGAAGGTGTTGAATGTCTGTGTGAGTGTCTGGAGGCGGTTGGAGGATGGATGGCAGCTAACAGATTGAGGTTGAATCCTGACAAGAGAAAAGTACTATTTTGGGGGGACAGGAGGTGGGCAGGTGTGGAGGACTCCCTGGTCCTGAATGCGGTAACTGTGCCTCTGAAGGACCAGGTGTGCAGCCTGAGAGTCATTTTGGACTCGCAGCTGTCCATGGAGGCACAGGTCAATTCTGTGTCCAGGGCAGCTGTCTACCAGCTCCATGTCTCGCCAGAGTGGTGCATGCTCTGGTTATCTCTCGCTTGAACTACTGCAATGTGCTCTATGTGGGGCTACCTTTGAAGGTGACCTGGAAACTACAACTAATCCAGAATGCAGCAGCTAGACTGGTGACTGGGAGCAGCCGCCAAGACCACATAACCTACATTGAAAGACCTACATTGGCTCCCAGTACATTTCCTTTTTTTAAAAAAAATAATATTTATTAAATTTTGTTTAACAATAAATATATATAAAAACATATCAATTTCAGATATCATCATTTCATAAACATCCTTGGACTTCCTCACGCCTCTTGTTCCTACTCTCTAGACTCATAAGTTTTACCAGCAAATTATTAACTTAATTTAGTTTATCTAATTAAAATTTCCCAATATTCAAATCTCAAATTTAATCTTTTAGATTTCTTTTGTCAAAGGTTAATTATAGGATACCATTTATCCACGATTTATCTTATTTTTCACTTACATTGACTTTTATACATAAAGGTTATTAATTTGTTAGAGCCTTGATGTTACAGATCTTACATCTTTCTTAACATTCATACAGTTTACAATGCTTTTGCAGATAATCTTTAAACTTCTTCCAGTTCTCCTCCTCCAATTCTTCTCCCTGGTCTCGGATTCTGCCAGTCATCTCATCCAGTTCCATATAGTCCATCAGTTGCATCTGCCATTCTTCCAGTGTGGGCAAGTCTTGAGTTTTCCAGCCTTTAGCAATAAGTATCCTTGCTGCTGTTGTAGCATACATAAAAAAGGTTCGGTCCTTCTTTTGCACACTCTGGCCGACAATGCCTAAAAGAAAGGCCTCTGGTTTCTTAGGGAAGGTATACTTAAATACCTTTTTCAGCTCATTGTATATCATTTCCCAGAAAGCCTTCACTCTAGGGCAAGTCCACCAGAGGTGAAAGAATGTTCCTTCAGCTTCTTTACACTTCCAACATTTATTGTCAGACAGATGGTATATCTTTGCGAGCTTGACTGGGGTCATGTACCACCTATATATCATTTTCATAATGTTTTCTTTCAAGGTATTACATGCCGTAAATTTCATACCGGTGGTCCATAACTTTTCCCAGTCAGCAAACATGATGTTATACCCTATGTCCTGTGCCCATTTTATCATAGCTGATTTGACCGTTTCATCCTGTGTATTCCATTTTAGCAGCAAGTTATACATTCTTGAAAGTATCTTAGAGCTGGGTTCTAACAGTTCTGTTTCTAACTTTGATTTTTCCACCTGAAATCCTATCTTTTTGTCCAACTTAAAGACTTCTTAAATCTGAGCATAATGTAACCAATCTCGCACTTTATCTTTTATTTTCTCCATACTCTGCAACCTCCAATTATCTCCATCTTTTTCTATTATTTCCCAATATTTCGGCCATTTGGCCTCCATATTGAGTCTTTTCGGGGCCTTAGCCTCCATTGGTGATAGCCACCTTGGGGTCTTATTTTCCAATAAGTCTTTATATTTTGACCAGACATTGAACACTGCTTTTCTGACAACATGGTTCTTGAAAGCCTTATGTATTTTAACCTTGTCATACCACAGATACGCATGCCAACCAAACGCATTATTAAATCCTTCCAAATCTAAAACATCAGTGTTTTCAAGAAGGTTGGAGGATGGATGGCAGCTAACAGATTGAGGTTGAATCCTGACAAGAGAAAAGTACTATTTTGGGGGGACAGGAGGTGGGCAGGTGTGGAGGACTCCCTGGTCCTGAATGCGGTAACTGTGCCTCTGAAGGACCAGGTGTGCAGCCTGAGAGTCATTTTGGACTCGCAGCTGTCCATGGAGGCACAGGTCAATTCTGTGTCCAGGGCAGCTGTCTACCAGCTCCATGTCCCGCCAGAGTGGTGCATGCTCTGGTTATCTCTCGCTTGAACTACTGCAATGTGCTCTATGTGGGGCTACCTTTGAAGGTGACCCGGAAACTACAACTAATCCAGAATGCAGCAGCTAGACTGGTGACTGGGAGCAGCCGCCGAGACCACATAACTTACATTGAAAGACCTACATTGGCTCCCAGTACATTTCCGAGCACAATTCAAAGTGTTGGTGCGGACCTTTAAAGCCCTAAATGGCCTCGGTCCAGTATATCTGAAAGAGTGTCTGCACCCGCATGGTTCTGCCCAGACACTGAGGTCCAGCGCCAAGGGCCTGCTGGCGGTTCCATCACTGCAAGAAGCCAAGTTACAGGAAACCAGGCAGAGGGCCTTCTTGGTAGTGGCACCCGCCCTCCCACCAGATGTCAAAGAGAACAACAACTACCAGACTTTTAGAAGACATCTGAAGGCAGCCCTGATTAGGGAAGCTTTTAACGTTTGACAGACTACTGTATTCTAATATTTTGTTGGAAGCCTCCCAGAGTGGCTGGGCAAACCCAGCCAGATAGGCAGGGTATAAATAATATATTATTATTATTATTATTATTATTATTATTATTATTATTAAATTAACAACCACACAAACAGTCTTGTAAAATGTAAAAATAGCATTTACTCACCCAGAATACTTGTTGAAGAGTAACAGATACAGCAGCTTTGTTCAAGCAGGCTTAACATGATAATTCAGTTACAAAGACATACTTAAGTCTAGCTTTAAAATGGAGTCTGAGCTTAGAATTCAGACTGCAGATATCCTCACATTGCTGGCATGGTGGAGAGAGGAAGAGAAAGAAAGAACGAGTGTGTGCCCAGGCAGGTAGGATAATATACAGTGGAACCTTGGTTCTTGAGCTTAATCTTAAGCAAAACCAAGGTGCGGCTTCCAATTAGCTGCAGGTGCTTCCTGCATTTAAGTGGAAGCTGCGTTGGAAAAACGTTCAAAAACTGGAACACTTCCAGGTTTTTTCTGTCCAGGAGCTGATTTTTTCATCAACTAAGCCTTTCAAGAACCAAGGTTTGCCTGTATAGCTATGTCGTCCGCCCCCCCCCACCCCATCCCGGTCAGGGCACAGGGGGAGTTTCTCTCACAGAGTTCTCTCGAGCAAGTTTACAGGTAAACTCTGTGGCCATTAGCTCCTTTCATGTGCTTATCTGGCAAAACATGAATTTTTAATGGGATATTTAAAATGAAGTCTAACCAACATTTTAAATATCACACACACCCCTTCTCAGGCAAAACAACATAAATTCATATTTATATTAAACCATGCAGAGTCCCATCTTGACTTTAAGGTTCTGGAAGCTTCTCTCTTGGTAAAGGCTTGGTCTGAATATCTGCAGTCATCTCTTTGGTATGGCAATTAGACAAGTGCACAAGTCCGTCTTGGGTGGCCTCACATACGTAATGGAACTTCACCCCCCCCCCCGATGTGCTTTGTCCTTGTGTTGAACTTCTCACTTTGGGTCAGCTTGCAGCAACTCTGGTCAGGCTAACAAGCCCCTTTCTCGCTAACCTAAAGTCTTTGATCAGTTGTTTGAGCCAGACCATCTCTCCGAAGGCTTCTGTGGCTGCCAGGTATTCAGACTCCATAGAAGGCAAAGCCATACAGTTCTGTTTATAACTGCCCCATGAAATGGGACCATTGTTAAGCATAAATACGCATCTACCTGCAGATTTGTAATCTTTGGAATCCTTAGTTCAGTCAACATCAGTGTAACTCACCAGTTCAGGATTGCTGTGAGCTGACAACTTTAAATGGCAGTTTGTGGTACCTTAAAGGCAGTTTGTGGTACCTTTAAGGTAGCGAACCACCCTTTTCACACCCACCCAGTAATGAGATTTGTCTGGCATGACTTGTTTTTGAGAAACCCATGCTGGATCTTAGTACAGTGGTATCTCGGGTTACATACACTTCAGGTTACAAATGCTTCAGGTTACAGACTCAGCTAACCCAGAAATAGTACCTCAGGTTAAGAACTTTGCTTCAGGATGAGAACAGAAATGGTGCTCCGGCGGCACGGCAGCAGCGGGAGGCCCCATTAGCTAAAGTGGTGCCTCAGGTTAAGAACAGTTTCAGGTTAAGAATGGACCTCCAGAGCGAATTAAGTTCTTAACCCGAGGTACCACTGTAATCACATTGTTTTCTAAGTGTTCACAGACCAACTATTGAATTATCTGTTCTAGGACCCTTCCGGGTATTGATGTTAAGCTGAATAAGTTGGTAGTTATTTGTCTCTTCTTTTTCCCCCTCTTTTTGAAGACGGGGACAACATTTGCCCACTTTCATTCCGCAGGGATGTCACCTGTTCTCCAGTAATCCTCAGATATTATAGACAGAGTCTCTGAGATCACATCCACAAGCTCCTTTAGAACCCCAGGGTGCAGAAGTAATTTGAGGATTTGAAGTAATTTAAAGTAGCTAGGTGCTCCCTTATCACTTTTTTCCCTATCTTGGGCCGCAGCTCCCTCCTTCCTGCATGTTGGCAACTGTTTTAAAACTTACATGCCCAAAATATCTATGAAAACAATGAACACCATTGTCATGTGGTTTAACAGCATGAACAGCATTGGCCTCATTCTTACCATTAACATTAACATTAGTACCCTTCACATTTGGTACATACAAAAATCAGAATTTCTCCCTTCTGAACACAGTTTCCCACCTTTCAGAATTTCACATTTATTCTTTCTAAAATTCACTTCATGCCTATCCTCTGTTAACCTAGTTGCAGATAACAGATTACATTCAAGATTAGTTATATACAAAGCGTTTTCAACAGTTTTGCCCAAGTCATTGCCCTTCAGTGCTTATATTCAACCCATCTGCTAAAGCAACACATTCATATAACTTAGTTTTATGAATATTCTCTTCTTTAAACAAAATAAGGAGGACAAAACACACTTTCTCTCCACATGAATCCATCCTGAATCTTCTGCCCTGGCAGTTACAGCCCAGATTTGTGAGGGGCTTGGTGAGCTTCATTTTTATATAAAAAAGTGCGGCTGGCTGGGACAACGAAAAGCAGCCCTTTGTACTGCAACATTTCATTACAGCAGGACCCATTTTTCAAAATTCAGAATGTGGCATACCTGTATGTCCTGTAGTCACTGGGGAAAGTGCAGTGCCCCCCTTTCCACCTACCTCTTCTCCCCTGTAAATGGCACCACACACACACACACTGCATCCTGCAAGCCCGAGGCTGGGAACCCTACATTTGCTGGCATGTAGTTAGTATTGATGTGAAGAGGAAATGGAGGTGGGGAGAAAGCCATGTACTGCAACTTTAGTTCCTGAGAGGTAAACAGGCTATAAATGTAGTGTGCTTCAGGATGGAAACAACCTAGATTGTATTAATATGAAACTAAAATAGTTTACTGGCCAACCAGCATAAGTGACCCCCCAAACCCTTAATCATCCAATTTCATTCAAATGGGACAAAATGTCCATTTATAAGACAAAAACAATTGCGCTCATATCAAAGTTTAAGAAATAGTACAAAGGTAAATGAGCAGATACAAATATAAAGACAAGTAAAATAAGTAAATTCCTTTCTTTAATTATCATCATCATCATCATTATCATCATTATTATTTAGTTGATACCATTTATATCCAACTTTTCTACCCAGGAGCTCAAGACAACAGATACAGTTCTCTCCCCTCCCTGTTGTGTCCTCACAGCAACCCTGTGAGGTAGGTTAGGCTAAAAAGAGAATGGCCAGCGCAAGGTCACATACTCCTTGAACCCAGGTATCCTGGGCCCTAGTGGAAAACTCTAACCACTACACCCAGTACCAAAAGGAGAAACACTTACATTTGTCAACATCTAGGATTATACCTAGATTTCATAAATTCATAGAATTCAGAAATCATAGATTTCATAAGGGGAGCCTTAAAAACAAATCCCTATTTCTTTTATCCTTTAACTTTATGCATCCTGTGAGTTTGACCGCTTCAGAATTATTATTTTTTATGGCATACATACATATTTTTGACCACTGGATGGCAGTATGTGATAAAGAGCACACAGAAAGCCTTGAGAGTCATCCAATTATCCTGCCAGAAGCCAGACAAGTCAAAAAATGAGGACCATTATTGACAACTTTCCTTCTAATTTGACCACTGTGTACATATTACAATTTATTCTGGCTCCAGTGCAAATGCACCACAGCTGGTGTTTGTGGCCAGTTACCCACGATGTTAGCCACAATCATAGCTGTCAACTTTTCCCTTTTGTTGCGAGGAATCGTGTTCGGAATATGGGAATTTCCCTTTTAAAAAGGGAAATGTTGACAGTTATGGCCACAATCCGTATTTATCATGCAGCTTCTCAGGGAGCACTGCTCGGTGAAACCAAGATGTGTACGTTTCAGACATCCATTGCAATATGCTCAGAAGATAGTTGTGTTGAATAGGAGTTCTGGGTGGTTTGCAGGCACAGGGAAACAAATCAGTTAATGGTCCGTACTGCAACGTAAACATACAACTTTAAACACATGGGGCAAGGAACAACTGTGCTGTGTTTTAAGCCGATAATGTGTATGCGTCCTTCGCTGGCACCTGGCATCAAAAGCCAGGTGTGAAGAAAATAAAGACCTGAGCTGGGCTAGGAGAACAGGAAGCTGCCTTAGATGATCTGAGTCCAGAGTCAAGTCCAGAGTTATCGCCTACCACTCTGCACCTCCTGTTTAACTACAGGTATAGATTATTTGCAGCTACAACAGCACTGAGAGTTGTGAAGAAACCCTTAATCCTCTCCTAGATCTACAATGATTAGGGTCTGCTGGAAAGAGGGATTGATTGTTAAACAGTTCCAGGGGTCAGCAAACTTTTTCAGCCAGGGGCCGGGCCACTGTCCCTCAGACCTTGTGGGGGGCCAGACTATATTTTGAAATAAAAAAATAACGAATGAATTCCTATGCCCCACAAATAACCCAGGAATGCATCTTAAATAAAAGCACACATCCTACTCATGTAAAAACACGCTGATTCCTGGACCGTCCGTGGGCCGGATTTAGAAGGCGATTGGGCCGGATCCAGCCCCCGGGCCTACCCATGGTTAAACCACTCTAGAATTGTACCTCTGTAAGGGGCACTCATAACAAACTACAGCTCCCAGAATTTTTGGGGGTAAGCTGTCACTGTTTAAATAGGTATCACGGGGCCTTAAATGTATGGTGTGAATATGGCTTCTGAGAAGCAGAGACAGGGCCTTAGAATGTAAGAAGATCAGCCCCAGATCAGACTTAACAGCCCTATTCTGGCACCAAAACAGGGTTTTTAAATGCCGACCTTGCTGCCTGGGACTGTGGCAGAGCATCAGAAGGGAGTATCCTATGTAGACTGGTCTGCTTTTTGCAGCATGTCCTAGTTGTGCAAACAGAACACATAACTTTCATGGCACCACAGGAGAGAAAAGTGTTTTCTGGCACAGCACTGTCGTAAGCACACCTCTGTCCCTTGGGATGGCAGGAGAGTCTCAGGCACAGATCGGCTTTTTCAAGCTTGCAGCAAAAAACAAACACAAACGACTGTCAGGCCTGTCCCTGAGGATGGGGGAAAGCCTGATGGCGCAGAGCGTGGGGGGAGGGGGAGAGGAAGAGAAGATTTTAACCTTGCTGGTGATTTTTTTAAAAAAATAAATAAAAAAAGCACCAAACGGTGCATTCTGCAGTCTCTAGAGGAGAGATAGAGGAGACGCTGGCATGGAGATTGCAGCAGTGGAAAAGCCTGGAGGCCTGGGGGCCTGTGCGTTATTAATAACTTGCTGAGTCAGAGGGGCTCTTGAGTTCCAGGATCACAAGATGCAGATGCTGGGCAGGATGGATGGTGTCTTCCCACCCGCCCTCCGCTCCTTTAAACCCTCATACCCTTCTTATTGATAGAGACAAATGGGAGGGAGGGAGGGAGGAGTGCTGTAACAGCCAAGCACTTGGCTGACCTTTCCAGCAGGGACACTGGCACAGGGCTTCGCTACTAAACCAAAAGCTCAGCTCTGCAACAAGCAAAGGGTTAGCGCAGGATGATAGTGCCTCTGAACATGTGCAGAGTGTCTTTTCAAAACGGCACCAGGTAAGCTTTGTACAGCTGGGGCTAAGATTCGGGCAGGGGTTCCGGGGGAGAACTAACCGACTCTCTCTGACCCCATCGAACCATCTTCAACCATCTCCCCAACGCATTAACTATAATACCTCTCCATCCCAAATGATCAAGGGGGTGGAGGGACTTTCCCAGGAAGAAAGTTTGCAGCCTTCGGGACTTTTTAGTTTAGAGAAAAGGCGAGCAAGAGGGGACTTGATGGAAGTTTATAAAATGATGTTTGGCATAGTGAAAGCAGCTAGGGGGAATTTTTCTCCCTCTCTCATAACGATTGAACCAACTGACATCAGAAGAAGACAAATGTCAGAAGATTCAGGATGGATTGAAAAAAGTACTATTTCACACAGCACATATGAAACTTGCTCCCTCAAAGGGCAGTGATGGCTACCAGCAGGGGTGGCACGTCCTGTTTCACCACTTGAGGCAAAACAGGAAGTACCGCCATTCCGCGCCGCCTGGCATCTCTTGTGGCAGTGGCACAAAGCGGCAGCAGAGATGGCGAGATCTCACAGGCTCTGCAAGACCTTGTGAGATTTTGATGGAAATCAGTGCTGATACCTGCATGGCTTCTCCAGCAGAGGTGGAAGGCAGGGCATCTGCTGGGGGAAGTGTCCATCTCACTACCAAAGCCCCATCTCTAGCCAAAGTGTCAATGGAAAAAAATAATCTAAGGATTTCCCACCAGTGCAAACCTTTGAGAGTTGGAACAGCCTCTAGAGGCAACAACTGTGAATCGAGGGAATACTGACGCTGCGCAAGCTGTCGCTCTAGGCAGGGAGTGTGGCCAGGGTGACTGACAAGCGAGATCGATCGGAGTCACACATTGCTTTTCATGGTGCCTTTTGAGCACATCCCACACTGGGAAATGTCGCACTGGATTGACAGCCCTGCAGAGGGGGAAGACATGCTTTGCCCACACAGCCAGCAGCAGCTAGTCCTGGAGCAACAGCTCAAGTCCTGCCTGGCTCTCTTTGGATGCTGGTTGTTGGAAACTGGCCTGATGACTGACTGCGCTCAGCCACCTATGGGCTTCTGACCACCAGGCCCTCGCTGTGACAGGATCCTGTGTGGCCCTCTCTCTTTAAAGAGGAAGGCAGAAAAGGTGGCTGGCTGAGATCTGGCACTGGGAAACTTTGGCCTTCCAGATGTTTCTGAACTACAACCCCCATTTCCCACACTTGATAGGAAACTCCTACTGGTTGGCTGAGGATGCACATTTGATTCCCCCAAGTGTCTTTCTCCTTAGGGTAAAGGTAAAGGTAAAGGGGGCCCTGACCATTAGGTCCAGTCGTGGCCGACTCTGGGGTTGCGGCGCTCATCTCTCTTTATTGGCTGAGGGAGCCGGCATACAGCTTCCAGCTGATGTGGCCAACATGACTAAGCCACTTCTGGCGAACCAGAGCAGCACACGGAAACACCGTTTACCTTGCACTTTGACGTGCTTTCGAACTGCTAGGTTGGCAGGAGCAGGGACCAAGCAATGGGAGTTCACCCCGTCGCGGGGATTTGAACCGCCGACCTTCTGATCGGCAAGTCCTAGGCTCTGTGGTTTAACACACAGTGCCACCCCACCCCCAAACCTGGTGCCCTCCAGATGTTTTGGGCTACAGCTCAGAATCAGGGGGGGGCAGGTTGGAGATGGCTACTTCAGGGTTTCCCCTCCCATTGCTAAGGAAATCCTCTTTATGGAAGGTACATAAATTATGGTCCACTTGCCAACAGCAGCTCTTACAGTGACAGGTTACAACTGGAAAAAATCCAAATCACTTACAGCAGATGAGTCATTAATTAAAATTTGGAACACAGCATAGATGGTTAAGTTAATGAATATAGTAAGGGTGAGAGTGGGAGACAACACATTTACTGAAATATGGAGCCTTTCCCCTCCTTTTATGTTGGAACAAAATTCAGTAAAAACAATTTTGCTTTACACCGGAACTCACATTACTGAATTTGTTTACTGGAAATAATGAAGACATATTTTTTGTGAGGAGAAACTGGTTGGGTGTCGTTGTTTTTTGCTAATTGCAGCAAAAACCCTGACCACTAGATTTTGCAAGGGCTTACAAGGACTCTTACTGTTAAAATGCTATAATGAAGTATGGGAAATGGCTCTCACCAATAAGCTAACACATTATCTGCATATGGAAAGGGGAAAGGGCTACTTTTTGGCATGCTAGTGGAGCTTCAGAACTTCCACTTACAATCTGAAAATGGCAAATCTCCATCAGAAGTATTTCAGAATACGTAGATGATGCAAATGTATAACATTAACCTAAGTTATCATATATTGTTCTCCAGGCAGGTATAGCACGAGAACATTCTTTTGTTACTGCTGCCAATTACACTCCACCCCATCTTTTTTTGTATACCTAGTCTTGCTTATGTAATTGTTTTATTTGCATGATTAACATAGGTAATAAATAGAAGCTGGGCTGAGAAAAGACTCTGCAGAGTTGCTGCCAGTCAGTGTAGACAATACTGAGATAGATGGACCAGGGTTTCACCCGCTGCAAAACAGCTTCCTGTGTAAATTAGCTGTTTAATTAGAACCATGAGGACTAGAATCTTACTTTATTTTTTAGGAAAAAGGTCACAGCTCAGTGGTAGAGTATCTGCTTCGCATGCAGAAGGTCTCTGGTTTAGTCCCATCCAGAAATCCTGCAGAGCTTCTGCTAGTCAGTGTAGATGATGCTGAGCTAAACAGACTAGTGGTCTGATTCAATACAAGGCTACTTCCTGTGTTCTCTTTGTCTCTCTCTTCACAAATAGATGTAACGATGCTGGAGTCACTTTTGTGAAAAGCTGGAGTATCACTCTACTGTTGGATGGTATTCTCACCCGCTTTCTTTTTGCATTTATCATGAGCAATCCTGTTTTCAGTGGAATACAATGAGCTATATTCCCATCCCATAAGAAAACAGACGAACAGAAGGCCACGCTAAATTCTACTCAGTCTGAACTCACTGAAGCTAATGAACTGATGAAACCATTCATTTCAATGAGTCTAGTCTGAGTAGGGCTAACTTTGTATACAACCCAGAGGGCAGAAAATTCAGCCATGCATGGGAGGGGGGTGGACACATATAAGAATATATCATATTAGGAAAAAAAATTTTTTAAACGTCTGTGTATATAAAGTGGGGAATACTTTAAAAACCCAAAAAAACTCCAACCAGTGTAGAAGTGTGAAGAATTGAACCTAAGTTTGCAAAAAACAAGAAACTGAAATGGACCAATTTGCCCATCCCTAACTTGGGAGATGGGTGGTGCTGTGGGTTAAACCACAGAGCCTAGAACTTGCCGATCAGAAGGTTGGCGATTCGAATCCCTGTGACGGGGTGAGCTCCCGTTGCTCAGTCCCTGCTCCTGCCAACCTAGCAGTTTGAAAGCACGTTAAAGTGCAAGTAGATAAATAGGTACCGCTCCAGCGGGAAGGTAAACAGCATTTCCGTGCGCTGCTCTGGTTCGCCAGTAGCGGCTTAGTCATGCTGGCCACATGAGCTGGAAGCTGTACGCCGGCTCCCTCAGCCAATAAAGCGAGATGAGCACCACAACCCCAGAGTCGGCCATGACTGGACCTAATGGTCAGGGGCCCCTTTACCTTTAACTTGGGAGAGAAACTTTACCCTGACCACCTCCCTCCTCCACATGCCTAATCTTGTAGCATTTACCCACTGCTCAGCTGGGGCAGGATGTCTCACCCCATTTTGCAAAGTGACTCCCATCTATTGACCACAACCGATATACCCTAGCTGCTGGGCCAAATTTTGTCCTCTTCTCTGCCTCCCTTGGTTGCCGTGCTGTCTGAAGGGAGACTGGTTAAACAGGGTGGCGGTATGGGAATAGCAGGTGCAGAAAACTTCTCCTCCAATCACAGAGGCCATAGATCCTCATCCATTCCTTTATTTGGAGACCAGAGCTGAGGAATCTATTCATTTCAACCAGGCTGTGAACCTGCAAATCCTATTGGTGGGCTCAGATGAGTTACTGTAGAGATACTTATTGCTTGGCGTGGAGTAATTCTGCAGTGTGGAAGCAGACATGCTGGAGGACTTTTAAAGGGTACAGCTCCCTCGTTTCCCTCCAGTCGCAGGCATGATTCAAGCAAAGCCGAAGCTCAGGATTTAACTCCCCCCTTTTAGCTTTACCGTGGCAGGCAAACCACCCTAGGCTCCCCTGTTGCAACTGTTTTGTCATAGTTCTGTCAGGCTATTGGGTTCATCAAACTCGGTACTGTCAACATGGATTGGCAGTGACTCTCCAAGGCTTCAGACAGGTGTGTTTCTCAGTCCTGCCTGGAATTCTGTTGGGGATTAAATTTTGGACCTCTCACATGCAAAGCATCTTCTCTGCTCCTGTGCTATTGTTCTCCTAAAAATAAAATAAGATTCTAGTCCTCGTGGAACATAGGGAACTGCCTTACATTGAGCCATGGCATTGGCCCATCAAGCTCAGTGTTGCTGACACTGACTGGCAGCAGTTCTCCAGGGTTTCAGACAGGAAGCATTTCCAGATCCACCTGGAGATAAAATGTTGGACCTTCTGCATGCAAAGCACGTGCTCTGCCCCAGAGCCACTGTCATCCTTCAAAGTGCATAATTAGCACAATTTGCTTCCCATTTTCACAAATGTGGCAGATGTCAAGACTACTGTCAGGGACAATCTCTGTGGGGGGAAAAGTCTTGCTTGAAATGGATTTGGCTTTGTGGACTCATGGAAAAGGCATGACTCCTAACATGCCCACAATTGAGATCTACAGGCTTTGCTCAATTTCTTTTCAGCTGTAATGAATTAGGTATCTGGGCTTTGACTTTGCTGGTTCAGTTTTCTCTAGGTTTGCAAACCCAGGTCTCCTAGATGAGCAATTCCTGTATTAGCAAAAACCATGCAAAGACTTGTAATGTGAATGAGATGTGTTCTCTGTAAGCTACGAGGCCAGAGCACCCACCCTAGGTGCTCTATTTTATTTATTTACCAAATTTATTTATTACAGATAAATACTTTATTTATTTACACAAAGTAAATAACATCACAAAATATTAATCCAGCTATAGGTAAAGGTAAAGGGACCCCTGACCATTAGGTCCAGTCATGGCCGACTCTGGGGTTGCGGTGCTCATCTCGCTCTATAGGCTGAGGGAGCTGGCGTTTGTCCGCAGACAGCTTCCGGGTCATGTGGCCAGCATGACTAAGCTGCTTCTGGTGAACCAGAGCAGCACACAGAAACGCCGTTTACCTTCCCGCCGGAGCGGTACCTATTTATCTACTTGCACTTTGACGTGCTTTCGAACTGCTAGGTTGGCAGGAGCAGGGACCGAGCAACGGGAGCTCACCCTGTCATTGGGATTCGAACCGCCGACCTTCTGATCGGCAAGTCCTAGGCTCTGTGGTTTAACCCACAGCTCCACCCGTGACCCTAATCCAGCTATATGGAGCAGCAAATCAGTGACAATTATCTACAAAGCCCCACCTCATGGTCCAAAAGCCATGCCAAATAAAAAGGTCTTAAGCCTGCTCTTAAATATCCCTACAGTGGGTTAGACACAGATGTTACTTGGGAGGGATGTCAGGGTGGTGATTGGCGGAGGCAGTGAGAGTCATTCTTGCTTTCAAAGGTTTTCCCTGCATTATATATTTTGAGAGGTGGGTGAGGGCAAATGGTTCAAGATTTCAGCCTGCCGCTGCTCTACTTCCAGTAGAGCTCAAACCCTGCCTGCTAATCTGCAAGCAGAGCAGGCTGAAGAAACTTGAAAGCCTACTACCTTATCTAAGATTCTCAAGTGGAAGCAGACAGTGTCGCCACAGTCAACAACTAGGGAGACCTGTGCCCCTATGAGAAGGACAGCCTAAAGCAGAGTCAGGGGAACTTTTTCAGGCTGAGCGTCACATTCCCTTCTGAGCAACCCTTTGAGGGCCATATGCCAGTAGCTGGTGGAGCCAGAGGCAAAACATAATTGTTATCCTTGTACAGCAGGCTAGTTCAGCCAGCCAGCCAATGATCAAATGTGCTTGTTAGAAACTATAGAAACAGCACAGGCAGTTCCCAGCAGGTGGGACCTCCCATTGTACAATGAAATTTAATCTACCTCATTGGGCTGCTAAGGCAGGCCTAGGGTTATATCCAACTAAGTTCTATTTAGAGCAGACCTGTTGAAATGAATGGATCTAAGTTAGCCATGTCCTTTATATTTATTGGGCCTGTTCTGAGCAGGGATGCAATCCACACAAACCTTATATGTAGTGTATTTATCCCCACCCAACAACAAAAAATTATTCAACAAAGTAAAGCTTCTGGAGAATTCCTTTGAGAAATCTATCCCTTGCAGAATTATATAGGGACCAATTCAGGGCATAATAAAGAACATTTTCCACCTCTCCCTGACTGTAGATAAACAAACAATTATTTGCTGGCATGTGTTGCACCCAAACAGGCTGTGGACAGAGGGTGACATCTCAGAGCTGTAGTATCTATGTGCTGCTCTGCTTCTCCTTCTTCTTTTACCAGGACCTTAAAGAATCTGACCAAATTCTAGGGTGTTGTCTTCATTACAAGGCTTATTTACCCAATACCATTTTGGGGGAGAAATTCCCTGAAGGGCGGTGATATTTGCAACACTACATAAACCGTTACCTTCATTGTCTCCTTTTCATTCCTTCCCCGGTGTTAATTAATAAAGACAGATGGACTTCCAGAATGCTGCGGGCCATTTGCTCTGCTCGAACAAAATGGCCTTTGGCGGTAATCGCCAATTTGTCCAAATGCCACAATTAAGAGCTTTGGAGCTCGGCAGACGGTTTGCCCACACAGAGAGGAAGCGAAGGGCCCTTTGCTTAGCTGAGCTTCCTCAGACAGTCTGCCCAGGCGATTTAAATCTCTCACTCTCCCCTGTTCCCTCCCACTCCACACTGCCCCCCCCCATTAAAAAACCCTAGTAATTTACTTGGACAACCTTCTCAAAGCAGATGTTGAAAAACTTCCTCAACAACCCCAGCAGGTGCCCAGTATATGTGATGTCACAGGCTTCAAAACAGGCGAAACGTCAGGGATGGATTTACCATCAAAGCCATGCTGAAAAACACTTGTGATAGAAAACAGCACACTTACAACTGATCCCTGTGGCGTCAGCTAGGAAAAGGGGTGTTCTCTGCAGTGGCATCTATGGCATCTTGGAACAGTCTCCCCTTAGAGATTCAGCAAGCACCTTCAGTTATGGAGTACCTTTTGTATAAGGAGCCCATCTTGCCTCCACCTCCTCAGAAACAGGAGGCTGTCCTTGCACCCCTGGAGTCTAAGACCTTGGCCCAGAAGTCCCAGCAGACCCAGAATCTCCCACATACCATCAGAGGCAACATCTGCTGAAGCAGGCAAGGCCTGCTTAAATGGAAGAGGTGGCTTTCTAGCTACCCAGAACGCACTGAAGCTCTGTTCTCAGTCTGGGGTTGCCTGTGGCTCATACGAGCCAAGCCCTAGGGGCTGAGGTCCCTTTGGACCCCCCAGTAAAATATTTGAGGGGGCCACCCCACCAAGTTGATGGGCATTGACATTAAATGGTGTGTGTCGTGCCTTGTGATCGATTATGCAGGATGGTGCTTATTTGCTGCCCCCAATATTTTATTCAGGTTGGTACCCCTGCTGTTGCTGAAGTATCACTTGAGTCCTGCTCCTATAAATGTCCAGTCTGACCTATGCATTGAGCTGTCAGTGGTGCTGACCTGGAACTTTGCTTTGCTCTGTTCTGCCTTACTAGAACTTGCTTTTCCTCCATTCTTTCCAGGCACAATCCATGCTTTAAAGTTCTGTGTCCAAGCACCCTGATCTCTCTCTCTCTCTCTCTTCTCTCTCTCGTTCTATTGGAGCAAAGCAATCCATGGAAAATCTAAATTGACATTCACTCCAACTGAGCTTCAAAGAATGGGTTTTTGCAGAAAATGTTCTGGGGCAAAAAACCCCAAAAATGCTCAGAGTTTTTAAGCACGGAAAGAGCAGGGCAAAAGTTAAGTGTGGATATGCCCTAAACTTTGCCTCACTTTGCTTGCCTTGGTAGAGCTTGCCTAGGATCCCTGGCTTGTGCTGACACCGCCTCCCACTACCGGCCATCTGACTGAGATCAACATCTGAGGCAGGACAGGTGCAGCCCAGACAACAGAATAGGTGTCACATTACTATATGGTCATCACAATGGTATTGAAACTGAGAGGGGGTGCTTTGGCATACTCACCTCTCCCTCTCTCTCTTCCAAGAACAGCTTCACTTTCTCAGCCGGCATGCACCAGTTATATTATGGGTAGCTGAATCTGTGTGCATTAAGCAAAAAAACACATGGGTCTCTGTGGAGTGACACCAGTTTTGCTGAGCTTCCTTGCTCACTGGACTCTTGACCGACAAGGGGACATAGCTGCAGGCAGAGGTTGAAACAGCCACACCAAAAAAGGTGCCTTTCCTTTAAGCTCTTGCGAAATGAATTATTGCGTAACAGCATTAATCACACACACACACACACACACACACACACACACAGTGTGCTCTCTTTGCAGGATTATTCTTCCTGCGGAGAAACAGAATTATGCTGCCACCCGTATTACAGGACTTGAGGTGGAGGGGGGTGTTCCTGCTGTTTGATGGCATGCAACACTACACACACTGTGCAGATGCTGCAGTCCTGTGCCACAGGAAGACACAGTGCTGGCAAATGCAAACAGAGACACTGTCTAGTTGCCCATGAATCCAGGAACAAACATGACTCTCAACTGCACAAGGCTGATTTTCACTCATACATTTTTTTTTAATGCATTAAATTTATAGAGTATGTACCACTGCTCCATATACAGATCCTAACCGTCCTCTGAAGGCCACTGTTAACTCTCCCCAAATTGCATCTATGGAGGCTGAAACAAAGAGGATACCAGCTTGCTGAAGGGGCTTTCTCCCATGCAAGGATCAAATAGCTTTTCAGCCTTTTTTGTGCTAATAGAGGTTAACATCATCTGGTCCCTGCTCACTTTAAAGAGACACTGGAGAGGCGGCATCTGTGATGCCAATGAGCATTATGGACAATGAAGGAATTTAGCCAATGTTATTCATACTCTGAGGAGAACCACTGAAATTAATGGACCTAAGTTAGTAACACCCGTTAGTTTCAATGAGTCTGCTCTGAGTGTGACTAATGTTTGACACAACTCATAGCTTTTATGCTCGTATTACACTAATGAGTGGTGTCACCTGATTAAAGAAAACTAAGATGATTCATTATATTCATTGATCAATTAAATCTGCATAAATGCATCATTCCTTGTACTGAGCTAGATGCTCCAATGGTGTAAACAGAGGAAACCGCCTTATACCAAGTCAGGTCAATTGTCCACCTACCTCAGTATTGTCAACACTGGCTGGCAGCAGCTCTCCAGGGTCTGATGACAGGGTACACTCCCAGCTCTACCTGGAGATTCTGGGTATTGTGCTTGGGACCTTCTGCATGCAAATAATCCTGGGAACTATAGTTTACCCCTCCTCATGGAGCTACAATTTCAAACTACAGTTCCCAGGATTATGGGGCAGGGGGAAATGAGCTATAAATGTATGTGTGCTGTGGGTGCCACCTTTATGCACCAGAAAGGTACGGGAGAACCCTTGCTTTGATGTAACAGTCATCTAACCTCCAAACTCGCAAATCAGAATGAATGCTCACTAAACAGCCAATGCTGTCTGATCTCCCTACCAAACAAATCAGCAGGGATGCTCAATAAGCAGGTTGTTTGGAAGTGCCGCACGAACGGCTTGTGAGGCTTACAGGGAAATGTACAAAGGGAAAAGCAGGATAAAACACATTCACTCTCTTCCACCTCATATTCTCTCTGCATGCCTGGAGGTTACAATCCAGATTTGCGAGATGCTTGGCACGCTTCATATTTTCTATAAAATTAAAACCTCTTTCACTCCTGAATTTAATCAGCCTTAAAAGTCCTGAGCTGGAGGCATCTTACGGCGGTCACGCGAAATGTAAAGAGAATCACTGATTGCTTCTCTGCGTGGGAGAGGAGGACCCGATGGCATCTTTTGTACCGGAGCGTCACTGCTACCCAATGGGTGGCTTTCGGGTTTGCATTTCGAGCTCTCATAGGCTGGTGTCGCTCAAATAGCTGAACAACCGTGGAACACTTTTCACCCCCTGAATTAAAATTGGAGAGGCACACTTACCGGGTTGTTCAGCACCAATGCTAGAAGGGCTGGCGCTGTGTGCTTTGAGCAGCTTTCCAGTAGGGCTCCTGTCCCCCCCCCCCCGCAATTTCTCTGTATGTCTTTGCAGCACTGCCAAGTCAGTAAGAAGCACAGTAAGTGGGAATGGGGTGGGATGCTGCTGCTGTTCAGGATGCCTGCCAGCCATGCCTTCTTAGAAGATACTCCATTGTGTTTCCCGCCCCTCCCTAGTTTTCCATTCCGCCTCGCCCACCAAGAGACACTATTTTGCAGGGTGAGGTAAGGTGCACCTCCCACGTACGGGGAGAAATGCGATTCAGTGCCCGCTTAAAAAGGCGTACCTACCCTAAGTCGAACTTTCTGAAGCCATGTGCGAGGTGAAACACCCTATTGGATTGAGAATCTCAATCCAAGTAGTATGTGCAAAAATGGACATCCTAGAAAAAAGCTTCCATAAAAATGCATATATGAAACGATCATACAAAAATGCACTATATTAGGAAACACTGCCTCACACGTATGTGAGGAGAAATCTGTATTGAAATGCTGATGAATTTCCTGTGAATTTTGTTTTTGTTTTGATTGCAAACGTGGAGATCTGAACTTATGATGGGAAAGAGGGGAAAGCTCTTACACAGAAATAGCCCTCTCCTTCCCCTTCTTTTAAAAATGCATTATTATTTTTTTTAAAAAAGGAAATGTAAAAATATTAATTCCTAGGTGAGCCAGTCAATGGGGCATCGCACCTAGTCACCCCATTCTGTTATACCCAGGCTGGCAGCCAGAACGATGCCCAAAGATAATGGCTAGATTTGGCCCAAAGATCTCCAGATGCTGCTGCTACTTTTAGCCGCTCAGAATGTAGTTCCTCGTTCCTCATCTAATCGGAAAGAAAAGAACAATTTGGGGGGGGGTACCATCCAGAAAGAATGGCACTGAGTAATTGCAGTAGTTATTCCAATTCTTAATGCTTCTTCGTTCCCAAATGCCGGAAGCAAGCAAGGCATCCCCCACGTCTTCTTGCACAACGGAGGTTAAGAGCCGCATTTCGAATGATTTATCCTAAATCAGCATGACAGGGAGAGGAATCTCTCCCGTTCAAGGGAGGGTGGGAGTCCTTCTACCAATAACTGGGTGCATGGTTGGAAAGGAAAGGTGACCCCGATGTGAACACGCCGTTACATTTTTTTACGGGTGCCACCACGTTCATCAGCCATGACGCTGCGCTTTGCTCATGCAAAGTTGATATACGGGAGCGGGAAGAGGAAGGGGGAGAAGTAGGCATTCTGCAAGCTTTGACTGTTGCTATAGAGACAGAAGCAAGTTTTGAGTTCTCAGATGCAAGCAGCGCAATCCCTCTGAGGGCTCCTTCCTGCAGCCCGAGACGCGCTGCAGACTCTTTGCAAAGTCTGAAGTGGGCTTCAGAAACAGATCTCTCCCCACTCCCCTCCCACACCGATGAACCGCGCTTCTGGAAGAAAGCTGGCGGTGTCAGCAGCAAAGAGGCATTTTATTCCCTCTCTACTATATGCCAACCCGTCTGCTTGACCCCTCTAGTTCAAAAACTTCAGCAGTCCCAAATATGGAAGGGTATACTTGTCAATTTCAGTTTCTCTCAGTTTTCTGGTATATCCAGTCTTACATTCATTTTTTCACATTTCCACAGTGGTTTGCATTTCGATTTTTTTTTTTTAAGTCCTCATGAGATTTCACCATAATATAAACTCTGAAATTTCCCCCCTTTGAGTTTGTGACAAGATTGCATCGTTTAAGTTGTTGGTGCCCATCTTATATGTTGTTTTTTAAATCTACCATATCAGATTACACTTTATTACAGTGGTACCTTGGTTTATGAACTTAATCCGTTCCGGAAGTCCGTTCTTAAACTGAGGCACGCTTTCCCTAATGAGGCCTCCCTCCGCTGGTGCCCTTCCACCGTTCGGATTCCCTTCTTAGACAGAGGTAAAGTTCTCAAACCAAGACACCATTTCTGGTTTAGCAGAGTTTGTAAACCAAATCGATCTTAGTCCAAGGTACCGCTGTGTACCCATTCAGAAAATGTGTCTCATGTGCTTCTCATTTTGCTTTCTTCCATTTTAGTGCCAAATTTCTTCTACTACACACATTTTTGCAAGTAAGGTTCCCTAATAAAGACATTTTTGCAAACTATGTCGCCTTATATAATGCACTAGTGGGGAGTACCTGGTGCTTCCTGATAAAAAATGGGGGGGGGGATTCTGTATTTAAATGGACAGTGTAGTTTGTGAGTTTGGACTCATCACACCAAAAACTGGGTGAACTCACACCAAAGTTACATTTTGGTCAACCGTCTTATTTCAAAATGGTGCTTATCATCCAAATGACAACAAAGACCCCCCACCCCACCTCAGGAACCCTTGTGTTGAGTTTAAGGGCGATACTGTATGCCTAGAAGTGGTTGAATCTATGCCCCAAAATGGGCAGTGTCATGCAAAAGTGATGTTTCGGTTTGCCATATTAATTCAAAATGGTGGCTGAAATCCCAACATTGATGAAAAGTGCATCCCACACCTCGGGAGCCCTAATGTTGAGTTTGGCAATGTTATCTCAAGAGTTGGCCGAACCCAAAGATAATGAAGTCCCACTGGTACAGCAATAAAACTGCTAGTGCTAGCACATGTGGAAAGCTAAGCAGGGTCCAGTATGGCTTCAAACTGGATGGGGGACCATGTATTGAGATTCCTGCACTGCAGGGGTTGGATGAACCTGGAAGTCTCTTCCAGCTTTACAATTCTGTGAAAGACTTTCTAAAATATGTAATAGATTTTTCTATTTTTTGTAGTATAGGCATTTTAATGCACCTTTTCATATACTGTAGTATACACATTTTTCTACCCATAGTTTGGCTGGAGAACTGCACCACAAAATTCAGAAAAGTGTGAATTTTGAAGGGTGGTTATGTTCCCATTTGTGTATTAAGATCGAGTTAGAGTGAATTGGTAAGTTTTGCATTAAAATTCCCAACTGAACTGATTCCCTGCCCCCTTGTCACTATCATTAGTGGGTAGGTGCCAATCCATCATTATCATTTGCTCCCTGGCACTTTATTTACAAAAAGTCCCTGGGAATCTTGATATTTCAGGGCTACTGTTTTCTGCTCTTCAAGGGAAGAGCACACAGACTCTGGGGTCTACATGCAACTCTACTGGGAAGTTAACAGGACCCCAGAATCCAGGACCCACACTTGCCACACCAGGTAGCTGAACCTGCCCTGCCATTTTAATTTCTTACAATTCTCCTTGCATTGCTTGACAGCATTGTGGTACATTTAAATGGCAGCTCAGACCCAGCAACCCTGAGGTAGCCAATGTAGTGCCTTCCAAATGCTGTTGGACACCAACTCTGATCAACCCTGACCACTGGGACATGCTGGCTGGGGCTGATGGGAGTCCGACAACAAGATTAGGCCATAATGAACGTGTCCAGACCAGCTGATTACAGAAAAAAAACCCTTCCTTCCTTCCTTGTGTTTTATTTTGTTTTAAAGTATCATCTTTTTACAGTATTATGGCCCAAAGTAGCAGTGCCCTGCCCTCTCTGGACCTCTGAGACAGCCTGGGTGCCAGGACGATGCCTGCCACTTTAAGTGAAAGATGTCATCACACAGGAAGCAAAGATGTAAAGAAAAAGGAAATAAGGCTTGCAAATGACAGATGACTATGCAGTTTCTTTCGCTGCTGATAGAGAGAGAGAGCAAGCCACAAATCACAGAACAGAGCAGCTCAACCCGGATGCAGAGAGTGAGAGCTTATTGGCTATGCTAACAGAACAGCATCCTTCAGAGAAAGATGCATTTGGCCAGCAGTGAAGAAAAAGGGGACCAGCTGTTGTGGGAGAAACAATCAATAAGGTAGAGACATAGGAGCTAACTCCTAGGGCCCGAGGGGTCTTTGGCCTCCCAATAAAATATTGATGGGGTCAACCCCCCAGGTTGATGGGCATTGCCATTCAAATGGTGTGCATGCACTGTATCATGTGATTGATTATGTGAGGCGGGGCTTATCTCCCCCCCTCAATATTTTATTCAAGTTGGCACTCCTGTGTGTAGATGTGCAAAAAACCCAGAGTGAGTGGGTGAGAGTGGAAAAAGCCAAGTGACTCAAGAACTTGGGATGACACCGAACCAGAATTAGTTAGTAAAGGAAGTTGCTGCTTTTGTGGCAGCTTAAAAATGCATACCCTGTAATAAAATATTTTAAAAATGCAGGTCTAGTGGGAGAAATAATTTTGCTAAGGTATAGGCCACATGCAGGGTTCCATCTTGTTCTCCAAGGATGGGGAACCCGTGGCCCTCCGTAATAACTTAAGAGCTTTCCTGGATCAGGCCAATGGCCCATCCAGTCCATCATTCTATTTTCACAGAGGCCAACCAGATTTTTGAGGGAAGTCCACAAGCAGGGCCCGACCACAACAGCCCTCTCCCCTCCTGCAGGTTCCAGCAACTGGTATTCAGAAGCATTACTCCCTCTGAATATGGGGGCTGAGCATAGCCATTGTGGCTAGCAGTCATCAGTAGCCTTCTGCTCCACAAATCTGTCTAGGGTGTGTGTGGGGAGTTAATCAAAATAGAAATTATTCAGGGGAATCTTCAAGGAAGGTGAAGCTTGTAGAAGGGCAGGATAATTATTTGAAGGGGGAATAATTTGTTGAGGGTGAGAGGAATCTCAAAGAGGATGGAGATTCCTTTATTTCATTTTGGGCTGCTCTTGAGCCCAGGGAAAGTGTTGGGGCTTGGAACTACTGATGGTGTAAACTGGCCAGCTTAAGAGTCTCAGCAGTGGTGGCTGTTTTTTGGCAGGAGAAGAAGCCACATAGGATCCCCTCCTGAATCTCGGTTGCAATAGGATTCCTTCTGTCTACTTTGCAAGCTAGTGCTTCTACGGTGACTTCCTGGGGAGAGAGCAACTTGTATGCCAGGGATAGATTTTCTATTTATTTGCTTCTCACATTGATTACCCAACAACAAACAATCACAAAACAGCCACAGCTAAAAATCTACCTGCACCTACCTCAACAGGCATTGCCTATAAAGGTTGTTAGCCAAGCCAGTGTATATCTTATCACTGGGGTAGGGGACGTTTTCAAGCCAAGCACCACTTTCCCATCGGGGTAACCTTCTGGGACCACATGCCAGTGGTGGGCAAGACCAAAGCCAAAAGTGGGTAGAGCAATGAATATAACTTTTGCCTTTGTTCAGTAGGCTAGTTTCTACACATGTGTATGTGCATATGCGTGCACACACACTCTCGATTCTTGATCCAAGCATGCAAGGAAAAATCACCAGTGTTTCAGGATATACGCTAGCCAGGTAAAGAGGGGTGGTGAGGAATGTGGCCTCGGGAAAGGCCTGCAGGCCAGATAGAAAGAGCCAGTGGGCCACATTTGGCCCCCAGCCTAAAGTGCCACACCTCTGCGGTTAAATGTGTGAAGTAACTCTTGGAAGTTGGTGGAGATTTGAAGCCGCTCTTGCACTGTGTGTAATTTCTGGACAGTTTCACCGTATTTGATCCCCAGTGGGTTACCTTTTACTCTCAACTAACTCATACCCTCCAACATTTCTCTGATGAAAATCAGGACATCCCATTCCATAATGATAATTTTACTGTTTATACCCCACACATCTTACTGGGTTGCCCCAGCCACTCTGGGCAGCTTCCAATGTATATAAAAACACAATAAAACATGAAATATTTAAAAAAAAAACTTCCCTAAACAGGATTGCCTTCAGATGGCTTGGGGAACTGGATAACTCCATACCCTCCAACATTTCTCCAATGAAAATAGGGATGTCCTAAGGAAAAGCGGGACATTCTGGGACGGCTTCTTTCAATCAGGGATGTCCCTGGAAAGTAGGGGCACTTGGTGGGTCTGCTAACTCCCTCTCCCTTTTGGCCTGTAGATTCTGGGATGTGACATCCGCCTTGTCTTTAAAATGCATTCTCACCCCATTCTGGGTTGCACTAGGTCTCAATCCTGCAACATCAACCTGGAAACAAAGGATGCTGCCTTCTCCTGAGTCAGGCCAATGGCCCATCTTGTTCAGTATTGCCTGTGCTGACTGGCAGAGGCTCTCCAGGGTTTCAGGCAGAAGTCTCCCCCACCCCTACCTGGAGATGCCACTGGGGACTGAACCTGGGACCTTCTGCATGCAAAGCAGATGTTCCGCTACTGATGCATGCACCATCCTAATGGTTCCTCCTTGGAAGACTTTAAATACTTAATTGAATTAAGGGGGGAAGAAACCCATTGCCAAACTTGACATATCCTTTATTATTTGTTAATTTCTGGCTCTGTGCCTGGCTTGCATGAGGGACAATGGATGCAAGTAACCCAAATAGAATTGCAATTCACTGCAGCAGAGGGTGGGAGAGTGACAGTTGCAATCTGGGATTCTGGACGATAGGTTTAAATTGCTCAAGGCAGCAAGAAGTAAGGCAGACATGGTTTCACTCAGCACTAACTTACTTCACTCTTCACCAAGCTGGTGCCATCCACATGTTTTGGATTACAACTCCCATCATCCTGGCCAGCACCTTGAAGCCATCCATCAATGGCTAGCCCTGAGACAAGCAGGTCACCTAGTCTCTGTCTGTGTATTTCTATTTAAATTATAACCATATTCACTGTATTTGCATGCATACATATGAAGTGGTACATGCAAATTTTATGTGAATCTGTGTCCTCTTTTCTTTGGTGTTATGTTAAGTAGCCACCCTAGTGTCACCCATCTGTAGTCTGCTGAGCAGAAAAAATTAGAATCATGCTAATTGCAGCAACAGGAGCAAATAAATGCCCTCAGATCTTGCTGCTTTAAGGAATTTTAAGAGATAGCTGATGTTAGCCCTACTCAGAGTAGACCCATTGAAATTGCTGGATGTGATGAAGTTGCATACATTTAAAACAGTGTCATGCCATTTTAAAAAGTCATGGCTTCCCCTAAAGAATTATGTGGTTTGTTAAAGCCGCTGCAAGTTGTCAGGAGACCCCTATTCCCCTCACAGAGCCACATTTCCCAGGGTGGTTAAACAGTCCATCCCTCTTCGCAGCGAGCTCTGGGAACTGAAGTTCTATGAAGGCAACAAAGGTTTCCTAACAACTCTCAGCACCATAACAAACTACATTTCCAGGATTTATAGGGGTAAGCCATGGCGGGCACGGTCCTTCTTTAAAATGCTTAGTGTAGATGAGGACCTTAAGTCAACTGATTTTAGTGGGCCTACCCTGAGTATGACTTAGGGACTGAATCATAGAGCTCCAGATTGCAACCTTATAATTCACTTCACATCAAATTTCCTGGCCTCCACGAAATAAAATCAATGCACAACCACATTCAACAACAAGGGGTAGGCATTCCAACAGTGTCAAGAGCGTGCCATCTAAACAAACAAACAGCAACAGAATGTAATTGTGTTCTCGCCCTACAACCAAATTACTTTTCCATCCACTTGGGAGTCAAGAAAACATGGCAAAATGTAGCAGCGGGTCTTGGCAGCACAACCGGCAAGAAATCATCCCAAGACATTGTGCTATAATAGATGCAACCAGGTCTTCACCACCCTGGTGGAAGTTGATACTCATTCCCAGCATGTGGAGGTTTGTGTACCGTGTTTCGTTTTCGAAATCTTTCACTTTTTAAAAAGTGTATTCAAGTCTTCATTATGTAAAAATAAGGGGGAAAGGACAGTGCGTTGCTGCTGTTTCACCACATGGAGATCAACATCTGGCAAGTATTAGAAGACATCCACATCACCTCCACCAGCCTAAACTGCAAATAGCCAAACGCGAATCCAGAAAGGACGTCGGTGACATGGTGCCGCCCAACCATGATCCGGGAAAGTCCCACCAAGAAGGCCCAGATCACAATTAAGATCCGGAGTGGTACAGCTAAGACCAGATGGTTGAGGAAGAACTTGGATACCATGGCAGCTCGGCTGGCGTGTCCTGCTGGAAAAGCATAGACGTCCATGGTCAAGTAGTCCAACAGGCCTGGGCTTACGTCATATGGGCCCTTTCGCTTGGCCATCTTCTGTAAGCCAGCCACAATGATGATGTCCAGAAATAAGGCTGGAGCAGAAGAGAGAGAAAACAAGGCAGAGAATTAGAGAGACGAGCTGTCTAAGGCAAAAGGTTAAAATAATTATCTAAAGTGGTAACCATTAGGGTAGAAATTCATTTCATTTCACATGGAAGACAGAAGGCAATTTTGAAACTGTATGGTACATGTTTATTAAATACATTCGAGAAAACACAGCGTAACCCTTTAACCACTGGCTACCCACAGTTCACTCTGGGAACCTGTTAAGGCAGTTAAGGCGCATAACTGGTACAGTATAATGAAAACAAAAGTGTTATTCAAACCTGCTTAATATTTTACTATAATTCACACTGCGTAAGCATTTCCCTAAACTGAAAAATAAAGGCTAACAAAAAATGTTCACATTTTAATGCAAACCTACGTAATTTGCCTCAAATAATATGTAAACCAAAACACAGATATCCTTTCAAATTTGAAGTTCTCCAGATTTTTGCAATGTGGTTCTTTGACCAAAAAGCAAACAGCACTGTACATAAAAATGCATATATTAGTGAAAATGAGGCACCTAACCATAAGCCTGCATTTTTATCAAAGCTTCTATATATTTCAATCAAGGCTTGTATTTAAAAATGAGCTTAAAAAAGGATTTTCAAATGTTTCATGCCAGGCAGAGAAAACCTTGGCCATTCTCCTAAGACAAGAGGGCCCCATTGATTTATAGTAGAAAAACAATTCTCAAAGTCATAAAAAGGGAGAATTACATATGCTGCCCCAAGGCTGAAAAAACACCATTAGGAATGGGGTAAGATAATACTAATGTGCCTCCCAGTAAAATGAGCCAGATCTTCTTTCTAAGGTTCAAAGGCCAGGAGCAAATGGGGAAAAACATTTAGCTAGAAGAAAGAGAGCATTTTTGGGGAAGTCTTTTTCTAAAGCCATTCTTTCTTAAACTGAAGAGGCTTCTTTTAAAAGCTGTTTTACTGAGTTTCTTCCTTTTTACTTTGAAAAGCTTTATTCTTTTAAGAGGCTACCTATGATAAATGTATGAAATATATTAGCTTAAATATATTGGCTTAAATGTAATTATGCAAAGGATTTAAGGAATGCTAGATTCTTATTTCATAGAGTCATATTGCAATAGGAGACCAGAGGGGCAAATGAGCCTAGCCCCCCCCCCGCCAGACAGAAGACGCCATCCAAGCAGTCTTGATATATAGTTGTCAGGCATTTGTTTAGAAACATTAAATGAAGGAAATCTTTCAATGTTGATGTGAAACTCAAGATCCTTGACATCTGTTGAACATAAAAATGTAAGATTAAACATTTGTTTTAGAAGGCAATAGGGCAAGGAGGGCAAGAGGTGAGCTGGTAATTAAGATTCCATGTAAGATATATTATTACTTATATGTCATATATATAGCTCTTTGTCTCCCTTATAAGGGCAAGGAAATGGGTGTATCTTTTGTGGGTGTATCTTTTGTGATTGGTTCTAGCAAACAGCCAATAGGAATTTCAACCAGGCTGATTGGACAGAGGCAGCCACAGGAGGAGCAAAGGGGGCTGGATTAAGGGAATATAAGTGCTGGCCAGAATGGCAGGAGGCCAGGCCAGAGCTTGGTAACCATGTACCACTGTGCCTCTTATTTATTTGTCTGACAAATAAATTACTATTTTAATTTCTCTATTGCTGCGTTGAATATTTCATTCCAGCTAAGCGTTAACCACAAGCAGGGTGCTACAAAAATAACATATGAAAATGCATTGCATTAGGGGAAATTGCTTGCAAAATTGCATACAAAAATGTGTCTATTAGGAGCAATGACTACTAAAATGCTGGTGAATTTTTGTGACTTAAAAATAGTAATCCACAGATTGCTTCAGAAATGCGGCAAACTGAACATAAAAGTGGGAACATGAGATTCACCCAAATCAAATAACAAGCAGCCTCCTCTGATTAGTATTTTGTTCACTTTAAACATTTAAAGCAACGCTCTCAGACTTCCAGCTGAAGTGTGTGTGTGTGTGTGTGTGTGTGTGTATCTGAAAGGCATACTTACACCATTAAAATGTTTACTTTTTGAGTGTGTAAGTAGGGCTTAGTTTTTACATAGTGCCATGATAGCACTGGGACCCAGGTTCAAAACTCCATTCAGCCATGAAGGTCACTGGGTGCCTTTGGGCCAACCACTATTTTTCAGTTGGATTTACATCACAATGTTGTTGAAAGTACTGTATAACAGATGAGGAGATCATGCATGCCATGTTTGCAAAAGCCCACTTTGAAGGAAAAGTGGGATATAAACAGAATTATATAAGAGAGAAAACACATGCACCTGTCAAATATTGTTGGGGAGCGATGACAAGATAATGACAGTCAATCAAAAGGTAGCTTGGCTTTGGAAGATGGTTGCCAAAGGTCTGTTTAGCAGTAATTCCTAAAGTTTGTGCTGAAGTAAGGTAGGCTGAGGAATATAGAAGCTGACTCCAGGTCGCCCAGTGAGTGACATGGCTGAGTGGGGATTTGAACCCTGGCACCCACTGTCTTAGTTTGACATTCTAGCTCTTGGGACCCCCGGTGTAACACCTGGGGACCCTATTGTGCCCTCAGACATGTCCTTGGTGCCCACAAAAGCCCAATGCCCATCACATTTTTTAAAAACAGAAAGGATTTGACTTGTATGGGTGTGAGTGTACTGTGTAGATGTTTTTCCTGTTTTTTCGGAGGAAGTTGGGGTTCTGAGCATCTTTGCTTCTCTTTCTGTGAAATGGGTATTTTGTGGTGCCTGGGGGAGTTCCCTGAGCTTCCAAACATAGCCCTATGCCCCAAAAGGCTGGAAACACTTGCTCCACACAGGCTCTCTATACTTAAGGCCTTCAAGAGACCTATGCCCACACAAAGAGTCTCACATTCACCACAGACCCACTAGAGTAACCTTGGGCACTCTTCTTTCAGCCTCCAATTAGCCTGTGTCATGGCACATCGTTCAGGGGCATAAACGTTCTGGTGTTTCTAATCAGCTGGAGTGCCTGTTTCACCAAATCGCTGGGAAGGTTCGGCGGCAACAGCAAATCGGGCCAGTCAGGGGCACAAGGCCTTCAGAAATAGATACAATTGGTGCCGTCACTCTGTGAGTAAAGGCTCAAGTTTCCTTATGTGGCCTACATACCAACAACCAAGGCTTCGGCTGCCTGGACTGCCTGCCCCAATCGCTTCAGCTATAGGGCAGGGTGACTGTGAGCCACTGGGATATTCCAGGGCCAGACACTGTCTGCGTTGCTTTTGAATCCCATGGGATAATAATCTTCCTCCTCCCTGCCCCAGTTGTTGAAGGTGACAGAACGCAACTCGGTGTCAGAGCACATATTCTGCACGCAGAAAGTCCCAGGATGAATTCTATGCTATCTCCAGATAGGACAGGCAAAACATCCTGTCTAAGCCACTGGAGAACTATGCTACTCGTTAGAGAGGATAATGAGCTAGATGGGGCAATGGATTAACTTGCTGGCTGCAAGGCACCTTTCTGCTTTCCTAATAAAAATGGGTGGGGGTATGCAGGAGCTAGATTTGAGTTCTACCCTATGCAATTTGCTGCAGGAGATCAGTACGTGTTCCTGATTCCCAGTAGTTTAACAATGGCAAGTAAAATTTCTAGCAATTTTGGTGTGTGTGTGTGTGCGCGCGCAAAATCTCTCAGTCTCAGTGCTTCTCATTTGTAAAATATGAATATGGCTGCTTGGTGGTAGAGCAGAAAAGCAGAACCATCTCTGCAGGTGTAGATCATCTTAATGCAGCTGGAGCTGATGGGAATTGTAGACTGAAACATCTAGAGGGGACCAGGCAGGCTGAAGGCTTCCCAGGCACTCTTCTTCTGTCTTTTTAAGAGGCATGGGTTTGATGTGTGCAATGACACGCTAGGTGGGTGGCTATATCGACGCACAGGCCCTTGAGCACACCTCTACTGATAACATCAGACAGCAGTCCCTAAGTTTAAAAAGGGCTCTTGTGCATTTTTTAAAAATGGACTACAATGATAGATGATAGTGTTGCTATTTTTAAATGGCATGCTCAGATGCACCATCTCTTTCCCACCCACACAGCTGTGTTGTGCCCACTAGTGTGACTGAAACACTAAAAAATGAACACACACAAAAGGAGCTATATGTCAATTTCAAACATGCTTGTTTCGGTTTCTCGCAGCTTCTCATTTTTTTCCAGTTCAGTTCTCCATATTACTATGTTAATTTGCAGGAGAGGGGGGAAATAAAGTCATTATGAAAATTCATCCACATTTTAGTGAATTTACCCTAATAAACACATTTTCGTATGCATTTTAACCAGCCACATATATTTTTGAAAATAAATTTCCAGTAATATAACCTTTGTAGACTAGTTTCACTAACATATGCATTTATATGCACACTTTACCTCAGTAATTCCATATTTGTATGTGTTACTTGGCTGGAGGACTGCATTGCAAAACTTGGGGAAGTGCAAATTTCAAACAGTGGCTGCACTTCAGTTTGTGCATTATTTTGGAAAGTGAGAATTAGTTAAGCTTGCCTTTAATTAATTCAGATTTCTTCCTCTTTCCTATACCCCCTACACCCTTAAAATTCAAAAGGTTAACTGTAATTCCCCATGCAGCATACGGTGGAACAATTATTTCATAAAAATAGAAGTCAGCCGTCTGGATGCATGATAGAGGGAGAGATTGAGATTGTGAGAGAGTGCACACTTCCAGGCGGCTGCTATTTTCAGATGGGAGTCAGTTACATTTCGGCAGGTCCAAGTTGTGCAATTAAAGTTGACTTGGCATTCCATCCCCAGATTGGACTTTTTGTGATAAGGAAAGTGAAGGGGAAATGCATTGGAATATGTGGGATAACAACACAACACAGTATAAACTCCCCGCAGACAAATTAGAATGAATGCTCTCCGCCTGACTGGGAGAGATAGGAAGCAGGGTTCATTCTTTGCCGAATGTCCAGGTCCATCAGGCACTGTCCTGCTTTAATTAATTTTACGTAAGCTACTCTAGGGGGCCTTTTTGGCTGAAGAGCAGGGTATAAGTGCTCTAAATAAATAAATGCTCAGTAAACAGCCAGTGTCATCTAACCTCCCCACAAACATTGTGGAAACAAATCAAGATGAATACCCAATAAAGAGATCACCTGGAGGTGACCGTAGACACACATTTCACAGTAGGGAAAAAAGGGCTATTATTTAAGCAAGAGGTCATGCCCGTAGGTATTAGTAGCCTAGTCCATGGCGTTGCTTGGGAATGGTAAGAAATCAAACATTAGTTTTAAAAACCAGTTGGCCACCCACCTTGATTCAAAAAGGTGTGCATTTGTATCCAAATATAAACGAAAACCTGCTCCTTGATTTCAAGGATTGTAATGCAATATTTGGTTAAGATCAGTGCTGTTTTGAAAGTTTCAGTCCACCATCTTGATTCATGATGGCATCCAATCATATCCAAAAATAGGCAAAAACCTGCTCCTTGGACTTCCGGGTTAGCGCCTCTGGCAATGGCAGAGCTCCTCCGATCGGGAGGAACTTGCTCCGTGAAAAGTAGGGTCTGAACCGCCACGGTGAAGGCGGAGACCCACTGAAATCACAGGTGGAAGAAGCCTGTGAACTTGGGATTCGGCTGGCACCCTTTGCGCCTCCCCTACTCGCAGGGAAACCCTGTTTTGGGGATCCGGAGTGACGTGGGGTGAGCGGCGCGGTGCTTTGAATCGACTGCTTCTTTCACGGAGTGAAGCCGCATTGCTGCTGCCGGAGAGCGCTGACTTTTTCCTGTGGACAATTGGACTTTAAACAACAACCCGTGAGTAGTACAGAAAATTGGATCTTTAAATACCTCAATTTGACATCGAACGGGGAAGGTTCAAAACAGGAAGTCCACCTTCCCCTTTTGTAAATAGACTGAAGCAAAGAGCTTACAAGTTAAGGTCTTGGAAAGCCTTATGTAAAGGATTAAACTTCCATCGATTGAAATTATTAGACCCCCCTTGGAAGCAGGAGAAGAGGGGGGAAATTTTGGACCGTGTATCCTGCAGGAGAGAGTGATTAGAATTAAATTGCCACTGCTCTGAACCTGGGAATGGACTGACAGTGATTGACCTTTTGGGAGAGTTCATTGACAGCGAAGAGAACGGATGTTGACAGTCGGTTGAATAAGAGAAATATATTGTTTCCATTGTCCGCCTCTGCGTTTAAAAGGGAGGAAAAGTAACTGAAAATTGAAACCAACTTTACTTTTTGAACTTTCTTTGAAAGGATTGATACAAATGGAGACTGTTCCCCTCTAGAGGGAGCTTTTGAAACTGTTACAAGAGTGGAGCTGGGAAATCTCCAGCTGCTTGATAAGAAGTGTGGGAACTAGAGATTGACCTTGGACATTTGAGAATGTCGACAGGAGAAGCCTTAGTAACTGCATTTTGCAAGATAAACTATTTGTTGGAACAGCTTCATAAAAAAATGGATGTTATGATTACTAAAACTGACATTCTGGGACCAAAAGTGAGCACCAATACAGAAATTATTCAGGATTTGGCACAGGAATCTATTTTAACAGGACAAATTGTTGAAAAGGAGAAGGAGAAAGTTGCTGTTGTCGAACCTAAAGCAATACAAGGGGGAGCCTTAGTCTTACAGAGGCAAATTGAAGACTATAAGTTGAGGCCCTTTATGACTGAAACTAGAAAAAGTCAGACTCTGAAGATCAGAGCCTGGCCTGGACTGGAAAAGGAAAGTTGGAAAGATCCCTCTATGCAGGGATTAACTGACTTTTGGGACACTGACTTGGGTCAGGAGGAGATTGGAGCTCGGGGGGCCTTTGGAGTTGGAGGAATTTTGAAATATGCCCTGAAATACTTTATGGATCCTAGCTTTAATTGTGGAAATTTGGCTGACCTGTCGAGAGGGAGTGGAGGTGTCGTTGGATTGGAGTTTCCTCGAGATCTGCTCTTTAGCATCAAAGAATATGAAGAAAAACTGCAGAAGGACGTGGAAAAGAGTTAAGAGCCTCGGACATAAGATCTCCAGGTTGATGGACTGTATGGAGTGGACGGAAGTGTCTGGCAGAGCCCGAGACCGGGGAGAGGAGATGGTGGAAGAAGATTGGAAGATTTAAAGTCTATATATAGAAATATTGTAAAATTAATGAGTGACAGGAAAATGTTGGAATGAATTTTTATGGCCTTAGTAGAAATGCTATAAGGAGTTAAGCTTAAATAAGTATATTAATTTTAATGGAAATAAGATTAAAAATATGTTAAGACATTTATATGATAGAAAATGGAGAAAGATGGAAAGGAATTGCTGAAACAATTAGTGGAAGTGGAATACAAAGAGGGAGGTGAGAGGAGGTCGATGATATAAGGGAATGAAAGTTAGAATATGGAAAAGGTATGATGTATGTTTTTAAATTATTTTTGTTTTGTTTTGTTTACTTCATTGTGTTAGATAATGTGTTAAGGTTGTGTTTTGTATGGTTTATATATTGTATTGTATTGTTTTATTTTTTTCTTGTTCTTGTTCTTTTTTTTTCTCTCTTGTTTCTTTTTCCTTTTTAAAAAGTAATAAATATTTTTTTAAAAAAAAACCTGCTCCTTGATCTCAGGATACGTCACAGACAATGTGGTTATGATATCTTAAGAGGTGCCTAGATTGCACAGCATACAGACAACTTTCCACAATATTTAACAGATTTGGGGGCTAAAGTGTGTGAGTGGGTATAAACTGCCTCATAAGCTAAATCATCAAAAAAGATTATGAGGTATGGGGTCAAGAAAGAGATGAGAAGTATAAGATATGTTAGACTCCCCTGTCCAAGATGATTAGGACTAACGAGTAAAATGGCTGGCTGACCCAAGACCCTCCATTCTTTTTGCACACTGTGCCCTTGTGAGCAAAGGCAATTTGTATCTCTGAACCAATTACTTTAGTGTGGCTTCTTCCCAGATTGCTGCGAAACGCAGCAACTTTGCAGCTGTTCTGGAGAGACAAAGCTCATCAGGAGGGTGAGCAGTGGAAAGAGATCTTACACAGGGATGCTGATCTCCTGCTTAGCATTTTATTATATTAGTGCCAGTTTGGGGACATCCTGAGAGAGTAGCCTCCTGTTGACTCTCTTCCAACATCTTTCCTTACATATTCAAGGAATAAATTGTAAAGTAACAGGCGTGGAAATAGAATTAGTTGTAACAAGGAGGTTGCAGAGCAGATCTGGTGGGGAATGTGGTTTTGGGAGAGGGTTTGTGGCTGAGGAGATGTAACCTGGGTTGAGTCCCGAGGTGCAGATGGAGAGGCCTGGAGAGCTGCATTTGGACCCAAGGACCGAATTTCCCCCAGCTCTGCTTTCAGCCCTACACATTAATAGATAGAAGGTTGGTGGCCAGCTTTCCCCCCTGGACCCTGCTCCTCTGCCTTTGAAAGTTGCCCAGCAAATACAAATTGAGCAACGGAATCTCTTCCCAGACTTCATTCTCTATACAGGAAAAGCTTTGTCTCCTTAATTTTCTGGCATGCCATGCTGCTATTAAAGACAGAGGAGCATAGCCCAATAAAAAAGAAGAAGTTGGCAATCAGCAGCAAGGTCTTTAGAATGCAGAGGAAGACAGAGAGTAGTTGCAGAGTTCCCTAGAGATGCACAATGATTGATGAACAAACCAAGCCTGCTGCATTAGATAACTGCTCTGACGTTGTAGAATAAGCACTAGAAAAGGGACATTTTCGTAACTATGCAGGTGCTGCCATGCTGGATCAGACCAAGCACAGAATTTTCTTCCCAGCAGCACAATAATGTAAGACAAGCCCTGCTGGATGAGGCCAGATGCCCATCTGGTCCAACATCCTGTTCTCACTGTGGCAAACCAGACGTAGCCATTTCAATGCCTCTAGGAAGTACACAGGCTTGGGACCCTGTGAAAAGGATTTTGAGAAGCGGATGGGATGGCCCACCTGTTAATCACATGGTGTCTTAATGACACTGTGTGACTGACAAGTGGGCCATCCCATCTACCTGTCAAATTTGAAATGCAAGGCCAATGCTGACAAGGACCTGGCCTTCAAAGCCAAAAAAATTCCCCACCCCAGAAGTACAGCGGGAAAGAACTAAGCTGCTCTGATGGTTACTCAAAGCCTCTGGTCCTTCAGGTATACTGTGCCTAAACATGGAAGCTCCATTTAGCTATTCTCCATCAATATATTTGCCTTTTAGCTGGCCTCCATCAATGAACTCCTATGTAGTGTTGATTACGTGCTCTTAGAAGGTACATTGTGTACCTTCTGCCATGAGCACCAAGGCATGTTTCAAGCCTTAAGAGTGTGAGACCACAATATTTTCAGGAGCACTGTGTAGACCAGGTCCCCCAAGCTCCAGGGGCACCTTTATTTTTGGCGTTTAAACCTGGCATCCAGTTCTCTCTTTCAGCAAAAAAGCAAAAAGCTTTTTTAGACTTGTTCTCCTTGACACCCCTGCCCCGCACCCAAAAACCTAGTTCTTCAGCAGCTTTCAAGAAATATCCTGAATTCTCCTCTCTCCATTCTTCCTTTCTTCTCTCTGCTCATGCTTCTGTCAAGTCGCATTAGGGCCAGGCAGGCTATAGATGCGTACGGGTTCCCCCTCGGGTGAAGTCTCTTCCTTGCAGCTGCAAAACTACTCTCGGTGGGGGGAGGAACCTTTCTGTCTGTCCCCCCATTCCCTGTAGGGGTACCTTGCCAAGGTCACAAACTGGAGGTGGGACTTCAACTATAGTCAACCCCCACCCCCCCACGCAGGAGATGCTTTTAAGTGCTGATGGCAGCGATAGCTCTGCTGAATCACAGAAGCATTTATCCACACTCCGTTCTGGATTCAGCTGGCGTGCCATCGTTCATACCTGCTAAGTTCTGCCTGGAAGGGTTGCTATTAAGGCAAATCACATTTCACACCAGGGTGGAAATATAAATGGAAAAGGGGGCTGCGGAAGGAAGTGGAGGTGCAGCCGTTCCCTGTAATCTTTCACAGCACTGGCTCTGGGCTGGAGCTTCCTGCACAGGCAGTGTGCCATCTGATGTGCCCCTCATGCCACTGTACCCCAAGGTGGGCTTAACTGTAGTGGCAGGAAGCAGCATCCCACTCGGTGGCAGGTGAACCACCCAGCATTTTAATGACCCACAATGTGCCAACAAATAATAATCCCTTGAGAGCACCTGTGGGGCATTGGAAGTCCCACAGCAGAGATCATTCACCAAGGGGTTAACTCTGCTGATATTAAAGACAACTAGTGAAGAGGAAGACAGGTGGGGGTATTGATTAGTAACCCTGGCATGATCTTCATTAAGGTAGCATTGTGCTTTGCCTGGCTGTGTGGTTCCAATGGAGTTTTACCTCTGTATGCTTGTACATTGCCCTGTGATTTCAAAGCCTGAAGTAATAAGGACAAAACACCCCTGGTTTTCCCCCCTCATCAAATTATATACTGTACGCTGCTCAATTTCCTCAGTAAGGTATTGTCAAGACTTTTCTTTCTGGACTCCTTCAACCATATTTAAGTGACTTTGCTATCATGGGGAACCTTTAGTTCTCCAGATGTTGCTGAACGACAACTCCCTCATCCCTAACCACTGGCCATGCTTGCTGGGCTAATGAGTTTTTGTTTAGCAACATCTGGAGGGCCAAAGCGCTATGGGAGTGGGAGTGCCGAGTGTCACACCCGAGTCCTACCAAGGCACTTAGGCGCTAGTAGCTGCACAAGGGTACCAGCTGCTGAGGCTGGCTCTGGTAATTCGGTACTGAAAATAACTACTGACCTTTGATGCCCTGATTTTGGCGAACATGACACATACCTCCCATGTGGAGGCATTTCTATGCTGCTTTCTGAGCATTCAAAGTGCTTTGCATACAATGATCTGTCACTTTTATGACAACCCTGCATGGTAAAAAGGTAAAGGGACCCCTATGGTAGATCTGTGTTTTGCAAATGAGGCATAAAGCAGGTAAAGGGACCCCTATGGTAGATCAATTTTGCAAATGGGGCATAAAGCAGATCTGGGGAATCTGTGGCTCTCCAGGTGTTGTTGGATTCCAATTCCCATCAGCACCAGCCAGCACAACCAATGGTTAGAGATTATGAGAACTGTGGTCCAGCAACATGTGGAGGGCTAAAGGTTTTCCAGCCCTGGCCTAAAATTTCCTGAATTCACAGCTGGTGAATTCTGGTAAATCTTAACCAGTCACTTCCTCGCCTGCCTCACAGCTCTCACTACCAGACTCTATGAGCCACTGCACTAAATGGTCATTGGTCCAGGATCTAGTTTTTGACACCTATTTTCACCACCTATTGCATTACAGATTCCTGGATTGCAAGGGGTTGGCCCAGTTGACTCTTGGGGTCCCTTCCAACTCTACAATTCTATACTGCTATGATGCTATGACCACCTTGATACTTTGGGTTGGAGGACAGGCTGGTGGGTCTATAGTAGTCACTAGGCGACTGGTATGACCTCAGTATTTCAGCCATTTGATGCAGCAGTTGATGGACCTACAATGGTTGCTAGGCCTCAGAATTCCAGTCACTTGGGGGGACAGGCTAGTAGGCCTATAGTGGTCACTAGGCAACCTCTTGTGATAAAGCAGCAAGGTGGCTAAGGATAATAATTTATTTCAGAAATGTTAAAACCGCCTTTCAGGTTCTTCAGAGGTTCACAACACAAAATCAGAAGTGCAGTCCATATAAAATCAGTCAGTGAGGAAGCCAAGCATGTTTCCCATGGAAGGAGTTCCACAAAAACAGAACGACCACTGAAACGTCCCTGCCTGATGGATCTTACCAGTGGCCAGTCTTAAAGGCCAGGCAGGCTCAGAGTGGTGCAGGTGGTTCTTCACATAACCTGGTCCCAAGCAGTTTAGGGCAAAGCTATGTTTGCAGAGGCACCTACCTATCAGTTATTAAAGTAAAGAACAGAACACACAGATTTCCCTTTCCCACCCCCAAAATTGGTTTGCATATTTCCTAAAAGCCAAAGCAAAACAATAATCAAGTTAGCCTTGACAAGAGAAACAAAATTACAGACAGTGACCGTTTTGCACATGTCCAGCTGACACACGACTGCTGACCGTTGGGTTCCTTTTGGACCTGGAAAAGGGTGGAATGGGGGCGGGTGTTATTTGTGCTCTGCTGATGTATGCGAAGTCTAGGAATGGAAGAAAGGTAAAGGGACCCCAGACAGCTAAGTCCAGTCACGAATGACTTTGGGGTTGAGGCGCTCATCTCGCTTTACAGGCCAAGGGAGCCGGCGTTTGTCCACTCCACAGAGTTTTTCTGGGTCATGTGGCCAGCATGACTAAGCCGCTTCTGGCGTAACGGAACACTGACACCAGAGCAGCGCACAGAAATGCTGTTTACCTTCCCGCCGGAGCAGTACCTGTTAATCTACTTGCACTTTTTTTTTTTTTTTTTTTGGCATGCTTTCGAACTGCTAGGTTGGCAGGAGCTGGGACTGAGCAATGGAAGCTCACCCTGCCGCGGGGATTCGAACCACTGACCTTCTGATCGGCAGGCCCAAGGCTCAGTGGTTTAGACCACAGCGCCACCCACGTCCCCCTGGAATGGAACCCCCATGCAAAATGGTTGCTGCCTGTAGTAATAACAACAATAATACCAATCTAGGAAGCTGTCTTATACTAAGTGAGACCACCTGTTCTATCTAGCTCAGTATTGCTACACTGGCTGCTCTCCCAAGGTTTCAGGCAGGTGACACTCTCAGTTCTATCCAGAGATGCTAGGACTGAATCTGGGATCTTGTGCATGCAAAGTAGATGCCGTACCAGCTGTGCCTTACAAGATCTCTGGCTTCAGCTGATTGAACCAAACCCTCTAGCCAGTGCCTTAGCCTGCTATGGAATGTCTGCAAACACTCCACCTGCTCAAAAGTTATTTTCAACATAGGGACACACAAAATGCCAAGGAGACAGAAAGAGCAGATACGGAAAGGAAACAATAGGATGACAAGTCAGCTCTTAAGCTGTTGAGTGAACAGTGTCCATGTGAAACAGTGGATGTGCAAAACAGTGCAAATGGTTGGATGCGAGTGAGAGAAAGAATTGCAAATAGAAGACACAAGCAAAGTTGTGAATTGTGAGTCTTGAATGATGGCAGTGGTGGTGATTAAACATTATTATGCTACAAGTAGGGATAGTGGGAGATTTTATTTTGTTTGCATTTTAATGAGAAATGACTTAATTCACACTTTGCCAACCAACGTGTGAAGTGAAACATGGCTGCCCTTTGAAATTTGCACTTCTCTGAATTTAGTGGTGCAGTTCTCCACCCAAGCAGTGTGTACAAAAATGCACACATTAGTGGGAAATGTGCATCAAAATGCATATATCAGCACAAGTAGCTTTTTAAGAAGTGCATTACGCTGAGGAAATTGCTTGCAAAAATGCATATATTTGCCTGCAAACATGTGATTAATTGATAAAACTTGCACAAGAATGGTGATGAATTTTCATGGGGATTTCTTAAAATATATGTTTAAAAAATCAGAAAATGCAGCCTAAAGAACTCAATAGTTCCAGTATTTAAGACTGGAAAAAATGACAAACTGAAATTGACAGATTCATCCCTCCCTAAGTGCAAGTTACAGTGGCAGTAAAATAGGAGCTCCTCCTATTTATACAAAGACAGTCCTAGTCAGACACAGTTTGCTCTTTGTCAGTGCATTTAATACATCAGATGAGACAGGAGAGAGAGAGAGAATGTAAGCAGCCTGCATCATCTCCTGGACTTGGGGTGAGGTGTTTACCGCAGCTTCCAAGGAGAACAGAAAAGAGTGAGATTCGTGGTGTGATCTTTGATGGCAATAGATACTCTCATTCACATCCTGAGGCTGTGAGGAGTTGGGACGTTATATTCCAGGAGAATAAGAGGAAGCATTCCCTCTCTCAGCCCCTGCCTGCCTCTTCTTCAGCCTGCACAACATTTGGAATTTATCCCACATCACTGCACACCTACCGAGATCACAGCAGGTCAAGCGAAGCCCAGAAAGTGTGTGTGTGTGTGTGTGTGTGTGTGTGTGTGTGTGTAGTGTTGCCTGGTATTAAGCACATCTTCCTGCTTGCGTTTATAAATCTAACTATGAAGGGGCCAAGGATGAAACATGAATGCACATCACTGACCATCTCAGAAGCTCCCTTCCATAATTCTGTGTGTAATATCACACAGTATATTCACCAACATCTTACTGCAGAAGAATTTATGTTATCACCATAGAGGAAGAGAGCTGTGTGAAATAATTATTCTGAAATTGATTTCTGATACTTGAGAATTATTGAGTTTTTATGTACAGTGTCCCAACTGCCAACAGAGAGCACACATGCTTAGGCACACATAAAATAAAAGTGTTATGGAAATTGCTATTGAAATGCAGTCATAAAGATGCGTGGAACAGTTTAATGCTAGATGTGTATCACTCACATTTATTCTAGACCATTCATTACCCTTGCCTCTCATCGGCCTTTTCCTAAAATGTGTTGGTTGTTACTGTTCTGAAATGAGGGTGGCAAATGCTGCAATGGCTGGTAAAGTCATGAAGACACAGGTAGCACAAATCTCTTCTACTTTTCAGTGTATAAAAAGTAACCTAGAAACTACGGGCTGTATACAATCCTCATTCTATTAACAGTAGCCCCATTGAAAATAATGGCAATTACTGACAGATTCATTGATGGGTCTAACTCTGAGCAGAATGTTATCGCCATAACAAGCACCACTCTAGCAGGCAAATTTATTTATTTATCATTCATTCACTGCTTTTATATTCCACCTTTCATACATGGGTCTCCTCCTCCTCATTTGATCCCCACAAAAACCCTGTGAGGTAGGTTAGCATCAGTGGCAGGGACTGGCCCAAGGTAACCCAGTGAGCTTCATGGCAAAGTGGGGATTCAAACCCTGTTTGTTCCCAGGCTCTAGTCTCTAACCACTACACCACACTGGATCATACTGCACTGTGCCTATTTTTTGAACTTATGGGTTTTATCCAACATCTTATCCCATAGTCCTATTGAAATGTATAATCATGATTAACAGGCCTATTAATTTCAATGGGCTTACTTTGAGTAGAATTTAGTTAGTTAAAGCCCTGTGGGTTTTTTACCTGAGATTTTGCTGCTGGTGGAATTAATAAACCAAGAAACAATGGCTTGCTGTAACATCTGACCTAGGGAGTGTGGTCAGTTGTTTCTTGCAGTCAGCAAGCCGACAACAAATCATGGGTTAAGGTTAGCTAGTGACTGTGGCTTGGAGCAGCAATAAGCAAGTCTGGCTTGTTATGTTTTAATGCAGCCAATGAAACTTGTGTTGGGCTACCTACTAAACTAATGGTCAGTAGGTTAGCCTCATTAGATTAGGTTGACTACCACTCCACCAACATAGGGGAGATGAGAAAGAAAGAGAACATGCTCGTATCTTCTGCTAATGGGGCTTCCAACTCAGATTGGGTTGATTGACATTCCCCCCTAGAACAGAGGATATATAAGAGAGAAAGAGAGAGAGAGAGAGAGAGTGGGGAGAACACACTATCTCCAGCCATTCTCTAATCCCATCCTTTTTTCAACAGCCTGGCTGCAAAGGCTGAGCCAGAGGTTGGCTCTCAGCCCAGTGACTGCATCAGAAATTTTGCCTGGTGTGTCAAAATCCAAAAGTGGACAAGCTAAAACAATCTGTCTTTTCATTTCCCAAAGCAACAGTGTCCCACCAGATCCCGTCACAGGCCGTGTAACCTAGCCCCCCTGAATACAGGCACACCTGAATCCTGGAAATTCAGCATCCAATTTGCCTGCAATGCAATGGACACAAAGCAATAAATTTCTCCCTGCAAAGCGAGTTCAAACCAGGTCAGAGTCACTTGTCTGGTGCAAGGAGGTGGCTACACAAAACCTTCCGTATCAGGTTGCATTGCAGGTCATATTGGCCCATATTGCCACGACAACAAGCAAGCGGCAAAGCACCAGAATAACAGCCCCCCCCATGTGCATAATAAGGTTGAAAGGCCTGGATTTTGAAACTTACACAGGGTTAGTTTTGATGCAATGTTTCACACTCGTGGAATGATGTCAGGACCTAACTCTGAAGCTATAATCACAGAAACAGCTCTAGGGTGTTTTGGAGTCAGCAAATGGATCCATTTTGCTCTGTCAAAGCTTGAGAGTGGGTTGTGCACCCTACTCTCAGCAGCCAGAAACACCATAACCAGACACTGGAGAGACCTGTCAGGAGTAAGCATGGACCAATGGTACCAAATAGTATGGGAAACAGCCTTAGTAGAAAAATTAACCAATAAACTGAAACTGACACAGGGACAAATAGAAGAAGACGCTTTCACCATAGAAGACGCCTTCACCCCAGTATGGCTCCCCTTTATCACATACACAACCCAACAAAACAACGACAATAATCCACCAAGAGCATACAAATCAATATGGCTAACCCACCCCACTCACACATGAAAACAAACTTCACCACAGCCAATCACAAACAAACAACCACACCCTAGACCAACCCCAACCTCTCTCACAACCAAAGGAACACAAGCGAATAGTGAAGAGAACCTGCACAAGCAACACAGACACAAAACCCCACACATACATTAAGTAAAATAGAAACATCACCACCCAATCCCAACCCCACTCACTATTCCCCCTCCACCTCTTTCCCTCTATTTTTCCTAACGTAACACTAATGTCTCAACAAATGAAACTGATCTGTAGAAAATGCAACTTGAAAAAAGAGACATTGCACATACTTTTGTAAATCAAGAAATCTTTAATAAAAATACATTTTAAAAAGAAGAAGTTGTGCAATGGTTGTGCATTGGATCCTATGACCCATCCTGGCATCTGATGACAGGCAGCTGGGTGGCTAGGCTAATCAGCGCAGGTTCAAATTCCCGCAACGCAGGGAGGAATCTGCAACATCATGAACTACATCATGCTTGTTATGTTTTTATTATTGAATTCCTTACCTGCCTTTCATAGCAATATAAAAACACAATATTGAAATGAGCTAAAACAATTTACCATCAGAAGAACCAGAGAGGCCCCAAAGATCAGGGTAAACCTATTGCAATGGCAGCCTTTTGGCGTCCAGGGTCAGGCCTAGCATCCCAAGCCATGCTACACCTTTTAGGCTCTGCACCCTTAAGCATAGCGATACTATAATTGGAAGCTGGTTAGTTTCGCCAAGGCCTGGTAGTTATTAGCTTATGGAAACACAACAGCAGGTTTTTCTGCTGTTGGCTTTTCCATTGTGCTGCAGAACACACTCCCCACTGAAATACAAGAAGCCCTATCACTATTGGCATTCAGCTGGCTTTGAAGATGCACCTATTTACAGGGGCATTCTCTGGATATCAGAACTTGAGCCTCCCATTTGTGTTGTTTTAATGGGATAGTTTCATTATGTCTATAATTATGCTTGTTTATTTTAACAGGATTGTTTCATTGTGTATTTCAATTACAAGTACAGTATTTATATTTTAATCTTTGTGTTATAAGCTTTTATACTTTGTAAAGCATTTAGAAGCCCACTTTGGCACTACGTCACATACTGATTAAATAGTAACAACAACAACAATAATTATGAAAGTGCCATGATAAAAGCTGGTGGGTGTGCTGTTTTTTGAGACAAGCCCACAACAGCAACCAGAATGCACTCACCCCCCTGATTCCTTCCTTTGCCAACTTAACCCTGAGATCCAGCCCAAGAGGATATCTATAATTTCTTTATCTGAAGACAACTTGGAAAGGTCAATTGGACCAAAATGCAGCGGCTAGGTTACTGCCTGGTCTTCCGTTTAGATCTCACAAAACAGCTGCACTGGTTGCCAGATTATTTTCAGGCTCAAGTGAAGGTGCTTAGTTAGTGCTTGAAGCCCTAAACAACTGAGGCCTCAAATATCTGGGAGACCAACCCTACATACCCTCCCTGGAGGTTAAGATCAGCAGAGGGTAGTTATGCCGCCCTAAGAAGTTGAGGGCGGTGGCAGCAGCCCAGGTGAGGGCTGCATGGCAAAGGTCATTCTCACAGCAACCCTGTGAGGTTAGAGACAGCCATTGCCCTCCTCTATTTTGGAGGGCTGTTAGATTTGCACCTACACATATAAATTACCATGTGCAGATTTGAAGCAAATTGGCACCCCCCTTTGCCCTCTGTTTTTTAGTGATGCTAATTCTCATTTTTTGACAACGCAAAACAGGCCACCTTATGTGAGGTAGGTTAGGCTGAGAGATAGTGATCAGCCCAGGATTATCCAGTGAGCTTTAAGAATGTAGGAACTGATTCTAAGTCAGATCATTGACCCATCTATGCAAGGCTGTCCACACTGGACAGTAGCCAACGTGCTCTCTGTGCGTTTTGGAATACAATTCCCTCCCACCCCTGAACATTAGCTATGTTGGCTAGGATTGATGGTAGTTGTAGTCCACAATGCCTGGAATATACCATGTTGGCTACTCCTGGTCTACACTGACTGGCAATGGACTTTCCCACTCGGTGATGGCAGGGATTGAACCTGGGACCTTTCTGCATGCAAAGCAGATGCCCCAACACTGAGCTATTGTCCTTCATTTAAAAATAAACCAAGAGCCCAGTCCTCAATATTCTGAACATGAGAAGTTAGGGATTGAACATGGGATGCTCAGTCACTGAGCTGCAGCCCTTCCCTCTGGTCCACCACACTAATAGCAATGTAGCAACCCATTTGGGTGCTCGTGGGGGCACTCACGCATGCACTGCCCAAGGGGGTGGGATGATCCATCCATGGAGGAGGGGTGAGCGAGCCAAGCCCTGGACCATCCTGATTTTGTAACTGCACTCATGGGGCCTGGCGGCGCCTCGTCTTGCTCCATCTTGGCAATGCCCATCCACCAAGCACAGCTCAGCAGGTAGCAGGGTGCTGCTGCCACCTCTGCCCAGGCAACTGGGACTGGGGAGGGAAACCTGCAGGCCAGCGCACACCAACCGCATCCCTCCTGGGTGCCCTCCTGGCGCCACACCCTGTGTTGCTTTTTTCTGGCAGTACTGGACCCGCTGGAAGGCAGTCACAGCCAAGTGGAGGCAGTGGCTGGCGGGCGTGCAGGCTGCATGCCACCCGCGTCCCATGTTGAGCTTTGGGCCATCTGGGTAAGCCTACCACCCAGTGTGGCCCACCCTTCCCACACGCCCTTAGCTACACTAATGCACACTAACCACAGCTAGAATAGTTTCAACAGGGCTTCCAAAATTCTGAGACTTGGCAAATGTGCTGTGTTGTCTCGTGGTTTTGCAGGGCTCTTGTAAAAGAGACCTCAGTGCAGCAGGTCTATGTGGCTCTTGTCACACCTCTTCCTGGGGTGTGGTCCTTCGGCAAATGCCCAGCCATTTCAAGGTTTGATGCTGGGTCTACACATGCAGGGACGCGGGTGGCATGTGGTGTAAACCACTGAGCCTCTTGGGCTTGCTGGTCAGAAGGTTGGCGGTTCAAATCTGTGTGACGGGGTGAGCTTCCATTGCTTTTTCCCACCCAGTGGCGTAGGAAGGGGTGTGTAGTGGGTGCAAGCCGCCCCGGGTATCATCACTGAGGGGGTGACAAAATGGCAAAAATATGTGTTTTTAAAATAAAATAAAATTAGGGCTCACAACCATTTTTTTTTAAAACTCCTGCACCCACCACCCACCCTTCCTACGCCACTGGTAGCTAGGTGAGCACAGGGCCTGCAGTGTGCCTGAGCCACACGTCTCTTCTGAGGGGGAGGTGGCAAGCGGACTGCCTGCAAGCTCTGCGCTGCTTTTTCGAGCAGTGCAGGGCTTGCGTCTGCCCACTGCCTCAGCCGTCCTACAGCGAGAGGCTCCACGCAACATGCCCTGCCTTGGCTCACCCCACCCCCATGGGTGGCTCGCTCCATCCTCAGCTGCAGGATGCGCGCACTGCACTGGGCACTCAAGTGGTGAGCTACGCCACTGGTCCTAGCTCCTGCCAACCTAGCCGTTTGAAAGCATGCCAGTGCAAGTACAGTGGTGCCTCACAAGACGAAATTAATTCGTTCCGCAAGTTTTTTCTTCTTGCGAGTTTTTCTTCTTGCGAAGCACGGTTTCCCATAGGAATGCATTGAAAATCAATTAATGCGTTCCTATGGAGACCGCTTGCCAGGCTGGCGGTGCGGAGAAGGGCTTTTCTCCCCACTGCAAGCCTTCAGGACAGGTACGGGAACAGAGGGGAAGGCGCGCAGCGCTTCTCCTCTGTTCCCGGGGCTTGCGGTGGGAGGAGGGTTTTTCCTCCCCACCGCCAACATTCAGAACAGCATTCTGAAAGTTGGCGGTGGGAAGGAAAACCCTCCTCCCACCACAAGTCTTCAGGACAGCCATCCGAAGGCTGGCGCGGGGAGAAGGTCTCTCCGCCCCACCGCCAGCCTTCGGAGCAGCCATCCCAAGGCTGGCGGCGGGAGGAGGGCTCTCCGCCCCACCGCCAGCCTTCGGAGCAGCCTTCCGAAGGCTGCCGATGGGGCGGAGAGACCTCCTCCCGCCGCCAGCCTTCGGAGCAGCCTTCTGAAGGCTGGCGGCAGGAGGAGGTCTCTCCGCCCCACCACCAGCCTTCGGAGGAGGTCCGAGGACAGTGGGGAAGACGCGCTGCACTTTCCCGCTGTCCCGGAGATTTCCCTATGGGCTTTCGTCTTGCGAAGGAAGCCCATAGGGAAATTCGTTTTGCGAAGCGCCTCCAAAACGGAAAACCCTTTCGTCTAGTGGGTTTTCCGTCTTGCGAGGCGTTCGTCTTGCGGGGCACCACTGTAGATAAACAGGTACTGCTGCGGCAGGAAGGTAAACAGCGTTTCTGTGCACTCTGACACTTGTTACCGCGTCCCGTTGTGAAGAAGCAGTTTAGTCATGTTGACCACATGACCCAGAAAGCTGTCTGTGGACAAATGCCGGCTCCCTTGGCATGAAAGCAAGATGAATGCCACACCCCATAGTCTGGACTTAACCACCCAGGGGTCCTTTACTTTTACCTTACACATGTGCAATGATGGTGGTGGGGAGCTTCTCAAAATGGAGAGGTAGCCACCAAGAACACCTCCCCTTCCCACCCTCACTGTCGAAATTCAGAAGCTGCCCTCCGTGGGCTTCAGAGATAGTACAGTAAAAGGACCAAAGGGTGGAGGAGGTGGCTTATGGCAACAAATATCTGGGTCATTCCACATCAAATCAACGCAAAAAAACAAGGGTTTCACCACCCACCGTCTCGGAGTTTGATGAAACTTGGTGTACACCCTTCCCTTATGGTTGAAAGAAACCCCCTTAATTTTTTTCCTCTGTCTCAAACGGTTTTAATTTTATAGCACTTCAAAGTTTCGTGAAATCTGTGTTTCTGTCCCTCTTGAGATCCTCGGCCTTGTGTGCATTTTATTTTTTTCCTCCATAAGCAATGATCAGATCTCTTTGAAATTTTACACAGACATCAATAACATGATGAGGATTTCAGGAAAAAATACACCAGCCTGCAAAAGATTTTATAAATGCTTTAAAAAATGTATAAATATAGCTTTTTTGGTAGAAAAACTAGGTTTAGAAAACCTAAATTTTCAGCGTTAGGGCACGATGCAATCAAAAGTTTCTGATGGTGAAAATTATTGCAAAGACATGCTGTTTCTCAACATAGAATAAAATTTACAGGTCTCTTATGTCTTGTAACAAAATTTTACATTTTTTGGACATCATGGGGGGGAAATGGCTACTGGGTACAACTTTCCTACAATCCATAGGTGTAAAAGAAAAAATTAATGAAACAAAGTTGTTCCTCTTAAAATCTAAAATAATATTGGTTATTACAGGGTTTTCCTCCAAAAAGTGCAGACTTGTTTTTCAGTTTGGGGGTATTTAAAACTATGAAAATTAGATATATCGTGAAATCAATCTAAAAAAAATCTTTGCAATAATTTTTACCATCAGAAACTTTTGATTGCATAAGGGAAGGGTGTACACCAAGTTTCATCAAAATCCGAGATGGTGGGTGGCATGACTGCGTTGAGCTGACGTGGAATGACCCATCTGGAGATATTTCGAGACATCACTGAAGCATGCTAAGAAAGGTCAAAGATGAATAAGTAAGAGAGAAGGAGGAGGATTGATTTTTTTTTTTATGGTTAGAAATGAGGTGCTGGTACTTTTGTTAAAAGTGCTGCGGGTGCCCATCCAAAATGGCTGCCATGAGTAGCAAAAGAAAAGGTGGTGGTGTATTGGTGAGCACCTTCACACACACACACACACACACACACACACACACACACATAATAAATAATAATAATAGGTTATAGCCAGCGCTAGTCCTACTCATTTGAAACCCATTGAAAATAATGGGCATGCCTTAGTTCCATTAATTTGAATGGGTCTACTCTGATCAGAACTTAGTTGTATACAACCCAACAACAACACGTTTTCACATACTATTATACTAACATAATAAGAGCCTGGCTGCTAGAACAGGTCAAAGGCCCATTGGAACCAACATCCTCTTCTCACAGTGGCCAACCAGATGCCCAGATGGGAAGCCAGATGCCTAACGGGATGATAATCCCTGAACTCCCTTTAACCTCTGTATGGTTTACCCTATTTAAAGGATAACTGAGATGGGCTTGCTAGGCCTTTTGTGGCTCAGATTCTTGAGACTAAAGGGGAGGAGCCTATGGCTCAGAGGTGGAGCCTGGGATTGATGGGAGCTGTAGTCTGAAATGGCTGGGGGATAATCAGCTTGGGGAAAGGCTGGTCTAAGATGTTTCAATTATCCTCATGAAACACTCACGGATGGTGTAATATATGACATCTAAAGCCATGGAAACCAGGAAGGGTGGAGCTAGAGTAAAAACCCACATGTGGTTAACAGTAAGGTTGGTCTTTATCATCTATCACTTCCTTGTTTTAGCTGGAGGCCCTCAGAATTGAGTGTAGGACCTTTGACATGCATATCAGGTACACTTACCATGGAGTTTTAGCACCCCGGCAGCCACTGAAGAATGGAAACTTGTCGGGTACAACAAAATGTTGCAGAGGAGAGGGTTCCAATTCAAGGTACCAGCCAGCCATACTCATTTCTGTGGCTCTCCATTCCATTCTAACTCTCAATCTTTTTCATAGTTGGTCAGCATTCTGTGGCTATTGAGTATACTCAGTCCTTGTTCAGTTATTTTGAGAGGGGTATTTTTTTCCTCCCCTTAGTGTCCCGCCATAAATATTCTGCAGCCTTGGGGTTCCCTCTACATAATCCGTGACAGAGGCATGTCTGCAGCCTGCAGCGTTCGTAACCTGCAGCGCTGCATCTGCGCATGCACATGACGTGATTTGGCGCTTCTGTGCATGCACGAAGCACGATTTAGTGCTTCTGCGCATGTGCAAGCAGCGAAACCTGGAAGCAACCCTTTCCGGTACTTTCGGGTTTCCCGTGGTCCGCAACCTGAAAAACGCGTAACCCGAAGTGTTTGTAACCCGAGGTACTACTGTATTGTCTATCCTGACTGGCAGCATCTTTTGAGGTTTTCAGATCAGCGTATCTACCTGGAGATGTCAGGATTGAACCCGGACTTCATGCGATGCAAATCCTCTGGAGCTAGACCCCTTCCCCAAAGTTAGGAACATATGCAAATTATGTGCTTATACTAGCATTGAGTATAATCATTCATACCCATATTGCAGAATTGAGATCTGAGAATGAAGAGGAAGAACATAGTGGCCGGAGGACGAGTCTGAGAAGAACTTGGCAAGATTATGAGTGGCAACTTGGCATAACCTATTGGGTTGTGGGTTCAGCCTGACAGAATCTGTCTTTCTAGGCTTTTCAGACAGTGTGGTGTAGTGGTTAGAGTGCCGGACTTGGGAGACCATGGTTCAAATCTCCATGTAGCCATGAAGTTCACCTTGGGCCAGTCACTGCCTCTCAGCCTAGTCCACCTCACAGGGTTGTTGTGCAGATTAAATGATGGGAGGGGGACAATGTACACCACCTTGGGCTCCTTGAGGAAAATGGTGAGATATATAAGGTAAAGGTAAAGATACCCCTGACCATTAGGTCCAGTCGTGGCCGACTCTGGGGTTGCGGCGCTCATCTCGCTTTATTGGCTGAGGGAGCCGGCCTACAGCTTCCGGGTCATATGGCCAGATGACTAAGCTGCTTCTGGTGAACCAGAGCAGTGCACGGAAACGCTGTTTACCTTCCCGCCGGAGCAGTACCTATTTATCTACTTGCACTTTGAGATGCTTTCGAACTGCTAGGTTGGCAGGAGCAGGGACCGAGAAACAGGAGCTCACCCCATCGCGGGGATTCGAACCGCTGACCTTCTGATCGACAAGTCCTAGGCTCTGTGGTTTAACCCACAGCGCCACCCGCGTCCCGGTGAGATATATATGCAATGCCAAACAACAACAACACAAAAAACAAACAAATAAGAATATATGTCAGAACGTCATTTTACTTTTGTTCTGCTGTCACCATGAAAGGGCAAAGACCAACGCTGATATTCTTTTAAGAGAAATGGAAGGAGGCTAAACCAGACACTTGTTGCTCTGCACATGGGCCTCCAACGGTGCAGACTTACAAATAACCACTACACCACACCTTAAGACAATATGTTGGTCTTCATCCAAAGCCATCTTCCCTATTCCATGGCTTCAAGAGATGCTCAAGAAAGCAAAAGCTAAGAACGGTAAGGAACGGTAGGTGAGGGTAGGAAGAAAGCCACCTAAGCCACATGGCGAGGCGGTGGGCAGTGCAGGCTAGTCCATCAGGGCAAATGGGGCACTGCCCCACCAACCTCAGCCTTCCCTTAGCAAGCCCCCTCCTGCCCGTCTTCTTACACACAACCAGTCCAAGGGTGGTGGCAGTGCTGACTGTCACCTTGTCCCTCTGTAGTCTCAGGGCTGCCTTTGTTGAACTCAGCAGTGGGGTGGAGGATGGGGACCAAACCAGAATTAGTTGGCTCTGCCTGTCATGGGCTGTGACTCTACCTACTGTTTGGGCTCCCTGCCTTCCGCCCCACCATTTCCACTGGGCACTGGGCACCGGGCACCACTGGAGATAGGCCTCGAAAGGAAAGGAAGAAGGGGGAAGGTGCAAAGGGACTCACCCAAAAGTAGGTTCATGAGGACCTCCTGGCCTGCCAGGGTGCTGCTCTTCACCAGACAGATCAGCGTGCCGCCAATCCAAGGGATCCCATGCCCGGTGATCCCAATAAGGTTGATCATGGAGCGGGCATTGCCCCAGGACGAGGCATTTCTGGCACACACCCCAAGCCTCTTTGAGAGAGAGATGTCGATGGCCAGGAGGGAATTGTAGGCGATGCCTTTGAAGGAAGGGTTCAGCTGCATGCAGTCTTCCTCAGGCAGCTGCTGAGATTGCCTCCGCTCCTTGGCACCTTCGTTTGGGGCAGGAGTGGGGCCGGGCTGGCTGTTCTGCCTCCGGCCAGCGCTCCTGGGTTCCTGGGCACCTTTCAAGGGCTGGTTCAGAGACATGAACTCAGCCCTGTTCAAGACATTGTTCCTGTCTCTCGCCCTGGCCCGACTTTGAGATGCCGGCATGGTGCAGGTCTCTCTAAGAAAGAAATTTACAGAGGAGGGGGGAAAGAAAAAGAGAGAGAATCCTCAGACTTCTTCTTTCTTTTTTTCACCCCTCCCCAAGACCTGAGCAGCCCCTACCCCACCTCCCTCAAAAGTCATGAGCCTGGTAAGACGGGCAGCTGTTAAATATAGAGATAGGAATGCTCAATGCACATGGCTGTTTACTTTGCAGGCCCACCAAGCTTGGAGGAGGAGGGGCAGAGAAGAAAGAGGTAAATGACAGTAACAGCAGCCAGTCTGGCACCTGATCAATGCCCAAGCAGCCAATAGGCAGGCATCAAAGGAGGGCAATTTGAGCAGTCAAAAGGTTTGGTTGCTTCTGGCTTGGTCTATTTAAATCTTCCAATTGCTTGTTTCTGAGGGCCTCAAAGGAGGATGGGAAATGTAGTTCCCTCGCTTCCCTCTGCCTGTTTGCTACAGTTATCTTGCAATTAGTGTCACCGTGGTACAACTTTGGGGGGAATTAGGGGGTGGGGAGAGGGATGGACGGCTCTGTCAATTTAGGTTCTCTCAGCTTCTCTTTCTTCCAATCTTAATAATAATCTTACATCCAGTTCTCCATATTTCTGAAGTAATTTGTGAATCTCTTGGGGAAAACAAACCCTTTTGAAAATTCACCAGCATTTTAGTGCAAATATATCATTATAAACACATTTTAGTATGCAGTTTTGATGAATGTACCCTTTTTTTAAAAAAAAAAAATCTAACATAATGCGCTTTTGTGTATTATTTTAACTAATAGATTAATTTTTACGCACTTTCTCCTAATGTGCATTTTTTTTGGTAAACATTGGTTAGCTGGGGAACTGCATCACAAAATTTAGAGAAGGGTGAATTTCAAAGACTAGCTGTGATTCAGCTTGCATATTGGTTGAAGAAGTACAAACCAGGTAGTTTATAATTAAAATACAAAAAAACTCACAAAAATAGACAATTTCTTCCCTATCCCTGATAAAGGAGTAAGCTGCCACTTACTTAAACAAACTGGTCTTTCTCTTGTGCCATATAAACTGTATGTGAAGTTTTCTTCCTGGAGCAGTGGAAAAAGCTGCACCTGTTGGATTTCTGCTTTGTCAAGTTGCTGGAAAAGGCAAAAGCACATGGCCAGCCAAAAAGGTAGTAATCTTAGGTGTAAGATAATCACACAATGTTTGTTCCATATGTGCTCTGGAACTCCCTGACTACTGATACCAGGCAGGCGCCTTCACTATCCTGTTTTAGATGCCTGCTTAAAACCATTCTGTTTCTGCAAGCCTTTCCATACACAATAATTAGGGGAAACCATGACTGTTTGTAGTAGTATAATATTGCTTTAAATGTATAGTGCAGATGGGGCTGAATTTTTACTCAGAGCAGGCCCACTGAAATTAAGGTACCTGTTAGTCATATCCATCAATTTCAATGGGCCTACTCGGAGCAAGACTTAACACTTGCTACAACCTAAAAACTAAACATAAAACAATTGTAGCTACATCATGTGTAGGCTATGATGTTGCTCTTCAGTCTGACCCCAAACCTTTGAGGCTGGTGTATTTGTGTGTGGTTCCCCCACCTTCTCGTCTGACCAGTTCTTCTTCAGCTGGTCTCAACTCAGAGGGCCCCTCAAGGGGATCCTCAATGTTGGTTCTGGAGACCCTGCCTGCTCCTAGGGTCCTCGGCCTATGAGGTCTCTGGTTTATTCTCTGGGAGCATCATGTGAAAAACCAATCAGGCATGGGTGAGAGCAGGGATCAGCAAACTTTTTCAGGAGGGGGCCAGTCCACTGTCCCTCAGACCGTATGGGGGGGGGGGCGGACTGTATTTTGAAGCAAAAATTATGAACGAATTCCTATGCCCCACAAATAAGCCAGAGATGCATTTTAAATAAAAACATACATTCTACTCATAAAAACACTAGGCAGGCCCCACAAATAACCCAGAGATGCATTTTAAATAAAAGGACACATTCTACTCATGTAAAAACACACTGATTCCTGGACCGTCCGCGGGCCGGGTTTAGAAGGCTATTGGGCCAAATCTGGCCCTCAGGCCTTAGTTTGCCTACCCATGGGTGAGAGTGTTCCTAGTAAGGACCAAAACCCACAAGTCCAGAGCTAGAATGAACCTGGAATGTCCTGTCCTGGTTACAAATAAGAGCACAGCAAGGTAGGTTGGTTGTTTCAGCACCATGGAGAACTCCATGCGAGCAACTTGCCACAACAATGGCTCTAGGTCAGGGGTTGTCAACCTAGCCCCTACCGCCCACTAGTGGGCGTTTCAGGATTCTAGGTGGGCGGTAGGGGGTTCTATGGCACATGCTGAATCCTCCTTCCATTGAGCACTGGTGGGCGGTAAGGAAATTTTACCGTCAAGAAAGATGCATTAGTGGACAGTGGGTATAAAAATGTTGACTACCCCTGCTCTAGGTGAACTGAAGCTCTTTGAGCCTCTGCATCAAATCTACCTTTCCTTTGCAAACCAAGCTGAATTTCTTCCCCTGTACCCAACCCCCAAGGCCACTGATCCCTCCCACATGTGACCTTATGGTGGTGTTTTGCCTACCTAAGAATCAACATTTAAAGAAAGGGCTGCAAAACGTTTGGCCATCCAGATGTTGCTACACTACAACTGCCATCAATCTTCTAATTTTTTTAAACAGCCATCATTATTGAAAGTTAAAAAAGAAATACATAATTATATGTGCACTAAACATGGCAAAACGTAAATAAAAGAGAGAAAAAGAAAAGGAGAAGCAGCAGCTATGTAGAAGGCAAAGTAAAAGTGGGGGGGACGGGACCAAAACTGTATACTTTACAGAGTTGTTGTAATTCACCAGATCTTAACCTATTACAGTATTTGTAAGAATGGGTTCCAACTATTGAATTTGTCCATGGCAAGTCTGCATTTATATGCAAGATGTTCATATGTTGCAAGTTTGTACAAGTCTTTGACCCAATTGTAGAAGGGAGCTGCATTTTTATTTTTCCAATTCACCAGTATCAGTCTTTTTGCCATGATAATGGCGCGGAGAGTCCACTCATATTGTCCTTTTGTAAGGATCCATGTGCTGGGTATATAATTCAAAATAATATTTTCCCACGGTAAATGTAAGATCATTCTGTTGATGGATTCAGTTACCTTCTGTCAGAAATCTTTCAATACAGTGGTACCTCTGGTTGTGAATGGGATCCGTTCCAGAGTCCCGTTCACAACATGAAAAGAGTGCAACCTGCATTGGCACGTCTACGCATGTGCAGGTTGCGATTCGCCACTTCTGCGCATGGATGTGATGTCATTTTGTGCTTCTGCGCATGCGCGAGCGGTGAAGCCCGGATGTAACCCTTTCCGGTATTTCCAGGTTGCCGCGGGACGTAACCTGAAAGAACGTAACATGAAGCGGATGTAACATGAGGTATGACTGTATAGGCAATAAAAAACATATGTTTTAGAGAAACATTGTCCCTATTGCATCTCCAAAAGTTTGGTAGTTAGGTACCTTAGGTAGCCCTTTTTTAAACAAACGTAATGGGGTCCAGTATATTAAAAATATTATTTTTTGTTGTATGAACCTCAATTTAAGGTCCAGAGGCACCCTTGTTATAGCACTTAAAACAGTTTCCTACTGTATGGTCGAAATTGAGATCTCTAATTCATTATTCTATTCGTCCCTCAATATGTGTACTGTATATCAGATTGGTAACTCCCATCAATCTTAGCAAGTGTGGTCAACAGTCAAGGTTAAGGGAGTTGTAGTCCTGTTAGATTTATTTATTATTAGTCATGAAAAGTGTCCCAAAGTGATACAAAATCAGAACACATTCTCTCTCTCTCTCCACCTGTAAAAGCAGATCTTAAAAGGCAGATATAATTATATTTATTTTTTTACGCCACTTTGGATGAATACAGTATGTGCTCAGAAAAGTAGCATAGAAATATTTTAAAACAAAGGATTTTATTACAGGGGGAAGCAGGATATATACGTAAGAAAAGTAAGATAAATTGATATATTTTGTCACTTGTTGGAACACATCTTGGTCATAGAAATTGTGTGTATATGTATGTACACACACACACACACACACACACACACACACACACACTTCCCTTGTATGGCTTTTGTTTAATGGTGCATATACTGGCATAGGGACGCGGGTGGTGCTGTGGGTTAAACCACAGAGCCTAGGGCTTGCCGATCAGAAGGTCAGCAGTTCGAATCCCCGTGGCAGGGTGAGCTCCCGTTGCTCGGTTCCTGCTCCTGCCAACCTAGCAGTTCAAAAGCATGTCAAAGTGCAAGTAGATAAATAGGTACTGCTCCAGCGGGAAGGTAAACAGCGTTTCCGTGCGCTGCTCTGGTTTGCCAGAAGCGGCTTAGTCATGCTGGCCACATGACCCGGAAGCTGTACACCGGCTCCCATGGCCAGTAAAGCAAGATGAGTGCTGCAACCCCAGAGTCATCCATGACTGGACCCAATGGTCAGGGGTACCTTTACCTTTACTTATACAGTGGTACCTCGGGTTACATATGCTTCAGGTTACATACGCTTCAGGTTACAGATTCCGCTAACCCAGAAATATTACCTCAGGTTAAGAACTTTGCTTCAGGATGAGAACAGAAATTGTACTCCGGTGGCACGGCAACAGCGGGAGGCCCCATTAGCTAAAGTGGTGCTTCAGGTTAAGAACAGATTCAGGTTAAGAACGGACCTCCGGAACAAATTAAGTACTTAACCCGAGGTACCACTGTACTGGCATATTTATGTAAACAATAAATAAATAAATAAATAAATAAATAGCCAACGACCCTTTGTTATGAGAGTAGGGGTATCAAAAATATACAACAGCACCCCTAAATGCTGGAAAATATGGTTCCCTGGCAACCACGTGGCTCAGGAATACCCAGGGGGAAAACGTTCCTTAGTTTCTAGGCAATGCCAATCTTGTTCCTTTCACCCAAATAAAGCATTGATCCTGCAGAGGGACTCAGGCAAGCAGTCCAAACCCTTAGCACCAGCAGTATCTAATGTCAACTACCACTGCATCCACAGGCCCCACTATTCCCAAAACCAAAAGCTGTTGGTCAGGGCAAGGGAGTCATTTTGCTACGCCAGTTCCCAGACTGCAAATAGGCTTGGATCAGACCAGTAGCCATCACATGACAGCAGCAGAGCCTCGTCAAGATCCAGTAGGTCCACTGCCAACTTAGCAACTGTTTAAGCGAGAAGTCTGGAAGAGAGATTATTACTCTGTCGTAGCAGAGTTAGAACAGTGGTGATTGCTCTAAGCACATTAAAACCTGGTTAGATTTGTATCTGCCCTCGCCCACCTATATACAAACATTCCACATGAAAATACTAAGGCAAGAATAGGCTTTCTAAATAAGTGAATATTTCACTCTCAGAATTTCCAGCAGACAAGTCTCCATCTGCCAACAGTAAACAAAAAAGAAAAAAGGTTCCAAATAACAAAAACAAAACAAAACACAAAACAAAACAAAAACCCATCCCAAAAACTCTTTCCTTACCAAAACAAACCACGCAATCTTTAAGTCAACAAAGATGCAGGCTAAAAAAATCTCCCTTTTGGAGATTCAGTTCACTTGGTTTTTCTTGCAGCTGGGAGCCATTGGTGACATGGCTCCTTCTTTGCTCATTCCAGGAAGCAAGAAGAGTAAAAGACTATGAAGGGGAGGAGAGGGGCTTCTGAAAGCCTGCTAAGCCACACCCATGTGCAACCTAAGCTCAGGGCTCAGGTTAACTCTTTTATGCATGCAAGTGTGTGCCAGTAACTGTATATTACAACAGCAACAACCCCTCTCTAATGGGGAGGTTGGGGTTCCGCTGGCTATCACCAGTGGAGGATACCACTGGTGGTACCTACTGCTGCCACCATATTGGTAAGTGCATGGAAGATCAGGAGTTTGGGTTGCTCTGTTAGTGGAGAAACAGCTGCCTCTTTTAAAAGCGGGAGATGTAAGATGTTCAAAGGTGAGCGAGGGGAAAACATGTCCAGAAACATCAGCGTCCCACCTCCCAGAAAGCATCTGGACAAGTGCGCAACTCATTCTGTAGAACATTTCTCAGCCAAGGAATTTTAATTACAGTCTTCATAATCTTCTTTTCCTATTAGCTTTGCCCCATAGAAGCCACATGCCCAATTTAAAATATCATTGAAAACCACGCAACAAGCCAGAATTCAGTTGAAAGAAAAAAGATAACTAAAAGCAGCAGAAAGGTCTGTAAAAGCGTGTTGTCAACGGCAACCAACTAATGCCACTGGTGAGTCATGGAGGGGAGATGACTCCATTTGAGAGGAGCAGGTGTGGACTCAAAAGATGCCCTTCGGAGACCTCCTTGCCTAAATGGGTTTACATTCCTTGCCACTACACCTTTTGCGTGGAAAAGAGATGGCTGACGCTCATTGGGACTGGTAGGGCAGAAGACAGGGAGCACCCAACAGCAGGGGAGCCAGAGCCAATCACAGGCACAGCCATCTCCTTCTCATTTTGTCCCGATCTTCCTATAAGAATGAAACTGAGAACGAGGAGGAGGAAGCTAACAGTCAAGGCCACCGCCTGAACTGGTTTTAAGTAAGATAGGCAGGTGGGAGCTGGATGAGGGCAGGCCGAGGCAGGGTGGAGAAATGCCCCTTTTGCCCTAATAGACCAGCCTCCACTGGCTTACCAATGAGTTACAGGCGCTGTAGGTTAAACCACAGAGCTTAGAAGAAAAAGAAGAAGAAGAAGAGTTTGGATTTGATATTCTGCTTTATCACTACCCGAAGGAGTCTCAAAGCGGCTAACATTCTCCTTTCCCTTCCTCCCCCACAACAAACACTCTGTGAGGTGAGTGGGGCTGAGAGACTTGAGAGAAGCGTGACTAGCCCAAGGTCACCCTGCAGCTGCATGTGGAGGAGCGGAGACACGAACCCGGTTCCCCAGATTACGAATCTACTGCTCTTCACCACTACAACACACTGGCTCTTAGGACTTGCCGATAAGAAGGTAGGCAGTTCGGATCCCCACGATGGGGTGAGTTCCCGTTGCTCGGTCCCTGCTCCTGCCAACCTAGCAGTTCGAAAGCATGTCAAAGTGCAAGTAGATAAATAGGTACCGTTCTGGCGGGAAGGTAAACGGCGTTTCCGTGCGCTGTTCTGGTTCGCCAGAAGCGGCTTAGTCATGCTGGCCACATGAGCCGGAAGCTGTATGCCGGCTCTCTCAGCCAAGAAAGCGAGATGAGGGCCACAACCCCAGAGTCGTCCGCGACTCAAGCTAACAGTCAGGGGTCCCTTTACCTTTACCTCACAGCCCCCTCCACTTTGAAGCTTCAGAACCATTCAAAGGACATCTCAAATATGCTACCTTGCATATCTGTGCCTGAATTTCCATGGCTAGGATTTAGCAACCATTTCCCAGCTCTTTCAGGGACTCTCCAGCACAGCCATCATGGTAGGCGCAGTCCCAGAACAGGCTTGGCGCAGTTTGGACACTGGCTGCAGCAAGGGAGGTTTAAACTATTATTCTGTTTCATTCCCCATCACGCTGCAACTCCCTCTTGCTCCAGGCCTTGTCTTCCTTTAGCTGTTGCACTCTCCAGTTCAGATTTCCAAGGCGGCAATGGCTGTTGCTGCTGCCTCCTGGCTATTTTGGTGCTGCAATCTGATCCCTCGCCGGAGTCTATTTTAGCACCTTGGAGAAGTCCCCAGTGCACGGAATTCCACCTCTTTGCAGAAGAAGAGTGCTTCCCCCAAAGGCCAGAGGTTGCTCTTCCCTTTCTCTGGATGTTCCTCTGTATGAACATATCCCTCAGTCTCATTTTCCCAAGAATCAGCTCACTTTGTCCTGTTTCCCTGCGCCCCCCCCCCCACAATACAGGGATTTTTGCACACAGTTTTGCCTGGCACATGCATTTTTGCCAGCCATTTCCCCCGATATAGCATCTTTTGCTGCCTTGGGTTCAGTGGGGAGGAAGGTTGGGATATAAATTCAACAAATAACATTGTTGTGTGTTGTTTTCACTAATACATATATATGTGTGTTTTAGCTAGCCATTTCCCCTAATATAACACATGTCATTTTCATCACACACACACACACGTTTGTATAGTTTCCCCATAATATTTGCATTTTTGAATGCATACTTTTGATTGGAGAGATGCACTGCAAAACTCAGAGAAGTGTGAATTTTGAAAGATTACTGCAATTTCAGTTCATGTATTGGGTGGGGAAGGATGAATTAGGTAGATACATATTTTAAAAAAATAAATACAAGTGGAACTGATTTATCCATAATTGTTAGCAGATCCTCTCGCCTTAAAGCTGAATGGCACATTAGGTTACAAACCCAGGGGTTTCCCAAGCCTTTTTTCATCTCAGAAACACTGTTGATATAATTGCAAGGAAAGGATCAGAGGTCAGGAAGTGTGTGGCTGCAGATAAAGTGTTGGGCTAAAAATGGGGTTCAAATGCCCCCCCAGCCACAAAGCTCAGTGAGTGACCTTGGACCAGTCACCTTGATGATAACCTCTAAATACATAGGTGTGGGAACCATTTTTATTAAACTGTGCCAGTTAAGTATTTTAATGGATACATGCATAAATATTTTATTTCATGAAATTTATATACCACTTGATTGTAAAGCAACAACTGCCTCAAAGCTCTTTAAGAAAAGGACAATGACATGATCTGTTAAGAACAGACAAAAACAACTATTTATAACATTCTTTTTTTAAAAAAAACAGCAATAAACTAAAAACTAGATTAAAGCACATGTCAGCATTCTACCTAGCTGGATAGGTTTCTCTAAACAAAAAATGTTTTTAGTAGGGGCCCAAAGAGAGTACAGTGAAGGTGTTTGCTTGGTGTCAGTAGGCAGGGAGTTCCAAAGCCACCACACTAAAAGATCTATTTCTTACAAATGCACAACAAGTATTGTGTGACATCTGTGATGGTGCCAGGTCTGATGACTGAAGTGGTTGAGTGGGCATATATTAAATCTAGGCATTATTTCCATGAGAAATCCGAAAGTGATATACAATATGAAGAAAGCATATATTACAGGTGAAAATATAAAAACAGCTGCATATATAAAAACTTTTTTTAGCAATTCTATATATTAACAGGTTAATAAGGACTATCACATAGATGAAATTGATCGGAAATCTGATATGGATACCACCCGGGGACACGGATACATCTGCATTTGCCAAATGAATCTGCATTTTGCAAGATAGCGTCCCTCTTCACCCTTAGACACCAAACTCTGAGGAAGCACCCTTGGCTGCACATTCCTGGCACTAGAATCTCTTGCATAGCTGTTGCTATGGTGAGTCTGTCAATCAGAGAGCCACACAGACTGAGCAGACTAGCGAGGAAACTCAGGAGATCTTCTCTTGGTGGAGAGAGCCATTGTAACCTGGAGTGTGTGTAGCTTTAACACACTGCATTATTATTATTATTTATTTATTGTTAGTGTTTTAATCTCCTAATCCTCCAAGGAGCTCAAAATGGCATAGAACAGCCAAATCCCCTTTTTCTCACAACCTTGGGAGGGAGGTTAGGCTGAGAGCCAGCGACCGGACTGAGGTCATCTGTATTGAACATCATGATGGAGAATTTGAACCCAAGTGCCTCAACCCAAAGGCTACCCCTCTGCCCACTAGCTCCCTTGCAGCTAGGCCAAGTGGTTAGTGTTGGAGTAGGACCTGGGAGACCAAAGTTCAAATCCCCACTGTTTCTCTCAACCTAGCCTACCTCCAAGTGTGTTTTTTATGGACTCAAATTCCCATCAGCCTCAGCTACCATATTCAATGGTCAGGGATGATGGGAGTTGTAGTGCAACAACAACAGGGGAAGGGCACGTTGGCTACCCCTGGCCTAACAGCTCAGCCTAATTTCATGTGGATGTCAAAGAGGGGGAAGTGTGTGTGGTTCAATGAGGGAGAAAGGGGTGGCAAACAGAGAGAGTCAGAGGGCAGGGAAGAGCCTTAAGTGTAAAGAAATATATTAGATATGTGTTCCTGCTTTGTAGAAGCCTGAAGCCCTGTAGAACTGCTGCCAGCCAGTGTTGGCAGTACTGAGCTACATGGGACCAGCGGTCTGGCTCATTGCAAGGCAGCTTCCTATGTCCCTAACTCCCAGATGAAAAACGGGAGAGATGAGCTGCCTCTAGGCAGCATGGGCTCACCCAAATTAGAAATTGACCAGGCCAGCAAAATACCCGCCAGGCGTGAGTGGGGAGAGGAGGGGTGAGGAGGCAGAAAGCTTTGCTTCTCATCAGTGACCTTGCATTCAGGAAGCATAGCCCAAAGCATCGCAATCTGCTTTGATTCTGTGCAGGAAGCAAACACTGGAAAATGAAACCTACTGACATGAACGCATGTGCACACAAATACACACACCAATGAAGGTTTGGGGAAAACCCTATTAAGCGTTCTGTGTTTCATAGCAGATTTGTGGCTTATCAGCATGATCGACTGCAGTACCGCACTGGAACACAGAAATCTGCCTTACAGTGAGTCAGACCGTTAGGTTCACCAAGCTTAGTATCTTCAACGCTGCCTGGCAGAGGCTCTCCAGCAGGGGAGCCCACTGGAATAAAATATTTGCTGGGGGGGGGGGCAGGTAAGCCCCATCCTGTATAAATGATCACAAGATGCAGCATACCCACATTATCTGAATGGCAATGGGGGGAGAGCTGAAGAGATCTCGGCCCCTAGGAGTTGGCTCCTATGCTCTCCATGGTTTGAGATTAGGGACTCACCCACACCTGTCTGCAGATGCTGCTGGGGACCGAACCTGGGACCTTCTGCATGCAGTGTAGGTGCTCTGCCACATGGACCATCAAGTTCAGTTTTGTCAACTCTGACTGGCAGTGGTCCTCCAGCATTTGAGACTGGGTACTATCCTGGATTCCCCTGGAGATGCTGCCTGGAATTCAACATGGGGCTGCACGCGAAGCAGGTGCTCAGCCACTGAGCTAGGGTCCTTTTCCGGGACTTAGGAAGCAGCCTTATACCGAGTGAGACCAAGTTCATCAAGTTCAGTATTGTACGCACTGACTGCCAGCACCTCTCCAGGGTTTCAGGCAGGGAATCTTTTGCAGCCGTAACTGTATATACCGTTATGGATTGAATCTGGGACTTTCTACATGCAAAGCAGGTGCTCTACCACTGGGCTATTGATTTCCCCCTAAACATAAGGAAGATTCTTGTCCTCATGGTTCTGAATCAACAGCCAATTTCCACAGGAAGCTGCCTTGTACTGAGTCTTACTACAGTGGGACCTCTGGTTACGTACTTAATTTGTTCCGGATGTCCGTTCTTAACCTGAAACTGTTCTTAACCTGAAGCACCACTTTAGCTAATGGGGCCTCCCGATGCCGCCACGTGATTTCTGTTCTTAACCTGAGGTACAACTTCCGGGTTAGCCAAGTCTGTAACCTGAAGCATATGTAACCTGAAGAGTATGTAACCCGAGGTACCACTTTACTGAGCCACAAGCTTTCCCTATTGAGTGGGTTGTATCTTGAACAGCTCTGTCCAGAGCTGGTCTCTGTCCCCTACACCTCCTTATCTCAGAGATTCCTGTGCAGCCCCTTTTTCCTCCCTCATTGCTCTGAGTTACTCTGAGAAGCTGGATTCCGAGTAGAAATGGGAGCAGCGGCTGTTAATTCAGTCCCTGTTTTGACACCAGCCTACCTAATTCACACTCCCAGGACATCTCCTGATCCACTTTCACCACACCTCGCATCATTTTATAGCCAGTGTGGTCAGAGTGTCAGACCACAAGCATAAAAAAAACCACCCTCAGGATGAGGCCAATGGCCATCTGATCCAGCATCCTGTTCTCACAGGAGCCAACCAGATATCAGGTGCAGAATTCAAGTACCAGAACGCTCTCCCCTCCTGAGGTTTCCAACAACTGGTATTCAGAAGCGTTGCTGCTGTGTTTGTTGGAGTGAGGAGGAACACAAATACAACCCGAACAGCGATCCCGAAATTTAAATTTTAAAAAACCAATCTTTACTTTGGAAAGAGGGGGTGAGAGGAATAATAAAGCACCAAAACTACAATACCCAGCATTCCTGCGCGGATTGGAAGGAAGTGCCTTTAAGGTCTGAAACAGCTGCAGATAGAGGAGAGACGAGTGGGAGGCTGGCGGTCAGGCTGCTTTGCTCTCCACTTCACTGGGATTCCCGTCTTGCTCGTCAGAGTGAAGCAGAAAGGCGGGCAGGATAGTGCGCCCGCGCGTGTGCTTTTGCAGAGCCCGTTTGCAAAAGGGGAGCAGGACTGCAGAGGGGAAAGAAGACGCCTCGGGCACGCGGGGAGGTGGAGGATGGCGCCGCTGGCCAGTGGGACTTTCTGCAAAGTTTGACCCGCGCCTGCTGTCACCCGATGTTGTTGCAGCAGCAGCAATGGAAGAGCGGGTCGGGCGTCTGGCTGTTTAGTTCTGTCCCCAGCCGAGGAGAAGCGTCGGAAGCAACGGATCAACCACGCGCGTAGAAATACTACTACTAATAAGGAACCGGGCAAGCAGCGGGTTGTGGTGGGCGAAAGATGGAGCAGAGTAGCGCGGCCGCCGGTGCGGACTCCTCTGCTGCAGAGAGGAGAGGAGCCCACGGTCCGGGATTCCCGCAAGCGCCAGCCTAGCGCGCTGCGCGGGAAGGAAAAAACAAGATACCCTTTGCACAAAAATATCAAGCAAACCAACAGACACACATGCACACATAGATACGCACATAAACCACCCAAACCGTGTCATGCACTGATAAGTCATTTGCACACACAAGTCTGTTTGCTTACATTGCTCTCTTGACTGCAAAAAGGCACCTTCGTATACACATTTTATTTGTGCGGCGGAGGGAGGGTGCTTCTGCAGCTGCAGTTCTGGAGGGATTTGTGAATGACATTCGGACGATTAATTTTTAAAGGTGAAACGGGGTAATATAATGATATCTCATATGCACACTTACGCATTCAGCTAGCTTTGTGGTGTGCTCAATAGAGCTGAATTGGGGTGGGTGGGTTGAAATAAATAACGTAAAATAAATTAACTCTCTACCCTCATTGCAATAAATCTTCAGCGCTTTGCAGAGCGTTCCAACGTTCGCTGGGGGCGGGAATAGGAAGCTTCGGGATGACAGACCCGGGCGAGGAGCATCTGAAACATTCCCTGCCTTGCCTTGAGAGTCTCCTTTTGCGCCACCTTGGCTGATCTACCCTTTCTGTGCCTGCCTGTACCCGCGCACACGACGCGACTGCGGGCGAGGGTCTCCCTTCTTTCCCTGGGCATGGCTTGCAAAACGACTCTCTTCGGGTGACCGGCGGTGGCCCGCAAGGAAAGAGAGGGAGGAAAAGGTGGAGGAGGAAGAGGAAGGCGGAAGGCTGCAGAGAAGATCTGAGGACACGGCTGCGGGCGAGGAGAGGGAGGAGACGAGAGCGGCGGCGGCGGCCACAGCAGCAGCAGTGTGATCGTCGGCTGCAAGATTGCACAGAGAGGAGAGGAAGGGGGGGTCGGCATTGGAGGAGGGGGGAAGGAGGAGGGGGGCAACCCATGCATGGCTGAGCTTTGCAGGTGGTTCCCCCTCCCTCCCTCCTCCTCCTCCTCCTCCTCCTCCTCTCTCACCCCTCTATATCGCTCAGGTGGGTGTCATTGGAGATGTCACGGAAAGCGATTATGAGGTGCGGTTGGGTCACTAAAGGCGCGATTCATGCGCAACGGGGCTTGGACGGTACCGAGGGGCTGCCGGGTTGGGCTCCTCCATCCAGCTGCGGGGAGCGGCAGTAGCAGCAGCAGCAGCAGCAATCACAGGAGCAGCCTCCGCCGCTAGCGCCAGACCAGACCCTCTCAGCATCAGGAGACAAAACTTTACGCAAAAGTTTTTCCCCTTTTTTGGGGCTTTTAAAAATATATGTATATAGATATATATCTATTAAGAGACTCAAATTCATCTTCCTTCCCCTCTTGGTGGGGCGTTTCGAAAAGTAAGGCATCGCGGATGTTTTTAGAGGCTTAGAAAATAAATAAGTTTTTCTTTCCAGGAGAGCCAGGACTCAACTTACCGATTGTGTTTTCGACGCAATCCAAGTCACTTTTGAGCATTTATAACAATTCCTCCTCGATTTCAAAAAAGGGAGACAATTGAAGCACGTGCTTCTGTTGAAATCTAGTAAAACTTTTTAAAAGTTTGGCTGCTGGCTAGGGCCCATATATATTATATTTAGAAGTGACTTAACAAGGTACTATAGTGTCTGTGATTGTGACAGAGAGGTTTCTGAATTAGCTGCCTTGGTGTTTCATTTTATTTCTTAATTATTTTTGCTTTACTGCCCAGCAGAGCATTCTGAAAGGAAGCGAAAGAAGGGTGGTGTGTATGTGTGTGTATCAAAGTAAGGGATGAACTAGAAGAGAATAGTGCCTGGTGCTGAGCACCCTTATTAAGCCTGTTCCTTTCAGCTACCCTAAGGACTCTTAACTGGCTTGTTCTTGGCTGAGTTGTAGCTAAGATTTCTTGTTTAGAAATGAGGAACTTGTTTGCTGCAGTGAAAAAGAACACTGTGTTATCCAGGATTGCCATGCAATCCTAAGTCCTAACCATTGTATTCTCAGGAGTGAGCACTATTGAATTCAGTGGGACTTACTCCCAGGTAAGTGGAGGATTGCAGCTTTAGGCTGCTGTATAACCACATACGTGGAAGTCAGTGAGACTTGCTTTCAAGTTGCCATGGTTAGGACTGCATTGTTACAGCGTGCTGTCATCCCCTTTCTTCCAGAGGTGCCTTTTCATCAGGTGCATGAAGTCATAAATGTGACAGAACGAGGTTCCAGCCTTCAAACGGCTGCCACGATAAATTGGATACTTTAATTCATAGACTTCTTTTTTAGTTTGATGTTTTCTCTTAACTGGGAAGAGAAACTCATTGAGTGCACCCATTTCCCTTTTCTTTTCCTCCTTCATGGATTTTTCTTTTTAAATGCAAAACAGGGCAAATTTGATATGTTAGTAAAACTTGTGTTTTATTATTTTTTGAGCTATTTATTGTGGGTTGCTTTTCTTATAAAAATCAGCGAAACCTGTTTTTTCAGAAGCCCGCATGGGGGAGGAGGGGTAGAAAAGTTTGTTATTTGTTAAAACTTACTGTTGGTCTTTTCCTTATTGTGGTGTTTTGTGTGTATGTGTGTGTTTAAAGTCTTTTTTCCCTTTTTGTTTTTACTAAGGGGAAGTTGGGAATAACTGGATGTCAGGAAGTGAAGTGAAAACTCCACGTTGTCTATGAGAAGCTGAGGAGACAGACCAAAAGGGATGGATTTATTATTCATATAGACCATCAGCATTCTGCTTTAAAAGGATTTTTTTTTTAATCCAAAGAAATCTATAAAAAAGGAATAAAAGACCAAGAGTGCGATGCAAGAGTAAATAACCGACTGCATTCGAAGAAAGGAAGGCTGAAGGGAAACCAAACAAAACCAAGATATATTTATTTGCTGAACCTGCATCTCTTTTATATACAGTTTTCCTTGCTTATCCAAAATAGTATTTATCAGACTTTTGTCTGCCATTGCACAGAAGTTTACATACCCAAAAGGCCCCACTCACGAAGAAAGCGCTGCAAAACCTGTTACTCCAACAAATAGTGGGATTCAAATTTATATCTATATGTGTATATATAGCGAAACTTTTCCCACGATGACTCTTCTATCCTATGGATATCGGTTTTGAGATAACAGATGAGGATTGTTGGCGCCTTTTGGAAATCGTACTGGTGTTGTGGGCCATGGGCTGTATTCAGAGCATTAGCTGCAAATCAAAAGGTTTTCGGGAGAGTATTACTGTCATTGAAGTTAAGGCCTCCATCGACCCCGTCCCTACCAACATTGATGAGTCGTCCAGTGTGGTTCTGAGATACCGGACCCCGCACTTCCGGGCTTCTGCTCAGGTGTTGGTGCCTCCTCTCCCCAGAAAAGAGACCTGGATCGTCGGCTGGATCCAGGCCTGTAGTCACATGGAGTTCTACAATCACTACGGGGAACACGGAATGTGAGTGGTACAGTATCGGCTGCGTGTATTAGATTTAACTTGTTATGGTACCTGGGGATGGGGGGGGGGGGAAGGGACTTGTACACTGCAAGGATTTTTACCAAGGGGTGCAACCTGCTGTACAATTGGATAAGGGACCCATGGCTCAGTGGCAGAGCACCTACTTTTCAGGCAGAAGGTCCCAGGTTCATTCCCCAGCATGTGCAAGTAGGACTGGGACAAGTCTCTCTACTTAAAACCCCAGAGAGCCTTTTAAACAGTGCTGAGCTAGATGGACCTATGGTGTGACTCAGTATACAGTTCCTTCCTGTGTTTTAGGATGATGGTCATAGCTCAGTGTTAGAGCACCCACTTTGCATGCAGGTGTCCCTGGTTTGATTCTTGGAATCTCCAGGGAGGGCTTGGGCTCTATCCCTTGCCTGACATTCTAGAGAATGGGTAGGCAAACTAAGGCCCAGGGGCCGATCCAGACCAGTTGCCTTCTAAATACGGCCCGTGGACGGTCCGGGAATTAGCATGGTTTTACTGGTGGGGCTGTGGGTTAAACCACAGAGCCTAGGACTTGCCAATCAGAAGGTCGGTGCTTCAAATCCCCACGACTGGGTGAGCTCCCGTTGCTCGGTCCCTGCTCTTGCCAACCTAGCAGTTCGAATGCACGTCAAAGTGCAAGTAGATAAATAGGTACCGCTCCGGCGGGAAGGTAAGCGGCATTTCCGTGCGCTGCTCTGGTTCGCCAGAAGCGGCTTAGTCATGCTGGCCACATGTCCCGGAAGCTGTACACCGGCTCCCTCGGCCAATAAAGCGGGATGAGCGCCGCAACCCCAGAGTCGGCCACGACTGGACCTAATGGTCAGGGGTCCCTTAACCTTTACCTTTACATGAGTAGAATGTGTGCTTTTATTTAGAATGCATCTCTGGGTTATTTGTGGGGGCATTGGAATTCATTCATTATTATTTTTCAAAATATAGTCGTCGTCCCCCAAGGTCTGAGGGACAGTGGACCGGCCCCCTGCTGAAAAAGTTTGCTGACCCCTGGTGTAGACAATATGGAGCTAGAGGAATGAAGGTTCTGATTTGGTATAAAGTAGCTTTCTGCGTTACTTATCCTCCTGTCACTGGTGGCATCCAGTTTTGTAGGGCAGGTTTGTCCCTCATTATCACCCTCCCTCCAAATCCAGTGCTTCATTTCTCCTCATAAGGTCCCTGGAACCTGCCTTGATACCAGGTCACAGAATGACTGCATGCCTGCTCTGGCTGCTCCTGACTCTCCAGGCTCCCAGGTCTTTCTCCTCACCTGCTCTGGGATTTGTTTAGCAGGAGATGCCAAGGATCAAATCTGGGACTGTCTGCTTGCAAAGCACTTGCCCTATCTACCAGTGATCTATGGCTCCTTCCAACACATTCCACCTCCCAGCTGTCCCGTCTCATTCACTTATGTAAGAAAATGCAATTTTGGGGGGAGGGTGTCAGTGAATGGGGCTAAATGTGTCTTCCCCTTTCCGTTAAGGGTCAGGTCAGTCCCAATCTGTATAGGTCCTGCTTTTTGTTCCTGCTGGGGTGTGATGGAATGTTGGGGGGAGGAACTGAATTCTTTAAACCGGCTTCTTCTAATAGCAAACTCAGCTGGTGAGTACCGGTGGGACTGTATCCAAAATTGGACATGCTGAGAAACATGAGGGATAATATCAGCATGCTCAAGGAGGGGAACTAAAGTTTTGCAAATGCATAGCAAATATTTATGGTGAAATCCTAATGTCCTCCTCAAATAGCCCAAATAGAATCAAGAATTCTTAGTGGTGACACAGAAGAATATCTGCTCTGGGAAAGGAAGCAGGAATGGAATGGAGTACCCTAAGAAAGGGCATGGCTGGCTGGAGGCCTGAACAGGACCACTCCCCACTGCCACCTTTTGCTGCAGGCCACATTTGTAGGTGTATATTAGCCGAGTGGCTATAATTTAAATGGCCTGTGTTTTGATCCCTTCCTGTCATGGCCACTGCAACAACCTGGCAGTGAGTTTAAGGGAAAATTGGCTTCCTGCATCACCAGTAGGGATGGGACAGAAATCAAATTCTGTTCACATTTGAAGGGGGAACTTACACTAATTAGCACTTCCTGAAACATTCTTTGAACTTTATACTTCTCCAGATTTTGCAATGAACTGTTCCAACCAAGTAATGGGTACAAAAAACACATACAACAGGGTTAAAGTGTGCATAAAAACACCTTTATTAGTGAAAACATTGTATTGAAAATACATTGTGTTAAGGGGAAATGGGTTTGCAAAAACTGCCCCTTAGGCAAGATAGCATAGCAAAAATGTGAATGTTTGGAGAAACGTGCTCTGAAACGCTTATTAATTTTCATGAGGGTCTTTTTAATCGCAAAGGGATGTGGAAATCTTAATTTAAGAATTGGGAAAAGTGAGAGAAACCGAAATGGATGGATTCACTGGCACGGTTGTCCAAGGAAACCTTTGGGTCTTTCAGCACAGGAAAAGGCGGCTTTCTGCTTGTAGCGAGTTTCCTTATCTGTTCTCACACAAGGGAGCAGCGGAGGAAGTCGCCAGGGGCCTCTTCCTACACTGACTCAGAGCCTGCTCTGCTCTCTGAGAGGGTCTCTTTTAAACTTTCCACGTTTGCATCCGTATTCCACCCCCTCTCCCACCCCCAAAGAAGTGGGGAGTCTCTGTAGCACAGGAATCTCATTATGCCCAGGGCACAAGCAACTCTTATAGGGATATTCCGTGTTTGTTAAGATTTAGGGCAGGCAACCCCATTCATTCTCACAGCAGTCCTGAGACGGAGCTTAGGTACCTCCTTGCCCAGATATCTAAATATATGCCCAGATATCTAAATAATGAAGTTAAGGCTCTTCAGAAATTTAAACAGTTATATTTCTTAGAAATCTGACCTCCTTCCTCTGAGTCTTTAAAATCTGAAATAGTTGCTTCAGTCCAGTAAGGATCATGGTACAATTTGCAAGTAAAGCAGGTTTGTTTGTTTGTTTGTTTTAAATCAAGTCACTATTGAATGCAAATGGGGGACACCTTCGGATGTCTCTCGTTGGTCCTCGGGATTATTTCCCAGGCAACACTCCCTCCCCAGGTCCTGGGTGATTTGGGGTGCTCCTTGGGCACTTTTGGCCTGACTGGACTGTGCCCTTGAACTGCGATGCCTTTTGCTTCCCTGGATGGAGGTATTTGCAAATCTCTGGCTTCTGAGTGGCTGGAGAGTAGCTTATGGTATAGGGCCCTTAGATGGAGAGTGTGGCCCTCGGACGGAAAAAGCTTCCATCAGTCTAGCTACAAATGCATCATGCTCTTGAGGTGCTTTTAATATTGAAATTAAATTTATATTTATATTGAAATTAAATTATTAATACGCTGCCTCATCTTTCAGAATAGCCCCTCTCCAGCAGGGCAGCCTGACAACATAAAAAAAAAAGTTAAAGCTGTATAAAGTATCAAACAACACACTATTATCAATAATAATAGCAGCAACAGCAGAACATTTCGCATCCCAGTAAAAATGGTGGCCTTTGCCTCTTACACACCCTCACTTAAAAGCAGTCGTGTATAAAATATTTTTAGAGCCCCACATATCTTTTAGGTGAGGGCATTCTGCAACCATGGGTCTGCCACAAATTATAATTTCCCCAAACATCAAATACAGTGGTACCTCGGGTTAAGTACTTAATTTGTTCCGGAGGTCTATTCTTAACCTAAAACTGTTCTTAACCTGAAGCACCACTTTAGCTAATGGGGCCTCCTGCTGCCGCCGTGCCGCCAGAGCACGATTTCTGTTCTCATCCTGAAGCAAAGTTCTTAACCTGAAGCACTATTACTGGGTTAGTGGAATCTGTAACCTGAAGCGTATGTAACCTGAAGCGTATGTAACCCGAGGTACCACTGTACAGCAGGATCTCATTTACCCTCCTATTTTTATTTTTTACCTCCAGCCAAGGTTTGGGAAACCAAATGTAACCTGTTGGCCCTCACTGTTCTTACTTCACATCCTCCTTGGGTGTTTTTTTTGCCCTGCTGGGATGTGTCCTTGAAAATTATTATGGCTCTTGGTTGCTTGAATGGAGAACAGAAGGGTGGGTGAGTTTGTGTAGAAGCCAGCCCACTGTGCAGTTGTCAAATTCACATCCTCTTTGCTGCTCCCATTTTTGTTCTGGCCCCGCCCACCACTTCCATGTGACTGTAGTTAGAACAGAGGCACCTGTGCCTTTACCTTCCCTGGTCTGGAGAAAGGGGGCGTGGCAAGCGAAGGGGGCGTGGCTTGAGGAGAGTCCTGAAAGCTGAGTGGGCCATGTCCCCATCATGCATTTACAGTACTCTTACCCCTTTTAGCAGTCATGTGCTGGGAATTCTGTCTCTGTGAGGGAAGCTCCTAATAACCCACAACAAACTATTGTTGGCACCCATTTGTCTCAGGAGACGATGGAGGACTGTGAAGTGAAACCATGAAAGTTAAGGAGCCATGAAAGTTAAGGTAGCAACCAAAGTGATGCAGGCAGTGGATCAGCTCCCCTGTGGGGAAAAGTCACAACGTTTGGGGCTTTTTAGTTTAGAGAAAAGACGAGTTAAGGGATGGCATGATAGAGATGCATAAATAGTGGATAGAGTAAAGTTCTTCTCCCTATTCTCATTACTCAGGGACATCCAGGGAGGCTGAATGTTGGAAGATTCAGACAGAAAAGTAATTGTGCATTATGTAAAGAAGTACATTTATGAAATCTGCCTCCTCAGGAGGCAGTGTGGGCTGGATCTACCAGGCTCTTTTTAATGTTCTTACATGTATGGAATAAAAAGTGACTATGGAGAGGTTTGAAGGACTACACTTGACCCCCCTGGGCTCGCCGCCACTAAGCCAGGAGGAGAAAGCCGGCTTTAAAAAGTAGGTTCAGATCATAAGGACTTGAGAGGCATGTGGTTTTCCCCCTCCGCCACTCCCCCAACTCTGCTTCTCCCTTAAAACAGGAAGCCGTGGGGAAGGCTGCCTGAAATAGCCCTGAGGAAGTTTGAGGGGAGAGCAGCCACAATGAAAAAGAGGCCCTAAGCAAGGCTAACCCAAGCCAGTGTGCTGTCTGTCAAAATTGCGCCCTAACATTGCCTCTCTATGCACAGGAGCCAACTGGATGGGCAGTTGAAGGGCTACAGCTTTGGTTGCAGCTCAGGAGAGCAGGCCAGCTTATGGGGCGTGCAGGGAAATAAATATAGCTCTGTCCTCCCATAGAGAATAGTTGGGGTTTCCAAAGGAGGACTCCCTCTTCCCCACTGCCCACGGGAGTGTGTTTTAGGTGCTTGCCTTGCTCCACCTAATGGTAGGCTTGTCTTTAAAGGCTGTACTGAAAACAATTCTGACTGCTCCCTCTTGCCATGAGAACATAGGAAGAGCCTGGCTGCTGGGTCATTCCAATGGCCCATCTAGTCCACCATCCTCTTCTCACAGGGCCACCCAGATGCCGATGGGAAACCCTCAAGCGAGACCAGAGCACATGAGCCCTCTCTCTTCCTGCACTTTCCACCCCTGTGTGCAAAGTGTCATAAAGAAAACATCAGTATAAGGCAACTTCCTGTGTTCATTTTCAGGCACTATGGGCAGGGGAGAGATTCCACTCAGTCGGCAGTGAAAGCCAATCTCTCAAATCCACACTTTCCAAAATAATATCAGAACCGAAACACAGCCATCCTTCCAATTTCACACTTACCCAGATTTTGTGATGAAGTTCCCCAAATAGTGAATAATATAGCATACATTATTATTATTATTATTATTATTATTATTATACACTGCATTTTCCCCGATGGGACTCAAAGTGGCTTACAGATAAAAATAGGAACCAATAAAAACACAGGGAAAAAGTATTTAAAAAATAAACATTGATACAATATAAAACTATATACATACATAGCATTCATTATATTAGGTGGAAATTGCTTGCAAACATGTACATTAGTCAGAATTGCATACCAAAGTTTGTTTATTAGGAGAAATTTGCATGGAAATTCCATCCAATTTCCATTAGGATTTTTTTTTAATTGCATATTGCTGCACAAATGTGGAAAACCGAAGATTGGAAAAGTGAGAAACACGGAGAACTGAAATTGTTAGACCCCCTCCATCTCTTTGCATGAGAAAACAAAACAGTATTGAAAACATCATCACATATAACCACCCCAATACTAAGCAGAGCTCAAATAGTAATGATTTGCACAATAAAAAGGACCCAGGGGTGGGGGAGACTCTTATGCAGGACACAGCAAGGAATTCCTTCAGCAGCATGTTGAGGTGGGCTGCTCTGGGGATGTGCTTTTTAAAATTATTATTGCAGTAAAAGAATGTGCACCCCACAGGCAGAAAAGGGATGACAGGGACTTGGCAAGCGTAAACTATAGAGGGAGCAGATGGCTGCAGGGCTGACCGCTCTGACACTGGCCAAATCTTGGGGGCTGAGCATTGTGTGTGGGTGAGAGGATAGATGGAAATGTCACATTAATAAGAGAGAGCCACTCACTTGCTTTCCCCAAAAAAGAGAACTGAAAGAAGGGAAACCTCTGTAGAAGTGAGTAAGCTAGATAAGCAGAAAGAGGAGAGAAGGAATCAAGTTGTAAAAAAGCTACTCTGTCCTAAAACAGCCTTGCAAATCCACACACAGAGTTTCTAGTCCTCAAACAGCCAAAAGGGCCTGTTTATACTCATTCCCCTTCTGCTATTCATGTTGATGCATTGATCCTGTTTATATCCTGTCTTTCATTCATCATAAGAGCAGCCCTGCCTGGTTAAGTTTTTCGTTTATTTCATTTCACTGAATTAACTTAAGAAGAGGCTGGCTGCTGAATCAGGCCAAAGGCCCATCTAATCCAGCACCAACCAGAATGCCTTAATGGGAAGCCAGCCAGCAAGTAGGACTTGAGTGCAACAGCACTCTGCCTGCTTACGATCTCCAGAAACTGGTATACAGAGAGGCATGTTGCCCTGACAGTGGAGGCAGAACACCGCTCACCCTTGACCATTGGCCCTATTGGCTGGGCTCAGTTGGGGAGTTTGCGTCCAGCTAATCTGAAGGGCTCATGAGGCCTTCAGTCTTTCAGCTGCTGCGCCAGCCCAGATCATTCAGATGCTTTCTGTTTTGGGTGTGTATATGCCATCGCTGGGGAAGTATCTCCAGTGATTCAGAGTGTACTGCAGCCCACATCCTGGTGTGCTGCCATTTCGTGAGCTGGCCCTTAAGTTTCTCACAGCGGACCAGAAGGGTCTTGTTTCTCCATTAGTCACAGCCTTAACTCACCAAGAAACTTGCCTGACTAGTTGAATAATGGAATCCTCCACTAGATTTTTTCCCCCAGGTGGAACTCATCGGAAACAAGTTCCGGCACCTCAATGGTGTTTGGGGCTGGTTGCTCCCCCTAAAAAAGTCTCAACAATCAACAACTTTAGTTCCAGCACCTCGTTTTCTTTTTGAAAAAAAGCCCTGGCAGTTACCATCTTATTAGGAGATCCATTCCTCACAATGTAGGAATAGGGCCTTATAGTGTGGTGGCAACTACCCTTTCGAATTCCCTCCCTTTAAATATTAGACAGGTTGCTGTCTCTGTTGCCTTTTCAGTGCCTACTTAAGACCTTCATTCCTCTTTTCAACAAGCCTTTTAAAGCTGAGCTTTTTCCCAAGTCTGCACATGTATTGGAGTTACTTTTAAGAAATTTTGTTTTATCAGTGTTGTATGTTTGCCATCCTGTGTTCCTTTGGGGGAAAGGGCAGGAAGTAATAAGAAAAATAAGAACAAATTTCTTTTAATAAGAAAAATAAGTACATAATAATAATGTTATTTCATTCGTTAGTTAATAGAGATTGATTATAAGAACCAGGGCAAGCTTGTACGTGTGCTGGTAGTCCTTTGGGGAATCTCCCTTTAAACTATAAAAACTATAAATGGCAAGAGTGCAGGGACCAAATTAGGCCCTGAAAGCCCGTCTGGCCCTTGGGACTTTCCCCAATTCACACCCTCACCCATAGGTGCTCCTGTCTGCCTGGAACCTCTGGCGTCACTTACCAATGACATGTGGCCCCAAGAAGGCTGACCATGAGCGAATGTGGCCCTCCCCATCTCTGATCTATGACTTTAACATAAGTACTTCAAATTGCTCCAGCCTGGCAGACCTCAATGTGGTGAGGGGAAGAGCCATAATTTTGTTTCTCCTTCATCCCTGCGCTCTTTGCCCGTGTTAAGATTTTGTAATTGTTTTTGGAAACTTTGGTGTATGTTTCATCACGTGGATTCTGGCCAACCAATCAATAGCGCACTTTGGTTTACATAATTGTACTACAGGAGTACAATATATGTGTTAATGAAATTACTTGCGAATAGTGGAGCTAACTTAGCAGGATACTTACGAAAAACGTGTCCCCTACTCCAAAAAAGAAACTGTTCCCCAAAAATAATATAGCTTAGGGCATCGTAATCCTATGAACACTCACCGAATCTTGCTTGATGTGTGCTTGCTTTGATGAAGGCATGAAATAGCCTAGTGAATTACATATTTTGTAAGCAATTCAAAAAATACAAACTTCATGCACATCCCTACCCCTGACTATAGGCAATGTTGCCTGGGGTGGATGGGAATTGTAGTCCAAAACATTTGGAGCCCCCCAGTTGTGGAAGGCTGTGGTGCGGACAGTACGCTGTCTAGATGGTCCAATTATCTTGCAGCTTTCTGTGTTCATCCAGAGGTTAGATTGGGGCGTAAATTTGATTCAGTCTGCATTTAAAGGAGAACCTACCTAAATCACACTTCCCAAAGAACGCACGTACTGAAACATGGCCATGCATCAAAGTTCAATATGCTCTTGATTCCCCCCCCCCCCAGTGCAGTTCTCCAGCCAAGTAATTTATACGAACGTGCATATACTAGGGTAAAGTGTACTTTAAAATACATTAAGATGCTGGAGATTGAACGAACTACTGCAATTGCATTTCACCCTTGGCACTAGACAGATGGGCGATGGGTCGTTCGTTGGTCACCATGTGACCAAATGGCAGATCTTATTGCTTCCTATCAAGTGATTTCTCTCCCCCACCACACACTTATTCTCCTTCCTAAGATTTAATATATATATATTCAAACGGTGTCTGCAGCATTCTGAACCTAAACGGAAACAGCGGGTTGAAGCAGGAAGTAAAACAGGAGAAGAAACATCCTACTTATAACCCCCATTCTTCAGTGTGTTGGCAAAAATTCTGCCAGCTTCTGAGGGTGTGTGTGTCTAAGTGCTCACAATTACGCTGCTCACCTTTCCCATCTTAGCAGACGGCTGAAAGGGAAGCGTTAGTTTCTAAAGCAGCACTAGGAAATCTGAAACCTTGGGGCCACATGTGGCCCTAAGCTTGTGACCCTATATGCATGCTGAAGCTCTTTACAAACAGATTTCTAGAGCTCCCACCCTGGTGAGTTTTAGTCCAAGGCACTTAGGACCAACCCTACTCTTTACTTCTAAATCCCAGGCATGCAGGGGCTGGTGATGGTTGTGCAGTAGCAAGGCCAAACACCCCCCCCCCCCCGCCCAAATGCTCAGGAGACCTGCAAGTATTCCACTCATTTCAGGGCAAATCTAAAATAGAATTCATGGCTTAAACAGAACCCTGTCTGTATCCTAATCCTATTTCTATTAAATCTCTTGAATGGCTTTTTTTGGGGGGGGGGGTGTTGCATTCTGTCTGCCCAAGAGCTTGTGTCTATTTGGTTCACAGCCTCTCTGCCCTGCTCCACCCACTATGAAGTGCAGTAAGGCAAACTGTGGGGCTGATGTCTGGCACAGGAAAATCTGCGCTTTTATACTACCCGCTTGGTCTCTTTGTAGTATGAAGCAGAGGTGAACTCTGGCCAGATTAGACAAGTCTCTGGTTTTAAAGGTTGCTATTTGAAAAGCAACAGGAGATCATTTTAAGCAAAATGGCAAGTACATTTGTAGAATAATAGGGCCAAAGGGATTGTGAAGAACAAAATTGCATGGAGATTCCCCGCCCCCACCCTCCTGTGTTCTCTGTTGTGTTTCCTTAAGCACAAAACCTTCCCCATCTGAGAGATTACATTTCAGAATGGCAGAAATGCCAGGGATGGATTTGGTGCTTGTATGTGCTCAATGCCGCAAACACTAAATCTGCAATCCTCTTAAAAACAGCAGACTCCCTGTTGTCCCTTGTGCGAGAGAGATGTGATTGGAAAGGAATAAGATTGCGGATTTCGTCTAGGTTTCCTCCATTAATAGCTTTGCTGAAGGGTTCTGTGTAACTCAGAAAGCTTGCATAGTTCTACACGAGAGATGGCTGCCATACTTTTTTCTCCCTCTCCCCCCGCCCCCACAATCTTTGGGGCTGGACTTAGTCTATGGATTGCTACAAAGCTGAGCCAGCCCTTTCCATCTGCCTTTGCCCTTTGTTCACAGCTTATAGTTGATTTTAACCAAACAGTCTATAAATTGACTGACTGACTGATTGAATGAATGACCACCACCATCACCCCAACATCTTTAATATCTCCCCATAGAGAACCATGGTAGACACTGTAGCACAGATGCTTGATAGACATGAGGCCTATTGGTTTCTTTGGGGAGGCAGTGGTAGGGGCTGGTGGATTCCGATGCTTCAAGGACGGAGCTTAGCAGATAAGCGTATGGGTTTAATAAAACCTCCCACCCACCCCTGGCTCCATCCACAGACGAGGTATTATTGGCCAACACCCCAATCTCTATGAGCGATGCAAGATTCCAGGGGTTCCAGGTACTTACCCAGGGTCTGTGTCCCCTTTTGGGAACGGGGCACAGCAGAGACTGTGGTGTTTTTATAATACACAGTTTATTTACACATATTGTGGTACCTCTGGTTAAGAACTTAATTCGTTCTGGAGGTCCGTTCTTAAATTGAAACTGTTCTTAACCTGAGGTACCACTTTAGCTAATGGGGCCTCCTGCCGCTGCCGCATGATTTCTGTTCTCATCCTGAGGTAAAGTTCTTAACCCGAGGTACTACTTCTGGGTTAGCCAAGTCTGTAACCTGAAGCATCTGTAACCTGAAGCGTCTGTAACCTGAGGTACCACTATATATGCAAACTGAGCCTTTGATGGAGGGGTTCACAGTATCAACACCCTGGAGGGGTTCACAGTATCAACACCCCAAAAGGGTTTTGTTTCTCCCATAGCTCCAGCCTTGCATTTAGACAGGCAGCCAACATTGTGCTCTGCCTCTGTGGTGTTCCAGCTTGCTGCTTTACTTCTAGGTCACATTACCGCCTCCAGCTTCTAGCTCACATAACAGCTAACTCAAACCTCTCTGCTGTAAACTCTGGCTTTATCTGTCTCACAAAAGCCCATTATCCTTTGTTCTCTTAATGGCCCAGAACTCAGTCACTCACCTCAACATAGGAAGCTAGCCTGGCTTCATTAGCTTTTAACATTTGCTGCATCCAGGGATTTGAGAGGTCTTGCAACCAGTTTTAACACCTCAAGCCTTCATTAAATTCTAACACTTTCTAGATCCAGGAATTTAGAGAGATCTAGACTAAGTACACGGGACGCGGGTGGCGCTGTGGGTTAAACCACAGAGCCTAGGACTTGCTGATCAGAAGGTCGGTGGTTCGAATCCCCGCGACGGGGTGAGCTCCCGTTGTTCGGTCCCAGCTTCTGCCAACCTAGCAGTTCCAAAGCACGTCAAAGTGCAAGTAGATAAATAGGTACTGCTCTGGTGGGAAGGTAAACGGCATTTCCGTGTGCTGCTCTGGTTCTCCAGAAGCGGCTTAGTCATGCTGGCCACATGACCCGGAAGCTGTACGCCGGCTCCCTTGGCCAATAAAGCGAGATGAGCGCTGCAACCCCAGAGTCGGCCACGACTAGACCTAATGGTTAGGGGTCCCTTTACCTTTACTAGACCCTTGGACTCAAAACCACGAATTTTACAATCTTGCCTGTATCCTCTATACAGCATTGTGTTGATGGCCAATCCTCAACCAGACAAAATTCTGTTGCCTCTATTCAAGTTAAACAAACCCTGGAGGGGAAAAAACCACTCGGTACCTAGAAAGAAAATTAGGATTACGATTAGCCTAGGATTTAGAAGGCTGGAAAACAGGATTATTATTATTATTATTACTAAATCACTTTTGCAGCCATCTTTATTTTTTAAGCATGCAAAATGCATTGGAAAGCAGAAAGCAGGGAGGTGGGGAAGGAAGGTAACAGACAGTTGGGAAACGTGCAACTTTTTATGTGGGAGAAAGCTCTGTGGATGCACCTTCCCCTTAAAATCTTCATAGGAAAATATAATTGCCCCCCACTACTTTATGCAGAGCTTTCTGTGCTGTTACAACATCTGAGCCGCCACCCCATCAATTGCCACCCTCTTCTCATACCTATTTGTATGCCAGACAACCAAGGTGCCCCAGTTTAAAAAGGGACTCAAAGCACCACATTTAATGTGGAAGCAAAGGGTCAGGTATGAATGTGGGTATTGATTAAACCCTGCTCCATTCTGTCTTAGCTGATTTGTCCCTCTGACCCTAATATCGCTCATATTAGCCTCCCCAAACCTGGTCCCCTCTAAGACATTGTTGAACTCAAAACTCCTATCAACTCCAGGCAGCAGATTGGGGATAATGGGAGTTGTAGTCCTACAGCCTTCCCTAACCTGGTGCCCTCTGATTCTTTTGGGCTCCCATTAGACCAGCATTGTCAATGGCAAGGCATGATGCGAGTTGTCTGCCAGCAACATCCAGAGGACACCAGTTTCCACCACTCCCAGAGTTCCCTGTGAAGAGGGATTGGTTGTTAGACAACTCTGAGCCCCCTTAACAAACCACAGCTCCCAGAATTCTTGTGGGGAAGCCATGACAATTTAAAGTGGTATGATACTGTTTTAAATATATGGTGTGGATGTGGCCATACATTGACTGGTTGTCCAGGGTGTCAGACAGAGAGGGATCTTGCTTCCTGCTCCTTTTAGCTGGAGATGGTGGGGATGGAATGAACCTGGGAACTTTTGCTTGCAAAGGGTAGGTTTTTCCCACCGAACTATGGCCATGCTCTCTTGCAAATCGGCCACTGGTGAATATAATAGCTGGTTTGAAAGAGATAAGGTCATAGGAAACACAGGAAATTGCCTTATACTGAGGCCAATGGTCCATTTAGTTCAGAATTGTCTATCCTGACCAGCAGTGACTCTCCAGAATCTCAAATGGGAGCCTTTCCAAACCTTACCAAGATATGCCAATCGGGATTAAACCTGTGATCTTCTGCATGCAAAGCAGATATTCTGCTACTGAATTGTAGTCCTTCATCTAAATGTCAATAAGGCTCCAGTTCCCATGATTCGAACCTGGGACCTTCTGCATGCACAGCAGATGCTCCGCCACTGAGCTGCAGCCACCCTCAGGTGAGATTGAGTCAAGGACAACAGCTGGCAAGGGATATGGGATGGACTCTGTGTGTGTATGCAGTGGGCTTTCTTGTCAGCCATAAAAAGGGCAATGAAGCCCCATTCCCTTCCTCCTGCTGAAATTTGTAGGCGGATTTAATTGCTTGCGAATGCCAGTATTAGCCACGTGCAAGGCGAGTGAGGGCCCCGGGGGGTTGTGCAAGTTTCCTCCCCATAGATGTATGTGCCAGAACGTTTCCTGTCAGCCTCGTACCATCTGCTTTTTACGCCTCCCCTTCCCTTCGGTTTCCTAAACAGCGCTCTGCCGCGCACTCGTTTCCCCTCTTTCATTGCGAAAATCACACACAATGGGGGTGGGAGGTGGGTGATTTGCCATATTGGCTCAGAGTGATAAGCCTCAGCCTGTTCCGCAGGCCTCTTTTGACAGCACCAGGCAGAGAGGTGGAGTATAAATGTTTCTAATAAACCAAGTAATTAAAATAAGATTTAGTAGACTTCTTTTTCCTCCTTCCTGCATTCCTCCAGGAATCCCCACTGTTGTTTTTTATTTTTCTTTAAGTTGAGCATCCTAATCCTTTCCCCAATAAAGAAGGGCCAAGGCCCAAAACAACCCTCAGTGCCAGCAATGGGGAACCTGTGGGGTCCTTGTTATTGCTCAACTCCAACTCCAATCGTCCCTGGCCATTTGCTACCATGCTGGCTTCCAGGAGTTTGAGACCAGAAACATCTGGATGGTATTAGCTGAGGTTCCCTATCGCTGCTGTCCACCTTGCAGTGCTTCTGTAATATCTATGGCAGGGCTTTGGAAACCTCCAGGTCCACCCATTTGGCCCTGTAGCCTATTCCACCCAAGCCATGCCCTTCTGTCCTATGTAAAATGCCAGGTGCAGTGGCGGACCTTGACGTCTCAAATTTCAGTGGTGCCCTGTGCAACGCCAATATCCAGCACCCCGTTGGATATTGCAGTTGCAGCACCCCAGAAGCTCCACACTGGTCATGCAACCCTAGATCTGCCTTTGCCAACTGCAGTCCAAGTAAAAAGTTGAAAGGGTGGCAATGCACCGCCCATCAGCTTATCTGCAAAGCCCCGTGACCAAGGTAACACTTTGGAAAGGGCTTCCAAAGGCCACCTGATATCATTGCAATGCCAGGTAATGGGCCAGTCAGGTGGCTCTGCCTACCTGCTGAACTTGGCCGGTGATGGATTGGGGAGATAATCCCCTGTCCTTCCCAGGCCTTAATTTCTGCCTGAAAATAAATAAAACCAAACCAGATTAATCATCATCATCATCATCATCATCATCATCATCATCATCATCATCTCCTTTCCCCAAAAGGGTCTCTCACTGGGGATTTTGAGACAGACAGATGGGCACACACGATGTGACAGAGAGCAGACGTTTGCTTTCTTACGGTGATCTCTGATTCACCCCCCACTGGAGAAAGTTGGATGAGTACTTCCCCCCACCCCACCAAAAAATCCTCCAGGCTTTTCTCAGTCCTGTGGTAACCCCAGATGTCAGCCTCCCATATGCTAAGAATTGCCCCATAGCTCCTTTTCCTCTGTCAAGAGAGCCTGTGCTCAGTTAATCTTTTATGCATCCTGAGATGGTCAGGCTCCTTCTTACAGGACATTTGTGGTTTGACAAGACATGGCCTTCTGTGGGAGCAGAGAAACAGCAACACTTAGGATTTTGTGGCAGGGGCTATGGTGGGGGGGGAGGGCCATAGCTAGGGAGTGGTGAGGTGGGCCCCTGCCAAGGGTGCAGGTGGGGGGGGGCACAAAATCGGCTAAAAATATGTAAAAATTTTGATTATTGCCTCATAAGAAAAGGTTTTTAACAGAGGGTGAATTGAATGGGTGAAGGGGGGCGGGTTGGAGGATAGGCGGAAAGAAGAGCTAATTTGTCCGTGGCTAGGGGGCGCAATCAGGACAGTTCTGCCAGGGGCGCAAGTTCACTTAGCTACGGCTCTGAGGGGGTGGGAACTTTCTGGACTACCTTTTGAAGACATTGGTAGGCATATCCTAAGGCAAAAGTGGCCGAGGAATCACAGCAAATTTTACTGCAGTACCGTTCGTTTGCTGGCTGGCTTGCTATTTATTTATTTATTTATGGCACTTAGATGCCAACTATTCTTTCAAGGAACTCAAGATACTGTGCATTTTATCCTCACAACAACCCTGAGAGGTAGGTTAGGCTGAGAGACAGTGGCTGGCCAAAGGTCACCCAGTGAGCTTCATAGCTGAGGGAGGATTTGAACCCCATTCTCCCAGCTACCTCAGTCCCAAGGCCCAAATGTGGCCCTGCAGGCCTCTCTATATGGCCCCTGAAGACTCTTCCCCAGGCCACTTCGCTCACTGGCCCTGCTTTGCATGCTTTTGCCTGGCTGGAATGTGCCCTTGAACACTGGATAAAAGCTTCTTGCTTGCCTGGATGGAGGGAGGACACGGAAGGGTGTGCTGCTCTGTGCATAGGGTGGGATTAAATAAATTTTAATAAATAAATTTTAGAAATCAATTAATGCAGCCCATTAATTGATAAAATGCTGAAGTGCTACAGACTGGAATACGGTGGTACCTTGGGTTAAGAACTTAATTCATTCTGGAGGTCCATTCTTAACCTGAAACTGTTCTTAACCTGAGGTACCACTTTAGCTAATGGGGCCTCCCGCTGCCACCAGTTTCTCTCATCCTGAAGCAAAGTTCTTAACCTGAGGTACTATTTCTGGGTTAGCGGAGTCTGTAACCTGAAGCGTCTGTAACCTGAGGTACCACTATACAAGATTCGCAAGTCTTCCCTGCAGGAGAAACAACGCTCATCTTCTCCTTTCCTTTCCCTCTCAAATGCAGGTCAAGCTGGGAACTCCCAGATCTCCTCGAGGGCAAGATCCAAGCGATCAGCGACTCGGATGGGGTCAATTACCCCTGGTATGGAAACACCACAGAGACCTGTACCATCGTGGGGCCCACCAAGAAGGAAGGGAAGTTCAGCGTCAGCATGAACGATAACTTCTACCCAAGTGTCACCTGGGCTGTCCCAGTGAGTGACAGCAACGTGGCCAAGCTCACAAGCATCCACAGGGATCAGAGCTTTACTACTTGGCTGGTTGCCACCAACACAGCCACCAACGAGATGGTCATCCTTCAGACAATCCGGTGGCGGATGAAGCTGGGCATCGATGTGACCCCCAGCAAACCTTTGGGGCACCGTGCCAAGCTGAAGGAGCCCCATGCCCAGGAGCAGCCACAGATCCTAAGCAAGAACGAGCCAATACCACCTAGTGCCCTCGTGAAACCCAATGCCAACGACGCCCAGGTACTCATGTGGAGGCCTAAGGACGGGCGCCCTCTAGTGGTGATACCTCCAAAGCATCGGTAATGAGACCCCCTCTCTCTCTATGTGTGGATTGGGAGGGGTGGGGGCAAAGAGAGGAGGAGGAGGAAAAAAACCGCTTCATATTTAAGAAAACATATTTAAGCAAAAAAACCCCAACCAGATGCACTTTTAAAACTCATATGACAGAAAAGAGAAATAATAATAATAATGCAACCATTCTACCTTTTCCCGTCGGAACGGGTCTCACTGTGCTAGAGACGCTCAACAGGAAGGACGCTCCCCTCAAGAGCATGACGGGGTGTGTGTGTGTACGTTTGTCACCAGACATCGAGTTTCTAAGGGAGCGAACAAATCAATGTCCACACACTTGATTTCCAGCTTTGTAAAAGTTGCTTTTTTCCTTCCTTCAGTTGTTGTTTTCAAGTTCAATCTCATTAACTTAGCTTGGATCACCTGAGAGAGAGAAAAAACGAAAAGGTTTTTTTAATATATATATTAAATGAGGGAGGTTTTATTTTTGAGATGGGAGGAGGAAGGGAGAAAATTAATTTTATTTAGTTGGGAAGGGGAGTGGATGCAGATGCAACAGAGTAGAAAAGAAAACAACAATTTGTTTATTTCTCCTCTCCCTGGATGATGATGATGATGATGATGGGTGGGTGGGTGGATTTTTTGTTCTTACAGAGATGATGTTCCAAATTGCAAACACAAGTCACGCGGCCTTATGTAGATTTTACTTTGCATTGCCAAACCTTTGCCTTAAGCTGCATTTTTTTAAAAAGCGGGTAAGCGGGGCGGGGTGGAGGGGGATAAGAAAGCAAGCAAGCAAAGAAGGCTCCTTTTTTCTTACTAGATATTAGAGTGAGCGGGGGGGGGGAGATGTTTTGTTCTGGAATGAAAATGAATCATTGAGCTTGTATTGCAACCAGTTGCTAAAGGAGGTTGCCATCTTTCCCCCCTTGCTTTTGAAACAAACTAAAACTACACCAGCAGAGATTCTCTTGGGACAGAGAGGCGGTGAAGGAAACTGCACCTGCTTAATTTCCACCTGACTGCTGCTGTTAGTAGTGCAGGGACTCTAGCTGCTTCCACACTAGCCCTTCTTTCCCCCTAAAATTATCACCCTATGTTTACTCAGTTCTTACAAATTGCATTCCTGTGTTGCCTCCGATGTCAGTGCTACTAACATTTCAATGGGTCTACTCTTAGTAGAACACAGTTAGATACAACCCTCTGTGCATCTTTTTCAAATCTGATCTGTAGTGGGGGGGTCTCTATTTTTTGGGTAATTTTAGGGCTTGTAAAAAAGACTTTTCAGGGACGTGGGTGGCACTGTGGGTTAAACCACAGAGTCTAGAGCTTGCTGATCAGAAGGTCATCGGTTCAAATCCCTGCGACAGAGTGAGCTCCCGTTGCTCGGTCCCTCCTAGGTACCGCTCCAGCGGGTGTTTCCGCGCACTGCTCTGGTTCGCCAGAAGCAGCTTAGTCATGCTGGCCACATGAGCTGGAAGCTGTACGCCGGCTCCCTCGGCCAATAAAACGAGATGAGCGCCGCAACCCCAGAGTCATCCACGACTGGACCTAATGGTCAGGGGTCCCTTTATCTTTAAAAAGACTTTTCAGGGCTCCTCCTCTTAAATTACAAACTTCCTGTGTACAGATTCACCCCACTTTATTGCTTTCTGTTTAGTTCAATGGAGGGATATTAGCAGTCCCTTCACTGCCGAATATTGTCAGTTTCTGATCCTGTGAACAGAGGTGCTTTAAGTATGCATTGCCTCCCATTTTAGCCCCTTTTTATTTGTATAGAGCAAAATAGACAGTACTATTTTTCTACATAAAAATGATAAGAAAATAATGAGAGGCAATCAGTCTTTAAAGCCTCCCTGCTCACAGGAACAGAAATTGGCAAAGCAGGAGAACTGTATTCAAGAAAAAGTAATATAATGGGCTGAACCTGGCAGCAGTAAGCTTTTAATTAACAGTTGCGGGGATCTTTGTTTAATGAGTCTTTCTTCTGAACAAGCATTACAGAAGGTTCTTAGCCATGGGGAGTGGCATTGCTGATCTATTTAGTGTAATATTAAGTGCTGTGCAGAACCACCAGTTTAATTTTACTTTCTGCACAGTGTGGGAAAGAAATGCACCAGCAGCACTGAAAGCAACTAGTGTGGAAGCAACATTTGCTTGGGGGGAATTGTATTTTTCTATGTCAGAGAGGGAAAAATCTGGTTTGAGCCCCCCCAAGTAATCCTCCCTAGCTTAGATGGGGATGCTGTGACCTGTGCAATTGCTGCAAATTGTCTGCCTTCCCTTCCAGAAGCAAGAATTTTAGCTCCAGAACGGGAAGCCGTGGCTCACAGCTTCTAGGGTCAGGTGTGGGGAACCTTTGACCCTCCAGATGTTGCTGAACTGCAGCTTCCATCAGCCCCAACAAGCATGGCCAGTAGCTAGGGTTGATGGGAGTTGTAGTTCAGCAACAGCTGGAGGGCCAAAGGTTCCCCACACCTTTCTAGAAAGAAAACAGAGTACCAAGCAAGGATAGCAGGAAGTGATCTGGGTGATGTTTTACTCTGGATTCTTTACCTCCTTCTCCATATCCAACCCTCTTCCCTTTGGGAGGGTCTTCAGGGCAGCGAGAAACAGTTGTATCCAACTAACTCAGAGTAGACCCAATGGAATTAATGTACCTAAACTAGCCATGCCCATATTGAAAATAACTTAATTTAGGGGCAGAGCTGTAACTTACTAGGGAAACACATGCTTTGAACACAGAACCTTTTGCGTGCAGTCTGTGGTCTGGGTGCTTATTGTGATGGCAAAGACCTCTGAATGTAACTTTTAGGAGCTGCTGTTGGTCAGAGTAGTCCTGGGCCTGATGGACCAATTGTTTTTATTAACATATATGAAATTAGTCACAATGTCCATTAATTGCAATGAGTTTACTCTGAGATACAGTCCATATGAAATATTTTAAGCGGTGGCAGGGGTGGGGAGGTGGAGGGGAAGAGACTCAGTTTTGAAAATGCACAGGCCCCAGGACAAAACTTCCATGACACACCGTTTCTTTCTGGTATTCACAGGAACAGGACTGTTTTCCCCTCTAATGATACGGGGCAGCCAGCGTTCAGCACGGATCACTTGGGATCGGGGCAATATAGGGGTCCCTTCTTCACCAAAGGGGGAACCCAGTGTGCCGTTTGGTTTAAAATTTAAAAAGAAAAGGAAGTGGGGAGGGGAGACCACATTTTCAACTCAACATGCAGGATTCTAAAATGCACACTTGTCTGTTTTTTTCTGAAAATAATAGTTCTCTAAGTAATGGTGTGTTTGCACTAGCAGATTACCATCAGATGCGCTTACCGCTGTTGCTGGATTTGACCCCTGCTGCTGCTGCTACTGCTGTAGAGTTTGCACTTGGCAAAGGGGTAGTTTGGTGTTAAATTATTGCTGGAAAAGCCTGCAAGTCACTCATCTGCTGTTTTTCCCCTGCAGGGCATGAAAGAGATGGTGCAAAACAAAATAAAAACAAACCATCCAACCACCCCAAAATGCATGATTAAGAGTTTACCTGCAGAAATATTTGGCTAGTGATTCCTTTTGAAAATATACATGTTCCCTCCACCACCCAACATATGGGGGTATAGCCATAGTTACTGCCCTCCGTTTTGAGAACAGGGGTAAAACAGGAGTTGTTTACTCCTGATGGAAGCCATTGTTGCAGTTAGAAGTGGGAGTTTACCATTGCTGCTTAAAATTTCAACAACCAGCTATATATATATATATATATATATATGAGATATGGATACTTGTCTTGAGAAACCACACATTCAGAATCTAGGGTGTGGTGTATTAACCTAATCCATCCAAACAATTCATATTTGGCAGCAGTTGGCCCTAAAGCTTGTTTTTGATCAGCCAAATCCCTCGCTCCTGTATGATCCGTAATCAAGCCAAGGAAATTAGACAGCTGCTACTTTTGAAGGTCACAGCTATATAGCACCAAACGAGTGTGCAATATGCTACTCAGAATGCACCAGTCACTGTGCCTGCATGAAAATGCTTACAATTACTTACAAAATGCCCAGAACAAGAGTCCTGAACATCTCAAGGCATGGGCTGATTCTCAGGCAAGGGTAATTTACTCACAGAGTTATTAAAATAACAAAGCACCACTACAGTTCCCAGGATCCTTTGGGGGAAGGGGAGCCACAACTCTTAAAAGTGGTAAGAGTGCTTCAGTTGCACAGTGTGGATAAGCGCAAGCAGTGGAGGCTGGTCTGTTAGGCAATTGGGGCACTCCCACACCAGTCAGTGCCCACTGTCACTGCCCTGCCTTCTTGCCTACAACCAGCCCAAGGGGTAGACTTGGCTGTTGGCTTCCTCCTCCTGTTGCCCTTGTAGAACTCAGCAAGGAGATGGATGGGGCGGGGCATCATAATTAATTGGCTCCACCTCTCATTGGTTCTGGACTGTGGCTCTACCTACTGTATGGGCTCACAGCCTTCTGCCCCACCAGCTTAGGCTATGAGAAGATGTTGCTTCAGCAAGCATCAAACTGAGATAGGACAGCTCATCTCCCTCCCTCCTGCTAGTTCTTCCCACAGTGAGCGGTGCCTTTTGAGTTAAAGGGCCACAGCACACCCCATCAGTCTTGGTGCTGCCAGCAGAGCAGAGGAGACTCTGGTCTCACTGGGGCCTCTGTGACAAGGTCTTTTAAGCACAAGGATGGCACCATTATATCTTCAGGCTGGGGCACAGACATTAGTAGGTTGTCTGGCAGACATGCTTCTTGGTCTTCTCTGTCCTTTCCCTTCTGCTTTGGAGTCCTCACCCTCATATCCCCGAGGACAAGGAATCTGATGCCAGGGTCACAGAATCATAAAACAGCTGGAAAGGACCCTGAGGTCCACCCCCCTGCAATGCAGGAATTTCAACCAAAGCATCCGTGGCAGATGGCCAGCTAACCTCCACTTAAAAACCTCCAAGGAAGGAGAGTCCAGCGCCTCTCATGGGAGTCTGTTCTACTGCAGAATGGCTCTTATTGTCAGAAAGTTCCTCCTGATGTTTAGTCGGAATCTCCTCATAACTTGAATCCATTGGTTCGGGTCCTACCCTCCAGAGCTGGAGAAAACAAGTTTGCTCCCACTTTCATGGGAAAGCCCTTTAGATATTTGAAGGTGGCTCCCTGATATCTCCTGATCATACCTCCTCTCACCCTCCTCTTATCTGGGCTAAACATGCCCAACTGTTTCTCAAACGGCTTGGTTTCCAGACCCTCAGTTGTGACACTGAACAGCTTTCCCTATGAAAGTGATTGAGAATACTTGGAAATAACAGCTGCATCTTAGGAAGCTGCCTTCTACTGAGTTGGACCATTGATCCATCTAGCTCAGTACTGTCTACACTGACTGGCAGCAACTCTTCATTACCCCAGGCAGGGAACTTTCCCCAGCCGTCACTTGGAGATGTCATTGGGGATTGAACCTGGGACCTTCTGCATGCAAAGCACATGCTCTGGCACTGAGCTACAGCCCTTTAAAAAAAATTCAGAGAGGAGGCTGCTGCTTTTGTCTTGCTGAAGTGGCTTCCCAGTCCTTTCTGTTTCTATGGGGGATGTCAAGAAAGCAGACTCCCTCCCTGTTAAAGCCTTCTTATTCAGCTGCTTTCCTCAACCCTGCTGCTTTAAGCGGGGAGGGGGAGGAGCTGTCACGGACAGGCTTGATCCAACACAAAATGGGTTGTGTGACAATGACTGGCTGGACTGAGTTGCTGCCCTCAAGATGAATGGAACCACTGGTGAAGGGGTTCAGAAGGTGGGGTGTTGGGGGGTGTGGGGGTAAGAGGGTTGTGTGAGATATGGGAGCTGATACTAATGTTCAGTGCTATCTTTCTAGAAAAAAGGTGCCAGAACTCACCATGAACACCTCCCTTGTTCTCTTATAATGGAAATGGCGCCCACCTGAGGTGCTGGAACTGAGTTCCAGTGAGTTCTGGCTGGGGGGTGGGGGTGGGAATGCACTGCCAATGCTGAAAGGAGCTTCTCTAGATTCACATTAAGGGCAGGCAGGTCAGGTGTTATTTCATTAAACAGAGACTGGCTGGATCAAATCAAGAAGTTGCATGTAGTCCAGCATCATCCAAGTCTCAGCAGTGGCCAACCAGAGACTCCAGGAAGACGAGATACAAAGCTGTAGGACAATTCCCACTGCTGTTCCTCTTCTCCCTGCCCAGTGTCTGTTAGCTGGACATTGATCAAAGCAGACCTGAGATGAATCAAGCACAGCAAACCCTGGGGGCCTTGTGCTGTGCACTCCCCTTTGCTGTCGATCACAGGGACCTGCAGCATTCATTGCATGGAGACAGGTTAACAGGTGACTAAATTACTCATACAAAGAGAGAAAAAGAGATAGGGAGATTGGACTGTTGTGGCCTAGGGTTGTTACTCATCTTTCTACATGTCCCTCTTCAGAATGCCTAAACCTTTAGCACTGTGGCTGGCCTGCCTTCGTCCTTTCTCACGCTTCCCTGCTTTGAGCCATTTTCAACATAAAATGAGAACACACTTAACTGTTGGGCTTGGGTGGGTCAATGTTGCCTCACTGTTGCCCAATGTACAGCATTCATGTGAATACAGCTTCTGCTTAAAGGCGGTGTGTGTGTGTGTGTGTGTGTGTGTGTGTGTGTATTGTGAACCTCCAGATGTTCCTAAGACACACAACTCCCATAATTCCTATTGGTCATGCTGGCTGAGGTTGATGGGAATTGGAGTCCAACAACATCTGGAGAGCCACAGAAATCCCCTACCCTTGATCTAAGAACGTGAAACATTCTCCTTTTTCACAAGTGAATGCCTCTTCTAAACAGGCATTTGCCCATCTCTTGCATGCTGTGAGGGTTGCTCCTTAGATCAGGGAACAGTGAGGGCGGGACTGTACTCCTGATGTTTTCAGACTACAACTCCCATCCTCCAGCAACATCTGGAGGAGCACAGATTGAATTCAATGAAGCAGACATCACTTCTCTGCAATAGTCACTTTCACCTTGTAAAGTTAGGGTGGCAATAGTCTGCTCTAATGCATTAATAAGGACCAGAGTAGGAACACTGAGGTGAAACAGTGGCTGAAATTGCATTTACTCCAACTGTTTTCAAACCCTGGGCAGGGTAACATGGTAGGAGACAGGCCTCATCCATACTTGTAAGCATAATTACACACACCTCTCTCTCTCTTGCACTACTACACTGTGATCGAAGCCTTTGATTTGTGGCTGCCAGCTGTTAAATGCACCAGTTAGTACGGTACCTGTCCACACGCAAAAAAGACCAAGGGAATAACTTTGGGAGCAGGTCTTGGCTATGAATAAAAAGGTAGAAGGCCCATCTTGTCTGTAAGGGGAGGGGGCAGGTTACCATAACCCCATTCAAAGTTGTGCCTGGATTTGTGTTGCAGCAATAAGAACTGTCCCTTGGTCTTTGCAAAAATACTGTGAAAATGTCTTGTGGGGGTGGGGAAATGTACCAAGTCTGGACACTAAAAAAAGAAGAGGTATTTAAGAAGATATAAAAGCAACACATTTGCTTTACAAAAAAAACAACAAAATAAAGAATTTTCAAAAAGAACCTTTTGACGTCTGGTTTTATGGTGTGTTTATTATTACAGGAGTAAACAACTGTACACGTCAGATTGGGCTGCAGTGTGAGACCTAGAACAAGCCGTCTGGAGTTTATTTGTCTAGACTCATTTGTACCCTCCTAAAAAAAAACTCCCTAGGGTGACTTACAATACATGCCATCAGTAAAATATGAGACAGGTCCTGCTTGCAGGTTTACAGTCTAAAAGACATGAACACATGGAGGGAAAGGGACGAAGGGGTGGGGACTTGGATGCCAATTCTTAAATTTTACTTAAAATGCCCGGCAGGAATGAAAATAATGCAGGGATAGAAGGCACTTCCATTCAAAGCTGCAGAGTCCCCTGGGGATTGATGGGGAAACCCCTCTGAGAATGGCAGCTCTGTAAGAGGAATGGGGGTTTACTAGCAACTCTCAGCACAACAAACTACCGCTCCCAGGATTCTTTTGGGGAAGCCAGGGCTGTTTAAAGTAGAGGGGGCGGCCATTTTAGGCACCTCCAATTGACGTGTGGTTGCTACCCAAGGAAGGCAAAACAAGGGTTGAACTGGGGCGAGATGTAAAGGGCCAGGGTCTGGGAAAGGAACTCCCAGACGAAATGGCCGGCTGTAGTAAAATACTGCTCTACATGTATAATGTGGGTGAGGCCTAGTCAAGCCCACAAATGAGTGGGGACACCTTGTCAGGCCTCCCCCTTCTCCAACCTCTTGGAAGGAGGAGGCTCATGCTTTTAAAATGTAATAAACAAAAATCTTCCTTATTCCCTTATGGGGGACACAAGAGTCCTTATAGAGTCCTTACGTAGGTTCCCTATTGGTAGGAGAAAAAAACAGAGGCCCACCAGAGAATACAGTGGTACCTCAGGTTACATACGCTTCAGGTTACATACGCTTCAGGTTACAGACTCCGCTAACCTAGAAATATTACCTCGGGTTAAGAACTTTGCTTCAGGATGAGAACAGAAATTGTGCTCCGGCGGCGCGGCAGCAGCAGGAGGCCCCATTAGCTAAAGTGGCGCTTCAGGTTAAGAACAGTTTCAGGTTAAGAACGGACCTCCGGAACAAATTAAGTACTTAACCTGAGGTACCACTGTATTGAGAAGCAAAGCAGCTGGTAAGCCTGATCTCTATTGAACTGTTGCAACAGGGTGCCCCCTTCACACTCAGGAAAAGGAGGAGGACCCAGAACCAAGGTGTGTCCGCCCTTATATAGACATTTTAAATTCCCTGCCCTGGAGCTCCAGACCACCCCTCCGTACATCATACATACATCACAGAAGAGGTATAACCCAAGACCACCCCCCACAAACGTCATACCTACATCACAGAAAAGGTGGTATGCAACAGAAATTTGAATGTTGTTTTTCCTGTCTGCCAGGTTATCTGATAATGCCTTATCTGATTGCCTTTCCTGGTAGTCTGCCTATTCCTTTGAGATGGTGATTACCCTCTTCCTGAGATAATGGGGAGGCTCCCCCACCCCCTCCCTCCTTGCAGAGAAAACATTTGGTCAGTTTGGGAGTCAAATGGTTTCAGGGCGGTCCTCCTGTGCTGCTCCAGACATGTGGTCTACACATCTATGTATGCGCTTGGTTGGTACATTTATGAACATTAATGTCACACACACACACACACACACACACACACACGACATTATTATTTTTATTTCAAAAGCTTCCAGTACCAAAAGGGCTATTTGTTTCCCTCAGCTGGGCCACCGTTGTCCTACCCACTTCCTCTTCATGTGCCTTTCCAGGCTTGCAGGAAGTGTTATGTGCTTGTGTAGCTGCTAGTGTGGTTAGTGCTCCTTTTCTACACAGCAATTGCAAGTAAGGGTGTAACCTTCCCCCATCACAGCCGTTTTGGTTGTGATGGAAACAGGGAGGGGACTGTGGGGAGAGAGTTCAAAACAAGAAAGACTTATGGGGAAGAACTTTCTGACAGAAAGAGCTGTTTGAAAGTGGAACAGACTCCTCTGAGGTGGTGGACCCTGCTTTGTTGGAGGTTTTTAAGCAGAGGTTGTCAGGGATTCTATAGCGGTCATTTCAGCATTGCAGGGGGTTGGACTAGATGATGCTTGTGGTCCCTTTCTAACTACAATCCTATCATTCTATGAAATTCATGTCCTTTTTTGGGGGGGCAATGCAATGTGCAGCTGGCCATTGTGGTGCCATATAGATAGATGTATGTATGGACATGTGAGCTTCACCTGTGGGATTTCGGCATGGGATCTGATTCCATAATCGCCAAAGAAACTGCTGACAGTTCTGCACAGGCTTGCTGCTGGCATGACAGCACAGTGTGTGGAATCTCTGGGCCGAAGGTCCTTGTCTGAGGGAGCGTCTATTTATAACTCCACGATGAGGGTGGGGGCACACAAGAAATGGGTGACTGGAGTTACATCACGCCTTCCCCTCTTAGCAACTGTTGACAGCTGCTTGATAGCAATGGCTCCTGATAAACGTTGACTCCAGAGCTTCCTGGGAAGGAGAATAAAAGCTAAACATGAATCATTACTGCCTCTTTCCCTCTCCCCTAGAAAATGCTTCCACCTCCCTTCTTGTTCATCTTCTAAAAAACCTTTTCACTTCTGTAAGCAAAACAAGCAAAATGAAGGCAGGGTGGGAGAAAAATGAGCCTCTGACATTTGCAAGTCATGCATTAGCAAAATTAGAGTTGTGCACAAAGCTGTGGCTTCCCCCAAAGAATTATGGTAACTGTAGTTTGTTAAGGGTTTCTGAAGGTTGTTAGGATACCCCTTAGGTAAAGTAAAGGTAAAGGGACCCCTGACCCTTAGATCCATTCGTGACCGACTCTGGGGTTGCGGCACTCATCTCGCTTTATTGGCCGAGGGAGCCAGCATTTGTCCTCAGACAGCTTCCGGGTCATGTGGCCAGCATGACTAAGCCGCTTCTGGTGAACCAGAGCAGTGAACGGAAACGCCATTTACCTTCCCGCTGGAGCGGTACCTATTTATCTACTTGCACTTCATGCTTTCAAACTGCTAGGTTGGCAGGAGCTGGGACCAAACAACAGGAGCTTACCCCATCCCATCGCGGGGATTCGAATCGCCAATGTTCTGATCGGCAAGTCCTAGGCTCTGTGGTTTAACCCACAGCGCCACCCGCATCCCTGGGATACCCCTTACAGAGCTACAATTTCCGTAATTCCCTGTGAAGCGGTATTTATTGTTAAACCACTTTGGGAATTATAGAAATGGGAGGGGGGAGGGGGTCTGCTAACAAAGTCGTTGCACCCTTAACAGACTACAGTTCCCATGATTCTTTGGAAGAAACCACACTGAAATATACTCAGAGTCGCAAAGTGATTTCATGCTCTTTATTCAGCTCATAGTGGTGAGGAGGAATGAATGAATGTCCCCTCAAAGTATCTGCTTTATATACATTATTTACACAATGGGCTGCACATGATTGGCTAATTCCAGGATTCTACTGTAGGCCAATCAGGTTGTGGATTCACTTCTATCTGGAGCATGATTGGGTGGTTCCTGCTAACCAATCATACTGCTGCATTGTTCTAGGACCAATCAGACTGCTGCATTCTGAATCCTATTGTTCTAGGACCAATCAGACTGCTGCCTTTTGGAGCCTATTGTTCTAGGACCAATCAGACTGCTGCAGTTTGGATCCTATTCAACTCAGTACATAACACCCCTCCCCTCTAAGTTCCAGTCCTGCCCGGAAGGTCGCATTCATAGTCCTCAAGGTACGCCGGTGGCCTACGTGTGCGTTGCGGCCTGGGGTGTTCCCTGGTCCGGGGTTCAGGTTCTGGCTCGTGTTCCAAGGATGGGGCTGTTTGGTCTGGCGCAACCGGCTCGCTCAGTCGTGGTTCTGGTTCCGGTGTCCTTTCGGCCTCGCGGGTCCTCTCTGTATTTACTGATTCTGCCTCTCCTGCTTGCCCCTGCTGCTCTATGGGCCTCACTGCCCCACTGTTCCCTTGGGACTCCTCTGACCTGTCCTCCTCCTCCTGGTTTTCTCCCGGGAATCGTCGCCGTATCTGGTCGCAGTGGCGGCGCCAGCATTGCCCCCCATCTGTTAGCACCTCGTACGACACGGGGCCCGTGACCCTGGTGACTGTGGCAGGTACCCATGCAGGGCCTGCCCCAAAATTCTTTGCGTACACTGGGTCCTGGGCCTCGAAGGTCCGGGGGTTCCTGCCTTCCCCCACCACTACCTCATCCTGAGCTCTATCGGGGTGAAGGCGGTCCAATCTGATTGCAAGGCGCCGACCCATTAGTAGTTCAGCGGGGCTCCGGCCAGTCGTTGAGCTGGGGGTGCTGTGCTGTGCTAGAAGGAATGTGGCAAGGCGGTACTCCCAATCCCCTTGCGTCATGCGGCGAAGGGTGTCCTTGGTGGTCCGCACCATGCGTTCTGCTTGGCCATTGGTGGCAGGGTGGAATGGCGCCGAACGGATGTGGCGGATGGCGTTCTGCACTGTGAAGGTTTGAAATTCTCCTGATGTAAATGCAGTCCCGTTGTCTGAGACGAGAGTGTCAGGGAGCCCGTGGGTTGCAAACAGCCTGCGTAGTACCCGGATGGCTGCGGACGTAGAAGTGGACGGTACCAGTGCGACTTCCAGCCATTTGGTGTAGGAGTCCACCACTATGAAGAATGTTTTCCCCTGAAAGGGGCCAGCGAAGTCCACATGCAGGCGTGACCATGGTGCTCGGGCGGACTCCCAGGACTGGACTGGGGCCCTTGGGGGATCTGGGCGGGATTCCTGGCAGGCCTGGCAGTGTTTGACCCAGGCCTCTATCTCTCCGTCGATCCCCGGCCACCACACATAACTCCTGGCAAGGGCCTTCATTCTTACTACCCCTGGGTGTGTCTCGTGTAGGGCTGTGAGGACCCTTTTGCGGAGGGGCTGGGGAACAACGACCCTGCTTCCCCATAACAGGCACCCCTTGTGGGCTGACAGTTCATGTTTGCGGGTTGTGTAGCCGGCGAATTCTGGCCCGGGGCTGCGGCTGGGCCATCCCCTCCACACCCAGTCCAGGACCCGGGAGATGACCCTATCTTTCTTGGAATGGTGTGCAACTTCTTGTGCCTGAATGGGGCGGTCAGGAAGCAGCTCCAGGCTCATAACCTCTTGTGCAGGTGCTGGGTCGGGGCCTGTTTCCGGTAGTGGTAGCCTGCTGAGGGCGTCTGCATGGCCCATCGCCTTTCCAGGGCGGTGAATCAGTGCATACTGGTAGCTGGCAAGGAAAATTGACCACCTGAGGACGCGAGGAGACAGCACTTGGGGGGTCTGCTTTTCGGGGGCAAACAAGCCAAGCAACGGCTTGTGGTCAGTCACCACGGTGAAGGGCCGCCCGTACAAGAAATCATGGAATTTTTTTACTCCCTTCACGATTGCCAGACCCTCCTTGTCGATTTGCGAGTAGTTCCGCTCGGTTTCGTTGAGTGTCTGGGAAAAGTATGCTACCGGTACCTCTCTTCCATCCGGGAGTTGGTGTCCCAGGACAGCGCCGATGCCATAGGGCGAGGCGTCGCATGCTAGCACCACCGGCAGCCTCTCGTCGAAGTGTGCCAAGACCGAGTTTGAGACAAGCAAGTCCTTGACTGCCTGGAATGCGGCCTCCTGGCGCTGGCCCCACACCCAAGGGGCCCGCTTGTCCAGGAGTCTGTGTAGGGGCTCCGCTACCGCCGCCTTGTGGGGAAGGAAGGAATGGTAAAAGTTCAATAATCCCAAGAAGGCCTGAAGTTCAGTCTTGTTCTTGGGCGCTGGGGCATCACAAATGGCCCGTACCTTGTCCCCAGTCGGGTGAACCCCTTCTGCATCCACCATAAATCCCAGAAAGTCCACTTGAGGCACTCCTAGTAGACATTTTTCCCGCTTCACCTTGAGACCCGCCATCTGGAAACGGTGCAGAACAGTGCGGAGGCGGTCCTCAAACTCCTCTGGTGTGGGCCCGGCAATCAACACATCATCAAAGAAGGGGGTGACACCAGGAATCCCTTTAAGGAGAGAGTCCATTAGATTCTGGAATATGCCTGGTGCCACGCTGACCCCGAATTGCAGCCGCTTTACCCTGAACGCTCCTCTGTGCGTCACAATCGTCTGTGCCTCTGCTGTGGCCTCATCTGCTGGCAGCTGTTGATATGCTTGGGCCAAGTCCAGCTTGCCAAAAATTTTCGACCCAGCCAGGGTGGCAAGGACATGGCTGACCACTGGCACTGGGTATGCATGGGCCATGAGGGCCTTGTTTATGGTACATTTGTAGTCTGCGCAGATGCGGACCGAACCATTAGGCTTGACGGGTGTGACGATTGGGGTTTCCCAGGGGGCATTAGGCACCGGCTCCAGCACTCCTTGCTCCACGAGTCGGTCCAATTCCTCGTCTATACGGGGTTTCAGGGCGAATGGGACCCGGCGGGCCTTGAGCCTGACTGGTCGTACTGCGGGGTCAAGCTGTAGAGCAATGGGGGGGCCCGTATACTGTCCCAATTTCCCATCGAAAACCCCCGGAAACTCCTTGCATATGGCGTCCACGTCCACTTGTAAGCTCATGTGGTTCACCCCGGTGATGGCTAGTCCCAGTGGTCCAAACCATGCCAACCCCAGTAAGCTAATGTAGGGGCCCTTGACCACAAGCAAGTCCAGTTGCCGCGTCCGCCCTCGGTATTGCACCCTGAAGGTCCCCACCCCCATTGTGGGGACCTTACGTTTCTGGAAGTCCCGGAGGGTGAATGGGGCCGGCCTGAGTTTGGGACCCCCAGTAGGACACAGTTTCCTTAAGGTCCTTGCCGAGATTATGGATAGAGTTGAACCCGTGTCAAGCTCCATGCGGCATGGGGCCCCCTCTATCTGTACCTCTACATAAATTTTCTCTACGTTGGGGTGGGGCAACTGGTATACCTGGAAGTCTGTGAGCTCCGTCGAGTTGCCTTGGTGCGTTGGGCCCCGGGACCTGGGGCTCTTGGATTGGTCATCTGATGCCTGGCTTCGGGTGGGCCGAGCCCGACACACCCGGGCGATGTGTCCCAATTTTCTGCACTGCCTGCACTCTGCGTTGCGGAAACGGCAGGTCCTCCTCTCGTGACTTTCTCCACAGCTTGCGCAGTTCCCTCCTTCTCGTCGAGGCAGCTGTGGTATGTGGGCTGCTTGAGTGCGCTGCTGTACTCGGTGCACCTCCTCCCTGTCGGATCCCGAGTCGTTGGTGAGGTCTTCGTGGTGGACCCTCGGTTGGGACGGCTGGCTCAGCCGTGCCTCTTGCGTCGACCTCTCAGCAGCTTCCGTTGCCAGGGCCTCCTCCAGAGCGACCTGGAACGTTAGGTTCTTCTTAGCGTAGAGGCGTCGTTGCAGCTTCTCATCCTTCAGGCCACCGACGAGGCGGTCACGAAGCATGTTCTCCAGCTCTGAGAAGTTGCAGAACCGGGCAGCTTGGCGGAGAGAGGTCACAAACCCAGTTATGGTTTCCCCAGGGGCTTGCCGCTTTGCGTAGAAGGCATTTCGACGAGCCACCACTGAGGGCTGTGGCGAAAAGTGCCCCTTCAGCTGTTCCATTATTGTTTTGTATGGAACAGTAGCGACGTCTTCAGGCGCAAGGAGAGCCCGGGCGATTTCAAATGTCTCCTCTCCGCAGACGCTGAAGAATATTGCCCTCTTCTTGGCGTCTTCTTCATCGGTGACCCCTTTGGCTTCTAGGAGGAAGGTGAAACGGGAGGCGTACGCTTCCCAGTCTCCAGATGCTGGGTTGAATGGCGAGAAGCTGCTGTCAGTTGCCATTCTGAGTTCCTTGTGTCCCGGAGCTGAAGCCTGGATACACGGTGCGAGGCAGCGGTGCGGCAGGTGGCGGTGCTGCGGTGCTGTGTGTGGCAGTCAGCTCAGCGGGATCCCACCTTCGTCGCCAGTGAAATATACTCAGAGTCGCAAAGTGATTTCATGCTCTTTATTCAGCTCATAGTGGTGAGGAGGAATGAATGAATGTCCCCTCAAAGTATCTGCTTTATATACATTATTTACACAATGGGCTGCACATGATTGGCTAATTCCAGGATTCTACTGTAGGCCAATCAGGTTGTGGATTCACTTCTATCTGGAGCATGATTGGGTGGTTCCTGCTAACCAATCATACTGCTGCATTGTTCTAGGACCAATCAGACTGCTGCATTCTGAATCCTATTGTTCTAGGACCAATCAGACTGCTGCCTTTTGGAGCCTATTGTTCTAGGACCAATCAGACTGCTGCAGTTTGGATCCTATTCAACTCAGTACATAACACACACCTAGTTAAAGTGGTATGATATACAGTACAGTGGTACCTCGGGTTAAGTACTTAATTCATTCCGGAGGTCCGTTCTTAACCTGAAACTGTTCTTAACCTGAAGCACCACTTTAGCTAATGGGGCCTCCTGCTGCCGCTGCGCCGCCGGAGCACGATTTCTGTTCTCATCCTGAAGCAAAGTTCTTAACCCGAGGTACTATTTCTTGGTTAGCGGAGTCTGTAACCTGAAGCATCTGTAACCTGAAGCGTATGTAACCCGAGGTACCACTGTACAGGCAACTCTCATTTTACATGTGACCAATATGTGCGCAATTGCACACACAAACACACCAAGCACCAAGCCCAGAAGTATCCTGGAAACGTCACTAAAAGGGCAGAGTGGAGGGGGGACGGGGGTATAAAAGGGTGTTTTCAGGCTTTTTCAATGGGTTCTCAATTTCACACAAGTGTGCAATGACATGGAACACAACCCCCGCACAAACAGGGAGTTGCCTGTAGTTTTAAATGTACAGGATTGTATCCAATGTTATTCCAACTCAGAGCAGACCCATTGAAAAATGTTCTGCCTTATTTGCGGGCAGAAAAATTAAAGAGGACATCTCATCAAATTTATGCATAGAGTGGAGAAATTTCAACCCACGTTCTGGGGAGTGAGGCTTCTGTATCTGTTGTTCTAATGAGTTCATCTCACCTGAGGATTTTTTTCAGCCAGAAGTCCCCAGAACTCAATTCCAACACCTCTCAGGTGAATGCCATTGCCACTCTAAGAGAAAATTATAGGAATATTATAGGAAAAAAGCACTGACCCCACCCTATTCATTTCTGAAATGGCCACAATTTTGCAGTCTCAACAATGCCCTGGTCTTAATGGTAGCTTAAAAGGAAATACAGAACAGACCTAGAGTGTAAAATACTTTTTATTTTTAAAAACCAAGTCATAATGGTGTACAGCAGCAAGCGACTTTTGTCAGCTTGGTGCCCTCCATATTTTTTTGCTGTGTATCATTCTGGAGCTAATATGAAATGAAAATAGAAGGGACTTGATGGCTATCACAGAAAAATGGAAGGGATGAAATGATGGTCACCACAAAAAAGAAAATGGGAACCCACCAAAAAGGACACCACCAAAAGAAAAAGAAAATGGCAGCCAGAACAAAAGACACCATAAAAAGCATGTGGGAAAAATGGTGACCACCACAGATAAAAGGGGGAAGGGAAACACAAACACACAAGCACACACACACAGAGGGGGGAAATCCAGAGAACATGCTATAAAGTGGCTTTTTCTTTTAGCAGGGATGGGTTGAAAAAAATAAATACCAAAGCTCTTGCAGAAACAGTGCTTTAAACAGGGAGAAAGTGGAACCATTAAAAAGAAGCCAAACCCTGTAATATTTGGAAACCCTGGAAACTATATAACTGTCCTGAGGGCTACTTTCACCTTTGGCTAAGGAGATACCGACAGTAGGTGCCTCTGCTGACCAGCATCGAGGGTCACAGCAGCTTACATAGAAATCTTCTGGCAGACAGTGTTTCATCTAGAAATTCTGGGGGTTGACTGGCCCAGGACCAAATGCATGCAAACCCTGAACATTGGTTAGAATATTGTGCCCATTTCGTGTTGCGTACCAAATATGCTAACTGGATGCTTGCTTTATCCCCCACCTCCCCACGCCCGCAACCCAGAGCACCTGTTTGCCAAAAACTGGACACTAGCCAGCCAGACTGACTACAGAGCAGCTGTCAAATAGGAATGCCTTTTGGAGACGTCCAGCCTCTGCTACATTTGAAGCTATAAAAGCCAGAAACTCTATCCTCAATTGCCAGGCTGCCACCAACATTGCTGCGTAGTTTTAAAAAAATGCAGTTCCGGACCTATAGCTCAAGGCATATTACAGCACAACTGGGAAACACAAAGAATTAAAATTAGCTGCCTTATACTGAGTCAGACCATTAGGTCCCTCTAGCTCCAGACTGTCTTCACTGACTGGCAGCAGCTCTCCAGGGTTTCAATCAGGGTAAGTTCCCAGCATTACCTGGAGATTCCAGGGATTGAACCTGGGACCTTCTGTGTGCAAAGCAGATACGCCACCACTGAGCCACGGTCCTGTCCTCTAAAAACAATAAAGATTTTAGTCCTTGTGGCTCAGAAAAAAGCCGATTTAAGCAGGAAGCTACTTTCAGACAAATCAGGTGCATCTGGCACAGTATTGCTTGGCAGGTTTCAGGCAGAGGGGCATTCCTAGCACTACTTGCAGTTGCCAGGGATTGAACTTGTAATCCATTATTTATTATTATTATTATTATTAATAATAATAATAATTCAATTTATATACCGCCCTATACCTAGAGGTCTCAGGGTGGTTTACAGAACAAAATCAAAATATAAAACCACAAAATATATACCCACCCCCCAAAACCCCCACATTTTAAAAGGGCATAGGCTGCCACCTGGACCAGGTGGAGATAGGCAGGAGCAGGGCCCTCAGGCTCTCAGCAGGGTGCAAAGCAGATCCTCGAACGCTGAATACAGCCATTACCTTTCAATGTGCCTTTGTTTAATTGTTGGGAGTGATTTGATTAGTTGCAACTCAATCAGAGATCAACCAGAGAAGGAAGGTGGTAGCAGGTGACTCTCTACAGAGAGGGGACAGAGGCAGCAGTGTGTGGAGGAATGCCTTTTGGTTTCACTTGTCTCTACATCAATGCACAGAGCATGGGAAACAAGCAAGAAGAACTTGAACGCATTTCGGAATGTTAAATATGATCCTAATAGGTATTACTGAATCTTGGTGGGGTGAGGCTCATGACTGGAATGTAGAATTTGAGGAGTACAACCTGCTTAAAATGAAGAGGTCAAAAAGGAAGGGAGTAGCAGCATTATATGCAAATGTTGGTTACACTTGTGAAGAGATCCATGACTTGGAGCATGGAAGGGAGATTGAGAGTATGTGGGTAAAAATTGTAGGAGATAGACACAACAGGGACCTTACTGTGGGAGTCTGCTATATAACTGCCAAGCCAGACTGAAGATGCCTAATATTTACAGGGAGAGCATTCCAAAAGGCAGGTGCCACTAAAGTTCTGATTCCTACATTGAGCAGAACAGATGGTATCTGTGGGAGACCCTCACCTGCAGAGTGCAATGATCAACTAGGTATATAAGGGGCAAGATGATACATCAGGCATCTTGATCACAAGCTGCACCTAAACCAGCACCTTGAACTTAGCTCAGTAGCTCATTGCCATCTTTGGCACATCCTTCTACAATTTAACTATTGTACAGCACCTGTGGTTTTTAGGTTTTAAACAAATATGTGAAATGATTCCCTCCTCCCTTAGGGTATGCTTTCTGGCATTGTTGGGTGCGAAGCATCAACTTCCCATCATTTCTCACATTCGTTTACAATTAACTCAAACAGCTTTAACCCGCCAGCCAGTGCGAGTGGCATGCTTGGCATCTGAGAGTACAGCTGACAAGAGTCCTTTTTCTAGGTTGCAGCACAGGCCAATGCGTTGGACGATCAATGCAAAGAATTTTGAGGTCAACAACTTGTGATGAGCCAACTTCTATTTATAACCAAGGGGGTGGGGGTGAAGTATAATAAGGCCTAGTGATTTTATAAATGTAACAGTGTGTGTGTGTGTGTGTGTGTGTGTGTGTGCATATAACCACCTGCTCTAGCTCGTCTTCATGTTTCCAGCGGCTTTTGTCCAAAGCTAAAAAAGGCACCAGTTCCATATTTCTGAATTTCTTTAAACTATTCCTTAAGTTCAGTTTAAAAAAAAAAGGGCAAGGGAAAGCAGGGGAAAGGATAAAGTTGGAAGTGGGCAAAGTTATTTCCTTTGATCAGGGCATGATGGAAAACCCCCTACTTGTATCATTGTTAAGATGAGTTACAGGAAACGTCATTCAGCGGCAGTGGAATCATATGCAAATTTACTTTTTCTAATTGTTCATTTTTTAAAGGTGTGAATTCTCTATTAAACTCTTTTGAAGATGCAAATGAAAACTGAAACAACCAATACCAATGTCTAGGGGTGAAACATTAACATAAAAGGCTTAAGTCAGCTCAACAACTATACATACTGGTAATTTTAATACTTGCTTTCTCCTTTATACTGTATTTTCTTTGCAGCCTTTTTCTTTACATGCTGTTGAGGGGTAAAGTTAACTTAAAAGGTCCCACAAGTTGACTTCCATGTAAGCGGGGCTCATTATCAGGTTAGATGGAGCTAGATAGAAACAGATTTAAGATTAAACTAAGGGTGTTTGGGTTAATATTTATAGCTGAAAGAGAACTTTTAACATATCATGTAGGATACTTCCAGACGATGTGTTTATTGAACATCGGCTCTGGTTGCACATAGCTTGCAGGCAGGTTTGACAGTGTTGGCTGTTTATTAAGTACCCATTCCAATTTGTTTGCAGGGTTATATGACATAATGTAAAGCAATTGTTATGCCATACTTTCCAGTGCATTTTCTTTGCTTTCTTTATTGCAAAGTCCAGGGAGCTGGTTTGTTGCACAAGAGTATCACATCAACTTCCATTGCACAACACAGATTTGCTGGTACGTGATTGAATCCCACTTGAAAACAGAAACATTTTGGAAGAGGACCTCATTCTGCCCCTTCTTCATGCAGGAAATCCATTGCTGTACAGTAACTACTAAAATTCTCTGCTGAAGGAAATCCAGCTTGCACCAATCAGGGAGGAAAAACATTCCTCCTTTGAAAATACAAACAGCAGCAGTTTACATTGCCAGTGGATCCTCATGTATATGGTTTTCATGTGGGGAAAGAACAACGGGTGAAAGGACCCTTTGGGACTTGTGAAGTTTTGGTGTGTGTTTTTATATGCAGGAGAGCCACAGGTTCAGCACCTTCTTACACAAGTTGCAGAATGGAGCTTTCTATGAAATACTGGTGTAACTGTTCTGCATCCCTGCTCCTCCTCCTTCTCTCTCTCTCGTCTTAGAAGTCTATTGCTCCTCAGAGTGCCTGTTGCTCCCATCTATGAATGCCATCCTATTAACAGCACACAAAGTCATCCGTCCCTTGGCTTTCCTGGCAGATAAGTGTTTTAAAAACACAACCTTTGGAGCAGTTCAAATGTTCATAAACATTCTGCAATCCCTCAGTGGCAGCAGAACCAGAGATTAAGAAGGGCTAATTTCATTTAAATGAAGCCAGGGCTGTCTCAGTCAACAGCTACTGAAGATTAAAATTTGCAGGTTGTATTTACTTAAGTCCCATCCCCCTCTTTTTTTGGTTTCCCCCAATGGAGTGTGAGTGTCTATGCATGTGTGCAAAAACTGCTATTTTTATTGCAAAGCAAACAAGTTTCATTCAGTACAGTGGTGCCGCGCAAGACGAACGCCTCGCAAGATGGAAAACCCGCTAGACGAAACGGTTTTCCGTTTTGGAGGCGCTTCGCAAAACGAATTTCCCTATGGGCTTGCTTCGCAAGACGAAAATGTCTTGTGAGTTCCTGCGGGGTTTTTTCCCTTTCCCCCCCCTTTTCCTAAGCCCTAAGCCGCTTATCAGCTGATCCGCTGATAAGCCGCTAAACCGCTAATAGCGCTAATCCGCTAAACTGTCAATGGGCTTGCTTCGCAAGACGAAAAAACTGCTATACGAAGAGCCTCACGGAACGGATTAATTTCGTCTTGCGAGGCACCACTGTACTTCCCTTTTCTTTCTGTGACCACAGATTTTCTTAGCTGATTATCCAACAACTGGCCATGACTTCACTAGTAGATACCAAGATAAGGCGCTGATGCTGGGTGACAGGTGTGCATAACAAACATAGAAAGATCAGCTACTACCACAATAAAGCTAAAGGGGGGGGGGACACCAATAGAGAATAGCAGCCTCCTTAAATATAGCATGATGAGAATGAGGCAATAAAACCAGACACCGCTCAAGAACTATTTATGTTAATTCACAAGTTGCAATTCTGTAATTAATGCTATTTCTAGAAGAAGAAAGAATGCAGAGAAGAGCTTCCATGACGCCACAAAAGGAAGCCTGGGAGCACATGCACAGATTTTGTGGAAACTACTGTTCCCAATGAATTGTGCACAATTATTTTTAAGAGAAAATGAGTCCTGGTCTCCATGATTTTGGAAAAACCCAGGAACAGAGGCCATTTCTGCTATATTCTGCCTCTGCTGTTGGGAAGCAATGTGCATCTGAGTATCAGTGGCTGGGAATCACAAGTTGGTGAGGCAAGACAGTGACCGCCATAGGCTCGGCAAGCTGCTAGGGGAGAAACAAATCTTCCCAGGGAATCTCAATCCCGAGACTGACCCAGCGGGACTCAGAAACCCCGGAGAGCCATGCCACAGGGCTTGTCCCTGTCCTGCAGTGGGGCAGACACTGCATAGACCTCTTCTCCCTCCTTACCTTCTCATCCTGATTGTGAGTGCGGAATCAGTGAGTTGCAGACGTTGGGGGGGGGGGGAGCACGAAGGGAGGGAAGATGGCAGTGCCCAGGAGTGAAGGCTGACCAACCTCATCTCATTATTTTTAAAAAAATAATATTTATTAAGAGTTTAAAGATTACAAAAAGAAAAAAAAAAGAATTAAACAAATCAATATAATACAATACAAAAACAGAAACAGAAACAAAAACACTACATAAAATATTAAATTAACAAAACAAAACAAGAACAATTAAAAACACGGACTTCCGGAGGCGGCGCGAAACGGCGATGGCGGTCCTCTTCACTGTCTGAAGAGGGGCTCCGCAGGAAAGGGTCGTTCGCTGCGGCATAGCGACGACCCGTTAGGAAAAACCACGGGCAGAGGGAGCCCGTGGCCGTGGGACTCGGCGGGCGCCAGGAACTCCCCCAGAAGTGTGGAAGGGACCCCGTAAGGGGCTCCGGAGCGCGAAAGGGGGAGCGGCGCTGTGAGTTCATCGCTCTTTCTGCGGGAGGCGAAGCCGCGCAGCTGCTGCTGATGAGCGCCGACCTTTCTTCCTGTGAACATCAATTTGGCAAGTAACATACCCGTGAGTAAAGTGAACTACAATTTGGACTTAAAATATCTTTTTTTCGGGTTTGAAAACGGGTGACGAGTAAAAGGAAGTCCGTCTCCCGATACTGCTTACAAGATCAAAGCAAAGGCACAGAGGAGCGCTGAGGCGCTTAATGGGAGCTTTGTAAAGTGGAACTATTGTGCATTTACAGAATTTGCAGTCTTCTTATTTAAAAGACCAAGAGAGACTTTATTTCTGCCTATGGGACTTGTATTTGGGACTTTGTTTCAAGAACGCAAGTCGTCGGGCTGTCAGTCGTAACTGAGCTGTCAAACTGCGGACTATAGTAACAAGATTTTAAGTTGCTACATATATTGAGACTTTAAAACACTGTTGCAATTACCAATCTGGCTCCTAGCGGTTTTAGCTTAAAAAGTAGAGGACTCTGCGAACCTTCCTTATTGTCTTGGAATTACAAATTAAAAAAAGAGATTATAGAAACTTTAAATGGCGGAAAAATCCTCTCCTTCCCTGAAACTTTAAGATACTCCCCCTAGAGGATTGTGGAGTTACAGAGGCCTGGGAAACATACTTTGTTTGGAATTTCTGTGGTTTAATTGTTTGTACTCTGGACTTGCTTTCTCATGGAATAAAGGAAAATTTGACCTTGAACAAGAGGCAGGTGTGGAATGAGTGGCACAGGGAAAACAAGAGCAGCCAAAGCTAAAGAAAGAGAAAAAGAGAAAGAAAAAGAAAGGAAGCCTGTGCAACCTGTCCAAACAACTTTAGCTCATCATCGCAGATCATCTGTTCCAACCGTCCTGACAGCACAGGAGGTGGAGGCTGAACAGCCTGCTGAAGAGGACATGGCAACAGGAGGATCTGACACAGTTTTGAAACAAATTTTAGAACAATTAGCAATTTTAAATCAAAAAGTGGACAATCAATCACTAAAAATAGACCAAGCAACAACTACTATTGGTGCATTATCTGAAAAGGTCTCTCAGAATACACAGGCAATTGAGAATCTACAAGGAGCTACAGCTGAAAACCATAAATTAGCTGTGGAAGCCTATCAAAAAGCGGAGCAAGCAAGCAAAAAAGTTGATGAGATTAAAGGTGAAATCAAGCCTCTGCAAAGACAGGTAGGGGAACAACAGGCCTACCTGTCGATGGTGGAATTGAGAAACAAGGAGAATAACCTTAGGTTGAGAGCTGTCCCAGAATTGGAGGAAGGTAATTTGGAGGGATTTTTGACACTTTTATTCTCCAAATTTTGGGGAATAGAAGAAGATAAAGACTTTAAAATTGTGACTGCATTTAGATTGGGCAGATCGGTGAAGAAAGACAAGTCCAGAGACTGTTTGGTTATTTTGAGATCAAGAGAAGAAAGAGACAAGATACTAGGCCTACATTTCAAAAAATCCCTAGAGATAGAAGGTAAAAAGGCTGAAATTTACAGAGACATACCCAAATTGTTATTGGATCTTAGAGCCTCATACTTAGAATTGGCAAAGCTGTTGAGAAACAACACAATCCCTTATAGGTGGGAGTTTCCGCAAGGACTATCATTCAGCTATAAAGGAAGGAAAATAAGAATCAGAACACCAGAGGACCAGCAGAAGTTTCTTTACGACAACGGGGAAGACCTCCAGAAAGGAGCAGTTGCGTCTTGGCCACCCCCACCACCAGAAACCAAACAGCCTGGAGCTGGACCATCACTGCCACCGCCGGGAACGGGTGATCTAGACACCCCATTGTAAGGCCCATAAATTGATTCAGGATGTCTCTGCAACTTCTTAGTTGGAATATAAATGGCGGAAATTCTCCAGAAAAAAGAAGGAAAGTATTTCATATATTGAAGAAAGAACAATTGGACATTATTTGCCTGCAAGAAACACATGTGACAAGGCTTCATCGGAAAGTGCTAATTAATAAAAGGTTAGGCCAAGAATTTACTTCTTCGGACAGAGTTAAGAAAAGAGGAGTAGTGATTTATGCAAAGGAGAGCCTGTCACCGAAATTTCTATTTAAAGATGAACAAGGCAGAATTTTGGCTATTGAAATTTATACACATGGAGAAAAATTTTTGATATTAGGAATCTATGCACCAAATGATGGAAAATCGGAATTCTTTAAGAAGCTGCATGAGACTTTACTGGACTATCTAGACTATAACAACATCATTATGTTGGGAGATATGAATGGGGTTGTCTCTGTAAATATGGATAAGTCGCAGAGTGCAAATATAACAAAAGAAGGCAGACTACCTAAAACTTTTTTTGAAATGACAGACAATATGGATTTGATTGATATATGGAGAGTCAAGAACCCCCTAGGAAAAGAAGGAACTTTCTTCTCTGAAGCTCATCAGTCATGGACACGAATCGACCAAATATGGATAACTAAAGGACTGGCACCTAAAACTAGAAAAGTGGAAATCTGCCCAAAAACTTGCTCCGACCATAATGCTTTGAAAATGGAATTGAGACTAAACATAACCGGATCCTTCCGATGGAAAATGAATGACACTTTATTCAGAGATCAGGAGATTGTGAAGAAGGCCCAAAAAACCTTAAAAGATTATTTTGAGATAAACTTAAACACTACGGTGGAAAAAAGAACAATCTGGGACGCAAGTAAAGCGGTGATGAGAGGGTTTCTCATACAACAAAATACTGTAAAGAAAAGACTCTGGAATGAAAAGAAGCAGAAGATATTGGAGAGAATAAGTGAGGGTGAAAGGAAATTAAGATCCAGGCCCAAGTCTAAGGAAGTGCTGAGAGAAGTGAAATTTTTCCAGGCCCAATACATGAAATTGATAAACCAAGAAGTGGAGTGGAAAATTAAACAAATGAGACAAAGATCTTTCGAGTCAGCAAACAAGTGTGGGAAACTGCTAGCATGGCAGTTGAAAAAAAGACAAAAACTAAATACAGTTACAAATCTAGAGATTGAAGGAAGAATGGTTCAGAAGCCTGAAGAAATTAGGAAATGTTTCCAGAGATATTTCAAAGATCTTTATGCACAAGGGCCGCAGAAAGAATCTGAGATAGATCAATTTATCCAAACTAACGGATTACAAAAAATTTCCCAGGAAATGAGAACAACCCTGAATGTTAAAGTTTCACAGCAGGAAATCGAGAGTGCCATACAGAACCTCCAATTAGGCAAATCTCCAGGCCCTGACGGACTTACCTCCAAATATTATAAGGTTTTGAAAGACTATTTGATACAACCCTTGATGGAGGTATGTAACCAGATCATGGAGGGTAAGAAGGCACCAGAAACGTGGAAAGAAGCCTTCATCACATTGATTCCTAAAACAGAAACTGAAAAGACTCAACTTAAGAACTACCGTCCCATCTCACTCCTAAATGTGGATTACAAAATTTTTGCAGATATTTTGGCAAATAGATTTAAAAAAGTACTGAACGAGGTGATTCACAAAGATCAAGCAGGCTTTCTCCCGGGTAGGCATTTGTTTGACAATACGAGAAACATTATTGACATTTTGGAACTCTTACAAACAAATATTAATACTAGAGCGGTTCTAATTTTTATTGATGCGGAGAAAGCCTTTGACAATATTTCTTGGATGTTCATGAAGAAAAATTTGGAAGGGATGGGAGTGGGACGGGGGTTTGAAAATGGTATAGAAGCAATATACTCAGATCAAAAAGCTAAATTGATAGTAAACAATGTGGTGACGGAGGAATTCAATATTGAAAAAGGGACACGACAAGGGTGCCCTCTATCCCCATTATTGTTTATCTCGGTCCTGGAGGTGCTTTTGAATATGATCAGAAGGGACCGGTCAGTTCGGGGCATTGAGGTTGGAGTGAAACAATACAAACTGAAAGCGTTTGCAGATGATTTGGTATTAACATTACAGGAGCCAGTTTCTAGCACAAAAAGAGTTTTGGATTTAATTTCCGATTATGGTCGGGTGGCGGGATTTAAGTTGAACAAGCAAAAGACTAAGGTCTTAGCAAAGAACCTAACGTCTACAGAAGCAGATGAGTTTTTGAAAGAGACAGGATTAAATGTGGTTAAAAAGGTAAAATACCTAGGGGTGTACCTGACTTCTAAAAACTTGAACTTGTTTAAGGACAACTATGAGAAATGCTGGTCAGAAATCAAAAGGGATTTGGAAACTTGGACAAGACTAAAACTTTCCTTGTTAGGCCGAATAGCAGCTATAAAGATGAATGTTTTGCCGAAAATGTTATTCTTGTTTCAGACCCTGCAGATTGTGGACAAAGTGGTATGTTTTGGAAAGTGGCAGAAGGATATCTCTAAGTTCGTTTGGCAGGGCAAAAAGCCCCGAATTAAGTTTAAAATACTAACAGATGCGAAAGAAAGGGGGGGATTTGCCCTGCCAGACTTGAGGTTATATTATGAATCTACAGCCTTCTGCTGGATGAAAGATTGGCTTTTGTTAGAGAACACTGATGTCCTAGATCTGGAAGGGTTTGATAACGCTTTTGGGTGGCATGCGTATTTGTGGTACGACAAGGTTAAAGTTCATAAAATGTTCAAAAATCATATTGTTAGAAGAGCAATTTTTATGGTCTGGACAAAATATAAAGACTTATTGGAGAGCAAAACACCAAGGTGGCTTTCACCGGCAGAGGCCAAGGCACGTAAGAGACTTAACATGGAGGCCTACTGGCCAAAATATTGGGAATTAATTGAAAAAGATGGTGACAATTGGAAGCTGCAGAGTTTTGAAAATGTTAAAAGCAAGGTGCGAGATTGGTTGCATTATGCTCAAATTCGGGAAGTTTTCAAAACAGATAAAAAGGTTGGGTTTCAGGTGGAAAAATCGAAATTAGAGTCAGAATTGTTAGAACCTAAAGACAAATTACTATCAAGAATGTATAACTTGCTGCTTAAATGGAATACACAGGATGAGACAGTCAAATCCGCCATGATAAAGTGGGCACAGGATATTGGACATAACATTATGTTTGAGGACTGGGAAAGGTTATGGACCACCGGATTGAAATTCACGGCATGTAGTGCCCTGAAAGAAAACATTATGAAAATGATATACCGGTGGTACATGACCCCAGTCAAGCTTGCTAAGATATATCACCTGTCTGATAATAAATGCTGGAAGTGTAAAGAGGCGGAAGGGACGTTCTTTCATCTCTGGTGGACATGTCCGAAAGTGAAGGCCTTTTGGGAAATGATCTATAATGAGTTAAAAAAGGTATTTAGATATACCTTGCCTAAGAAACCGGAGGCCTTCCTTCTGGGCATTGTAGACCAGAATGTGTTAAAGAAGGATAGATCTTTTTTTATGTATGCTACAACAGCAGCAAGAATTCTCATCGCAAAGTGTTGGAAGACACAAGATTTACCCACACTGGAGGAATGGCAGACGCAGTTGATGGACTATATGGAACTGGCGGAAATGACTGGCAGAATCCGAGACTTGGGAGAAGAAAAAATGGAAGAGGACTGGAAAAAATTTAAGGACTATTTACAAAAATATTATAAGCTGTATGAATGTTAAGAAAATGCACTTTTTAGGAAATATTAGCCCCAGCAATGGTAATTAGGTGAAATGAAAATTAAGGCACAAGAAAAGAGAGGTGAAATTAAGAAAAAACTTTATTGCATTATGTTTTAATCACAATATATAAGATCATGGTTACAATAACTTTGACTTTGGTAACATGAAATTGAAAGATACAATAAGTAATGAATTGAAAGATACAATAATGAACTGAAAGATACAATAAGTAATGAAATAAGATAATAAATAGCTGAAGACTTTGTATTATGAATATTGGGTTACAAATATATTGAAATGGGTAATATGACAAAATGAAAGATACAATAAGCGACGAAATAAGATAACAAAATACTGAAGTTGGTATTATAAATAATGCAGATTCGGGAAGATGTGGGGAAGTCCAAAAGATTTTGTAAAAGAAATATGATTTATGAAACTTTTGTATTTTATTCTTTGTTCTTTATTATTCTGTAAAACTAATAAAAATATTTTTTTTTTAAAAAAAGAACAATTAAAAACACTTCCAATATTTTCAAGCTTATCTTTCATGCTTGGCAGGGGGTTGGACTCGATGGCCCTTGTGGTCTCTTCCAACTCTATGATTCTATGATTCATTCACTTGTTTCATTGACTTCCTCACGCCTCCCTTTTTGTATTCCACTTCAATTAACTGTTTCAGCAACTCCTTTCCATCTTCCTCTGTTTTCTGTCCTGTAATTAATCTTAACATATTCTGACCTTATTTTTTCCCTTTAATACATTAACAGTCTATCTGTACCTAGTTCCTTATAACATTTCTGCCAAAGCCATATAACTTCATTCCACCATTTTTCTAAAGCTCATTAATTTTACAATATTTCTGTAAATAATCTTTAATTTTTTTCCAGTCTTCTTCCACCGACTCTTCTCCCTGGTCTCGGATTCTGCCAGTCATTTCCGCCAATTCCATATAGCCCATCAACTTCATCTGCCATTCTTCCCAGGTGGATAAATCTTGTGTCTTCCAATACTTCGCGATGAGTATTCTTGCTGCTGTTGTTGCATACATAAAGAAAGTTCTGTCCTTCTTTGGCACCAATTGGCCGACCATGCCCAGGAGAAAGGCCTCTGGTTTCTTCAGAAAGGTATATTTAAATACCTTTTTCATTTCATTGTAAATCATCTCCCAGAATGTCTTAATCCTTGGGCATGTCCACCAAAGGTGAAAAAATGTACCTTCAGTCTCATTAGATTTCCAACATTTATTTTCGGGCAAATAGTAAATTTTTGCAAGAAGGCTGACCAACCTCATCTCATGGAGGGCTTCTCCCAGAAGATGCTGTCCGCACCTCGGCCCCCAAGTCTGGCAGGACTCCCAGTGCAGTTTAGGCCACCCACAAATTTGTCCATTTTTGCCACTAAAGGGGAGCCTCTGCCAGCCATGTGGAGGGTGCACTAGAAAGAACACAAAACCACCACCCCCACAATCTGGCTCCCCTCAGCTGCGGGATGGGCTACAGATACACACACACATATCAATTATATAAACAATTTTTCTCTTCTTGAAAAATTGTATTTTTGTTTTTGTTTTCTGCTCCCTGTACACCACCAGCAGAGCCAGGGAAGTTGGGAAAGACACTCTGAGGGGGCTGGAACTGCAGGCCAGGAAAAGCCGCTCACCAGCTGGCTATTCCACCCCCCCCCATAAAACCCCCCACTAAAATAAAACAAAATCACATACATTTAGCCTCCCCCTCTCCCCTTTCACTGCAAGCTGCCTGCAGGGCCAAGATTTACCATTCTCATCAACTTCACCTCAATATTTTGATCCTTAAGCACCATTTTCCCTTCTCTTATTACATTTTATCTTATTTTTATACCTCCACCATATTTTTAGTTTAGTTTTTCTCTTCAGCTTTTTTCTTGTTCCGAGTTATTTATTCTTTTTATTCTTTTTTATTATTGTTACTGTTCTCTCTAACTTTGAAGGTTTGTCCCCACGTTTTCAGCTTGACTTGACTTCTTATTTTTTGATAAATTATTTATTATTATTTTTTAATTGAACTCCTGTGGTCTTGTTCTCATTCACACAATTTTAATTTCACTTTTACTTTTTACTAAGGAAATTCCTACAAGACTAAACAGATGCACACAGTCCATGTTTAAATAATGGAAGGGAAAAGTAGGAAAATTGGCCCTGACCCCACCCCCACTAATACCCCTGGCCCATCACCCACAAATTCCACCCTGTATCCCAAAACATCCAAATAAAGACCTGGCAAGCAAAAGGCCTATATCGCCAAACTGACTTTTATAAAAATGACAATACCCTATCAATACAGGGAATACAAGTTAGGGGACACTCCAGTATCCCAACTGACCCATCACCAACCACAAGCCTTCTTAAACAATCCAGCAGCAAAAGCAGCAGCCATTAGGCTATTGGCTAATTTTGAAAATCTCCTAACACTGGAAGGACACAGGAAGGGGGTGGTATCTACAATATATAAATACTACTCCAAGACACTACAGACCCCTTCACCATGATTAAAAACTAATGGGAGCATGACATAGGACACAAAATAAACCCCGCCCAACAGTAAAAAATGTGGTCTAAACCACGATTAAAATCCATTTCAGTCAAAAGGAGAGAACTTACCCTGAAACTTATCTATAAATGGTACTTAATACCACAGAAGTTGGCACTGATACACCCAGGGACCTCATCTAAATGCTGGAGAGGCTACACCTCCATAGGCAAGTACCTCCACATTTGGTGGGAATGCCCCAAAGTTCATTCCTTTTGGATGTCAGTGCAGCAGGAAATAACCACAATAACAAAACAGGTAATAGAAGCAACTCCAGAACTAGCCCTATTAAATATCTTCCAGGACAACAACACACATGGATATGACAAGAAACTCTAAGTCACTTATTCTCAGCAGTCAGAAACATCGTAACTAGACACTGGAAGGACCTATTAGGAGTGAACACCACTGGTACGAAAATGTATGGGAAGCTACCCCATTAGAAAAGCTAACCAACAAACTTAAACTAGCACAGGGACAAGCAACGGAGGTATGGCTCCTCTTTATCACATATACAGCACAACAAGAAAATGACTTATCCCCCCAACAGCATATGAATCAATATGGCTAATCTGACCCAACAACACTCCCCTCCTCCAACACATACAAACAAACTGCACTGCAACCAACTGAACACAACCAATCAAGCTCTGGACCCCCTAATTTCTTGCAATGCCAATACAAATAAAAAATATACAAATAAAGGACCTACCCACGTGGTGCTGACATAAACTCTACACTAACATGATGCAATAGAATGAAAGAATATTACCCCCCTTTCTCCCCCCCATCACATGATGTCTATGACAACAATGTCTCATACTGAATGTAATCAAACTGTGAAAAAGACTATGAATCGAAAATGGATACACAAGATTATTTTCCTTTATTTATTTGCTTTGTAACACTTAAAGTCGTTAATAAAAACTAATTTAAACATTAAAATCCTGACATTTAATTGCAATATGTCTATCTCCTCACTTCACTCCTGACCACCCAATAGAAGCACAACATGAGCAGGCATCCTTTCAGCTTCTCCAGCTGCTAAACCCAGAGGTGGATCTGAAAGAGGAAAAAGAGAAAACAAGGGTGAGAACAAGAGACCCCTCTCTCTGCCAATGCCAAAGAGGCTTAACTCTGAATATCCCATTTGCATACCAGCCATTGCTAGACCCTTTCAAGGACGGAAGCCTAAGGTCAAGAATGAGAACCCTTCTAAGCCTCAGGGCTGCATCCCCACCCAGGCAACCTTGAGGGCCACATGGCACTGGTGGGTGTGGCCACAGTAAACATGGTTGGGGCTATTCATGTTAATTTTTCCCTTGCACAATATGCTAGTTTCTACACAAACACATGTATCTCTATCCTTCATCCATGCAAAAATTTAAGGACTGGCAAGGGTTGTGAACTTCCAAGGGCGAGCGAGAGGGGCCTGGATGGTCAGATTTGGCTGTTCTCCACCCTTGCCTGAATCCAAGAATCCTGGAGAGTTTGAGGCTCTAAGGAGACCTCCGACTGGTCCAGGCTAGTTGAATGGTCTTGGACCCCCTTTTCCCAAAAAGGGAACAAACTTCTTAAGCTGCTTATTTTTTTAAAAGGGAAGAAAAACCCAAATATCTCTTTGTCACAGCCCAGTGTTACCAATTCTCATATTCCATCCCAAGTGAGTCTTCAAAGCACAAGCATTTATTAGGTTTAAAAACAGCCAAACAGTGAGGACTGGAGAACAAGTGTGCCCACTGCTCCACATTCCCCTCACTGCTCCCCATGAGCCAAGGAGGAGGACATCTCCCCAAGATCCCCCCCCCAAAAAAGTGTTGAGATTGCCAATCTGCCTGGGTGAAAGGCCCAGCTTATTTTTAGCTTGCTTTGTGGCACCTTGCCCTGTTTTGGGTACTTCTACAAGCCTTGCACGTGAGGCAAAGTCCAGAGGCCTTCCCTCTACCCAACCCAACCCAACCCAACCAACAAATAATATTTATGTCTCAGGGACTGCTTTGTTTTAACTGCTTGTATGTAAGTTACTCTAGGAGACTTTCTGGCAGAAGATCAGGTACAAATGCTTTTAAGAAAGAAAGAAAGAAAGAAAGAAAGAAAGAAAGAAAGAGAGAGAGAGAGAAATGATTCCTCTCTGTAGCTCCTGGTGTCTGGATATTTGGCCTTGCTTTGTGTTTCTTGCACCAGTTTCTTTCTTACCCTCTCAGGCTGCCTCTCCAGGCCTTCTCCTTTTGACCCTTCCCCTTTTCCAACACTCTTTTCAAAAGATCATCTCCCCCAAATCTGAGGCCTCCTCCTGCTTGTTCCATGGGGAAACCTGTGGCTCGCCAGACCTCTTGTAAGACTCCATCTCCCATCAGCCCTAACCAGACTGGCCTTAGAAGCTCATGGACCTGAGCAGCTGAGAGCTAATGGCAGGCAAGATTCTTCTTTCTGCTCTTCCTACCTCTGAAATTAAAAGGCAGCTCAGCCAATCATTGCCAGGCTGCACCACTGGCCAGTCCCATAAGCACTGACATCTCCCAGCAGCATACAAAACTTTCTTTGAACATTCTGGGCTTGATTTTTGATAGTGCTGATAGATTAGTGTTTTCGGTTTGTCTGTTTGTTTGTTTTATTGTACTTTATAGACACCCCTTCTCTCTGCTGAGAGATGAGGGGGAGGCTGTATTATGAAAATTGTGTTAATAAATAATACTAATAACAAGAATAACAAAAGGCACAGCTTTTGACCACCTGTGATGCTCCATATATTTTAGACTACTGCCTGGGGCTGATGGGGAGATGGGAGTCTCACAATGCCTCTGTAGGCCAAGACTGATGGGTGCTCTACCACGATGGCAAAGCTTGCTTTGGCACACAGTGCTTGTGGCTCTCAGGAACTTTTCCAATGGTGGGCACACTGCTGCCTCAGTTTACTCAGGAGAGCTCTGCATTCCAAAGAGCATTTACTGAGTTCCCACTTTGCGGAGCATTCCAAAAATAGTTGGTTAAAGTCCTACATTTACAAAGGAAAAAAGTGCGGGGTGAAGAATAGAAGAAATGAGCTGCCTATTTCTAAGGGAGGATCAGGTCCCCGGGAGAAACACTGCCTTCTAGATCTTAAGCTTCTCATTAATGTTATTACAAGAGAGGGAACAAAGCCCACAATCATCTCTTGCTGATTCAAAATTCAAGAAGGGATTACCATATTTAATAATATATTTCACCTCAAAAGAAGCTCTCTTTCTGGCACAAAATAAACTGAAAAAACCTACCGACAACGTGGAAGGCAGCACGAGAGAGACTTACGCATTAGACGATCCAAAGCCAAAGCCTGTAAGGGGTGGGGGGGGGGGGAAGCAATGTTAAAGGGATTATTGGATGGGTGATATTACAAAACACACATTAAGGAAAGGTGTCAGGATTCCATCAGCACAGTTTCTCTCTGCCCCCTAACCAGTATCCAATCACTCCAGTTCTCCAGTCTAGTGTTCAACTCTAACCCGCAACCAAAGCTCTTCTTTTAATTCATACACAGAGGAAGCTGCCTTCTAAAAAGTCAGACCACTGGGTCCATCTAGCACAGTACTGTCAACTGTTAGCAGCTTCTCTGATTCCCAGCAACTGGGGACACCTTCCCTCTGACAGGAGAGGTAGAACACAGCCTAATTCCTCCTTGAATTTGTCTAACCCCCTTTTAGAGCCGCCCATGTTAGTGGCTGTAACTACTTCTTGTGAGAGCAAATTTTAATTAGGGGCTGTGTGAAGAAGGACTTCCATTTTCCCTGTTCTGAGAAAAAATTCCTCAAAACATCTAAGAACCAGGTGGACGGCAAGGACAAAGGGATGGAAACTCTGCACATGTTCATGAGCAGACTTTGCAGACTCCTACTCAGAAGGTGCAGAGAGCAATAAGCCCGAGAAATGAATGGCGGCAGAAGGTTTCTGGGTTTGGGGGCTTAACATCAGCTTTGGTGTGTTTTGTAAATTGCTAAAAATATTTAAACAATTTATGTACTGCTTTACTGCAATTGTCTCTAGGTGGTTAAAAATGCTCTAACCCTTACATAAAGGTTTTAAAAGTGTGGTTTAAAATATACATTTATTTCTATTTTCCCACCCCCAAAGGGGAATGAAAGGAAGTATGCTGGATACAGTTATGTCCCTCAGTCTCTCCAACAGAGAGCCAGTGTGGTGTAGCCAGTTAAAAGTGTTGACTAGGGTTTAAATCCCTGCTCAGCCACAAAATTCACTGGGTGTGACCTTGAGCCAGTCATTGCCTCTCAGCCTAACCTACCTCACAGGGTTGTTGTGAGTGGCTGAATGAGGGAGAGAAACCATGTACACCACCCTGAGCAACTTGGAGAGAAAGGTGGGGCATAAATGCAATAAAAAATTAAAAAGCAACCCCTGCTCCCCTTTAAGATACGATTAAGCTTGGTTTTCATGTGAAATCCAGCCTCTAACAGTTTATGACTGACCAAGTGCTGAAGCTCCCCACGCTCCCACTTCTCCAAGCTCCCTTCTATTTAGGGTCAAGAACAGCTCATACCTCCTCCTCCACTCGACCCGAAACCGGAGAAGCCAGTGCCTTGTGTGCCAAAACCCGTGGGCTGCTGAGAGAGGGATCCAAAGGTAGGGGTGTTCTGGCTTGCTAGCGTTCCGAATGACACTGTGTTGGCTGTGCCGCCAAACCTGTGGAACATAGAGCAGGAGCAAGCAGTGGGTTAAAGAGTGTGGCTTTTAAAAAAGATAAGTGAAGCAAAAGGAGCTAGATGAAGGCAGAAATCCACAATCAGCCAACTTGGGTGCTGTGAATGGCAAGGGAGGCCATGTTGGTACTGCTGCCTGGATTGGTGTTCTTCCTGGACAGGGTCTTCTCAATGGTGGCTCCCCGTTGGTGGAATGACCTCCTTGGTGAGGTGTATCTGCCCTCCTTTTATTAACAGAGTCACCCACCTGCCAATCAACTGACATCGCAATGACATCAGGTAATGGGGTGCTTTGAAGTCCCCACAATGAGGACTTCAAAGCACTGTACAAGGCTGGTAAATAGAATAGCACAGTGTGTTGTAGTACCACTGATCAGCTGATGGTCAAGGTTTCAATGCACTAAGCAGGGGCTCCCTGGGTTTGGCTCTTTGCAAGCCCCAAAGATCAGTTGGCGGCAGCAGCCCCATGGAGCTTGAAGTAAGCTGATAGGCACTGCATGACTTCAAATCCCAGCTCACTTTGCTATCACAGATCTCCATGGGGAACTCTGTAGTGCGGCCAATCCTAACCAGTTTGGTGATTTGCAATGAAAGCAAGCTTCCCTGGCTTTAAGGTTCCTGACTGCACAATGGCAGCTGTCCCTTGCACAGGTGGGTGGGGTTTGGGGGAAATTGTATAATTCATTGCTGTTACCTGCCCCAGGACCTTCTGGCAAAGGGTAAGTAAGAAATCTGATTAAAGAAATCAATATAATGAAATGTAGTGAAATGAAGGGTGGCTTGCAGAATATTTATTCAAACAAACAAAGAAAAATGGGGCACCTGGATATCACTGCAACCCCCCCCCCAAGACCCTGTTGTTTTGTTGCTTTTGTTGTTGTGGCTTACCCAAATCCTCCAGCGTTGGCGGCCGCCGTCCCCTCTCCGAAGACTTTGCCTCCCGTCGAGCCCAGAGGGCTTGCAAAGGCTGGGGCTGAACCGAATGCTGGCACCCCTCCGAACCCGGGGGAGCCCCCAAAAGTGGGAGGGCTGCCGAACACAGGAGCAGCTCCAAAGCCACCTGAGCAAACACAGAGGCAAACAAGAAAAGAAAAGAAAAGAAAAGGGAAAGGGACATACACAAGCAAAAGAATAAATAAAAAGTCAAAATAACAGAGAGAGAGAGAGAGAGAGAAAGAGAGAGAGAAAGGCAAGGCAAGAAGAGCAAAGAAAGAAGAAATCAGAGTTAGGTCATTTCCCAGTGGAGAAGCCCCAGAGACCTGAACTTGCGGGGGAGAGGGGCTTTATTTGTGCTGCAGAAGCAATGGGACCCTGACACACTTTCAAAAGCCCCCATTTCATCCTAGAAAACATGAAGTCAGTAAATATTACAAAATACCCTCTGCCCTCTAAGGTGCAACTAAAAAAAGGAAATTGGGGGGGGGGAATGACAATAGTCTGATGAATCCTCTCTGGTTGACTGTGTGTGTGTGTGTGTGTGTGTGTGTGTGTGTGTGTGAGAGAGAGAGAGAGAGAGAGAGAGAGAGAGAGAAAGAGAAGCATTGCTTAATTCAAGAGGCAAAAGTGGGAATGGGGTGGGGGTGGGGAAGCAGAAAGGAACAGCTTTAGGCAGAGGAAGGCCTTAGCTAGCGTTTTCCTCTTTTTCTTTTAGAGTTGCAGTCTATGTCTGCAAAGGAGAAGTGCTCTATCGGATTTACAGCACTGCATTCCCCCCCAACTTCCCATCTAAGGGGAACCTTGATCTCCTGCTGGCCTTCATTCGAGAGAGTCCGGATGTCCCTGAGAACTGCAAATCGGAAACCATCACCCCCAACTCTCCACCCCCCCCCCAAGAATGCACCAAAAAGAGAGAGAGAGACAGAGAGAGAAGGGGGGTTTGGGGATGGGAGAGTTTGTCATTAAGAGCTGCCTTCTTCACCCTCTGTACAGCACTTACTGCAAAAGGGGTGGCTAGATTCTGCAGGCATGTCCTTAAGAAGAAAAACCTTGGACATGAATTAAAAGAAAAACAGGCCAAGAATGCCCGCTCTAGAGTGCCTGCATGAAAAAGCAGCAGTTGCTGCTGCCGCCAGCAGCAGCAGCTCTCAGCAAAAGATGGGGAAAAGGAGGGGGGAAGCTATAGCAGTTGCTAAGGTAGCTGTTTTCTGATGTCGCCAGCAAAACTGCAACCATTTCAGCACAGCGGTGTGTTGCACCCTAGAGGCAAGCTATCCACACACCCCTGACCCGACACAAGCAGACCAGGAGGAAAGCAAGACATTCCCAAGTCTATGATGCCATTTCCTGTCGCCCCACTTTCATTTTAACTGATGCCAAGCTTTATTTATTTATCTATCAGTGTTTGCACATTACTCTTCCGTTCCAGCCCCTGAAAAAGGCTCCTGCAGCAGCCTGTATCTGTGAAATCAACTGAAAACAAGGCTGGCTTACAAGCTTTAAAAAGAAAAGAAACACATGACAAACGAGGAAAATGGGACAAGAAGGGAAGAGGAAAAAAGCAAATCTGGGTACCAGTTCTTAAACAGCCATTCTTATAAGGATCGGCTGGCTTAATGGAGCTGGTATTCTGGCAGAGCTGATGGGATGAGCCCTGCTTCCCATCTCTCCTACTGAGGCAGCCTAATGGGAATGACTGGTGACAGCTGAGGGAGGGGGTCTTTATCCCCCCCAAAAAAAGATTATTTTCTGAGTTGCTTTTCAGTGCCATGCTCTCACAAAGAAACGTACGTAAAAAAGGAAGGAGACACTAGGTGTATGGGAAATAAAAAGTATTCAAGGTCTGCTTGAAAGTCTGCTTGCAGCATCTCTCATACAGCCAGTAACATCTCTGCCCTTTCCTAGGAGTGCAAAAAAGCCCCTGGGCGCCAGGGCACGATTCACATTGGGAGTGACATCATCGCACACACCATCTTTTGAGCCTCTCCTGTAAAAACAAACTCACGGCTCACCCGGGAAGTGTGTGACACTGAGCCAAGAACTGAACCAATTTGTTTGCCTTCAGGTCACCGACATGACAGCAGGTACAAATCTGGCTAGTGGGAAGGAATGTGTGATGGAGCCTTTCTGGTGGTGGCCTCTTCGCCTATGTAACTTCCTTCTCTGGGAGAGACATTTGTTTCCACCCCAATTTTCTTTAGACACACCTTTTCCAATTCACATTTGGTTAGGAAGCTGGTGGGGCGTTAGAATACCCTCTGCTATTGTCAGCATGATGGCATCTGATGACACAGGCTGACTTGACAGTTGGTGGGGATGTGTACCGTTTTTGTGTGTTTATGCTGCTCTTTTTTTAGCTTTTGGAAATTTCCAACTCTGTGTGGTTTTGAAGACCAGAGCCGCAATGCTGTTATTTAATTGTGTTTTGTGTTACAATTTTTACTTATTTATCTGCAAGCCCCTTCGAAACGGCCTTGGTCCTGAAAAGCAGCATAAAATAATCATATTCTAAAGTAAAGGAGGAAAGCCACAGAAAGCAGCCCTGTTGGGTCAGACCAAAGGCCCATCATCACAGGGGTGGATAACATCAGGTCTGGGGGACAAATGTAGCCCCTCCAAGGGCTCCCCTGCCTAGTCCTTGGGACTCTCCACAGACAACACACACGACCCCACTTTGCACCTTCCTTGGCCAAAATGTGCCCTTGAACTCTGACAATGCTTTTTGCTTGCCTGGATGGAGAACAGCAAGTGGATGTGAGAAGAAACCAGCCTACAGGGACAATTGTCCCTGTAAAGGGACAATTGATAATCACTGCTCCGCCCACTATTGCCTCTGGAACTCTCCAGCACCGGCATGCAGCCCTTGGGCTTAGAAAGTGTCCATACCTCATGCCAATCCAGTCCAAAACTCCGTTTTCCCACACAGTGGGCTGCCAAATGCATCCTGGAGGCCCATAAGTAGGATGGGAAAACCAAAGCCCAATCCTCCATTGTCTGCCCCCTAGCATGCTAACAACTGTGGACAAACTTTGCCCTCCTTCATGAATTTTTCCACTGCCCATTAAAGACCACCAAGACAGCTCGTGGCAGAAAATTCCACACCTTAAACTCTGCATTGTCCAAAGAATTGATTTCTTTAGTCTGTCCTGAATCTACCGTCTAACAACTTGAGTTTGAGTATTACAGAAAAAGGAAGTGGGGAATCCTATATCCCCCTCCTCCACACCATGAATAATTTGATATGCCTCTATTGTACCTATGCATCAAGTGTAGGTATGATGGAACAGTGGTGAGAAACCAGTGGCCCTTCAGACATGGCTGGACAACAACTCCCATCATTCCTGACCACTGTGCCCTGCTGGCTGATGGAAGCTGGAGTCCAATGACATCTGGAGGGCCACAGGTTCCCCATCCTTGGGATAGAAGCTGGCGGGGGGATTCAATTAAAAGAAAGCAACACCCAACCCCTAAGCTGCCCCTCAGGAAAGGTGCCACTTATGATAATTCTGGCTGACCTTCTCTTTTTGACCTAAAAAACCCACATCTGCACACTGGCTCTGTTCACAGGTGATGCATGACAAGTCAGAACAAGTTGTTGCCTTATTGGGAACAAGAGGCATGCTTCTGCAGAGTTGCCTGATCACTCCTCACTTTGCTCTTACCTTGGCATGAGACAGGAGAAACAAGTCAGGAAGCCACAACTAAGTCTGGCTTCCTGTAACATCCAAAGCTGAGGCTGGGGTTCTCTTTTCCCAAACAAGGTAGGATTTGAAAGCAAACGAAGAACCATGGTTGAAGGCTGTGGCTTGTGATTCTGACTTGCCAGGGGAAAACAAACCACACAGGTTTGTCATAGGAAGCCAAGCTTAACTGTGCCCTCTCGGTATGCTTCTCCTGCTTGCACCAGAGGGAGGAGCCAAGTGAGAGCAACCAGGCTGGGCAGGGTTCACTTCCTGCTAAACCACGGTTTACTGGAACACACAAGCATCACCTGCATTTCAACTGAGGCTGCCCTGCAGATGTACATAGAGGAATCATGATACCGGCTACTCCTATTTTCTGTCCGTTTGCCAATAATCCCTGGCATGGAATTAACTCCCCTCCCCCAGTCTTCCATGCAGCTCACGGTTTTTACTGTTTTACATGTACACTTTTCAACACACACTTCCATCTTATTAACAGGCTGCCTGTCTGCTACAAGAAATGACTACCAATATAGCTTCCTTGCTGTTTTTGACTGGAGGTGCATTTTAATACCCTGGGTGAAATTCCAGTCCCAACCAATGTAACAGATACTACCCGGTTGTTAACACAACTGTCGGGGGGGGGGGGGGGAGAGAGAGCAGCTGAATTATTTAGCAGAGATTAGAGATCCAGTGACACTTTTGTCCATGAGCCATTGGGTTTTACCCGTGTCCTCCAAGTTTCTTGGGAACCAATGCATGTATTGCAAGTTAAGAACATAAGAAGAGCCTGGTTGCTGCACCAGGGCATAAGTCTAGCTGGCCCAATATCCTGTTCTCACTGTGGCCAACCAGATGCCCCAGTGAGAAGCTTCCCTCCTCTCCCCTCTTGCAATTCTCAGCAACAAGTATTCAGAGTCAAGCTGCCTCCAATAGCACTATATATCATGTTCTACCGTAAGGGGACCTGCGGCAGGCAAAGCAGGTGCTCAGCCACTGAGCTGTGGTCATTTCCTTTCTGCCATCCATCAGTACCAGTGGCACAGGGAACCAGCACCTGACCTACAGAGCTCCTGGTCTGAGCTGCAGAGCACCCTGATATGAATTTAAGAAGAGCCTGGCTGCTGGATTAGGCCAAAGGCCCATCTAAATCCACCATCCTATTCTCACAGTGGTCAACCAGATGACCCAAAAGGAAGCCTGAAAGCAGGACATAAGCACAACCGTTAAAAGTCAAAACATACAAGGGCCACTCATCCTTTTGGACCCTGTGGGAACACTGATAATAGTATTGAGGGCACCATCCTCTATGGTTGCTTCTCCCCACCCTCCTCTTGGGTCAGTTCACTACATATCTAGAGAAATACATGATCTACAATTTGATGACAACAGTGGTGGGGAAAGACCCATAAAAAGAAGAAGACCTGTTTTTCCATAATCAACACTTGTGTACATGGTTGCCTCCTCCCTCCCTCTGTGAATGTGTCTGACTCCACTTTCTCTCCTGCAGCACCCCGCTTTCTCTCCCCTCACTGCCTCTCAGTTGTTCTCTTTTCCTCTCAACACGCTCTGGAATCACACCCTTTGCACCTCCTGGCTGCACAGTTTTCTGTTCGGCTGCCAATCTGAGCCTTGAAAAGAAGAAAGAAGTGAAAAGTGGAAGGGAGAACAGGAGAGCATCAGAAGTGTCTGGCCGCTGTATCAGGCAAGTGGCTCATCTTGCCCTGTATCAGGTTCCCACAAGGCCCAACTGGAAGCCACAAGGGAAAACCCACAAGAAGACTCAAAGCCAATGTCCCCTACGTGGTGATGTGTAAGTTGGCCTAGAACGCAAGATCTGATGTAACTGTTGTTCAAAAGGCAGGAGGATCTTCCCCATGCTAGAAGAACAAGTTCTCCCCATTTCTCCCTATAGTGGGGAAAGCTTGGTTGTAGAGCATCCACTCTACATGCAGAAGGTCCCAGGTTCAATCCCTAGCATCTCTAGGTAGAGCTGGGAATGTCCCCTGCCTGAAACCCTGGGAGAAGGGCCATTTCTGCCAGTCAGCACCGACTCTACTGGGGCAGATGGACCAAAGGGTCTGACTTGGCGGAAGGCAGCTTCCTATGTTCACAAGAAGAAACAATAGACAAACTAATACCTGCTTTAGTCGGGCTGGAGAACCCAAAGCCTTGAGATGCCACGCTCCCTCCACCAGAGCTGAATGTGCCCATCGGCTTCTGCTCGCCAAAGGAGGCGGTGGTGCCAAATCCAAAGGTCTTGGCACCGCTGTTTCCAAAAAGGCTTGATGTATCTGGGGCGGGGAGAAACGAGAGTCTTTTCTTACATACCAGAAAAAGGCCCGCCTCCCCCCAAAAGTGCCCAAAGCCCAATGGGGGGGGGGGAGAGAGACACGAGGATCAGGGGTTTAAGATGGCACACGTCGCCGCTTGCCTATGGTGAGAAAGAATTGGCACCAGATGAACAGCATCTTTTCTGGAAATGTAAAGACTTTCCCCCCCCCTTTTTCATTGAACTTCAGGACCATTAAGACTTATTAACTGAACTGCTACTGCTGCTATACGACATGCACACATATACACTCCTCCCTGAGAAGATTGTATGGAATTCTCTTCCTGGTCAAATAGGCTAGACACACTGGGTTGTTTTTCCTCCCCTCTGCACTATTTGGCTTTCTGGGCTAGCTCAAGCCATCTGCTTTTCAGAAGAGGTTGACCATCTGAACCAGCAACAACCAGTCTGGAATCAATGAAGTGATGCCTGCGGAGGGGGGGGGGGGCTTTGTATCAAACTGCCCATCTTAAAATGTGAATACTGAGCATCATGACACCACAGAAAAGGGAAGGGTGGCCCCTCTATGAAGAGCAAGAGAAAAGATTTTAAATGACAACAGTCTATTGATAGCCACCAATGAAAAAATTACCACCTTATCATGGATGCCAGGAATCAGTCACATGTAATAAGCAGAAAAATAGGGTTCTGAGAGCAGCCCCACTGCTATCACTTGAAGGCCCAATTGGGCCTATCTCCCTGCTGGGTTGAGCAAAAGGGCTACAGATGAAGCCACACAATTCTGGATTCAGGACACTAGTGCTACTTGTTCCTGCATTTTCAGCAAAGGAGTAAGACAGATGCACTATAATGTGCACAGAGAGAGAGTATAAAGCCTGTCTTCTCAAAGTGCCTCTACATTCATGTCCAGTTACGGCTTACAGAAATGAAAGCCTCACTGATCTTCAGAATCAGAATCCTCTTGCAAACCCCAGGAAAGTTCAAAGTGTTGTGAGTGTGTGGAAACTTCTCTTTACCACTCAAGGATAAGGCACATGTGTATGTTCCTAGACCTCTTTGTCCTTAGATTTAGGGGACTAGGCTTAAGACTGCAGCTTCTTTCTGAACCCAGCCCCCTTTATTAATTGTGTGCTTGTGTGTGTGTGTGTGCGTGTTTGTGTGTGTGTGTGTGTGTGTGTGTGTGTGTGAGAGAGAGAGAGAGAGAGAGAGAGAGAGAGAGAGAGAGAATATACATATATTTCTGAATATACATATATTTCTGGATTATTCACTACACTAATTTGGATTAGAAAATAATAAATAATAATAATAATAATAATAATAATAATAATAATTTGTAAGAATATTAACAAATCATCAACTCATAAGAAAAATATCTTGGTGGTGTACAAAAAAATTACATTATACAATCAGGTGCACCGACTAGCCTCCCGCATTGAGGGGGCACGGTGGTGCGTGACATCATACACCCCTCTGCACGACCTGCCCCTGCCCACCTGGCGGCAGCAGGATATAAGATGGACAGAGGGCAATTGCCCCTCTCCACACGTCCCAGCCCCACCCAGCACATGAGTGCTCTCCCGGTGGCGTCAGGTGGCAGGGAAGGGCGACCTGCTCAACACTGGTGAGGCCCAGCCCCCTGCCCACAAATACTAAGGGGACTGAAGCCCTTTCCGCCCCCTATAGTTGGCTGATCATAATACAGAAAAGAACGACCGCTGCTGAATCAAATTAATGCTCTAAAAGTGCTTAGTGGCAGAAAAGCATTTTCAGCAGGTGACAAAATGTCAAAACTGTAGGTGCTCATCTCATTTCAATAAGAACAAGGTTTCAAAATACTGACACCACTACATTAAAAAGCCTTAGTATGCATTGGAGCTAAATCAGGGAGGGGATCCTTTTTCAGACCAAGGGCTACTTTCCTTTCTGGACAACCTACCTAAGGCCACATGGCAGGGCCAGTGGCAAATGTGGGTGGAGCAACTAACGGCAATTCTGCCTTTGTACAGTAGGCTAGTTTCTACACACCTTCACATACACACACTCCTTTCTGTCCTCCATCAGGCAAGCAAGAGGCATGATCAGAGTTCAAGGACACATTGCAGCCAGGCAAACACACTCAAGGAGGGTGTGAAGTAGGGTTGGGGTGGGGTGGGGACGTGGGAGAGTTAAGAGTGCTGAGGGTTGTTAAGTGACCCTTCTTCCCCTCCTGGAGTGGTTTTTACAATCAATCTTTCTTCCCAGGGAACTGTGGGAACTGTAGCTCTGTGAGGTGGGGCAGAAGTCTCCTAACAACTCTCAACACTCTGAACAAACTACAGTTCCCATCATTCTTTGGGGGAAGCCATGACTGTTCAAAGTGGGACCATAGTGCTTTAAGTGTATGGTGAGAATGGGGCCTTTGGCAAAACAGAAATGGAAACACAACTTAACACAAAACACCTCTAAAAGGCCTGACAGGACCTATCTCACTTCCAGCAGGAGAGGGGCCCAGAGAAGGGCCTCCGGTGCAGAAATTCAATACAAAAGCAGGTTTATGTGTGAAGAGACACCTAAGTGGTACATGGGTCCTAAGCTGCTTATAGGGACACTGAACTGAGCCCATGTGAAACAAGATTTGAAATAAAAAACCCAGGAGCTCTGTAACTAATGGTTGGCCGCCAAGCAGACTTGATATCCCCACCACTGTCACTTCCAAAATCCATTCCCATCCTCACCCTGGGCTTTGTTGCTACTGTGAAAGCCAAAAGATTCTGGTTGGCCTAGAAAAGGGGTCAGCAAAATTCTTCAGCAGGGGGCCAGTCCACTGTCCCTCAGACCTTGTGGGGGGCCGGACTATATTGGGGGTAGAATAATACAAGAGCACCACGAGCCCCAGTGGCTGCTTACCTGTGTCTTGCAAGCGGCAGGGGCTGGTGGCGGCGAAGGGACGATGAGCTGCGTGCGAAAGGGCTCCGAAGAGGGGCTGCTTAAAATGGCAGCCAGTCAAGCGCTGCTGCTGCTGGCACCAACAAAGCCCAGCCCCCTTCCTCCTCTAGTTAGGGCAGGGAGAAGCCAGGAGGAGGGAGGGAGGGAGGGAAAGAGGGAGGAGGCGCTGCCACCACCATGCGAGGGAAAGGGAGAGGAAAAGAACGCGCACATGCTGGCGATCTATGCGGTGATCCCTGGATCGTCCGCAGGCCGGATCCAGAAGGCAATTGGGCCTGATCCGGCCCGCGTACCTTAGTTTGCCGACCCATGGCCTAGAAATTAGGTCCCTGGTCCACACCAGTTGATCACTTGCTTCCTTGCTTCCACTGCCAGTGCAAACAGATTTAATTCATAAAGTGCTCCACTGAGGGGGAAGTTCTACACGGCATAGGTCATTCACATAAGGTGATGACACATGGGTGATGCAGGCCTTCCAGCATTGGGGGAGCGGGGGAGAACACCCTGTGTGAATCAGCCAGTTCTGAGGAACAAAGATGGAGTAGCTATGACACTGAACACGCTTGGCAATACTTACTCTGGGTGGCCGAGGAACCAAATCCCCCACCAGTGGCGCTGAAAGGGTTCTTATTTGCTGCCTCATGGCTTGGCTTTCCTCCTAGGCCACTGAAGAAACCACCACCTCTCCCGCCGCTGCTTCCAGACCCAAAGAGACCCCCGCCAGAAGAAGTCTGCTGTAAAGAGGAACAAAAAGTGGGGGAGAACTGTTTTCACTGGCTCGCAGGTACACAGGGGCCAGATTCCATGAGGACTAGAGGCATTCTACAAGCACCCCTGCAGACTTGGGCTAGGATCCAAAAAGTGTTAGTGGGCTTGCAAATTCTCTGACTTTATATTTTAGATACAGTGGTACCTCTAGTTGCGAACATGATCCGTTCCGGGGTGGCATTTGCACCCTGAAAAGTCCGCAGCGAGAGCGGTGCTTCTGCGCAAGCACGGAGCATGATAGAGCCCTTCTGCGCATGTGCAAAGCACACAGAACGCTTCTGCGCGTGTGGCAAAACCGGGAAGTTACAGGTATGCCATGTTCACAACCCAAAAATCCACAACATGAAGCGAACAACTAGAGGTATGACTGTACTTATAACTGATTTTACATACAAAAAATTTGGCGAAATGTACGGTACATAGCATGATTTTCAAAAGTTATTTGTTAAAGTGGACTACAATTAAAGGAAAAGAAAGTCACAATTACTATTTTTTAAATCACAACAGCAAAAGAAGAAGATAAAACACACACACACACACATGCACATGAAAACATCCCTGAAAAGTTTTGACAGCTTATTTAAAAGGGTCATTCTCTAGGACTGACTGTCCTGAAGCTGGAAACAGATTCCAGGGTTTAGGTACCACCACGAAAGAGTTACTGCTTAGTATTATCTGCTAACCTGACAGATGAATGGGATGGGACAGCCATGAGTTTAGAAAGCAAGTATTAAGTAGATAATGTGTTCAACTTCATCTGTACCTCTGGGGAATTGCGGTGGGCTATAGACATCTGAATACTCGCAAGCTGTGAAGGACAATGTATTTCCTTCCGTCTTCTAGGCTCTTCCTCCCCCTACTCTGCTAAGCACACAAGAGCCATCTTTTCTAGGGGAAAGAATCTGAATCCTGTGTTTAGCAAAGTGGGCAAGGTGGGGAGGGAGGCAAGATAGGAGCCAGCCAATCAGTTCCTGCAAGATGGGAGATTGGATTTTGGGGAACAGATTGAAGATGATAAGGAAAGCCTGCTGGATCAGGCCAGCGGCCCATCCTGTGCAGCAGCCTGTTCTCACAGTGGCCACCCAGTTGCCCCAGTGAGAAACCCACAAGCAGGACCTAAGCAAAAGGAGCAACTCTCTCCTTCCTGGGGTTCCCAAAAACTGGTGTTCAGCAACATCACTGCTTCAAACAGTGAAGGCAGAGCACAGACATTTTTTCATGGTCAGGTGAGCTAGGATATAAAAGCTCATGTGGTCTTCAAGGTATCCTCAACTCAAATTGCTCTGCACTGTATGAAGCACTTCCTTGTATGTCCCTGAATCGACCACAATGCAAATCTACGGCAGGATGAACCAAGGTAGTGCCCTCAAGAATGTTGTTGGATTCCAGCTTCCAGCAGCCCTGGCCAGGATGGCCAGTGGTCAGGGATGGTGGGAGGCAGGAGATGAGCAGCATCCAGAGGGCAACACATTGGCTATTCCTGATCTACAGTCTTGGAATATATAAACCCCTAAGGGGGATTCCCCTGCTCTTCCCACCAGAACCAAGCACAGGGGTTTTTTTGCCCATGAAGAAGCGTGACAATAAGTTCAGGAAAGATTACCTGGCCAAAGAGGTTCCCGCTGGTGTTGGTTGCTTGCCCGAACACAGGGCCTGGGCTGCTGGAGCCAAATGCTGGACATGGGAGAAAAAGAAAGAAAAGAGGGCAGGGAGAAAAAGTCAGCATTTAGACACAAGACAAATGAGGACTGCTGGACTAGAACCAAAGATATGAGTTTGAGGGGAGGGGTCAGTCTGGATGATGCCAGGAGTCCCTTCCAAATATTGGGATCCTGTGTCTGGGGTAGAATGCATGAAAGCAAGCTTGCCAAGCCAGTCCCTTTGTCCAGGCTAGGGGTTGCCAAAGTGGGAAGATGTTATCACTGGATGAAGTTCATCAATTCTGTTGAATTAACTAACCTAAATATATTTAATTGTCTTTTGAATAACTCTGCCATTGATTAACACAGTGTTTTGAATTGCACTGTGTTTTCATTGCCCTTGGTGAATCATGCAAATTTTGAATAATGCGTTTCATAGGGTAGGGAGCACTGGGGATGAGTTTATGGAACCAAGGGGGAAGTGGCCTGAAAGACTTTGGGAACCACTGGATTGTGCTAGCTGAGGCTGATGGGAGTTGTAGTCCAAAAAGCCAGGTTAACTGGGGGATACAATCCAAAGTGTCTAGAGGAGAACAAGTCAGTGAAGGAGACCATAGGATATAGACTTGCAAGTGCGGAATAAGGAGGCCTTGCTAGAAATGCCACTGCCATGTCAAGTTTGTAGGAGGTGCTTTGATGTGCGGCAGGCTATGGAACATCCCCCCTTACGAGTTGAGTGTGGCCCCCTCCTTGTATAATTTTTCACAAAAATGTACCTCTTTGCCCAGGTCTTTTGAGAAGAAGTGGGGAGGAGAGAGGAGGACTGTGCCATAGCTCAGTGGGGTTGAGCACCTGCTTTGCATGCAGAAGGATCCAGGTTCAATCCCCAGCCATATCTTTGGGAAGGACTGGGAAAGACTCCCTTGGTGTGAGATGCGGGAGAGCTGCTGCCAGCCCATGTGGACACCACTGATCACCTGATCAATATATGGTAGCTTCCTACATTTAGTGATGTCATCTGGACGCCCCCTATTGCGGTGCTCTTGCTGGCCTTGATTGCTATGCAAAATGGTTTTAATTGTGGGCTTAGTGATAAGCACAGCATGGCCTCAACATATTACATTAAGCCAGGATAGGCAACGTGGTGCCCCCTGTACATGAATAAGCTTCAACTCCCATCACCTCTCCTTTTCTCCAAAAAAAGCAAAAATACTGAGCAATGCTGAGGTTCTAAAATCTTGAAGGAATTAAAAAGGCCTGGATTTCCATTAAATACATCTCAAAATGGCAGCAACTGCTAAATGAGTCCTAGCCGAGGACTCAGATTTCCTTTGTGCAAGAAGGATCTGGAGCTGTGTTAATCACCTGTTCCCATGAAAAGATAATGAAGTGTTTGTATTAAAAAGAATTCCCCTGCTCACTTCAAAATGCATACCCTGCCATCAAAACTAAGGCACTTTCCTGTAATTAAGGCCCCTTTCCTGTAGGCAGGGCTCACTTATGCCTTTTAAAATATTTTGTCCTGGTAATTAGCAGGGCGGGGGGGGGGGATGTTCTTTCTTAAATGTGCATCTTGTATATTGAAACCTAATTAGTTTTCCACCTTTGGGCACTGTGATCCATGGGGAGAGCTCCCTTCGCCCCATCCCCCTGCTGTGCTTCTGGGGAGTGGAATGTCTTGATGGATCATGCCCTGGGCTTCCCCCATCACCTTTCCTGTACATTACAGGGGCCTCCAGGCAGGAACTGCATTTCCAATTCTTTCAGTGAGAAAACTAAAAATGTCCCAGATCATTGATATTTCTTCTGAAAACTTGAGGTTTTTAAAGTCACCTTTAAAATTTGGTGGGATACCACTTAAGGTGCCACAGGACACCTCATGGAAACACAGGAAGAACACCAGAAGCTGTCTTATTTGAAGTCAGATCACTGGTCTTTCAAGCTCAGTATTGTCTACACTGACTGGCAGCGGCTCTCCAGGGTTTCAGGCAGAAAGTCTTTCTCAGCCAGCCCTGGAGATGCTGCTGGGGAATGAACCTGGGACCTTCTGCATGCAAAGCAGATGTTTCACCAATAAGTCATGGACCTTTCCCTTAAAAAATAAAGCAAGATTCTAGTCCTCATGGATCTGAATGAAGGGCTGAATTGAACAGAACCATAGGATACTGTCTTATAACTGAGCCAGGGCACTGGGTTCAACCAGCTCAGTATTGTCCACACTGAGTCTCATCGTCTCTCCTGACCCAACATGGAGATTGTAGGTACTGAAGCTGAGACCTTCTGCATGCAAGGCAGTCCCTCTGCCACTGAGCTATGGCTCTTTCCTCTCCCGCTTAACCCATTACCCCTTGGTCCCTGCACATGCCTTCTTACCTGAAGCTTGACAGAAACTGAATCCAGCCGAGGATGTTGGGGTGGTGGCAGCGGCTGCACCCCCAAAGATGGATGCCCCCTGCCCGAAGCTGGAGCTCTGCCCAAAAGCAGGGGTGCTGCTTTGGCCAAAGAGGCTGGTGCCTGCAGTGGCCGCAGGCTGTCCAAAAGTGAAGGAGCTGGTGGTGCTTGTGCTGGATGGTGCCCCGAAGACGCTCCCACTGCTGGATGCAGGGGTGGTGGAAGAAGCCATCTGCCCAAATGCAGGAGCAGCCCCGAAGGCTGCCTGGTTGAAGGTGAACCCACTGGATGTGCTGGCTGGCTGGCCGAAGGTGGGGGCTTGGCCAAAGGCTGGCTGAGCAAAGCCTGTGGAGGTGGTGGCACCACCAAAAGCTGATGTACTGAACCCGGGAGTTGCTGCCTGTGTGGTGATGGTGGAGGTGGATGGTGGCGGGGTGGCAGGGGGTTGGTTAAATGGAGAAGGCGGCGCTGCAGAGAGCTGGCCGAAGATGGGGGGCATGGAAGGGGTCACCAATGCCTCAACTGCAGGTTGGCTGAAGGCTGAGCCAGAAGAGCAGGTGGCAGGGGGCTGTGCAAACACAGAAGGGGCTGAGACATTGACTGTGAACGCAGAGGTGCCAGTGGCCGGGGCCTGGATGGACGCACTTGGGCTACAGGAAGCTGGAAGCGCTCTGGTCACTTCGGCAGGCTGAGAGGCCATGCTTGCTGAAGGCAAGGTTGCTGGAGTGTGCTGGTCCAGAGATGTTGCTACAGAAACCACCTCAGCCTTTGAATCAGTAGGAGAAGTGGCGGGAACGGCTTCTTTGGCAGGTGCTACTGTTCCCGCTGCTGCCACAGCAAGACTGATTGCATCCACCTCTTCCGACGAAGGTGTGGCCAGAGCGGGAGGATCTCGAGGAGGTTCTGGAGTATGGACCTGGGGCTGGGGCAGCAGCTGCATTGCTCCAAGCTTGCTGGCATCACTCTGAGGCAGCTTTTCAGGGCCTGGGGAGGTTCTGGCATCTTCCTCTCCTTTACCTGTTGGTGTGGTGCCCACAGCAGTTGGAGCTGAACTCAACAGACTTCCGAATGACAGAGTAGCGTTTGCCGCCGGTGCAGAAGAGGGTGTTGCTGCTGCGGCATTTGCTGGCTGAATCCCAAGTGCAAAAGTTGATTTGGCACCTCCTGCAGGCGCTCCAAAGAGAGCAGGAGACCCTGTGTTGACCAATTGGACATTGCTGAAGATGGTGCTGCCAGACGTTGATGTTAAGCTGGTTGTCATCACAGAGGCAGCCACCTCTGTTGATTTGCTGACCTGCAAGGAGCTTCCAAGAGTAAACCCAGAAGGTATTGTGCTTGCTTTTGCTTGCTGTCCTCCTGTGGCATTAACAGGTGGAGGCTGTTTGGTAGTGGCAGCCTTGGAATTCTCATCAGCTTGACCGACTCTTAACCCAGAGAAACTCCCAAGGGTCTCCCCAGCAGCGGTGCCCTGGAAGAGGTGATCTCCTTGTTTTAATGGAAGCCCTTCCAGTTTCCCAGAGGTTGAGAAAGGGACGGAGGCCACAGGGGCTGAGGTCACCTGGCTGTTTGCCGGGCTTGGATCTCCTGAGCCACTGCTTGTCATGGGGACTCCTGGAAGACTGGACGGTTTTGCGGACCCAAAAGTGAAAGAGCTCTCCAGAGGGGTTCCAAATTTCACGTTCCCGCCAAGGGGAAAGGCATCAGGCTGGCTCAGCTGTTTTGGAGGAGAAGGTATTGCTGCCAAGGCACAAGAGAAAGACACAAAGCAAATAAATTTCAAAGGTAAGGTTCACTGATCACTAGGTTCAATCCCAATCAGCATCACCAGGCAGGGCTGGGAGAAACTCTGCCTCAATCACTGGAGAGTCACTGCCACTCAGTGCAGACAATACCATGCTAGGTGGACCCTAACAGCTCAACTCACAAAGGCAGCTTCCTATGTCCCTCTGCTTAGTTTGTTGAGTTGTGTATTGTTTGGTTTAACCTCAAAAACCTTTTCCCCCTCCTCTTCCAGACCATCAGTTCCACAGTCTGTTACATAAACCACTCACCAACTTCTGGCAAACTGCAGCTATAGATCAAGTCAACCAGGTATTCCCAATCTCTTGAAACATTTGCTTCTGTTTACTCCTTTCCTGAAGACAGGAGTGCCTGGCGTCCTCTGGTCCATGGGGTCATGAAGAGTCGGACATGACTAAACAACTAAACAACACTCCTTTCCTACTGCATATATCCAGGGAGGTTTATGTTTAGTGGCAGAGCTTAGAGGTAGAGCATATTCTTTGCATGCAGAAGAGCCTAGGTTCAACCTCCAGCATACCCAGTTAAGAAAAAGGCCATCAGATGCTGTTGAGCTTTATCATCCCTGACTGCTATGGACATGCTTGCTGGGCCTGATGGGACCTGTGGTTCAGCAACATCTGGAGGGCTAAAGGTTCCTTATCCCTGGATTAGAGAAGGAAGGAGTTGTGGCTGTACCAGCAGGACTAGAGAAGTTTCCCCCCACCCCCCCAGCCTGAGGGCCACATTCTCTTCAAAATGCACACCCCATTTTAAAACAAAAACTCACCTTCTACTGGAGGGACAGATGTTGCAAGAGAGGTGAGGATTGCATCAAGGTTAGCTTCAGGTCTAGAAGACAAAACAAAAACATTAATGTACAATATTTGGCCTTTTCAAGAAGGGAAGCAGAAGGTTTGCAGGGGGCGGGGAGGGAAGACGGTACACGTGTATACACTACATATTTGTTCCAGTTAAACATCATGGCTCTCACTAATGGGAAGTATAGTTTGGTAGGATGCCAATAGTTCACTACCTACCTGCACTATGCATTGTCTATTTAACACTGTGTTGCTTTTTGGTTTTTTGTGGCTCTATATGCCACCCAAGTATGCGTCAGTGAGTGGCCAAACAGATCTAGTCATCATAATAATTTCTTAAAAAGAGAGTCCTGTTTAACAACTGTGCCACCTTTCTCTCCATTTATTTTCAGGTTTTCATAACACAGGCTTTTCCCTAAAAGCAATGAGATGATGAGCTATTCTACCTGAACTGCATGACAAGATGAAAGTGTTCGCTGAACGACCCCTCCATATATAAATAAAACATGTGCATGGTTACTTAATTTGCAGAACACATGCACAGTGCAGAATTTTAGCTTCTCCTAATTCACACATGGGAGCCTGGGTTCCTAATCCCCCGTGACCCCTTCCCATCTGAATCAGGCGTGGGAGAGGATTTTGCTGAACTATAATTCCAATCATCCCTGGCTATTGGCCATGCTGGCTGCAAAGGCTGGTGGGAATTGTAGTTCAGCAACCGCAACCCTGATCTAAATGGTTGTTCCCCAGATCTGATTATAATGTGATGGAATGAGAACTGCCTACCCCATGGCGACCTTCTCCATGTGACTGCTTATGCAACTGAAGCCTCCAGATGGCAAAAGGACGATTTAGTCACCTCCATGAGTATAGATTACAGGCTTTCCCTCCCAAGCCATAAAAGCTACGTTATGGCTAACTGGGCCACTGCATCTTTTCCAGCTTCCATGCTCTCAAATTCAGCCCCTCCATGGCTGCATTTCAGTGTCTGTGCCTGGATCTGCATGAATGCTTTTGATTTTATATTTTATTTTATATATCCAGTGCTGCAGGTTGCAGGGGAGACTAGCCTGGGCAAATGAGGCACTGCCCTACTGACTTCAATCAGCCCCCACCTGTGTTCTGTTATTGTTGTTTATTGTTTGTAAGCCACTTTGGGATTTATTTGAATGGAAAGCGGCATAGAAATACAATAAATCAAATCAAATCAGTGTTGCCCCTTGCAGAACTCAGCTGGGAGGACTTAGCTGGCTCTGCCTGTCATTGGCTCTGGTGCCGCCTGCTGTTGGGCTCCTGACCTCCCAAACCCACCAGTCTCAACGCACACCAGTGGCTACTGGCAGGTTGACCAAAACACTGTGAGACATACAATTTCTGTCCTAGCAAAAGGACTATCGTTAGGGCTAGTGCCATTATGGAGAAATCGGCTTACAAATATTGCCAAGAATTCTGGTGGTGGCTGGTAATGAGATAGAATGTTGTGTGTTTGTGGGGTTTTTGTGTTCTTCTGAACCCTTGTCAACAAGAGCCAAGGGCAGCCAAACCAGGATAGAAGACAGGTTGTTGTACCCTCCCCTACAACAGTTCACTTGAGCTTCATCTCCACCTCCCACGCAGTGCACATAGGCTGCAAACCTGGCCATGCCTATTCTGAAGCATTGGATTTCATTGTGCTTATTCCCAAGTGGGGTGAGGGCTCCGGTCTTGCACCCCATATTTGCTCCGTGGAGCTCAAGGTGACAGCAATGACTCTCCTGTTTTAATTTCACAACAATCCTGCAAGGTAGTACTGAAGGTTATTCCCCGGGTCTTCAATCTAACAGTCCAGGCATGTCCAACAGGTAGATTGTGATCTACCGGTAGATCACTGGATGTTTGTGGTAGATCACTGGTAGATCATTGGCTCCCCACAAAGAAGCTGAACAACCGTGGCTCCCCTTAAAAAAGCTCAACATTTAACCTCCTCCCTGAAAAAACTCAACAACTTTGATCTGAACCCCCCAAAAAGGGGGTAGATCACTGCCAGTTTTTAACTCTGTGAGTAGATTGCAGTCTCTTGGGAGTTGGCCACCCCTGTAATAGTCAAATGCCAGGTGCTCTCCACTACAACTCCTACCAGCATGGGGCTGATGGGAGCTCTAATCCCAAACAGCTAGAGGACACCACGTTGCCCACGGCTGCTCTAACCAAGACTCGAACTAAGAGGCCAGGGTGGCCTTCATTGCTCAGCCTAACACACCTCTCAGGAATATAACCACCGCATTACACCGACCCTCTGAAAAGTGATCACGTGCCTTGCTGTTCGTAACATTAGTGCTACCAAGGGACATCAAAGAAACGGAAACAGAAAGACGTCCATACATACACAGAGGTGGTAAATGTGAACGCTTTGTTGAACTGGGCAACTGTTGATGGAGTGGGCGCAGCAGCAGCAGAAGTCACGGATGCTGATATCTTCTGAGAGCCTTGCCCTGGGATTGTAAACACAGCACAGAGTTATACACACACCATAGATGGAGGGGAGGGAGAGGGGGAGAGACATTGCACTGTCAGCTTTCCCAGGACAAGTCTTTTTGAGTTACTATGTTTTATACCCCACCTTTCATCCAATTATTTTAAGATGAAGCAGGAACATTCTGCGTGCAAAGCACATGCTCTGCCACTGAGTTATGGGCTCTTCCTGGGACTTGCTGTGTTACCTCCCAAGCTGGAATGGGCCATAAGAAGCCCTCTCCCTTTCCTCAAGACAAGTAATGATAGAGGAGCTAGTAACACTCTAGCCTAAGACAACAAATTCTGGGCAGAGAGCTCTGAAAACTGGCACTGAGTGGGTGGGGGCAGAGGGAGAGATTATATGACTGAGCTCCAATAAGCAGATCAAGCAGCTTTCCATAAATGTATCAGCTTAGCAAGCCTTTGCACCGCTCTGACTCCATCCCCACTGGAAATGTGAACATGTATTCATGTGTGAGAGACAATACTTTAGAGAAGTTATAAAGGGGGTGAATGCATGAATGGTGTGATGTGTGTGTAAGTGTTGTGAGAAGAGGGGGGGAAGGAGAAGGAATGAATCAACGAATGAATCAATAAACAGTATATGGGAAACAGAATGAACGAATGTTGGCGTGGTGAGAGAAAGGATGGTGTGGCTCTGCCCCAAATTTGGCTATGGTCCTGGCCCAATACCTTCTCTCCTGCTCCCCCCCCCCCCGCATGGAGCCCTTGATGGATTACCCCACAAACAAATGTATCCCTTGCAGGGAGGAAGGTTCATAGATAAGGCTATCAGTGACACCAGTCACAAAACCTATGCTCTACCCTCTATTGTCAGAGTCAGCATGCTTGTGAATACCAGGTTGGCCACTGTAGGGAAAGGATGCTGGACTAGATGCCCCACCCCCACCCTTTGGCCTGATCCAGCAACCTGGCTCATATGTTCCCAACTCCTAAGTTCACATAAACCATAACCAGCCTTCAGAACTGAAAAACATGGTCTGACCATGGTTTCCAATTCCGGGTTGCTAACAGTGTTTGGCCTGAATCCCCACACACCCCACCCCAGAATCGCACCAACCCCCTTTTTCAGGGCTGTTTGCAGGTTCCTTCCTTGCACGACAAAAAAGTATTGCCAATGCCAGTAATAAAAATGATTTCCGTTTGAGTGGTTACCTAACCAAAGCAAGAATCAGTCTGGATTGTGTATGCACTGGAAGGAGGGGTGATGAACAGGGAGGCTGACAGCCACTACCTCCCAAGAGGTAATAGCACTGTGTATTTTTATTTATTTAACTGCATACAAAAGCTATCAAGAGACCTTGGGCAAACATCTCTCGAAATTGTCACCATAACAACAAATGTTCAAAATGCGGCAAGAGTGGGTTCTGCAAACTCTTGTATTGGCTAAGAGACTTACACTGCAAGGCTGGAAAGATGAATAGTTTATCACTCAGCGGCTCAAGGATCTCACTGCCATGAACATATGCTTACACTTACTCAATTTCGTTTAGATACCTGTTTTGGGACTGCTTATATTGATGTGTTTATACAGCAATATTTTTCTGTTAAAATTCCAAAGAAAGGGGCATGCTGAGAGCAGACCCACTGAAATTAAGGGGCATGATTAACTTGGGTCCAGTAGTTTTAGTGGGCCTACTCTTGAGTAGGACTAGTGCTGTAAACAACGAAAATATATTTTTTAAAAAACAATAACCATTATTATTTTAAAAGGCAAGGAAAGTGCTGTAGGATTCAATACCCAACATTTCCAGCTTGCTCATGATTTAAATCTGTACTATTTGTTAAAATAAAAATAAAAATGTCATTTCTGATGGGGGATGAGGTCTGTTGCTTTCACGTTCCACTTGTGAGCCTCACAGAAGCACCTGACTGAGCTCCACTGGAGAAAGAAGGCTGGATGAAATTGGATCCAGAAAGACTTAAAAATAAATAAATCTTCACCCCATGGTTGCCAGCATTTCAGGTTTTAAGTGTCATTACCTATTTATGTAGCCAAAAAGTCACAATCCCTGCACAGCAGATTTGAATGCCCAGAACTGTACACATGATTCCTGTTGGTGGTTGCACCACTGATTTGTATAATGACATTACAACACTGTCAGTTTCATCCCTAATCCTGTTCCTAAAGATCCTGGAACCAGCCCTTTCAATGGCTACTACACCCTGGTGGCTGATGTCTTCATTGAGCTTATGCCACTACAGCCCTAAGTTCTTGCTCCTAGTCAGTAATTGCCACTTCAGATCTTGTTAGCTGGCAGTACCCAATGTTAGTCCTACTCAGAGTGGACCCATTGAAAATGATGGGACATGACTGACTTGGGTACATTGATTTCAGAATGTCTACCCTGAGTAGAACTTAGCTGGATACTGTATCTACCTGGCTCAATTTCACTATTTGTTGCAATTGGGATACTTTTACTCCATGGTACATCATAATTGCCTTGAGCAGGCCAAGTCCCTCTTCTTTCCCCCTCTGTCTGCAATTTTCTGGCCCCGCAACAATACTCAGGGTAGACATTCTGAAATCAAGCTTCTACATTTCTGCTTAACTAAGTAGTCCTGCAAGTGTGTTGAAATTACGATTAGTTTTGGGGAAATGCCATTTCTGAACAGATAAGCACTCTGTTGGGACGGGACCTGCAATGAACCACTCGTGGGTGGAACACTTCCATTCCTTCTGCCGGCCAGCCAGCTCATACCCTTCCCCAGGTTACTCCATTCCATTCTAACCCCCCCCCCCCAATTTTTCCTGTTTTTCTCCTAAGGCACTCAGCATTGGCCACTGTGCATGCTCAGTCCATATTGGGCTATTTTTGGTTGGTTTTCTTGTACTTCTGTAAGCTATAGAGGGCCACCCCCTCAGGTTCTTGTTTGTTGGTGGCTCTACTTTGGATACAGTCCCATCATCTCTCAACAATCAAGTTTACTATTAGAAGCAGAGATGGTGGATCCTCTGGTGCTTTCTGCTTCTCGCTCTGGGTTGTAACCAAGCTTTACCTGTCAGAGTAGACTCACTGAAATTAATGGATCTGAATTAGTCACATCCATTAACTACAACAGGTCTACTATGAGTAGGACTAGCACTGGTTTCCTACTCTTTGGATCCCCCTGCCTTTAAATATTAAGGCAGGTGCCATCTCCAGTGTCTTTTGGAACCTACTGAAGATCGTCTTCTTCCCACAAGCCTTCTGCGTACAGATCTTTCCCAGTTTGCATCTGCTTAAGAACTGTGTTTAGACAGTTTATCTTGTGTTTTTGATGCTCTGGGTGCCTTTAGGAGAAGGGTAAGGATATCAATTTGAACAACAACAGCAGCAGCATAAACTGACCTGTGCTCTTTTTGCCAGCTGATGGCTGGCCAGTAGATGGCATGGTGACACTTGCCATGGAAGAAGAGTTGGGTGGAGACTGCATCTTAAGTGAGCTTGGTGAAGGTCCCTAAAACAAAAACAAAACAAAACAAAACAAAACACAATAGTAGTTAGGCCAAGAAGCATGCAAGGAAGGATAAGGGCTTGAGAGATGGTGCACTCTAGGACAAGAAATAACTACAGGCAGCGACCATTTTGTGCATATCTGATTGACACGCGACCACCGACACCCCCTGGAAGGGACAGGATGGAACAGGTTTGGGGAAGAATGGGCTGACACACACAGTGACCTGGAACACCCCCCACACAAATGGGGAGTTGCCTGTTTGCAGTCCCCGTGAAAAAGAGGAGGCACCATGCAAGGGCAGAAGAAACATGTCCTTAGCAGGCACACAGAGAATCTGCCCCAAGGCAAAGTTAGGAAATCCTACGCATGTTCAGCTTGGCGCATCTGCTGCTTGGCCTTACCCACTTCAGACTACAAGCAGGTAAATATGCTTGAATGCAAAACAACCACCAACAACTAAACCTTATTGCACATAGAAAGCTTGTGTGTCAGGGAGAAGGCAGTAAGTAACAGCCCTTTCAGAATGCAAAGGTTGGAAGGCTTAATGTGCCATGTTCTTGGGGCACCATCAGCCATCCAGCTCAGAGGTGGATCAAGGAATAAGAGGCAGCACCCTGGTGAGGCAGTGTGTCCTCCAACCACTCCTGGACCATCCAGACCAGAAGGTGTTGTCTTGGCTGACTCCCTCAGCTAAAAGGAGTTAGCAGCCAGTCCTCATAACAGACTTGTTTTTACATCATTTTAATTCTATTGTAGCTTCATTACATTTTAACTATTATCTTACATGTTTTTAGCAATCTGTGTTTAATCCATGTTTGTTTTAACCTATGTGAGCCAGCTTGAGTCCCAGTTCTGGGGACAAGATGGAATAGAGGAGGAGGAGGAGGAGGAGAAGAGAAGAAGAAGAAGAAGAAAAAGAAGAAGAAGAAGAAGAAGAAGAAGAAGAAGAAGAAGCAGCAGCAGCAGCAGCAGCAGCAGCAGCAGCCTGAAAGAGGTAGTGGGCTCCTCTGCAGTTCAATCTCCCAAAATGCTACCTGAATTGTTCCCTGAATTGGTGCAATGTCCTCTGAAGTGCACCTGAAATGGTATCATGTTACCATTTATTAGGCCTCAGCAAGAAGCTATCATGCCCTAAAGCTGTGCCAATATCACCTTTGTAATTGGTAAACCAAAGTTTAGGAATCCCCTCCAGACAATGCTGAGTGAGAACTCCCATCATTCCTGGCCACTGGCCATGCGAGCTGCAGGGGCTGATGGGAGCCACAGTTCACCAACATTAGGAAGTCCATAAGCATATTGTTTGTGGCTGTAGGTCTTGAAATCATGAAACTTGAATGACTAGTCTTCAGCAGACTGCAAAGTCCAGGTGTCTTGGTCCCCCTCCCTAACTTGTAATTGTGTCTACTCTGGTCCTGGAAAAACATGGTGTTTGTTGAGGAACCTAAGCCGCTGTCTGTTACCTCTTGAGACAAAGTGGTGTGTGTGTGGTATTTGTGTTCTCTGTCATGTGTGGGACTTCTCTGAGTAAATAAAAATTTTTTGCAGCCTGAGTCAAGGAATTTGAGAGCTTGTGTTTGCTAGAATTTGGGATACATGCATACCTAGGTTGTGCCAAAAGACACCCGTATATATTTCACCACAAGCTTTTCACAGAAAACAGATGATAGGCAAAGTGAACATGGACCACCAGCACCAAACTGTATGGGAAACACCCTTACTAGAAAAGCTAACCAACAAACCGAAAATAACACGGGGACAAATAAAAAGACGATGCCTTCACCCTGGTGTGGCTCCCCTTTATTACACACACAGCCCAAGAAGACAACAACAAGAAGGCACTGATAGCATAAGAATCAATATGGCTAACTTGACCCAACAACCCCTCCCTTTCATACAAATGCCAGCAAAACTCACTGCAGCCAACTGGAGGAAACCAACCATGCCTAGGCCCCACAACCTCTCTCACTTCCAATGAAAACTAGTAAGTGAATAAAAAGAGAAACTACCCAAGTGACACGAACACAGAAATCTTGCACATACACTATGTAAAAGAATGAAAGTCTACCACCCCCTACTCTTTCCCCACCTCATATCAGATATGATGGATCTATAGAAAGGACTTTAAGATCTGAAGATTGAGAAAATGTATGTACATAACCAAGTAATTTTTTTAAATAAAGACACTTTGAAAAGTGGGAACATATGTGAACTAAGGGGTTTAAAAATTACATTGTGTTACAATCTTAAAAAGAATTTTTATAAAATAATATTTGGTATTTAACTCCTGAGAAACTATTCAGAATTCATAAAGATGTTTCAAACATTTGCTGGAAATGCCAAGAACATGAAGGGACATTTTTATCATGCCAGTGGACATGTAAAAAAGCTAAAAAATATTGGCTGCACAAACATATATACATACATGCATGCATGCATATATACAGCAGATTTTAAAAGGCTAATATTCAATTTAAGCCAGAACTTTTCCTCTTAGAGCTAATGGATACAGAATTAGAACAAGATTGTGGAAGATTACTCCAATATATGATTACAGCAGCAAGTGTGCTTTACGAATAAAGATGGGAAGATACAGCATTACCCACTATAGTAGAATGGCTGATAAAATTATTGGATCTGGCTGAGATAGCAAAGTTAACATGCTTAATTAGAGAGAGAGAAATGTTTTTGACATTTGTCAGAAATTTGCATGATAAGAAAATTAGGGTAGCCATATATCTGGATTTTCCTGGACATTACCAGAATTTCAAAGGTGGAATTGATGTCTGGCGGGGAGGTGGAAGATTTCTGAAATGAGGTGTTTTGTAGTTTGTCGGGGGTGGGGTGGGGAAGAGAAGCTCAACAATTTTGGGGGTTTCCTTTTTTTTTAAAAAAAAAGCAACACAACTTTCGGGGTGTCCTTTTTACTTTCTGAAATATGGCAACCTTAAGGAAACTGAACTTGTAATATCAGGATTTGAAGATAGAAACAGTGGTTTACTGAACACAGAATGGTTGGATTTTAACAAATGAATATTATATGAAGCTGCAGGACAAAGAACTGGAAGTTATTTTATCTTTTCTACATTTCTTTAGTTTTTTTCTCTCTTTCCCTTTTCTCTTACTTTCTCTCTAAGTCTGTCCTCTTCTCTTTTCTTCTTTCTACCTGTTCTTTTTTAGACTAGGTAGCTGTTTTAGTATATTAAAGAAAGATACTTTGCAATTGGTATGTATTTTTGTTTATCTATGAATGCCAATACATAACTTTAAAAAGAAAGAAAGAAAGAAGCTTCCTGGGAAATGATTTATAATGAGTTTTAAAAAATGATGAAGATAACTTTTGTGAAAAAAACAGCAGCTTTTATTTTAGGTATAACTGATGGAGAAGTACCCAGGAGACAGGGGAAAAAAGTTTATGTATACTACCCCAACTGCTCGAATGATTTATGCCCGCAGATGGAAGAAGAAACAGTTCCTATAAAAGAAGATTGGCAATTAAAATTAATGGAGTATGCAGAAATAGTGAAACTCACCAGAAGAATAAGAAATCAAGAAGAAAGACTTTTAAAAATAGAGTGGGGAAATTTTATTATTTGAAGATATACTGTAAAAAATCAAAACATTAGTGGGACTGATATAAACACATGCAGTAAGAGATAATTAAGTGGAAGATAAGGGAAAATGAATATATTTGAATTGGATATGCAGTAATAAAAAGATATAGAATAAGTAACCACAGAAAGGAGGGGAGGGAAGTCAAGGGGAAGGTAAATTAGATTTGTAAATACTTTGTTTTTCTTGTTAAAAATATATGAAAAAGGTGAAAATGAAAAATTAAAATTAAATAAAGCTTGAGTTTGTGCAGTCTGTAAGAGACTGAGCATTAAAAACCCTTGCTCATGGGGTTTACGAAAGGCAGTTGAAACAATGGGAGAAAATTGGCATATCTCCCCAAAATTATGCCACTATTCAGTCCCATTTCCCAAACTGGATTGTGACATATGGATTGCTTTTAAGGGCTTGAAAACAGAATTAATCTGATCATGGTTATAATACACAATAAATTTAAATAAGCTCTGAGGCTTGAGTTTTCTTACTTACGTTATCCTGAAGTTTTCCTGTCCCTTTCAGTTTGAAGAAAAAAGGAGGGTTAGCAATTTGCCTCCCTTCTTCTTTACCAAACTCCTCCCTGACTGCTTTATGCTATCTTGCAGCTTTTGACTTGCACTGTGCTAGGAAGCAAGCGATGTCAGGGAGATGTCCTCTTCTTTCGTCATAGTTTTAAACAACTTTGGCAACAAGTAGCTTACTTTCATTTTGTATTATTAACCTTTGCCTTTTGCTTTGTATTTTCTTCCTTATTTTATTACTTTTTAACTGTTACGACCTGCTGCTCTCGCTTATACCTTTAAACATTGTATCATTATTATTATTATTATTATTATTATTATTATTATTATTATTATTATTACCCCAGCCATCTGGCTGGGTTTCCCCATTCACAATTATAAGGTGGCAATTCCAAGCAGCAGCATTAAGGATAGGTTGTGCATTTGGCAACCTGCCTGTGTTTTAACTCTTTTAAATTGAAAAACTTACATTCTGCCCTTCAAAACTCTGCAGATAGGCTAGTCTTGATTATAAGAATAGTTCAGCTTTAGCAACTGCACAGCCATCAGGACCGAAGAGCCAGAAGTTGTTTTGCTTTGTGAAATAACAACAACAACAACAACAACAACAACAATAATAATAACAATAACAATAATATTTATACGCCGCCCATCTGGCTGCGTTTCCCCAGCCACTCTGGGTGGCTTCCAACAAAACACTAAAATACACTAACCTATTAAACATTGAAAGCTTCCCTAAACTGGGCTGCCTTCAGATGTCTTCTAAAAGTTTGGTAGTTATTTTTCTCTTTAGACATCTGGTGGGAGGGTGTTCCACAGACCGAGAAGGCCTCTGCTTGGTTCCCTGTAATTTGTCTTCTCGCAGTGAGGGACCCGCCAAAAAGCCCTCGGAGCTGGACCTCAGTGTCCGGGCATAAAGATGGAGGTGGAGACGCTCCTTCAGGTTTACTGGACCGAGGCCGTTTAGGGCTTTAAAGGTCAGCACCAACACTTTGAATTGTGCTCGGAAACGTATTGGGAGCCAATGTAGGTCTTTCAAGACCGGTGTTATATGGTCTCGGCAGCTGCTCCCTGTCACCAGTCTAGCTGCCGCATTCTGGATTAGTTGTAGTTTCTGGGTCACCTTCAAAGGTAGCCCCACATAGAGCGCATTGCAGTAGTCCAAGCGAGAGATAACTAGAGCAGTGTTTCCCAACCTTTTTTGGGCAAAGGCACACTTGTTTCATGAAAAAAATCTCGAGGCACACCACCATTGGAAAATGTTTAAAAAATTAACTCTGTGCCTATATTGACTATATATAAAGTAACTCTCTTTAATAGGCATCAAATAAACACAAAGAAAGTACCGGTATTTTATAATTACTTTATTATGAAATAGTAAGTACCGTATTTTTAGGACGCTCCGTCCCATAGGACGCACCTACTTTTTTGGGGGGGGGGGGAAATAAAGGAAAAAAAAATTTCCTTTATTTCCCCCCCCAAAACCAGGTCGGGGAACAGTGGGATGGCGGTGCTGCGCCTCCCCACTGTCCCCCGAGCTTGTGGGGCTGGCCCATGTCTGCCTGGCGCGAGGGGCGCTCTGCTTCAGGGCGCCCCGCGCATCGGGCGGCAGGCTACAGTCCGCAGCATGGGGAACCCTCTGTTTCAGGGCGCCCCACGCGCCCCCCGTGCGCAAGGCTTGCCAACACAGCGCGGAGCACGGGGCGTCCTCTGAAGGGCGCCCCGTGCTCTGCGCCGCCCGCAAGCCTTGCGCTCCTGGGGGGAGATCCCCCGGGTGCGCAAGGCTGGCCAACACCAGCGCGGAGCACGTCCTCCGAAGGAACGCCGCCATCCCGCTGTCCCCCCCGACTTGGTTAGAAGGCTGGCGGGGGGGAGAAGCCTGCTCCTCCCCGTCGCCAGCCCCGCAAACTCGGGAGACAGCGGGAGAGGCGTAGCGCGCCCACCCGCTGTCTCCCGACATGGTTTGGAGGCTGGCGGAGGGCTTCCTCCTCCCCCAGCCCCGCAAGCTCCCAGAGCTCTGGGTCCCGTTCTGGGGGAGGGGGAAGCTCGGGCTTCCCCCGCCCCAGCCCCGCGTCTCCAGCCGGGAGACGGTCGCGCTTTAGCCCCGTGCGTGCTCTCCCAGCTGGAGAGGTGACGCGCGCCTATGGCAGGAGCCTCCATAGGCGCGCGTCACCTCTCCAGCTGGGAGAGCACGCACGGGGCTAAAGCAGCCCCCCGCGACCCTCTCCCGGCTGGAGAGGTGACGCGCGCCTATGGCAGGAGCCTCCATAGGCGCGCGTCACCTCTCCAGCTGGGAGAGCATGCACGGGGCTAAAGCAGCCCCCCGCGACCCTCTCCCGGCTGGAGAGGTGACGCGCGCCTATGGCAGGAGCCTCCATAGGCGCGCGTCACCTCTCCAGCTGGGAGAGCACGCACGGGGCTAAAGCAGCCCGACTCGCCCGCCTCCCACCCACGGCACACCCGGCAACCTCTCGCGGCACACTAGTGTGCCGCGGAACACCGGTTGGGAAACACTGAACTAGAGCATGCACCACTCTGGCAAGACAGCCTGCAGGCAGGAATGGGTTTTACACACACAAAAAGGAGGGAGGAATGAACAGCAGCAGCACCTGTGGCTGCTAAAAACTGGATTAGGTTCTCCTTGTTTTAAAGCTAATACAGAGGTAACCACTAACATATATGTAAGAAAAATTAGGCCAATAACTTTGTCAAAAAGGGACAGGGTGCACAGTCTAGAAAACTTCCTGTGGCGGAAGAGGCTTTGCCACTATGAAGAGTGAAGACTAGCTTGCTGCTAATGGGCCTATTCTTGCCCTGCTAACTAGTGAGGCTTGTGGAATGAATGGGACTCTCTTGAAAGCCCCTGATGAACTCTGCTTTTAGTCTCCTGCTATTTCTCCAAATTACAGGTGTCTGAAAAGTGGGATAATAATGAGGGCACAGAGATTTCTCTATCCAAATGGGGTTAGGAACCCTCCTAGAACCACTGAAGGATCTTTATCATTGGAACCTGGAGACTGGATCTATGTTCCCTCGCACCCTGAAACTGGACTGTTGCAAGTGTTCCTCACTTCCCATGCTGCTGCCAAGCACCACAAGCCACAGCCTGGTGTAAAAAGGTGCGTCCTCCTAATGGCCTCAAGACAACTACGACTTGATCTTGGAGGCCAGGGACAGAGATCCTTCAAACTCGATTCCCCGGTGGAAAAGAAGAGGAGCAGGAGCTTAACAACACCTATCTGAACACCATAGATGTGTGTTATGATCTACTTGTGTGGGTCATACCATTCCTACCACCTGAGGAGAAGGGGCAAGCCCATTCCTTGCATGCCTTCTTTTCTCCTTTGGATGCCCAATCACATGGATTGATCCAGAGAAGAAAGACTGTCATCCTTCAGACAATTTTTTGGGCCTGAAAAGAGCAATCCTTGGTTCTCATTCTGTTTTGCGTGTTTCTTCTCAATTGGTTAGAGCATGGTGCTGATAATGCCAAGGCTGCAAGTTCAATCCCCATATGGGGAAGCTGCATATTCCTGCATAGCTGTGTATTCCTGTGCTGCAAGGGGTTGGACTAGATGATCCTCAATGTCCCTTCCAACTCTGCAATTCTATGATTTTATGATTCTTCCTCACAGGGATACATGCCTTCAGAAAACCTTTGGGACTGAAATACAATGGTACCTCGGGTTAAGTACTTAATTCGTTCCGGAGGTCCGTTCTTAACCTGAAACTGTTCTTAACCTGAAGCACCACTTTAGCTAATGGGGCCTCCCGCTGCTGCTGCTGCGCCGCCGGAGCACAATTTCTGTTCTTATCCTGAAGCAAAGTTCTTAACCTGAAGCACTATTTCTGGGTTAGCAGAGTGTGTAACCAGAAGCGTATGTAACCCAAGGTACCACTGTATCTGATTCATGGACTCTATTCCATAGCTCCCCCTTGAATTGCTTATAGTTCTACTGTAATATTCTACTGTAATACTGAGTACAACATCCTAGGCTTACTTGTCATACTGTTATTATTGCTTGTTCTGTGTGTGATCTCTAGAGCTACAAAGGGCATCAGCAGGATGTAACTGAGATTGTAACATTGGCAAGTAAATAGGGTATTGTAGAGAAGGTGTTAAAGAATTACGTTCAGGCTGCATTAAGCATGTGTCATGAATGCTGTGTGCACATAAGTTGAAAGAAAAATGAAGCAGAAAGCCAAAAAAGAAAGTGAAACAAATGGTTGGAAGTTTAAAGGAGAATTATGAATTCCAAAGCAAAGGTAAGGGGGCTTTTTTTCTGAACAAAGGGAGGGACTGTTGGATAATTACAGTGGAACCTCGTGTTATGGACAGGATCCATTCTGGAGGCCTGTCCGTAACATGGAACTGACGCAAGCCGAAGCGCCACATCTGCACAAGGTGCGATTTAGCGCTTTTGCGCATGCATGAGTGGCAAAACCCGGACGTAACCCATTCCTGTACTTCCAGGTTGCCGCAGGATGCAACACGAAAACACGTAACCTGAAGCGGATGCAACATGAAGTATGACTGTATAGAATGGAAATGTGTGTAAGAAGGGCTGAGCCCCGAGTATTGGACTTGAGCCCTAATATTTCCCTAACAATATACTATTAGTCACCTGAACAGGCCTGGTGGAATAGAATAGTTAGCAGCAGGCATTTAAAAGTTGGCACAGAAGATGTCCACTGAATCTCCAGTGGCAGAGTGTTCCACAGAACTGGGCCGATGACACTAAACGCTTGGTTTCTTGTTGTCATCAAACAAGCCTCACCAGCTTGGGGTATGACCAGACATACTCCTGCAGATGATTCTCAGTGATCAAGCTGGGATATAAAGGATTATTAGGCAGTATCTTGGATCTATGTAGTTCAGGGCTTTGTAAATGAATACATGGACCTTGAACTTGGCTTGGTAGTAGAGGGACAGCTAGTGCTAATGTTTCAACAGTGGTGTCATATGGGACAGGACATAAGAAGCTAAACTTATGTACAAGTCAGACGTTTAGGTCCATTTGGCTCAGTATTGCCTACACTGACTTGTAGTGGCTCTCCAGGGGTTTCAGGCTAGGGACTCTCTCCCAGCCTTAATTGGAGATGCCAGGGATTGAATTTGAGGTTTACTGCATGCAAAGTAAGTGCTCAAGTACTGAGCTACACCCCTTAGCAAAATCTCTGGTCTCTACGAAAGGAAAGGTCTATAAAGAAAAAGAAGTTTCAAGGGACGGGAGATACCTGGCTCACTTGATTGGTAGCTACAGTTGCCAGAACTTGGTGGACAGCTTGTGCAGCCGACTGAGGAACCGATGACCTGGAAAAGGAAAAGGAAAAGGAAAAGATTTCAGAGGCCAAACAAACCACCAAAGAATTCAACAAACAAAACACAGGAACAAAGGAGGCTGCCATTGAATGAGCCAGATTGTTGGGGTGCATATAGCTCAGTATTTCCTACAGTGAGGGAGGAAAGTATTCGATCCCCTGCTAAATTTGCCTGTTTGCCCTCTGATGAAGAAATGACCAGTCCATAATTGTAATGGTAGGTTTAATGTAGCTGTGAGAGACAGAATAACAACAGGAAAACCCCCAGAAACCCAGAAGACAGAAGTCAGAGATTGATGTGCATTATAATGAGTGAAATAAGCATTTGATCCCTTTGCAAAAGATGACTTAGTACTTGGTGGCAAAACCCTTGTTGGCAATTACAGAGGTCAGACGTTTCTTGTAGGTGGCCACCAGGTTTGCACACATCTCAGGAGGTATTTTGTCCCACTCCTCTTTGCAGATCCACCAAAGTAGCCACCAAAGTAGTCAGAGGGCAAACGGGCAAATTTAGCAGGGGATCAAATACTCCCCCCCCCTCACTGTACACTGAATGGCAGAGGCTCTCTCCCAGCCCTTCCTGGAGATGATGAGGATTAACTCTGTGTGACAGCATAAATGCTAAGCTGCCAAAAGAAAATGCAAGATTCTCAAAGGGCGTGTTGCCTGCTGCACCCCTTCATGAGTTACTGTTGTGCCGATTACATTCTGCAAAGATTGCATAATTCTCCTCCATCTTTGCATAGGGCAAGATTGGGTCCATAACATCATTCAAGATGCAGTAGTCATCCTTCAAGTCAGTGGCAGCTTGGAGTATGTTTGCATGAGTCTCTGCTCCATCAGTTCGGATGGATTATGCCTAGTGCAGAGACTCAATCAAACGCACCAGAGATAGGAATTCTCTAGCCTTTTTACTGCTTTCATATTTACTCCATTTTTATCCCATCCTTCCTCCAGGGGCTGCATTCCCTTCTGGGGGCAACATGCCAATAGGAGGTGGGGCAAGAGGCAAAAGTATGAGAAGCAATCATTGTAATTTTTTTACTTTCGTACAGTAGGCTAGTTTCTACAAACACACTGATCCACCCCTCTCTACCCGCCATCCAAACAAGCAAGCTAGAGGCTTTATAAGAGTTCACGGGCACAGCCCAGCAAGGCAAACACACTCAAGATGCACCCCCACCCCTACACTGCTTGTGGGCTGCTTCTTGGTTCCTGTTGATAGCAGAAGACCTGTAGAATCCAAGAGAATTCTTTTTGTGAGGGTGTTTGCAGAAGGCTTGCTTGCAGCAACAGCCAAGAGTGGGTAGGGAATGCACAGAGAAAGTGCTGCGTTCCTCTTTGGTGTGAGTGTGTGTATACACACACAAACACACTCCTCCATTTACATAGACTGGGTTCTTTTATTTTTTGTCACACTGACAATAACATGAATCAATCCCTGGCATCTCTACCTTGGTTAGCCACTGCCAGTCAGTGAAGTCAGTACTGAAATAGATGGGCCAATGGTCCAACTTCGTTACAAGGCAGTTACAGCTCTCTGTGTACCTATTTGGGAAGTGGCTGCAGCTTGATGGTAGAGCATGAGGAAATTTTGTCCATGGTATGATTATTTTCCACCTAGACATTTTGATACGTTGGCACACTATTTGCATAATTTAACAATTCCAAAACACAGGTGCATTTTCACTTACGCAAGATTAAATATACTGTCTTCAGCTTTTTACTTGAGGGTCGATTTCATTGGAAAAAAGCTTATGCCAAATGTGGAGATGGCAGTATTGAATCAGTAGCTCATGTGCTTCTACCTTGCACCCTTTATAAATATTTGAGGAGTGAAGTTATTACCCCTCTACTATTGTCCATACCAGGTCACTTAACCATTGCTACTGTGACTTTTCTTCTAGCAGATCAAGATAACCAGGTGACAGCAAAAACTGCAATTTTTTTATCAGGCGCAATTAGAATAAGATCTGTTATTTGATTGTTGATGTAAACCTCCAGAATGTATTTTATATAGTTAAGTTTTTACCTCTATGTTGGGTACATTGTATTTTATTTTATTGCTATGGCTAGTGGCCCATGCAAATAAAGATTCTTCTTCTTGATGGTAGAGGATACGCTTTAAATGCACAGTGCCAGGTTCAATCCCTAATATATCCTAGTAGGACTGGGAAAAAACTCCTTGCCTTAAATCCTGCAGAGCTGCTGCTGGTCAATGTAGACAGTACTGAGCTGAATGGAATCAATGGTCTGACATAGTATAAAGCATCTTTCTATGTCCTGACCAGTTCTCATTCTCGTTCTCTCTCTCTCTCTCTCTCTCTCTCTCTCTCTGTTCCTAGGGTAATCATGTTCCTAATTAATATTTAACCCTTGAACCAGCCATGTGCTGGGATTATGAGACGTAACCATCACCATCAGTGGCATCAGATAAAGCATGTGCAAAATCCCAGCAGGATATATATAAAAGACAGGCTGGCAAGCACAATATGACAGAGCAGATGTTTTTCACAGTAGCAGAGGGAATAAACAGAGCAGACGGATGGCCAAAAAAGCAGGCAGATCTTATGCTAGTTTGCAAGGAGGTTAATTTTTCACATTGTAGAAATAAAAAAAAAAAAAAAGGAAAGGAAAGGAAAGGAAAGGAAAGGAAAGGAAAGGAAAGGAAAGGAAAGGAAAAAAAGGTGGGGGGAAAGGCAGACAATGGAAGGAGTTCGTGAATGACAAACAAAAAGAAGGGGACATAAACCAAAATGTGGCCAATTCACCTTTCAGGATGGAATACCAATCAATTGCCAACTTACATAAAGGAATGACAGGTGATGTCTTTTACACCGTAAAAAGGGGGCAATTTGCAAAGAAGCAGCAGCAGCTGAGAGGGGGGAAAGCTATGGCTCAGTGGTAGAGAATCTGCTTTTCATGCATAATGTCCCAGACAACTCTAGTCAGGCCTGTGAGAAACCCCTGTCTGAAATCCTGGAGAACTGCTGCCAGTAAATGGAGACAATATTGAGCTACATGGACCCATTTAACCTGGTATAAGGCACTTTGTTCCCAAGTTAGCAAGTGTATAGACAACTACGCATATTTGACCATCTGGCTGGGGATTTGTTTGGAGATGCTCTGAAGCGATAAACACGCACCAGGTGCTATTGTGATTAATTGGGACTGGCAAGGTGGGGTGGTGGGGTGAAGGAGGTGGACATAAAAATCAGAAACTTGTATCTTCCATGTGACTTCAGGAAGGTTGAATGTACAGGCAACTCCCAATTTATGCGGGGGTCACGTCCCAGAGCCTCGTGTGCATAAGTGAAAATCGCTTTAAGTAGGGAACAACCTCTAAACTCCCATTAAATGCTCTCTCTGCCGCTTTCTCTCCAATCCAGAGAAAAATACTGTACCAAATATACAACTTCAACTGGAATTGAAACTCTAGAGCTGGAAGGAAGCTAGAGGACGAGCGGAAAAGCAGTAGTGGTGGCTGTGCTAGCACACATCAGCTGTTAGGCGGGTCATGCACATTGTATATGGGCCGTGTGCAAGTCAATCACATGCAAGTGGGGGATGCCTGTATTTGCATTCCGGTTCACTAAATCAACACGCAATTTAATTCTGGAAGCCCAGGGGACTAGAAACTTTAAAATAAGACGAAAGCCAAGACCATGGAATACAGAGAGCCTCTTCTTTCTCAATGGCCCCTTTGCTCCTTTAAAAACAAGCCAACCAGCTTCAGGAGCCCAAGCAGAGGCTCACCACTGCCTTTCTGAAACAATTACACTGCCCTACTGACAGCTGAAGGTTCCTGCAAGCATGGCTTAAACAAAAACAAGACATTTGAAAGGTGAGCAGGAAATTAAAAGGGTTTACCTACCCTATTATTGCAGAAACAGCTGGAGGAGAAGTATTACTCTTGAGTTCTCGCACATTCACCACCTGAGGGACATTCTTCAAAGTTGATTCAGTTAAGGAAGCACTCGCAGCTTTAAACATAATGATAATAAAGAGACATGCTAATGGTTAAAATAACCTGACTATGATTAACCAGACAAGGTTAAGAGGCTGCCTATTCAGAGAAAGAGCACCCACTTTGCATGCAGAAGGCCCCAGGTTCAACCCTTGGCATCTCCAGGTGTGTTGTGTTCATTCTTAGACTGCAAGACAGTCTTGTTTTGAGTGTGTGTAAGCTGCTCTAGGAGCCTTTCTGGCCAAAGAGCAGAGTACAAATGTTCTAAATAAAAATAAATAAATAAAACTGGGATTCAGAGGTGCACTGCCTCCAACAGAGGATGGCTAGTAGCCATCAAAGGCCATGGCTAAAAAATGCTGAAGTCCACACAATTGTAATAATCTGTCCATACGTTTGGGCCCTTCAGTGGCATCACCTCTTGAGACCCAGTATAACCTCTTTCAGAGACTGGCGTCCCTGAAGTCTTCCCCGGGGTGAGGATTGCAATCAGGGTCTTGAAATCATCTATTATCGGCTTCTTAGAAGATTCTTCAGTAAAATGATGATTTGGGACCACGTGATTCCCCTGTAAGCCTTGCCGAAATGTACTCTGCACAAGGGTAATGGTATCTGCCAGACTGCAATGTTCTTCTTATTAGTATATGATTGTTACAGTTGTGTGCCCGTCAGCATTTTTGTGTGAGGTTGTGATGTGCTGCTGTGCTGCATTACTCTTTGCATATGATTTTTATATAGCAGCCATTGATAGCCTCGCTCTTCATGAATTTATCTAATCCACACAAGCGGGGCAGAACATTGTTTAGTAGTGGAAGAAGGCTGTGTGCTCTCATTCCCTTCACATGCTGAGCTGGTTTGGAAGATGACCAAGTGACCAATGAGACTCCATTGAAGTATTTTCTGAACCAACCCCTCTTTTTCAGTCATGATTAAACCTCCTCTTTTGCTTTCATCAATGGGGTGAAAAACTTCTCAAGGAAAACCTGAGATAAAAAGTGAGAAGATGTGCAAAAAGGTAAAGGTAAAGGACCCCTGACAGTCGTGAACGACTCTGGGGTTGCAGCGCTCATCTCGCTTTACAGGCCGAGGGAGCCGGCGTTTGTCTGCAGACAGTTTTTCTGGGTCATGTGGCCAGCATGACTAAGCCGTTTCTGGTGAAACCAGAGCAGTGCATGGAAACACCGTTTACCTTCCTGCCGGAGCAGTACCTATTCATCTACTTGCACTTTTTTTGGGTGCTTTCGAACTGCTAGGTTGGCAGGAGCAGGGACCGAGCAACTGGAGCTCATCCCATCATGGGGATTTGAACCGCTGAGCTTTTGATCAGCAAGCCTGAGGGGCTTAGTGGTTTAGACCACAGAGACACCTGTGTCCCTTTGAGGAGATGTACAGAGTCATTAGCAACCCCAAATCGATACCTGATCAGAATGTGAGGTTTACCTGGGTTCTGGGTAGCCATCTGTCTCCGCAATGCTGCTTCTGCTGCTGCCTGGGGTGCTGGGAGGCCAGTGGAAGGAGCGGGGGCTCCGTGCTTCACTGTCTTTGTTGCCAGCATTGTGCTGTCTGCCCCTTGGGGGATGATTCTGGGCATGGCTACTGGAATGGGGTGGGAGATTGTTAAGTTACTATGAACAGCAGAGAATCAAACATCTTGTAAACATCATGTAAGGTTCTACACTTAGGCATCATGTAAGGTTCTACACTAGCTGCCCAAATATAAGATGGGGGGCACCTAGCTTTCCAGTACTACATGTAAAAAGGATCTAGGGGTCTTAGTAGATAACAAGCTTAGCATGAGCCAACAGTGCAATGCAGCAGCAAAAAAAGCTAATGCAATTCTAGGTTGCATCAACAGAAGTATAGTGTCCAGATGAAGGGAAATAACCAGTTCCACTCTGCCTTGGTCAGACCCAACTACAGGACTGTGTCCAGTTCTTGGCCACACAGTTTAAGATGAATACTGAGAAACTGGAACATGTGCAACCAAGATGATCAAGGCTTTGGAAACCAAGCTTTACGATGAATGGTTTAGGGAATTGGGTATTTTTAGCCTGGATAAGAGGAGACTGATGGGAGATATGATAGCCATCTTCAAATATCTTAAAATAACTGTAAACAAGTGAAAACGCTAGCAGGATTAAGGTAAATTCAACAGTATAATGTATAATAAAGAAATATAATTGGGGGGGGAGAGAGAGAATTAAACTAAATGGTTTTGTCAGACTATGCAGAAATTATGGGAAAATTAAAAGAACCATGGAAGGGGAAAGAAAGATGGGTTTTAGTTTCCTTCTCCTTTCCTCCCTTTGAAGTATCAGGCTCTGCTGTTCCCTACCACAAACTGCTCTTGAAGGACCCTTTCAAAAACAGTTTGCTAGACAGCTGGGGAGGTTGCTATTTCAGAGTCTTAAGTCCACAGCACCCATATGAAATCAGTTCTGTGGTTATCTGGTTCTGGGCCAAGGGCTTCGAGGCCCTGTGTGCATTTTTTTTAAAAAAATATTGCAACGATATGAGACCAAAACAGAAAGCAAAAGGTCCTCTGAGAACCCGTACAGTAATAATCAGAATTTACACAAAAGGGTCCTATCTTCGCAACAGCTCATCACAATTTCCACTTCCATTCCCAAAGGATGTGTTAATCTGTTAACGTTATTAGTTCTGCCTCCCAAGAGGCTTTCCTCAACCATACTATCGTGTGTAGTGGCCCATTATGAATTTCCAGCACTTTGCAACAACGTTTCCTGCCATAAACAGATTTTCAATAAGGGCTTCATGGCTGGCTGCGTATGTCGAAGTTGGCTAAGTATACCTGAAGGAATGTCTCCACCCCCATTGTTCTACCCGGACATTGAGGTCCAATGCCGAGGGCCTTCTGGTGGTTCCCTCACTGCAAAAAGCGAGGTTACAGGGAACCAGGCAGAGGGCCTTCTCAGTAGTGGCACCCGCCCTGTGGAACGCCCTTCCACCAGATGTCAAAGAGAACAACTATCAGACTTTTAGAAGACATCTGAAGGCAGCCTTGTTTAGGGAAGCTTTTAATGTTTGATACGACGACCGTATTTTAATATTTTGTTGGAAGCCACCCAGAGTGGCTGGGGAAACCCAGCCAGATGGGCAGGGTATAAATTTATTATTATTATTATTATTATTATTATTATTATTATTATTATTATTATTTTGAACAAACTGCACAGGAAGATCCAGTCTCAGATCAACCCAACCATTACAAAATACTAGTATCTTTAATCCTGCTGCTTATGCACAGAATTAGTATAGGATGCACAAAACTTCCATTTCATTTACGGCCTACTGACTTTCTAGGGGCTATAGAGCCACCTCTCTCACATGAATATGGCTATCCAGTCCAACCACCTTCATTGTACACCTATCTACCAAGCCACTGAAGTGTAGTGGTTAAAACAGCCAACGTCCTGGTTACCAACGTCCTGGTTACTGTGGAATGGCGTTGGACAGTGAGTGAATTGGGAGAAGCATGAGGGCACTGTGCACCCCCAAGAAAGCCCAAAGGTCCTTTTGGGTTCTGAGGAGTCCGGCAGTGCAATTGCCAAGCTCTTTTCCCCACTCATTGCTCTGAAAAGAGTTGGGCGGGGGGCGGGGGGAGAGACTGAGCCAAAAGCACCAGGCTCCAACACAGCTCCATGGCAAAAAGTATCAAAGTAGTAACTTTTCCAAAAGTTTATAGCTCTGAATTTTTTAAATAACAAACTGCATATTGAAATGGAAATCAATTTGGCAAATGTTGGGGGGTGTAAAAAAGAGGTCCACCCCGGACGTGTTTTTTTAGAAAAATCTACATGGGAACAATCTATAAGGTATATATTTTACTTTATTTTTCCTATTAGTAATTAATTTTCACCAGGAATATAAAAATCTTTGAATAAAGTATATGGACTTTGTTGGCATTATTATTATTATTATTATTAACTTTGGTTTTATTATTAATTTTTATTATCATCTCCCTTTTTCTTTTTTGATCTTACTGTTATTGGCAGATTTACCCCAGTATTGGATTTTTCAGATTATTAATGGATTTTCCTGACACATGCTTCTCCTGGTTGGAATAAGACATTATTATTATTATTATTATTATTATTATTATTATTATTATTATTATTATTATTATTTCTCTGTGAGAGGGAACATTTACATGTACTTAACTGGCAAGACCTGATTTCTGATTTCAAGCTCAATATAGAAGGTAAAGTTATAGATAATCCGAAAGATATAAGAAAACATTTTGTAAGATTTTATTCAAAACTATACTGAGCCAAGGGACGCGGGTGGCGCTGTGGTCTAAACCACAGAGCGTAGGGCTTGCTGACCAGAAGGTCGGCAGTTCAAATCCCTGCGACGAGGTGAGCTTCTGTTCCTCGGTCCCAGCTCCTGCCAACCTAGCGGTTCAAAAGCACGTCAAAGTGCAAGTAGATAAATAGGTACCGCTCCGGCGGGAAGGTAAACGGTGTTTCCGTGTGCTGCTCTGGTTCGCCAGAAGCGGCTTAGTCACGCTGGCCACATGACCTGGAAGCTGTACGCCGGCTCCCTCAGCCAGTAAAGCGAGATGAGCGCTGCAAACCCAGAGTCGTCCGCGACTGGACCTAACGGTCAGGGGTCCCTTTACCTTATACTGAGCCGGCAAAAAGAACATAAATAATATTGAAGATGATCTTAAGCAGAATAAACGCTGAATGAAAAACTCCCAATTTACACCATGGGAGAAGTTACGGAATTGGGATTTGAAATTTATAGGTCATATTTTGAAAGAAAATTATATGAAAATGATGTATTGTTCGTACTTAACTCTTAGCAAATTAGCTAAAATGTATAAAACAAGGTCAAATACATGATGGAAATGCAAGGAAAAAGAAGGCACCTTTTACCATACATGTTGGACTTGTAAAGTAGTAAAAGAATTCTGGGAGATGATATATAATAAACTGGGGGGGAAACTGTTTAAAATAACTTTTTCTAAAAAACCCAAAGCTTTCCTTCTAGGAATTCTAGGTGCTAAAATACCAATGGACCAGAAAAGACTATTTATGTACGTGACCACTGCTGCCTGAGATGGAAAGAAGACAGAGTCCCTACCAGAGAAGAATGGCAGATTAAGCTGATGGACTATGCTGAACTGACAAAAATGACCAGAAGTATCAGAAATCAGGAACACCAAAAATTTAATAAGGAATGGGTAAAATATATAATTTACCTTAAAATTTTTCAAACAACCAAAACGGAAAGAGAATTCCATCAATTCCCCTGGACTTCCTTCTTCCCCTTTGTGGGTCCTTATGTTAACTTCCCCTCCTTGCATCTTCTTTATTAATCCAAATCTATTCTATCTCCATTACAACCATAATTCATAGTTAAACTACAAGTATTACAGTGGTACCTCAGGTTAAGAACTTAATTCGTTCTGGAGGTCCATTCTTAACCTGAAACTGTTCTTAACTTGAGGTACCACTTTAGCTAATGGGGCCTCCCACTGCCGCCACACGATTTCTGTTCTCATCCTGAATCTTAAATTAAAATTATTAGTAGGATTGGAATAATACTTGTAGTTTAATGATGAATTATGGTTGTAATGGAGATAGAATACATTTGGATTAATAGAGAAGATGCAAGGGGGGGGAGTTAACACGAGGAGAATGAAGTCCAGGGGAATCGATGGAATTCTCTTTCCGTTTTGGTTGTTTGACAATTGTTTGTAAATTTTAAAATCTAAACAAACAAAAAAACAGCCTTTACCAATCAGATGTTTGAGGTGACATCTCCCATTAACCCTTGCCAGAAAGGCCTGGAACTGCCATGCAAGGAACTGGGGACTCTCTGAGGTCAATACCCCAGGGCCAGTCAATTGCTATCACCCTAACCTACCACACTGGGTTTTTGTGAAGATATACAGTAGTACCTTGGTTGTCGAGTGCCTTGGTACTCGTCCATTTTGGCTCCCAAATGCTGCTGCAAACCAAGACGTGAGTATTCCAGTTTGCGAATGTTCTTTGGAAACCGAACGTTCGACGGAGCTTCCGCAGCTTCCAACTGGCTGCAGGAACTTCTTACAGCCAATTGGAAGCTATGCCTTGGTTTCTGAACATTTTGGAAGTCGAACGGACTTCCAGAACCGATTCCGCTCGACTTCCAAGGTACCACTGTAGTAGGGAGAAGGAAACTATGTTTGCTGCCCTAAGCTTGTTAGAAGAAGGGCAGCATAATAGTGAAACAACAACAAATGCTGCATTTTGCTCTCTCCCAAACCCTGCAGCCAGAAACTCAATAAGTCAGAATACTGAGGCCCAGAAGCAAAGAGGTTGAGCAATTTTCAGCAAAATGAGCAAAAGAATGTGTGAAGAATTAGGTTGAGGATGAGTCAGTGGAGAATTTAGGTTTCTTGGCATAAAGTGTCCATGTTTTCAGCAAAAGAGATTCCAATCATGAAAACATAGGAAAACTAATATACTTGATCTGACTAATGGTCCACCTTAACTCAGCTCAGCATCGAGTCAACTTAGTTCAGCATCTAGTCATCTCTTCTTCTTTTTTAAATGCATTTTTATTAATTTTCTTTAGCATAAATCAAACAAACAAAACAAATACAATAAAGTTCCATAATCTTATACCCACTTGTTTTTTCATCGCTCTACCAAATGTGGACTTCTCTCCCTCCCTCCAGCAGGTTTTCATTTTACACTTTACACTTTCCTTTCTGCAGTTTATTTTAATCCTGCTACAATATTTAGATTTCTACAATTGTTTCCCCAGCATCTAGTCATCTCAACTCAACTCAGCACCTGGTCTCCCAACAAAACTAACAAACAAAAATCCTGCAAAATGAAACACAAAATGAGAAAGATGTGCATTCTATAGTCTACTCACTCAAAGTGCCCATTGGGATGTGGGGTTTGCCATGAGGGAGGGGCTGTATCATTAGACCAGGCTGAATTGAGGGGGTTCGGACAACGGGGGCATGCCGGGGAACTTGGATTGGGGCAACCTCCTCTTCCTCTGGATCTGGGGCTTGAACATCCTCATTCTCCAGGGACTGGGCAATGGAAGACGTGGAGCTAACATCATCCAAATCTTCATCGTATCTCAAGGACAGGAAGGCTGACTGGGAGAGGTTGGCTGAAATCATAAGGCAAAGAGGGGATGAGAGCAACAGGAAGCCTTCCTGATTTGGAAGCTTATACAGTAGCTTTGAGGGGGTGGGTGGTATTTCAGAAGGAAGAGTCATGGAACAAGATGTGACGGGATATTGGCACTCTGATATCTTGAGGTGCCTTTGCTCTGACCCAGCAACCCCAAGATTAAAATTGGCTTAGACTGCATACACTGCCAATACATTTAACGCACATAGAATCAAAGAACCATGGGATTCTTTGCTGAGAATTCTAGCTCCAAGGGGTAAACCATAGTTCTCATCCTGCTTTGAGGGAGGGTGCATGTTTAAAATGTAGTGTGCAAGCAGCTTTAGATTAATTTAAAATGGAACCAAGCACTTGGAAACAGGATGGAGGCAACAGCATACTCAAGCAAATCCCAAGGATTGTAGAAGGACAAAAACAACAACACCCAACAACTCCCAAAGGGGAGCCCCCCCCAAAAGCAGGCCAATAAAGACCAAGCATGGTCAGTGGAGCTACAGAATGCCAAGTTGTCAATTAAAAAAGAAATATACAAAATGTGTTGTATGGTGAATTGGTCTGATAGAGCCCCTTACAGCTAGTAGAGGAGGAAGGCATGGCTACCCTGAACAGAAGGACCCCTTGAAGAGGAGAGGAATATATTGCAATGCTTTGCAGCTGGCTCCATCTAATGGCAAAGGCAGGCTATTGTGTGTGTCTGTGTGTCAGGGGGAGCAGACAGTTGGGAAAACAACTTTGCCAAGTGATGAAGTTATTTTCAAGTCCCAGAGGATACCTGGTGCAGTTGTCCTTACAGGTGGCACCTTCCTCTTAGAAAGCAAATTCCTCAGCTGGGCCTGCTTCACAGGGGACAGTTTGGCTAGAAGAGAAGCAAGAAGCGTGATTATTTATCAAGCACTGCCAGTATGGACCCTTATAATCCTGCAGGCATTCAGTTTCAATTGCAAATCCTTACATCCATTAAATTAAAAAAAGACAAAGGTTTCTAGCCAACAGAGTTCTAGAGCAGATCCATTTAAAAGTAATGGACTGAAGTAAGTCATGCCCTACTATTTCAATACATTTACTCTGAGCAGGAGTAAATTAAATGTTAAAGGTAAAGGTAAAGGTACCCCTGCCTGTACGGGCCAGTCTTGCCAGACTCTAGGGTTGTGCGCTCATCTCACTCTATAGGCCGGGAGCCAGCGCTGTCCGCAGACACTTCCGGGTCACGTGGCCAGCGTGACAAGCTGCATCTGGCGAGCCAGCGCAGCACACGGAACGCCGTTTACCTTCCCGCTGGTAAGCGGTCCCTATTTATCTACTTGCACCTGGGGGTGCTTTCGAACTGCTAGGTTGGCAGGCGCTAGGACCGAACGACAGGAGCGCACCCCGCCGCAGGGATTCGAACCACCGACCATGCGATCGGCAAGTCCTAGGCGCTGAGGTTTTACCCACAGCGCCACCCGCGTCCTAAATTAAATGTTAGGAGATACCAAATTGCTAATTACACATAGTGCAGCTTGTTGAACTCAGTTTCCCAGATGTACTGGGAACACTTTATCAAATTAACCTGAAAGCCAGCCCATGGATTTGAAACCAGTAGCAACCGCCATGGACTCCCTCCTTCACTGAGAACAGCTTCCCTCAACCTGGCACCCTCTGTAGGTTTTGGACTGCACACAAAAGCAGTTGTTTTATGGACAATACTGTAGCTGCTCCATCTACATTTTTATTGCTGTGACTATATTCTAACTTGTTTTATAGCTTCACTGTGCAGGAAAAAAGCAGGGTTGAGGCTCGAAGAAGCGATTCAAGCTAGACAAAATTTTGTTATAATTTCATACAGCGGTTGGGTTCAAATGTTAACACTAAGACAAACCATGGTTTAGCATGAACGCGCTGGCTCCTGCAGAGCAGATCGCAGTTGCTTTGCTAGTCTTTTTAGGTCAAGGGCTGGCTCAGCTTGCATTCTGAGCCCAGGATTGCGATTTGGGATGCTCTTCCTTTACCACAATCAGTTGCCAAGGTACCACACTATGCTGAGCTAAAAGGGGAGTGGAACAGGTGTGAGCTCCTCCCTGGGATCCTGCATGCTGGTTGGGACTGATGGGAGTTGTAGTTCAACAACATCTGGAGGGCCATAAGGTTCTCCACACCCATCGTAAGTCATAGTGTGGTTTACTGTGATGTACAAAACCTTGATAAATTATTATACAGTAATCAAGACCGATTATTATCTTTGTGCAATGAGTCCCCTAAAGTGTGCTTGTTACACAGAAAACAAACCCACACACATTAGCACTACACAAGGACATGACAACAGACCAATGTAGTCACTACCTGGTGATTTTGAAGTTCTGGTGGAAGGTTGAAGAGTAGCTTTTGTCAAGGCGTTACTTAGGCTCTCCAGCTCACTGTCAAGGCTGAGTTGATGAGAGTTAGAAAAGCAACAGGGAGGGAAAGGAAAAAAGAAGAAGCCAGGCATCAATCAGACCCTATTTACTGTTTCTGAAGAACTCAAAAAGCACAACTAACGTCAGATTCTTGGCACAGCAATGAGCCATGGCAGAAACGTGGTCTCAGCAACTTAAAGTTAGCTAAAGGCAAAGCTAAAATATTTATGGGGATGAACCCAACATTAGTCCTACTTAGAGTATACCCATCAAAATTAATGGACATGGCTGATTTAGATAAATTTCAACAGCTCTACTTGGAATGCAGCTTGGCTGAATACCAATTTTAGCTCAATTTTTACACACTGCAATACGATTTTAGTTCATATACAAACCAGGCTTATCAAAGCTCTTCCTCGGATGATGGAAAAGAAACTGAAGCAAAAAAGTGTAATAGTATGATGAGGTGCAGAGGAAGATACTAAGTTGCCAATGCATCTTACCTATATGTTTACTGACACTTAGAAGAGGAAAAATATGTCCATATTTTATTTAACAACAATATAGCACTTAATTGTAAATGGAACCTCTAAGTGGCTTACAAAAAGTAAAGCAAAAACAATAAAATCACCTGATTGTAATAAATAAAACCTTGAAGCAGTTTACAAAAAATAGTAAAATTAGGAATACAAAACCCGAAACAAATTTTAAAACCTTTTAAAAGAAATAACATTAGCAATTAAAGAGAGATTAAAACATGTCAACATCTGAACATGCTTTTTAAATTCCTGTTTCTATGTGTCTGGACAAGCTTACCTAAACCAAAAATAGGCACTGAAAAGGGAATAGTAAAGGCACCTGTCTGGTTTCATTAAACTAGAATTTCCAAAGTGATAGGACAGCATCCTCCTGTGATGGTTAGTAGGAAAAGAAGGCTCCACTGCAATTGTGGGAAGCAGGTTAGGCCAGTGGTTCTCAGCCAGTGTGCTGTGGCACCCTGGGGTGCCTTGAATGACAGTCAGGCGAAACACTGGCCTCCGTCCCTCTCTCCCTCCTGATGCCCTCTCACATCTCTGCATCCCAAAAGCTTGCACAGCTGTTTGTTGCAGCAGCCCTGGCTACAAGCTCTCCAGGCAAATAGTGCCTCTGGGGCTGGCCAGGGGGTGGGGGGTGGGGCTGGTTGCCAGAAGCTGAAGTGGCCTCAGAGTAAGCAAACAAGCGGGTGAGAGAGTCCAGCCAGCCAGCCCTTGCTGTTGGGAATGGTACCATTGTACCATTGTACTGTGGAGAGTGTATTAATTTATGGTCTGTGTTTGTGGTTTGGGCGCTGCACAGTCAGGGAAAAAACAATGCTGTCCAGGGTTGTAAAGACTACAGAGTGTATAACTGGGTGCACTCTTCCCACCTTGGATCAAATCTATTCTTCCAAGTGCCATAAGAAAGCTGCAGAGATAGCGCAGGATAGTGCACACCCCGGAAATGATCTCTTTCAGCTTCTGCCTTCTGGAATAAGGTACAGGGTTATAAAGACTAGGACTAGCCGCCTGAGAAACAGCTTCTACCCAAATGTGATTTTGGTTTTAAACGCTTTGTAAGGAGTCTGTATGAGAGTATATTGTATTAAAAAACGGGGCGTCAGAGTTTTTAGGGGGCTAACCAGGTTGGGATAGCAGGCTTGTTGGGTTTTGAATGTCTTATGTAGGTTTTTCAATTTTGTTGTTCTGTATGGGACAATGACAATAAAGAGTATCGTATCGTATTGTATCAAGAGACAAGTGGGAGGCTGCGGGGGGCGGGGAGTTCAGAGACTAGGGCCAGTGGTGGCAGCTGCCTGGAGGACTCCCAAGGAGAGGGGAGAGGAGAGGAGGCTGAAGGAACACTCCACAAGGAAGGGTATTTTGGGAAAGAGGATGATAGCCCTTCAGGCAAGGGGTGACATAACTGGGCTCCTGAGCCCCACAGGGGTGCTGCAGAAAGAACATAGTTGGTCAAGGCAGCCGTGGACTCAAAAAGGTTGAAAACCTCTAGGTGGGGGATACAGGCCAGGCCACATGGCATGCACACACTGAGCTCTGTCCTTCAACAGAGGGAAATGGGGGCTGCTACCATGGCTGCCCCCACATCCAAGCATCCAAAGTCTGAAAAAACCACTTCAGTTTTTCCATAAATAGAGCTGCATCTGCGAGCATTTACTGTTTTATATTTTTTTAAAAAAATAGTAGGAAATCTTTGATCCTCAAGATGTTCTGTACAATGACTCCCACCACACCTGGGCTACCGGCCAGGGGTGGACGGTAGCTGTAGTTCAACCACATTTGGAGGGCCAAAGGTTCCCCGCCATCTGTTTTATAAGAACTCTTTATGTAGGCTGGCTTCCAGTGAACTCAGCTACTGTAAATATTGAGTAGAGAGGGACCATTTTTTAGCTCACAGCTCTTAACCACTATGCTATTCTATTTAGACACTGAAGTACATATGGAGAAAGAAAAGCAAGCAACTCACAGGAAACTAGTGTTTACAGGCATGTTCCTTTGAGGAAAACTAAACTGGCCGGCAGAACAAGAAGATCCACCTGCATTATCAGTTACAAGAGGTTGGATTCCAAGTTCCATAAGTGGAATCTGCCCATGGAATTGACTTTTCCATCTCCTTCCCCTCTAACTTGAGTCCCTTACCCACCATAAAACCCGCCGTGATATGTTCTTCTTTGTGGGGAGGGGATTCCCATAGTATAGAATGTGGTACTTGGGGATGGGGAAGGTGGGGGTGAAATTTGAGCAACTCAAAGCCCCCTGGGCAAAGGTAAGCAGCTTCTAGACATGTAAACACGTACGACTGTGCTCAGTATAAAGGATGGTGGGATACAGTTTCTAACAGAATCCACGGACTAAAAGTCACTGTTATTCAAACTGAAGAGAGGAAAAGATTTTCAGAAAATGTTTACTCAATGATATTAAACACACACACAAAGCTGGCTGGGGCTGGTGATGGGTTGGAGGAGTGTGTGGGTGGTGGGGGTGGAACATGGCTCAACACACGTATCTGTTTCAGTCCACAACCCCCGAAAGCTCAAAAGCCTACTTAGTTTGTCCCACTGCCAAGTTCTCTGTTATTCATAGCACCCTTTGGGGCTTTAAGTTCTAGATACACGCTGTTTAAAAAAAGTATGTATACACACTCACACACACAAGCTTTCCATTCCATCTAGACCCAAACACAAGGAAGGAAAATGTGGCTTACATCGAACATTAGACCCATTGAAATTAACAGACATGACCAACATAGATCCATTAATTTCAATGGATTGTGTTCAACTCAAATAGTAAACCTCTTGAAATTAATGGGCCTAACTTAGTCATCTTCATTCTTTTCAGTGTCTACGCTGAGCAAAACTTAGGTTTGACACAATGCTCCTTCTTTGGCAAAGCTTTGGACCCAGCACTCAGACGAACCAATGCACTGCAGAGTGGGAAAGCAAAGCTGCTTGGGAGTTTCTTGAGCAATGCCCACCTTTGTATGCTGCTGCTGGAAGAGGTGGTAGTGGAAAGGCTCCACCGTGGCGTCTGATTGTACAAGCGGAGCTCCTGCAGGCTGCCCACCAAATTCTTCAGCCGTTTCAGCTGCTGGTCAATAATCTCCCGGTTATTGGTGAGGGCATTGAAGAGAGTCTCGCGCTCAGGTACCAGTAAGTGCCTATTTGGAAAAGGAAAAACCAGAAACCAAATTTCAACAGGGAGAGAAAGAGAGAGGCAAAAGAACAGAGAAAAATACAACAAAGCAATGCAAACATTTAAAGAATGTCATATATTAAAACAGTTAAAGCACAAATGCAGATTGTAAATGGTAGGTCAGAGAATAACGCTTCAAATCTCTGCAGATGGAGACCGCAGGAAGGGAGTGCTCGTGTCCTTGAATGCTGCTTATCGGTTTTCTACAGCCATCTGGTCGGCCACCGTGAGAACAGGATGGACCATTGGCATAAACCAGAAGGGCTTTTCTTATAAGAACTGGGGTTTTGTTTCGTTTTATGATACCATCGAATTGTAGAACTGAGGAACTGGAAGGGACCCAGAGGGTCATCTGGTTCAACTCCCTGCAATGCAAGAATCTCAACCCAGTCAGTCCCCTCATCCAATTTGAAACCTGAAACTGGGCTCTGCTTAGCTTTGAAAATGTGCCACCAGTTTTACTGCTGCACCAACTGGCATTTGTTATCATGCTAGATATTTGTGTTTTTATGCTGCAAACCGCACTATGATATTTGAAGACACTTGGCTTTTTGAGTATCACTTAGCTAAGAAGTAAGCTTGAAAACTCACTTCTGCTTTTTTTGCTGTTCCAGGTGCCGATCCCACTCCAAATCCAGGACATCATTCACATCCTGAACAGCAAATTTCACGTACTGGTGTAAGCGCCGGATTTCCTGCCCAGAAAAAAGAGGGTGGGGAATTTAGAATCATTTTTAATCCACTCAGGACACTATACAAGTGTGTGTGTGTGTGTGTGTGTGTGTGTGTGTGTGTGTGTGTGTGTGGCGTGTTTCAGAAATTATTAAGATTATCAAGAGTTTACAACCATACTGATTTGGTTTCCTTCTGTAGTTAATAACAGACTGCAATCTATCTAGATTTCAATGAGGCTTCCAGCACCCAGTTGAGGAAAGGTGGGGCAGGATGAATAAATAACCAAAGAATTAGTGCAAACAACCTTAGAGAAGGCATTTATTTAAAAACATTTCTATCTTCTCTGACCCGGCTTTAGCCTTATTGGTGATTGGGCAGCCTGAGGATACTAAAATAGTCCAGTCGGAAACTTGTAGCTTCACATCTGGAGCTAGCCTATCACTGGAAGACGCTGGAGCTTTTGGAGAAAGGCAGGTTGGCTGGGATTTGGGAAAAGGCATTGTTAGAGGGTTTGACGTACCATAGTAGAGTACAAAGCAGTTTGCAGAAATAAAGGATGAATTTGAGAAAATCAGGGTGTCTTTCTTGATTTATGTAAACCAGATCTGCCCTCCCTCAGCCTGCACCTCAGTCTGTTGCATGCCTAGACCTGTCTCAAGCCTAACTCACAGTGGTGCCGGGAGGGCAAAGTGAACCTTCAAGCATTTTGTATACTGAAAAGGGTTATTTAATAATGGAAGTGGTTTCCAGAAAATGGGGCCAAAGTGGAAAGGGCTGTTGCTGTTCATGGGCTCCAAAGAGGCATCTGATTGGCCACTGTGAGAAAAGGATGCTGGGCCAGACAGGCCTTCAGTCGAATCCAGCCAGATTCTGCTTATCTGTATCACGTTACAGATCTAGATTCACATGTTTATTCAAGCAACAACGACTCAATGCCCTATTTTAATTTAGATGTGGCATTTGGGGAAGATGATTATTGCCTGCAGGGGGCCCGTTGGAGCCTCAACTGGTGTGCATGAATGATTGAAAATTGTCCCCAAAAAGGCTTCTTTAGTTTAATGAATGTGCTTGTTCCACTGGCTTCAGAGCTCAGCAGGGCTGCGGAAGATATTGATTTGCTGGCTGCTACACTTGTAGGGAGAGATGGCAGCTGCTTTCGGCAAGGATGTGTTGCTATTTTGAAGAGCATTGTCAAAAGAGAGAGAGAAATGCTATCCACCTTTCCTCTATTTTAATTCCTTATAGCAAAAAAAAAGGCAGTATGCCTCTGACTATCAGTTGCTGGGAATTGCAAGTAGGGACAGCGCAGCTGCACTCCAGTCTTGCTTCTGGGCTTCCCACTGGGGCACCTGGTTGGGCACTGTAAGAACAGGAGGCTGGAGAAGGTAGGCCTTTGGCCTGATCCAGCAGGGCTCTTCTTATGGCAAGGGAGTTATCACCCAAGGGCAATAAGAGATTAACTAACACCCTGACCTTACATTCAGCCTTCTAAGGTACGGCTTTAATTATGGTTCCTGCTCAGAGGTCGCATCCCACATTATCCTCATGCATCCAAGCTGTGTCAATTACACAATACCAGCCAGGGCTCAGTTCAATATTTTACAGTTCAGCACGACAGGGGAGAAATAGTTTGTTTAACTTCTGACACCCCAGGGGAGGAGAAGCGCAAGCAGAGTGAGGTGAAGTCTCTCGTTCGAAAAAACCTTTTTGCACATTGGCAGGAACTTCCTGCGGCAACCCAGCATTTACAAGCCCATTTGGCTTCCAGCCTCCCCATCCGTGAAATTAACTGCAGCAGCTCAAGTCCTTGTAAATCATCACATTGAGCAGCACGGCACTTTGTGGTGATAAAACAATCCCCGATGATGAACCCACTTTTTCTTTATAAAAATTGGGTTAGAATTATTAAACTGGCACTTCATTACGAAAACTTTGCCTTCCATGTTTGAAGATGGAGCAAAGAAAAATGTTGAGAAGATGACATTGGCTTAAAGAACGGCCTCTAGGCCAACGGGCCAACGATTTGCCCTTTAGAGAATCGTACAATAGAGGCATTGCTCACCCCAGAAACGTAGGAAGCTGCCTTAAACTGAGTCAGGCCATTGTTCCATCTAGCTCAGTACTGTCTACACTGACTGGCAGTGGCTCTCAGGGGTTTCAGGCAGGGAACATTCCCAACCCTACTTGGATGTGCCGGGGACTGAATCTGGGACTTCCTAAATGCAAAGCAGGTGCTCTACCACTGGGCTATTGATTTTCCCCTAAACATAAGGAAGATTCTAGTCCTCATGGTTCTGAATCAACAGCCAATGTACACAGGAAGCTGCCTTGTACTGAGTCAAACTACTGGTTCAACTAGCTCAGTATTGGCTACACTGACTGGAACACTTCGCCAGAGTTTCAGACAGGGTTCTCTCCCAACTCTACCTGGAGATGCCAGGGATTGAAGTTGGGACCTTCTGCATGCAAAGGAAATGTTCTACATCTGGGCCATGGCCACTTTAGCAAAAATAATAGGGACTGTCAACTGGTAGTCACAAAACCCAATCCAGTCTACAAATAGTTTCCATCCAATCTGGGGAATTGCATATGTATTCACAGAGAAGCAGTACAGTGTAATGGAGAACCTGTGGTTCTCCAGATGTGGTTGGACTCCAACTCCATGAGTCTCAGCCAGCCTGGCCAATAGTCTGGGATGCTGGGAGTTGTGGTTCACCAACAGCTGTAAGGACCAAAAGATAGCTGCCCTGGGGTATTGGATAAAGAGACTAAGACTAAGAAAGGGGCGCGGGTGGCGCTGTGGGTTAAACCACAGAGCCTAGGACTTGCTGATCAGAAGGTCGGGGGTTCGAATCCCCGTGATGGGGTGAGCTCCCATTGTTCGGTCCCTGCTACTGCCAACCTAACAGTTTGAAAGCACAAAGTGCAACTATATAAATAGGTACCGCTCCGGTGGGAAGGTAAATGGCGTTTCCGTCTGATGCTCTGGTTCGCCAGAAGTGGCTGAGTCATGCTGCCACATGACCCAGAAGCTGTACGCCTGCTCCCTCAGCCAATAAAGCGAGATGAGCGCCACAACCTCAGAGTCGGTCACGACTGGACCTAATGTTCAGGGGTCCCTTTACCTTTACCTTTATAAGACTAGGGAAACCCAGGTTCTAATATCCAAAGACATGAAACTCACAAGGTTGCCTTGGGCCTCTCACCATATCTCAGTCTAATCTACTTGACAGGGCTCTTGGGGAAGTAAAAAGAGGAGGGGAAGAGGTAAGAGATTCATATACGCTGTCCAAAGCTCTTACCAAAACATTTCCAAGCAAACACGCTTCTGAGAAGGGAGCAACTAGCAGCAGGGAATGTTTGCTAGAGACTGGAGCAGCCTATGTGACATCTCTAATTGGAACAGGTCCCATTAACTGCTAGGGACCATGGGGTTTGGAACTTCCTCTGCCTCCCTAGCAGGCATTTATAATTCCCCCCTGGCTCCCAAACCTCTGACCCCCTTGCCCTATCAAGGATCCTACCTGAAGTTGAGCTTCACTTTTGGGGTCCAAAGGCCTCTTATAGAGCAGGTGAAGATACGCAGAGTTGTGAGCACGCTTGTCCTTCTGTTTTGCTTCTTCCAGCCCTGCAAACCCCTCCAGCAGGCTTGTCTTCAAGAGGCTAAAGTCTGCATGAAGGGACTACAAGAAAGGAACAAAGGGAGAGGAAGACCCACCAGGAAGTAGGTGAAACTCTTTGTCACAAAACACATATGTGGCTTTTCCACAGACATGTTAATTCATCAGGTCTGGAAGAAAGCTATACTGGGGCAACAACACAGTTCAGCAGCACAAACTGTTGCCAGAAGCAGGATTCTACATCTCAGGGGCAGGAGTGATGGGACCTAACAAATCACAAGGCTTCTACAAGCCTGTCTGCATCCCAGTTCCCTGTTCATTTCTTTTTTAAATTTTTGGCATCTGTATGCCACCCCATAACCATAACTAAACTAATTAGACAAAACAGAGCACTTAAAAAAACAAAACCCCAACATAAATAGAACAAAAACAGTGGCAACAATAACATTAGCAACCTGCCCCATTATATATTACTGAAATGAAGAAAGCTTTGGGTAGAAGGTAACCAGCGTGGATTTGGGTGAGAAGGACTGATGGTGCCGTTCAGTTCTGGTACTCAATTAAAGAAAACTAAGCCCAGGGATTTGTCCTTAAGTGTGTGCCTTTTGCAACTGTTCTGTTTGAATATCGGGATTCTAGCAAAAGCAACAGCAGATCTTGGAAGCCTGCCCTCCCCTGGTCTAGAGGCTTCAACTGTGGCAAACTGTTTGCTTGATGCTGTCTTTATTTTATTTTCAGTCCTAGCTCAAAACCAGACGTTGTATTCCCACTGGAATTTTTAAGTGGCTTGCTGTGGGTTTTTTCTCTAAAGTCGTTCTGAGAAGTTTGAACAAGAAGTGGCTAAAAATCATTCAATAAATATATATGATTTGCCAAAAGAATAAAACCCAAACAGCCTTCAAACCATGGTTTCCAAGCCACAAATTATGGTTATCAGTTCAGACATGCTGCTAAGCTTCTTTAACCAGAAGATGGAACTATGCTGTATGCACATTTCTGTCATCTTACTTTTGTCTCTAGCTCAAAAAAGGTTTGTGGGACGGTTCCCCAAAACCCAGCAAACCTATTTACCAGAGGCAACACAATAGAGAGAGTATGTCTCCTGCAGGAGCACCAAACCCCCTTTCAAACTTCCTCCTTAAGAGTGCAATCTGATGGGAATAGGATAAGTATGATAAATAAGGAAAATACATGAGACGCGCAGCCAAGGGCAAAGTGGCCTATTAAGGCACAGCATATTGTTTTCAGCAAATGAAAACATACACTCAATTATGAAAAAATGGAGTGAACTAACTACTGTATTTATTAATAAGTGGGACTTGAGTGGGGCAGGAATCAGAAGGCCATTTCAAACCACTGTGCTTTATGATACTGATTTGGCAACTGTTTCAGGCAAAGCTGAAAATAAAATATATACACCACACAATGAAGAATACAACACCCACCTTGAATTACCAGGGCTACCAAACAGAGCAGACATGGTTAGGATTACAAAGAAAATGTCACAGTCTCAGTAATAGTAATACCACCATAATCTCCCATGCAGTCAACAGAATGAGAAGTTCTTCAATTTGTAAAAACCAGGACCTAACAAGTAACCCACTCTCAACCCTGAGATAATTGAGCATGAAGGAAAACTTGGTTCTCAACTGGAGGCTACATCCTCCCCCAAATCCGCTTACCTCTGTTGTCTCTTTGATCTCCAGAAGGAAAGTGTGAAGGTCGTTTGACTCCATCCTCAACATCTCCTCCTCTTCCTCTGTGCCCACTTCAATGGCAGCTTTGGCTGTCCTGCCTTTCAGCTCTTCCATCTCCTTCTGGAAATGTGCAATCTACAGGAACAAGTTTAGTAGTTCGTGCATGTTAAATGACGACACACCCAACCGTTGAGAGCTTAGGTTGGAGAAGAACAGTACGGACAGCAAACATGTTGCCCACCAGATGTTGTTGGACTACAACTCCCATCATCCTCTGACCATTGATGAGAGTTGAAGGCCAACTTCATATGGAGTCCAGGTTCAAAGAAAGGTGACCCGGGGAGGAACAGTACATCATAGCTCCAGAAAGCCTCACCTCCTCCCTGATTCCTATGATGACAGGATCTGAATCACTCCACTGGTGAGTCTGTTTCTCCACCCCAGCAGTGGGTGGTTGCTGCCGACCCTGCAAGGTACAAATGCTTTATTATTGTTTGATGGGGAATTTTAGAACTAAAATGTTCTGCTATGAGAGATAAAACAAGAAAACTTCTGAATATGTAAAAGGAAGAGAAGGAGGAAGGCGGGAATATGTGTGTTGAAAGCGAAACACAAGTAAATAAAAATTGTAATTTGCTTGTCTATAAGGGTGGGTCTGACAATAAGGGTACAAAAAATTAATACCAAGGACAAGAAAAATTAAGCCTCCCCAAAATTAAAACCTGCCCCCCTAAAATCTCCTAAGCAACCCCCACCCCACCCTCAACAGTGTTTAGGCACCCCAAGACACATATCCACCAGGAGTCACAGGTAAAATGTCTTCCTTCCTAAATAACCACCTAATATGCATAGGAGCACACTCTTGGGGTTCACCCATGTAACTGAATGTCTCCCTTTCCCAAATCTGCTCAGAGACTCCTTCAATCTTTCAGAGAGAAGCTGTGTGAGATAGAAGCAGCTTTGTTCATGCAGTAAACTCTGTCGGATTTGATCCTTGTTTTTGAGATGGAACAATATGGTTCCTGTCAAGGATAGACAGGTCAGCTTCTAATTACCGTACCTGGGAAGCGATCACTTTTGAAAGAGCTGAGGAAATCTTGGCCGTTTTCTGGAGCATGGAAGCTGGAGGAGCACTCTGAGAAGGACGCACCACTAAGAGACCAAAAAGAAACAAAATGACTCACAGACTCATGAATTTCAAAAATTACAGGATTTGGTAAGTGTGGCTATCTGTTTTCAGGAAAATTAAGTTTATATGTTTTTATGTAGTTTCCATATTGCTGTTTTTAAGGTTGTTTTTAGTTTTAATGACATGCTGTTTGTTTTTTTTAGACTAAATGCTGCTTAGGAGATTTTTGAAATATTAAGCAGTAGATCAGAGCTCTCCAAACTGTGTGCTATGGCGCATTGGTGTGTCAGCTGCAGTGTGTAGGTGTGTCATGCAAATGCTCCCCACGCTTCTCCCAGTGCTGGAATAGGGTTAGTTTAACCTCCAGTTTGCTAGTAAAAAAATGAATTACTGTGTTGTGAAATGATACATGTCTAAAAAGCGTGTCACCAACGTGAAAAGTATGGAAATCTCTGCAGTAAATAAACACTTTAAATTAAACTGAATAAAGAAAGTTGTCCCCCCGTCCCCCCAAGAAGCAAGAGATTCTGTAAGCGCCAGTCTCCAATGCCTGGTGCAACAGCGGGCAGAAATTAGCAAGAAAGAGCAGACCACTGTGGCAAAGAGAGCTCTAAGCACACATGTGACCATCCCAGAAAGGAGGGATCACAGCCAGGCAGTTAAAAATAAAATAAAATCTGTGTGGCAGCAATAGACATCTTCAGCAAGAAGAACTAACCACTGTGGGATGTTGAAATGCCAGACTTACATTTTTGGACAAAGTTTATAGTCCTCAATCCCTGTTTCTCATACTAATCCACATGTAATGCAGTCACAACTACATATGAGGTTTTATCAGAGAAAAAGGGGGAAAGGGAGAGGGGATGTACCTGCTGAAGAGACTGGGGTGGAAGCCTTGATTGGCACTGCAGGAGGAGTGCCCAGCACAGTGGACTGAACCTGAGTCCCAGCAGGTACAGGCTTTGCAGCAGGTGAAAAGGAGAACATACTGGAGTTTGGGCTGCTGTTGGGAGCTGGTGTAGAAGATTCTGCAGCAGCGAACCTGGGAAGGGAGGGAGAATAGAAGAATTCATGCTCTTGGGACTAGGAAGCTTCATGGTACATGCCTTTTGCAGGTGACTGTTACCCATAGCTGCATGCAGGGAGCCCTTGGTCACACCCTGTGCCATCAGCACTCTGCAAGAGCAGTGGAAAACCTCTGTCCACAAATTTATTGAAAAATAGCTGCACCATATATTTAAAGCAGTACCAATAGTCAGGGCTTCTCCAAAAGAACCCAGGGAGCTGTTGCTTGTTAAGCCTGCTGAGATAAGTTAAAGATAAAGGTAATGGGGTCCCTGACTGTTGGATCCAGTCGCGGACAACTCTGGGGTTGCGGCGCTCATCTCACTTTATTGGCTGAGGGAGTCGGCATACAACTTCTGGGTCATGTGGCCAACATGACTAAGCCGCTTCTGGCAAACCAGAGCAGTGCACAGAAACACCGTTTACCTTCCCCCCAGAGCAGTACCTATTTATCTACATGCACTTTGTGCTTTTGAACTGCTAGGTTAGCAGGAGCAGGAACTGAGCAACGGGAGCTCACCCCGCCGCAGGGATTCAAACCGCCGACCTTCTGATCAGCAAGCCCTAGGCTCTGTGATTTAGACCATAGCGATGGGTTAGGAGACTCCTATTCCCTCTAACAGAGATATAATTTCCAGAGTGGCTTAAGAGTCAATCCTCCTTCCCAGGAACTCTGGGTCTCCTAACAGCTCTCATCCCCCTGAACAAGCAGTTCCTAAGATTCCTTGGACGGAGGACCTGTTTAAAACGGTACAGCTTTAGATGTACAATGCAGATGGGGCCCCTGGTGCAGAACCTGTGGTGCCCTTCCGGGTATTGGACTCCAACTCCCATCAGCCGCAATCAGCATGTTCCATCGGACAATGGGAACCCTGAATCCACCAACACACGGAGAGCCCCACCAACTTTAAAACAATGTGTTTAATACATTCAAAAACTGCTTCAAAACCACCACGATTACATTGGCTAAAAAGACTCAAAGGGAGACTTACTTTTCAGTGAGGTTAGTTTTGACGGAGGAAGGCGGCAAGGCAAAACCTTGCTTTACTCCAACAGGACTCGCGAAGGGAGGGGCCCCGGCTGAGCTGTCCATGGCCGCTTTATAACTCACGGAACCAAAAGAGGAGGGAGGAGAAGCTGTAATGGGGCTGGACAGCAGAGCTGGAGCTGGAGGTGCTTTGGAGATGCTGGTGGCCGGAGAGAAGGGGAAGCCGACTGCTCCGCTCAGGTTGGAACCAAGGGGAGGCTTGGGGGTCTCCGATATGCCAGGATACTGCGGTGGGGCATCAGAGGCAGATCTGGTGGATTTCAGAGTGAAGGAAGCGAAAGACAAAGGGGCTGCCCCTTTGCTGGAAACTGCAGATGTGGCTGGGACAACGGCCAAGGAAGCTTCGACTTTTGGAGGAGCAGAAGTGGAAGCGGATGACGGGGGAGTGCTGCCTGGAAGAGAGATGAGAGTTTTGTTAAGTTACTACGTGACATTAGGACCATTCCACATCAAATAAAAAAACAAGGGTTTCACTACCCACCCTCTTGGAGTTTGATGAAACTTAGTGCACACCCTTCCCTTATGGTTGCAAAACTGAAAATAATGCATAATTTTAAATTATTTAAATCTTTTTCTTGCTAGGTCTTATTTCCTTACATGCCAGCATTTAAAGTTTCTGACCAAATTTTTTTTTTAGATTGATTTAAATACCCCAAAACTGAAAAAGTAGTCTGCACTTTTGAAAAAAACCACCAACCTGTAATAACCAATATTATTTTAGATTTTAAGAGGAACATCTTGGTTTTATTTATTTTTTCTATTACAGCTATGCATTGTAGGAAAGTTGTACCCGGTAGCCATTTTTTCCCCATGATGTCCCAAAAACGTAAAATTTTGTTACAAGACATAAAAAACCATTAAATCTTATTCTCTGTTGAGAAAGAGCATGTCTTTGCAATAATTTTCACCATCAAAAACTTTTGATTCCATCGTGCCCACACGCTGAAAATTTAGGTTTTCTAAACCTAGTTTTTTCACCAAAAAAACTACAGTACATTTATACATTTTTTTAGGCATTTATAAAAACTTTTGGGTGCTGGTGTATTTTTTCCTCAAATCCTCATCCTCTTATTGAGCTCTGTGTAAAATTTCAAAGAGATCTGATCATTGGTTATGGAGGAAAAAAATAAAATGTACACAAGGCCAAGGATCTCAAGAGGGGAAAAAATTAAGGGGGTTACTTTCTTTCAATCATAAGGGATGGGTGTACAGCAAGTTTCATCAAAATCGAGATGGTGGGTGGCATGACTGTGTTGAACTGAGGTGGAATGACCCATTAGGAAGAAGCCAGACAACACTCAAGGGCCACACTAGAATGGTGTTGTGTGCCAAGACAATTGAGAGTACTAACCCAGAACAGAACAATTCCAGAACAGGGTGAGCTAGCCAGGAGGTGCAACAGGAGATGAGGAATAAGGAAATGGGCTGTGCGTCTAACTCAGCCGGGCTATAAAACCAGGCAAGGATGCTATAATTGACATCTTGGAGTTACAGTTATGCAGGCTGGTGGAAAGCTTTTAACCGTGACTGGGTGTATGCTGGAGTTAAAAGGCTAGCTGCTTCACACTAGCACATTATTTGCCCATTTGACTTAATCTTGCTTGCTTGGACTGGCAGCTGCTGTCTATGGTCTCTGGGCTTCGAAGAAAGATGTGGGGTGATCCTGATAACACACTGAGGCCGATTCACTGCAAAAGGAAGAAGACCCTCAACTGCCGCACAGCTTGGTATTGTGGAGAGACTTTCCTATACAATTGAGATGTATCTCAGAGGCCCTTGGACTTATCTCCACAGCTCAGCATGCCATCATACGAGATTCTCCTTCCCCCATTTATCCCCACAGGGGAGGGCCAGAGTCAGCACACATTTTAATTCTCTATCAAGACCAGACAAGATTTGTGTACATGCGCAGATACTTGCTTAAAAAGGTAAAGGGACCCCTGACCATTAGGTCCAGTCGAGACCGACTCTGGGGCTATGGTGCTCATCTCGCTTTATTGGCCGAGGGAGCCAGCGTACAGCTTCCAGGTCATGTGACCAGCATGACTAAGCCGCTTCTGGCGAACCAGAGCAGCTCACGGAAACGCCGTTTACCTTCCCGCCGGAGTGGTACCTATTTATCTACTTGCACTTTGATGTGCTTTCGAACTGCTAGGTTGGCAGGAGCAGGGACCAAGTAACGGGAGCTCACCCCGTCATGGGGATTCGAACCCCCGACCTTCTGATCAGCAAGTCCTAGGCTCTGTGGTTTAACCCACAGCGCCACCCGCGTCCCTCAGATACATGCTTAGAATACTGATATTAGCTCTGCTGTTTAAGGATATGGCAGGGTAGACATACAAAGTAATTTAATAAAAATGCACAATAGATCTTTTCAGACTCACATATCGGACCTCCAAGATCCCTGCCCAAAGGGCTGGCCCTTAAATCAATACTACAATTTCCCAGGTCAGCTGGATTTTAATTGAGCTGGGAATTGAGAGCACAAGGCCTTCTACAATCCCCCATCGATTTTTGGCAAGGATCATGTCAGTCTGAATCAAACATCCTGCTGACAAGCATGCCAAGTGGAGCTGGAAAGAAAAGCCTTTGCCAAAACTAAGGTGTTCCGTATTGAACAGGAAATGCAATTACACAGATGAAAAGTGAACAGGGCTTTGAAGTGAACCTTCATCTCTGGCCAAAACAGATAATACACAAATAGTTCTCTTCGCCCTTTGAGTTCAATATTTACTACCAATATACTGACCATATATTGGCAGCTCAATGAGAAAGAACCTGCATTGCATGCAGAAAGTCCCAGGTTCAATCCCTGACATCTCCAGTAGCTCTCCAGGGTTCAGGCAGGAGACATTCCCAGCCCTACCCAGAGATACATGAGACCTTCTGCATGCAAAGAAGGTTTCTCTACTACTGAACGACACTGCTCCCCCCGCACCTATTAGGAAGATTCCTTATTTCATGTCAGATTGTTGGTCCAGCTAACTGAGCGCTGTCTACACTGACAGGCAGCAGCTCCCCAGGTTTCCAGACCAGGGTCTCTCCCAGCCCCATCTGGAGATGCCAAGGACTGAACACAGGACTCCTTGCATCCAAAGCGTAGGTCCATCCAATCATATATGCAAAGTGGGACAGTTTGGTAGCCTCTGCATTGCATGCAGAAAGACCCAGATTCAACACCCAGCTTCTCTAGGTGGGACAGAGAGAGGCCCTTGCCTGAAACCTGGAGAGATGCTGCCAGTCAGTGCAGATAATACTGATGGTCCAACCTGGCATGAGGTCTGTTTCCTACTCTCCTATGGAAGACTGTGATCTATTAAGATCTATTAAGGTGGAAATGCTGATGAGCAAAACCGAAAGATTGAAAAGGGAGGGTAAGGGGCACAGGTACGCCTTTTTTGATCTCAAGTTGTGCAAGTTGCTTGTCACACCCTCCTTATCACTCTACACCAGCCTTCTCTGGCACGGTGCCACCCATACGTTGTTGAATTCTGACTCTCATTATTCTTGGCCACTGACTGCTGGGAGTTCAGTAACACCTAGAGGGCACCAGGCTGCTCCATTTGCATTCAAAGTGTTTTAGGATAAGTGTTCTACAACCTTGGATCCCCAAAAAAGCAAGCAAGCACCTACCGGCTGATTTTGCTCCTCTGTCTCCTTCTGGAGAGAGAGGCTCCGGCACCACCATCAGAGACCTCACACCAGGGTTTTGATTAACCATGTAAAAGGGGCAGAGGACTCCATCAGTTGACAGCAGCAGCAGGACCGGTGCTGGATCTGTGGTTTTATCCTCACCTGCAAAAATGCCACAAACACACACACACACACACCATGAGCAGACATGTTCAGCAGTACCTCCACTTAGTAAGCAGCCCTCAAAACAAGTCCAGGAAGGGACCAGGAAGTTACGTTAGAATGCCAAGAGTTTAAAACTTTACAAAGGGAACTAAGTGCCCAAGATGACTTCTCTTGAATAATGCAACATGTATTACAACTCTATTCCATGAATTTCTGTTGTTGTTTAGTCGTGTCCGACTCTTCGTGACCCCATGGACCAGAGCACGCCAGGCATTTCTAGTCCACCATTTTTCCTTTTTTTTTTTTTTTTTTTTTTTTTTTTTTTTTTTTTTTACTTATACAGGGCACATTCCAGCCAGGCAAAAAACAGTGTCACCTGGGGAGAGTCCCATGGGCCAGATGGAGACCTGGAGGGTCACAACTGGCCCCAGGGTCACAGGTCTGCCCACTATGAATAGCCTCGAGAATCACAGTTAGAAGGTGGGGAAATAGCACTTCCAGGTATATTAACAGCATCTTCTCAGGACTAATGACCAGCACTAACGCTCCCTCTACAGCAGGCGTGAAGAAGCTTTAGCCCTCCAGATGTTGCTGAACTACAACTCTAAGCATCCCTGGCCATGCTTGCTAGGGCTGATGGTTCAGCAACATCTGGAGGGCAAAAGACCTGGTATAGAGAGCGCTGCTGTTTGCTTTATCCTTAACCCAAGAGCAACATTCATATACTTACTAATGGTTATGGGCATGTTGCTGGTATAATCAATGGCTACGCCTACGGGCAAAGTGTCATCGCTCTTATCTGTGACCGGAAGTTCTGCTCGGCTGGAGTCTTCCAGAACCCACAGCTCCCAGTTGTTCTGTAAGAAGGGTTAGTTTAATTAGTACTAGGAATCAGGATCTTGGTCTATTTAGCACAGTATTGTTTACACTGACTAACAGCAGCTCCCTACGGTTTCAAGCAGGGAGAATCTCCCAACGCTACCTGGAGATGCTGGGAACTGAACCTGGGGCCTTATGCTTGCTAAAGAGATGCTCTGCTACTGAGCTATGGCCGCTCCCAATTGGCTCTGTGCTTTGGCAACCTCTGGAATCGTTCCTGCCAGGGAGGTCAACTTGTAGTAATAAGGGCTTTTTTCTACTTTAAAAAATCACTGTGGCACGTGCAGTGGAGAGGAAAATTACTATTATTCCTTGGTTCATTTATAAAGATTTTTATGTACAACCAACTCATATAAAGTATCAAGGCAGTATACAGCAATATGTACAAGTACAAGTGAAACATTATGAAATAAACATTTAAACGACTGGAATAAAAAATGTTTAAGCAGTTGCATGGGCCTGTTGGCATAAGAAGGTCTTCAAGAGATGCCTTAAAGTCAAAAGGGTACATCTGGTCCACCACCACTGGCAGGGGTGAGTCCATGGTCCACAAAAGCAAGAGCCTGAGTAATGTAACTGTTAGCAGGTGAGACTTAGACCTGGGAGCCCAGGGTTCAAATCAATCAAGTTCACTGGGCCAGTCCCTGCCTCTCAGTCTAAACTACCTTACAGGGTTGTTGTGAGGATCAAATGAGGGGGAGAACCATGTACACCACCTTGAGCTCATTGGAGGGAAAAAGGTTGGGTGTAAGTGAAATAAATAAATAAATAAGTAAATAAGTAAATAAATAGATAATGATAATCAATGAAATATTCTGTCCCAGTAAGTGCATGGGTTTCAAGGTGACATGAGACTTTGCTATTTCTTGCTGCAGCTGACTAATAATAACAACCCCTCTGGAACTCTCACTGGGACCTCTGGTCTTCTTATAAGAGGCACTTGCTGGGGAAGTAGGAAGTGGGATTACCTTGTCTCCTTGCCTTGCGAGGATGCTGACCTCTGTGGAAGCAGCAGATGCTGCAAGGACCAGATCCCTTGAGGAAGGAAACAACAACCACAAATCCATAATCCACTTCAAGCAGCATAAACACCTTTCCCTGCTAGTTTCAAATAACAATCTTTAAATACACCCAGCCCTTTGCTCACCTAATTAATATTAAAAGGGAACTATTCAATGTTGTAGGATTGCCATTACTCACCATTCTTCAACGTAGTTAAGGAAGTAGTGATGTTGCCTCTCAGAACAGCTGCCATAACAGGGCTCCATAAAATTCACAAACAGCTCAGGCCGCTTTTCTTCCTTTTTCTGAATGGGGAGACAGAACGGGAAACTGTGTGGGAGATGCCTTAGGCGAGGGGGCAGCTCACAAATGACCCTGCAGACGCTGGACTGTTTTAAAATGTTTGCATCATTTATAACATACATAACTGTTTTATGGTTGCAACTATTTCATAATTACAAGGAGGGGGCCTTCATGATAGCCTGCTGCCAGATTTTATGGCTTCCTTCCTAGAGAAGCTAGACTGACTCCCTTCTTGCTGTTCTCCCCTGGCACGTGAAGGCTGCCTTGTTCCCATGCGCTTTTGGGAACTGACTGCTTTTAAAGAAAGTGATTTGAATAGGGCTTTGCTATTTTTTGCTAACAGTATTTTCATAATTTGCGTTTATATAGTTTTAATTCTATTACAGTTTAATTCTTTTTAAACTATTATCTTCTGTATGTTTTTAGCTTTCTGTATTTTATCTGTTTTGCTTTAATTTCTGAAATCCGCCTTGAGTTAGTGTAGGGAAAAAGCAGGATATAAAGAATGCATTATTATATAACACAAACTGCCATCATTCCTGAACACAGGCCATGCTGGCTGGGGCTGATGGAAGCTGGAGTCCCTACAGTGCGTGGAAGGTCAAGAGCCCCACACCTCTGGCCAAAAGTATGATGAAATGTTTCAATAACCACAAGAAGATATGAACTCCTAAACTGTTTTGCCTAGCTGGGATGCATTCCTAGAATTCTGATCATGCCTCTTGATTGTCTGAAAGGAGGACAGCAAGGACTATTATGAGTGTCCATAGAAACTAGCCTACTATCCGGAGGCAAAATGTACATCCATTGCTCTGCTCGCTTTTGCCTGCAACCCTGCTGCTCACCACTGGCATGTGGTCCCTGAAGGCTGCTTGGGATGGAATGTGGCCCTCAGGCAGAAAGAAAGTTCCAAACACCCAAATTAAACCTGTGCATCTAAGAGGTAGGCATCTAACACCTGTTTGTATGGGGACTTGGCAAGCAAAACTGACACTCGCAGAAGTGTGGAGCCTGCTGTGGTTGCTGAATGCTTCAACTTCCATGCCAAGTTTGACTAAATGGTTTCTATGAAGTGGGATTCTACATCTCGGGTCACTACTTTTTTATCGTTCTGAAGCAAGAGCCTAACATGAGGGAAGACACAGCAGCACAAACCAGGGACAAAGACCTGGCAAAATTGTGAGAATGACAGTAGGCAGCACAGACTTAGAAATCAAAGACAAGAGAAAAAGAAGTTGCTTCCCCGCGCTTCCTCTCTTCACGTACAGGAAGCACAGCCATCACCACTTCCGGTGCAGCTTCCAAGATCCCATCCGCAGCCGCATATACGATAGTGAAGACATAAGTGCTGACCCACAACACATCCAAGACTGGAAAACAGAAATGTGAGTAAACTTGGGTTGTCGGGTTTTTTTGCTTTTGTTTTTCTCAAGAGCCACTCATTATTGTTATTATTACTTACACAGGAACATAGGGTTGTATGCAAGCTTGGTCCTACTCAGAGTAGGCCCATTGAAATAAATGGACCTGTGTAGAAGTCAGTTGGGTACATCCCACTGGAAGCTGCCTTATGTCAAGTCAGATCACTGGTCCATATAGCTCAATATTGTCTGGCAGTGACTTTCCAGATTTCAGGCAGGAGACATTCACAGCCCCACCTGGAGATACTGGGGGACTGAGCTTGGGACCTTCTGCATGGAAAGCAGATGCCCTTCCACTGAGTTATGCTGCTTTCCCCTCATGCTAGGAAGCTTCCCAATGTCATGTCAGATCATAGATCCAGCTAACTGAGTGCTGCCTACAATAACTGGCAGCAGCACTCCAGGGTTTCAGTCTCTCCCAGCCCCACCTGGAGATGAACATGGGATTTCTGGAGTCAAAAGCATATGTCCATCCAATGAGCTATATGGGAAGAGGGATATCTTGGGGGTACAGCACCTGCTTTGCATGCAGAAAGTCCCAGGTTGAATCCCCAGCATTTCCAGGTATGGCTGGGAGGCACCCCAGCCTGAAACCCCAGACAGTTGCTACCAGTTAGAGTAAGCAATACTAAACTTTGTGGATTAACAGCCTGACTTGGTATAATGCAGCTGGTTAGTTCCTTTATGTGTTCATTAACACTGTGTACTGCGTGAAGACAGAAGGATCTAGGACACTGGAAACCTTCCCTACAGAGGGCTGCATCCAGCAAAGTTCTACTCAGAGTAGACACACTGAAGTTAATCTGCCTAATTTAGTCATCTCCATCAATTTCAAAGGGGCTGCTGTGAGTACAACAGTTTTGTTGCTGTATTAATCTTAGGGAACAAGACGTATAAAGAACTTCAAGTTTCAATTACAAATATACAAATTAAAAATTTAACGTAACAGATGTGATAATATGCCCAAGGACTGCATTTTTTTTTCAAAAGAAAGGAAGGCATTATCAAATCTTTGCACTATAATTATGTAACTGTGCTGCATTAACAACCCTGACAACTAAATTACAGGAGATTAAATATTAATCCATACTGTAAATGGGATTGGTATAAAATACTACTTAGTATTTTGAGCAAAACACCTGCCAGATTTATTTTTAAACACGGGAGATTCAACTAGTCAAAAACAAGCATCTCACATTCCACAATATGCCTGGATTTCATGGGTGGGCAAATTCTAGGCACATAAGTGAAACACTGTGATTACATGATCCATCTGTACTATTGTAATACCAACCGGTCAAAACGCCAAATTTTAGGAAACACAGTACCTTTGACAGGATTATCTGAATCATAGAATGGAGGACAGGGAATTGTTTTCTTCTCCTGCAGGTTCTGAAAAAGTAAAAGAACAAGCATGATTAGAATACCGTAAGTTTAATGATATGGGGTGTGTGTGTTTTTTAAGTATTCTATCTACAATGCAACACTTCACATCACACATGCAATAATAAAACAAAAACACTCTGAATTTATACAAGCACTTTCAAAAAAATGTCCAAAGCGTTTCATCTAAAGCTGCCATTGTTCAGTGATCTGATGACATGGTACATTTCACTCAGTACTGTCTGCTCTGTGGATGATGAACCTGAAGCCCTCTATATGTTCTTGGAATATAACTCCCAGTATCCCCTGACCATTGGCCATGCTAGATGGAGCTGATGGAAGATGGAATACAACAGGGGTCAGCAAACCTTTTTAGCAAGGGGCCAGTCCACTGTCCCTCAGACCTTGTGGGGGGCTGGAAATGAACAAATTCCTATGCCCCACAAATAACCCAGAGATGCATTTTAAATAAAAGCACACATTCTACACCAGGCAGGCCCCACAAATAACCCAGAGATGCATCTTAAATAAAAGGACACATTCTTCTCATGTAAAAACACGCTGATTCCCGGACCATCCGCGGGCTGGATTTAGAAGGCGATTGGCCCAGATCCGGCCCCCGGGCCTTCGTTTGCCTACCCATGGAATAAAACAACAGCTGGAGGGCTATGAGTTCCCTATCCCTAATCTGCTCTCAATGGGAGCAATGCTCCAAGATTTCAGGCACAGGCATTTTGTAGCCGAAGATGCCTCTAAGGAGAGATTGTTGGCAGTGAAATGTGGGCACTCTTTTGCATCAAAGCCATGTGACCTCCGGCTTAATTATGGGCATGGTCCCAATTCACCTATATCAGAGATGAACATCATCATGGGAGAGTTGTTTCCAGCAACCCCATCCTTTGCCCCTGGAAGCCTTATAAGCTGCTGCTACAGGAGAGGGACTGTAAGCAACATCATAGAAGTGGTGTTTCTAGGACTAAGGTGAAACTATGAAGCTTCCTTGTTTTTGCTATTGCATGCTGTAATGGTGCTTGTTATATTTATAGTACTGAAATGTGGGTTTTTAGTATGATATATTTTTGTAGTGCTGTGTTATTATGAAGGTTTTTGTAGTGTTCGTTCGAAATGCATTCCTATTTCTTTGTTGTAAGCTGCTTTGAGCATGACTGTTTTGTAGAAGAGCAGCAAACAAATAAAATGAAAGAAAATTAATTAATCTTAGGCCCAGGGACCAAATGCAGTCCTCCAAGCCTCTTTTTTGTCCTCAGGGTTCACCCCAAGCCACACCCCTTACTAGCCCTCTTTCCCCCTTTGTGTTTTTGCCTGGCTAGAATATGACAGGTACACAGCTATGCATTCATATCACATGGCTTATCGCTAAGAATCCTTAGAACCATCGTTTACCCCACAGTTCCCATGATTCCTTGGGGAAGGGGGGAAGAAACCATGTGTTTTAAATGCATGGTGCATATGCAGCCTTGCACTCCTAAACTTCTTGATTGCCTGGATGGTGAATAGAGAGAAGTGTGCAGGCATGAAAAAACTAGCTTACTACACAAAAGCAAAATTCTCATTCTACCTGGCAGTGCCGGTGACTGAACCTGGGGACTACTGCATGCAAAATGGATGCTCAAGCTCTAGAATACCGCCCTTCCCAGGCATGTACTTCTGCTGCCCTTATGCTTAAGACTCCATCTTCTGAACTGTGAATTGGGAGAACAAAACAGGAAAGAACCAAGAGGGAGAAGCAGGAGGAGGCAGATCATTATAGGCCAAATAGAACAAAATAGACTTACAGGGAGATACTGGACCACTGTGCCGTTCTGCTTGCCTACAGCCAACTGCTTTCCTTTAGGACTCCAACACACTAAAGGGGTGGGTGGGAGAAAAGCAAGCAGGCATCATTAAGCAGTTGCAAAGGAAATAGCAACAACAAAACCAGCCAGTGCAATTTGGCAAATGGCTTAAATTGCCCTCACAAGTGTTATTCAAACACAACAATCTCAAATTTGGAATGCAATAGAATGTCCATTCAACAAGAAGGTGCAGCCAACGATGGTCTCAGGAGAGCATACCCTAGAGCAGGAGAGGGGAAATGTTGGCCCTCTAGATGCTGCTGAACAGCAGCTCCCATCAGCCTAGCAAGCACAGCCAATGGCCAGGAGTGGGTGGTAATTGGAGTTCAGCAACATTGGGAGGGCCAAAGGTTCCTTATGAGATACCCTTGTTTGCAACTGTCCATATGGTGCATTCAGGCTTACTTTGAGCTGTACACCTAAAATATATGTAAATCAGAACTCCAATTCAGCTGATTTATAACAGGGATTTCTGCATCAGTCTAAAAGTCATGTTACCAACCTGATGTAACAGCCACTGAAGCGGGGAGAGTTGCATAGATCTTCACGGAATCTGCCACCTGCAGGACAGAGACGCTTCCATCAGACAGACAGACGGCCAGCATGGAGGCATTCACTGGGTTCCATTTCAAGTCATTGACCATCGCCCCAGCCATCTTCTGATAGGCAAAGGGGCGTTTTTGCTGCTTAGCCTATTAGAAAGAAATGTATGTTTGTTAGACCGTATCTGTATGAGCAAAGACACCCGCTTTCAGTAGAGTCAAATCACTGGCCCACCATACTTTCCAAGACCTGAAGGAAAGCGATGTTTTCACTAAACTAAAGCTCCTATCAGTGGTAGAGTTCAGAAGTAATGATGAGCTGCGGATTACTGCAAGACTGGAGGACCTTTTTATACAGAGGGCCACATTCCATTCTGGATAACCTTCCAGGGGGCACGTATCAGTAGCGGGCATGGCTTGAGGCAAAAGCGCACAGAGTAATGGATATATACAGTGGGTTACATTCCAGCCATGCAAAGGTCAGAGCCTTTTACATGTGCTGCTTGCAGCCATGCAAGCAAGAGTCATTATCACAGTTCATGGACAACTTCCAGCCAGGCAAAAGCACTCAAGGAGAATGCAGAGCAAGGCTGGTGAGGAGTGTGGCCTGGGGAGAGTTTTGAGGGTCAGATAGAGAGGATACGAGTCACAGCAAACCTCAGCCTCACACACTTCATCACCTCTGCCAGCACAGCCACAAGGAAGAGACTGGAATCTTCTGCTCCCTTTTTGATTAACACCAGTTTACTATCGCACATGAATACTACACTGTGGTAGTTTTCCTCCCAATTTTTAATTAACCATGGTTTAGCATTACATCTGAATCCTAAAGTGTGATTATGCTTCATTAGGGCTTGCTGAAGCTCTCCAGTTTCAAAACTCATAGCAAAACACACCCTGGAGTGAGGGTTGGGGGGGTGGTTTCCAAGTTTGCTTTTAAACCATGCAACTTACCTGATTCACAAAGGTGCGAACATCGAAAAAGCCAATGAAGGACCCAACTTCACTGGAAGCCATGCAGACAGAGAGTGTGAGGTTATCACAGCTGAGTGCCAAGTGATGCACACAGAACTTCGTGGGAACGAAAAGACTCTGGACATTCTCAACTTAAAAAAAAATGAAGAGGAGCACCAGGGAGGGAAAAAAAACAGTAATTTATTTAAAAGGTAGTTGGAGGCCTGAACTAATCCAATACTGCCCTATTTGTCTATTAAGATCAGCTGGGGATGCCCTGCTTGTTATTTCAACCTGTTGGGCAGCAGAGCTGGGCGATGTCTGGTTTTCAACATCGCAATATACTAATATAACACAATGTCTGAAATAAGAAGAAAGGTTTGAATAAGGTGGAAAGAAATAAGCAGCCACGTGTTGACTCCTGGATATGGACTTCGAACTGGTTTTGGATGATACATTGCCCAGCCCTAGTGTTCTAATCTGGAGGGAGGGATGAGGCAGCCCACTTGCTTGGGTGAAGGTGCAGACAGGCAGGCAAGCACCTTCTCAAGTTCCCTCTGCCAAGGCTGGCAGCTGGGCTGCAGAGGGAGGAATTGGGTCTCTCACTGTGGGTGAACATCAGACGGACTTGCAAGTGTCACTCAAGAGTGAAATGTGCAGTGATGGCGGTAGCCAAGGAGTGAGCAAGGATTCGTGATATATTGCCAGGTGAAAAATTCTGAAACTGTTATCATGATCTGGACTTCAAACCAGTTTGGGGCAATGCTTTGATATATTGCCCAGCCCTACCGGACAGGCACTATTATTGCAAGACATTCTGAATGGCTCCCTCATAGAATATAGAACTCCCTTGCAAATGGAAAGTGTCACAATGTGAAAACCTTTATGGTTTACTCAAGCCTTTGGAATGTAATATACCTTCTTGCCAATGCCACTACTTTATGTGTTGTTAATGTTATGTATTGTTATGCTGTATTTGTAAACTGCATTGCTCAGCCATGCTCCTGTTGGTAAGGTTAGGATATAAATACAGAGATACATAATAAACCCCTGATCCCAGCATTCTAAGACAACACTAAGCTAGGAACTACACACTCTCCCCTTTTGTGATTCCCAGCAACAGGTATTCACAGTGATTCACACACATTGTCTCAGTAAGCGTTACAACGACGGTAGATGGTTGGCCAATGTTATTTCCCCTGCACCAGTTTGGCAGGTTAGAAAATGCAGGCTTGCTTAGGGCAACCAAGATAATGAATGAGGCAACAGTTGAATGCAGACTTACAGATGTTCAGCTGTCCGTTACCCACAATGCTACATGAGCCCAAATAGGTAAAAACACACACCAGAGGAATCAAGGGGGGGGGGACACATATAAATTAAAAGCATATGCAGATGATCTTGTAATAACAGTGGAGGACCCTAACAACTCTCTGCCAAAAGTCCTAGAAAAAAATACAGAACTTTGGGCAGGTGGAAGGTTTTAAGTAGAATAAAAATAAGACAAAGCTGATAGTGAAAAATGTACCAGAAAGGGGGGGGAGAGAATTACAGCAAAATATAGAAATAGAGATTCATAAAAAAGTTAAATATTTAGGAATTTGGTTGACAACTAAAAATATTATCATTAAAGATAATTATGAAAAAAATTGGAATGAAATAAAAAGGAATCTAGAAGTATGGGGAAGAATGAATTTATCACTGTTAGGAAGAATTGTGGTGATCAAGATGAACGTATTGCCAAAAATGTTATTTTTATTCTAGTCAGTACTGGTTATAAGTAATGCAGCATGCTTCAAGAAATGACAAAGGGACATTACAAAATTCATCTGGAAAGGGAAAAACCAAGAATAAAACATAAATTACTTACAGACAGTAAAGATAGAGGTGGTTTTTCCCTTCCAGATATTAAATTATATTATGAAGCTGTCTTTATTGGTTGGATCCGGGGCTGGATCAAACTGGAAAATACAGATTTGTTAGATCTTGAAGATCATGACAACAGATTTAGATGGCATGCATACTTGTGGTATGAGAAAGGGAAAGTTATATAATTAGGAGATCACTTTTAAAAGTCTGGGAAAGGTACAAAGATTTATTAGAACAAAAGACTCCATGGTGGTTGTCTCCAATGGAAGCAACATTGATTAAAAAAATAAATAGGAGAGAAAAATGGCTTACATATAGAGATCTATTAATAGAAACAGAAGAGAAATTAAAAATAAAAGAATTTGAAGAGATCAAAGAACATTTTAGTGACTGGTTACAATATTTTAAAGTAAATGAGGTCTTCAAAGAAGATAAAAAGAAAGGATTTACTTATACTTTATCTAGATTTCAAAGAGAAATTATAGAGGATAATACCAAATTATTGAAGATGATGTATAATTTAATATTAGAATGGGAAACCAAAGATGAAGGGGTTAAATATGTAATGATTAAATGGGCACAAGATGTAGGATATAACTTACAAATGAAAGACCGGGAAAAATTATCGAAAGTTGATTTAAAATTCACCGCATGTACAACTTTGAAAGAGAATTATATGAAAATGATGTACCGATGGTTTTTAACTCTTGTCAAACTGGCAAAAATGTATAGAACAAGTGCTAATAAGTGCTGGAAGTGTAAAGAGAAAGAAGGTATGCTTTACCACATGTGGTGGAACTGTAAAGTAATTAAAAGTTATTGGGAAATGATATATAATGAAATGAAGATGATGTTTAAAATAACCTTTGTTAAAAAACCAGAAGTTATGTTGGGTATAATAGGACAGGAACTACCAAAAGAACGGAAGAAGTTGTTTATGTATGCTACAACGGCGGCTCAGATTCTACTAGCCCAAAAATGGAAGGACAACAAGATACCAACGAAAGAAGAATGACAAGTCAACCTTATGGAACATGCAGAAATGGCGAAACTAATGGAAAGAATCAGATACAATGATATTGAAGAATTTAAAAAAGACTGGGAACCTTTTATGTTGTATTTACAGAAATACTGTAAAGATACGGACTCACTAGCAGGGTTTGATTAAACACTTACAGGTAAGAAAAGAAGATCAAAGGTTAAGTAAGGGCAACATGGAATGAAATTGACTAAGATGTAATCATGAAGGAAAATTTGGTATAAAACTGATAAGAAAATAAGAGCATTAAGGTATAACATTATAAAAATAAGATAATAATTAAGCAGAAGTAGTAAATATTTAAAGAACCAGAAGGGGAAGTTGAGGGAAGTCACAGGGGTGTGTGTGTCTTTTTCTTATATATGACAAATGTTATATTGTGTTGTTTGATTGAATATAAAATTGTAAAAATCCAAAAGGAAAAAAAGAGGGGGGGGGGGAGAAAATAAAGAAAATGGAGACTTACTTAGGGCAACCAAGTTAATGAATGAGGCAACAGTTGAATGCAGACTTCCAGATGTTTAGCTCAGTCCCTTACCCACTATGCTACATGAGCCCAAGTAGGTAAAAAAATCCCAGCCCTATATTGTAAAGGATACTTGCCACCCCAAAGCTTATGATGGGTATTCAAAGCAGAACAAGTGAGTTTATGCTTAATGCTAAAAAATACAGCTCTATAGATAAAAATTAAGGAAGACTGGGGATGAGGGTAGGGAAAGATAAAAAACTTACCTATTTTATTAGGAGAATCCCCCACTGGAATCTGCATTAGAAGGTTTTTTGTCTGGAAGATCTGCAACCCAGCTGCACAGCCGGCAAACAGTAATCCATATTTGTTGGATACAGCAAGAAGACTGGAACGCTCTTTGGGGAGTTCATCAGGAGCATCAAAGATCCGTACTTTCTTCAATGCTCTGAACTTAAAATCCTGTGGCACATTCATAGATTAAAAAATCTGTGCAGGCTAAATCTAAATGCACCAGTTTATTCAAATACGACATAGAATTCAACCAAAAACTTGATTATTTAATTACACAAATGCTTCTAAGACTTCTTTGCTCCTCACTCCTCAGTGACCCAGCTACTAAAAGGAGATTGGAAGCATCTACTTCCACTATGAATCTAACGGAAGCTCTTTGTTACATCTAAAGTTTGGGAAACTGTGGTTAGTTCAAGCCAGCTAGGGATCATGATTTGAACCTGGCTTGTTCGAATTAACCATAGCTTAAATTAACAGTCCCCCACCCACCCAGTTCGAACACAACAGGAAACTCTGATTAGTTTAAAGGAGGAAGCGTCCTCTCTCCTTCTTACATCACAGTAAAGGAAGAGGGAAGGGGAGTGCATTTGAGTCCCAGTGTCAATTTAGCATCATGTCTTAAAAGATAACACAGTCTACTGAATGGTTCCATGTTTTTGCTCATGCACCTGATTTAGCAAAACTTAGAAAATACCTAGCCCTTTAGTTTGTGATGATAAACTGTTCAAAATTATTCTAGATTTCTCTGTTTTATATTGACTGTTTCAATTTTAAAGCTTTATCCTGAGGTTTAAATTTCCTCACTACAGGCTGTGTTTTGTCAAAACAGCATCAGATAATAGCTAAGGATGAAGGGCTTTCCCCACTGCTGCAGTTAGAACATAAATGGAGGCCACTAGCCTCTTACCATGCCAACTAAACAACAGGCTAGTAACTTTTGGGAGCTCTTTTACAAGGCAGTCTTAGCCGTTGCTCCAATCTTCTCTTGGTAGAGCACTCAGAGCAACCTATAGCACAGAAGAAATATACTGGGGTGGGTGGAAACAAAATCAACACCTGAACAAATTTCTATGGCCTTATTTACAAGGCTGCAATAATGAAACCCTTATAGCTGTCTTGTAAACAGACCCACAGAACTTACTAGTCTGACAATTATTTTACCAGTCTCTTGGGGCCTGGGCAGAGAAGAAACAGAGTGCAGTATTTCCAGTTGAAGTGAAGGATATAAGACAAGCTGGATCAGGCCAGTGGCCCTTCAAGCCCAGCATCCTGTTCTCACAGTGGCCAACCAGATACTCCAAGAGTTAATTGGTAAGCAGCACTTGAGCACAAGAGCAACTATTCTCTCCTGTGGTTTCCAGCAACTGGTATTATGAGGCATAATGACTCCCGGCAGTAGAGAAAGAACAGACACCATGGGTACCAGGCACTGTCCCTGATGCATTAGCCTGGTCTGCTTTCAAAGCCATCTAAGAAGGGAACTTTCCCTCCTCTAAAAGCTGTTTTGGTTTCTAAGCTGGGCATGCAGGAGAGGCACTTCGGCTGGTCCACCTACATGCCATTTCTGGTCACCTGCAGCAATGGCAGGGAGCCCTGGTTGGCCCTGCAGGTATTGCTCCCACCAGCCCCCAGTATGCAAGGCCAGAGATGATAGCAGTTGCAGTCCTACAAGACACCTGTCTGGACGACCACATAAGTTCTCCATTAGTATCTGTACTGCTGAAGACATTTTCTTTTATTATTCTGCACCTAGCTATTATTACTGAAAATAAATAAAAATATATATTTAAAAAATGTTAGCCATTCCTGGATAGCGCTTAAATGCATGGCTAGTTTACATAACTTGCTCTGAATTTCCTGACACAGACACACAATTTCAAAAATTTAAAAACTGAAACAGACTAAGATTACCTACGCTTTCTAAGCATTGTGAACTTTCACAACATCTATGTAAGGTAAGCCACTTATTTTAACGTAAGTACTGCCGGCACCAACACAACAGGGTAAAATACAATATTAACATAACAGGTGCAATTGGAGGAAATGTTGGGCCCCCCTTCCCACTCACCTTCATCTCCCTCTCGGGAATTACATCCATGTCGTCCCCCATGACAGAGCCTCGGACGAAGACTTACAACGAAGCCAACCGGTGCGGCAGGAGGACTTCGCGCGCTACCTCAAATCACATTCCCTGCCTCTTATAAACCAGGATGGGAAGCAAAGGAGAGGTGACATCCGCTTCCGGGGAACAGAAGCCCATAACGGGAACTTCCGGCGACGCTCTAGGCATGCACCCGCCGTCTTGGTTCCTTTGCTCGAAGCCTCTATGTCAAGAACGAGAGCGGGTGGGAAGTTATGTACAGGGCGAACACGAGTCTTTGCGCCCGTTACCATGTTTTGGGAAGGCGCCCGGCCTGTGGGAACTGGGGATATCTACTTGCACTTGTGGGAAAGTGATGCAGTTCTGTTACCTCAATTCCGATTACGTATTAGGCCTTGTTTCAAGGCTCCTATTGCAGTAACCATAGAAAAAGAAATTCGGAAAAAGTCCTGAAAGCTTTTTGTCCCTCCCAAATTGACCTCAAATATTTCTCTGCAAGGTCGAAGGAAAATGGAAAAGTCTCCCCATTGTTTTTTCCTTCACAAATCCTGTCTTAAGGGTATGTCTGTGTAGGAATAGGGTGAGCCTGTGACCTGGCTCAGGAACTAAGTATTTGTCATCACAAAAGACTGGCCAGGCTCCCCAGGGTATCCAATCAAGTGACCATTAACAAGTCTGCCCGAAAGGAGATAAACAACGCACTCAGATTTCTGTTGTAGTCTGCCCTTTCTGTGATGTAGGTATGATGTATCTGGGCGGTGGTCTTGAGCTACACCCCTTCTGTGGTGTAGGTATGATGTTTCTGGGGGTGGGCTTGGACTCCAGGGCGGGCAATTTAAAATGTCTATATAAGGGCGGGCACACCTTTGTTCGGGGTCCTCCTCCTTTCCTGCTTTTTTTTTTTTTTTTTTAATAATAATTTTTATTGATTTTACAACATAAACAAAAAACAAACAAACATAATGCGACTTCCCCAAACCTCCCCTTCACTGCATCCAAATTTCAAAATTTTTAGCAATTCTTCATCCCATTTTTATATTTAATTCTCTTTAAAAAGAGTTTCTACTTTATAAATTTCGATTTATAGCTGTAATTCTTTGTGTCCAATCCCCTGACATCTTAACATTCCGAAATTTTACAACAATTTTTAAGATAGATTTTAAATTTTTTCCAGTCCTCCTCCACTGTCTCTTTCCTCTGGTCACGGATTCTGCCGGTCATCTCTGCCAGTCCCATAAATTCAGTCACCTTGGTCTGCCATTCTTCCAGAGTAGGTAATTCTTTAGTCTTCCAATACTTCGCCAAAAGGATTCTTGCTGCGGTTGTTGCGTACATAAAAAAGGTCCTATCTTTCTTTGGTACCAATTGGCCGACCATGCCCAGGAGAAAAGCCTCCGGTTTCTTTACAAATGTCCACTTAAGGATTTTCTTAATTTCATTATAGATCATTTCCCAGTAGGCCTTAATCTTTGGGCAGGTCCACCAAAGGTGATAAAAGGTTCCTTCACATTCATTACACTTCCAGCAATTGTTATTGGGCAAATGATATATCTTTGCAAGCTTGACTGGGGTCATGTACCACCTATAGATCATTTTCATTATGTTCTCTTTCAGGGCACTACATGCCGTAAATTTAATACCTGTGGTCCATAACTGCTCCCAGTCAGCAAACATAATATCATGACCAATATCTTGTGCCCACTTAATCATGGCTGATTTAACCGTTTCATCTTGTGTATTCCATTTTAGCAGCAGATTATACATTCTAGACAAATTCTTAGTATTGGGTTCTAGCAATTCTGTTTCTAACTTTGACCTCTCCTTCTGAAATCCTAGTTTTCTATCCTGCTTAAAAGTTTCATTAATCTGGTAGTAATGTAACCAATCTCGGACTTTAGGTTTCAATTTCTCAAAACTCTGTAGTTTCAACTTTTCACCATCATATTCTATAATTTCACAATATTTTGGCCAGTCTGTATCCATGTTCAATCTTTTTACCGCCTTAGCTTCCATTGGTGACAGCCACCTGGGGGTTTTACTTTCAAACAAATCTTTATATCGATTCCATACATTATACAATGCTTTCCTAATAATATGATTTTTAAAATTTCTGTGTACCTTTACCTTGTCATACCATAAATATGCATGCCAACCAAAACTATTATCATAACCTTCCAAGTCCAGAATGTCTGTATTCTCAAGAAGTAGCCATGGTTTCAGCCAGCAAAAAGCTGCTGCTTCATAATAAAGTTTTAAGTCCGGCAGGGCAAAGCCCCCTCTATCCTTTGCATCAGTCAAAATCTTGAATTTAATTCTGGGTTTTTTGCCCTGCCAGACAAATTTAGATATATCTTTCTGCCACTTCTTGAAACAGTCCATCTTATCTAAAATTTGCAATGTCTGGAACAAAAACAACAATCTCGGCAATACATTCATCTTAATTACAGCAATCCTGTCTTAAGGGTATGTCTGTGTAGGAATAGGGTGAGCCTGTGACCTGGCTCAGGAACTAAGTATTTGTCATCACAAAAGACTGGCCAGGCTCCCCAGGGTATCCAATCAAGTGACCATTAACAAGTCTGCCCGAAAGGAGATAAACAACGCACTCAGATTTCTGTTGTAGTCTGCCCTTTCTGTGATGTAGGTATGATGTATCTGGGCGGTGGTCTTGAGCTACACCCCTTCTGTGGTGTAGGTATGATGTTTCTGGGGGTGGGCTTGGACTCCAGGGCGGGCAATTTAAAATGTCTATATAAGGGCGGGCACACCTTTGTTCGGGGTCCTCCTCCTTTCCTGCTTGAGGGGAGCACCCTGTTGCAACAGAATCAATAAAGATTAGGCTTACGAGCTGCTTTGCTTCTCAATATTCTCTGGTTGGCCTCTGTTATTTTCTCCAACCAATGGAGAACCTACAAAGGACTCTATAAGGGCTCTTGTGTCCCCCATAAGGGAATAAGGGCAGATTTTTTTGTTTATTACACTGGCAAACAGGAGAGAAACAACACTCAGATTTCTGCCAAAGACTGTCTCCTTCCATCATGTATGTATGATGTTTTGGGGGGTGGTCTTGGGGGCTACAAGGTGGGAAATTTCAAGTCTTTATAGGAGCTTGCTCACCATTGTTCAGGATTCTCCCTCCTGTGTGTGGTGAGTAGGGACCCTGTTGCAACAGTTCATTTCCTTGAATAAAGATCAGGCTTACTAGCCGCGTTGCTTTCAGTATACTATGGCTGACCTCTGCTTTCTTTCCAACTGATAGACATCTCCTGAGGGACTCTATACAGGCTCTGGATACCCATAAGGGAATTAGAGGTATTTTTCTTATAACAACAGTCACTTGCTGGCCTCTTTACCAACCCCACCAACTTAGCCACAGTGACTTCTACTTCCTTCCAGCCAAAGTTGTGAGACAGGGGTTTCTGGGAGCCGGCAGCACTTGGCCCATGTGGAGGAAGAGAAGGGGGCGATGCATGGGCCCAAGGCGAGAGTGTGACACCATTAAAAAATGCATCTTTGGTCTCACGCTCTGCCAGAGCCAAAACAGGACATCCCAGGATGGAATCAGAAGCTGAGGTGGCTTCTGTAATTCTGGGATATACCAGGACAGTTAAGCAATATGAAGTCACTCCAACTCTACCTGGAGCTACCAGGGATTGAACCTGGGACCTTTTATGTGCCAAGCAGGTGTTCTATGACCACTAAGCTATGGCCCTTCTGCATGTAACTTATTCCCAAAGCATGCTTCTCTTTCCCCCCAGATATGCTTTTTTTTTTTTTTTTTTGACTAGCTATGTGAAAAGGTGAGCCCTATCATTCAAATTGCAAACTCAGGTGGTAAGTGATGCTAAGCAGAGAACCAAGCAGGGCCACTGGGAAACAATAGGGAGGTATGAGCTGCTTGAGAAAATCCCACATTTTGCGGGGGGGGGGGGGACTACAGTTCCCAGGATTCTTGGGAACTCTAAATACATTTTGACTCTATGATGTGTACAAAGCCTCAAAATCACCCAGAGATCTAGCAGTCAGTCCCAGTTTGCTCACTTCTGCTTTATACAAACCAGAGTTTTAAGAAAATGACCAAGTTGCTGCTATTATTATTATTATTTTATAAGCATGAGATTTTAAAACAACAACTGCTGCCAAAAACTGCAGAGAAAAACACTTAAGAAAAACAGGACAAGGAACCAGTAAAGTTGTGACAACCAGGGAGACGAAATCAACCAGAGTTCAAGATGCCACAAATGTAGAAAATGACAGCAAGGAATACTTGACTTTCAGGAATGCTGGGAGGATCCTCTTGCTGAAAATTGGCTGTTAGGCTGGAGAAGCATTAAATAAGATATGGCGAAGAAGTTTGGGTTTTGCAAATGTAATGCAAGATTGTATTTCCACAGAAATCAGCGTGCAAGAAAAAATGAAGCCCTTTTGTGGATGTTGCTTGCCAGATCAGGGCTTTGAATTTAGGAGTATGAAGTAAGATAACTCATTCACTCTTTCGGTGGTTCTTTTGTTTTCAAGCTAAAGGAAGGCTTGTCTTGGCACAAAGGTGTCTTGCTTATGAGACAGCAAAACAGGTCCTGGTGAAGCCTAGCTGCAGAATAAGGACAAAGGCACAGCTGGGCAGGGGCAGCATGCCCTGTTTTGCCTCCTGAGGCAAAATGGGAAGGTGGTGCTGCCCCAAGACCAAAGCCTTGCTTAGCAGAATCAAATGGCACGGCTGCAGTTTCCGGGTTCCGGCAAAATTCAATGAGAGGATCACGAGATCTCGCCAAAACCTGGCTGCAGATGCTTCACAATGGCAGTGGCAACAGAGGAAAGGCCACACCCTCACACTATAGGAGAAGTGAGAAGTGGCAGCAACAGCAAGATCTCGAGAGAAGCTGTCGCTTCCCCTCAATTCTCCGTCACCTTCACAAAACACACATGGCCTCAATATCTTGGTCAGCAGTGGAGTCTTGTCCATTGAAGCAAATGGGGCACTGCTCTACAACATGGGAATCTGCTTTCACTTTCACTTTTTTATTTTTTACAACTGACCTATCCTTCTGAGAGGAGGGGAGGGGGATCCCCTCCAGACTGGTGGTTTTGGGCAGGTGTATTCTTGGGTAGCCATATGTCCAGGGAAACCCAGGCATGTGCTGTTTTGGAGGGCCAACATGCCCATCCAGGCAGATTGTTACATTTTAAAGGAAATGTACGAGTTTTTCGGGCTTGGGCTCGCACGGCTCTGCACACTGTAGCTGCTGCCAGCCTGAGCCAGAGAAAGAGGCGTGCAGACACGGCGGTGGCCCTGTGTGCCCACATGCCTTTCCCCCTGGGCTGGCAACAGCTCAGGCTGTTCTCTCTTTTGCTCTTCAAGATAGGGCAACCCTAGGTATTCTGCGGGACGCGGGTGGCGCTGTGGGTAAAACCTCAGTGCCTAGGACTTGCCGATCACATGGTCGGCGGTTCGAATCCCCGCAGCAGGGTGAGCTCCCGTCTTTCGGTCCCAGCTCCTGCCCACCTAGCAGTTAGAAAGCACCCCTAAGTGCAAGTAGATAAATAGGTACCGCTTTATAGCGGGAAGGTAAACGGCGTTTCCGTGTGCTGCGCTGGTGCCGGCTCGCCAGAGCAGCTTCGTCACGCTGGCCACATGACCCGGAAGTGTCTCCAGACAGCGCTGGCCCCCGGCCTCTTAAGTGAGATGGGCGCACAACCCTAGAGTCAGACACGACTGGCCCATACGGGCAGGGGTACCTTTACCTTTACCTTTAGGTATTCTGCAACTTGATATTAATGTAATGATAGTGCATCAGTAGCAGATTTATCCTGGACTGTCCATACATCATTCTGCTTTGTTAGTTGTTCTGCAAGGCTTCCCTCAGCCATCTGGAGGGGTAACTCTTGTGCTATACCACAACAAAAGTGGGACAAAATAATAAAAAAAAACCAGAACATTTGTGGCATAGAAAGTTAACAGGCTTTCAGCAGGAAGCTACGGGACATTTGCCAGTTGGAAACAGAGAAGGATTGCCCCATAAATTTTTGCAGGTACAAACTGTATTCAGAATGGGATGGTGCCATGGTGTAGCATGGGTTGCCAGCACCCGGGGCAATAGAAGTGTTGCGCCCCCTAACCCATGGGACGTTAACAGTCCATGAATTCCTTCCACCATTCCAGTATTGAATAAAGTAAATGAAATACTCTATCACACTGACTTCTGTATCTTCGATGTGCACATATCAAATCACTTGAGACAAGCACAGCAGAGAGCAAAACAGAGAATTATTTGGAAGTGAATATCTTTCTAAAGCCCATGCAGAGGGTGCCTTGGCCACCACCCAAATCTGCTCCTCAGCCCAAAATATTGGGAGATATTCTGTGCGAGGGGGTGGGCGTGCTGTTTAATATGTATTATTACTACTTCCACCCCTCTCTTTTTTTGACAGTTTTCACCCCCTAAGAATTTTGAGCCCAGGGCAACCACCCCTGTGACCCTGTCCACACAACGCCACTGGGATGGCTTATGACCTGATATCACAGTGAACACAAATATTCATGAAATTACAATAAAAAAAGGATGCCTCAGGGCCCAGAAACAAAGTGGAAAAGGCAAGGGAGGGTTTTCAGTTAAAAAATTAAAATAGAATGCATGGCTACTTAGGGACTCCTCCAGCAGAAATCCCTGGAACTTCCCTTGTCATTCCTTTTTGCTAAAGGCTGGTTAGTTTCTTGCTTTCTAACACTGTCCAGTATCAAAGCAATGCAGCAGGAAGCCCAGGTAAAACCGCTCTGGTGAGCAATATGAAAGCGTACAAGGTAGGCTCTGAGGGGCTCGTTTTCCTTTCAAGGAAGGCTGGAGATATCTCTCTCAGGAGGTGGACCTGAAAGCTTTGGGTTGCTTTCGTTGGCTTTTCCTTCAAACATCATGACCCTGAAAGCAAAGCAAAGAAACAACAGAAGAAAACCTGTTAGGAAGAGCTGAGGTGCAAATGTAATGACTAGCAACCTGTTGCTTGGGAATTCTCAGTGAGCAAAGAATCATTGCAGTTCTGGAGTCAGCACTCCTTGATCTTGGGAACCATCATACATTGATTATGATATCTGAAGAAGCACCCAGCTGCATAGCCAACTTTCCAAAATATAGATATAAAGGTAATAATAATAGTACAGTGGTACCTCGGGTTACATACACTTCAGGTTACATACACTTCAGGTTACAGACTCCGCTAACCCAGAAATAGGTTAAGAACTTTACCTCAGGATGAGAACAGAAATCGTGCTCCGGTGGTGTGGCAGCAGCAGGATGCCCCATTAGCTAAAGTGGTGCTTCAGGTTAAGAACGGACCCCTGAAGTGGTGCTTCAGGTTAAGAACGGAACGAATTAAGTACGTAACCCAAGGTACCACTGTATTATGTCCTTAAATGAAACTTGTGTTTATCTAGCATTAGCCAGCAGAGGGCAATATTGTTCACTAGGAGTCACCCCAGAATCCTCCACTCCAAAACTTTGGCTCAAATTCTGTTTGGGGTGTGAATGCAAAGTGATCCACCCTGCTCCTAGGGGGAGCAACGAGAGGAGGAAACAATCTTATCACTGAACCACTTGATGCAAACCAAGCAAGATAAACAACTCTTTATCCTCTGTGTCCCGTTAGAAGTTTATGGTGTACTTTTGCTAGGCACACTCATGGTCATAAAATGCTATTTTTAATAACAGTATAAAAATGCTGCTTCTTATGAAAACAATGCGTTGCATTTTAGGGTCTTAGTATGCAGTATAGATATTCAAAAGAGTGTTTAGATCTGTTCACATGGGTTACATTGGAATCCCTCCAAACAACCTTGCAAGGTAGGCCCAGCTGGGGCACAGGTGGAGAATCTTCTTCAGCCCGAAGGCCACAACAACTTGGCCCACCCTTACCCTGGAGCCACATTGCAGCAGAGGCATTGTGGGAAATCACCATAGCGATGCCAAGCCACCTCGTTCTCCTTTTACTCCTGCTGTTCTCCACCACTGCCAGATACAGGCTCATGGACACAAGATGTGGCCTGCCAGAGACTCTTTTGCCAGACCCTCCTTCAGACCTAGAGCTGCCCCCTCCCCAAGGAAATGCACAGTGGTGGGTCAGCCACCATCCCTTCCTAAAACAGCAACATGCCGCTTGAAAGTCTTATGGCTGTAGTTATTGCATTTTGCCCCACCCCACTGGTCAGCCTTTGAATTAGCAGGCTGAAGGGGAAACTCAGTAAATGGACGGAAATATCCCAGAAGGCTTTGCAACAGGCACCACTTCACACACTCACAGCCGTGGGCACTTCAACAGCTACCTCGGCCCTCACTGTCTATTGTTTGCAGATGGGGAGTCGGCTTCTGGAACGGGAGCGGAAACCGAGACAGGAGGCCAGAGACAATGAGTGGCTTGTTTGCGTGCTCATTTCTGAAAAAGGGACCTGTGTTTTCTGAGGGCTATTCATGTCGGTATAGGGACAGGAGTGGGGGAGAGAAAACTGGCCTCCTCTATTCCTCAGCAAACAGAGACAGAAGCCAACTTGAGAAGGAGGGTAACATGAGGAGATAAGAAAGAGCCCTGATGCACCAGGCCGAAAGGTTTTGCCGAGTCCAGGATTCAGTTTCCCACAGTGGCCAATCATATGCCTCCGGGATTCTCACTGCCTGGTTGCAAAGACTTGAGGATATAAGAATTGCCCTTCAGGATCAGGCCAGTGTCCCATATGATCCAGCATTCTGTTCTCATAGTGGCCACCCAAATGCCTGTGGGAAACCTGCAAGCAGAATCTGAGCACAAGAGTTCTCTCAGTTCCTATCTTTTCCAGCAACTGGCATTCAAAAGCATTGCTACCTCCAGCTGTGGAGGCTGGGGAAAGAAAAAAAAAACCACCCTGTTCAGACGCTGCCAGTTAGTGTAGACAGTACTGTATTGAGCTAGATGAACCAAAGGTCTGATTCTGGGTAAGACAGCTCCTCTGGTCCTAAGGCCAGAAAGCAGAAGATTGCAGCAGTCAAGACCTCAGCCCTGAGCAGCAAGCAAAACTCAGTAATGGCAGAAGATGAGCTGGCTAAGAGTGGGACTGATGTTCTGCTGGCTGAAGAACAGAGCCTGGTTTCAGTCACCAAATTCAAAACACTAACTAAGCCAATTTACATGGGTGAGGGGTCACGTACTTCCCGATCCACAGCACCTGTCTAAAGTGCAAGGAACACAGCAAGCCAGAAGCCACACAGAGAGAGGGAGACGCACTTGCCTTTAGGAGCTTATCCCCTTAAGATGTTGTGCCTCTCAGGTGTGAGGGGCAGAGCCTAGGATGGGAGAGCAAGCTGTGCAAGCGGAGCTTTTTGAGGTGCTGCCATGGATGCTTCAGCTCAGATTCCTGCATTGCAGGGGGGGGGGTTGGACTAGATGACCCTTGGATACCTTCCAATTCTACAATTCTATGATACTCTGAGTCTTGCTCTCAGGGTTCCTTCCACTTCAGGGTCAGATGGCGCTGTGCCAATCATTATGCTAAGTGACCCATTTGCCCTGATGGGCCAGCCTCCACTGGAGCTCAGTCACCCCAAAACAAACCTCTCTTCCTTCCCTCTTATTATGGATACTCACAACTTGAGGACTGCGGACCGTTTCCCAAGCATCAGGTTGACAAAATCTTGGTAAGAGATGGTGTCGCTGACACCTCCGGTGATTTCCGAGATCATTTTCTTCAGCTCCAGGTGGGTTTTGGGGGCTCCCAGCTTCTCCATCATCCTTTTCACTGACATCAGATCTACAAGGAATGATAACAAGGGGTGATGAATGGTACAGACAATGAGGGACATGACTTCATAGTGCCTGATAGAGATGGATTAGGCATGGGAGACCGTTCCCCCTCCCCTCTAGAAGATTCCTTAGAACCAACTGTACCTCTAGTCGATTCTGAATGGCAATGATGGCTACCATAATAATAGCCAGGGCATATTTTTTTCCAGCCAGAACTCACTGGAACTCAGTTCCGGCACCTCTCAGGTGGGCACCATTGCCGTTATAAGAGAACAAGGGAGATATTCACTGTGAGTTCCGGCACCTCTTTTTCTAGAAAAGGAGCACTGATAATAGCATTAATTTATATATTTTAGAGAATTCAAAGACCTCTGCACAGGCCACAGGGTGGCTTACAACAAGCAGACAGATTTTTAAAATCCATAAAATAACATTGTCCTTAAAAATACATAACAAATCACTAAAGAACACTTGCACAATCAGGCCTCACCTCCTCCAAATATCAACCAAAAAAATCTGCATATTAACCAGCCACTTTAAATGATGAAGAGATGAGGCCAGACACACCTCAGTAAGGAGGGAGTTTCACATACAAGGAGCTGCCACTGAAAAGGCCCTTTCCTGGTGCCCCACACTATGAACGTCACATTGAGGAGGGACTACCAGGAGGGCCTTGTCCACTGATCTTAGAAACCAGGTAAGTCAATACACACAGGTAGGCCAATAATAATTAAATGTATACAATGGATGGGATTCAGGGATCCACTATACCAAGTGTTGTGGAGAACCTCTGGCCCATAGGTCAGAATTGGCCTGCCAGGACTGGCTGTTTGGCTCACCAAGCCATTTTTATGTGTTCTTGTGTTCAGCCCTTCTTGGTTCAGGCATGCTAGCCAATTTGTAGGTAGAATTGGCTCATGCATCCGAACCCTGCAGAAAGCAAGAGTGAACACCCCATGCATCATACTTGTACAGTATCTACCCCCATCCCCAACAAGCTACCTCTGACAGGTGTTAGGAACAACCCACCTGCCAATCAACTGCCATCAGATGGTTAGCTGGTGGATTGTTCCATCGAGATGGGTAAAATGACAACCTGGTCCACTAGGTCAAAAAGGTTCCCCACCTCTGCACCCCCATTAACAAGGTTCAGCATAACCCAGGAGTGGAAGCTTTGCAAATTTTAACAGAAGCCGCTCACCAATTTCACCTTGGTTGTTCAGGTCGAACTCCATGTACTTTTCTATAAAATACAAGGAACATGTTAGCACAATCAAAACTTCCACCTGGCACCCTGCCACCTCCACTTGTCTTCAAAACAGCATCACAGCAGGGAAGGGAAATAAATTCAGTCTGGCTCTCACTTTCTGAATCTGCAATTTGCAAACTGAAACCCTGTTACCCTTCAAAATTTGCTCTTCCCTCAAATTTTGCAGTGCAGTTCTCAGGCCAAAAAGAAAAGATACACAAAAAATGCATTCTATTAAGGGAAAATGCTTGCAAAAATATGTATATGAGGAGGACTGCACACGTGGAACATAGGAAGCTGCCTGATACAAAGCCAGACCATTGGGTCCATCTAGCTCAGTACTGTCTTACACTGACAGGCAGCAGCTACCCGGGTTTTCATGCAGGGATTCCTTGCAAGCCCTCCTGGAGATGCTGGGGGTTGAACCTGGCAATTTCTGCATATAAGGAAGATGCTGGTGTGTTTTTCGAGCCCTTCTCAAAAAAAAAAAAAAAAGGGGGGGGGGAAAGTAAACTCAAATGGTTGTGGGAATGTGGTGAACTGAACTTATAATTGGAGTAAATGGAAAAAGAAACTGACATATTTGTCCATCACTCCTTCAGGGTCCTGTGTACTGTTGGAAAGAAAATATAAGGGAAGATCCCTTTTATGGACCTTTCATGCCATGTCTGTTTTGGCCGATTGTAGAAGGACCCTGTGAGATCTGTAGAACTTGTGCCCAAGTTGGCATCTGTAGAGACTGCAGCCTTGCTGCCTGTTTACTTGGAGGTTGGTGCCAGTAAGTTTTCCGAAGCATACAAAACCTTGCAAGCCCTCTAACTCTCTGTGTTTGCAAAATCCACATTTTTGTTTTCTGGTTAGAAGTCCGATAGAATAATCAACAGCACCACTTCCCACCCTTTTGGAAAATTCCCCTGACAGATTTCCCGCTGCTGCTTTCTTTTCTTTTCTTTTCTTTTAAGTAACCTTCCCCAACATAGAGCCCTGTAATAATTCTTCCTTTTCTTTCTTTTTCCTTTTGGGACCTTGGTTTCAGGCTTAAAAACTAAGCCACTTGATAGCTATCATCCTCGCTGGGCACTTAGCCCATGTCACAAAAAAGGAGGCTGGCAAGCATATTCTGTGGACCAGTCAGAAAGTACCCTCTCCCTCGATGGGGATGTGTGTGTGTGTGTGTGCTTGCGTGTGTGAAATGGGTGCCATGTAGAATCACAAAGGCCCTTTAAGACAGGCCCAAACGTACCACGACAACCCAATTAGCCCATTTGGCAGTTTAGAGGCTCTAATTAGGGACCCCATTCAGAGGCTTTTCTTGGAGGTGGGGCAGAACTGCTCTAGGGATGTCAGAGAATTCTGACAAAGGAGGAGCAGAAATTGCCAATGTTCGCTTATTTGTACCATGTCTGGAACGGAAATAAATCCAGCAAATGCAAGTGGTATTCATTGTTGTTGCTTTTAGCCCACTAATGATATGTAACTGATTATGTTAAAAAAATAGACCCACACATACCCCCCCCCTTGCAATGCATTCCCCCTTGCATTGAAATGAATGGGCTAGGATATTGCAAGGGCAATTGTGCAGTGAAGTTTTGTAATTTCGCTGCAACAGAACACGAGAGGAATAGCATAGTTTTGGGGCAGGAGATGAACTGCAGCAGAACAGAAGTGCTACCACATGTGATAAACACAGGGCAGAATTGGAAAAGATGCCTTCCTTAATCTCCACACAGTTGCCATACCTGTGGCATACTCTGGGAGGATTGGGTCCTTTTCTGAAGCTGGTGGCCACACTGATGGGCAAAAGCACAATCCAGCCTTACCTAAACCAGCAGCATTTTTTTCCTAGGTCTAGCTGGGAATCCTGGAGAATCACTTCCAAGAGCTTCTTGGCTTGCTTGATTCAATTGTGTGGCTTCCTTCACATTAAATATACCCCACTCTCTAACACTATGGGGCACCACCAATAGAGCACATGATATGCATGCAGAAGGTCCCAGGTTCAATTCTCAGAAACTCCAGGTACAGACAGGAACATGGAAAGATGCCATTGGTTCATCAAGCTCAGTATTGTCTACACTGACTGACAGCAGCTCTCTGGGGTTTAAGGCAGGGCACCCTCCTTGGAGATGCCAGGCATTGAACCCGGGACCTTAGGCATGCAGCGTAGATGCTTTGCTGCTGGGCTATAGACGCTCCTGACGAGCGTAAAAAGCTGCCTTACGCGGAGTCAGACCAATAGTCCATCTAGCTTAGTATTGTCTGCTCTGACTGGCAGTGGCTCACCAGGGTTTCAGGCACAGGAAATACCCAGGCTTCCCTGGAAATGCGGGGAATCAAACCTGGGACTTTCTGCATGCAAAGGATATTCTCTATCACTGAGCTATTTCCCTTAGAAATGAAGATTCCAGTTCTGGATTAACAGCTGGTTTTAATTGGGAGTTGTCTATGGGCTTGATGCCGGAGGGCTGTTCTTATAGCACCTGATCCTTGAATATAGAAAGTTAGCATACCCTTTAGATTGCTAGGTTAGAACGTCTCTTACTGATACTCTAGCTTTCTATGTGAAAGGGTTTTCTTTTGGTAGTACAGTATAGAGAAGCATTCAGTTGTGTGATTCCCCACAACGCCACTCTTGATCAACTAACCGCACAGCCTGTTATTTGTGTAACCCGGTTCTAAGTTGCTCTCTGTGTGTTGTTGTCCCCCACCCCCAAATCTATTTCTGTCCATTGAGAATCCCGTTTCGGAAGCAAAGCAGTGAACAAGACATGCTTTTTAAAAACAAAAACAAAAAAACCCTCCCCCTCCTCAAGCCCCTTCTCAGCAGTCTAAGCTTTCCTGTGTAGGGTCCAAAGGTTCCGTCTTTCATCCCCCGTTCAATGGGGCAAAATCTTGCCTTAGTACGCACACAGACAGACACAAATAGCTTTGACACAAATGCCAATTCTGCAGAGGGGCTCTTGCAGCTTCTCATGCCCAGCGGGGGAGAAGGAGGCCAGAACAACAGGGTGATTGTTGGGAGACCCGGAGAAGGCGTTTGGCAGCAGCCTGAGCGACTCTAGGCTGAACGGGAGCTGGAATCGACATGATGAAAACATGGAAGGCTGGGGAGCAGCAGAATGAAGGCAAGTTATGGGTTTGGGTTAGAGGAACCCACAAACTGGCGACCCACCAGCCACAATGTTTGAAGAAAGGCTTATTCAGAGGGGGAAATCTATCTGTGTATGTTTCAGGCCTTGCTTAAAAACAAACAAACGAAAATGCAAGAAATAAAAAACCCACCCACAACACAAGGACACAGCGGTAGGGTGGGTTGAGAAATTAGAAGCAGCATTGTTAAATATATTACCCGCCCTTCATTAGCAGGTACAAGGTCAAGTTAAAACAATTAAAAATTAAAAACAGTTAAAACAGATTACAGTGACAGGAATAGGGTGGGCCCTGAACACACATATCTCAAGTGTCGAAAGCCAGGGCAAAGAAGGGCATTGAAAGTTGTATAGTGAAGAAATGACAAACAGATATACATTGTGGGTTGTGACCAATGCTAGTCCTACTCACAGAGAAGACCCATTGAAAATGATGGACCCAGTGAACTTAGAGCCATCAGTAGTCCTTGGTCCCTAAATTTTCAGACTAGATGTTGAGTGCAATGGCTCACTCTGCGATGATTGTTTTGCCAAAAGGGAAACCAGTAATTTCATAGGGATCCATGTGGAACCACAATAACCTTGTGTGGTTCTTGCAGAATCCTCCGAGCCCAGCGTTGGGGGAAAGAACTAGGTCAATTTGGGCCACTGTCCTCACCTCAGACTAAATCCTAAACAGAAACATATCTGTGTATGCTCCAGAATCCCCAGGCAAAGGAAATAAAGTGAGGCCAAAAAACAAAACAAAAAACCAACCCAAAAAACACAGATTCCTAAATCACATCTGTTTCTCAGAAACCTCCGTGTCAAAAAGAGGCAAGGAAGCAGCTGTCCCAAAGCCCTGACCCAAAGATTTGCGATCCTCTCCCACACCCTGACACTATTGCCAAAGAGTTATTGCGAGACTATGGTGGCTTGTGGCTGAGGAACCTGCTTCCAAAGCCAGCTTTTCCATATGGACAAAGGCCACCTCTTAAGATTCTAGAGGCCCTCAAGCAGAAGCTTTTAGTGGACTGTCTTACATTTAAAGGTCTTCAGTCAGTGTGGAGAGTGGGCAGGGCATGTAAACCTAAGAGAGGCTTTCAGCTTGAGTTGCTCTCTGAAGGGCTGGGTACAAGTTTCGGGATGGAGGAGAAATCGGGTTTTGTTTGCCCACATTCACATTTCTGAAATTAGTACTTCTCTGTATGTTGCAAAGTAGAACCAGAGGGTATGTGCAAAATGCATATATTGGAAGAGATTTGCAAAAATAAAAAAATGCATTTATTTGTGAAAATAATGGATAGAAATATATTGCAGGAGGGGGAATTTATGGCAAAAAAATGTGTATAGTAGTCAAAAGTGTGCAGAAAAATTAGGATAAATTTACACTAAAATGCTGATGAGTGATTTGTTTTTGTTTTTGTTTTTTTAAAAAATAGCCAGCTACTACAGAAATGTAGAGAACTGAATTTACGACTGTACAAAAATGAGAAACTTAGAGAAACCAAAATTGACAGTGGGGTCCATCCCTAGTTACCATACACCAGCCATCTCTAACCTGGGGATCTCTGACTGTGGTTGGACTCCCAACTCCCATCAGCCCAAGCTAGCATGGCCAATGGCCAGGAATGATGGCAGGTGGAGTGCTATCTATGGCTGCCCATGCTTAGAAGGTGCAGGGGATATGTGGAGTAGCCATGGCTCAGTAGTAAAGCACCCGCTTTGCTTGTGGAAATTCCCTGGTTTGGTCCCCTGCATCCTTAGTTGAAAGGGTCTCGGTATCAGTTATTGTGGAGCTGCTGCCATATTGGGATAGAAGGATTAAATAGGCTGAGTCAGAGTTGGTTCACCTAACTCTGGTTCACCCAAGATGTAGTAGCATCAGCTGCTTTTTGTCACCCACTCTCAGTTTAAACAATGTACCTTTGAAAACTGCAAGTTTTTCCTCCAAATGCTCTTCATCACTGAACTTTGGATCACAGAGAAACTCCTGAGAAAGAAAGGGTAGTGGGAGAGAAATGAATTCAATTCATTTAAGGAAGTAATAACACAGTCTTCAGATGGGTTAATACCACATAACGCTGGTACTTCTTCAGGTGGGGAGAAGATCAATTTGAATTGGAGAAGCGGCAGGGTGTAGTTCAGTGACAGAGCCTTTGCCACGCATGCAAAGGTCCCAGGTTCAATCCTTGGCTTCTCCATGTAAGCCAGAGAATGTTTCCTGCCTGAAACCCTGCAGTGCCGTGGCCAATCAGTGCAGACAGCACTCAGCTAGATGAACCAATGGTATGACTCGGTGTAAGACAGCTCTCTAGGTTCCCATTTAAAACCGTCTCTTTATCCAGGACCTTGAGGACTAGAATCCTATTTTACTTCTGGGGGAAAGGTCACAGTTCAATGACAGAGCATCTGGTTTGCATATGGAAGGTTCCAGGTTCAACCCTCAAGGACATCTCCAAGTTCATTTTCACCCCCATACTCCCATTATTTCTCTTGCTGTCTGTTGTGGTGAAGTGATGTAAATTACACATTTAACTGCTTACGTAAATGATGTTGTCATTGCTTCCCCCCCCCCCACTCGTTTCAATGTGATGCAAGTTGTGTTGGTGGTGTTGTGTTTACAAACATAACCACTTCATCTCACTTGCAGACTGGAAGCAGCAAACTCCGGTCATATTTGCAAGATCCGTTCTGGACGTGGCATGAATATGCGAACACCGAGAATTTTTGCTCCCATTTCTGTTTGTATTACGCTGGGCGGAGAGGAGCAAGAGTGCCGTGGGGTGCAGGCCAGGCTGCTTGGGTGACCCCCACTCAGCCAGCTCCCTCTGCAGCTGCGTGCCAGAGGCTCTTGTTCCAAATTTCCTCCCAGCCCTTAGGAACCTGATGGAATGTAATGGCTCCAGTCTGTTTGTCCCCCCCACCCCACCCCCACCCCCAGGCACTAGCAACACATTCCACATGGCAGAAATCACCGACATCTGCTCACCATTTGGCTCTGGGTTTGTCCTCCTCTCTGCTCACAGAACCAGGACCTTCTGATGGGATGACACCCAGCACACAGGATGCTGCGTCTCCCCAAGAGCATGTCCTCAAACACAAGCTGCACAGCAGGCTTGTGTTTGAGAGACAGGCGGGCAAGATGTATTTAGAAGACATCTGAAGGCAGCCCTGCTGTATGGGGAAGTTTTCAATGTTTGTTGTTTTATTGTGTTTTTAATATTTTTGTTGGGAGCAGCCCAAAGTGGCTAGGGCAAGCCAGTCAGATGAGTGCCATATAAATAAACAAAAATTTATTTATTTATTTATTTGGAAGAAAAGGGGCCGACCTTCTGTATTAAATGGTGCCTGTTTTCCAACTGTCCCAAACTGATGAGCACAAGTTCCTGGTAAATTCCCATTTTGGCTTCGGGTAAGATTTTGGAGATGGGGCTCAGTAGCAGAGCATCTACTTTGTATGCAAAAGGTTCCAGTTCCAGTCCCCACTGGCCTCTCCTGGTAGGGCTGGGAGGGACCCTTGTCTGAAACCATGGAGAGCTGCTGCCAGTCAGTGCAGACAATATTCAGCTACATGAACAAGTGATCTGACTCAGTGTGAGACAGCTTCTTCCTTTTATCACCCCTTTATTTAGTGCCATGAGGACAGGGGTAGTATTTTAGTTTAGAGGCAGAGCATTTGTTTGCCGACATCTCTGGGTAGGGCTGGGAGAGATTCCCTGTCTGAAAACATGGAGAGCTGCTGCCAGCCAGTGCCAGACACTATGAAATTACACTGGGGGGGGTGTCTCTCTCAGTTTTCCTCGGATATGCCAGGGGTTGAACCTGCAAGCAAAACAGATGCTGTACCACTGAGCTACGGCCTTTCTCCTAAAACAACAGGAAGCTGCTTTCTACTGAGTCAGACCAGTTGCCTACACTGACTGGCAGCTACACTCCCAGTATCTCAGATGGAAGGTCTCTCCCACCAATACCCAGAGATTCTGGGGATTGAACTGAGGACATGCAACACAGGTGCTCTCCCACTGAGGCCCTTTCCGGGAATACAGTATAGGAAGTCACACCAATGTTTCATTTGGCTGGCAGCAGCTCTCCAGCATCTCAGCTTGGGACCTTCTCCATTACAAAGTAGGTACTCTGCCACAAAGCTATGGGTACTGGAGAAATCAGTACCTGAAAATCACCCTTCCTGTCTCCATGGTTAATGCTCAGCTAGAGTCCCAAGTTTAGGGCTCTGGTTTCATGCATGGAGTCAGAGGTTGTGTGCCCCACTTTGGAAGCCCCTCCTGCTGCTGTGAACCCGAGACCAGGATAGGAGCTGGGGATTGGCAGGGCTGCCATGTGCTGTGGCCAGTCGAGCCTTGGAAGGAGCCTGAGAGAAGCTTCCTGGCTTTCCCATAGAAGGCCTTGGCTGTCTCCCAGGGGCGACCTTGCCATGCTATCCCCAACGAGGCTGGAATGTCAAATATTCCACAGTGATCTGGGAGGCTTTATGAGCAGGATCAACTGTGAGCCTCTGCACAGCTGGAGAGGTAATAACAAACATGACTCTGACTCATGCTTTCTAGCCCAGGCATGGGGAACCTTGGGGCCAGGGGGCCACATGTGGGCCTCTGGATCTCTCTACCGTACCATCGAGCCATACCCTCTCAGCCGAACGCCCTTTTCCCAGGCCTCATCCTGCACTGGCTCTGCTTTGTAACCCCCTTTAGTATTTCTGGTTGGTGGGATGCGCCCTCAGACTTCAATCATGTCTCTCACTGGGTGGAGGACAGAGATGGGTTTTTGTGTCCACAAATTAGCCCAACTGTACAAAGGAAAAAAATTCGCAAATATTGTTCCTCCTGCTTGTGTGTCCGGCCCCAACCACCCCTGGCATGTGGCCCTTGGAGGGTTGCCCAGAACGAAATGCGGCCCCCAGGATGAAAAAAACTTTCTCATCCCTGCTCCATTCCAAGAGGGAGACTGTGCATGGAGGAAAAATGGACTCAAGAGATTTGACAGCCATTCCAGATCCTCCAATATTTTCTCAGAGAAAGACAGATACAGGAAGCTCCTGCAGCCAATCAGAAGTCGCGGAAGCCCCATCGGATGTTCAGTTTCCAAAAAATGTCCAAAAACTGGAGCACTCACTCCCAGTTTTTGATTGTTCGGGAGCCGAAACATTCGACTCCCAAGGCGTTCGGGAGCCAAGGTACAACTGTATACAGAATAAGGTTGCAGAAAAATAAAAGAAGGGAGAGAAGGGGGAGAAGTGGTAAAGTCATATTGTTAAACTTAGTATATATGTGGGTTTTTTATGTCAGCATCGTTTGGGTAGGTTCTCATTCTTTTTATTTGTTATATTTCCTTGGTAGTGAGAGAGGTTGGGTGGGGGGCCCAGGGCATGGCTGGTTGTGTTTAGCTGGCTGCAATGAGATTTGTTTGTGAGTGTGAAGTGGGGGGTGGGATTGTTGGGTCAAGTTAGCCGGACTGATTTGTATGTTGTCGGTGGGTTCTTGTCGTCATCTTGTTGGGCTGTGTATGTGATAAAGTGGAGCCATACTGGGGTGAAGGTGACTTCTTCTATTTGCCTCCTTGTCAGTTTGAGTCTGTTGGTTGGTTTTTCTAGTAAGGCTGTTTCCCATACGATTTGGTACCAGCGGTCCATGTTCACTACTGACAGGTCTCTCCAGTCTTAAGACCAGAGGATGCTTAAAGCCTAGTTGGTGGGGCGACAGGAGATGGAGGAGGATGAAGGAAGGAAGAGGTGTGTGAGCACAAGAAACCTTGCAGCACCATATGCGAGAGGACATTCCAAAAGATACAGGCTCATCCTGCATTCCTGCCGGGCAGGGAAGCTGCCCTTAACACAGAATCCCACTCATCGAAAAGGCCCCTTCTGCAATGTTTAAAGCAGTTTAAAGCAATCCCACTCAACGAAAAGGCCCCTTCTGCAATGTTTAAAGCAGTTTAAAGCAATCCCACTCAACGAAAAGGCCCCTTCTGCAATGTTTAAACATTTAAAGCAGAATCATACCACTTTTAAACGGTCTGGGTGCAAGCAACCTGGAACTGTAGTTTATAAAGGGTGCCAAGAGTTGTTAGGAGACCCCTGTTCCCATCACAGAACTAAAATTCCCAGAGTGGTTTAACAACCAGTCCCTCTTTCCAGGGAACTCTGGGAAGGTCAAAGTATCAAGGCAGACCCACATCAATTGTTTAAAGCATATGACTTCCCCCAAATAATCCTGGGAAATGTAGTCTGTTGGGAACTGGAAGTCTGAGAGGGAAACTACAGTTCCCAGGATTCTTTGACTGAATTCTTAATATGGACTGTATCTTAATATCATTGGGGGGCGTTGTTGGCAGGGGCTGATGGGAGTTGTAGTTCAAAGCAGCTGGAGGGCACCGGCTTGGGGAATGCTCCTTTGCTGATGAATCAGCCACACACAGTTTCCACTGGGAACTTCCTTTGCGCGCGCACGCACACACGCACACAAAATGAACCCAACAGTATCCTCCCAACCTAAACCAGTTGTCAAAGAGAGCTGTAAATTAGCACTTATGTGATCTTGCAAGAGGTAAACAGCAGCACATCCACATATCAATAGAGACAAACATTCCTGAAGTCCCAATGACATTGGAATCTCTTTCATTGGGACCCCCCTCCCATATAAACAGGTGGGGAAAAGCCAGAGATTCTAAAGCAGGTTTTTCCACCTCCTGCAGGCTGAAACACCAAAATCAAACCTGATGGTTACATCACTTTGTCACTTAAACAGAGGTTGTTTTGAAATCTGTTTTGTTGCATCAGCAATGAGGTGAGAGATTTTGTGAGTCAGGATCCTCAGCGGAAAGCTTTTTAACACAAAGATGGGGAACCATTGAGATTGAACCTGGGACCTTCTGCATGCAATGGTAGGAATAAATGGCATCTTAGGATGCTGCCTTGGCTTGTACAGTCAAACTATTAGTTCGTCTAACTCAGAACTGTCAACACTGACTAGCAGCAGCTCTGGACTTTCAGACAAGGGACTATTTTTATCAGCCCTACTTGGAGATGCCACTGAGGACTGAACCTGGGCCTTCTGCATGCAGGGCAGATGCTCTACCACTAAGCTAAGACCCTACCCTTGCATACACACCTGTGTAGCTTCCTCTCCTCTTATCCTTGTCTCTGTTGTCTGCAATTGCCTTGGGGGCAGGGACCCAGCTTCTGAATACTGTACATGGGAACACTCAGCAGTTGTGCAGCAGGGCTTCTAATCTGCCCTACACATTTCTGAATAGCTTCAGCCCACGTGCACCACCACAAACACCTGCACTTGTATACAGACAGCTTGCACGTGTGTAAAAGGATGGATGGATCTGTCAACAGGCAGACCTACATTTTGGGGGCCCTGAAGTCTGAACTGTCATGACGGTCCCTTCACAACCAGAAATGAGGTTTAGGTAACCACTGTTAACCTCTTCAATGGGGTTGTTCCATGACAGATCACCACACCTTTACAACACCTGTGCTTCTGACTCTCAAACTTTGGGATTGTTAAAATATTTACAAAAAAATTAATCAATTTGACTCAAATCAGGGTGATTCAAATTAAAGTCACAATTACTTACTTAGTTGTTTCTGGGGCACCTCTGGGATTAGGGGGCCTAAAGCTTCAGCTTCATTAGTTTCACAGCCCCTGTCTGTCAATTTCAGGCTCCATCTCTGAAACCTTGGAGAGCTGCTGCCAGTCAGTGTATGCAATGCTGAGCTAGATGAATTAATGGTCTGATTCAGCATAAGGCCGCTACATGTGCTCTTAGTTCTTTTAGACTGCAAGCCTGATGGTAGGGAGCATCTTACCACTGACATTTGGAAGCCTCTATCAGTCTGATGGGGGGAAAGCTGGATTAGGGATTTGTGAGAAATTCACATTTTGCATTTAAATGCACTTTGCCCCTAAATGCTGGTGAATTTCCACGAGGACTTAAAAAAGGAAATAGCAAACTGTGTGGAAATGTGGAGAACTCAAAACTTAAGAATGCAATTATTAGGAACTGAAATTGATAAGAGCCACCCATCCTAGAGCAGGCAGTAATGTAAGCTAATAACTTGCGATTGAATTGCTCCCACCTTGTTGATCTCTTCCAGCCTTCCTTGCTGCTTGGCTTTGAGTAATCCAAAGGCTTTCCCTCCTGGATAAAAGAGAGAGAAGGAGCATGTGGTAAACCCAGGTGTGTCTGTGACCATCTGGATGTTCTTCAACTTCTGGGACTAGCGAGCAGGTGACATCCTCCCGGGCAGCGGCGCCGGTGTCTGGAGGATTTTGAAGCAGCCCTCCGGGACACCGCGCAGCAAGGAGGAGGATCTCCGGTTGCTGTAGAGCTCGCTTGCCACGCTTTGAAGCAGGCAAAGTCCCACGTTACCCCCACCCCCAGGCCTCCCCCACCCATCCCCGCAAGTTACAATTGCACCACCATGCATACCTTGATATGCGCTGTTGAGCATGAGAGACATGCTGGAGATTTCACGAGCGAGACCCCGGCTGAGGAGTTTGCAGAAAGTTTCTCCGCTGGGTGCCGCCGCCGGCACGCTGCGGGTTTCCAGCCAGGGTGGCGAGCGAAGATCTCTCCTCTGCTCAGGACGGCTACCGAGCCAGCCCAGGTACTTCCAAGAGAGTCATTCATGAAGTGGGACTCGGCAGAGGCCGGCTGAGGAGGCTCGCACATCCCTCTGGCGGAGGAGGCGGAGGAATGCCGCCCTCCCCGGAGTGGGGCCTCAGACCCGTTGCAAATGGGCTGCTGGCAAGGTTAACCCTTTCCTTGCACAGAGAACAGACAATGCAACGCCACACCATTCGGTTTGTTCACTGGTTTGTTCGTAGCGTTGATGTGCCGCTTTTCCCCCGCTCCCGAGGAGCTCCAGGGGGCTGCGCTCATGGCTCCCGCCTTCCTGGTTTAATTCCCCACGCAACAACCCCGTGAGGTAGGTTAGGCTGAGACGCAGTGACCGGCTTCCAAGGTCATGCAGTGAGTTTTAAGACCAGGTAGGGGATTTGAACCCAAGACTTACCGTAGTTTGGCACTCTAACCACTGCACCACACTGCCTGTCTCTGCCTCTCCCCCCCAAAAAACAAAACACCCAAACTACTCCAATCTGCAAACCGTGGGAGAGCCCAAGGGTTCCAGGCACCTATGCAGGATCGGGATTCTGATTTTTAATGGGGCTTCCCTGGAGGCCTATGGGCTTCACACTGAAGTCTCCCTGAACTGAGTAACTTGCTCAGGATCAGTTCATTTCAGAACTGTCAGGAGCATTATGGGAAACTTAAATGGTGTCTCCCTGATCCAAAGGCACAGCCCTTATCAGATCAGAGTGCTGGCTAAAGGAGCAAAGGGGCAGGTGGTACCTTAATCGAGATAACCTCCACTGTCAAAGGAGGCAATATGGTTCTGAACAGCAATTACTGCTAGGAACTGCCAGTGTGGAAAGTAGTACTGCTGCACTTGGGTCCATAGCTGTCAACTTTCGGATTTGAAAATAAGGGATCAGCAGCCTCACCTGTCCTGGAGACAGTCCACGGGATATATAACAATACAGGATAGCAGCAGGAAATGGTGGGAAACAGCGCTGGAATAAGGGAATTTCCCACAAAAAAGGGAAGGTTGACAGCTATGCTTGGGTCCTGCTTTCAGGATCCCCATCTGGCCATCTGGTTAGCCATTGTGAAAAGAAGATGCTGGACCGGTTGGGCCTCCAACCTGATGCGGCTTCGGGGCTTGTATATTATTTTGTTATGTTCTTACCTCAGTTGCCAAAGGATACAAAGGATGCTGGTGCCAGAACCTGTTATATGAATGAATACAAACATAGATGGATGGATAGATAATTCTACGCACGTGCAGAGTGCAGCGCCCCTTGCTATGAGGCAAATTTGTGACAAATTTAAGTGGTGGCTCCCAGCTCCTCTTACCCTACTCCAGGGGTTTTGGGGGGGATTTAAAGAGAGGATCCTCCCTATGTGCTATAAATAAAGGATAATAACATGGATGCTTGTATACATAACGAAAATAATAAAGAATCTGCCTAAACCAGCTCTGTCTTGTTTTTTTAATTCTCCCCTCAAGTCTCTGGGAATAGATTTTGCTTCAAATACTCATTTGAGGTGAGGCCCTTCCAAAAGGCCGCCACCCATGTTGGCCAAGCCAAGGTTCTGAATCACCACTGGAGAGGCTCCCAAACACCCATTATGTAGTGACCTTCCTCTTTGGGCCTGGTGTCTTCGCCAGAAACAAAGGGAGGGGTTGGCAGCCTCTCCCCACCTGGCCCGGTCCCTCATGTTAATGGAACCCTAGTGGCTGAGTCAGACCACACACAACCCAATGCTCCCCCAAGACTCCTGTTTCTCAGGTATGGATGTCATCTTCTTTGGGAGAGCACCACATACCTGGCTGTTGCTTCATCTCTGGAGTGAGCGGTGCTAAGGGTTCATCAGCTTGCCTTAAAGAACCAGAGAAGGCAATGGCTGTAGCTCGAAAGTTAGAGTACCTGGAAGTCTGCAGTTCAGTCTTCAGCATCTCTGGATAGGGCCTGCCTGAGGCCTTGAAGAGCTGCTGCCTGTCAGTGCTGATGGTACTGAGCTAGATGCAGCAAGGGGTCTGATTCTGCATAAGGCAGTTCTTCCCAATGTTGCCATTCAGAATCATGAGGACCGGGAACTTTATTTCTGGATGGACAATTAGTACATTCTAAACAGGTAGGAACCGAGTGCCAACAAACCAACAGTAGAGATTATGAACCAAATGGGATCTGAACTGTATGCAAACTGTATTCATGTAGAATTAATAGTGTCGTTATATGAAAATTTGGGGTTGGCTTTTACAGCCTAACTCCCGAAGGACTTTGTATCACCTCTGTCCATTATCAGAGAAGAATGGATGGAGGCAGGAACCAGCAGAAGAAAGCAATGAATATATTTATTTTCTGTAGCAACAGTTCCCCTCACCCCTTGCAAGGAGGTGAGGACCTAGAACAAAGGTGGATCCCAAACGTCTTTTAAAGGCTTTAGAAGTTGCCCAACCCCTTAAGCCAAAGACCACCCAAAAGCATTATACAAGGAGTGCATGACTTGTCTCCTTTCTCAGACCTGATAATGCTTGCTGATTGCCTTATCCTGGCCACTCTGGGGCACTCTTTTGAAATTTTAAATATCCTGGTTCCTGAAACCATTGTCACAGACCTCCCCTATTCATACATAAAATATGCTCCTTTGACAAGATTTGAAGAATTTATATGGGAAAGGTTTTTCCAACATACTTCCTTTTACTGCAGGGAAAATATCTGGGGACATTAAGAGAGCCAATATGGCTTCAGGATTGTTCTGTGTACTAAAATAGTCTATTTTTTTCAGGGAATATTTCCTAATTTTGAAGGTGAAGGATTGGTTTTCTGTGGAGTGTGGCTTGCTATGTGTGTGCACCTTTATTACAGGGTGGAAGTGTTTTATGTAATTAATATAAACAATGACAAACAGAAACCATGCTGATCACAGGTTTAATCCCTGGCATCTCCAGGTAGGGCTGAGAAAGACCCCTGCCCCAAATCCCTGAGAGCCACTGCCAGTCAGTGTAGACCAGGGTTTCCCAAACTTGGGTCTCTAGCTGTTTTGGACTACAATTCCCATCATCGCTAGCTAGCAGGACCAATGGTCAGGGATGATGGAAATGGTAGTCCAAAAGCAGCTGGGGACCCGAGTTTGGGAAACACTGGTGTAGATGATACTGAGCTTGATGGACAAATTGTCTGGCTCTGTACAAGGCAGCTGCCCATGTCTCTATTTAGAATCATGAGGACTAGAGTCTTACCTTGTATTTTCACTGGGCGGAATGTCAGACAGCAAAGACCTGCTAGCACTTGCCAAAATCCCAGGTAGGCTATTGTAACACAGGTTTGGAGGCGGACTCTGACCTTGGCTCCTCCAGAGCAGGACAAACAAGCCAGCTGTAACACTGCTTGTGTAAGGATTTCAAAGTGTTAGTAATTTCCCTCTGGAGGCCAACCCATAAGCAACAAAGAGACTGCTTCCCTTCAAACCAGAATCTGCTTGTGCGATAATCCAATGTTCTGTTTGTTGTGTTTTGCAACACTGTTTGCTTTTGGAAAACTGTCCTTGAGGCAGGGAAAGGAAGAAGGAATCACAATGGACTTAGTTCCTCCCCCCTCCCAAAATAAGACAACACATTCCAGGAAACGTTTTGTGAATAATGTGTGATTCAATAATCCTGCATGCTTGGGGTTCGATGATCTCAGGGCCCTGAATGCCCTTTCCCTTAACTCCTAATATTTCAAAGTGGACCAGCTATACAAGGTATGCATGTGCATTGCTGCATGTGGGAAGGCAAGAAGCTGCCTTAAACAGAGAGAGAGCATTGGTCTGTTTACACTGACTGGCAGCCTCATTGCAGGGTTCCAGAGAGGGTTCTCTCCCAGCCTTCTCTCAAGATTGAACTTGCGAACTTGTGCATGCAAGGACCGAATTAAATGGAAACACAGGAAGCTGCCTTATTACTGAATTGCACCATTAGTCCATCTGGCTCATTGAATGGACATGCAGCAGCTCTTCACAGATTCAGGCAGGGGATATTCCCATCTCTACTTGGAAAGTGAACCTGAGGCTGTTGTGAGTGAGCCCTGTGGAGACTTCTTGGCAGGGCTGCTCAGAGCGGGAGGAGCTGGGTATTGGGCGGAGAATTTTCCAAATGATGTATTTACAAAGGCTTTCTATTTGAAAGAAATGAGTTGGAATAAAAGCACCTGTTTGAAACCCATTTGATGGCCCATTGTCATCTGTGGACTGCAAAGGCTGGCATTATAACCAGACTAATGAGTCCTCAGGTCAAAGGTCAGAGAGAAGAAATGGTGGCTGGTGCCCACTGCAACTGCTAGGGCAGAACGCAGGAAGCCCAACACAAGGTGGAGCCAGAGTCAATGACAGACACAGCCAGCTAATTCTAGTACTTCCCTCATCTTTATCCCTGCAGAATTCTACAAGGGCAACACTGAAACTGAAGAGAAACCTAAAACAGGAAGAGCCACCTGCTGGATTGGAGGCAAGGAAAAATGCAACCAAGTGAGGTCCGGTGGGGAGCAGACTGAGGTTGGTTGGGCAGAGTCCCATTCACCCAAATAGGCCAGCCTCCATTGCAGGCAGAAATTCTGTGGCGAAGTGAACTGTTGGATGGAAAAGGACTGACAGAGGCTGTTTACAGACAGTTATTTCTGCCATGCAATGGGACAATCTTCTTTTTCACCAGTTCTGTGTTGTTAGCTCTGATCCAAGGAACTGATATTTTGACAAGGTAATGGGAAGAAAGGGAAGAAGACTTGCTGAAGAGGGTTGTCCCCATCCTTCTTTATTGCAGCTGCTCCCCTCACACCCCCACTCTAAATCAGTGGAGCAGTAGAAATAAACTAGACCAGGTTGCATGGCATATTTAGGTTCAGTCAATCACGCAACTTCTGTTTCAGTCAATTCCATGGCTATGGGAAATTGCATATTTATACTCCCTTTTTAAGGGCTACATGTTTTGGGGCAGAGGGTAGGGAGGAAAAGAGTGAAAATCTGTAAAAACAGCTCCAAAACTGCAAGCATAGTAACTGGAAGAAATTGTACTATCTGCCATGGGTGCCATCCATCAGATGTCCACCATTTAATGACAAAAGTGTTTATCGTATTTATAGGGCGTTAGTTTTTGGCTTTTCCACAATACAGTCTGAAGCTCTGTAAAGACCTGCAAAACTGGTTTTGACCTAAGACAATGGCAGAGTCCCAAAAATGATGTACAGAAACACCACTGAACTTGTCTTCCTGAGGATTTAAACTTTTTATATTTTGTTTAAGGTTTTACTTATTGCTGCAAAAAAACCCCCAACCAACCATAAGGACAAGACTGGTGAAATTCATAAAAGAATTTGAATACTATTTGCAGGGTTCAACGCTATCATCTGTACACTGTTAAACTTACATAACATTCTGTTCTGCCCCCCCCCCCTTTAGACTCATTTGTCAATGTCTGTCCATGGGAACATCTCCTTAGGAAATGGGCGGATCTGGCAATTTTGGATTTTCTCCCTTTCTCTTTCTTCCAGTTCAGTTCTCCGCATTTCCACACCAGTCTGCAATTTATTTTAAAGTCCTTGTGAAAGCTCATTGGCATTTTAGTACAAATTTCTCCCTAACATGCACATTTTTGCAAACTAATCTTCCCTAATACAATGCACTGCTGTATGTTATTTTCACCAATACAGTGGTACCTCCAGTTGCGGACGGGATCTGTTCCAGAGGTCCGGTAGGATCCCAAAGTTTCCGCAACCTGAGGACCGCTTCTGCGCATGTGCGTGCGGCAAAACCCGGGCAAATACTTCTGGGTTTGCCGCTTTCGCATCCCGAAGTTTACGAAACCAGAGGGTTACGTAACTGGAGGTACTACTGTACATGCATTCCTAGGCACACTTTACTCCCAAGCTTGTGCATTTTTGTACACATTACTTGGCTGGAGAACTGCACTGCAAAGTTTGGAGAAGTGTGAATTTTGGGAGGGTGGCTGTGTTTCAGTTTGCATATTGTTTCAGAAAGCGGAGTGGGATAGATTTGCCTTTAACTGCGAACTGAATCAAATCCCTCCTACATCTTGACATTTCCTCCATGGCAGTGACCTTCTTCCATCTTTCCCTCCCTCCGCGCCATGTTCCTTAAGCCTTCAGTTCCTTGTGCTGCCAGGGATGGTGCTCTGGAGCACTTTTAAGGAGGCCATGTCACTTCCTGCTGGAGCAGCTGCTAGGCAGGCTCTGGAGAATGGATTCCAGGTTCTGCTTGTCGCTCTGGATCTCCGCCAAGTCCCTCTCGAAGGCCTCGATCCTCTTCCTCTGGGTTTCAGCCTCATGCTGCAAGGTGCTCAGCTGCTGGCCCAGGGCGCCAGATCCCGCCAGGTTTGACTGCAAGTGCTCCAGCTGGATTTGGCTCAAGTTCAGTGCAGCTTCTGACAGAGCACTGTGGTCTATGTTGCCTAGCCAGGGAATGGGGTCAAGGTGGGGGGGGGAATAGGAAAGAGAAACACATTTATGTATTATTATTTATTTCAATCATTTCTATACCACTTCGCATTCTCTGCCCTCACCCCAAGCAGTTTACTACTTTAAAACGTCAACTAAAATCTGATAATATGCTAAAATAAAACATGGCCAAATATAAAAATGAAACATTGCTCCTGAAGATCCAATAGAAAAATGCAAGGAAGATCCACATTTAAAGCATCATAATAGACAGGAAAGAAACATATTCCCTGAGCATAAAGCGGGGTATCCAACTAATATGTCCTGCTAGTGCGAAGATTTCCACTTACACCATGGGTCTCCCCCCCACTCCCCCCCCCCACATCCTGACCCTCTCTTCCCTATCTCCAGAGGATTGGGTGTTATGTACTGTGTTGAATAGGATCCAAACTGCAGCAGTCTGATTGGTCCTAGAACAATAGGATCCAAAATGCAGCAGTCTGATTGGTCCTAGAACAATAGGATTCAGAATGCAGCAGTCTGATTGGTCCTAGAACAATGCAGCAGTATGATTGGTCGGCAGGAGCCACCCAATCCAGCTCCAGATAGAAGTGAATCCACAACCTGATTGGCCTACAGGAGAATTCCAGAATTAGCCAATCACGTGCAGCCCATTGTGTAAATAATGTATGTAAAGCAGATACTTTGAGGGGACTTTCATCCCCTCCTCACCACTATGAGCTGAATAAAGAGCATGAAATCACTTTGCAACTCTGAGTATATTTAATTGGGGAAACCCCTGGAATAAGTTTAGTAGAGGATGTGTGGGGAGGGGGAGCAGAGGGGAAAGTCCTGTTGTACAAACAGAAATCCTTGTACTGGCAGAACTGTGACTGAGCACCACTATGGATGCACCCCCCCCCAACACACACTTTACAAATGAAAGCCAATTTGTTTTAAACTGTTTGGTTCACCTTCACCACCCCTTACCCTGCAAGAGTGCGGTTCTCTGCATCTTTTTCTGACAAGAGCTCCTGAGAATGTGGTGATGGGACCTGGTGAACCTCTGCCAGCGATTGCAGCTACTTAAAAGGCACAAAGCTTCCCCTCTCAGGTTGCAATCCTAGCAAGAGGTATAAATGAAACCTCTATTCATGAACTCTCTTTCCCTTGAAACTCCTCAAAGCAGGATCATATCTAAAGTTAGTCCTACACAAAGTGAATCATAGAATCATAGAGTTGGAAGAGACCACAAGGGCCATCGAGTCCAACCCCCTGCCAAGCAGGAAACACCATCAGAGCACTCCTGACATATGGTTGTCAAGCCTCTGCTTAAAGACCTCCAAAGAAGGAGACTCCACCACACTCCTTGGCAGCAAATTCCACTGTCGAACAGCTCTTACTGTCAGGAAGTTCTTCCTAATGTTTAGGTGGAATCTTCTTTCTTGTAGTTTGGAGCCATTGCTCCGTGTCCGCTTCTCTGGAGCAGCAGAAAACAACCTTTCTCCCTCCTCTATGTGACATCCTTTTATATATTTGAACATAGCTATCATATCACCCCTTAACCTCCTCTTCTCCAGGCTAAACATGCCCAGCTCCCTTAGCCGTTCCTCATAAGTGGATCCACTGTAGTTCATGGACATGACTGACTTTGGTCCATTAGTTTTCAATGGGCTTACTCTGAGTAAAGGCTTATCCACACTTAACTTTCCTCTGTTCTTTCCAGGCACAGAGTGTGCTTTGCTCTGAGTGCTGCCTGTCCTGCTCCAGAGCTTTACCTGCAAAAATCCACTCCTTAAAGGTCAAGTGGAGCAAATGGCAATCCGCCGGGGGGGGGGACGACCCACAAGAAACTGAGCTTTTGAGCGCAGAACTGTGCCTAGAAAGAGTGAGGCAAAAGGTAAGTGTGGATAAGCCCTCAGACTTAGTTGGACTCAATCCTGCAACTTCTGCCTTGTTCCTAAAATTCCCAGGTGGCAATAGACAGATACCCCCTAACTATATTGTTGTAGACACTTGTTGAAAACTTTTTTTGTACCTAGATATGCAATCTATATTTCCTATAGGTGTTTTAAAAGCTTTATTGGTTTTTATCTTGGATTTTAATAATGATGGCTCTCCATAGATTTGGGTTTTTGAAATATATTTGTTTCAATGATGATGGTTTTAGGTATGCTTGTCTTTCATTGGACTGCTGAGTTTAGCTGTGTTTTGCACCAATTTTTTTTTGGAGAACCTTTTTGATCAAGCAGTTTATGTGTTTTCTAAAGGATTAAAAAAACACCTCTCTAACATAAAAGCTGGGCACCTTTCCATACACTTTGCTCAACTGACATGCGTCTTTTAGCATTGGATAATAATAATAAATAATAAATCTGTAAAATATACTGCAGCTTTAAGTAAGGCTCAGGTATCTTAGAGTCCCTGATTTATTCTGTCTCATAGGCTCATAAAATTGTAGAGTTGGAAGGGACCCCCAAGGGTCATCTAGTCCAACCCCCTGTGATGCAGGAATCTTTTGCCTGAAATTAAGAGTCTCCTGCTGAGATATCCCTCAGAGCCCTTAACCACAGCCTTGTGAGCAGAAAGCTTTGCCCGTCATGGACCTGGTGGCAGGGGAGAGGTCTGCCTGCTTAATTTCTACCTGCCAGGCTTTTGTTCAAGGCACAGCATTTGGCAAACACTCATTAATCCCCAAAGGCTATTGATTGCAACATTAGGATTAAAGTTCACTGTAGTTCTTAGAAACCGTTATGAAAAGAAGGTGACCAGTTTTACAGGAAAGGCTGCCCTCTTGTGGTTGGCACACAAAGTGCTGAGCTTTCAGCTGCATCACAGGTGTGCCCAGGATGCTACTGCAGGAGCAAGGAATTGGATCTGACGGGCATGCCAGATCTTTCATTCTCCTACACACACCCTGTAAACCAACTATGGCAGGTGGGTGGGGCTGCCGACCTGTCAATCACCTGACGTTATAAAGCTCAACATAGACGGTGAGCACCTTTGCAGAAGCAGTTTGAATCCAAACTGCACCTGCAGATGGACAAAGCCAGGGCAGGCCACAGGCCACACACAGCTCTGCCATTCCCTGCTGCTCTTTGCCATCCCCATCAGCCGCTTGATGCATTCATTTCATTCTGCCTAACAACAGGGCCGGCCTTGTTCTCTGGACTTATGAGGTTCATTGTGCTTCCTTGAATTGCTTGCAACCAACTATTCTCACAACACACTCAATGGAAATGAAAACAGCCAAGTAGTGTCGGTTGCTCACCGAGACTGGTGAGCAGGCTGTTCAGCGCCGCAATGTCCATCTCCAAGGAGCCCTGGGCATTTCGGAGGCTCTTCTCAAGATCGTTCATCTCCGCTGCAACCTTCCAATGAGATTGTCTGTGCATTAGAATTGTAGGATTGGCAGGGGCCACAAAGGTATACTTTAACCCCTTGACACATGCGACAGTGTCCTGGTCAGGGCTGGAGAATCTCGGGCCCAGAGGAAAAAGCAACCCTCTAGGCCTGTCCCTATCCAGCTCTTGGGGCTCTCCTGAGGCCCTGCCCTGCCCTTCTTGCCACAAACCCATCTCCAGGCATTCTCTGCAACCTCTCCAAGTGCTTTTGCCTCCCTGGAATGCATCCTTAAACTGTGATCGTGCCTCTTGCTTGCCTGGATGGAAAGATGTATGGCGTGTGTGTGTCCAAACCTCTGGTTTTTGGATCACTAGTATGTAATCTCCTGACAAAGGCACAGGTCACATCCATGGCTCTGCCCAGTTTTGCCTCTGGCCACATCCACCACTGGCGTGTAGGCCCCTACCCCCAAAAGTTCCCCACAAAGGAATGCAGCCATTGGGTTGCAAAAGGTGCCCTCACCCTGAAATAGGCGATTAGTCCATGGATATGGCTCTAGAGATATAACAACGTAAGACATGGAGCACATGTTGTAAAATTGGGAACCTCAGAGCCAGGGGGCAAAAGTGGATCCTGCAGGCTTCCCTATCTGGCCATTGGGACTGTGCCCAGGCCACACCTCTCACGGGCCCTACTCTACACCTTTCTCTAATGATTTCACATGTCCTTGAACTGGAATGATGCCTCTTGCTTTCCCCAACCCACCACATCCACCATCAGCATTCGGCCCCTGAAAGGCTGCATATGAAGGAAGGCAGCCCTTGGGTGGGAAAAGGTTCCCCATCCCTGGCGCAAACAAACAATATTCAGAGTAAACCAAAGATTTATGGAAAGTGGGGTCATGTTCTTTAAAAAGGGATACCACAGGAAACTCAGGAAGCTGCCCTATGCTCAGTCAGACTACTGGGGTCCATCTAGTTCAGTATTGCCGACACTTGACTGGCAGTGGCTCTCCAGGCTTTCAGGCAGGGGACATTCCCAGCCCTGCCTGGACATGCTGGGGATTCTGCATGTAAAGGAGATCCTCTGCCCCTGAGCTATGGTCCTTCAACAACCCTAGCAGTGCACCCTCCCCCCCTCCAGTTAATGAATCCAAAGCATCACTGACTTGTCCAGGTCCAGCGAGGTCATTGCCACGTTCTTCAGACTCACGCTTCTGCCTGGAGGCTTCTGCCACAGTCAAAGCAACATGTGCCTTAAGTTTATCCACACGCCTTTTCTCCCACTTTGCGTCTCTGAGTGTGTCCTGGGCCTTCTGTTGAAGAGGATGACAAAAACAGGTGAGGAGGATGGGTCATTAGAAGGTGGGGGTGGGAAATCTAAAAGAAATAGCAGGCAGGGTCAAGCTAGGGTGGTGTCATGGTTAAGAGCATCACGCTAGGACCTGAGGGTTCAAATCCCCATTCAACACTGAAGCCTACTGGGTGCTGTGGGCTGCTGCAGCCTCTATGCTCAACATGTGTGTTTGTAAATGAACACAAATAATATGGGGCCCTGAGAAACCCATAGGGAACTCCTTCCAAAGGAAACCAAACCCAGGCAAGCCCTGTGCCCCTCTAGAGGACCTCACCCCTCAGGAGAAGTGGGCTGAACTTAACAGTAGGCCTTAAACTTCACAGGTGTGGGCTGCTCATACCTTAGCGCCTTCCTTCGCGACTAACTCTGCATTGTTGGCAGTTTTCTGGGCCTCAGCAGAGACTGAAAAGGAATCTCCCAGAATCTTCTGAGCTTGTCTGGTCTTCTTCTGGGCCTCTGCTATTGCCCGATCCCGCACAACTGTCATTTTCCTGTTTGTGGCAGACTGGCGCTTGTGACGTGCACCTAACCTCTTCATCCCTGATGGTGAGGGAGTAAAGAGCTTGGTTATCCTGATTATGATATTGAGATCAAGTGTGGTGTAATGGTTAGAGCATCGGACCTGGGAGTATGGTTTGAAGAAGCTAAAATGGAAGGATTTTTTTTTTTTTTTTTTTTTTTGCTAAACTTAGGATGGAAATCGCAGCCAATGAGAAATGGGAACGTAATATATTGAACTGTGCTTGAATTAATGAATATACAATAAGCAAATAACTATGGATTACTGTTTTAATATGTGACCATAGTGGAGAGACTACTGTGTGAATAAAGGTGAAGGATTTATTGTTTCTCAACATGGAGGAAGGGTTGTTAAAGTTTTTGGAGGTAAAGTTGTTATGCTGGACTGGAGGAAGACTATTGCTGGCACTTATTAACAACAACAATAGCAGCAGCAGCAGCAGCAACAACAACAGGAGAACCCCTTTTAAACTTTCTGTGTGGAAGGGAACAGGAATTAACTTGAGGCATCTGGGTCTGATGACTGGGAAAATATTGCCTAGTAGAAAGAGGAGTACAGTGGTGCCCCACAAGACGAATGCCTTGCAAGATGAAAAACCCGCTAGATGAAAGGGTTTTCCGTTTTGGAGGTGCTTCGCAAGACGAATTTCCCTATGGGCTTGCTTCGCAAGACGAAAATGTCTTGCGAGTTTTTCCTACTTTTTTTCCCTCCCCCCCTTTTTCTAAGCCGCTAAGCCACTTATCCGCTAAGTCGCTAAAAGCCGCTAATAGCGCTAATCCACTAAGCCGCTAATGGGCTTGCTTCGCAAGACGAAAAAACCGCTAGACGAAGAGACTGGCGGAACGGATTCTTTTCGTCTTGCGAGGCACCACTGTAGATGGATATCATTCTGGACTGAATACAGTGGTACCTCGGGTTAAGTACTTAATTCGTTCTGGAGGTCTGTCCTTAACCTGAAACTGTTCTTAACCTGAAGCACCACTTTAGCTAATGGGGCCTCCTGCTGCCACCGCACCGCTGGAGCCCGATTTCTGTTCTCATCCTGAAGCAAAGTTCTTAACCCAAGGTATTATTTCTGGGTTAGCAGAGTCTGTAACCTGAAGCGTATGTAACCTGAAGCGTATGTAACCCAAGGTACCACTCTACTTTGAATCTATCTATCCATCTATACTGATAGACTGAGAATAGTAAGTGCTTTCTCTGTCTCTCTCCCTTTCTTTTCTCACTCTTGTATTATTTTTATCTTCCTGTTTCCTTTTCTTTCTTTTCTTTGTTTTTGCTTCTTCTTTTTTATGAGTCAATGAGGGCACTGTATGCAAATGAAGGTGATGGTTAGTTGGTGAAGGACCCTGTGTGAGAGGCAGGGAAGGGAAGTTCTCCCAGGGTGGGAGGTTGGGAGAAGAAAGGGAAGCTCCCAGGTGGGAGATAGAAAGGTCAACCCCTTTCTGTGGGTGACAAGAATTAAGATCTACCTTTACGAAACAGTAAGCATGAATTTGTGTAACTGCTACACAGACAGTTTAATGTTCTTCAACATCAACTTTGTTGGACTGGTCATGTTGTCAGGATGTCTGATTATTGTCTTCTAAAGCAACAGCTTCTTTTCTCCTGCTCTGGAGGGTAGGACTTGAACCAACGGCTTCAATTTACAAGAAAGGAGATTCCGACTAAACATCTGGAAGAACTTGTTCAATAATGGAACAGATTCCCATGAGAGGTGTTGGACTTTCCTTCCCTGGAGGTTTTTAAGTGGAGGTTGGATGGCCATCTGCCACGGATGCTTTAGCTGAGATTGCTGCATTGCAGGGGGTTGGACTAAATGACCCTCAAGGTCCCTTCCAACTCTATGATTCTATGATATAGCTGTCCTCACAGGGGCCGATGGGAGTTGCAGTCCAAAAACATATGGAGGGTTCTAGGTTGGCCAAGGCTGATCTAGATACAAGTCGAGGTAGTGTACTCATCATGGAAGTAATTGATCAGGCACTCTTTTCTTACCATCCATGGTAGCCAACAAGGTCTTTGTTTCGGAGAGCACAGCCTCCCCCTTTGAGAGCGATGAGGATGCCTGTGTGTGGGCGTCATTTGTCCTGTGCCATAGCTACAAAAAACAAAAACGATCAGGGTTTTCTACCCACACCTGTTTTGCCTATTTGTTTATTTCACAAGGTTTATATTCTGTTTAATTATAATAAAACCTCTAATGAGCCACACACAAAAATAAAACTTTAAAGCTGTTAATAAAACACACTTAAAAATAGGTATTAAAAACATTCACAAGATAATTAAAAACAACAGTATGGATTAAAAGATTAAAACACAAGTTGGCTTGACCTGGACAGCCTTGATTAAACAAAAATGTTTTAAGCAAGTACCAAACTAAGTACTGTACAGTGAAGGTACCCGCCTTCTGTCAATCAGCAGGGAGTTCCAAAGTATAGGTGGTGTCACACTAAAAGACCAACCATCTCCATGCACAGTGTTGGAGGCAACCTAGATTTTGTTTAAATGCACCATTATTTTTAAAAAGAAAATCCATAAGTTTGCCAGAAAAATGCCCTGTACTCAAGAAAAGCACTACCCAATCTTGTTATCATAGCAAGAAAGGGGAGGTAGAAAACATCTGAAAGTCTGCTCTTGAAGGAATTCTCTTAAGAGAGAGAGAGAGAGAGAGAGGGGGAGGGAGGGAGGGAGGGAGGTTGTTAAGAAAGAGGTTGGGCTACAATTGTAATAGTAGTCCCAAAATACATCCACAGTGATCCAGCAATATATTTTTTTATAAATGCAGGTGATTTGGACCATGTGCACTGGGAGCTCTCCCATTCACTGCGGAAGCCTCAATTGAGGGAGGTCTTCACACGTGTTCCTGTAGGCATAGGTAAAGGTAAAGGGATCCCTGACAGTTAAGTCCAGTCACAGACAACTCTGTGGTTGCGGCGCTCATCTTGCTTTACAGGCCGAGGGAGCCAGCGTTTGTCTGCTTCCGCAGACAGTTTTTCAGGGCCATATGGCCAGCATGACTAAGCCGCTTCTGGTGAAATCAGAGCAGCGCACAGAAACGCCGTTTACCTTCCTGCCGGAGCGGTACTTATTTATCTACTTGCACTTTGACGTGCTTTCGAACTGCTAGGTTGGCAGGAGCTGGGACGGAGCAATGGGCTCTCACCCCATCGCAGGAACCGACCTTTTGATCAGCAAGCCCAAGAGGCTCAGCCTGCAAAATGGATTAGTGCTGAAGCCATGTATGCAACCAGAAAACAGCTCCTCCAACTCATTCATTTGTATAAATATTCCTCAAGTTTTGTTTTAGCTATGTGCTGAGGGTCCTGGAAAATCTTATGAGGTCAGTATTTTGGCATTGATCCTAAAGCATTTTCAGTCAAGCTGGGAGAGAGGGAAACCGAGGGTCATTTTCAGGATTCAGTGTGATTGGCTTTACCCATTGGCTCAATATCATTAAATGGGTTAGGTTTGCCAATGTCACTTTTGGGGCTCTTCATGGCAGATGACCTCCTTTGTTTTCCACTTGCCTAAGAAAAGCAGCTCAGAGCAATATACCCATTACTAACATCATTACTGTCTTATTTTTTCCTGCTGCTATTTGGTTGTTTTTATTCTGTTGAGAGACAGGGAGGTGTAATGGTTAGAGCACTGTCCTGGGACTAGGGATACCAGGGTTTGAATTCCAACACAGCCATGAATATTACCTTGGGCCAGTAACTGCCTCTCAGTCTAACTTTCTGCCAGCCTAGCAGTTTGAAAGCATACCAGTGCAAGTAGATAAATAGGTACCGCTGTGGTGGGAAGGTAAACGGCATTTCCAGGTGCTCTGGCACTCATCACAGTCCTCCGTGCACCAGTAGTAGTTTAGTCATGCTGGTCACATGATCCGGAAAGCTTTCTGTTCACAAACGCCAGCTCCCTTGGCCTGAAAAGCAAGATGAGCGCCGCACCCCATAGTTGCCTTTGACTGGACCTAACCATCCACGGGTCTTTTACCATTACCTACCTTAACTCACAGGGTTGCTGTGAGGATAAAATGGGGAGAACCATGTATACCACCTTGAGCATCTTGGAGGGAAAGGTAGTATATAAAGTAAGTAAGAAAGAAAGCTTTTCTGTGCACGATTATTATTTATTCATTAGCTTAGTGGTTTTCAGCTAGTGTGATGTGGCACCATGGGATGCCTTGAGTGATGGTCAGGGGTGTTGTGAGCAGCACTGGCCTGTGTCCCTCTTTCCTTCCATCCCTCCTTTGATGCCCTCTTGCACTTCTGCCTCCCAAAGGCCTGCAGAACTGTTTGGTGCAGCAGCCCTGGTAGTACATATAATTTTAAGATATATTGTAGTTATGCTAAACAGCCTCAGTCCTGTATACCTGAAGGAGTGTCTCCACCCTCATCGTTCTGTCCGGACACTGGGGTCCAGTGCCGAGGGCCTTCTGGTGGTTCCCTCATTGTGAGAAGCAAAGCTACAGGGAACCAGGCAGAGGGCCTTCTTGGTAGTGGCGCCCGCCCTGTGGAACGCCCTCCCTTCAAATGTGAAGGAAATAAGCATTTTTCTTATCTTTAAAAGACATCTGAAGGCAGCCCTGTTTAGGGAAGTTTATTATTATTATTATTATTATTATTATTATTATTATTATTATGCTAACATGAGCATGCAAGAAGAGCCCTGCTGGATCAGGCCAGTGGCTCATCTAGCCCAGCATCCTGGTCTCACAGTGGCAAACCGGACACCTGTGGAAAACCCATCCACAAGCAGCACCAGTAACTGGTATTTAAAAGCAGTACTGCCTCCAGCCATGGAGGCAGAGTATTTTCATCATGGCTAGTTGATATTGAAAGCCTTCATCCTCCATGAATTTGTCTAATCCTCTTTTAAAGCCAGTTTGATTGCATTTTAATCTCTCAGTTTATTTTGATGCTTTGTTATAAGATTTGTTTTTGTAATCTCAGGAGTGAATGGCACCCTCTTGTGGGCACACGTTGCCATTTTCCCAATGTAAACAGCAGCGCTCAGCCAGAACACTGAGAGGGATTTTGTACTTTTCAGGATTGTATAGCAGCACCCTCTTGTGGACAAGTGCTGCCATTTGGTCAATGCAAACAACAACACGCAGGCAGAAGAAGAGAGGGAATTGTGTCATTCCTGCCAGTGCAAATTGTCCTTGTTAGAAATGAGATGCAGCCCCAAGCAGAGAATAACTCACTTGTTCCAACTCCTTCATCCTCTGAGCCTCGCCCTCCAGTTTGGCCTCTACAATAAGAGATCCATTGGCCACCAGGTGTTTATTCTGTTCTGCCAGGTGCTCCAGTTCATTGGCACAATGAGTAAGATTTTCAGCCTGCTGAACCAGGGGGTGCTGTAGGAGCAAACGCCGGAAGAAGTTTAATTTCTATTAAGTGATCTGACCCAAGCAAGATGGTTTGTTGTTGTCATTACAGCATTGCCACCACTCAGTGGCTTTCAAACTGGCAATACAAAAAATGAAACAAAAAACCCCATAGAATAAAACCAAATTAGTAAAAATGGTATGATACCCTTAGTAAAACAGCAATGGGAGATTATAAAAAGTAATCAGTGAACAAGAGTTTTCTACCTGGGTATTAGTAAAGTTTCCAGGGAAAACTATAATTAAATTGGAAACTGTGTCAGCCAATAACAGCCAGATAGACTCCTCACAAGAACGAGGGATGGGGGGGAGAGAAAAACCTTTGCCACCTCATTTTTAAAGGTAAGAGCCATTCCCCAGATTCTTAAAGTTCATCCCCACACCCCAAAGTCACTGGGTTGCATTCAGCTAGCTCCTTTTCAGAGTAAATCTATTGAAACTAATAGGAATAAGCCATGTCCATTGGTTTCAGTGGGTCTACTTTGTGTAGGACTGCCATTGGCCAAAACCCATGGCATACCTCCCCCCCCCTTTTTATGTGGCATGGTCCTGTGAAAAGGGGCAGGGGGTGTATTTAGTGCACATTTATTCCCCACTGCTCACCAGCTCTATGACACTGATCTGCGTGAGGTTATTTGCCACGTTGCCCTGATGGACTGAAGCAAAAGTCTCCTCAGCTTTGGCTGTAGCCTCTTCCATCTGGAAGCCAAGCTCCTCCTGTGCCTTTTGGATTCTCTGGTAGCTGTGAGAAGATGCCAAAGGAAACTGTGAGCCAATAGGGCAACAAAAGAAACAGAAAATTGATGCAGGATACACAATCATGTGGTCTGGGAATGGAAGTTCCTGAGAAAGACCAGGAGACATTTTTGCTGACTCAAAACTCCCAGTCATTATTTCAGAGTCCCTGAAATCAAAATTTAAAGCTGACATCAAAGAGGAAAATACTAGCAAAACAATTAAGGAGGTGGGTTTTTGTTGTTGTTTTTTGCATCTCATTTTGCCTAGATCAAATCTTGAAGCAAATTATGATGGTCCCTCATATGATGTTAATCATATGATTATGAAGATGGAGATAACATTTGTGGAGCAGATGAGCTGGACTGAAAGCATCCTCATTGCCTTCAGTCTAAACATATCTGTTCCTCTATGAGGTTAAGGTTTGTTGAGGGGCAGAGAACTCTTGTCTGCATGCTCAGAGGAAAAAATGGCTGTGGATAGCACTGATTGGCTAATAATTAAGATGTTTCTAATACTGTATATCTGTATCTCCTGCCTTCTAGAACTGAGAACAGTGTAACTCAGGGTCAACAATATGGTAGCTGCAGATGTTTACAGGCTTTGCATTTGGGCATCCACTTGGTCACTGTGGAAAAGGATGCTGGACTACATCCCCAAGAGCTCACCTCTCTTCCATCTGTCCCCTAAACTCCAGGTTTGCATTGTCCTCTATGATACTCTGCAGAAGGTGGTAGCTCTTGTTGGACAAGAGCATGGCCTTTTGGGCAGTGTCCTCCACCAAGGCTGCAACCTCCATATGGCTGTGGAGAGAAGAGAGAAAACAGAGTGACTTTGGCATTGATGGCAATCTCACTAGTCCAAACGCTACGTAAAGGGTAAAGGGGACCCCTGTCCATTAGGTCCAGTCGTGGCCGACTCTGGGCTTGCGGCACTCATCTCGCTTTATTGGCCGAGGGAGCCGGCGTACAGCTTCCAGGTCATGTGGCCCGCTTCTGGCAAACCAGAGCAGCGCACGGAAACGCCGTTTACCTTCCTGCCGGGGCGGTACTTATTTATCTACTTGCAGTTTGACATGCTTTCAAACTGCTAGGTTGGCAGGAACAGGAACCAAGCAATGGGAGCTCACCCCGTTGCGGGGATTCGAACCCCCGACCTTCTGATCAGCAAGTCCTAGGCTCTGTGGTTTAACCCACAGAGCCACCCACGTCCATGTCCAATCGCTACTAGTTGATTAATTGGGTGAACTACAGTACTCAGGATTTGGGGGGAGGGGCAGAGGAATGTGCTTTAAACATATGGTGTGCACACAGCCTTCATTGTACTCATACCCACTGAAATCAGTGAACACATTAGTCCATTCTAAGTTGGAACTTATATATTCAACTGTGAATATGTGAAACATACCTCTGGGCCAGCACTCTAGACTCCTGTGCCTGGTGGGTCCAGTTGGTGGGCTGGGGCGACATTTCAGCAGGAAACTCCTTTAAGGGAAGGAGGGAAAATCCTCTGGTTTTCTAGAGAAAACCCTCTTCTCTGGCAATACACTTCTGAAAATAATATACTCCTTGCAAGCTTCCCATAAACACAAGATGTGGGGCTAGAACATCAATGGGGAACCTCTGGCTCAGGCGTCTGATTAAGCCTGCCAGATTCCCCATTTGGCCTGCCAGGCCATTCTGGCAACGCTACACTCACCTGCTCTACACCCGCCTTCTGATATGATGCCAAGCAGGCAGGAGGTAAAGACGTACTGTATATCAGGCTTCATAAGCTCTGACTATCAGCCAATTGTTAGGATCTGTGAAGCCCAGAGGACAGTGATCTACGAGTTCCAGATACAGTGGTATCTGGACACTGGTGGTCAGTGTGGCTGGTGGGGTGGAACAGGAAGCAGAGTCAGAGACAATGAGAGGCGGAGCCCTGCTATTTTCTCTAAGGGCAACACTGAGACTAAGGAGGAGAAAGCTGACAGGCATGGCCTCCCTCTGGACTGGTTGTAAGTAAGAAGGCAGGAAGGGCAGGGATGGAAAAGGGCAGACTGAGGTTGGTGGGGCAGTGCCCTGTTCTCCCTAATGGACCAGCCTTCAGCACACAGTGATCAGCTGATCTCTGGCACTTGGCGAGCTGTGCCTTTGCCCATGGGCGCTTTTGAATTCTGCGCCATGCCAGCCCCACTCTCGGTGTGGTACCATGGCATCCAGTGTGTCGGTGGCCATCTGGATCTGTTGTTGTGTGGACTGCAGGATGGGCAGGATGTCAGTGAGGAGGAGGCAGCCCTTGGTGCCACTCTGGTTGTCACAGCCCATAATCTCACTGGTGTTCCTCAGCCGGCTCTCTGCATCATGCACTAGGCTCTCCAGCTCAGCAAGCTCTTCTAGGAAAGCCACTCTGGCACCTGCAGGGGACAAAAACAGTTCTTTGCAATGGCTACTTCACATGCTTGGGGCTGTGCCTGAGAAAAGCTGGATATGGAGCATTATGGGATATGTTTTTGGGGGGTGTTATCGAATCAACTCCTTTGTAGTGGAGAGGTACATAGCGTATTGTGCATAGAGTGCAGGGCAGCAGGGTACAACATTTTAGCCTCTGCAATTGACCAGAGAACCAAGGGAAGCTGCTCCCTCTGCCTCGAAGGAAGAGCATCATGACTAGGAAGAGACTAACCTGGCTGTATCCATTGGTGAAAGAATGACCAGCTACAGGGTATTATAAGGGCTGGAGGAGGACTGTTGCTCAGTGGGTGAGCATCTGCCTTGCATGCAGAAGGCCCCAAGTTCAATCCTCCAGGTAAGGCTGCCTGAAACCTGAGACAGCTGCTGCTGTTCATTGTAGACAACCATGAGCTTGGCAGCCCAATGGTTTAAGGTAGCTTCTTAGAGCCTTCCTTAGAGCTTGTTTGCTTCCTTCCTGGCAGAAGGAACACCTCTGGGAACTTTATAACCAGTGCTTCTTTCAGGGGGCTCTCAAGGGTACACAGTACCGGCACCTTTTTTGTCCTAGAAGAAAAGCACTGGTTAAAAGTGTGGCACTGACTGTAACAACTTCATGGTGAGTACCAGAACCCTTTTTCTAGAAGAAAAGCACTGTTTTTAACCAAAAATCAGTGCTAGTTGCTGTCTTCCTCAATCTCAACTCCTTTCCCTTTTTGTTGTGCCTTTTAGACTGTAGGCCTGCCAGTCACCTATTCTCTCCCATTTTTGAGCAAGGTGTGGAACCAGATGGACACATGTGAAATGCACATGAAGAAGACACATATACTTGACCTTATACTTGACCTTTTTTGAGGCAAATCCTAGGACACTCTTGAGTTGCTAGTTTGATGAAAATTAGGAGGATTCTCTGTTGGTGGGTCCCTTCTAGATATTTCATGTGCTCCAACAGAAAGGGAAGACCCCTTTCCCACCCACCCAATCTCTTTACCTTTTAACAGGTAACGGCTGTGGAGAGTGTCACCCCGTGGTGTGTCCCACAGCATGGCTGAATAATAACGTGCCCTTATCACACCACAATTTGGTTTCTCCAACCATGACTCCATCTTTGTCAACTTGGCCTTCAAATTGTCTGCCTGCAGGGAGAAAGAGAGCAATATGGAATGGCTTTCCAGGGAAGAGATACATAATATAAAAAGACAGCCTCACGGTGCAACCTTGAGCTTGGGTTCCACAACTTGCTGCTTGCAGAGGAAATGAGGCTGAAACACGATGGCTTTTGGGAAGAAATGCAGACATGATAGTAAAAGACAGTTGTACAGTGCAAAGAGTAGAAAATAGTTTATTTGATTACGTTTAGGCAACTTTCCCAGGCAAATGCTTGTCTAAAATGTCTTAAGCTCAAAAATGACAAAAGATAAAAATGGCAATACAAAAAATGTAAAACTTGAAACTACCACTCAACAACACAGTCTTAGAAATGAATACATGTATTCAATCCAGAAATTTATCAATTAAATTTTTAAACTGTTCCTGGTTCTTGGCAATATCACAGAGGCCAATTAGCATCACACATAACCAGATTCTGCTTCATATTTGTATATAAATGCAACTAAATCAACAAAAACATTGGTTGACTAGCCATAAATTTGACTAAATTACTGGTATCTAAATTTAAGTATTACTGCCTAGCCACAGTAATTCATGATGTAGTAACTTCCTAATTTGACTGCCACAATGCATTCCAAATGGGGCTACCCTTGAAGACAGTCCAGATGCTGCAACTGTTAGAGCGCCAAGTGGTGTAGCCAATCACATCCATACAACACCAATTTTAAAGGAGCTGTACTGGTTGCATATATGCTACTGGGTACAATGATGCTAACTTATGAAGTACCTACTTAAAAAACCTGGGACTCAAATAACTGAAGAAGCATCTTTCCTTATGCCAACCTGAACAGGCCCTAAGATATGCTAAAGAGTGTTGGGTCTACTGTATAGTGACATGGGATAGAACCTTCTCACTAGCGGCACCCCACATCTGGAACTCCCTCCACTTGGAGGTTTATATGGCACCTTCCTTTGCCTTAAGACTTAAGCTGTTCAGCCAGGCTTTGGTGGACATTCTGAGCTGAGTGGCTGGTGAGACCAGATCAAAATGAAATGCTCTGTTTGCCCACAGAAATACAGTTATCATAATTGTTAATTTACATGTTTGGTTGCATTAACTGGTTTATGATTGCTGTTGTTTTGTTGTTTTGATACCAGGGATCTTAAGGGATGGACAGTAGTCTAGAAATATAGTAAGGAAGTATTTTTGTTTTTAATGGGGTTAATTGGCTAACTATACATTTAGCAAATCTGACTAAAATATCTGAGTAGCTGATTGGCTGAATGACGGGCTGATGCAAGCAAGCAAGTAAGCGGTGGGTTTTACCTCTTCCTTCACGAGACTGTAGCAAATAGGACACTCCAGGCACTGATTGCTCCCAGGGTCATAGAAGTGGTTCACTTTGCATTGGTCACACTTGTACCCCACAAAGCCTTGCTTGCACACACATGTGCTGTTGTCATGGCACTGGAGGGAGACAGAACCGAGCTGGGAGCAGTTGCAGGCTGGAAGTAAGAAAACAATATGTGTGACTCTTAATATGGGGACAGCATGCATGGGAAGGAGGAGTAGAAGGGGAAAGGACATAGTCTGGTGATAGAGCACCTGCCTTGCATGCAGAAGGCCTCAGGTTCAATCCCTGGCATCTCCAGGTAGGAATGGGAGAGACCCCTGAGTCTAAAATCCCTAACAGCCACTGCCAGTCAGTGCAGGCAGCACTGAGCTAGATAGACCAGTGGTCTAAGTTGGAATAAGACAGTTTCCTACATACATCCCTTTTGATTCAAACAACATCCCACCTTTCCAGCTTTTTGAGAGGCTTCCAGAGGTAGGCAAAGGGAAGAGAAATAGTGAGTTTTCTTTTTAGGATAATGGAGTATCTCCACTATCAGAAGCAGCAAGCCTTTGAATATCTGCTGCTGGGAACTGAGGTCCCTTTGCCCCCCTAAAATGTTTGAGGGGGCTGGAGGGACGCAAAGTTGATGGGCATTGCTGCCTTTTTTCTATTCTACTTTTAGACTTTGTTCCCCAACAAGCCCTGTAAACGAACTTGTAAAAGGATTGCTGGATGGCAAGAGAGCAAAAACCATCAACATAATTTCTTATTTATCATTTCACCATTTACCCTCCCCATAAGTGGGCAGGGTAAAGCTCTCCTCCTCCTCTTCCTCCTCCTCTTCTTCTTTCTACCCTTTACTCCAAGGACGCAGGGCTCATTACAACAATTAAATCACAATATTTAAAAGCAATTTAAATTAAAGCCTACTGTCACAGAAATAAGGTGTCCTAAAAATATGCCCAAGCGGGAAATTGCATAATTTTGCAGCAAGCACTTGTTGATTTGGGTTGGGGGGGGGGGAGAGACTACCAGATGCCTAGAAACTTGGGCTTGGAGAGAGTTGGGTTCAGAATAGCCTTGGACCAGCTGCTGTTTTTGAAAACAATCAACCTCACAGAACTGTTTGACGGATAAAAAGTGGATTGAGTAGGGAATAAACCATCTCACCAGTTCTAGGTACCTCTGTTGCTAGGACCTGCCCCCCATATTTTATTCAAATTGGCACCCCTGCAGGATATCATCAACAGGGAGAGTGCTGTTGAGTCCTGCTTGCCGTTTTGCACAGGCATCTGGTGGCCACTGTGAGAATGAGATGCTGGACTAGCCTTTAGCCTGATCCAGGCTCTTCTGCAGGATGTTCCATATTGTGACTAATTTATCAGTCTCCACCCCATCCTTTTATGACAGATCCTCTTAATCAGTTGCGTTCCAGAGGAGTGCAGGGAGGAAGCCCAAAGAGAAAGAGAGCCCTGCATCCATGACAAGACATTATAGCAAACTGTGAAGACGCTCAATCAGGCACTGGAGTTACCTCGGCATCCTTGGAATGAGAAGCCAAAGAAACCAGCTTGGCACTGATCACATGACACACCTTCCACGCCAGGTTGACAAGAGCATTGCCCTGTGAGCGGGTGGCAGTGGCTGTGTTGAGAACCTACTGGGTGACACTGGCAACTGAGGAGGGGGAGAGAGGGAGAGATAGAGAGAAGAAGAAACAGGTTAGAACCAGGTTACTCAATGGCCTGCTCATATAATCCTGTCTCTGTGCCAGTGGTTCTCAAAGGGTGTGGTTTGCCACAATGGTGTGGCAAGAGAGGATGGCAAGTATGGCGGGAAGATTCAAGGACAATCAAAGGAAAATAACAAACATCTCAGGGTAGTAGGGTAGATTATGCCATCACAATATTATTTGTATTTATTTGCAGAATATGGATAGGTAGCTTTTCAAAATCCAACAATGCTAAGAGTTGTTTCTTTTTGTTTTCCAATGTATTTCTTATCAATAAAAATAGAAGTGGCACAAGCAAATGTTTCTTATGAAAATATGACCCAGAGGAAAACTTTGAGAACCATTGTTCTGCACTAAGATTTGCTTCCAGGTCCTTCTCAACCACACACTGTTAAGATTCGTTAAGTTGGCTCAGAAAAGATACCGGACATCCTATGTGGTGGAAAAACTATGGGACTGCCTGCCTGCCCTAATTAATTAATTTTATACACCACCTGACTGTAAATAGAACCTTAGTGTTTTATTGATAATTTTAATGGTTTTATGTTTTGTTTTGTAAACAGCTGTGAGGTTTCATTTACAATCAATTAGTACAGTAATTTTGAAAAAACAACAACCCCCAAATGGGAAAAACCTTTAAGGAAAGTAAAACAAATACTATAATTATCAATAAAAGTCAAAGTTCACTGCCATAACAAGAAATCTTAGCAAGTATGTATGACGAGGTTGTTCAGCTCCATAACTAGGGTATATATGTCACAATATTGAACTCCAATCAGCAGTACAATAGTAATCAGATTATGTTTAACCACAGAATAGGGTACGGGAAGAGGCTGTAGCTCAGAGGAAGAGCATCTGCTTTGCATGCAGAAGGTCACAGGTTCAGCCTCTGGCTTCTCCAGGTAGGGCAAGGAGAGAAACCTGCTTGCAATACTGGAGAGCTGCTGCCAGTCAGTGTAGACAATATTGAGCTAGATGGACCCAATGGTTTGACTCAGTATAAGGCAGGTTCCTCCTATATTACATATTCCCTGCCTGATTTTTCTCTAAAAATCATTTTCTCCCCCACCTTTCCTTCCCACCCACTCCACCTGATTACCTTTTGCAACCCTTTCCTGGCTGGAGGTCATAATAACCTGCTTGGCATTGGCTGCAGTCCCGCCCAGTCACATGGGGGAGGCAGATGCACTGACCGGTGACATCATCACAAGTCGCTGCTCCATTGGTAGAGCCTCCAGGGTTACACTTGCAGGCTAGGAAGGATGAGGGGAGGGAAAATACATTCTTACACTTAAATACTTGGTGGGCTAAGCCTACTGGTCTTGGCACAACCCAGGCCCCCCATTCAACAAGCAACCCATATTTGTTGTGTGCATTTAAAATCTAAATTTTCCATTCTGTTGGCTTGTTTGTTTTTTCAAAAAATAAATAGTTTTTATTGTTTTAAACATGGGTGGGGAGCTTCTTTTGGCCTCAGGGCCACATTCTATTGCATTCAACATTCCAAGGGCCACATACAAATGGATACTCCATCCAGTGGGCCACAGCATGCAGAGCAGTCCGAGGCTGAGCCACTGCCAGGCCAAGCAGAGGCAGGACCCCAGCTCCTACCTGATCTTTGCTCTTTGCTGCAATGGCCTCGCTCCACTGTGGCGCTTCTGGGCCACAGTGCCCTCCCAAGCATGTGCATGCCCCCACCACCCCAAAACCAAAAAATAAAATAAAATAAACCCCAAACCTGGACATTTCCATTAAAATATACAAATCCGCCTGGATGGGCATGTTGGCCCCCAAAACAGGATATGTCTTTATATGCAATTGTTCTAGAGCTGCCTCATAGAAGTGGTCAGGGCCAGAAGCAAAAAAAGGTGGGGCAATGAATGTAATTTTTACCTTTTTACAATAGGGTTGTTTCTACACACATTTACATCCCTCTCTATCCAGGCCAGGTAAAAACACTCCATAAAAAAAGATTAAGATAGTGCTGACTGAGGTTTCCCACCTGTGTTGTAATTTATGATTTTGTGGAAACCATAATTTTATGATTATTTTTCCTTTTTAGTTGCCTTTGAAGTGTCCAGAAACATCAGTTGGTTTAAACAGGATTAGCTCCAGAAGGCAGCAAGGCTGGACATTCACCAGGGCACCAAAGTTAGCAACAGGGCCCACTGCTCTTGCTACAATTTCCATTTAGCACAGGAAATCCAGGAAGACTGGATGCAGCCTAAAAGAATTCTCATATTCCATATATTGCGGCTTCCATGTTATGGGAGAGTCACGGAAGGTGTCGCGCCAATAAGCCCATGTGGAAGTGGGCAGGACACAGGGCCCCTCTTTCTTTTAAAAATGGGAAAATAATATCTGACCTACGTCAATGTCAGAGCATCTCACCAGACACAGGAGAGTGATAAAGGCATAATGAAAAGAGATACTTTCCAAGAAATATAGACTCCTTTCTTTATCTATGTTAATGACCAAAATCAAGATCAAAGTTGGGAGTTGAACATTTGCAGTGATGTGACCTAGAAGTAAAGCAGCAAGCTGGAGAGAGAGACAGAGCAACATTTGAGAGCAATGTTTGATTTCTGTTTGAATCCAAGGCTGCAACTGTAGGAGAAACAAGACCCTTTTGGGGTGTTGATGCTGTGAACCCCTCCAGGCTCAGGTTGTATATATGTGTAAATATCATAAAGATACTACAGTCTCCACTGTGCCTCATTCCAAAAGGAAAAATGGACTTTGGGTAAGAGGCTGGAACCCCTGGAATACTTTTTTTAACTTCTGCATGCTGCTGGACCAAAAGGTTTCCAAGTTAGCTCTCAGGATGAGTGGAAGGCCTGTACTCAGTGGCGTAGCGTGGGGGGTGCAGGGGGGGCCGGCCGCACCGGGCGCAACATCTGGGGGTTAGGGAAATCCACGGGTTAGGGGGCGCAAATCCATGGGTTAGGGGGCGCAAATTACTTGCCTTGCCCCGGGTGCTTGATAACCCACGCTACGCCACTGCCTGTACTCACGTGTACACTTCACAGCATGGTTGGTGGCTAGTGGATCTCCATAGAAGCCTTCCTGACACCTCTCACAGTGTCCTCCTGCTGTGTTGTATAAGCAGCGGAGACACTGGCCTGAGACAGGATCACAGTTGCCCACAGCATTGGGGTCCACGTTGCTGTTGCATTCACAGGGGCTGCAAGGTCGGACTGGACCATTCCTTCCCAGGGGGTCCCCGAAAAAGCCATCATCGCACAGCTCACAGAGTCTCCCTAGAGAAGAACAGCAGAGGTAGGGAGAACCAGGTTTTGTCAACAAGTCCCGCCAAAAGAGACTGCAGGTGGTATTGCAGTTCCTAAGAGAGCTGAAAGCAGTTTGCAAAAGGTATCACTTTCCAAAGCGTACACATGAATGCAGGTGCTTTCTGGCTGAGTAGAGTTGGTAGGTTTTTGGAACAATAGGAATATAACTTGTTCATCCTGTTCTGTGGGATGACTGCATTCACTATGCATTCACTATGGTTACTAATTCCTCTTTCAAGCCATCTTCAACTGTCTGAAAAATATCACATGTTGGTTTCCTAGGAAGCATTACAGCAGCAGCCCATCTGCCATTATTAACTCAGGCGGGAGAATTATTTCACTCTGCTCTGGTGTTTGTCATCATTGACATGAATCCAAACTTCCCTATAAGCCATAAAGACAAAATTGTATGTTCCTTTTCCTTCTGAAATTGATTTTCTGTCACTAATTGCAAATGACACAGAGGTATAAAATGTTTGTTGCTGAGGCTGATTCCATGAGTCAATGTTTAAAATAAACATAGAGGTTCATTCGAACAACGACAGAGTGACAGAGGAGAATGGGAGAGAGCAAAGGCAGAAATATATCCCCAGATTTAGTTCCATAGCCATAAGGACCAGCAACTTGCACTTTAAAAAACCCCAAGGAGAACTGAGATTCTCAGAGGTGCCTTGAAAAGCAGAGAGAGCTAAAGGAGGAAGTGGGAAAGAGCATCTATTTACTTTTCAAGGGGAAATAAGGCACCCACCTCAGGACCAAGGGAGCAGTTTGTGGAGCAGGGTTCAGAGGCTTCATGGTCACCAGCAAACCCCCCCCCCCCCAGATTGGCAGATTGGCAACCACTGGTTTAACGTATGAGCTCAGCCCCAATAGTTATACGCACCTCTTTGTCCCAGTGGGCAGTGGGTACAGACCACCTCTCCACTCTGTGGGAGAGCCAGGCAAGGCGTCTGGCCAGGGCAAGGGCAAGGCCTACAGTCATCAAAGCGGCCAATAAAGGGGTTGCCATGGAAACCAGCAGCACAACGCTCACAGGAAGGCCCCTCTGTGTTGTGGAGACATTGGCAGAGGCCTGGTGGGGAAAGGAACAGGACAAGCCATCAGGAGTTAAGATAGGAGAAAAGGAAAAACAACTGCTTGCTTTCCTTAAATGGAATCATGGTTTTGTTTTTTTGTAAGAACAACATAGCGGCCATTTTGGGCTGGGCAGGTAGTCGATCTAGGCTCTTATTGACCAGGGGTCCAGTTCATATATCTGGATTAAATATATCTACATTTTATATTTATATTTTAACCAACTAATCTCCTTAGTCTGCTCAATGGGGCAACCCTCATTTGAAATTGAAAAATATTGGTCGGTGTGTTGTCTCACATGGAAGTTATTTATTTTTGGAAGTCCTAGAAATATTGAATGAACAGTTAGCTGTCTGGGGCCTGTCCCAAACATTCTTCTTGTTTTATTTCCAAAATGTATAAATCACTTTATGTTAAACACGTCAAAGTGGTGTACAAAAAGGTAAGGTCCTTAAAACAAACTATAAAAACAAGGTAGAAACAGAGAGCTTTTTGATTCAGCGATCTAACTGGTGGACATAATAAAATTATCAATAAAACAGATAAAATAATAAATAAAGCACGCACACGGAAATCAGCAAAACCATTTAACGTTCAAATAGAAGCTGGGCTAGCATGAGGCTAATAATAATAATAATTGTTGTTGTTGTTGTTATTTGTACCCGCCCATCTGACTGCGTTGCCCCCACCACTCTGGGTGGCTTCCAGTATATATAAAACATCGAACTTTAAAAAGCTTCCCTATACAGATGTCTTCTAAAGGTTACATAGTTACTCATCTCCTTGACATCTGAAGAGAGGGCGTTCCGCAGAGTGGGTGCCACTACCAAGAAGGCCCTCTGCCTGGTTCCCCATAGCTTCACTTCTGGCAGTGAGGGAACTGCCAGAAAACCCTAGGAGGTGGACCACAGTGTCCAGGCTAAATAGGCTGAACGGAGGGGGTGGAGACACTCCTTCTGGGCAACTTTCCTGGAACCACATGCCAGTGGTGGGCAGGGCCAGAGACAAAGGTGGACACAGCAGTGCATTTAATTTTTTTACTTTAGGAAGCTAGTTTCTACACACAGAGACATACAAACACACACACATCTCCATCCAGGCAAGCAAATGATACATTCCAACCAGGCAAAAAAGCTCAAGGAGGGTGTGAAGCAGGGCCAGTGAGGGTTGTGTGGCCTGTGGAGAGCTCCAAGGTCCAGACTAGGGCAGGGTAATGTATAGTTTTCAACGTTGTGATATGTTGTCTTAAATAAGGATGGAATTGTGTACAGGTGAACAGCATAATGTGCTGGCAACCACTACTACTTTGGTGTCTAAATCTTATAAAATCGTACTTACCTTTAACATATTGTTACAACTGTTATTTTACAGAACAGGTGATTTTTAGATAATCATCTTTTCCCTAAAATAAAAGCTGTAGAAGTAATTAGATGCATAAATATCAAAAGTAAGTTGGCAGAATGTTCCCTAATAGACCGGAGGGAGACACACACAGAAAGAGGATAAAGGAGGAAAGAGGCTTAAAAAACAGGGCAAGTTTTATTTCAATTATTTTTATCTCAGAAGTAAATACTCCCAGTTTATTTTTCCATTGCACTAGCTGTGGATGCCAGAGTCTTGTGCTGCCCTCCCAAAGATGGATAAACCGGACAGACTTTGGTAATCTTTCGAAAGCCAATAGTTGGCGCCCCCAAATAGATATTTTCAATGATTAATCTTCCCAGAACTCTGGGTGTGGGAAGGAAAGTCCAGGGCTCTGGCAGTCTCCTTCCTAACGCTGGGCAAGCATGTAGTAGCCCTCATGCCACACTCCTACAGTAATCCTTGCAGCCTGCACAAGGCCAATATATGGCGCCCCCAAGTGGATCTTCTCAATTTTGTGACACCTCAGATTATATGACTGAAATGTAAAACTATGTAAAAAGGAGAACAAATATAATGGAGGAATATAACCTACAACCAAATCAGGTACTACATGCAATGTGTTATATGATATATGAGGTTCTGAGAATGACAGGCTAAAATGAGTATCCCACATAAACATAGGTCAGAAAGGAAAAGACTTGCAGCAAGGGCTACAACTGTGATTTTATTTTACCGATAATTTTGAAATTAGCACCTTTCACTTAAAATAAAAGTTGTAGAAGATACTAGTAGCATGTGTATCAAAGGTAAGGTGAGATAATGTTCCCTAACAGAGAGGAGAGAGACACAGACACACCAGCACACACAGAAGGGGAGCGGGGAGGAAAGAGACTTAAACAAGAGGCTTTTGTGCCGCCCTCCCCAAGATGGATAAAATAGACCAGACTTCAGTAATCCTTTGAAGCCAATATTTGGTGCTCCCAAATAGATATTCTCAATTATGGATCTTCCCAATTTGTGCCGCCTTCACTCAGTGCCCTGTGAAGGAAAACTGTCAAGACTCTGGCAGTACCCTAGAGTCCTTCCCTCCATCCCAAAGATGGGAAAGTCTCCACAGAGTCCCTACAGAGCCCCACAGAGCCCCAGCACTGCCCTCCCCACAGCCACATAATCATTGCAGCCTATGCAAGGCAATATTTGGCACCTCCAAGTGGATCTTCTTAATTTTGCACCACCTCCAATTTTAGGAGGACTGAAATAGCATAGCACTATCTAAAAAGCAGAACAGGAATAGTAATGGGCTGGAAACACTTTTAAGTATCTCAGGATGAATATACCCTACAACTAAAGCAGGTCCTACGTGCAATGTATTATATCCTATATGAGGTTCTGCTACTTGAAAAGGCACAGATATTGACAGACTGAAATGAGCATCCAGTAGGTCAGAAAGGAAAAGGGCTGCAACGAGGGTTGGGCGATGTCAACATCGTGATATGTCACCAGCTAAACATCGTGATACACCAATATTTTTTAAATTATCACCTTTGGTCTAAAATAAAAGACACACCAGCATACACAGAAGGGGAGAGGAGAGGAAACAGGCTTCAACAACAAAGGAAGGTTTTTTAATATTAATTTTAAATCAGCAATAAATAATCCTAGTTTATTCTTCTACTAGAAAAGCAAGTGTCAGGAACATGGAGGGGGATGACTAACTTCTTTCAAAGCCAAAATGTGCTGCCCCCTCCAATTGGATTGTCTCAATTATGGATTTTTCCAATTTTGTACCACCTTGGCATGGAACCCTGCACAGGAAAACCAGGCTCTGGCAGGGTCCCAGAGCCCTTCTCTCTTTCCCAAACCTGGGCAAGCACTTACCAGACTTCAGGCTTTTGGAAGGTGGTGCCAGGGCTCTAGCACCGCCCTCCCAAAAGCCACACAAAATGGATGCACTTTGTAATCTTTCCTAAAATGGCTGCGGCCTGTGGGAAGCTAGGATAGTATTTGGCGCCCCCAAGTGGATCTTCTCAAGAATGCATCTTCTCACCTTTGTGTGGGCAAGACCTTAATCGGCTTCTGGCTTCAATATGGTGGTGCCAGGCCTTTGGAAGCACCCCTAGCACCGCCCTCCCAAAAGCCACACAAAATGGATGCACTTTGTAATCTTTCCTAATATGGCTGCGGCCTGTGGGAAGCTAGGATAGTATTTGGCGCCCCCAAGTGGATCTTCTCAAGAATGCATCTTCTCACCTTTGTGTGGGCAAGACCTTAATCGGCTTCTGGCTTCAATATGGTGGTGCCAGGCCTTTGGAAGCACCCCTAGCACCGCCCTCCCAAAAGCCACACAAAATGGATGCACCTTGTAATCTTTCCTAATATGGCTGCGGCCTGTGGGAAGCTAGGATTTGGCGCCCCCAAGTGGATCTTCTCAAGAATGCATCTTCTCACCTTTGTGTGGGCAAGCCCTTAATAGGCTTCCGGCTTCAATATGGTTGTGCCAGGCCTTTGGAAGCACCCCTAGCACCGCCCTCCAACAGCCACACAAAATGGATGCACCTTGTAATCTTTCCTAATATGGCTGCTGCCTGTGGGAAGCTAGGATTTGGCGCCCCCAAGTGGATCTTCTCAAGAATGCATCTTCTCACCTTTGTGTGGGCAAGTCCTTACTAGGCTTTCGGCTTCAGTATGGCAGTGCCAGGCCTTTGGAAGCATCCCAGCCTTAGCGCCGCCCTCTTCCAACAGCCACACAAAATGGATGCACTTTGTAATGTTTCCTAAAATGGCAGCCTCTGGCAGCCCAATATTTGGCGGCCCCAAGTGGAACTTCTTAATATTGCAATGAAGGCTGGGCGATTTCAACATCGTGATATGTCACCAGTTAAACATCGCAATATACGGATGTAACACAATGTCTAAAATAAGGATGAAACTATGTAGAAGCAAACGAACGGGATGATATTCTGGGAACGACTATTACCTAGGGGGTCTAAATTTTATAAACTCGTACTTACCTTTAATATATTGTTACAACCGTTATTTTAAAGCGCAGATAATTTTAAAATTTGCTCCTTTTCCCTACAATCAAACCTGTGCAGGCAATTAGTAGCCTAGATATCAAAGTTAAAGTGGGGGAACATTTCCCAACAGACACAAGGGAGACACACAGAAGGAAGGGGACAAGGGAGGAATGAGGCTTAAAAAACAGAGCAAGGTTTATTTTTTGAAATAACCCCTGTTTAGGGAAGTAAATAAATAGAGCACGTGCACACACACGCGCGCGCACACACACACACACACAAGCAGAGCTTTCCAAAGTTTTCATGCCTGGGACTCACGTTTAGACATACATCATTTTGAGACACAGTAGCAAACGACAGGTTAAATGAATCCCTTTCCACCCCCCAGGAAAAAGGGGGGGCGAGTGTTCGGGTGGCAGGACACACTTACGCATTGCGACACACAGTTTGGAAAGTTCTGCACTACAGCAAAGCTGCAATCGCATTTGTTTTACTCAGCTGTGGGAAGGTGCTGTTCGGGCTCTGACAGTTTCCCAGAGTCCTTGTGTTGCCCTTCCAAGGGCAGATAAAAAGGATCCTTAAAATTTTGTGCCACCTCAGCTGGGCACCCTGTGCAGAAAAACTGCCCATACTGCTCTGGCTCTGGGAAGGAAACTCCAGGGCTCTGGCAGCACCCTAGAGCCCTTCCCTCCTTCCCACAGCTAGGCAAGCAGTTACTGGACTTTCTGCTTTGGGGAGGCGGTGCCAGGGCTCTGTGCCGCCCTCCAAAAGCCACACAAAATGGATGCACTTTGTAATCTTTCCTAAAATGGCTGCGGCCTGTGGGAAGCTTGGATAGTATTTGGCGCCCCCAAATGGATCTTCTCAAGAATGCATCTTCTCACCTTTGTGTGGGCAAGACCTTAATAGGTTTCCGGCTTCAGTATGGTGTTGCCAGGCCTTTGGAAGCACCCCTAGCACCGCCCTCCCAAAAGCCACACAAAATGGATGCACCTTGTGATCTTTCCTAATATGGCTGCGGCCTGTGGGAAGCTAGGATTTGGCGCCCCCAAGTGGATCTTCTCAAGAATGCATCTTCTCACCTTTGTGTGGGCAAGCCCTTAATCGGCTTCTGGCTTCAGTATGGTGGTGCCAGGCCTTTGGAAGCACCCCTAGCACCGCCCTCCCAAAAGCCACACAAAATGGATGCACCTTGTAATCTTTCCTAATATGGCTGCTGCCTGTGGGAAGCTAGGATTTGGCGCCCCCAAGTGGATCTTCTCACCTTTGTGTGGGCAAGCCCTTACTAGGCTTTCGGCTTCAGTATGGCAGTGCCAGGCCTTTGGAAGCATTCCAGCCTTAGCGCCGCCCTCTTCCAACAGCCACACAAAATGGATGCACTTGTAATCTTTCCTAAAATGGTGGCCAATGGGAGGCCAGTATTTGGCGCCCCCAAGAGGATCTTCTCAATTTTGCAAGGAGGGCTGAGCGATATCTCAGCTTTTCAACATTGTGATATGTCATCGCGATATATACTGATACAGCACCATGTCTGTGTCTGAAATATGAACGGAGATATGTAGAACGACTCATACTACTTAGGGGTCTAAAACATTCATTTTAAATTACGCTTAAGAAATTGTTACAACTGTGATTTTATATTACCAATAATTTTTAAAATAATACATTCTCTCTAAAATAAAAGCTGTAGAAGAAATTATCAGCGTAGATGTCAAAGGTAAGGTGAGAGAAAGTTCCCTAACAGAGATAAGGGAGACACAGATGGGGGGGGGCAACAGGAAGAAAGAGGCTTAAATAGGGCAAGAATTATTTTTATTGTTTTAAACTCAGCATTAAATAACTCCAGTTTATTTTTCTACCAGAGTAGTGGAGGCTGCCAAGCAAACCACAGTAACATGCCAGGCTTTGGGGAGGGGAGGCAGAAAAGGCTTCCTACTCTTGCAAGAGCCCCAAATTTTGTGCCACCTAGGCAGGGTGACTCTTGCTTAAAAACTGGAGGCACCGATTTGGCTCTGGGAAGAAAACTGGAGGGCTCTGGCAGCACCCTAGAGCCCTTCCCTGCTTCCCCAAACTGGCCAAGCAGTTACTAGACTTCCAGCTTCAGGAAGGCAGTGCCAGGGCTGCAGCAGCCTCCAAGAGCCCTAGCATCGCATTCCAACAGCCACACAAAATGGATGCACCTTGTAATCTTTCCTAAAATGGCTGCAGTCTATGGGAAGCTTTGCCGCCCCAAGTGGATATTCTCAAGTATGCATCTTCCCACCTTTGTGTGGGCAAGCCCTTAATAGGCTTCCGGCTTCAATATGGCGGTGCCAGGCCCTTGGAAGCACCTGAAGCGCCGCCCTCTTCCAACAGCCACACAAAATGGACCCACTTCTTAATCTTTCCTAAAATGGCGGCCAATATGGCGCCCCCAAGAGGATCTTCTCAATTTTGCAAGGAGGGCTGAGCGATGTCTTGTTTTTCAACATTGTGATATGTCATCACGATATATATACCGATACAGCACCATGTCCGTATCTGAAATATGAACGGAGATATGTAGAATGAACAGAGTTACGTGCCGGCAACTCATATTAGTTAGGGGTCTAAAACGTATTTATTTTTACTTACACTTAAGAAATTATTACAACTGTGATTTCATATTACCAATATTTCTTAAATCTGCACCTTTTCTCTAAAATAAAATCTGTGGAAGAAATCAGCAGCACAGATGTCAAAGATAAGATGAGAGAATGTTCCCTAACAGCGATGAGATAGACACAGATGGGGGGGAGGCAAAGGGAGGAAATAGGTTTAAACTCACAATTAAATAACCCCTGTTTATTTTTCTATCACAATAGTGGAGGCTGCCATGTGAGCCACAGCAACCTGCCAGGCTTTTGGCAAGGGAGGCAGAAAGGGCTTTGTGCTCTTGCAAGAGCCTCAGATTTTGTGCCATCTAGGCTGGGTGCCTTGTGCATAAAAACTGCAGGTACAATATCGTGCCACCTTGCTGTGACACCCTGCGCAGGAAAACCAGGCTCTGGCATCTTCCTAGAGCCCTTCCCTGGTTCCTAAAACTGGACAAGCACTTACTAAACTTCTGGCTTTTGGAAGGCGGTGCCAGGGCTTTGTGCCGCCCTCCAACAGCCACACAAAATGGATGCACTTTGTAATCTTCCCTAAAATGGAGACCTCTGGGAGGCTAGTATAGGCGCCCCCAAATGGATCTTCTCAAACATGCATCTTCTCACTTTTGTGTGGGGAAATCACTTACTAGACTTCCGGCTTCAGGAAGGCATTGCCAGGGCTGCCTCCAGAGCCCTAGTGCCACCCTCCCAAGGCCACACAACACTGATGCACTTTGTAATCTTTCCTAAAATGACAGCAGCTTTTTGGCGCCCCCAAGTGGAGCTTGTCAATTTTGCAGTACATCAGATTTCTGAATGACTAAAATAGCATCAAACTATGTAAAAAGGAGAACAGGAATAATGGACTAGAAACACTTTTAAGTACCTCAGGAGGAATATACCCTACAACCAAAGCAGGTCCTGCATGCAATGTATTATGGCATATATGACATTCCGCTACTTGAAAATGCATAGAGATTAACAGACTAAAATAAGCATCCTACATAAACATAGGTCAGAAAGGAAAAGTGCTGCAACTAGGGCTGGGTGATGTCTGGCTCTGGAAAGGAATATTCAAGCTCTGGCAGGATCCTAGAGCCCTTATCTCTTTCCCAAAGATGGGCAATCAAGTACTAGATTTCCGGCTTTGGGAAGGCGGTGCCAGGGCTCTGGCATCACCCAGAGCTCTAGCGCCGCCCTTCCAAAAGCCACACAAAATGGATGCACTTTGTAATCACTCTTAAAATGGCATCCTCTGCGTGGCAATATTTGGCGCCATCAAGTGGATCTTCACAAGTATTTTTGGATGAAATAGCATAGTACTATGTAAAAAAAAAAACGAGAATAGGAATAATGGTCTCGAAACAGCATTAAGTACCTCTGGAGAAACATACCTTACAACAAAAGCAGATCTTACATGCAACATATTATATCATATATGAGATTCTGCTATCTGAATAGCCAAGGAGATTGACAGACTAAAATGAACATCACACATAAACATAGGTCAAAAAGAAAAACAGCTGCGATGAGGGCTGGGCGATGTCTGGTTTTCAACATTGTGATATGTCACGATATACCGATATATAAGACCATGTCTGAAATAAGGATGGAACTATGTAGAGACAAATGGGGTGATGCATTTTGCAACTCCTACTACTTAGGGGTCAAAAATTTACCTATAAGCTATTGTTATGCCAGTTATTTTACAGTACAGATAATTTCAAAATTAGACCCTTTCCTAAAATCAAAGTTGTAGAAGTAACTAGTAGCATAAATTATCAAATCTAAGGTGGCAGAATGTTCCCTAACAGACAGGAGGGAGATTCAGACACACCAGCACACACAGAAGGGGAGAAGGGAGGAAAGAGGCTTAAACAACAAGGCTATGTTTATTTCAATTATTTTAAACTCAGAAATAAATAATCCCAGTTTATTTTTTTTCTTGCATTAGCAGCAGCTGCCAAACAAGCCTCAGCAACATGGGGGGCTTTCGAGAGGTGAGGCAGAAAGGGCTTCCTGCTCTTGCAAGTGTCCCAGTATAACTCTGGCATCAGGAGGTGTGTGGGAAAAGCCATTTCCGACCCTGGGGAGGAGAGGGGGTTGCGGTCTAGCCCCTCCCCCCCAGGCGCGGGGGCTGTCCTTGGCCCCCCTCGAGAACTGGGGGAATCCCTGGGCGTGCCCGCGACCCTGGCCGCCTATCGGCAGGCCAGGGGGAGGCGTGGCTTTATGTATTTTAAGCCGGGCATGCCCAGGGTCCGCCCTCTTCACTCCCGACCAGCTGAGAGGTTTTTTGCCCATCCCACCCACCCTTAGATACTTAGGCAGCCGTAGGTCGTCATGACCTTGCTATGGACTTCGGTTGGTCGCCGCAAGGGGCCTGGTAGGAATTTTTCCAAGTTGGCAATCTTTCTGCCATTTGGTTTTTTCGCCTACCTCATAGCAAACGTCACAACTTTCCCCGTATTGGCGGTTAGGCATTGGCTGGGGTTCTATTGTTATGCAAATGGATGGGGGGGAAGGAACGCCATCACCTTCCCCCAGGAAATGGGGTAGTCCGGTAGAGGACTCCGAGGGGCGTTGTCTTGTCCGAAACCTAGCTTGGTAAGGGCCCCCGGCACGCCCCAAGCGGTGACACCCGTGGGATCCTAGTTGGCGTACTTCAACAGGCTCTCCCACGGTTCGTGTTAACCCTTCCCGGTCATCATCCCGGGTAGCTGATAGGAGCCAATGCCTAGGGCCAATACCTTCAATCCTCTAATCAATAAAGTTGTGGCCATTTCATGCCCATTAAAACTTAAACATCGTGTCCTGTGTCTTTCTTTCTGGTGGGAGGGGTTTTGACACGCAAATAAATATTTATTCCCCACCCACCCAAAAACACCTGAACAAAGTTGTGATCACATAAGGTTTACTCCTATTCCAGAGCCCTTGCAACACTCTCCCAAAGACAGATAAAATGGATAGACTTTGGTAATCTTCTGAAGCCAATATTTGGAGCCCCCAAATATACCTCTTCTCCAGTTATGGACCTTCCCAATTTTGTGCCGCTTCAAAATTGCCGGCACTGCTCTGGCTCTAGGAAGGAAGCTCCTGGGCTCTGGCAGGGTCCTAAAGCCCTTCTTTTCCCTCCAACGCTAGGCAAGTGCTTACTCAATTTCCAGTTTGGGGGAGGCGGTGCCAGGGCTCTGTGCCACCCTCTGCAGAGAGCTCCAAGGTCCAGACTAGGGCAGGGCGATGTCTAGTTTTCAATATTGTGATATGTTGCCAGTTAACATCACAATATACCAATATTACAAGATGTCTGAAATAAGGATGGAATTGTGTAGATGTGAACAGCATAATGTACTGGCAACCACTACTACTTATGGGTCTAAAACTTACAAAATTGTACTGACCTTTAACATATTGTTACAACTGCTATTTTACAGCACAGGTGCTTTTTAGATTATCACCTTTTCTCTAAGATAAAAGCTGTAGAAGTAATTAGCAGCATACATATCAAAAAATAAGATAAAAGAATGTTCCCAAACAGACACAATGGAGACACAGACACACCAGCATAGGGTTGTCGTACTTCCAGATTTTCCTGAACATACAGGAAATCACTGAAATGTCAGGGGAAATCTGGATGTACAGCAAGCTAAGTCGGCTTTTGTGTCTAGATTTTCACTTCTTGAAATATGGCAACCCTACACAGAAGGGGAAAGGGGAGAAAGGGGCTTAAACGACAGGGCAAGGTTTATTTTTATTTTTAAAACTCAGAATTAAATAACCCCAGCTTATTTTTCTACGAGATTACTAGTGGCTGCCAAGTTAGCCCTGGCTGAGGGCTCAAAAGCATGGGGGGCTTTCGGGAGGCAAGGCAGAAAGGGCTTCCTGCTCTTGTGACAGTCCCAGCAAAGTTCAAGTATCATGAGGTCTCCTTCAACTACCTCCTAGCCTGGTGCTGGCACTTTAAACAAGAAACTCATGGTGTCTATGTAAGTTACTGAGGAAAGGTCCTTGATAGGCTGCTTTCTTTGATACATGCTCTTGTGCTTCTCTGCTCCCTGCAGAGCAAATAGAACACTGCTGTTTGAATCAGGGTAGAGACGAAATTTTTTGAAACCCTGACGTACTGCAACCCCCATGTCAGAAAGTTTAGATTTTGGTGAATTTCCTTTAAAAAAAAAAGCTCAACAACTTTTGTTTCTGGATTTGGCAACCCTAGGACATGCACACATCATAGTTTGTGCCATGTCAAACCAGTTTTGGACAATGAATCACATACCCTCCAACATTTCTCCGATGAAAATAAGGACTTCCCATTCCATAATGATGATTTTACTATTTATACCCCCCCCCCATCTTACTGGGTTGCCCCAGCCACTCTGGGCAGCTTCCAACATAATTAAAATTACAGTGGTGCCTCGCAAGACGAAATTAATTCGCTCCGCGAGTCTCTTCGTCTTGCGGTTTTTTCGTCTTGCGAAGCATCCCTATTAGCGGCTTAGCGAATTAGCGCTATTAGCGGCTTAGCGGCTAAACGGCTTAGCGGCTATTAGCGGCTTAGCGGCTTAGAAAAAGGGGGGGAGCGAAAAAAGTCGCAAGACGTTTTCGTCTTGCGAAGCAAGCCCATAGGGAAATCCGTCTTGCGAAGCGCCTCGAAAAACGGAAAACCCTTTCGTCTAGCGGGTTTTTCATCTTGCGAGGCATTCGTCTTGCGGGGCACCACTGTAAAATTAAAAAAGATTGCCTTCAGATAACTCCATCACCTCCAACATTTCTTCAATAAAAATAGAGACATCCTAAGGAAAAGTGGGATATTCTGGGATCAAATCAGAAACAGGGATGGCTTCTCAAAATCAGGGACATCCCTGGAAAATAGGGACACTTGGAGGGTCTGGTATCACCCAGCCCTAGCCCAAACAAAAAGGTTTGGAGGGCTGCATTTGGGCCCCAGGTCCTAGATTTCTCACCCCTGTTTTATCTGCACATAAACCATCAGATATTTCTGTTGAATAAGCTCCATTGACATGAATGGGCATTACACAAGAAAACAGCTTCCTGGAACTGCAGAAAGGATGCCTGTTGCTAGTAAGCCTGCTTAAATAGTTTCAACCACCAATAAATCACACCGGCTCATCATTTCCATGCTGCTTGGTTTTCTGTTAACCATCAGCAGTTTTAGCCCATAAAAAGTGGAGACAGCATAAAGAAATAAATGCAAGCTTCAAAATGGGATGCAGGTGACTTGCAAAGGTCTTAAACTTCAAATAGAGCATAGCCAGAGAACCTCTGATTATGAAGGGCCGTGTCTGTAGATTCAAAATGCCCTTTCTTAGAGATTGCTCCAGGTAGACAGAGAAGCTGTTTCCAATACGAAATCAAAAGAGAATTGGAAGAAGAAAAGAGTGTAGAGCAACACACTTTTGCATGTGGTTAGGAGTGATATGTCACAACTGTAAACACAATTGCCATTATTAATTTTTGAAATTTGGTAAGCCATAAGAAAAGGTTCCAAGTGATGGCAAATACTGTAGGGGAACTGCCACAAAAACAGTAAAGTTTTTGGATTGGCACTAGCTATCATTTATAGTAGCAGGAGCTGCAAGAAAATGTTGCAGCATGAAGTCCTCTTAGGGATGTAAGGAGGTAGCAGTTTCCATCCCATCCACCATTCACTGAAATCAGTGCTGTTTCCATTTCCCCACAGTTCAAGTTCCACTAGAGCCTATTTCATTCACTTCACTAGCCACTACAACTGAAACAAACAAGATTAGTTATGTGATTGATTTACATGATAACACATTTGGATAATGTGTCTTATGTGATTTCTATTTTGTTTCCTTGATGCTAGTTGCTGACCGTAACAATAAATATTTTACTTGATTTTAGTGGAAGGAAATGTTAAAAGCAATGCATACAATCACATAAATATTTTTGTAGCATTTATGGAAACAACAGTGGTCATATTTGCTTGCTTGGTTTTAATTCCTGAACTTTGATGAACAAGCACATTGTGGCAATTTCCGCTCCTGTTTTGCAGCAGGATTTCCCAACATGTCTAAGAGCTTCTATTCAGGGGTTCAGTCACCTATGTTCTCTACCAAGATAATCCATTTCATTTACACCACCACCCACCATTCACTCATGTTCTACACCCACAGAACACGCTCAGTTCACAATTTCCTGCAAAGGTCCATCTAACCAGTATAGCAAGCAACACAAGATGGGAACAAGGCTGTGTTGGCTGGCTTGGAGTCTGCTCTGGGAAACGGAGTTGCAAACAGAGCCGGGCAAATGGGGGCAAGGAAGAAGAGGGTGGATGTGGCAGGGCTGGAAGAAATCAAATGACTGGCAAGAGCCTATCTGACGGACGCACAGCTTGATTGAAGGAAATTAGAGCTGCAAGATCAAAGCCCTGGAATTGCATCCAAGGATTGCGTGGAACCAGAAAGGAGGAGACCAGACGCAGTGGAATTCCTCAGTAAAAAAAAGGCGGGGGTGGGAGAAGACAGCAAAGCGTGCTGTTTCCATTTGGTAAAACAAAGGAACTTGTTAAGAATTTTCCTATTTTTTTTAAATAAAAAGGAGCAATACAAGCCTTTGTGCATCTCAGTCATGTCCCATGAAGCAGCCCATATGTTGCAGTAACAGAGCACGAGCCAGATGCTGGCAGCCTCTAAGCACATGTGTGTGTGGTTTGTAGAATCACACACAACAGCCATACCTGGATTGGGTTAACTTGGTCACTGTGTGGACATGTCCAGTGATATTTTCCTTTCAGTCTGAATGTTACTGTCCATGTTAACTTTGTACAGCTGTACCTCAGGATGCGAACGGGATCCGTTCCGGAGCCCCGTTCGCATCCTGAATGGAACATAAGACGCAATGGCGCGACGGCGAGTCTACGCGTGCGCAAGTCATGTTTCACCGCTTCCGCGCATGCACGTGATGTCATTTTGAGTGCCTGCGCATGCGTGAGCGACGAAACCTGGAAGTAACGCACTCCGTTACTTCCGGGTTGCCGTGCAGCACAACCCGAACGCGCTCAACTTGAAGCACATTCAACCCGAGGTATGACTGTACTGGAGAAATCCTGGGAGTACCGTATTTTTTGCCCTATAGGACGCACTTTTTCCCCTCCAAAAATGAAGGGGAAATGTGTGTGTGTCCTATGAGGTGAATGCAGGCTTCAGGAAGCTATCCGCAAGCCTTGGGAGCCGGCGAGAGTTCCCACCGGGCTCCCACGGCTTGCGCAGAGCTGCCTCTATCCCGAAGCCTGGGCGTGCTAAGCAGTCACGCCCGGGCTTCATGTAGCTCTGCGCAAGCTGCGGGAGCCCTCCCACGGCTTGTGCAGAGCTGCTTCTATCCCGAAGCCTGGGCGCGCTGAGTAGTCGCGCCCGGGCTTCGGGTAGCTCTCCACAAGCCGTGGGAGGGCTCCCACGGCCTGCGGAGAGCAGCCTGTTCTGGGGGATGGGGTCGGGGGAACCTTGGGCTTCCCCCACCCCAGCCCCGTGCCTGGGGGGAAAATATATATATTTTTTCTTTATATCCCCCCCAAAATACTAGGTGCACCCTATGGGCCGGTGCGCCCTATGGGGTGAAAAATACGGTACTTTTAAATGATATTCCTGCAGTATTGGGACTAGGGGTAGGTGAATCTGCAAATTTTTCTAATTTTTCCATTCTTAAGTTCAGCTCACCACATTTCCACATCAGTTTGCAATAAAAAGAAGTCATCGTGAAAATTTATTTACTTTTCAATTGCTTTTGGGATATTTTATCAGAAACGATTCACAAACTGAACTAAGTAATACAAATGTGAGAAATTATTGATTCTTATTTATTTATTCATTGCATTTCTATCACACCTTTTTCTCCAAAGAGCTTGAGTTGGTGCACATGGTTCTCCCCACTTCTCATTTAATCCCCACCACAACCTTGTGAGATAGTTTAGGCTGAGAGACTGTGACCAACCCCAAATCACACCTAGCAAGCTTCATGGCTGAGTGGGGATTTGAACCCTGGTCTCCCAGGTCCTTGTCTGACACTCTAACCACTATACCAAACAGGATGGCAGAGACAGAAAGAGAGAGAGAGGACTGACCTGTGTCAGGATCACAGCTGCCATGTTGGTTGCAAGAGCAGGGAACACAACTGACCAAGGGGCCACCGAATGGCACCTCCCTCTTGAAGCCAGGAGCGCAGGACTCACAGAACTGGCCAACGTATCCTTGCGGGCATATACATTCTTCGACCCACAGGGCAGGCTGAGAGAGGCCTGGGTGAGCTGACGTAAGCTGGACTTCCTTCAGGAGAATCCTACCTGAGGGGAAAGAAGGGAGACCCAGAGGGAGGAAAAGACTCAGTTGCACACCTAGTCATGGTGGCTGTGCTAGCAACACAGGCAGCTCCTTTACACCGTCAGATCCTTCAGTCCATCTAGCCCATTCTTGCTTATGCTGACTGGCAGCAGCTCTCCAGGGTCAAGGCAAGGGATCTCTCCTAGCCCTACATGGAGATGCCAGGGACTGAACCTGCAACCTTCTGCATGCAAAGCAGATATTTATCAGTGAGCTACAGCCCCTTCCCTATGTTATACTTCCAGTGTTGAAGGTAGTCTGTCTCTGAATGCTAGTTGCTGGTAACCATGAATGGGGTGAGTTACTGTTACATTCAGGTCCTGCTTTTGGGCTTCCCATAGGGCATCTGGTTGGCTAAGTGTGAGAATAGGATGCTGGACTAAATGGACCATTTGTCTGATCCAGCAGGGCTTTTCTTAGGTTCTCAGCCTTCCAATACTCTTATTTTTCCTTCCCCTCTCCATGCATCCAAGATGCAGTAGAAGCCACCAACCTATATGTTGGATGGCTTTAAAACAGGATAATCATCACCGTCATTATTATTATTATTATTATTATTATTATTATTATTATTATTACCCCGCCCTCCCAGGTCGGAGCCGGGCTCAGGGCAGCTAACACCAGTAAAATTACAATAAAAACATAATGGAGGGGGACCAATTTAAAATACAGGTTAAAATACAATTTAAAAAGCAGCCTCATTTTAATAATAGCCCATAGATCAAAACCATGAGGGGAGGGAAACATAAGGGTCAGACTGAGTCTAAACCAAAGGCCAGGCAGAACAGCTCTGCCTTGCAGGCCCTGCAGAAAGATGTCAGGCCCCACAGGGCCCTAGTTTCTTGTGACAGAGCGTTCCACCAATTCGGGGCCAGTACTGAAAAGGCCCTGGCCCTAGTTGAGACCAATCTAACCACCTTGCGGCTTGGGACCTCCAAAGTGTTGTTATTTGTGGACCTTAAGGTCCTCTGCGGGGCATACCAGGAGAGGTGTACCAGATTAGACAAACTATCCACAATGGCTATGTTCTACCTCCATTTTGGGAGGCAGTATGCCTCTGAATACCAGTTTCTGGGAATCACAAGAGGGGAGAGAAAGGTTCTGCTTTCACAGACTTCCCATAATGGATGCCTGGTTGGCAATTGTAAGGACACTGGACTAAATGGGTCCTTGGTCTGGAACAAGCCAGGCTCTTCTTATGCTCTTATTCAAATTCAAGCTCACTTAAAACCAGAGGTCTTGAGGAATTGCACATTTTACATGACTGCCTACACCAGGGACCAACTACACATAGCAGGTTTTCAAATGACTTACCAGGTCCATAACTGCTTTTGGCCTGGATCCGAAGCACTGTCAGGTTGGAGAGCAGGCGCTGGAACTGGAAAGCTGACAGAGCTGGTTGCATTTCTTCCTCAGCCTCGTGAAGCCTTTGAGCAATACAGAATTGGAAGCACACAAAGGGGCTCATGGGGAAGCAGGATGAGAACTTTAACAATGGCCTTATCACCCCCAGTGAAATGACACTTATTCGACTTCTGTTTGCTCCCTTGTCAGACCTGAGCACTTGACCATTTAGTGGCCAAAGTTTTAATGGATCGCAAATCAAATCTCTCTGATGCCAACTAAAAATTGACTAGAGTTAACTGAAAAGCAATAAAGTGCACTGCACTGCCCTGTGTTGGTTGTATTTATTTCTTTAAATGCTCCTCAATGCTCAAACAAAAAATGAGCTGGTTATAGGAGCACCTAACAATAACTTATTAATATTACTATTTAGTTAAGAGTGCTACATTAGGACCTGAGAGACCAGGCTTCAACACTCTCCTCAGCTGCAGGGTGACTTGTTGCCAGTCACAGCCTGGGTTGCTGTGATGATAAAAATGAGCAGGGGAAGAACATGCTAGCATTTCACTCCTCTGCTGCAAATACAGCTGTTGCTAGCAGCTCAGAACAGGTTCAGGATTTCAGGATTTCAGGTTTAGGATTTCAGCTTAGAAGATGTAAGCACTTTGCAAGAGGTTTGAAAAGCGGAGGAGAGGGTGGCCTGCCAAAACTCTTGGTGGGTTGGCTGTAACAAAGGGAGAGGCACCATGGCTGGTTCCTGTTTGTAGACCTAAGCCTGCTGCTCCTAAGAGAGGAGCAAAGAATATTGTGATGTGAATGCTTTTTACACTGTAGGCTCAGGTTGTATATATGTGTAAATAAACCATATATCATAAAGACACTGCAGTCTTTGCTATGCCTAATTTACAAAGGAAATACACTTTGGGTAAGCACCTGGAACCCCTTGCACCACTAAGAGATCGGGGTGGCATGGAACAATATATGTATATAAAAATATAACATTTTTAAATCTAGAAAGCACCACCATGAGCAATGTGGTGCCTCCCAGATGTTTAGGACTACAACTCCCATAATTCCTGACCATTGGCCATGCTGGCTGGGAGTGATGAGAGCTGCAGTTCATAAAAATCTGGAGGAAACCAGCTTGGCTACCCTAGTTACATATCACAACAAATATCACACATATATATTCACATGAGCAAAATAAAACTTTTTAAATTGGGTGACCCTGATTTTCTCTTGACCCTCTCTTTACTTTTCATTTGATCACCACAATGCCATTGTTTACTGTTTGCATCCTTGAGAATTTTTAAAAGGCTGTTAGATCAAAACACCTTGGCTTGTGATAGGAACAGGTGAGGAAGAATGGTAGAGAAAAAGATACCTGAACGCTATCATGTGCTCTTCACAGTGTGTGCCATTTCTGCTGTCTTCTGTATCAGCATAACTGGCTGACACTGAGATGCCATCCCCCTCCAAAACCAGCCCAATGGGGAAAGAATGGAAGTCAGGTGTGGTGCTTGCTATGCGGAAGAACACGGAGAGTGTCTGCCCGTAACTAAGGCGCTGGTCACCCAGGAACCTCTCTAAGGATTGAGAGGGAAATTCAGAGGAAAGGCAAAAGTTAGAGAGTTTATTTATCACATTGCATTTATATCCCATCTTTTCCTCCAAGCAGCTCAAGGTGGTGTACATGGTTCTTGTCTCTTCCCATTTCATCCTCCACAATAACCCCGTGGGGTAGGTTAGGCTGAGAGATAGCAACTGGCAACTATCTCCCTGACAGCTTAATGGCCAAGAGGGGATTTGAAACCTCGACTCAGAGATCCTAGACTGACGCTCTAACCAATACACTATACTGGGGCTGGATGAACAAATATCTCTATTTCGGTTTCTATCAGTTTTTCAGTTTTCCAATTTTCAGTTCAGTTTGCCACTTTTCCACCAGCTGTTTGTGAGTTATTATTATTATTTAAAAACATTGCAAAAAATTGTCAGCATCTGTCAACGCTGTACACATTTTTGCCCAATAAATACATGATTTGCAAGCAATTTTCCATAAGGGAATGCATTTTTCAATGTTGTTTTTCAGAAAAATATGCATTCTTAGGTACACTTTCCCCCGTAACACACATGTCTTTTGGCTGCAGAACCTGCATCAGAAAATTTGGCAAAGTGTGAATTTCAAAGGATAGCCTTGATGGTATTGTTCTGTGAAGTGTAAATTAGATAGGCTTCCATTAAAGCGTGGATTGAACACTTTGGGTTCCGCACCTTTGCCTCCATCACCCATTGATGAGGAATCTGACTCCTGGTCCCTGACATAGTCAAAGTGATGACCTCAAGCTGGAAGGATACTGGCACCACAAGCTACTCTTGCAGAACAGTGAGCATCGAGTGACCAGCTTGCTATGTGCTTTTGGGACTGGTCCCAAGGGCAAATTCCTTCCAGAGGGCCATTTGGACCTAGGGTCATTATGATAAACTGCAATGGAAGGAGCTAGCAGCCTTGGGAGAAGGAATTTTCATCACTTCCTGCTTTGCAGATACTATACCTGGCGCTATAAAATCAGCCTCTTCCTCCTCTTGCTCCAGGAAGATCTCTCCTCTAGTCCAGCGGAGGGGGACCTCCTGCCCACTTGGATTTACTGCTTTCCAGCCATCGAGTCCTGGTTAAAAACAACAAAACACAAGCAAAGAGAGAGAAAGAGTGACAAAGCAAGTCTGGCTGACCTTGCAATTTAGCTCGCTTTTGCCTACAAGGTTGAACCTAGGATCTTCTACATGCAAGACAGATGAGCTACAGCCCTTCCAACAGGAACATAGGAAACTACCTTATACAGAGCGAGACCCTTTACTCTATCTAGCTCAGTATTGTCTGCACTGATGGGAAGCGGCTCTCCAGGATTTCATTCCCAGCCCTACCTAGAGATGCCACTGGGAGCTGAACCTGGGACCTTCTGTGTGTAAAGCAGGCACTCAATTAATATCCTTCCCTTCTTTCGCCATTCTTGCTCATGGAGGCCTGATGAAATTTCACCCTATAACTACATAGAATCAAAGAATTGTAGAGTTGGAAGGGACCACAAGGGTCATCTAGTCCAACCTCCTGCAATGCACCTTTCACCCAACGTGGGGCTCGAACCCACAACCCTGCGACTGAGAGTCTCATGAGCTATTCATGTTGAAACAGGAACTGGAGCTCTGGAAGAATGAAAAAAACCCCAAACCAATTGTTACTTTGCACCAAAATAGCCATGGGGAGAAAGCATCTGGATTCCAGACACTAAGAAATGTTATGGTATAAAGGCAAGCTATATGAACCAAGGAAAGGCATTACAACGAAATGTGTTGCTTCACCTTCCATTTTAAAAATAATTGGAACAGATTCCAATACAATGGGTATTTCATGCCATCCCTATTTGGGTGTTTTTAAAAACATTGTTAATCAGTTAATTATTTGATTGATGTATACACCACTTAAGGGCGTGTGGGTAAAACCTCAGTGCCTAGGACTTGCCGATCGCATGGTCGGCGGTTCGAATCCCAGCGGCGGGGTGAGCTCCCGTCTTTCGGTCCCAGCTCCTGCCCACCTAGCAGTTCGAAAGCACGCCTAAGTGCAAGTAGATAAATAGGTACCGCTTTATAGCGGGAAGGTAAACGGCGTTTCTGTGTGCTGTGCTGGTGCTGGCCTTATTTCTGTGACTGTAACTTGTTTTAACTGTTTTTAATATTGTTGTAATTGTTGTAACCTGCCCTGGGACCTTAGGGTGAAGAGTGGGTAATAAATTGTAATAATAGTATTAGTAGTAGTAGTAGTAGTAGTAGAAGAAGAAGAAGTACTAATATGGATTCTAAGCAGATTACAAGAATAAAGGTTGCCATATTTTGAAGAGGACACATTTGTCAACTTCTATTTTTAACTATGGATCGCTATGACGACTCTACCCATGAAAAAGAGAACGTTTCCTGGAAAAGGAGGACATTTGGCAACCCTATCAATAAAAAATCCACCAAATAGTAAAGAAATAAAGATCTACAATTAAATAAAACACATACACACAAAGACTGTCAGGGCTGGCCCAGGACATTCGGCCACTTGAGGCACAACAGATAATGCTCCTGACTCCACCTTCATAGCTCCCCCCACCCAAAGGCAGAGGGGAAGTAAAATGAGACCAGAAAGGAATGAGTGGCAGCAGGCAGTGGTTTGCGGTGTGCTTCCTGGAGGCTGGATCTGCTACCAGAGGCAACTGCACCACCTCACCTCATGGGTAGCCTGGCCCAGCAGACAGTAATAGCATGTTCAGATTATTACGTTAACAGCTACGCACAGAATAATTCACACAGGTTTACCATCGGAGCAGGAGCCCCTTGACCACTGGGCCCTGTGGGTTTTGACAGGTTCCTCGGGCTGCTCACCAGAGGGTGATCTTTCACACACAAGAGAGAGGTCTATGAACTTGCTTCAGCGCCATCTTGGATGCTGGATGGCGACTGAGCGAGCTACTTGCTAGGTTCACACAGAGTCCAAGCTAGGTTCACACAGAGGCCTTCAGCCAGTGCAGAATAAACCCCTGCTGTGCAAAGGGAGAACAGGAGACAGAAGGCCTCATATGCTCCATTGGGTTTACTTTGGGTCACCAGCTGTGTACTCACCCACATGTCTCTCCACTGGCCAAACAGAAAGCTATAACTCAGCCAGATACAGCTCAGAATTAAATAAATTATGAGTGCTGGGTTTACACAGCTGCTTTTTCCTTTTCTTGAAGTTGCTGAGCCATTGATGCTGTGCCATTGGGGAGGCTTTCACATACAGTGCTACCTTGGTTGACAACCGCTTTGGATTACAACTGTTTTGGATTACAACCACGTCAAACCTGGAAGTGCATGTCCCTTTTTTTGGATTACAACCCATTTATTATTATTACAACCAATTATTACAACCCATTGGCGAAAGCACGCCTTGGGTTACAACCTGTTTTGGTTTACAACTGGACCTTGGGAATGGATTATGTTTGTAAACCAAGGTACCTGGTCTCTGATGGATTATGTTTGTAAACCAAGTTGCCTGGTCTCTGATGCTCTACAGTGCCACCCAAATAATGGCTAGATTTGGGTACTGCAGCTCAACAGTCCAGCCACACTTAGGCAATCTGGGGAGCCAATAGGCGCCTAGCTGGATTTATAGAACAGTTGCTTCAGGGTTGGCTCCTCATGCTGAGCAGCATGCTCAATGGGGCAGCTGCTTTAGAGATTAGTAAGTGAAGTGGGATGTAGTGGCAGATATCTGAGCGATTCATAGCAAGACTGACAGGGGTATGCGATTTTCAATTGCTAAAATGCAGCAATTGCAAAATGGTTGCTTCTTCCTGCTCTAGAGCAGGGGTAGCCAATTTGTCCTACGACTTGTGTGGGATTCCAGCTCCCATCATCCCCAACTAGCATGCCTAATAGCCAGGGATGATGGGAACTATAGTCCAACAACACCTGCAAGGTTACAGATAGGTAGCCGTGTTGGTCTACCATAGTCAAAACAAAATAAAAAAATTCCTTCCAGTATCACCTTAAAGACCAACTAAGTTAGTTCTTGGTATGAGCTTTCGTGTGCATGCACACTTCTTCTTCAGGTATCTGAAGAAGTGTGCATGCACACGAAAGCTCATACCAAGAACTAACTTAGTTGGTCTTTAAGGTGATACTGGAAGGAATTTTTTTATTTTGTTTTAACACCTGCAAGGCATCACTTTGGCTATCCCTTAGGTAAGGTTACCAGATTTTTTTCAATGAATCCGGGGACACTTTTCAACTTCCTATTAGATAGATGGATTTTGTCAGGGGACTGATTTGTAAATCCGGGGACTGTCCCTGGGAAATGGGGACGTCTGGCAACCTTACCTTAGGGTTGCCCTACGTCCAGAATTTCCCAGACATAGCCAGAATACTGCAGTCGGAAGCAGTGTCTGGGCGGAAACCGCTGAAATGTCTGGGAAGATCTGGATGTATGGCAACCAATGTTGGAAGTCTCGGGTTTTTTGTGGATTTCCTTAAAAACAGCTCAAAAATTTCTTCTTTTTTTGAGATTTTGAGCTCAACAACTTTGGGCAAAACTAAAAGAAGCTCAACAACTTTGGCAAATATTGCCGTATTTGAAATATGGCAACCCTACATCCATGCTCTAGAGAGTCCTATGCCTCGCACTGACTCCACCCACAGACAGGAAGGCTGCCTTTTCAAAACTGCCAATCTGTGTTACCCTCATTCACACCTGTCTCAGTAAAAACTTGTAAAAACTAGTAGTGATGTGCAAGTGCTAATGCATACACCACTTTTGGCCCGAGAACTGGGCGGGCTCAGAAGGGGCTTAAGCATGACCACTGCCATGTGTATTGACTTTGAACGCAACCCCTACACAAACTGCCTGTATAGATTTTAATCCTTTAGTTTTCTTCTACAGGTATTTATTTATTTGTTGCTATTTTGCATAAACATGTGATGCCCTTATGGACTTCTACTGCTTTAACTGTTTTTCTGTCTCTCCTGGGAGCCCTGGGATATAGTTGGGTTGAATGGAGCCTAGAGAACTTCAACAGAATTCCTACCACTTTCACTAAACTACAACTCCCAGAATGATATCAAGCAAACTGCATCTGTTAAAAGTGCTATAAGCCCAACATAACATTGTAGTGTGCAGATATACCCATATAGAAAAGTTCCCCAACTACCTTGGCTGAAGTCAGAGATGATATTGTGAACCTCATACCCCTGGGCCACTGTGCACGCTGTTGAATGGCCATAGCAGAAGCAGCTGGTGCAGCCAGTAGGGTTATGGAGCTGTAGATTGAAGCTACCAGGTTGGCACCTGGACAAGAAAGAGCATATGTCAGTCAGCTTCATGGAGCAGACCAGTTTTTATTGACAGTGTATCTTTATCCATGGAAGATAAGGCTACCACTCACAGTGGCTAAATTCTCCCTCCACTGTTGGAGGCAGTATGCCTTTGAACCTCAGTTGCTGGGAATCACAGGTGGGGAAGACGCTCAGGTTGTACTTGTGGGCTTCCCATTGGGATATCTGGTTAGCCACCGTGAGAACAGGATACTAGCCAGATGGGGCAGATCTGATCCAGACAGACTCTTCTTGTGTTCTTTGAGAGTCTTGGCTGCTCCCCAGATTCAGGCTCATGACACAGTGCCTGCTTGTTTGTTTGTTTGTTTTTAAAATCCGGTGCAGAGAAATTTTGGCCCACCAGATGTTACAGAACTAAAACTCCTCTCATCCCTAGCCATTGGCCATGATTGCTGGGGCTGATGGGAGCTGTAGTTCAGCAATATCTGGAGGTGCTTTTATTCTCATCAATAAAAAAGACAGATCCCTCCTCTGAGGAGGTTACAGTCTTATGTTTGCACAAGGCTAGGAACAACAGAGGGAAAGGAAGAGAGGCGGGAGATCAAGATTACTCACCTGTTGCACAGGTACCCTTCTACCTTCTCTTTGCACCTGCAGTGTCCTGTGTTAGGGTCACATGTTCCTACACTGCCAGCTGCATCACAAGCGCAAGGTCTGAAAAAGGAGCCCAATGACACATACCGGTAAGTTGTGTCACTCAAACGAAGGCTGCAGTACAGCAGCGCCAGTTCCAGCATGTGCGATGTGACCAGAGCAAGGTATCCACATACATCATGGCTGCTGGGGTGTGTGGCCTGGCCTGGCTGCCTCTTTGCCTGCTCTCTCAGTAAGGGGACTTTCCCAGACAACGTCTGAGAAGTGTTGAAAGAAGGGAGCTAGGCGAGGCAGCCAACCCTGCAACAAGAAAGTGTTGCTGCCCGCTAAGGATGGACAAATGTGTCAGTTTTTGTTTCTCCCTCCCCCCCCCCCATCTTAAATTCAGTTATCCACAATTCTGCAGCAATTACAGGCTTTATATCTTCCTATATACCGTATTTTTTGTCCTATAGGACACACTTTTTCCCCTCCAAAAATGAAGGGGAAATCTGGGTGCGTCCTATGGGGCGAATGCAGGCTTTCGCTGAAGCTTGGAGAGCGAGAGGGGTCGGAGCGCACCGACCCCTCTCACTCTCCAGGCTTCAGGAACACATCCGCAGCCTAGGCAGCCCTGCGGGAGTTCCCGTAGGGCTGTCTAGGCTGCAGATAGTAGCCTGCTTCCCGGAGCGCTACGCGCACTGAAAGCAGAGTGCCCGGTGCTTCGGGAACACATCTGCAGCCTAGGCAGCCCTGCAGGAGTTCCCGCAAGGCTGTCTAGGCTGCGGATAGCAGCCTGCCGCCCGGCGTGAAGGACACACTGAAGCAGAGTGCCCCACGCGCCGGGCAGACATCCACAGTGTGTTGGAGCCCTGCGGGAGTTCCCTGCAGGGCTCCCCATGCTGCGGATAGCAGCCTGCCGCCCAGCGCGCAGGGCGCCCTGAAGCAGAGCACCCCGTGTGCTGGGCAGACATCGGCCAGCCCCACAAGCTCGGGGGACAGCAAGGAGGCGCAGCGCCACCATCCCGCTGTTCCTCGACCTGGTTCGGTTTCACCGACCTGGTTTTGGGGGGGGAAATAAAGGGAAATTTTTTTCCCCTTTATTTCCCCCCCAAAAAACTAGGTGCGTCCTATGGGACGGAGCATCCTATGGGACGAAAAATACGGTACATAAAAATGTAAGACTGTCATTACATAATCCCCATCAGAGGATTCATAATTGCATGGAGAGGGAAGGCGCAGTTCTAGGGGGTCAATGTGGGTGGAATGGCAGGAGGGCTGGTGACAGGAGTGAACAAGGGCACAGCCCCTAGTATATGTAAAAACAGTCAAGAAATTTGTTAGCATCTTGTGTGAATTCCTCCTAATAAACACACTTTTATATGCAGTGTAGATTAACATATGCATTTTTGCAAGCAATTTCTTCTAATGTAGTGCACTTTGTATGTTATTTTGCCCCAGTAAATGCGTTTTTATGTGCATATTTTCCTAATACATGCACTTTGGTTGGAGAATCAAATCAAAACACTCTGAGAAGTTAATTTTGAAAGGTAGCCATGTTTCGCTTTGTGTATTGATTTGAGAAGTGCACCTTCCCACTGAAATGCAAACAAAATTGAATTTCTTCACCATTCCTAGCATCAGCTCAGAAGAATGGGAACAGGTGGAGAGGAGTATGCTGAAGAGTGACAATGGCTTGGGGCCCAGGAGGAATCCCAGCTTCTACCACTTGAAGTGGCCACCTCACTTTGCCTAACGGTAGAGCTAGTCCTGCCCCTGCCACGGTTCCAGGGGGATACTATTCCTCCTCCTCTCACCTGCACCCGCCTTCACTGAGGGAATGGAATCCATCTCGGCAACGCTCACACTTCCAGCCTGTCACCGTTGCTTTGCATTCACAGGCCCCTGAGCTGTCACACTGGGGATTCAAGGAACCTGGGAAGATATAAAGTGTCAACAAAGGAACTGAGGAATCCGATTTATACTGAGTCAGACCATTGGCTCCATATAGCTCAGGATTATCTACATTGACTGGCAGTAGCTCTCCATTGTGGTGTAGTGGTTAAGAGCAGTGGACTCGTAATCTGGTGAACCGGGTTCACTTCCCTGCTTCTCCACCTGCAGCTGCTGGGTGACCTTGGGCTAGTCACACTTCTCTGAAGTCTCTCAGCCTCACTCACCTCACAGAGTGTTTGTTGTGGGGGAGGAAGGGAAAGGAGAATGTTAGCCGCTTTGAGACACCCTAGGGTAGTGATAAAGCAGAATATCAAATCCAAACTACTACTACTACTACTCTTCTTCTTCTTCTTCTTCTTCTTCTTCTTCTTCTTCTTCTTCCAGGGTTTCAGGCAAGGGCATTTCCAGCCCCACCTGGAGATGCCAGGGAGGAAGCTGGGGAGAGCAGCTGATTGCTAAACCACTCTGAGAATTTTAGCTCTGTGAGGGGAATGGTGGGTTTCCTAACAACTCTCACCTTCCTGAACAAAGGATGCTTGGGGGGGAGGGGAGAGCCATGGCTGTTTAAAGTGGCATAATAATATGTGGGTGGAGTCTCTGTTGTGAACAATCTTGTATTAAAAACTCTCTCTCCCCCCCCCTATATATATTCATGTGCTACCAGTCAAAGAAGATAGCTAGGAGTTTTATGTCACTTCCCCCTTCCTGCCCCCCCCCACCCTTCTTACTGCCTCCCCAATCTGCCTACCTGCTGGGTTGCAGCTGCAGGGCTGGCATGCCGCCTGGGTATCCCAGCGGTAGAAATTCTGGCGGCAGCGCTCACAGTGCGGGCCGTCTGTGTTGTCCTGGCAATTTCGGCAGTGGCCACCGTGCCCAGTGCGTCGGTATAACTCCCAGTCATAAAAGCACTCGTCTGATCGGCCGCTACAGTTGCATGCTGGGCACAAAAAAACCCAAACAAACACAAGATTGTTTTGCCAAAACTTATTGTCTTAACTTTTATTGCCTTGGGGGCAGAGACTTCTCTGTTTTATTTTTGCTTACGGTATCCTGATTGCACTGTAGAATAATAATAATAATAATAATAATAATAATAATAATAATAATGGGTGCTCTCCAACATACTCAAGAGTTGACCCACTGAAATAAATTTTCCGAGGGGGAAAGGAACCCAGAACTATAGGTGGTCCTTCTGCTCTGAGGCTATTCCTTATGCTGGAAATGACCACAGTTGCCAGACTCCAACATGCCACTTACGGAGACACTCGTTGGCAGCCTCAGCGGTGCCCCGTGCCCACGGGCGGTCCTGATAAAACGGCTGGCACAACTCGCAGTCTACCCCAGTGGTGTTGTGCTGGCAGAGGCAAACCAACTGATCCTCTTCATTTGGGATGCATTCACTAGCATGGCCATTACACTTGCACCTAGGAGAGACCCAAACATGGACAACTGACCCTTTCAGTATTATTCACCTCTTCAGTTAGGAACTTCTCCAAAGCAGGGTAGGCTATTTAAAACAAAAACAAACCCAACAACATTCTCTGCGCTCCAGACCCCTCATCTGTCCTGAATGCGCCTTTGTTGAAAATGAGGAAAATACATTCTCCTCCTCAAGGGAACACATATGCTAAGCAAAGTTTGAGAGATAGAACACAAATCAAGTCCATAGCACCCTTCACCTTTTTTATCCAGGGCTTATCCCTGACCCCTAATCCCAGGACTTGCTGTGCTTGGAGTCTCTGAGGGTGGCCTGTTCAGAAGAAAACAAATCCCAGCTGCTTGGGAGAAAGACTCAAGACAGATAAAGCCAGTGTGGTCCTTGCTGTGCTTTCATAAGACCACCCTCACCCTCCCGCCCTCCTTTTTCTCTAGTGTGTTTTCTTAACACTGCAGCAGAAATGGGCAGAAAGAAAACCAGGAACGGGGGAGGTAGAATGGGGAAACATTTGGGACCATGATTTCCCCACCCCTATTTATCCCTCCCTCCACCCAAAGGACACATGTTTTGCTTCTTTAATCAGCAATCCTTATCCGGCCTCATTTGAAACACTGTCTGAGCTGCAGTAAAGCATGATTTGCATGCAGAAGGTCCCAGGTTCAATTCCTGTTATATCCAGGAAATTGTAAAATAGCCATTTGCTGGGACCCAGGAGAATTTCTTTGATTTCCAGATGTGGTGACCCCTCATGCCCAAAAAAGGGTAGTGGTCCTTGGGTTAGGATTTTACACTTGAGCCTTAAGAAGCGGGGATTCGGAAGACAGCAGGAAGTCATGATTTAAGGTTGGCAACACTTTCCTTTTTCCCAGGTGAGAGCAATCACCCCTTCCCAAAAAAAACTACCCTTTATGATTGTCCTTTTCCTCTTTCCGCCCACCCATCCCACCTTACCTGCCCCCTACGGAGAAGTCTGAGATGGCATAGTAGTAAGACTGCAGCACCTTGGGATCCTTGAAGATGTCATCCCCAAAGGTATTTAGCCGGTCCAAAGAAATCTTCAAATCCGTCCCGGTCACCCACTCCTACAGAATTACACAGGATCAGTATTGACAATCCACTGGGACCGAAATGTATGCTTTTTCCTATAAAAAATAGGTGTTGGTACTCACCATGTTGTTACAGTAAGTGCCACACTTTTGAACAACAACAACAAGAAGACATGCCGGTACTGTGTACCCTTAAGTACCTCCTAGGGGGAAAAGCACTGACCAAAACGAATGTTTGCAAAGGCTCAGATTCTAAGAGAAGGGGAGGAGCCTGGGACTTTGAAGGGTGGAGATAAGAACAGCAGATGGGGGTATTGTTTTTGAAATATACTCTTGAGTCCTGTAGTGATTTCATGCTCTTTATTGCAGCTTGTAAAACAGTGATTCAATTGCCCCCCAAACCTCAGATTTTTATATACATTATTTACACAATGAGTCCTGTCTGATTGGTCTTTTCCTGCAGGCCAATCAGTTGTTGCATTCCAGGATCCTACTTGTCTGTTGTTCTAGGATCCAAGCTTAGTACATAACAGTTTTTGTTTGTTACTATTTTATATATTTTTGTGTTTTTATATTGCAAACTTCCCTGTGATCCTTGGATGAAGAAATTAATTATAGTAAGTGAGAAAGTAAGCAAATAGTAGGGGTACAGGACATCTGATTGATCAAGAGCAGAAGGGCAGAGGATTTTTAGAGTTCAAAGGCCACATTCCTTCCTGGGCTATATTTCTTGAACAAACCATTTAGAAGGTGTCAGTGGCTGTCAGTTCAATTCTGGATTCAGGGAGGCGGCCATGTTGGTCTGACGCAGTCGAAATAAAAAATAAAAATTAAAAAATTGTCCAGTTGCACCTTAGAGACCAACTACTGGACATTTTTTTTTTAAATTCTTTAATTTCAGTTCCATTCTGCTCAGTCTCAGCACTCACCAGGGAGGAGGACAGGGACAAAACTAGAATGGACTGGCTTTACTTGCCACTGGCTCTCTGGCTCCACCTACTGTTGGTCTCCCTGCCTTCCCCCCTACCAGTCCCAATGGACTGTACCCCAGAGGTTATCAACCTTTTTGAGTCCACAGCACCCGTGACCAATTACATTCTTTCTGTGACACCCCTGTGGGGCTTATGAGCCCAGTTATCAACCGTTTTGAGTCCACGGCTTCCTTGACCAACTGCATACTTTCTGTGACACCCCTGTGGGGCTTATGAGCCCAGTTATGTCACCCCTTACCTGCAGAGCCAGCAACCCCTCACCCCTTTTCAAACACTTTCCCTTTGGAGTGTTCCCTCAGCCTCCTCTCCTCTCCCCTCTTCTTGGGAGTCCCCTGGACAGCTGCTACCCCTCCTGTACCCAAAAGAGGTGCCTCCTCACGTTGCCCCACAGGGGCCTGGGACAAGGATGCCCCCAGCCTTAGTGGCCCAACAGAGACTGGCCAAAGGTGAATGTGAGGCCAGCACCTTGGGAGACAGCAATGGCAGCAGCAGGCACTGCCAGGCCTGCATGGCAGAAAGGCTCCCCTTCAGCACCGGGCACTCAGCTCCCAGGCAGGCCTTGCACACAGCAAACGCTTGCTTGCTTGCTTGCTTACTCCAAGGTCACCTTGGCTCCTGGCAACCAGTACCCCCTGGCCAGCCCCAGAGGTACCATTTGCCAGGAGAGCGTGTGGCTGGGGATGAAACAAACAGCTGTGAAAGTCTTTGGGAGACAGAGATGTGAGAGGGCATGCGGGGGGGGGGGGGGAGAGGAACAGAGGCCAGTGTTGCTCACGGCAACTGAGCATTGTTCAAGTCACCCAAGTTGCCATGGCACACTGACTGAAAACAACTGCTGTGGCCAACTGAAACCAACGGACTTCCTAGGTGCAGGGCCAGTCCACCTATGGGGCTGACTGCGGCAGCCACTTCAGGCAGCAGAACCTAAAGAGAGCCTAAAGTGGCAGTAGCAGGTTCTGGCAAGGTCTCTCAAGATCTCACCAAAATCTCGCAATAACTCCTGTATACCGCAAAATCTTGCTGGAAACCACCATCACACTGCGGACACTGCTGCCTGACCAAGGTAAGGGAGGTTTGTGGGGAGCTGCACTGTAGGCCTCACCCTGCCTGCATGGGTGGGTGAGGTTAAACTGAAACACAGTTCCAAGATTGGGGCACCTGTGGCCTTCCAGATGCCAGGCCCCTCCAGGCTGGTCTTTTATTGCAGGCAAATTCTGCAACATGTTCTTCACAAAATCATAGTGCCTTTCTGGTGGATTTATTCTACAGTGGTACCTCGGGTTAAGAACTTAATTCGTTCTGGAGGTCTGTTCTTAACCTGAAACTGTTCTTAACCTGAGGTACTGTAGCCTTTTCAGGCCTTTTCAACGGGTGGGAAGAGCATTGTGCCCAGGGGAGGGAAGTGGGAGTGAGAAAGTACAGTGGTGCCCCGCAAGATGAATGCCTCGCAAGACGAAAAACCCGCTAGGCGAAAGGGTTTTCCGTTTTTCAAGGCGCTTCGCAAGACGAATTTCCCTATGGGCTTGCTTCGCAAGACGAAAACGTCTTGCGAGTTTTTTCCCTTTTTCCCCCTTTTTCTAAGCCGCTAAGCCGCTAATAGCCGCTTAGCTGCTAATAGCCGCTAAGCCGCTAATAGCGCTAATCCGCTAAGCCGCTAATAGGGATGCTTCGCAAGACGAAAAAACCGCTAGACGAAGAGACTCGCGGAACGGATTATTTTCGTCTTGCGAGGCACCACTGTAATTTTGAAAAGTCTTGAGGCTTGAGGCCTGCCTGGTTGTGGGGGGTGACTACACAGGTTTTAGGGTATCTTAACCTGTCCTCTCCTCCTTCCGTACCACTTTAGCTAATGGGGCCTCCCACTGCCACCGCACCGCTGCCGCCCAATTTCTGTTCTCATCCTGAAGCAAAGTTCTTAACCCGAGATACTATTTCTGGGTTAGCGGAGTCTGTAACCTGAAGCGACTGTAACCTGAAGCGTCTGTAACCCGAGGTACCACTGTAGTTTGTTCTTCAGTGTTTCCTGATTATACTACCAGGCCGTTGTCCTTGTGTTAAGGGACCACCCACCCAGAGATTTGTACCTGGAGAATGGGACTCTGGTCAAAGCTGTAGGCACTAGGCCGGCCTTCAAGGGTGGAGAAGGCCACATTTCCCCCACTCAGTGGGGAAATGTCGCTGAACTCGTCTGTACAGAGTGCCACCCGCTCATCTTGGCCAGGTCGCAAGAACTGTCCTTCTGGCTTCCTATATGTCTTCTCACACGAGGCGCTGTAATACTGGTAAGGGATCCAGGGGCTGTTAGAATGGCTCCGCTTATAGATGGCAAAGCTCTCTGGGCGGCTGGTGTGAAATTTCAACCTCACGTAGGTGATTTCATAAGATTTTCCTAAAAGGGGAGAAAATAAAGAATGGTCAAGTATTCTTAAGTGCTCCACTTTAATCACTGTTATCTTCGGGCTCCTCATCCCTAGGGGAGATTTGTTATTTGGCCAGTCATCACCCTGTCCCTGAACAGGGAACACTCCATGCTACAACCCTTTTGTTGATGTGCCCTATTGTCTTCTCTAAAAAAAACCATTACCTTGCTTATAAACATTCTGCTCATTCCTTTCCTGGAAAACCTATCAGCTGGGGATAGGAGAATCTGTCAATTTCAGTTTCTTGTTTTTCCAGTCTTAAACTCATTTCTCCACATTTCCACATCATTTTGTGAATATCTTTTTTTTAACAAGTCCCCATGAAAATTCACCAGCATCTTAGTGAGAAAATTTCCTAATACTGTACACTTGTCTGTATACAATTTTGCCTAATTTACACACTTTTGCAATAAATTTCCCTTAAAATTATGCATTTTAAAAATATATTTTTACTAATCTATGCATTTTCCTGCACACATGACCTTCACTTACAGTTTTTTGTGTCCATAACTTGGTTTGAGAACTGCAATGCAAGATTTTGAGCATTTTGAAGGATGGCTAAGTTACGGTTAGTACAAATTATGGCCAGTTTGCCTTTAACTGTGAACTGAATCAATTTTCTCCTGCATCCCTATGTCTCGGCAGGACCATCTAGTGTTCTTGGAATAAAACACAGAGAGTTCCACTTTCCCCGCTATCTCTTGGATCTAAATGTGAATGTTTATTTCTTCTTCTCCTTCTTCTGCCCTAAATCAACAAGCAAAGGTCTTTCATCCACAGAAAGCATCGTGGCGCAGTGGCATCAGGGCTGTTCCGTGCCAGCAAAAGATGGAAAAAGCAGCTGGAACGGATTAAACCAGTAAGGGCCATAATGCAGTTATAGCAATCAGTGGGTTTAAAACAATAAAAACAAAAAATAGTTACACCCTTGCCCGCATCAGTTCATCTGCTGAGGAAACTCAGAACTTCCCAGAGGATTCTTTGGTATGTTGTAGAATGCTTGTTCCTGTTAATGTGGGGTACTGCTGGCTGGGCTTCAGAGGTCTTACTGTCACCTCATGTGAATTGACTTTATGTTCTGGGTATCAAAACCCAATCCATCTTCACAGGGAACTCTAGGAATTGTAGCTTTGAGAGGAGTAGCGTTCTTCTAACAACTCTCACCACACAGAACAAGCTACAGTTCCCAGGAATATTTGGTGGGTGGGAGGAAGCCATGGCTGTTTAAAGCAGGGGTCAGCAAACTTTTTCAGCGGTGGGCCAGTCTGCTGTCCCTCAGATCTTGTGGGGGGCTGCACTATATTTTTTTTTGGGGGGGGGGAAATGAACCAATTCCCATGCCCCACAAAAAACCCAGAGATGCGTTTTAAATAAAAGCACACATTCTACTCATGTAAAAACATGCTGATTCCAGGACCGTCCATGGGCCGGATTTAGAAGGCGACTGGGCTGGATTTGGCCCGGGCCTTAGTTTGCCAACCCATAGTTTAAAGCAAGGGTCAGCAAACTTTTTCAGCAGGGGGTCGGCCCACTGTCCCTCAGACCTTGGGGGGGGTGCAGCGGACTATATTTTTGGGGGAAAGTATGAACGAATTCCTATGCCCCACAAATAACCCAGAGATGCATTTTAAATACAGTGGTACCTCGGGTTATGTACTTAATTCGTTCCAGAGGTCCGTTCTTAACCTGAAACTGTTCTTAACCTGAAGCACCACTTTAGCTAATGGGGCCTCCTGCTGCCACCACGCCCCCGGAGCACGATTTCTGTTCTCATCCTGAAGCAAAGTTCTTAACCCGAGGTACTATTTCTGGGTTAGCAGAGTCTGTAACCTGAAGCATATGTAACCTGAAGTGTATGTAACCCAAGGTACCACTGTAAAAGCAAACATTCTACTCATGTAAAAACACCAGGCAGGCCCCACAAATAGCCCAGAGATGCATTTTAAATAAAAGGATACATTCTACTCATGTAAAAACACGCTGATTCCCGGACCGTCTGTGGGCCGGATTTAGAAGGTGATTGGGCCAGGATCTGGCCCCAGGGCCTTAGTTTGCCTACCCATGGTTTAAAGTGATACTATAGTGCTTTAAATGTATAGTGCAGAGTGGGGCCTTATTCTTTCATTGGAAAATATTTGGTGGGAAGTATGTAGTGCCTGGAGCGCCTGGCTTGCTCTGGTCCATGGGGTCACGAAGAGTCGGACATGACTAAACGACTAAACAACAACATATAGCGGCAGGTGAAAGGCCAAAGCCACCGACGCCAGGCCGCAGCTCAACCACTAATTCCTTTCATTCCCACTGTTGGTTCGCGGGGACCTCTAAGTTGCCCTGCTACCTATCCACTTCACTTTTCCTTTCAGGGACAGACATTTCCCCCTCTAAGTTTCAGTGACCTTTCAAGGGACTGCGTCAGAGCCTGAGGGTGCTGCACAGTGACGCCAGCCTGCCGAAAATAGTCCTCAAGAATTAAATCAACATGTGCACTGCTAGCCATTTTTTGGGTTGGAAAGAAGGTGACACAGTGTCTGTTTCCCCTTGTGGTGAGCAGAAACAGGCTTTCTCAGTTCCTTCATCCAGCAATCATATTTTTTATTTTTTATAAAAAAAGACAACAACCACCAAATCTTTTGTCAGCCACAAGGGAAAGAATGCAACCAGTGAAGAGCCACTTCCCCGCTGCAAAATTATTTGCGATGAAAAAAGACGGCACAATCAGCTAGCCTCATTTGAGACCCTAATGAATCCAAAATGTTGAGAAATGGCAATTATTCTGGGACTAAGGGGTGGGGAAAACAAACACTTAATTGCACCCATATGAAAAATGTCTGTGAAGGAGCTGGGACAATGCAAGAACCTTGCAGGCATGTGTTGAGTTATCCAACAGCTACTGCAAGGGTAGACGTCAGCATCTGTCATTGATTAGCAAGTAAAAGATGAGATTTTGAATCCACCAACAGACTTTCTGTGCCCCTCACTTGGGCAGCGTAGGGGATTGGCAAGTAACCCTGGAACAGATGAGGGGGAGATGTCTGTTGTAGGCGTTTCTGCATCAAAAACAATGAGCAATTGAAGGCTCTTGTGAGCACTAAGGAGTGAGTTTTTTTCTGGAGATACTGAAGGGTATGCAGTACCAGTACCTCTTTTTCTAGAAGAAAAACGCTGGTGCTAAGCATTAAGTCACTGAGGAGGTGATCCCACTGCCCTACTACATGGTTTTTCACTGTTCTTTCAGTTGGCCCATGCTTGGGACTAGTGTCCTCCTCCTTCAAGATGCACAATCAGACCCACTTGATGGATTCCTGATCCACTCATGCAGTGGAATTATGTCTCTGCATGAGTCAATTTTCTGAGCCCAACAAGAACAGTGACTCATGCAGAAAAAGAAGCAGGTGGTCCTCAAAACTGCACTGATTTTAACCACAGATTTCAAAACAGAACTGATTGGAAGGAGTTTGTTGCGATTTCTGAGCAACAAGGCTGCTGTTAATATTTAAAACAAATATTGTGTCCCCACCCCTCAGCATCTAGTATTTAGACGCATTCTGCTTCCAAAGTTTGATCCTTAGCTCTCATGGTTAGCAGCTGAATTTTGAAATAGATCTAGGGGACCACAGTATGTTAGTGAATGGTGGAAATTAATTAACAGTAGTATTTAGATAATATTTGGAACATTGAAGGGAAGACCCCAATCTCTGCTGAGAGGTACACACAATTACAGTGGGTTTCAGGCTCTCATCTAGGGTTGTGTTTCTGTTGAGAATCAAGATGTAGTGGAGGCTGTAGTGTCTTTAAGAAATATGGCTTAATTACAGGCAAGTAATGTTTGCATGTGACTGTGCACATATGCGGTGCCAGAATTCTGGAAGTGAATCCTGTAATTGCACCCTGAAAGGTCCTCTTGGCTCATGAAGAGACTTTCTCCAGAGCCCAAAGAGGACATCCTCTTCGGGTGCTGGGGAGGGTCTCTTCAGGAGCCAGTGCCACAGCAGTGCTTTGCTGAGACCTCCTACCTAACAGCTGATGTGGGGGGTAGAGCAGTAGCAACTGCAAGCCACTGGCTTGTCCTCTGTGGGCTCTGGGATGGGTCTTCTCGGGAGCCAGGAGGACTCTCCAGGTGCTCCCCATTTTATGCGATTTCATGTATGCATACGGAGGTTCAGAATGTAACCCCCACATAAATACACATATTTACAGCTGAGTTTAGATGAAGGAGGTGCAGATCTCACAGCATTGCCATCTCACAGCACAGTCTGCCTCCTCTCTTATTTTCAATCCCAAACCTTTTTCCGCCCCAGTAACCACAGACCCAAGGTGTTCTCAGGGATGGGCCATCAACACTTCTTGTCAACTGCCTCTATCCCGGGTGAGGCCCTGACCTGGAAAAAGAGCTTAGCCTGTATTTTTCCACTGGCCTGGAATCTCCCCTTCAATACTCCAAATATTATCTAAATACTACTGTTTATTAATGACAATATATTATTGATTCCTTCAGAAGAACGTAAGGATTTTTTGCTGGTCTGGATCGCGCCATCGAATTCAGCATCCTCGTTGTATCAGTGGCACACAGATGACTCTGAGAAGCCTATGAGCAGGGGATAGAGGTGCCGGCTTTCCTTTGTGGAGGCGGTAGTGTGTTTGGGTGAGTTTTCAACATCCTGTTTAAAAATAGCAATGGTATTTACCGTATTTTTCGCTCTATAAGACACACCAGACTACAAGACGCACCTAGTTTTTGGAGGAGGAAAACAAGAAAAAAAATATTCTGAATCTCAGAAGCCAGAACAGCAAGAGGGATCGCTGCGCAGTGAAAGCAGCAATCCCTCTTGCTGTTCTGGCTTCTGGGATAGCTGCGCAGCCTGCATTCGCTCCATAAGACGCACACACATTTCCCCTTACTTTTTAGGAGGGAAAAAGTGAGTCTTATAGAGCAAAAAATACGGTACTTTGCTACTGTTAGACTCAACTGCAATTTGCTCCGGTTGCCGGAAAATGTGTTGTTCTTCAGCTAGGACAATGTGTACTTCTCCCACCTCCAACAGAGCCTGCGGGAATTGCAATCTCTCATAGATTGCCTACATTCCTACACTAAGATGTTGCCAGGCTATAACTCCTATCATCCCTCACCATTGACCATGTTGGTGGGAGCTCATGGGAGTTGGAAGCAAGCAACACTCTGAGGTCCACAGGTTCCTCCAGGGCAAGCCCAAACAATTTGCTGCTACAATTCCCTGAGTGGTTTAACAGTCAATCCCTTTTCACAGGGAAATTCTAACTCTGTGAGGGGAACAGGGGTCACCTTAAGATTCTCAGCACTTTTAACAAACTATAGCTCACGTAATCTTTTTGGGGAAGCTGTTTCTGTTTAAAGCGGTATCATAGTGCTTTAAATGTATGGTGTAAATGTGGCCTCTGGGAACAGATTTTCTGTGAGGGAGGAGTAACAGAAACAAATGACAACCAAGTTCTGCTTCAGTGGACACCAGCTTGTTCCTAGTACAGTGGTACCTCTAGATATGAACGGGATCCGTTCCGGAACCCCGTTCACATCTAGAAGCAAACATAACTAGCAACGGCACGTCTGCACATGCACGTGTCGTTTTTTGCCGCTTCTGTGCATGCGTGTGACATCATTTTGAGCATCTGCGCGTGTGCAAGCAGCGAAACCCGGAAGTAACACGCTCCGTTACTTCAGGGTTGCCGCGGAGGGCAACTCAAACACGCTCAACTCGAAGCGTATTCAACCCGAGGTATGACTATAGTCACATTCCTGTCCCCGTCCTCCCATATCATGTCATGTCCAAGGGCTTTTAGAGAAGCTGTCTCTAAAACACATATTGTCTTTTCCTTGAAACACAGTACTGAGTCAAGCGGGGGAAAGTCTGGTTTAACAGAGGTGTCAGAGACTGGAGCTAGGCCAGCTCCTTTCATCCTAAGTAGAATGGCCAGTCCAAACATCCTGTCAATTTGTAACAGATGTGGGCGCGTTCACAGGGGGTTGGGAAAGGAGTGACCTCTTTCAGAAGCAGACTGTTCCAAACTCTCTTGGCCTGAAGGGCCTCTCTTCTCTTGGGACTCGATGGCCATCGCTTGAACCACCAACCCTCCATCCACCCCCTCCAGTTTTGCCATCTAGACCATGCTAAATAGACACACACATAAAAATTTGTCCTCAGAGATTCAGGCTAGAGCAGTTACTGCTTATTTGTTTAGCAGTCATCAGAGATCATTCCATAATTGCAATGGAGCTAAGATTTGGGAGGGCAACAGGATATAAGGATATAATGAAATTGCTCAAAGCTAGCGAGGCACAAAGATGGTATGTGTGTTGCTATTGCTATAGTTACCAAATATATAGTAACTATACATTCATCCCCCCACTTATGTGGGAGTTATAATTAGGGTTACCAGACATCCCTGTTTCCCGGGGACAGTCCCCAGATTTGTGAATAAGTCCCCGGAAAATTCCTTTTTTTTTTTAAGAATAATTTTTTATTAACCGACCAATCACATCAAATCAAACCAAATTACATAAATTCCAAATTACACAGCTGAATTTTAAAATTTTGTTGGGGGTACCCATATTTCAAGTTTCGAAGGGGATCCAATCAACTTCTTGCTTCTTACTGCTGTTTTAATGTCCACAAATCTAATCTTATGATGTTCACAGTACTATCCAGGCCTTTCTTACTGTTTTTCCACATCTCTTGTTGTTATTTTCATATATTTTTCCTTTCTCTTTGTGACCTCTGATAATCTCCGCAAGCTGGTTAGAACAGTTTGTAATCCTGCGTGGATATTTTTTTTTTTTAATCCAGTAGCCATATCCAGACGTTTTCCATATAACATCACTTCCATACATCAAAACAGTCTTAGCGTCATTAATCTTCACCAATCTGCCTCCTTTCTCAAAACCTCTGAGGAGATTCACTAGGAATGCAGTCTGAAAACAAGTCCTTTCTTCCTCGCGGCTATAAATCCTTTGGCAAGATCGCGACTCCGAATTAATTGCTGCGCCATTCCCCAAAGCTCTTATTGCTTCTCGATCTTCATAAAGCATACTTTTGGTTAAAGTTTATCTCCACACAGACCTTAATCATCCTGCTTGGGTCAGTTCAACCGACGATTCTAATGAGGAGGGGTTCTTGTAAATCACATAGAAGGAAAGTAAAAAAGGTCCCCCCCCCCCATTCAGTCCCGTTGTTGTCAACATACCCAGCCTTTGGTGTATCTTCATCGTAAAATATTCCTGTTTCTCTAACCCGTCGTCTTCTTTCGCAGAGGTCACTTAAATTAGCAGACTTCACTCCCCTTCACTTGAAATATGTGCATTTGCTTCTTTTGTAATTAATTATTGCAAATTGCTGCAACTAGTGCGCGATCAGAGACAGCGTCCAGGAGAGCCGAGGTCCACACGGGGGCATTCTGCCTAGGGCCCTCTCCCCCTTCTATCGAATTAGGGGGTGATTTATGGGCACAGCAGGCAAGGGCAGTGTTCCCCACTTCCTTGGGGCAACAAGGGAGGCTGCCTACTCCCATAACAGCCTCTTAATTACCCCGTGTGGGTTGGAGAGATGGTATTGTCGGCCATCTTCCAATGCGCCCCCTAGTGGCCCCCAGTCCCCGGAAAATTCCATCCCTGGAATGTCCCCGGATTTCATCAAATGTCCCCGGGAAACGCAGCAGCGGCAGTCTTAGCAGCCTGGAGCAGTTTCCGTGCGCTGCTCTGGTTCGCCAGAAGCGGCTTAGTCATGCTGGCCACATGACCTAGAAGCTGTATACCGGCTCCCTTGGCCAGTAAAGCGAGATGAGTGCCGCAACCCCAGAGCTGGCCACGACTGGACCTAATGGTCAGGGGTCCTTTTACCTTTATCTTTACACCTGAGTTTAGATTAAGGGGGTGTAGATCTTACAGCATTGTCATCTCAAGAGACATTTGTCCTTCATAGAAGAAGAAGAAGAAGAGTTTGGATTTGATATCCCGCCTTTCACTCCCTTTTAAGGAGTCTCAAAGCGGCTAACATTCTCCTTTCCCTTCCTCCCCCACAACAAACGCTCTTTGAGGCGAGTGGGCTGAGAGACTTCAGAGAAGTGTGACTGGCCCAAGGTCACCCAGCAGCTGCATGTGGAGGAGCGAAGACGCGAACCCGGTTCCCCAGATTATGAGACTACCACTCTTAACCACTACACCACACTGGCTCTCATAGCAGCCCAGCACTGCAGACAGAGCCATCCTAAGCACCACCCCTTTGTTCTTGCTCCCCAGCCAGTCCTAATAGCTGATGCCCTCCTGCTCCTGGATGGTGTTCTCTCTTTTTTCTTCTTCACCTTCCCAGAATACATAGCCAATTGCAACACCTCCTGTGAGCTCCCCCCACCCTTCTTCTATATTCTTGTATGGCATTAGGGCAAGGCTAAGAGGGTGGTTAGGGACGCGGGTGGCACTGTGGGTTAAACCACAGAGCCCAGGGCTTGCCGATCAGAAGGTCGGCAGTTCGAATCCCTGCAACGGGTGATCTCCCGTTGCTCGGAGCCTGCTCCTGCCAACGTAGCAGTTCGGAAGCACATCAAAGTGCAAGTAGATAAATAGGTACCGCTCCGGCAGGAAGGTAAACGGCTCTGGCTCGCCAGAAGCGGCTTAGTCTTGCTGGCCACGTGACCTGGAAGCTGTACGCCGGCTCCCTCAGCCAATAAAGCGAGATGAGTGCCGCAACCCCAGAGTCAGCCACGACTGGACCTAATGGTCAGGGGTCCCTTTACCTTTAAGAGGGTGGTCTTCTCATCTAGGCAGTTCAGGACCTCAATACACACTGCCCAGGCTTGCACCCCAGGGAGGTCACTTCAGTGCTGCTAACACAGCCATTTGACTTCATCCCTGGAGGTACACTCCATTTTCTCTCGAGACAGATGGATGCCAACTGCTATTCAGGCCCCTCCCCATTACCTTTGCAACCCCTGTTTTGTGCAGACCCAGACACCTTCTTTGATGTGTGGATACCTGGCCCTGGTTTCATAATGGTTTACATTCAACCAACCCAGCCAGACTAGTTTGCTTAGGCTAAACCCAGGAATTTCCATGTGTGGCACTTTTCAGGGGAATTGCTGCAGCAGTTATCTTCCCTTCAATATGCCCAATATTCATTTATTGCTAACATTCACTAACAAATTCTAGTATCCCAGAAATAGCAATACATACAAGTCAGTTAATGTTGGGAAAGGTGGTAACACCTTAGCACAGTAATAGGGTACCTGTGGACCTCCAGATGTTACTGGACTTTAGTGTCCGTCATCCCTGACCGTTGGCCATGCTGTCTGGGGCTGATGGGAGCTGGAGTCTAGTAATATGTGGAGGGAGGGCAGCACAGGTTCTCTATCTCCATCTTAGCAGAGAGGAATTATTATTTTGTCAGAGATAAGCCATTAGCTCAGTATATAACAGTGGGTTTCTATTTGATTGATTATTGCTATTTTTCAAGCTTTTTCACTAGAATTCTTTTGGACCACGCACATTTTTTTAGCTCTTTTTTATTTGTAGGCCACCTTGAGTCCCTGTCAGGGAATAAGCTGGTATATAAATTAACAACAACAACAGCAACAGCTATTCTTTTACGGAGCACTTCAGTTGCAACAACAACAACAACAATTATTTTAAGGAGCACTTCAATTACTTGCTGATTTTTCAGGCTGACTATTGTCCACTGTCACAGGTGGAAGCAATATGCCTCTGAATTTGAATTGAATTTATTACGGTCCCAGACCGGACTCACATACCGTACTAAACAAATTAGAAACACAATAAAAGTAAGTTTAAGTTAACAATCAATATAACAATAAACAAAAGAGGTGTGGCAGCAGTTAAAATATGGTTTAGGTCTTAATCTCTACAATATTATCTATAGTTTACTTCTAAGACCTTAGTCTTTATACAATACGTCTCTGAATCGTAAGTGCTGGGAATCGCAAGTGAAATTAGTGTTCTGGCTGCAGGCTTCCCAGAGACGTCTGGTTGGCCACTGTGAGAACAGGATAGTGCACTAGATGGGTCACTGGTACCATACCACAAGCTCTTCCAATGTTCACATGTTGCAACATGAACACATGCATTCCAAAACAGAAATAGAGCCTATATGAATATTTGCCAGTATCTAAAATCTACCAGTGTTTCCAGCTGTGCTATTCAAAATATTAAACTCTAGGGATCGTATCTAATTCAGCTTTGCTTATAGTAAACCTGCCAAAATGAACGGACCTATGTTAGTCATGTTCATTAATTCCTCTGGGTCTGCTCTGAATAAAACTAAAATTGGATACATATATGTTTATATCCAATGCTTTTTGGGTGGTGATATTCACCACAGAGGGCCCTAACCTCTTGCTCATGGCAGTGATCTTGCATTGGCATCCATGGCACTTTTATCAACATATGAGTACCAGTGTCTCATTCCCCCCCCCACCCATAAAAGCACTTCCTATATCTATAGCTGTCTATCTGCATGTACACACTGCAAGACATGTTAGCAGGCCTCAGTATGGAGAATACTACCAACATCGTTTTGCTTCATCAAACCAAGCCAATCTGAATGTTCCATTCTCAAAGCTCCATAACTGCCACTTTGGAAACATTATAATTTCATTTTTTAGCAGAGTATCTGATGAAGATGGAAGCCAAAATATAAAATACCTATTTTGTTAATCACAGTACTATACATAGATAAGTGTTTTACAAACCCGTTGATAACAAACAAATGGATGGTAGTCAATTACGTTTTACTCAGAGCAAACCTATAGAAATGAACATTTTAACAGGTCTACCCTGAGGAAAAAATAGTTGACTATCACCCATTATTTCTATGCGGTTTACATAAGATGGTATAAAATATTTATTCAAGTTGACATAATGAAATGATCAAAATATAGGCAAAGTCAGCAGGTTTAAAAACAAATGTTTGTTATAAAACTACATGGCTGGGTAAAGGTAAAGGGACCCCTGACCATTAGGTCCAGTCGTGGCTGACTCTGTGGTTGCGGCGCTCATCTCGCTTTACTGGCCGAGGGAGCCGGTGTACAGCTTCCGGGTCATGTGGCCAGCATGACTAAGCCGCTTCTGGTGAACCAGAGCAGCGCACGGAAACGCCGTTTACCTTCCCGCCGGAGCGGTACCTATTTATCTACTTGCACTTTGACGTGCTTTTGAACTGCTAGGTTTGCAGGAGCAGGGACCGAGCAACGGGATTCGAACCGCCAAAAGACCTTTAGCAGGTGCTAAAAACATTCAAGGATACCTATCTGACATCCATAGGCAGGGAGTTCCATAAACTAGAGCCTCATTTGCACTACAGGTTTCAAGGAGTATCATAGTGCTTTAAAAAGCCAAATAAACCCGGGAGCTGTAGTTTCTTAAGGGTACTGAGTGTTGTTAGGAGACCTCCCTATTCCCCTCCCGGAGCTACAATTCCCAGAGTTCTGTGGGAAGAGGGCTTGGCTGTTAAACCACTCTGGAAATTGTAGCTCTGGGAGGGAAAAGGGGGCTTCCTAACAAAACTCAGCTCTGTTAACAATTTACATTTTCCAGGATTCTGTTTGAAGTGGTGTGAAACGCAATGAAATGTATAGTGCAAATGAGGCCTTAAAAGATCCCATTCCTTGCAGCCACGGAATGAACATTATGTGGCAATTCTAAAAGTACCAGTTCCACTGATTGCAGCTATCAAGTGGGCACATATGGGGTAGTTTATTTGAATTAAAATAGAAACTTTAGAAGCTTATTGCAAGTTGATTTTCTACATAATTCCATTGCCCTAACCTAACAGAAACAAAAGGTTAAATGCTGAGACCCCCAGATAAAAACAATAAAGTAAAGTGGCTGAGGAGGGTTTCACCCTTTCAGATATAGGTAGGAGAGATCACCCCACTCATCCCTGAATTTCATCCTGCCAGCGTGCCTGCATGTGATGCTGAATTAAGGCTGTGTACACATCATTCATTTAAAGCACACGCACACCCAAGAAACTTGGGAACAGTAGTTTAGGGTGCTGGGAGTTCTAGCTCTGTGAAGGATAAACAACAGTTCCCAGGGGTTTTTGGAGGTGAAAATGTGCTTTCAATGTACCATTTGGCTGCTGCATCTTAAACAATAATTTCTGCAGTTTGCAGGGGAGAGGGGAGAAGGGAGAAAAACAAGGTCACTCTAACTTACCCAGGTGAAGGGTGATATTGACTGAGTTGGGGTGCTGAACCTCAAAGGCCATGGACTGGCTCTGCCACCACGTGGGCTCTTCCTGGCTATGGAAGTCTGTCAGGTAGGTGGCGTTGTGGTGAAGCACATCGCTGCCAGCATCACAGCGGTGGCAGAGTGTGGTGGAGTCTCGTGTTCCCATCTGGAGACAGTAATCCTCTGGTGGGGAGCCACATGTGTTGGACACCTGCGCACGCCTCCCAAATGCGGCATTCTCAAAGATGGGCATACAGCGCTGTGCCCGTCCATGGGCATCATAGCATGAATCCATGGCCCCCATGGTCAGATGCAAGCCCAGCCAAACCAAAGCCAGACAGCAGATAACCCCAGCCATGATCAGTCTCAAAGAAGCCACTGAAATGTCTTGACACAATCCCAGGCTCTAAAGAGCCGCTCACAATTCCCTCCTTCTCCTCCTCTGACTGAGCAGAGAGAATCCCACAGATCTTCTCTCTCCCAGTTCCATCTTGTGGACGGAGATGGAAATGTCACACTCCACATCCAAAGGTTATTTTGTAGGTCTGGGTGAAAATGGCCTACCAAAATTCTCAGGATCAAAGAAAGAGAGAAGGGGACTGTTTGTTTGTTTGTTTGTTTGTTTGTTTGTTTGTTTGTTTGTTTTGGAGGGAGGACACTTAAAGAAAAGGCCCCTAAAGAACCAAAATCTTTTATTGTCTCAGATAAATCCCTTCATGAGGCAGCACATCTTATGGTACTAGCAACTTTCCAAGGCCACATCCACTCCATAAATTTAAAGTGCTTTTGTTATAAGAATTTTAAGGTCATATTAAAAAAAATGTTCATAACTGTATATATAAACCACATGTCTGCAACCCCACAGATTAGGTCCTGAACAAATTGACCTCAAATATTTCTCTGCCAGGTCAAAGTGGGAAACCTCCCCATTGTCTCTTTCCTCACAGATCCTGTCTTCAGGGCACATTCAAGATATGAACAGGGTGTGAGCCTGTGACCTGTGACCTAGATTCAGGAATTAAGTAGTTATAATAACAAAAGAGTGGCCAAAATCCAGATAATGCAATCAGGTAACTTGCCAGACAGAAGATAAACAACGCACTCAGATTTCTGCTGTAGACTGCCTTTTCTGTGGTGTAGGTATGATGCATCTTGTTATGTATTGAAGTTTTCACCCTGGCCACCAGGGGTATCGTGTATATAGTTTTCATTCAGGTCCACGTCAGTTAATTTAGGCGGGAAAACCTGGGTTGTTGTTGTCACAATGTTGACAGACTGCCTATAAAAGCAGGCCGGCTGAACGGTTTGCTGCTCAGTTCAGTTCCAGCTTACTTATAAGGAACTACTTGGAGAAATCTCTGTGTCATCTGCTATGTCCACACACTATTTAATATATCTGGGGGGTGGTCTTGGGCTACACCTCTTCTGTGATGGATGGATGGATGTATGATGTTTCTGGGGGTGGTCTTGGACTCCAGGCTGGGCAATTAAAAATGTCTATGTAAGGGTGGACACACCTTGGTTCTGTGGGATGTAAACACAGGAGCAGTCAATGACAACATTCCTGGAGTGTACATGTTAGAACATGGGGAGGGATGTCAGTCCAGCAAGCAGGTAAACTTCCTGGGACGGACTTCCTCCGCATGTGACCAGAGGTGGGTGTGGCCTCACCTGTGCAGGTAAATGATAAAAGCACAGGGCAGCCAGCCACTCTCTCTCTCTGTGCCATCTTCCTTCGATGAGGAAACATCTAAGGATGCTCTCTTGGCTCCCAGCCAAGAGAGGAGATAAGGACTATCTTCGTATAAGATAGATTCTGAATGTATGTAACCTTTTTAAAGCTGTCTGCCTTCTGGGATCATATTGTGAACAGAACGTGAGTAAACTCTTTTATACTTTTATAAAGACTGTGTCGTGTCTTGTATTTTAAGAGGGAACAAAGTGGAAATTACCAGAGTAATTATTATAGAGGTTCTAGCGAACCTGTGCAGACGTTACCGTTGCGAACTTAAAGGGGAATGTCTATAAACTCTGCTGATACTTTGGGAATTTGTTAGCACAAGTTGGATTAGGATATAAACTCACAATATATCCTCTCCTGCACACCTGAACATTCCCACAGGTTCTGGGCTCTCCTCCTTCTCCTGTGTGTGAAAGGGGCACCCTGTTGCAATAAAGATCAGGCTTACTAGCTGCTTTGCTTCTCAATATTCTCTGGTTGGTCTCTGTTATTTTCTCCTACCGATAGAGAACCTACAAAAGGACTCTATATGGGCTCTTGGGTACCCCATAAGGGGAAAGGAGCAGTTTTATTACTTATAACAGCTATAGCAATTTAAACAGTCGTGGCTTTCCCTAAAGAATTTTGAGAGCTGTAGTTTGCTACAGGTGCTGAGAGTCATTAGGAGGCCGCTATTCCTCTCACAGAGCTACAGTTCTCAGAGTTCCCTGGGAAGAAGGATTGATTGTTTATACCACTCTGAGACTGTAACTCTTGGAGGGCAACTAAGGCTCTCCTAACAACTCACAGCACATGTAAAAAAAACTAGAGCTCCCATTATTATTTGGGGGAAGACATGACTGTTTAATGTAATAATAATAAACATAATAAAAACAAGGAAAAAACCAAAGCAAACCTCTAAGCCCCACTCCCACAAGCATATTTAAAGGGACATAGAATGTTAATCCACCAAGGCCCCTTGAGATTAATCTACTGTAACAGCGGAGTCAAGATCCTGGTGAATGCAAGCAATTTTATCCTCAAAATGCCTTGCAAACAAGTCACAGCAAGCTGCCATTGGTTCTGCCACCTCCTTCGGGCCAGACTGTAGCAGGCTCCATACTACCTGGAAAAGCTCTGCTGGACAGCACAATGGGGATGCAAAGGAGGCAGCAGAGTAAAGCTTCTTTGCTGTCTTCACTGCCACTAGGTAGGCTCAATGATGAGCCCTCACCAGTATTCAATTGCATACAACCAGAGTTTTCCCCCACTTGCGTTCAAGCCGTCTTCCAGCCTGTTTTCTCATTCTAAGCTCTAGAGTATAGCAGGGAGCCAGCGTGGGTGTTGAAGTCGCTCAAAACCAGCATTCTGGGATTCCTCAACACAGCCCCTGAGACCATCATCTCTGTCAGCTCAGGCAGGAGAGTGCTGGGCAGCAGGTAGGTGGGTGATTGACTGGTGAGTGCCTATTTTGTCAGGGAGATAAAAGAGCCAGGTATTGCTGAAGAATGTTAAATTGGGCGGTTTCTCTACCCTTCCTCAAAGTGAACATCCCTGTAGAACACCCATTGGTGTGTGGGCCTGTTATAGAAAAAAATAGGGTTGGGTTTTGCTGCCCAACTCCCCAAGGAACTGAGTCCCCCAAGTCCGTGATCCGTTAAAGATGAATGGATGGAGGAGACAAGATCCATAGAAAGCAAGGCAGATCTTTATTTTCTTTTGCAACAGTTTCCTACCCTCCTTCCATGGAGGTAGGAAAGACTCAGAACAATGCTGCGCAAGCCCCTATAAAGACTTTTGAAATTGCCCACCCTGTAGTCCAAGACCACCCTCCAAAACATCATACATGCATCACAGAAGGTGACGGTCTCCAGCAGAAATTTGAGAGAGAGTGTTGCCTCTCTCCTGTCTGCTAGGTTACCTGATAATGCCTTACTTGATTGCATTTTCTGGGTAGCCTGGTCATTCCTTTGAAATGGTAAATGCTTTAGTTCTGTCCTTTTTTTCTAAATAAATGATATGGGGTACTCTCATTTTGACTCAGGAAAATCACCATTTTATAGTTCAATTCAGGGAAAATAAATACAGTAAATAGACAAAAGTACAAAGAACGTGCATTACCTTATATTACACAACATCTTTTGTTTTTACAGAGTCCTCATTAACTTTACACTTCTTTGCTGGCTGTGATGATGAAAAATAGTAATTTTCCTACTCATATTGAAATACTGCCCCTTAGTTTTAAAATTTTAAGTTTTTTCTCCCGTTAGATTCATGCATACTCCTTCGTCCCCCCAGAAAGAAGTACTGGGTACATTTAAACAAGGCTTATCAACTCCCCAGATGTTCAGTGTCCAGAGCTTCAGTGTCTGGCACCCACAAACTCATAACATTTCACTTCCTTGCAGCCTAAGGAGGCCTAAAGGTGAAGACATAATACTGGACAGATTACTACAGGGTGTTGAGAGGGGTTATTTTTAACTATTAAGTGAGAAACAGCAGGCGTAATCTAGGCCAGAAGTGTTTTCCCTTGGTGACCCCAACATGTTGAAAAGTGTGTATGTGTGGTGTTTCCTGTCCTTTCCAGAAATGCACCGTGCTGGATGGAGCCAGCTCTAGATCTTTTCTCAATAAATGAAATAAGACTGCTTAACCTACTGAAAGATATATTTGAAAAATAAATATTATGGGGAACAATGCCCATTGTTAAGCAAGGTAGCTAAAGTAACGGTGCCATGTCCTCCATTGTGACACGTCCCTCTGCTGAGTGACTTTGGGATGAGGACTTTGGGAAGAGCAACTATTTGAGGATAGTTCAGGCAAGAAGAGGTAGTTTGTGAGTAAGCAAAAATGTTTTCTAATGCAAAGAAGAGACATTCTTCATCTAAAGTGTAAGTAGGATTCCTAATTCTTTCTGCATTCTGCTTCTTTTGCTATCCCTCAAGATTTAGAAACATAGGGAACCTTGTCATGGTTAGATTAATTTTTAAATATTGTCCTCAGGGCCACCTTAGATGCTTTGAGGGAAATGGCTTACCTTCTCCTTTGTGGGCATCATCACAAGAAGGGCATCTCCCAGTTTTGGAGGGTCTTTGACATTGCCACCCCACCCCCGTGGGACGCTCGCCCCACCCCCAGGTGCACAGCAGCTAGCTCCGCCTCTGGCCAGTCCCACCAGCTAAAAAAGGAACAGGAAAAACAGTGGTGATAGGAACAGTCTGTCCTAATGGGAGAACAACTAGCAAAAGAAAGCAATTTACATAAACAATTACCTTAAATATGCACCTTAAATATGGCACTTTCACTCATGACTAAAATCAGATTAGCAATATGTTTATGGAGTTTTATAAATATGTTTATAGAGTTTTATATAACCAAAATGACCCTTTACCTAAAATAATAATAATAATAATAATAATAATAATAATAATAATTGTGAAAAGATGTGGTATCAAACCTTTAACAAAGAAAGCACAACAAAAGATAACATTCTGCAGAAGAATTGATCCAGCTCTTAACAAACTGAAGTACTGTATAATAAGAGCCATTGACCCGATGTGCTTGGCAACTCATTTTACGCCTTGGGGTGCCCAAAGAGGGCCAGATTTGATGGGGTAAACATGTGTGAGGGCCGACCAGTTGCAGTTTTGCAGTTGTTGAGCTTTTAGGATTTTACCCCAGGAGATAGACTGCCACAGGGGCAGGATTAAACCAGAAGACCGTTTGTTGAATGTGATTCACAGTGCCTCACCAAACCATTCTTCTTGGCTTTATGTTCCTTAGGCGCTCCTGTATACCCCTGTATATCCCCATCGTTCTGTCCAGACACTGAGGTCCAGCTCTGAGGGCCTTCTGGCGGTTCCCTCACTGCGAGAAGCAAAGTTACAGGGAACAGACAGAGGGCTTTCTCGGTAGTGGCACCCGCCCTGTAGAACGCCCTCCCACCAAATGTCAAAGAGAACAACAACTACCAGACTTTTAGAAGACATTTGAAGGCAGCCCTGTTTAGGGAAGTTTTTAATATCTGATGAATTATTGTATTTTAATGTTTTGTTGGAAGCCGCCCAGAGTGGGCGCCCAGCTAGTTGGGCGGGGTATAAATAATATATTATAAATTATTATTATTATTATTATTATTATTATTATTATTATTATTATTACTACAAAGCCTTTGATGGTCTGGAATTCTGTTATCTCTTAACATTTTGCAGACATGCCAACTAGGCAATCACCTTATTACAGCAATAGCTAAACTCTATTCAAATAATTCAGCTGCCCTAACAATAACAGACTCCTCAGCAATTGCAATCTGGAGGGGGACAAAACAAGGTTGTCCCTTGTCCCCACTGCTCCTCACCTTCTCTCTTGAACCATTCACTAATATCTTACGTCTTAATCCAAATGTAAAAGAATATTCGAGAGAGGGCAAAGAGCATCTGTTGACAATATATGCAGATATTGTTGTGATGATGAAAGGCCCTAAGGGGTCAGTCTGTGCATTAAAGGAAGAATTAACATCTTTTTCTGAAGTGGCAGGTTTAAAAGTAAACATTGGAAAATCAATGCTGATGTTTTTCAGTCTTCCACCACTGATTCAAATACACACTTGTCATTATTCTTAATACACCTATGTGCTGCTCTTTATTTAGAGACTTGGGTGTGCCAATTCTAAAAATCATGAACCATGAATCTAAACTGAGTTATCCCATTATTTTAAAAATGAACATGGACATTTAAAAGTGGAACAAATTTAACATTTCCATTTTAGGCTCTATTGCAGCAGTACATATCATGTTAATTCCTTGTTTTCTGTTCCTCTTTCGGGTCCTCCCTACTTTTTTCCAACTTCCAAATGGCAAACTAAAATTGTTTCATATTTCAAGTTAAGTCTTCAAGGTTGCCCATGAAATCTTTTTTTTTTTTTTTTTTTTAATGAAGGTGGTTGAGGTTTACCAAACCCCTCGGTATACCATGATGCATTCCAATAGACACAGCTAGGTTTCATGATTATGAAGGATGGTAAGAAATGGATCAGTTTGAAGAAAAAGAAATAGGCCTAGGTCTGCTATGTGCTTTATCTTTCAAAAACCTTAATCCTTAAAATTACTGCCCAAATGAATAACCCATATTTACAAACTAAATTGAGGATATGGAAAAATGAAAGTCGAATCTCCCCAGGTTGTTCACTGCTCACTGCTCTGCAGGCATTTGCCAGTCTGAAAGATTATACTTTAAAAGCTAAAATAAGGAACAGGGTAAAATTGGGTTATTTCAGACTGTGATTTTTTTACAGGAGTAAGACCAGTAACTTTAAGTGTACTAAAAATGGGAATTAACTTTAAACAGGCTTCAAATTCTACAAATTAAATATTTACTAAAGGATCTGATAAGTTAAACTACATGCAACTTCTTTTGAATGATCCAAGGTGCCACTAGGTAATGGGGATACCCAGGAAATAGTCTCAAAAATTTATGGTCACTTAATACAGAACCAATTTGGGGACTCATCTAGCCTAAAATCAATATGGGAATATGATCTAAAAGTAACAACGGAAGACTCAATTTGGAAAGGCATATGGACGAACAAACCCTTCAAGTCAGTGTCTGCAAATATTAAAGAACTTTCACTCAAAATCTTCCACAGATGGTATAGGACTCCATCCCAACATCACATCAGCTATAAGCCCCTAATATTGGTGTGGATATGACACTAAGGGGACAAATATACATTTATGGTGGAGTTGTTCCTGTATACAGGTTGTTTGGTCCCTAGTTCACATACAGCTAACAGCAATAATAAAGAACACAACGGAATTCACTCCGGATCTTTTTATTTTAACAGTGTTCCAAGATACAAAACAAACAAACAAAAAAAGTAGTATCTAAAGAAGTCATCACTTTCTTACCAACTGTAGCAAGGTGGTCCATTGTCCAACACTGGAAATATTTTGATAACTATACAATTGCATAGTTTGTGTGCAACACAAACACAATTGCAACACAAAATGTGTGAAACACTGCAGTTTCAGTGAAAATAATATTTAGTTTTAAATTAACTCAAGGCAATGCATAATCTTTGGAGTTGGTCCAGTGTGGTGGGATTTTATACAGTATGTTATTAATACTAATTGAAGTTAGTTGATTCCCAAAGTAAATAAGAATGTTTGCCTATCCTGAAAATATAAGATGGTGTTGTCCTGTTTGTGGATAGAATATATCTTATTCAAGTTCTGTTGGCTGAATCTGTATTTTCAGGGAGGGGCAGATCCTATGTGACAAAGCAGAGGGATGCTAAGAGATTGCAGTGACCAGCACTGCAAAAGTATTTCTGGCCCACCCTATGTCCACATAGCGTTGAAGCTCAGCCACTTGCTTTCAGGTCATTCCCCAAGAGCCCCTGATTCTTCATCGTCCGCCATCAGTCCTTGATCGCCACAGGCGTCCGGTTCTTAAAGGGGAATGCCTGGCAGATGGCTTTCCACCTCCCTTCCCCAAACTTCTTCACACCTTCCTTAATCCACTGAGACTCCTCTGGGGTCCAGATCTAGAAAGAAGAGGGCACAGGCTCTCATGAGCAACCAACAAGTGCTGCAAGACTTGCCCCCTGCCCCCATGACAGAACGACAGATACCCCACCCTCTGGAGATGGCTCCAGAGGCTGTTGCTAACAGAGGATTACCGCTGACATGGGCTGTAGCCCAGTGACTCACAGCAGGCAAATATCTGGCCCATATTTTGAGAGATTAAACCCAACTTGATGGCATGCTCTCCACACTTAGTTCTCCTTCTGCAAAATGCGGGTAATAAAATTCAGCCACCTTACAGTGTGGTTCAAGAGGCTATCAAAGATAGCAGATATGACGTGCTGAGATTGCCCAGGCTTCTTGGATACATCTGGGTATCCAAGACTCTTGATCAGTGATGGCCAAACTTGGCCCTCCGGCTGTTTTGGCACTACAACTCCCATTATCCCTAGCTAACAGGACCAGTGGTCAGGGATGGTGGGAATTGTACTCCCAAAACAGCTGGAGGGCCAAGTTTGGCCATCACTGCCCTTGATTAATTAACTAGGAGATGCCCCTTAGTCCAGTGGTTGAACACGCAGAAGATCCCAGCTTCAAACCTGTGACATATCCAGGTAGAGCTGCGAAAGAGACACCTTGCCTGAAAGCCTGTAGCACAGACAATACTGAGCTAGACGGACCAGGATTCAGCATATGGCAGCTTCCTATGTTCCCATTAATAGGGATTTCATCAGTTACTTCATTTGGGAGAGGGGGTCCTCATAAACAGGCCTCCATTTAGAGGGGTCTTATCAAGGCAGACCTATCTGTCCTCGCTGGTATGCTCAGCTCCAGACTGGGTGTAGGCTTGGTTACCTTCTTTTTAGAACCCAAGAGGGAAGTGCTGCTACTGCTTTTTTTCTTCGATTCTGAAACACAAATTCATTTACAAACTTTACAGGATGCATGGAACCACTCAGTAAGCTGGTTATTGCTACTGGCTCAGTAATTGGGAGGTTTTACCACTACTGTCCCTCATCAGAAATCCAGGGTAGTGGTCAATTTCTACCCAGCCTTGGCAGCATGATGCGTAGGCAACCAACTACTGATGAAACTATGTTGGGGTTGCCATACGTCCGGGACATGCCAGACATGTCCTTTTTTATTACCGTATATACTCGAGTATATGCCAACCCGAATATAAGCCGAGGCACCTAAAAAACTGGGAAAACTTATTGACTCGAGTATAAGCCAGTTCACCACACAACAAACCTGGTGGTGGTGGCAGCGGTGGAATAAGAACAAGCAGCCTGAAAGGGCTGCTTTCAGGCTGCTTGTTTCTCCACCGCCAACAGCGGCAAAGGCGGAGGAGGAGGAAAGAGCAGCCTGAAAGGGCTCTTTTCGGGCCACTCATCCCTCCACCGCCACCGCACTCGAGTATAAGCTGAGGGGGGCTTTTTCAGCATAAAACATGTGCTGAAAAAGTCGGATTATACTCGAGTATATACGGTAAATTAAAGCTTGGCCAACTCTATACACCGCTGCTGCTGCCAGCCCAAGCTGGGAAAAGAGGCACGTGGGTGCACTTCTTTCCCTGACTCAGGCCGTCCTCTTTTTTGCTCTTCAAGATATGGCAACTCTAAACTATGCGGCAAACAGCCATCCATGTTCACTCACAGGTGCCACCTCATTCTAGCATGGTTCACAAAATTGATCACTTTGCTTTGTAAGATGTTTACCAGGTTTTGAGAGTTTTGCTTTTAGCCAGCCTGTGCATAGCCTAAGCTGAAGGATCACACTTAACAGTTGTTTTGCCTGCCATGCTGGCGATGTTTTCCCCCATGTCATTGTGATGTCACTGGGTAATGCAATGTGGGAAGCCATCCAAACTGCACAGGTGCTTTAATTAGAAGAGTGCATGGAGCCATGGTTGAGCATCCTGCAGAACAAGAAGCCAGTCTGAGGCAAAAGGCAATGATTTTGTCCGTGCTGCTGCTGTGCACTTGGAGCAGGCAGTCCAAATATTTTACTTTTTTGAGCCAAGAGCTGTACCCCAAAACCCCTCTGCTTACTGTGTACAGGATACTAGCTGCTTCACCAGGTTCCAAATCTATGGAGCAGACAATGGGAACTCAAAGCTTCTGGCCTGACATTCAGAGGAGAGCCTCAGCTGCTTGGCCACTTTGCTATTTGGAGAGTAGCTTTGCTATATTTCTGCAATAGCAGCCTTGGGGCAAAGAAACCTTGATCATGCCGAGCACCCAAAACCAGGTAAGCAGATTCAAACAGTTGCTGCTTACCCAGGTGTCAGGGGTCTCTGGGGGGTCTCGGGCCGGTCCCGGTCCCTATGAACCTCTTCACCACCTGGGAGATCCTCTTCTTCATTCTGATCTGAACAAATTAGTCTCCTCTTCGCTAATCTGAATTGGGAGGTATCATCAGGCTCTGCAGGTCCACTGGTTTCTTCTTCTGGCTTTGAAGCTGCCTGGCACTCATCAACCACTTTTGCAAGTTCCAAAACAGCTCCCTTTGCCTCCATCAAAAGCCTTGCAACTGTCTCACAGCCTCCCTCCAGAGACTTTGGCTGTTCTTCTGCTGTATTGCTAAGCCCTCCCTCAGGCCTGGGCTCTTCCAAAGTCACATCAGATCTTCCCACAGATTCAGGCTTATCTGCTGCTGCCAACTCTGAGGTTTCTTTCACCATTTCCTCCTTGCTGGCCATTTCCAAAGGATCTCTATCTGATCGTCCAAATCCTTTTTTGCCATCTTAAACAGAGAGTGTGAACACAGTTACTAGACAACACTTCTCTACTTTCTTTTTCTTTTTCTACTTCTATACAGCAGCCATGCCCAAGCTGGTGCCCTGAAGATGCTTTACCTACAATTCCCCTAAGTCCCAGGCAGCACAGCCTCATGATGCTGGAGCTGTTGGGTATTGCTAGTCCAAAACATTGTCAGGTTACAAGCTTGATATATGTCAAATGTGACATTGCAGCCCTGTTGTGTTCTGCAGTGGGGCACTTTGCTCTTCACAAAAATATTTCCCAAACACATAATAGTTTGTCCAGTGAGAAGGCTTCTGTCTTAAGCCTCAGGTGTTGACTGTGCTTTTTTGATCACAGTGCTTAGACAGCAAGAGCTCTGCTGTGGCGATGTGGGTGATATTCAAGTGCTCCAGCAACACACAGGAACATAGGAAGAAAAAAAGCTGGCTCACATAGTTTTCTGTCACCACACATTGAGTGACAGTGGCTCTCCAGGGTTTCAAACAGGGGACATTCCCAGTCCTAGCTAGAGATGTCAGGGATTGAACTTGGGACCCTCTGCATGCAAAGCAGATGCTTGGCTACGGAGCTATAGTCCTCCTACTACTACAACAATCAAACAACACCCCATACCCTTGCTTACCTCTAAGAGAAAGGGCTCAGGGACACTCCAGCAGCTTTCTAAAGACAGAAGTATTCTCTGCTGGAAAACTTTATAGGAGAAGTTCAAGATGGCTGGATGAGTTAAGATTTTTCTTTGGATGATTCTCTGCAACATTGACCTCATTTTCTAAGAAAAGGGAAATGTTTTTCAGAACTTGCAAGCAAATTGCAGCGCAGGGCAGAGATAAAAGCAATTTTTGCAGTCATTAGACGTTTAAACAAAACAAGCCAAACCACAAGAGCAGTCTAGGTAATGTCACTAATGCATGAAAGTAATGATTACTAGAGGCACAATCTGTAGCAACATGTGCTGCTTGCGGATATAATTTTTCTCATTGCGTAAGGAGGAAAATAAACTCCTAAGTATTTAAGACACTCACTGAATTGGAGAATGTGGGAAGGACAAACCATGACTCTGCTTTGTAGTGAAATGACCCTACAAGGGGCACATTTCAACAACAACAATTGCAACATGAACTCATACCTGCTGAAAGCTCACCTTTGAACTTGGGTCCTTTGTCATGTGTTTATTCAAGATCATTCTGGCTTGTGCATATTTTTTGTTTTTAATGCAGGTTATGACAGCCTGAAGAAGAAAGACAAAATAATGGTTTGCAAGGAAGACTTTGGGGGAATGTTCCTAATCTAAGAAGATACTGTTTGGGAGCAACCCCCCGGCAGTTTTCTAGATCTGCTTTACATTTTCAACTCAGTGGGTTTTCATTGTGTAATATTAGATGACTTATTAAAGAAAATTATTTTTAAATTCAAGTAAGGCAAGCTACTTAAATATCTGTAGGCTAACAACATTGGAATAATGGATGCCTTAGGAGAGTCAGTCAAGAAGCCAATTTTTCCTGGATTACCCTGGATTTCCCGAAGAAGGAAAACATGCTGAGTTCCAATAAACTCAGGCACCTTTGAGCATACATTTCTCTCTCATTTCATCCCACCCTGTAGGAATCTTGCCTCCTTGCTTCTACTAACTTTTGTGAACTTATTGAAAAGCTTAATTTAAGCATGGAGAAAAATAGGCAAGAGTTAATCCTGGCATTGAATTAGAACCTTCATTAAACCCTTTCTGAAATATACTGCATTTTGAAACTTAAAGACAGCTGTCCTCATACTTTCTAACTAGGCTGAGAAACAGTCATCAGTGCCTACAGAAGAGGAAATGCTAACACTTACTGCTTCCTTTATTTTTTGTCTTATTTCTTCTACTACCTCACTGTTTAAGTCCAGTTCATCCTTCATCTTATCCAAAATAACAAGGGCATCTTCAAGAGACATTAACTTGGTCTTGGGATCAATGGTCCATCTTCATCAATCTTAAACAGAAACTGCACAATCTGCAGCTGAATGCCAATACATTTCTCTTGCGCTAGGGGCCGTGCAAGCACAGCTGGAGAAGAACAAGACAGTCAAAACAGTCACTGAGCAAAATCAGATAGTTCAGCAAATCAGGTGTAATGAGGCTTGGGCCAGGGCACCAAAGCCCTGCCCCATACCTTATACCCCTGACCATATACAGACAGACAGCTTCATCCCAACATGCCCTTTGGCCCAGGAGTCACTGCGCATTTGCTTGCTTTTTGTGTGTAATCTACAATATCCTTAGTATCCCTATATACACAAACACATCGCTTTTTAGTGTCTTCATCTTAGTGGTCAGATATTTTGTTGGGGCTCCTGTTTTGTAGGGCAGAAATGCAGTATGTACAGATTTTATTTACAGACATACAGAAATAATGACTGTAAGAAAATGAGTGGTAAAGTAGTTGAGCTTCTTAAAACTATACTCCAAAGGTGCTAGGCCATTCCTAGCGGTGGGCTTCTGGAAACCATCACACTCAACTACAGCCATACCCAAAACTCATTAAACTCATTCTCTTAATATACACATCAACATTCTCCAATTTGAAATAGATTTCAAGAGGGCGCTGGAGTTTTCAGGTACAGTGGTACCTCGGTTTAAGAACAGTCCTGTTTAAGAACTATTTGGTTTACGAACTCCACAAAACCGGAAATAGTGTCCCAGTTTGAGAACTTTACCTCAGTCTAAGAATGGAATATGAACGGTGGAAGGGCACCGGAGGTGGGAGGTCTCATTAGGGAAGGTGTGCCTCGGTTTAAGAACCATTTTGGTTTAAGAACGGACTTCCAGAATGGATTAAGTTCATAAATCAAGATACCACTGTACTTAGGAGGCTACGGGTGGGTGGAGGGGATCCTAACCCTTCTTGTGAACATCTGTGATGGGCTTTAGGAGGCATTCATTTAAGGGGGCATGTATCCTAACCATCTTGCTGAGAATCACAACTGGCTGTTTTCAGACCTTCCTTTTGGGTTCTGTGCTGTTGGTTAGTTTTACGTTGTGCCTTTTCTTTTAAAATCGGTTCCCTTAATTTCTAAAGGCAAATGACAAACATTCCAGGGATATAGATTGTATTATATTTTAAGTTGCTTTAGGTTCACTTTTTCTTAAATGAAAACACCTAAGGACTATTAAATGTGATATATAAATGTAAATACGTAATAGTGACATAAGTGGAACCGGGGCTGTTAGGCAATATATTTTAATGTTTGATGTTTTAGTATGTTCTGATATACTGTGTGCTGTGAGCCCTCCAGAGCGGCTGAGGAAACCCAGCCACATGGGCGGGGTATAAATGATACTATTATTATTATTAGTTATTTACATTCACGTTCCTCAGCAGGAAGTACAGTGGTGCCTCGGGTTAAATACGCTTCAGGTTACATACACTTCAGGTTACAGACTCAGCTAACCCAGAAATAGTCCTTCAGGTTAAGAACTTTGCTTCAGGATGAGAACAGAAATGGTGCTCCTGCGGCGCGGCAGCAGCAGGAGGCCCCATTAGCTCAAGTGGTGCTTCAGGTTAAGAACAGTTTCAGGTCAAGTACGGACCTCCGGAACGAATTAAGTACCCGAGGTACCACTGTACCTTGAGAATTATTGAACCCAGCGCCAATGTTCCCCAAATGCCCCTTTCGTCAAACTAACTGGTCTCCCCACTAGATACGACGTCCCGCAGCTGGCGAAAGTCCCGGCTGCGGCCGGCCCGGAAAGCCTGAAGGGCCTGGTGGACGTAGAAGGGGCCGGTCCAGCGGCTCACCGCCTCCTCTAGGGCCTTTTCGCGAGCCTCCGCGGCTCCTTCGGACGCTCCGCAGCCACCCTCCTCCATCTTCCCTCCTACCGTGCGCCAACACGCCGGGAAGGGGGCGTAGCGCAAGTTGCGCCCTTTAAGGATTCCTGCCCCTGACGTGGTCGGTGGGCGAGGCAGGAGGGCGTCGGGGGGGGGGGACCGCCGAGAGCATCGCTGGTTCAGAGCCCGGGACCCTGTAGTCTCAGCGGCGTCCCGGTCCCAGCGGGGCTCTTTGCTCGCTCCTCTGCCTGGATGCCCACAAAGCGCAGAGGGTGGAAGGGAAGGCGATGGATGGGCAGCGCGCTGCTTGCCCTGGGAAATCCTACACGTGGCGATTTGAGCCCTTAAAGGAAATGAATTCCTTCCTCCATGTCCAGGTCTTCCAGCAGTGTTCCCCATCTTAAATTTGGGCATCCACTTAGTCCTGTACTGAGAATCATCTTCCCTGTCTCTTCCACTCTGTCTACAGAAACGTCACACCCTGGAGATTTGGTTTGTGTGGTTTGCTATTCTGCTCTTTCTCTTCCTGAGAGTCTGGAGTGGAGTTTCAAGACAGCCCTGTGAAGTACGTTAGGGCAAGGCTTGCTTGAGGCTACCCAATAAAGGTTGCCCTCCCCTCCACATTAATTTTCCAAATACTCTTTCCTCCACTGGAGGAGCAAATCCTGCATTTCAAATGGTGGGACTTGATGATCCTTGAGGAGCCCTTGCAACTCTACAAGTCTATTAAATCAAGGGGGCAGCCGGGCAGGTTCCCACAGACATCAGGCAGAGAAATCAGACTTGGGGAGGATAGAGGACGGAGCATAGCTGTCCACTTTCAGATTTGAAAATAAGGGATCAGCAGCCTCGAAAATAAGGGATCAGCAGCATAGCTGTCAACTTTCGGATTTGAAAATAAGGGATCAGCAGCCCCACCTGTCCCGGGGACAGTCTACGGGATATCGAACAATCCGAGATAGCAGCGGGAAACGGCGCTGAAATAAGTGAATTTCCCGCAAAAAAAGGGAAGGTTGACAGCTATGCGGACGGAGCACGAGGGCACTGGCTAAGGAAGGGGATGCGGCGCGCCCCCTGTGTCATCCCTGAGGTGGGGGTGACATCGCCGCCGCGCCCCCCCCCCCCGACACTCGCCGTGGGTGGCACCGCCCCCGTGGGTCGATCGCCCCACCCCCGGGTGCACAGCATGTGCACTGCTCTGGGTACCAGAGCAGCTAGCTCCGCCTCTGCACTCATATATCCACAGTGGAACCACACCTCCATGCCCCTGATATTTAGTTGAAGGTAGGTAGCGCTGTTGGTCTGCCATAGTCGAAAGAAAATAAAAATATTCCTTCCAGTAGCACCTTAGAGACCAACTAATTTTTTTATTGGTACGAGCTTTAGTGTGCATGCACACTTCTTCAGGTACATTCAATACAGTGGTACCTCAGGTTACAGACGCTTCAGGTTACAGACGCTTCACGTTACAGACTCCGCTCACCCACAAATAGTACCTCGGGTTAAGAACTTTGCTTCAGGATGAGAACAGAAATTGTGCTCTGGTGGCGCAGCGGCAGCAGGAGGCCCCATTAGCTAAGGTGGTGCTTCAGGTTAAGAACAGTTTCAGGTTAAGAACGGACCTCTGGAACGAATTAAGTTCTTAAACCGAGGTACCACTGTATTTAGATAACATTATTTATAATATTTATATAACGTTAGGTTAGGAACAACTTTTACAAGGGGTAGAAACGAGGTTTTCCTAGCTGACCAAGATGGAATACTGTTAATCCTTGGGATGGGGAGGAAACAGGCAATCCATTTTTATCTACCCCTTTACTGCTGATTCTTGGTCAGGCATTTTTCCTTCCATACCTTTTGATCCATATTTTTTTCCCAGACTCCAGATTGTTTCAGATTTGATTGCAGTTTATTACTACTTTAATTAATTAATTATTTTTTAAAATACAGCCTTTCATCCAAAGATCACATGATGGTTCAAGACATAAAAGTTTTTCGGGTCCCTTGGGGTTTGGACATTTGACAGAGGACTCCTGTTACTGGACTCTTGGCACCTCCAAATCTTCCTGTTGGATATTTGTTGGCAAAGGGTTGCTCTAGCAGATTGAATTCATACATTGGTCATTGAAAGAAAGGAAGGAAAAAACAAACAGAAGGACTGTATGAGGACAACCCCAACCCCTAACCCTGCTCACCATTTCTAGTTTGCTTGGACAGAGCATGAACCAATTATATATGATGTATGATATCTCAACATTATGTAAGAATAGGATGGCGTTCACCTTACTCAGGTCCTCGCTGTTTGCTCCAACTGAGTGCTAGAGAGCGGTTTTCGGGGGGGCGGGGCGAGGAGTAGTGGGAAAAGAGGAAATATAGATATGCATCAAGAGTAAAGCAGCCCAAGAGCGCGGCTGCCATATGTGCGGATTTTCACACACACACACACACACACACACACACACACACACACACACACACACGAGAGAGATACGAAAATAGCGACAAGGGGGATGTTTTAGGAAAGGCAAAAAATGCTGTGCCCTGCCGCTACCTTTCCTCCCGAGACTCCTCCCTCCAGGCTAGATCTCCGCTGTGCCAGGAAGCCTGGCTCTCTGGGAACGCAGTGCCAGCTGGGGCTGCGTCAAAATCGTAGGATCCCTTAGGCAGCCTTGTGAAAATCAGGCAGGCTTTGGGAAGGTGGTCGGGAAGGAGTTCCTAGTCCACAGGCAAAGGTGTTTACACAGAAGGGGCAAGGCGTGGGTGGCTTAAGGTGTTTCTGGGCATTGTGCAAAAAATTCGTAAGTGTCTCTTAGTACTACTGTCGTAGGTTTATTTTTGCGTTTCCGCTAAAAAATGCTCAACAACTTTCGTGTCCTGATTTTTACCTTTCGAAATATAGCAACCCTGTCCAAGAGCTACAAACCAAGAAGGCCCAACATACTGGTATCAAGATAGATTCAACAGAGTACAGATCTAGATCTGTGTTAATTATTTGTTGGGAAATCTGGAGACTTACACATAGTGGGGCTTATGTTAATTCAGACTAGAGGGATATCTGTGGATTGGCCAGCATCTACTGATGTATTGGTAGAGTTCCTACTCCTGAAATAAATGAATCAAGAGGGAATGATGGTTCTACAATAAAAGAAGTCATTTTACTGCCTGGGCATCTGGAATGAAGACTCGAAGAGACAGGGCTTTAGTAAAAAAAAAGAAAAAAAAGGTAAAGGACCCATGATAGTTAAGTCCAGTTACAGAAAACTCTGAGATTGCGGCACTCATCTCGCTTTACAGGCCGAGGGAGCTGGTTCTATTTATTCAATTGTAATTTGACTATCTACAACAAACAGTTGCGAACTATTATTTTATTAAAAATAATAATTTTTAAATGATTTCCAAAATGTATAAACAAAACAGTAAGTTTTTCTCATTCTCCATCCTCCCACCCCTGAACAGAAGACTTACTGTATATATATAAGATTTTGCCATAAGTCCATGTGTGTGGTCGGTGGCTGCCTGTCATCAGGATGTTCATTTGAATATTTTATGATGAGATACCAAAATGTCTGCATCAGCTGTACTGTTCAATGCATGTACCCTCTTCAGTAGTTTTTCAGTTAGGGTAATTGTTCTTACATTCTCTCTCCATTGTGTGATATGCAGTTGTTTCTTCCAATTCTGTGCTATAAGTAATAGTGTTGCCACCAGAAGGAAAATAATGATCCTTATATAACAAAGCAAGTTGGTCTTCCTTAAAAATTGTTAATAACCCAAACTTTGATTACACAGCACTTTCTGATTTCTAATATTGCTTCAGTGAATAGGTAAAGGTAAAGGGACCCCTGAGCATTAGGTCCCGTCGTGACCGACTCTGGGGTTGCGGCGCTCATATCACTTTACTGGCCAAGGGAGCCAGTGTACAGCTTCCGGGTCATGCGGCCAGCATGACTAAGCCGCTTCTGGCGAACCAGAGCAGCACACGGAAACACCGTTTACCTTCCCGCCGGAGTGGTGCCTATTTATCTACTTGCACTTTGACGTGCTTTCAAACTGCTAGGTTGGCAGGAGGCTTCAGTGAATATTCCTCCCCATAATGTCCACCTTATAGGGAATGTTGTACCAGTTGCTCTGCATCTCTCCAGTATGCTGGCAAATACGTTTTGTCTATGTACCGGTAAATGTCTTAAGGGTATTTAGATGCCATCTGCCATCTGTGAATTAACTTGACTGAGTTTTCTCTAAGCCTTTTTCTTTACATTTCACAGTTAGATTTCTTTCTTTCTTTTAAATAATGTTTTCATTTATTTTTCATGATACAGAAGATACGTTTTGAGAAAACAATTTCCAACAGTAAACAACAAATAACTTGTCCTGATAAAATTACAGACTTTCGTCATGCTATGTAATAAAGTTGCATTTGATTGCTCCAAAAAATCACACCACATTTTCCCATGAGTGTTGGTTGGATTGCTGCCACAGTCAGAACAATTTATGTGTTCAATAAACATTTGCCATATGTTAAGAAAGGAATAGGGATTGTGTTTGCCACTTGGCCCTGACATGTTGTTTCTCTGCCAATGTGACTGAAGGAGTGTTTCCACCCCCATCATTCATCCTGGACACTGAGGTCCACCTCCTAGGGTCTTCTGGCAGTTTCATCACTGTGAGAAGTGAAGTTACAGGGAACCTGGCAAAGAGCCTTCTCAGCGGTAGCACCCTCCCTGTGGAATGCCCTCCCTTCAGATGTAAAGGAGATAAAGAACTACACAATTTTTAGAAGACCTCTGAAGGCAGTCCTGTATTGGGAAGTTTTTTTATTTGATGATTTTTATGCTTTTATATCCTGCTGGAAGCCTCCCAGAGTGGCTGGGGAAACCCAGCCAAATGGGCATGTCCTATTATTATTATTATTATTATTATTATTATTATTAACCATACTCTGGTACACCAAGAATCAGTGTTCATCCCAAGACCAGTTTTCCAACATCTGGCTATCTTCATATAGCCAGCTGTCAACAGAATGGCTAATTATGGTGGTACCTCGGGTTACAGACACTTCAGGTTACAGACGCTTCAGGTTACAGACACTTCAGGTTACAGACTCCGCTAGTCCAGAAATAGTACCTTGGTTTAATAACTTTGCTTCAGGATGAGAACACAAATTGCATGGCGGTGGTATGGCGGCAATGGGAGGCCCCATTAGCTAAAGTGGTACCTCAGGTTAAGAACAGTTTCAGGTTAAGAACGGACCTCCAGAACGAATTAAGTTCTTAACCTGAGGTACCACTGCATTAGGGTAGTCTTGAGTGGGTGGGATCATAAGCCCAAGTAGTGCTAGTGCAGGAGACATTTCTTTTTTTTTTTTTAAATAATTTTTATTCATTTTTCAAACACATAATAAGAACAAACAAAACACAAGACAAAAACATACAAAACATTTAAACATATATAATTTCATAATCTTATTTTCCTGTAACTTCTTTCAGTCGACTTCCCCATACCTCCCTTTCGCTGCATCCTTATTTTAAAAAGAATTTTTTAGCAACCCTTTAGTCGAATTACCCATTTAAATCCCTTCATTACATTCCCATAAATTTGTTGATTTAATTCTCTGCTTCTTACCCCTTGACATCTTAACACTCATCAATTTTACAACAGTTTTTAAGATATATTTTAAATTTCTTCCAGTCTTCTTCTACTGCCTCTTTCCCCTGGTCACGAATTCTGCCGGTCATCTCTGCCAGTCCCATGAAGTCAATCACCTTTGTCTGCCATTCTTCAAGAGTAGGTAGTTCTTGCATCTTCCAATACTTTGCCAGAAGAATTCTTGCTGCAGTAGTAGCATACATAAAGAAAATCCTATCCTTCTTTGGCACCAATTGGCCAACCATGCCAAGGAGAAAAGCCTCTGGTTTCTTAGTAAATGTCCATTTAAGGACTTTCTTAATTTCATTATAGATAATTTCCCAGAATGCTTTCACCCTCGGGCAGGTCCACCATAGGTGATAAAAGGTACCTTCATTCTCATTACATTTCCAGCATTTATTATTGGGCAAATGGTAAATTTTTGCAAGCTTGACTGGGGTCATGTACCACCTGTAAATCATTTTCATTATATTTTCTTTTAAGGCATTACATGCCGTGAACTTAACACCAGTGGTCCATAACTGTTCCCAGTCAGCAAACATAATGTCATGACCGATATCCTGTGCCCATTTAATCATGGCTGATTTCACCGTTTCCTCCTGTGTATTCCACTTAAGCAGCAAATTATACATTCTTGACAGATTCTTAGTATTGGGTTCTAACAGTTCCGTTTCCAACTTTGACCTCTCCTTCTGGAATCCTATTTTCCTGTCCTCTTTAAATGTCTCATTTATCTGGTAGTAATGCAACCAATCTCGAACTTTGGACTTTAGTTTTTCATAACTCTGAAGCTTGACCCTTTCACCTTCATGTTCTAAGATTTCACAATATTTTGGCCATTTAGAATCCATATTAAGTTTTTTCACCCCCTTGGCTTCCATAGTGCAGGAGACATTTCAATTGTTTTGTTATATATAATTCCCCCCTCATTTTGGCCAGGACCTGCTATATTTACACCAGCTTTACAATTTCCCTCGCAAGATTCAACGTCTTACCACCTGCAGTTTTGCAAGGTAGATTTTAGAAAATCCCCTACTCTGAAAGATACAGTACTGCCCTTTCGGCACAAAACAGGTCGAATCCATCACACACGTTTTGTTTTATTTCCCATTCTATGCAAAAATATATGATAAGAATTTGGCCCCCTTATTGAAGGAGGGGATTTATTGCACTGATTCTTCCAGGGTGTCTTATCTGCTGAACAATTGTAGATTGTGGATAATGTGGAAATATTTTTGAGTGATACTATGAACCTCACAATGTCTGGACAGGTTTGTCCTAAACTATCTTCTACTATGTTTCGTTAACTGTATTGTGTTCTGATCCATGTATATGATGCACTTTTTCTATGCCAATAAAGGAGATTGGTTGATTTAATTGTTTTGTTATATAACAAGCTATTTCTTTGAAGACAGAACTCCGAAAAGGTTTGGTGATGTCACAAAACCACCACATATGGAAATATGTAGCTTTGACTGTGCAACCCCTCCGAAAATTAGGATCAGCTTCCTTAAATATTCCGGATAGCATGACCAGTGTATAGCGCCACCTAAGCAGAAGTTTTAATGAGGATTCCCTAATTTATGCAGAAACTGATTTCAATGGTCTCCTGGACCACAAAGTCATCCCACAAAGATATGCTTTTTATACCGGATCTGATATTTCTATATCTGCCCTTTGGTCTGTGAATCAAATGGATTAGTTGAAAGGCATTGTAATAAGTTTGGAGGTGTGAGATTTAAACTCATCATTTTGAAAACTTCCATAAATAATTTCGGAGCCTAGTACAGTAGTGTGTCCTCCCCCTCGTGTTTTGTTTTGTTAGTTCAGGTGCATGCCATATTTATTCAGAATAAATACAATTATAAGGTGGGGGAGGAGGGGTGGAGAGATAGATTGGGAGGGGGAAAGAAGGAGGTAGTAAACTTTAATTCATTTACATAGTGTATGTGTGAGGTGTGAGGTTTTCTGTGTCAGCGTCTATACAGCATCAAAGTCTCACACTGAATATAAATTATCTATAAAAAGAACTTTATGATCTGAAAACAGAAAGAGGAAAGAGGCTTTTTTGTTCTTTTTTTTTTTAACTGGGCAAGCAATTACAGTGGTACCTCGGGTTACATACACTTCAGGTTACAGACTCCACTAACCCAGAAATAGTACCTCGGGTTAAGAACTTTGCTTCAGGATGAGAACAGAAATCGTGCTCTGGCAGTGCGGCAGCAGCAGGAGGCCCCATTAGCTAAAGTGGTGCTTTGGGTTAACCAGAGGTACCACTGTACAGTAGTGCCCTGCAAGACGAATGCCTCCCAAGACAGAAAACCCGCTAAACGAAAGGGTTTTCCGTTTTGGAGGCGCTTCGCAAAACGAATTTCCCTATGGGCTTGCTTCGCAAGACAAAAATGTCTTGCGAGTTCCTGCGGGGTTTTTCCCCTCCCCCCTTTTCCTAAGCCCTAAGCCGCTTATCAGCTGATCCGCTAAAAGCCGCTAAACCGCTAATAGCGCTGATCCAGTAAGCTGTCAATGGGCTTGCTTCGCAAGACGAAAAAACCGCTATACGAAGAGCCTCACGGAACGGATTAATTTCGTCTTGCGAGGCACCACTGTACTAGACTTCCGGCTTTGGGGAGGCAGTGCCAGGGCTCTCTGCTGCCCTCCAACAGCCAGTCAAAATGGACAGGCATGAATCACACCCAGTGTGAGACCAATATTTGGCGCCCTCAAGTGGATCTTCTCAATTGTGTGATACCTCTGATTTTTGGATGACTGAAATAGCATAGCCCTATCTAAAAAGGAGAACAAGAATGATGAACTGAAAACTGTTAACTGTTAAGTACTTCCAGAGGAACATACCCTAAACAAAAGCAGGTGCTACATGGAATGCTACTACTTAGAGGTCTAAAACTTATAGAAATTTACTTATCTTTAACATATTGTTACAACTCTTAATTTACAGTACAGATAATTTTTTAATTAGCACATTTTCTCTAAAATAAAAGGTGTAGAAGTCATTAGTAACATAGGTATCAAAGGTAATGTGAGAGAATTTTTTATAACAGACAGGAGGAAGACACAGACACAGCAGCACATACAGAAGGGGAGTAGGGAGGAAAGAGGCTTAAACAAAAGGACCAAAGTAAATAGAGAGCAGAGGAAATCCATTCTCCATTTATTTATTCCCACGCACACACTTGTTCAATACTGCAGTCACATATCCTTTATTTACATGGTGTTAGGGGTTCCAACAGCATCCCAGAACCTTTGTGCCACCCCTCCAAAAGCAGACAAAATTGATCTTTTCATTTTGGTGCAACCTCGGGAATGAAACACTAGGGCTCTGGCAGGGTCCTAGAGCCGTTCACTCCTCCCCAAAAATGGGCAATAACTTTCTAGACTTCCGGCTTTGGAAAGGCGGCGCATGGCTCTGTGCCACCCTCCAACAGCCACACAAAATGGACGCACTTTGTAATCTTTCCTAAAATGGCGGGCTATGTTAGACCAATATTTTTGGTGCCCCCAAGTGGATCTTCTAAATTTTGCAGCACCTCAGATCTTGAATAACTGCTATAGCATAGCACTATGTAAAAGTACCTCCAGAGGAATATACCCTACAACGAATGCAGGTCCTACGTGTAACAGGTCCTGTTTGCAATGCATTATATCATATATGAGGTTCTGCTACTTGAAAAGGCAGGAAGATTGAGAGACTAAAATGAGCATCCTGCATAAATGGAGGTCAGAAAGGAAAGGGGCTGCAATGAGGGCTGGGCGATGTCTGCTTTTCAACATCGTGATATGTCACCAGCTAAACATTGCAATATATTGATATAACAGCACGTCTGAAATAAGGATGGAAACAGTGCATTCTTTCTGGAAAAATAGGTGGGGGAACTCACCACCAAGTTTGTCTATTGCAGTGCCACCACGCAGCACCCTCAGTGGCTAAATGTAAGATGGGATTAATAAACGCAAGCGGACAATGATCTGGAGTGGAAATGGCCACATCTTTTTTGATTACAGATACAGGTGGATTTTTGGATCAGGCATTGGGTGTATATCCATTCCAACCCCACCCTGCCCGACAAAAAAAAAAATTAATTTAAAAAAGGCAGCGAAACTTTCCTCAAGTTCCTACTCAAAACCCCTGGATAGAGCTATATAGAGGCAAACAGGGAAGCAGGTGCAGTTCGGCAAGGTCCGTGGTTCAAAAGCATATCAGGGCAAGTAGATAAATATATGGAGGCGAACCCCATAGTCAGTAACGACAGGACATAACCATCCAGGGGTCCTTTGCCTTTACCTTTTACCTACTACTTGGGGGTGTAAAACTTACAAATTATTTACCCTTAAAATATTGTTACAACTGTTATTTTATCGTACAGATATTTTTTTTAATAGTACCTTTTCCCTAAGGGAAAAAAAAAGCTGTGAAAGTAATTACTGGCATAGATACCAAAGGTAAGGTGAAAGAATGTTCTATAAAATACAGGAGGGAGACACAGAAATACATCTGGCTCTGGGAAGGAAACTGCAGGGCTCTGGCAGTGTCCTTGAACAGCTCCCTCCTTCGCAATGCTGCACAAACAAGTACTAGACTTCCGCTTTGGGAAGGCAGTGACAGCATGTCTGAAATAAGGATAGAACCAAAGCATTTTTTTGGGAGGGGGAAACTGGGGGAACTCGTCTTTTTGTTTATTTATTGCAGACTCAGTTGCATTGGCACCCCCTGCACCCATGTATAAATGAAGATGTGATTAATAAATTCAACCAAACGATCTGGATTGGAAATGGCCACAACATTATTGATTACAGATACAGGTGGATGTTTGGCTCAGGCGTTGGGTGTATATCCATTACAGCCCCCCCCCCGGCAATATATATATATATATATATATATATAATTTTAAAAAGGTAGGGGAGCTAAGCTGTTTCCCGAGTTCCTGCTGGAAATGATGTAGAGTTCAACAGAGTGCTGTGCTAGCAACTGCTGCTACTTAAGAATCTAAGACTTCTACATTTTTACTTACCCTTAAGATTTTCTTACAACTGTTATTTTTGAGTTTAATAGAGTTTATTAGTATTAGTAACACAGATATCAAATGTAAGATGAGAGAATGTTCCCTAACAGACAGGAGGAAGACACAGAGACATGCACACACAGAGGGGCAGAGGGGAGGAAAGAGCACAAAGTTTATTTTCTTTTAATAACCCCAGTTTATAACCAGGGGTTACAAATTCCACTCTCCATTCATTTATCCCCCTCCCCCCCCACTTGCAAAGTTGCACTCTCATAAGGTTTAGTTGTGTCAGGAGCACCGGCAGCACCCTTGTGCCACCCTTCAAAAGGCAGACAATATGGATCTTCTCAATTTTGTGCCACCTTGGCTGGGTGACCTGAGCAGCGCTCTGGTTCTGTGTAGGTAAGTCCAAGGCTCTGGCAGTGTCCTAGAGCCCTTCTCTCCTGCCCAAACCTGGGCAAGCAACTACAGTGTTACCTCAGGTTACATACGCTTCAGGTTACAGACTCCGCTAACCCAGAAATATTACCTCAGGTTAAGAACTTTGCTTCAGGATGAGAACAGAAATAGTGCTCCAGCAGCGTGGCAGCAGCAGGAGGCCCCATTAGCTAAAGTGGTGCTTCAGGTTAAGAACAGTTTCAGGTTAAGTACGGACCTCCGGAACAAATTAACCCGAGGTACCACTGTACTAGATTTCACACTTGGGGAAGGTGGTGCCAGGGCTCTGGCATGCTATTCACCTCCAACAGCCACACAAAATGGATGCACTTTGTAATCTTTCTTAAAGTGGCAGCCTCTGGGAGGCCAATTTTTGGCACCCTCAAGTGGATCTTCTCACCTTTGTGTGGGCAAGCCCTTACAAGGCTTCCAGCTTCAGGAAGGCAATGCCAGGATTTTGGCAGCATCCCAGAATCTTTCCTGAAATGGCTGCCCCCAAGTGGAACTTCCTAATTTTGCAACTAGGGCTGAGCAATTTCAACATAATGATATGTCACTAGTTAAACATGGCAATATACTGATGCAACACACTGCCCATGGACTGCAAGAAGATCAAACCTATCCATTCTTAAGGAAATCAGCCCTGAGTGTTCACTGGAAGGACAGATCCTGAAACTGAGGCTCTAATACTTTGACCACCTCATGAGAAGACTCCCTGGAAAAGACCCTGATGTTGGGAAAGATTGAGCGCACAAGGAGAAGGGGACGACAGAGGATGAGATGGTTGGACAGTGTTCTGGAAGCTACCAGCATGAGTCTGACCAAACTGCGGGAGGCAGTGGAAGACAGGAGTGCCTGGCGTGCTCTGGTCCAGGGGGTCACGAAGAGTCGGACATGACTAAACAACAACAAAACACTGGTTAAAATAAGGATGGGACTATGCAGAGGCGAATGGAAGGGATGATGTGCTGGGAACTGCTATTACTTAGGGATCTAAAATTTATAAAATCGTACTTACCTTTAACATATTGTTACAACCTTTATTTTATGGTACAGATAATTTTAAAATTCAGACTTTTTCTCTAAATTCAAACCTGTGAAAGTAATTAGTAGCCTGGAATTCAAAGTTAAAGTGGGAGAATATTTCCTAAGAGACACAAGGGAGACACACAGAAGGAAGGGGACAAGGGAGGAATGAGGCTTAAAAAACCAGGCAAGGGTTATTTTTTGAAATAACCCCAGTTTAGGGAAGTAAATAAATAGAGCATGCTCTCTCTCTCTCTCTCTCTCTCTCTCTCACACACACACACACACACACACACAGATTTCCAAAGTTTTCATGTCTGGGACACACTTTTTAGACATACATCATTTTGAGACAGGTTAAATGAATCCTTTTCCACCCCCCAGGAAAAAAGGGGGGTGAGTGTTCAGGTGACAGGACAAACTTACACATTGCGACACACAGTTTGGAAAGCTCTGCACTACAGCAAAGCTGCAATCGCATTTGTTTTACTCAGCTGTGGGAAGGTGCTGTTCGGGCTCTGACAGTTTCCCAGAGTCCTTGTGTTGCCCTTCCAAGGGCAGATAAAAAGGATCCTTAAAATTTTGTGCCACCTCAGCTGGGCACCCTGTGCAGAAAAACTGCCCATACTGCTCTGGCTCTGGGAAGGAAACTCCAGGGCTCTGGCAGCACCCTAGAGCCCTTCTCTCCTTCCCACAGCTAGGCAAGCAGTTACTGGACTTTCCGCTTTGGGGAGGTGGTGCCAGGGCTCTGTGCCGCCCTCCAAAAGCCACACAAAATGGATGCACTTTGTAATCTTTCCTAAAATGGCTGCAGTCTATGGGAAGCTTTGCCGCCCCAAGTGGATATTCTCAAGTATGCATCTTCCCACCTTTGTGTGGGCAAGCCCTTACTAGGCTTCCGGCTTCAATATGGCGGTGCCAGGCCCTTGGAAGCACCTCAAGCGCCGCCCTCTTCCAACAGCCACACAAAATGGACCCAGTTCTTAATCTTTCCTAAAATGGCGGCCAATTTGGCGCCCCCAAGAGGATCTTCTCGATTTTGCAAGGAGGGCTGAGCGATATCTCAGCTTTTCAACATTGTGATATGTCATCGCGATATATACTGATACAGCACCATGTCCGTGTCTGAAATATGAACGGAGATATGTAGAGATGAACAGGGTTACGTGCCGGCAACTCATACTACTTAGGGGTCTAAAACTTATTCATTTTAAATTACGCTTAAGAAATTGTTACAACTGTGATTTTATATTACCAATAATTTCTAAAATAATACATTCTCTCTAAAATAAAAGCTGTAGAAGAAATTATCAGCGTAGATGTCAAAGGTAAGGTGAGAGAAAGTTCCCTAACAGAGATAAGGGAGACACAGATGGGGGGGGGGCAACAGGAAGAAAGAGGCTTAAATAGGGCAAGAAATATTTTGATTGTTTTAAACTCAGCATTAAATAACTCCAGTTTATTTTTCTACCAGAGTAGTGAAGGCTGCCAAGCGAACCACAGTAACATGCCAGGCTTTGGGGAGGGGAGGCAGAAAAGGCTTCCTACTCTTGCAAGAGCCCCAAATTTTGTGCCACCTAGGCAGGGTGACTCTTGCTTAAAAACTGCAGGCTCCAATTTGGCTCTGGGAAGAAAACTGGAGGGCTCTGGCAGCACCCTAGAGCCCTTCCCTGCTTCCCCAAACTGGCCAAGCAGTTACTAGACTTCCAGCTTCAGGAAGGCAGTGCCAGGGCTGCAGCAGCCTCCAAGAGCCCTAGCATCGCATTCCAACAGCCACACAAAATGGATGCACCTTGTAATCTTTCCTAAAATGGCTGCAGTCTATGGGAAGCTTTGCCGCCCCAAGTGGATATTCTCAAGTATGCATCTTCCCACCTTTGTGTGGGCAAGCCCTTAATAGGCTTCCGGCTTCAATATGGCGGTGCCAGGCCCTTGGAAGCACCTCAAGCGCCGCCCTCTTCCAACAGCCACACAAAATGGACCCACTTCTTAATCTTTCCTAAAATGGCGGCCAATATGGCGCCCCCAAGAGGATCTTCTCAATTTTGCAAGGAGGGCTGAGCGATGTCTTGTTTTTCAACATTGTGATATGTCATCACGATATATATACCGATACAGCACCATGTCCGTATCTGAAATATGAACGGAGATATGTAGAATGAACAGAGTTACGTGCCGGCAACTCATATTAGTTAGGGGTCTAAAACGTATTTATTTTTACTTACACTTAAGAAATTATTACAACTGTGATTTCATATTACCAATATTTCTTAAATCTGCACCTTTTCTCTAAAATAAAATCTGTGGAAGAAATCAGCAGTACAGATGTCAAAGATAAGATGAGAGAATGTTCCCTAACAGAGATGAGATAGACACAGATGGGGGGGAGGCAAAGGGAGGAAAGAGGTTTAAACTCACAATTAAATAACCCCTGTTTATTTTTCCATCAGAGTAGTGGAGGCTGCCATGTGAGCCACAGCAACATGCCAGGCTTTTGGCAGGGGAGGCAGAAAAGGCTTCCTCCTCTTGCAAGAGCCACCAAATTTTGTGTCACCTTGGCAGGGTGTCTTTTGCATAAAAACTGCAGGCTGCAGTCTGGCTCTGGGAAGGAAACTGCAGGGCTCTGGCAACCTCCTAGAGCCCTTCGCTTCTTCTCAAAACTGCACAAGCAGTTACTAGACTTCCAGCTTCAGGAAGGCAGTGCCAGGGCTGCAGCAGCCTCCAAAAGCCCTAGCACCGCATTCCAACAGCCACACAAAATGGATGCACTTTGTAATCTTTCCTAATATGGCTGCGGCCTGTGGGAAGCTAGGATTTGGCGCCCCCAAGTGGATCTTCTCAAGTATGCATCTTCTCACCTTTGTGTGGGCAATACCTTAATCGGCTTCTGGCTTCAGTATGGTGGTGCCAGGCCTTTGGAAGCACCCCTAGCACCGCCCTCCCAAAAGCCACACAAAATGGATGCACCTTGTAATCTTTCCTAATATGGCTGCTGCCTGTGGGAAGCTAGGATTTGGCGCCCCCAAGTGGATCTTCTCAAGTATGCATCTTCTCACCTTTGTGTGGGCAAGCCCTTACTAGGCTTTCGGCTTCAGTATGGCAGTGCCAGGCTTTTGGAAGCACCCCTAGCGCCGCCCTCTTCCAACAGCCACACAAAATGGACCCAGTTCTTAATCTTTCCTAAAATGGAAGCCAGTGGGAGGCCAGTATTTGGCGCCCCCAAGAGGATCCACTCAATTTTGCAAGGAGGGCTGAGCGATGTCTTGCTTTTCAACATTGTGATATGTCATCGCGATATATACTGATACAGCACCATGTCCGTGTCTGAAATATGAACGGAGATATGTAGAACGAACAGGGTTACATGCCAGCAACTCATACTACTTAGGGGTCTAAAACTTATTCATTTTAACTTACACTTAAGAAATTGTTACAACTGTGATTTTATATTATCAACAATTTTTTAAAATAATACCTTTAAAAAAAAAGCTGTAGAAGAAATCAGCAGCATAGATGTGAAAGGTAAGGTGACAGAAAGTTCCCTAACAGAGATGAGGGAGACGCAGATTGTCTGTGTGGCAACAGGAGGAAAAAGGCTTAAACAGAGCAAGATTTATTTTTATTGTTTTAAACTCAGCATTAAATAACTCCAGTTTATTTTTCTACCACAGTAGTGGAGGCTGCCATGTGAGCCACAGTAACATGCCATGCTTTGGGGAGGGGAGGCAGAAATGGCTTCCTACTCTTGCAAAAGCCCCAAATTTCGTGCCACCTAAGCTGGGCTTGCTGTGATGAAAACTGCAGGCACTGATCTGGTTCAGGGAAGGAAACTGCAGGGCTCTGGCAGTGCAACTCTCTTCTCCGCAATGCTGCACAAACAAGTACTAGACTTCTCGTTTTGGGAAGGAGGGGCCACCCTAGCGCCACCCTCCCAAAAGCTATACAAAATGAATACACTTTGTAATCTTTCCTAACATGGCACCCTCTGGGAGGCCAATATTTGGTGCCCCCAAGTAGATCTTCTCAAGTATGCATCTTCTTACTTTTGTGTGGGCAAGTCCTTACTAAATTCTGGCTTCAGGAAAGCAGTGCCAGGGCTGCAGCAGCCTCCCAAAGCCCTAGTGCTGGCCTCCCACAGCCGCACAAAATAGATGCACTTTGTAATCATTCCAAAAATGGCAGCCTGTGCATGTCCAATATTTTTGGCGCCCCTAATTGGATCTTCTGATTTTTTCATCACCTCACATTTTGGAATGACTGCAATAGCCTAGCACTATGTAAAAACTGACTGAAAATAGTGTAAAGTACCTCCAGAAGAATATATCCTACAACAAAAGCAGGTTCTATACGCAATATATTGACAGACTGAAATGAGCATCTTACATAAGCATAGGTCAGAACGGAAAAGGGCAGTGCGATGTTTGCTTTTGAACAGCACGATATGTCATCAGTTAAACATCACTATATACCACCAATATAACACCATGTCTGAAATAAGGATGGAACTATGTAGAGCCAAACGGGGTGATCTGTTGGCAGCTGCTACTGCATAGGGGTCTAACCTTTATATATAAAAAATTCTTACCTTTAATATATTGTTACAACTGTTATCTTATAATGCAGATAATCCTAAAATTATCATCTCTTCTCTAAAATTTAACCTATAAAAGTTATTAGTACCATAGGTATCAAAGCTAAGATACAAGAAGGTTCCCTAACAGCCAGGAAGGAGACACAGAGACACATGCCCCCAAAGAAGGGGAGAAGGGAGGAAAGAACCTCAAACAACTGAGGTAGGTTAATTTTTTTTTAATAACCCCAGTTTTGGGAAGTAAATAAATAGAAAGCAGAGGAATCCCACCTTCCATTTATCTATTCTCTCCCCACCCCCACCCCACACAAGTGCAAAGCTGTAATCTCATGAGGTTTACTTGGTGTCAGGGGCTCTGGCAGCATCCCAGAGCCCTTGTGCCACGCTTTCAAAGGTAGAGTCTGGGTGCCCTGGGCAGAAAAACTGCCAGGGATACTGCCACAACTCTGGCTCTGGGAAGGAAACTGCAGTGTCCTTGAGCAGCTCCCTCCTCCGCAATGCTGCACAAGCAAGTACTAGATTTCCGGCTTTGGGAAGGTGATGCCAGGGCTCTGGCATCCCAGAGCCCTAGCGCCGCCCTTCCAAAGGCTACACAAAATGGATGCACTTTGTAATCTTTCCTAAAATGGTGATACAACGAGGCTGGGCGATGTCTGCTTTTCAACATCGTGATATGTCACTACCTAAACATTGCGATATACCAGTACAACAGCATGTCTGAAATAAGGATAGAACCAGAGCATTTTTTCTAGAATAAAGTGGAGGAACTCACCATGAAACGTTTTGTTTGTTTATTGCAGCCCTAGTCGGATTGCCACCTTCCCTGCCCAGTACCTAAAAGTAAGGTGTGGTTAATAAATTCAAGCAGACAATGATCTGAATGATCAAGCATTGTGTGTATATCCATTCTAGTCCTCCCAGACAAAAAAAATTAATAAGAAAAAGGTAAGGGAATTCAGCTGTTCCCCAAGTCCCTACTTAAATACCGCCCCCAATGGATCTATGTAGATGTGAACAGGGTCCTGTGCTGGCAACTGCTACTACTGAGGGGACTAAAACTTGTAAATGTTTTCTTACCCTTTAAATATTGTTACAACTGTTATGTTATATTACAGTACATGAAAATTTAATATTATCACCTTTTCCCTAAAAATAAAAAAAATCTGTAGAAATGATTTGCAGCATAGATATCAAAGGTAAGATGAGATAATATTCCCTAACAAACATGAGGGGAGAAGGGAGGAAAGAGGCTTAAACAACTGGGACAAGTTGTTGTTTGTTTTTTTTTACATAACCCCAGTTTAGGGAAGTAAATAAATAGAGGAATTCCACTCTCCATTTATTTACCTCCTCCCCCACTGCAATCTCATAAGGTTTAGTGGTTTAGTGGCAGCACCCCAGAGCCCTTGTGCCACCCTTCCAAAGGCAGACAATATGGATCTTCTCAATTTTGTGTCACCTTGACTGAGCGACCTGAGCAGCGCTCTGGTTCTGGGTAGGGAAGTCCAAGGCTCTGGCAGTGTCCTAGAGCCCTTCTCTCCTGCCCAAACCTGGGCAAGCAAGTACTCTGGCAGCATGCCAGAGTCCTAGCACCGCCCTCCATGGATGCACTTTGAAATATTTCCTAAAAAGGGTGCCTCTGAGGTTTTAGAGAAAAATTTAACTGTCAATGAGAGAGAAAAGTTTCAGGAGGAGACAGGATTAACAGTGGTTAAGAAAGTGAAATATTTAGGGGTTAATATGACAGCCAAAAATGTGAATTTATATAAGGATAATTATTAAAAATGTTGGACTGAAGTGAAAAAGGATTTAGAAATATGGAGAAAAAGCCCAGAATAAAATTTAAAATATTAACCAATGCTAAAGAAAGAGGGGGGTTTGCCCTGCCAGACATGAAGTTATACTATGAATCAGCAGCTTTCTGCTGGATTAAGGACTGGCTACTTCTTGAAAACACTGACATTCTGGATTTGGAAGGGTTCAACAATGCATTTGGATGGCATGCATATTTGTGGTATGACAAGGTTAGAGCTCATAAAGCATTTAAGAACCATATTGTTAGGAAAGCAGTTTTTAATGTCTGGATAAGATACAAAGACGTGTTAGAAAACAAGACCCCAAGGTGGTTGTCACCTATGGAAGCTAAGGCTCTGAAAAAACTCAGTATGGAGGCCAAATGGCCGAAATATTGGGAGATATTAGAACAGGATGGAGATACATGGAGATTGCAGAGCTTTGAGAAGCTAAAAGATAAAGTGCGAGACTGGTTACATTATTACCAAATCAGAGAGGTTTTTAACATGGACAAGAAATTAGGTTTCCAGGTGGAAAAATCGAAATTAGAAACGGAATTGTTAGAACCTAAAACTAAGACACTGTCAAGAATGTACAACTTGCTGTTAAAATGGAATACTCAGGATGAAATGGTCAAATCAGCTATGATTAAGTGGGCACAAGACATTGGTTATAACATTATGTTTGCTGACTGGGAACGGTTATGGACCACCGGTATGAAATTTACGGCATGTAATGCCTTGAAAGAAAATATTATGAAAATGATTTACAGGTGGTACATGACACCAGTCAAGCTTGCAAAGATATATCATTTGCCTGATAATAAATGTTGGAAATGTAAGGAAACTGAGGGAACATTCTTTCACCTCTGGTGGACGTGCCCAAGGGTAAAGGCGTTCTGGGAAATGATCTATAATGAGTTGAAAAAGATATTTAGGTATACCTTCCTTAAGAAACCAGAGGCCTTCCTTCTGGGCATTGTCGGTCAGAAGGTGTCAAAGAAGGATAGAACTTTTTTCATGTATGCAACAACAGCAGCAAGAATACTCATCGCAAAGTATTGGAAGACACAAGATTTGCCCACCCTGGAAGAATGGCAGACGCAATTGATAGACTATATGGATCTAGCAGAAATGACTGGCAGAATCCGAGACACGGGAGAATAACAAACAGAAGAAGAATGGAATAAATTTAAAGATTATCTGCAAAAACATTGTAAACTATATGAATGTTAATGTGATGCAGGATATTGAGACAATGTGGTATTAGTGACAAAGCTGAAAGGAATGTGCAAAGATGTTTTATAAGTAACAAGTAAAAGAACCACAGCTAAGTTAACCTAAGGATGGGAGATTAGAAGATGAGTGGATAGCAGTAGGAATGGTTAACTCAAAAGAAATTAAGATACACCAAACCAGTTAAAATAGAGGAAAAATCTGCTGAAATTAAATTGGAAATTAGAAAACAGAAAAGGGAGATGTGAGGAAGTCCAGAAAGAAAGATGTATGAAACTAAGAGTTGAACTTTTATAATTTTGTTTAATTTTTGTTTTTTGTTGTTTATTGTTTGTTGTTGTGTTGTTTTGTTTTCTGTGTTATTATAAGATTTGTTGAAACTTTAATAAAAATTATTTAAAAAAAATAGAAATATGGAGAAATTTGAAGTTATCATTATTAGGCTGAATTGCTGTGATAAAAATGAATGTGCTGCCAAGGATGTTGTTTTTGTTTCAAACATTGCAAATTTTGGATAAGATGGATTGTTTCAAGAAGTGGCAGAAAGATATTTCTAGATTTGTTTGGCAGGGCAAGAAGCCTCGAATAAAATTTAAGATATTAACTGATGCTAAAGAAAGAGGTGGATTTGCCCTGCCAGACCTTAAACTATATTATGAATCAGCTGCTTTTTGCTGGCTGAGAGAATGGCTGCTTCTTGAAAACACTGACGTGTTGGATTTAGAAGGTTTTAATAATGTATTTGGTTGGCATGCATATTTGTGGTATGATAAGGTAAAAGCACATAAAGCGTTTAAAAATCACATTGTTAGAAAAGTATTGTTTAACGTTTGGATAAGATATAAGGATTTGTTTAAAAAGAAAACCCCAAGATGGTTGTCACCAATGGAAGCAAAGGCACAGAAAAAACTCAATATGGAGGCCAAATGGCCGAAATATTGGGAAATTTTGGAACAAGATGGAGACAGAATAAAATTGCAGAGCTTTGAAAAATTGAAAAATAAAGTGCGAGATTGGCTTCATTATTACCAAATAATGGAGGCATATAATTCGGACAAAAAAGTTGGCTTCCAGGTGGAAAAATCAAAATTGGAAACAGAATTGTTTGATCCAAAAACTAAGTATTTGTCAATAATGTATAACTTGTTGCTGAGATGGAACACTCAGGATGAAATGGTGAAATCAGTTATGATTAAATGGGCACAAGATGTTAGACATAACATAATGATGGCTGCCTGGTTACAGTTATGGACCACAGGTATGAAATTTACGGCATGTAATGCCCTAAGAGAAAACTTAATGAAAACAATTTACAGGTGGTACATGACACCAGTCAAGCTTGCAAAAATTTACCATTTGCCCGATAATAAATGTTGGAAATGTAATGAGATTGAAGGTACATTCTTTCACCTTTGGTGGACATGCCCAAGGATTAAGACATTCTGGGAGATGATTTATAATGAAATTGTAATGGTTCTAGGGGGTTGCTCATGCGTAAATTGCCGCCACTCTTGGCTTGGTTGCCTGGTTGAACCCTTTCTGTCTGGACAGCCCTTCACTGCGTGGCTGTCTCAGTCGCTGGCAGAATCCGTCAGTGGGCGTTTCTTAAACTTCTTCCAGCAAAAAAGTTCTTTGACGCCAAGTCTCCTCCTACTCTCCCTGCGCGGAAGTCTTCTGCGCAGGGAGGGGGTGGGCAGCAGAGCACCTGTGCTCTCCCCACTAGTCTCTGTTGAAGAGTCCTGGAGCCTTTTCTCCGATTCCCCTATCTGCCCCCCTTCTCTCCTGGTGTTACGTTGATTTCCTTCGCCAGCAGCTGGGCTGCCTCTCTCCCTGCTGGGACCCTCTCCGGCATCCCTCTGGAGCCTTCCCTCCACCTCTGTCTCTGATGGCAGTTCCCTGACAGAAATGAAAAAGGTATTCAAATATACCTTCCTGAAGAAACCAGAGGCCTTCCTCCTGGGCATGGTCGGCCAATTGGTGCCAAAGGATAGAACGTTTTTTATGTATGCAACAACAACAGCAAGAATACTCATCGCAAAATATTGGAAGACACAAGATTTACCCACCCGGGAAGAATGGCAGATGAAGTTGATGGACTACATGGAATTGGCGGAAATGAATGGCAGAATCCGAGACCAGGGAGAAGAGTCGGTGGAAGAAGACTGGAAAAAGTTTAAAGACTATTTACGGAAATACTGTAAAATTAATGAATGTTAGGAAAATGTTGGAATGAAGTTATGTGGCTTTAGTAGAACTGTTATAAGGAATTAAGGATAAATAGATTAATAGAGTATTAAAGGGAAAATAAGGTTAGAATGTGTTAAGATAATTATAGGATTAAAAATAGAGGAAGATGGAAAGGAATTGCTGGAAAAATTAATAGAAGTGGAATACAAAAAGGGAGGTGTGAGGAGGTCGCGGAAATAAGTGAATGAAAGATAAGATATTGAAAATATTTGATGTGTTTTAAACTGTGTTTGTTTTGTTTTGATAGTTTAATGTTAGTGTTTTGTTAGTGTAATGTAGTGGTTTTTTTTTGTATTGTATTGTATTGTATTGTATTGTATTGTATTGTATTGTATTGTATTGTATTGTATTGTATTGTATTTATTTTTTGTAGTGTTTAAACTGTTGGAAAAGGTAATAATTTCTTTTTTTAAAGGGTGCCTCTGGAAGGCCAATATTTGGCACCCCCAAGTGGATCTTCTGAATTTTGGAACACTTCAGATTTTTGGCTGACTGAAATAGCATAGCACTATGTATAAAGCAGAATTGGAATGATGGACTGAAAACAGTTAAGAACCTCCGGAGGAACATACCTAAAACAAAAGCAAGTCCTACATGCAATATATTATGTCACAAATGAGGTACTGATACTTGAAAAGGCAGGAAGATTGACAGACTGAAATGAGCATCCTACATAAACATAGGTGATAAAGGAAAAGTGCTGCATCCAGGGCGGGGAGATGTCTGCTTTTCAACATTGTGATATGTCACCAGCTAAACATCATGATATACTGCTATAACAGCAAGTCTGAAATAGGCATGGAGCTATGTAGAGGCGGATGGACACATAATTCTTAAATTAGCAGCTTTTATCTAAAATAAAAGCTGTAGAACTAATGAGTAGCACAGATATCAAAGGTAAGGTGATGGAACGTTCCCTAAAAGAGAGGAGTGGGCACAGAAACACACACACAGGAGGGGAGAAGAGAGGAAAGAGGCTTAGAAAACAAGACAAGTTTATTTATTTTTAACTCAGTAAATAACACCAGTTTACTTTTTCATTGGAATAGTGGTGGCTGCCAAGCAAGTCTCAGCAACATGGGAGAGGGGGAGGTGAGGCAGAAAGGGCTTCCTGCTGTTGCATGGGCTTAAGCAGAAGTCTGGTGTCAGGAGATGTGGGGGAAGTAAATAAATAGAGAGAAGAAACCTACTCTCCCTTTATTTACTGCCGCCACACAAATACACCTGATTAAAGCCTTGATCGCATAAGGTTTATCCTCCCCAAGAAGGATAAAATGTGCAGACTTTGGTAATCTTTTGAAGCCAATATTTGGAGCCTCCAAGTGGATCTTCTGAATTTTGCAGCCCCTCAGATTTTTTTGATTACTGAAATAGCATAGTACTATGTAAAAAGGAGAACAGGAATAATGGACTAGAAGAAGCATTAAGTACCTCAGGAGGTATATACTCTACAATAAAAATAGGTCCTACTTTTTCACCATTTTTTAAAAAAAATATTTTCCAAATTATTATAAATCAAACCAAATTAATTTAATTTACTACAATTTCTTAAAATCGGGTTTCCTACTCCTGTTCCAAACATATGGTCGTCGTCATTTCCTCACATAGTCACATCATTTCTTATTTAGAGTCCAGTTCATATGTGCACATGGTATCCCAGGCAGCCAAGGAGACATAGGTACAGGAGTGTTGAATATTCATTAATTCCTCATTCTACTTAGAATAGGGAGTTCTGTTTATCAGAATCCCCCTTACGCTTGAGCAATATTGTGCAGACTGCTCCATGCATGGAAACTTAACATCCCACAATCTAATATCCTAGTATCCCAGTGCAGAATAGGAACTGCTCAGAGTTCTTAAAAACAGGAAGACTCAACAGGATGATTGTGATGATGCAAAATAATTTATTGCCATCTCTATGACAACCATGGAACTTGTGAGGAAGGAGACTATTATGATGTCATCATGTAAGATGGAAGTGTAGAATAAGAACTACTCAGGGAGGGAGGGGGTAGAAAGAGAAATAAATTAACTCTTCTTGGTGGTACCTGACCGTTCTCACTGGCTCCCTTTACACAGCAGTTGGTCATATTCCCTACAACTGTAGGGGCAAAACCTATATTTTTGAAAAGGATAAAGTGGAAGAAAATTTTTTTCCTGTCCTCCCAGCCTATTTAAACTAGGCTAAAACTCTTCATTCAACATCCAGTTTTCTACACTAGGGCTTTGATTTTAATATTGAAGTGTATTGTGTCCCATGAGCCCCAACTACCATCCAAAATGGTAAAGCCTAGAGTTTACCACCTCATCAGTTGTTGTAGGAACTAGGCCTAGAAGCCTTCAAAAGGCCAACTCAGAAGAACATTTTTGATGCCTTAATTGCTGAGCCCAACTCAAAGTACAGGCTGTTCTCTTGAAAGCTGTAAATGAAATGTGGACAACCATTGGCCTTAGGGTCCACATAGAGTCTCATTTTATGCATCCCACATGTCTCCTGAATTTAATCCCTTTTCTTGCATCCTAACAGAGCTTTTCTTTTCATTATTCACCCCAGCTTTGTTAAATGTCTCCCCATCTTAATATATAGTTTCAGAATGATTGGAAGGAGCAGCATTTTATTTGATAAAAATAAATTTGTGTGTGTGTGTGTGTGTGTGTGTGTGTGTATTTCTTGCTTGCACAGCATACGGGGGGGGGGAGTAAGGTGTAATGTCCCCCCAAAGTCTGAGAACAAATTGATAGTTTCTACCAGCAGTGTGGAGAACTGGAGTCTATGATATATGAAACCAGAGAGACAAAATTGTCCTGGGTTATCTAATCCAGAATAAAAAACTGCCCTGTTTCATTTTTCACTGAGGCTACCTCAAATTAGTTTTCAGTTCTATGCAGATGTACTGCAAAGGTGAGGAGCCCCAGCCTCACCATCTCTCACTGGAGAAGGGTGGATGGGAAATGTGCATAAAGATGAATGTATTAGTGAAAATAACATACAGAAACATTAGGAAAAAATGCTTGCAAAAATGTTTACACTAGTCAAAACTGCAGAGAAATATGTGTTTTAATACAAGAAATTGGCACTACAGTGCTGTAGAATTTTTGTGAGGGGTTTTAAAAGTTTGCAAACTGCTTCATAAATATGGAGAACTTGATTAAAAATTGGAAAAATGAGAAACTGAAATGACCAAAATTGACAAGAGCCTTCCATCCCTGGTTGTCACAAACCAGGAATCTGCTTGAAAGTAGAACAAATGCCTCTTCCATCCCCCTGCACTCCTGGGTTTCTCTTTTCTGTCTTGTTTTGCTGTGTGTGCATTTTCAAAATAACCCATCCCAAAGCTCCTATTTCCATCACTGATTGTTTGGCTGAGGCCAGTCTGTGCAAACATTGCACAAGCCTTCCTCCGCCCTTCAGCTCCTTTGGCAGAGCCCCCAGCTGCAGCAGAAAAATACCCTTTCCCCTGAAATGCCCCACCTCACTTGTTTAAACTCTCTGCCGTTTGTTGATTCTGCTCCATGACACGAAAAGGCCAAAAGGAAGCCCAGAGTTTCTCACTTGTTCCAAGGTGTACATTGTAGATCCTGCTGGTATCATCATGACCCTAAATACCTGGGTGGTATTTTGTGCAGCGTTCCCCTTGGGAGTTTGCTGGCTGTCAAGAACCCAACAGGTAAGTTTGACCTTTAGAAAAACAGGGCTGCAAGGGGAAGAGTTCGTTTCCTCCTGCAAAAGAAATACTTGAAGGAGTTGATCCAGCTCTTTAAATGAGACTGTGGGGTAGTTCAGTGGTAAACCTCCATTAATTTGCCCTCCTCAGCTTTGAGCCTGCTCCCTGCTCCCACATCTCTATGAATGGCACCATCTAGTCAGCAGTTTTTGCGTGGCTAGTTTCACGCATGGAAAGAAGCACTCAGTCAGATACTAGGTTGAAAAAATATATAAGCCCACATCATTGCAGTGGGTGGAGGGGGAATGTATTGCTGTAGTGTTATCTCTGAACAAGACATTTAAAATTTATTTATTATGGCACTTGGACTTCTTTAACCAGAGACTTGTCAGAGCAGCTTACAAAGATAAACACTAAGATGGCCCCAGCCCTCAAGTATCACAATCTAAAAACACACACAGCACACAAGGAAAAAACAAGAGGGAGGGAGGAGTAAAAAGTTCAAGCACAAGTCCTTTCAACTGCAGTTTTTATTTACAGCCAACGTCAGCGGAGGTTCTGGCACGCTCTCCAATACTCCTCAGATGAAAATAGGGACATTTCTCCCCACCTCCCAAGTGACTCTCCTCAAATCCCCATTCCACCCCCCCCCCCCAGCATTTCCTATCAGAAGAAGGGTGGGTGCCATCACCACTTCACCAATGGGACACAGCACACACGCCTTCCGCCTTCCTGGAAAAAAACACCTTAATCTTGATTTGATTTTATTCTTTGGTAGATTTACAAAAAGAAAAATACACCAAAAATATCACAGATTTGCAAGGGATTATGAGGAGGGAAAACAAACCTTTTACAAGCGACACAAACTTACATAGAATGCTAGGCGTGCCTTTGGGGTAAGGGCTCCTGACACTTGGCTCCTTTTAGAGCTGGGCTATTTTTTTGTTAAGGGTCCTGGCTATTTAGTTTCTATGTCAACACAGTATCTGTATTTGACCTCTTTAGTTACACAAAGGCCTGTTCACAAAGGTAGCCGCTAAGGAGACAACTGTCAGATAATATAGGGACATGCCAGACCAGTCCCTATCCTCTTGACAACTATGGGTTCCCAAGTCCTGCTTTAAAATCATGATCAATGACACGCAAACTAGCCATCTCTTAAGCAACACACACACATCTTTCATTCCAAATATGTGACTACACTTTCTTGCTTTTAAAAATGGCCCTCAAATACACCCAACTTAGGAGGGTGGGTAGGGATTGGGACCCTCTGTATTGCAGTTTCATCAGGCAGGCTGTCATCTGAAGAAGGCCCCTCTGGTTTACCCCTCATAGTACCCAGGTTCCCTGTCTGCATTGGAGGGGCTGCTCTATCATCCAACCCCACTTCTTCAAAGGGCATCCCATCAAGCCAAGAGTCATAGAATCATAGAATCATAGAGTTGGAAGAGACCACAAGGGCCATCGAGTCCAACCCCCTGCCAAGCAGGAAACACCATCAGAGCACTCCTGACATATGGTTGTCAAGCCTCTGCTTAAAGACCTCCAAAGAAGGAGACTCCACCACACTCCTTGGCAGCAAATTCCACTGTCGAACAGCTCTTACTGTCAGGAAGTTCTTCCTAATGTTTAGGTGGAATCTTTTTTCTTGTAGTTTGGAACCATTGCTCCGTGTCCGCTTCTCTGGAGCAGCAGAAAACAACCTTTCTCCCTCCTCTATGTGACATCCTTTTATATATTTGAACATGGCTATCATATCACCCCTTAACCTCCTCTTCTCCAGGCTAAACATGCCCAGCTCCCTTAGCTGTTCCTCATAAGGCATCGTTTCCAGGCCTTTGACCATTTTGGTTGCCCTCCTCTGGACACATTCCAGTTTGTCAGTGTCCTTCTTGAACTGTGGTGCCCAGAACTGGACACAGTACTCCAGGTGAGGTCTGACCAGAGCAGAATACAGTGGCACTATTACTTCCCTTGATCTAGATGCTATACTCCTATTGATGCAGCCCAGAATTGCATTGGCTTTTTTAGCTGCCGCGTCACACTGTTGGCTCATGTCAAGTTTGTGGTCAACCAAGACTCCTAGATCCTTTTCACATGTACTGCTCTCAAGCCAGGTGTCACCCATCTTGTATTTGTGCCTCTCATTTTTTTTGCCCAAGTGCAATACTTTACATTTCTCCCTGTTAAAATTCATCTTGTTTGTTTTGGCCCAGTTCTCTAATCTGTCAAGGTCGTTTTGAAGTGTGATCCTGTCCTCTGGGGTGTTAGCCACCCCTCCCAGTTTGGTGTCATCTGCAAATTTGATCAGGATGCCCTTGAGTCCATCATCCAAGTCGTTGATAAAGATGTTGAATAAGACCGGCCCCAAGACAGAACCCTGTGGCACCCCACTAGTCACTCTTCTCCAGGATGAAGAGGAACCATTGATGAGCACCCTTTGGGTTCGGTCAGTCAGCCAGTTACAAATCCACTGAGTGGTAGCATAGTCAAGACCACATTTTACCAGCTTCTTTACAAGAATATCATGGGGCACCTTGTCAAATGCCTTGCTGAAATCAAGGTAGGCTACATCCACTGCGTTCCCTTCATCTACCAGGCTTGTAATTCTGTCAAAAAACGAGATCAGGTTAGTCTGACATGACTTATTTTTCAGAAATCCATGCTGACTATTGGTGATCACAGCATTCCTTTCTAGGTGCTCACAGACTGTTTGCTTAATGATCTGCTCCAGAATCTTCCCTGGTATTGATGTCAGACTGACTGGGCGGTAATTATTTGGGTCCTCTCTTTTCCCCTTTTTGAAAATAGGGACAACATTTGCCCTCCTCCAGTCTGCCGGGACTTCGCCTGTTCTCCAGGAATTCTCAAAGATGACTGCCAGTGGTTCTGAGATCACATCTGCCAGTTCTTTTAATACTCTTGGATGCAGTTCATCTGGCCCTGGAGACTTGAATACATCTAAACTAGCCAAGTATTCTTGTACTATCTCCTTAGTTATTCTGGGCTGTGTTTCCTCTGCTGAATCATTTGCTCCAAATTCTTCAGGTCGGGCATTGTTTTCTTTATCAGAGAAGACTGAGGCAAAGAAGGCATTGAGGAGTTCAGCCCTTTCTGTGTCCCCTGTTTGCATTTCACCATCTTCTCCTCTGAGTGACCCCACTGTTTCTTTGTTCTTCCTTTTGCTACGAACATACCCATAAAAGCCTTTTTTGTTGCTTTTAACCTCTCTAGCAAGCCTGAGTTCATTCTGTGCTTTAGCTTTTCTGACTTTGTGTCTACACGTGCTGGCTATTTGTTTGAATTCCTCTTTGGTCGTTTCCCCCCTTTTCCATTTTTTGTACACATCCTTTTTTAATCTTAACTCAGTTAAAAGTTATTTAGATAGCCACCCTGGCTTCTTTAGGCACCTTCCATGTTTCCGTCTCATTGGTATTGCCTGAAGTTGTGCTTTTACTATCTCCCTCTTAACAAACTCCCAGCCATCATGACTCCCTTTCCCTTTAGTATTACTGTCCATGGGATCTCACCCAGCACTTCCCTAAGTTTTATGAAGTCGGCTTTCTTAAAGTCAAGAAATTGTTTTGTTTTTTTTTATAAATATTTATTAAAGTTTTTAAATATAAATGCACAAATAATAAACAGTCTTACTTCTATCACAGACATAATTTCATCACTTCTTTGGACTTCCTCACGTCTCCCGCTCCCATTTACATCGTTAAAAGTTTTTTCCAAACAAATTATCAACTTGTTTACAATCTCATGTCCACTCATTCAAATATAATCTAGCACTTCTTCCAAAAAATTTTATATTTTCTTTAGTCTCACTTATCATCAAATTTCAAATCTAATTTAGTGGTGGCCAGTTTTTTATAATCTAGCATCCTTCTTAGCATTCAACCAAATTACAATGTTTTTGTAGATACTTCTTGAATTTCTCCCAGTCTTCCTCCATCTTCTCTTCTCCCAGGTTACGGATTCTGCCTGTCATCTCGGCCAGTTGCATATAGTCCATCAGTTGCATCTGCCACTCTTCCAGTGTGGGTAGATCTTGAGTTTTCCAGTTTTTTGCGATGAGTATCCTTGCTGCCGTTGTTGCATACATAAAGAATGTTCGGTCCTTCTTTAACACCTTCTGGCCGACAATACCCAGAAGGAAGGCCTCTGGTTTCTTAGTGAAGGTATACTTAAATACCTTTTTCAGCTCATTATATATCATTTCCCAGAAGACCTTCACCTTAGGGCATGTCCACCAGAGGTGAAAGAATGTTCCTTCGTTTTCTTTACATTTCCAACATTTATTATCAGACGAATGGTATATTTTGGCAAGTTTAACTGGGGTCATGTACCATCTATATATCATTTTCATTACATTTTCCTTCAGAGCATTACATGCGGTGAAGTTCAGCCCAGTGGTCCACAACCTTTCCCAGTCCTCAAACATAATGTTATGCCCAATGTCCTGTGCCCATTTTATCATAACCGATTTAACCATTTCGTCTTGTGTATTCCATTTTAACAGCAAGTTATACATTCTAGATAATACCTTAGTCTTTGGTTCTAACAATTCAGTTTCTAACTTCGATTTCTCCACCTGGAACCCTAACTTTTTATCATTTTTAAAAACTTCTTTAATCTGAGCATAATGTAACCAGTCTCGCACCTTATCCTTCATTTTCTCTAAACTCTGCAATTTCCAATTGTCTCCATCTTTTTCTAATATTTCCCAATATTTTGGCCATTTAGCCTCCATATTGGGTCTTTTTAGGGCCTTAGCCTCCAGAGGTGAGAGCCACCTTGGAGTTTTATTTTCCAGTAAGTCTTTGTATTTTGTCCAGACATTAAACACTGCTTTCCTGACAATATGGTTCTTAAAGGCCTTATTGATCTTAACTTTGTCATACCATAGGTATGCATGCCAACCAAAAGCATTGTTAAAACCTTCCAAGTCCAACACGTCAGTGTCTTCGAGAAGTAGCCAGTCTTTTAGCCAGCAAAAAGCTGCGGCTTCATAGTACAACTTTAAGTCTGGCAGGGCAAAGCCCCCTCTTTCTTTCGCATCTGTTAATATCTTAAACTTAATTCTGGGCTTTTTGCCCTGCCAGACAAATCTGGATATATCTTTCTGCCACTTCCGGAAGCACTCCGTTTTGTCCACGATCTGTAATGTTTGAAACAAAAACAACATTTTTGGCAATACATTCATCTTGATAGCAGCAATTCGGCCTAACAAAGAAAGCTTCAATTTTGTCCAACTATCCAAGTCTCTCTTAATTTCAGACCAACATTTTTCATAATTATCCTTAAATAGACTCAGGTTTTTTGCTGTTATGTTTACCCCTAGGTATTTTACTTTTTTAACCATAGTTAGTTCTGTTTCTCTCTGAAACCTTTCCGACTCTATATCTGTCAAATTTTTTCCCAACACTTTAGTTTTCTGTTTATTTAATTTAAATCCTGCCACCCGACCAAAATCCTGTATCAGTTGTAATACTCTTTTCGTACTAGATTCTGGCTCCTGCAGAGTCAAAACTAGGTCATCTGCAAAAACTTTCAATTTGTATTGTTTCGCTCCGACCTGAATCCCTTCCACCAACCGGTCCCCTCTGATCAAGTTCAAGAGCACCTCCAGAACCGAAATAAATAACAAAGGGGAAATCGGGCAGCCTTGTCGTGTTCCTTTTTCAATTTTGAACTCTTCTGTGACCACATTGTTAACTATTAGTTTAGCCTTTTGTTCTGAATATATTGCGTCAATCCCATTCTCAAACCCCCGTCCCACTCCCATTTCATTCAAATTTCCCTTCATAAATTTCCAAGAAATATTGTCAAAGGCCTTCTCCGCGTCTATAAAAATTAACACTGCTTTTGTATTTATATCTGTTTGCAAAAGTTCCAAAACGTCAATAATGTTCCTAGTATTTGCAAACATATGTCTGCCTGGGAGAAAGCCTGCCTGGTCTTTATGAATTACTTCATTAAGAACTCTTTTAAATCTACTTGCCAAAATGTCTGCAAATATTTTGTAATCCACATTCAGAAGGGAGATGGGACGATAGTTTTTAAGTTGTGTCTTTTCAGCTTCAGATTTTGGTATCAATGTGATAAAAGCTTCCTTCCACGATTCCGGCGCCTTCTTCCCTTCCATAATTTCATTACAGACCTCCATCAATGGTTGGATCAGATAGTCTTTTAATGTCTTATAATACTTGGAGGTCAGACCGTCTGGCCCTGGAGATTTGCCCAATTGCATGTTCTGGATAGCTTGTTCAATCTCTTGCTGTGTTATTTTGTTGTTCAGGATTAATCTGTTTTTTTGTGACAACTTTGTTAGTCCATTTCTTTCCAAAAATTGTTTAATCTCAACCTCATCTTGCGGCCCTTGAGTGTATAATTTTTTAAAGTATCTCTGGAAGCACTTTCTAATTTCCATGGGGTTCTGGATATTTCTTCCTTCAATTTCTAGGTTTGTAACTGTATTTAGTTTCTGTCTCTTCTTCAACTGCCAGGCTAGCAGTTTCCCACATTTATTTGCCGATTCAAAAGTTTTTTGTTTCATTAATTTAATCTTCCATTCTATTTCTTGGTTTATCAATTTGGAATATTGAGCTTGATACAGTTTAATTTCTCTCAGAATCGGCTGTGACTTCGGATTTGATCTTAATTTCTTCTCCAATTCTTTGATTTTCTGCAAAATCTTATCCTTCCTTTCATTTTGTGTTCTTTTCTTTACAGTGTTCTGTTGTATCAAGAACCCCCTCATCACAGCTTTGCTTGCGTCCCAGATAGTTCTTTTTTCCACCGTAGTGTTCATATTTATTTCAAAATAATCCTTTAGAGTTTTTTGGGCCTTCTTGACAATCTCCTGATCTCTAAACAAGCTATCATTCATCTTCCATCTAAAGGAGCCGGTTGGCAAAAATGTCATATCCATCTTCAGCGCATTATGGTCGGAGCAGGTCTTTGGGCAGATTTCCACTTTTCTGACCTTGGGTGCCAGACCTCTAGATATCCATATTTGGTCGATTCTTGTCCAAGTCAGTTGGGCTTCAGAGAAGAATGTTCCCTCTCTTCCCAGGGGGTTCTTAGTTCTCCAAATGTCAATCCAGTCCATATTGTCAGCCATTTCAAAAAAGGTCTTTGGCAGTCTGCCGTCTTTTGTAACATTTTGATTTTGTGACTTATCCATGTTTGTCGATACGACCCCATTCATATCTCCCATCATAATGATGTTGTTGTAGTCCAGATAGTCCAGCATAATCTCATGCAACTTCTTGTAAAATTCCGATTTCCCGTCATTTGGTGCATAAATTCCTAATATCAAAATCTTTTCTCCTTGATGTTGTATCTCAATTCCTAATATTCTTCCATGTTCGTCTTTGAATAAGAATTTAGGTGACAGGCTCTCTTTTGCATATATCACCACTCCTCGCTTCTTTACTCTGTCCGAAGATATGAATTCTTGACCAAGTCTTTTGTTTATTAACACCTTTCTATGGAGCCTAGTCACATGTGTTTCTTGTAAGCAGATAATATCCAATTGTTCTTTTTTTAATATATGAAAAATTTTCCTCCTTTTTTCCGGGATGTTGCAGCCATTAATGTTCCAGCTCAAAAGTTGCAGAGACATCCTGAATAAATCTGGTTATTTTTCAAGGGGTGGTATCTTATTCAGAGGATCTTCAGGGTCCAAGGGTGCAGGTACCTCTGGTGTTTCAGGCCCTGGAAGTTGGTCAATTCCTTTGTGAAGGTCCTCTCCGTATACGTTCAGAAATTTATCTCTATCTTCCGATGTTCTGATTTTGATCTTCTTCCCTCTAAAAGTAAAAGATAGTCCTTGAGGAAATTCCCACCTAAAGATGATTGAATTCTTCCTTAGTAGTCTTGTCAACTCCAAATAGTTAGATCTAAGATCTAGCAGTTGTTTAGGAATATCCTTGTAGATCTCAATTCTTTTGTCCAAAATGTCCAGTGACTTTCCGTAGTGTAGGCCCAAAATCTTATCCCTTTCCTCCTTTGACCTCAGTATTATCAAACAGTCTCTGGGCTTCTCTTTCTTTAGAAGTCTTCCGAGCCTAAAAGCCGAAACAATTTTAAAATCCTTTTCCTCTAAACTCCAAAATTTGGAAAATTCTTTAGTCAAAAACTCAGCTAGGTTGCCTTCTTCCACTTCTGGTATTGCTCTTATCCTTAAATTGCTCTCCCTGTTCCGCAGTTCAAGCATGGACAAATAGGTCTGATGTTCACCTACTTGTTTGCAGAGTGGTCTTACCTCTTGTTCTAAATTTTCAAGTTTTTGGCTGGTATCTTCAGCCAATTTCCGATTTTCCCCTGCAGCCTCCTTCAATTCTGCGATTGCTTGAGTATTCTGTGCAACTTGTCCAGATAATTTATTTAAACATTCTGTGTTCTGCTCAATTTTATATGTTTGCTCATCGGCTTTCTTGTCCAAAGATTCTACTTTCTTGTCCAAAGATTCCAATTTTTCAAAAATTTTCTCTAAAATAGCAGTGCTTGCCCCTGAGGCCATATCTTCCAGTTGTAATTCCTCAGTTTCTCCCTCCCCTGCCCGAGGCAGAGAAACAGGCAGAGAGACAGCTTCCACCTCAGAAGGCAAAGTAGGCACAGATGATCTACGTGCCTGTGAGGCTGCGGTTAAAGTTGTCAAAGTTGTTTGTTTAGTTCTTCCTCTCCTTCTTGTACCACTCATTCCAAAGTTATCTAAAAGTCAAGGTCAAGCTGAGTTGTTCCCATGAGAAAGCCACGGCCCAGATGGTAACAGTCAGCAGAGGGCCGGGAAAGGGAAAGTAAAATAAAAGTCACTGTTATAGGTCCCAAATCCTCTAGGGGGAGTTTAAAATATTTCAGGAAAGAAATCAATTTCAGTTAAAATAAAGTCAGATTTCTAAGTCCAAGAACCTTCAATAAAGAGATTTTTCAGCAGAGTTGGGGTTTAGTACAGCAACAGTGTTTCTGATGGTGCAAGCTGGTAATCCAAATGCCTTAAAGTAGCAAGTTCAAATTCTCTCAGATTGTTTCAAAGTTCAGATTCAAAGTATCCAAACTGCAAACTGCAAGCTGACAGCTCAGTTTCTCAGGCAGCTCCAGCGCCTGGGGTTTTTAGTTAGAATGTAGCTCCAAAGGGAGAAAGATATCCCCGTGTAATTAAAATATAAAAGTCCAACACATAAAATTATTGTTCCACTTAGAATAAAGTTCAATGGGTGCTCAGATCAAATAGTTTAAAAGATCTCTCTTTGCCTCCACTCCTCCAGCTCTTTGCGTTCAAGTTCAATGGGAGCGGAAGACGGACTTCCTGTTTTTCGTCACTCCGCTTTCAGCCAAATTTAATATTTTAAAGTCCCAAATTGCATACAGTCAGTTGTTTACTCACGAGTTGTTGTTTTCAGAGCATAAATTTCAGGAAGAAAGGTCAGCGCTCACTGGCAACAGCTACGCGGCTTCACTCCGCCGATTGCGGAACGACCCACAGCGCCGCAGCCTCCTCCGCGATCCGGAGCCCCTTACGGGGTTCCTTCAACGTTTCGGTGGCCGCTGCTGGCGCCCGCCGGGTCCCGGGACCGCAGGCTTCTGCTGCCTGCGGGTTTCCGTTTCGGGTCTCCGCTGCGCCGTAGCGGACGACCCTTTCTCGAGCGGAGCTTCCCTTCCCGTTAGGAAAGGGCAGCCATTGCCCTTCGCGCCGCCTCCGGAAGTCTCTAAAGTCAAGAAATTGAGTCCTAGTATGCTTGGCTGCTCCTTTCCGCTGTATAGTAAACTTCAGAAGAGCATGATCACTCGTGCCTAATGATCCTTCCACTTCTACCCCACTAACCAGGTCATCAACATTGGTTAGGACCAGATCTAAAATGGCTGTTCCTCTTGTTGCTTCTCCCACTTTCTGGACAACGAAGTTGTCTGCAAGGCCAGTGAGGAATCTGTTTGACCTTATGCTCTTGGCTGAGTTTGACATCCAGCAAATATCCGGGTAATTGAAGTCCCCCATTACTACTATCTCCCTTCCTTTTGCATGCTTGGCCATCTGTTCCAGGAAGGCATCATCTATGTCCTCCGTTTGGCTTGGGGATCTATAGTAAACTCCCACAATGAGGTCCCTGTTATTCTTCTCTCCCTTAATTTTGACCCAAATGCTCTCACTTTGGCTTTGAGGTTCTAAATCTTGGATCTCTTCACAGGTATACACATCCCTGACATATAACGCCACTCCTCCTCCTTTCTTGTCTGGTCTGTTTCTCTGAAATAGATTGTATCCCTCCATTATTACATTCCAGTCATGGGACTTATCCCACCAGGTTTCAGTGATGCCTATTATGTCATATTTAGTTTGCTGTACCAAGAGCTCAAGCTCATCTTGTTTATTTCCCATGCTTTGTGCATTAGTGTACAGACACTGAAGTCCATTAATCATTCCCCTGTATCTCTTATTTAAGGATTTTTTCCTCCCACCACTAGGTCTGCGTGCTGTTTGCTCCATTTGGTCTATGGAATTTGGATGATCATCTTCAATTGATAGACTCCTACCTTCAGGAGCACTGTCTCCCTCCCCCACATTAGTCAGTTTAAAGCCCTCCTGATGAGGTTTCTGAGATTTTTGGCAAAAACATTCCTCCCAACCGTTGTGAGGTGCAGCCCATCGCTTGCCAGAAGTCCATCTTCAAGAAACTGCAGTCCGTGATCTAAGAATCCAAACCGTTCCTGTTTACACCATTTGCGAAGCCAGCTGTTCACTTCCACTATTTTTCTCTCTCTCCCTGGGCCACGTCGTTCAACTGGGAGGACAGATGAGATGACAATTTGTGCATTTAATTGCTTCAATTTCCTGCCCAGAGCCTCATAGTCTCTTTTGATCTTCTGGAGGCTATTGCTTGCAGTGTCATTGGTTCCCACATGAACCAAGAGGAAGGGGTATTTGTCAGTGGGTTTTATGATTCCTTGCAGTCGTTCAGTTACATCTTGGATCTTAGCCCCGGGGAGACAGCACACTTCCCGAAACATCTTGTCAGGCCCACAGATCACTGCTTCTGTTCCCCTCAGTAGGGAATCCCCTATCACCACTACACGCCTCCTCTTAGGTTTGGTCGGGGTTCTTCCGTGAGCTGTCCGTTCCAAGGTCGCCTGCACATTCCCTGAGGACTGACTTTGCTGCTCGTCTTCATATACCTGATCGACTGTAATGAGGGAGAGATCCTCAAATGGAGTCTGCTCTTCGTCTTCCATGCTAGGGGAGAGGACCTCAAAGCGATTGTGTATTTCTAAACAATCAGAGCGAACCCTGGGCCTCCTACTTCTTTGAGTCACGTTTCTCCATATATCTGGCTCCTGTGTTGGTGAACTAGCCTCCTTCTCAGGGGAGTCCCCTGTCTCCTCCTTGGTGGAGACGGTGTGCTCTGTTGCTTCCAAGAAGAGCTCCAGCTCTCTAATTCTTTGGAGCATAGCTACACGTTCCTCCAGTTGCTGGACTTTGTCTTTTAAGAGGGCAATCAACATGCAATTGCTGCAGGTAAAGCTGCCTACAACCTTTGGCAAGATGGCAAACATTGTGCAGGAACCGCAGGCGACTGCAGCTGTTCCCTCACTCTCCATCTTGAGAACGTGTCGTTGGGGGTGGCTACAGCGGTCCTCCATCATAAGAAGCGTGCAGACAGGACAAATAACTCTCCCCCCCAAAAAACCCTAGGTCTCCCCCAACAAACGTTTGAGACTAGCTCCCCTAAATCTACGATATGGATCAAACTGCGTGCGCCGCTAGACGCGCGCCGCTGCCCTGCAAGCTCTGATAAGCTCCTCCCACAGCTAATCACCTACCTCAACAGAAACCCTGCCCCCTCTGACCTTTGCACAGGGAAAGCAGCTAATCAGCCACAAGAAACACACACACAAGAAGTCAGGTCCACACATTCATAGTTTCTGACTCTCTCCCTGCCCTCTTGCCCCTTGCAGACGTTTCTGGATTCTTTGGAAACTCATGACACTTCCTCATATTTTGGCACCAGTTCAGTATTTGAAGGTAAGAAGTTAGCTACTACCCTGCTTTTGCATTAGCAAGCCCAGTCTGGTTTCAAATGGGTCGTCTGCTCTGCAATTGCAGGGGGGAAGCCTTCCATTCACTACCAACTTTGTAACTTGGGTTTGGAGGGAGGAGGAGACGCTGAGTGTGTGTGTGTGTGTGTGTGTGTGTACGCGCGTGTATGATTATTAAAATTTGTATACCACCCTATACACACTGGTCTCAGGACAGTTCACAGGATAAAATCACAACAAAATGCACAATCAAAATGAAACAAAAACAACCAAATAGCACCCCCCCCTCACACACACACATTTTAAAAGAACATTTGAATGTCAATCAGCCAAAGACCTGGTTAAAGAATCACTGCACTTCTTTGAATTCTTCATCAATATCTATTGTTTTTATTAACGCCAGGTGTTTCCACTCCCAATTTCCACAGTGCCAGAGTTCAAAGTGGTTTACCTGACTTGCTCCTGTGAAGAGGGCCATGATGGATGGACATCTTGCAAAGCCCAACTTTGCTCATTCAGAGCCTCAGGGGAAGTCTTTGCCTTCAAATTCCCAGAGGACCAAGCCCTCTTTCCCACTTCCTTTGTGAGCAACCGAAGGCTGAGCTCATCCAACAGTTTGCTACGCCGTTTCTGGGGCAACTGTTTTGCTGGGGGACAGGTCCTCAGTCCTCCAGGTGCAGAAGGCCGAATGACATATTGTGAAGGGCAGCTGGTGAGTTTAGTCTCAGAATGTTTTAAGAAGAAAAGATCCCCCACGAGGCAGGCAAATATCACATTTCTGCAATTATCTAAATACATCAGCTTGAGCTCCAAGATTGGCAGGGGAGGCCCTGTTGGTGATGTTGCCTTTGGGGGTTACCAAGTTGGTGCTGACCTGGGACAGGGCCTTCTCAGTGGTGGTTCTCCATTTGTGAAATGCATCTGGCTAATAGATACTCTTTCTGGCAACTTTGAAATTATTAGCTGTGAGGATATGTGATTGTTTCTATATATTTTACAATTTTTAAAAACATCATTAAGTGAGAGGTATTACTTTTTGGGGTGGGGGTGGATGGGTTTTTGGTTTGCCAGCCTGGGCTTCTTTTACAGCAAGGGAAGAATAAAATTCTAATTTTATAATCATAAACATATCACATAGTTAAACTATGGAACTCATTCCCAGAGTAGGCAGTGATGGCTACCAATTTGGATGGTTTAAAAGAGGACTGGAGAAACTCACAGAGGATAAGGCTTTCAGTGGCTACTAGCCATGATGGCTAGGCTCTGCCTCCACAGCTGAGGCAACAATACTTCTGAATACCAGTTGCTAGAGACTGCCCCACGGGAGAGTGTTTTTGTGCTCAGGCCTGCTTGTGAGTTTCCTGCAGGCCACTGTCAGAGGCGGGTGCTGGACTAGATGGGCCTTTGGCCTGATCCAGGAGATTCATCTTTCTTATGTTTTTACCTCCTCCTAGCAAGGATTTGTCATTGTCCATGGTGCTAAAATTCACATTAAGCCAGTTAGAAGACAAGACCAAGGGCTGCTGATGGGCCCACTCCTTCCCAAACCTCACGTCATCTTAAGGACTCAACAGAACTACAAAACAACACAGACAGGTAGGCATTTTTGTCAGAATCTTGTCAAGAACCAGGGGGTCTGGTCTGCGTGTCAGTCTATGTTGTTCAGAGTAGGAGTGGGGAAGAAATTCAGTACAGCAAAGGCGAACCTACCTGTCCTCTGAAACAATATGCAAATCAAAATGCAGACACCCCCTGAAATTCGCAATGCAGGTCTCCAGCCAAGTAATACTTTTAAAAACGCATATAGTATGTATGAAATACGTTAGCGATAATGACATCCATAGATCTGAAGGCATCCCTGTTTAGGGAAGCTTTTAATATTTGATGAATTATTGTATTTTAATATTTTGCTGGAAGCCTCCCAGAGTGGCTGGGGAAACCCAGCCAGATGGGCGGGGGTATAAATAATAAATTTTTTTATTATTATTATTATTATTATTATTATTATTATTATTATTATTAACTGGATTATATAAGAGAAAACTGTGTAAACAATGTGTATATTAGGAGAACGAAGGAAGCAGCCTCATATCGGCTCTGAGCACTGGTCCAAATAGCTCAGTACTATTTACTGGCTTGGCAGAAGCTCTCGAGGGATTCAGTCTGTGTGCTACTGCAGGGCGGAAGTTCCCGTCCCGATACCGCAGAGGGGCTGAAGGGGACGTGAAACACTTGGAGCTTTTGGTTGTGGTGGGCCCAGATGTCTTTCAGTTCCACAAAGAAGATACCGAGAGGTACATCCTCACCAGCGTGAACATTGTGAGTTGCTCTCTGGCTGTATGCAGGTGTTTTCTCTCTCTCTCCCCCCCCCCCTCCTTCTTTTCCTGATCCTGTGGCAGTTTGTATCTTTTATGTGATGCTACACTAAAAATGTTTAAAAGGTCCTGCAGGATCAGGCGAAAAAGAAGAGAAGGATTCTCAGATCCCAAGGGCCAGCCTGATGCCCTAACAAGACGTTTGCAAGCAGGGCATGAACGCACTAGTAGCTAGAGCACAAAAAATAGGTGTGACGCAACAATATCTATACATCAGCAACATCTAGCAAACTCTGCCAACATCCTGATAGCGCTGGAGGTTTGCTTCCTCCCCTCCACCCACAGTAAAATCCCTGCTTCATCAGACCAAACGTTTGTTTTATTTTAGCACTCTGTTTCACTTCCATGGTGGCCAGCCATGGGCTTCCAAAAAGCCAAGCCTCCTCCTTTGCTCTTCCTCCTTTCCCCCCTGCAACTGGAATCCAGAGATAGTCTGCCCCTGGATCTGGAGGTTCCATTCAGTTAAGCGTTTGTTATGTATTGGGTTTAACACATTTTATGTTACAAGGCGCATTCTAACCAATCATATAAGCGCTGGTAGACGAACGTTCTAATGGCAAGTAAGCACATGCACTTTCAACTGTCAACTGTCAACGGTCAACGGTCAACGGTCAACGGTCAACGGTCAACGGTCAGTTCATGCTTGGCATTATTATCGTCCAGTCAGTTTGGTTCTTGTGTTCCTATGAGTGAGCTGTTGTCATTGACAAATGTTGAATAAACTTAGTTGAGGAACTTATACTGCCTTGGGCTTCTGACTTTTTCCGAGCATTTAACAGCGTTTCTGAGACTGTTTCAGCTCTCACATTTATTGCAACAGAGAATGCAAAAAACCAGTGTTTAAAAGGTGGCCCTTTCCTTCCAAAGCTTCACAGAACAAGTTGAAATGGCTTGTGTTCTGCACTGTAATTCATCTACAGCTGTTGATATGCTCATAGCTTTGTCTTAAACCAGGGACTTGTATCCCTCCATGTAAAGTTAGATTAAAACTCCTTCCATCTATGACGGTTGGCTATGCTGGCTGGGGCTGATGGGAGCTGTAGTCCTACAACATCTAAAAGAGCCACATGTTCCCCACCTTTGCCTTAAGCTTTCTTTCTTTTTCTCAACAGGGAGCAGAGCTTCTTCGAGATGCGTCACTGGGAGCACAGTTCAGGGTTCATCTAGTCCAAATGATTGTCCTCACTGAACCTGAGGTATAAATAAATAAATAAAGACTGTGTCGGCTCTAGGCGTGGGCGATGTATTGATTCATCCCCCGACAATGGTTTTGAAACCTGCATCACAGTGACAAATTCACGATTTTAGGCAAGGCAATATACTGTGAAAGCCAGCAGGTGTCACCAGTGTTTCATGCATGGCCTCCTCAGTCCTCAGCTCTCCTCAGAGAGCCATGCAAGGCCACCTGAGGCCCACTCCCTCCCTCCCTCCCTCCACTGCCCAGCCATCCCCTAAGATACTGGAGTGGTCCTGATGGCAGCAGCCGTGTCTGCACCTACCTCTTGAGTCCTGCACTGGGTCACTCGCTCGCCCACCTGCCCACTTGCCTGCCAACGCCATCCCTCCTCCAGCCAAACAAGTGGGATGCCTCCTCCCTTCTGGCTCACATTTGGCACTGGGAAGCGGAGGCATGGCCGAGTCCTTTGAGCCCCTGAGGAGGCAGCATGCAGGGAGCAGCGGCAAGAGCAGTGCTAGCTCCTCTTCCTCACCTCCAGGCCTTTATGGTGGTAGTGGCCGTCCCCATTTCTCCCCTCAAGCGGCTGCCCGCAAGATGGAGGTTGTGGGACTGGTTGTGGCGCTGGCACCATGAGGCGCAGCATGAAGCAGTGAAGTTCATGGGGTAGACTAGAAGGGAACAAGTGCGTCTGCTTGGGGGCAGTGAGAGGCGCTGAGGCGAGGTGATACTGTCGGTATATGCTGTCCCATCAGTGCAGATAGAAACTACAATGTGGTACAAAGGAGGAATGGCTGTGGAGGGCTGGCTGGCTAGTGTACTGAGATAGTTCAAACCGCTTTGAAGTCCTCCTTCCTCCTCATTTTCAGACATCATTATATATCACTATATCACAGTGTTTGGCTGGTGATACATCACACTGTTGAAAAGCAGATATAACCCAGCCCTAGTCAGCTCCAGGTTTTAGTTGGCCCTGGCTCATGACACCCTCAGGTTCTAGGGACTTTTGTCAGTAGAGTGCCCTACTGGAAACCTCCAGGCCTAGTAAGCTCATATGGATCTGTGTGCACTCAGATCCAGAACCCTCCTCAGACAGGAACAAACTAGCACTTAGATTAAAATATTAAAGGGAGCCATGAGCCAAGCTAGGATCAATAACTCATGAACGGTAAATGAAATGAATCCAACTCATGAATGACGTCCCTAATTGGGTGGTTGTTGGCCATTGGAATGGGTAGGGGGAGGCAAGGAGCCCAAACAGTAGATGGAGCCCCAGTCCATGGCAAGCAGAGCCATAGCCATTGAGAACCAGAGACAACTAATTCTCGTTTGTGCTCATCCTACTCCCTGCTGAGTTTTACAAGGGCACCGCTGAGACTAAAGTGGCCTCAGTGAACACCCTCTCTCTAGGAAGGCATCGACATCTCTACCAACATCACTTCCTCAATCATCAGCATTTGCAAATGGGCTGGGAAAGTCAACCCTGAGAATGATTCGGATCCTCACCATGCAGATCTAGTTCTGTACGTGACCAGGTAAATTAAGCTCTCTCTCTCTCTCCTTTCTTTGAGTGATGTGTAATGGAAGGTGGACCATAGGCCCAGTGTGTTCCAAGTTTTGCTTGCCTGAACCTCTCCCATGAGCACATAGTCCCTACATGGATGGTGTGAGAGCACCCAGTGCTGGAACTTAGCAGCTCAGTAGGTCTTGCAATGCCATGGAACTGCAAAGCAGCTCTTGATAGCCTTGTCCAGGGTCAGGAAAAACTGTGGCCCTCCAGACTCTTAAGTCCCATCAGCCCCAGCCAATACAGCTAGTGGAAAGGGGATAATGGGAATTGTAGTCCAACAGCATGGGGAGAGCCACTGGTTTCCTATCTCTCCATCTGCCTGGGCTCCTCGAGACAACATATTTACTGAGCAATTGCCATGATCTGCTTGCACAAAACTTACACAGAGGTTAGACAATGCCTGTCTTTATTGAACATCCAGCTTGATTTGCTTGCAGGAAGTTTATATGTCTTTCCATTAGTCATTTCTTAATGCTGCACTTTTCAATGCATTTCCCCACCACTTTCCTAACTTCAAAAAAGTCAAGCTTTGTTTTAAAGTAGATTTGTTGCGCTAGGGCAACAGAGTTCTTTAATCCCACTTTAATTGTACACACCTAAATTTTCCAGTATGCACTTGCACTCCCACAAAATACATTCTGGAGGAGCTCCCCATCCCATTGCTCTAGTGTTCTTCCTCTTTACCTGTTTTGCTTTAGATTTGACCTGGAATTACCTGATGGAAACAAGCAAGTGCGTGGTGTCACTCAGCTGGGTGGGGCCTGTTCCAGTTCCTGGAGCTGCGTCATCACTGAGGACACTGGATTTGGTCTGGGAGTTACCATTGCCCACGAGATCGGTCACAGGTCAGTGGGCAAGGAATTAATCTCATCATTGTTATTTATTGAATTTGTATACAACCCTTCATCCGAAGATCACAGGGCAGTTCACAACATTAAAAATACCAAATGAAAACACAAAATGCATGATCAAAAACAAATCAATAACCCCCCCTTTCATAAATGCATTGAAAAGGTCATAGAATGTTTAATCAGCCAAAGTTCCAGTTACAGATAGGTAGCCGTGTTGGTCTGCCATAGTCAAAACAAAATAAAAAAATTCCTTCCAGTAGCACCTTAAAGACCAACTAAGTTAGTTCTTGGTATGAGCTTTCGTGTGCATGCACACTTCTGTGTATCTGAAGAAGTGTGCATGCACACGAAAGCTCATACCAAGAACTAACTTAGCTGGTCTTTAAGGTGCTACTGGAAGGAATTTTTTTATTTTGTTTTAATCAGCCAAAGGCCTGGTTTTAGAGAAATGTTTTTGCCTGGCGCCTAAAGATATGTAATGAAGGCTGGAAGGCCTCTTGTGTTTTGAGGGAACATACAAAGCTAAGGGCAGATCCACAGCACACATTTAAAGTGCATCTAAAAAACATGACTTTGCTCAAAGAATCCTGCGAACTGTAGTTTGCTGAGGGTGCTGGGAAATGTAGCTCTGCAAGGTCTGCTTTGTGCTTTGTATACAGCCTCTAATATTTTTTCTTTGTGACTTCTGGGTGGTTTTATTGCACTTTTCTAATTTAAAACCATGCAATACAATTCAAACAGCAAAGAACGCTCTATTTTAATATATGGTGTGAATACAGCCAGAGTGCATGATCTGTCTTCAACCTGGAAAAACTGGAGGTTGGGGGGGGGGAGTTACAAGCATCTGTCTGTACCCACATCCATATCCAGCACTCACATGTATTCATACACACATTACAGAGAGGTTTGGGATCTTTTGCTGGAGTTATAACTTGATTCCCTTGTGCTGACCTTTACGAGGTGTGAGGAGCTTAGGATGTCTTCCTGACTGGCTTTCAGAATATGTTTGTGATAAGGCTGGTACCAGGGTCAAGCAAGGTTCATGCCATGATTTGCAGAAATAAACCACAGAATTTAAGTTCAGATTCATCCCCCCTCTCTCTCCCCCCCATTCACACTTCCTTCCTTCCTTCCTTCCTTTCATTCCTTCCCTTTTAATTTTCATTGCAGCTTTGGGATCCAGCATGATGGAGAAGGGAACCGATGTGCAGGCAATGGGCACATCATGGGCTCTGAAGGTGGCCACAACAGTGTGGATTTGACCTGGTCCGCCTGTAGCAGAGAGCAGTTCTTAACATTTGTCAGGTAAAAGGGCCAAGGGGCGCTTCGGACCATGTATTTTGCAACCTCTTGGGCAGTGGTGGATTGGTGTTCCTTGAGATTGGTAGGGCAGAAGGTAAGGAGCACAATAGTAGTGTGAGCCAGCCAACATCAGAGCCAACTAATTTTTGTTTTTCCCCCATCATCCACCCTGCTGAGTGCCCCCACCCCCTGGAATGGTTGTAAGTAAGAAGGCAGCCAGGTGGGGGTATGCCGGGGGGGGGGGGAGAGAGACTGAGATTGGCAGGGCTGTGCCCTTCTCACCTCCTAATGGACCATCCTTCACTTGGTCCTGGGCACACAGTTAATGGGAACAAAACACCAGGCAAGAGAAGCCACATACACTTTTTATAGATCATTTCAACAATGGGATTCTGGGATCACATCAGTCTATATACAGGAAGACCACCAGTAGCACTGTGGTCTAAACCATTGAGCCTCTTGGGCTTGCCGATCAGAAGGTTGGCAGTTTGAATCTGCATGACGGGGTGAGCTCCCGTTGCTTTGTCCCAGCTTCTGCCAACCTAGAAGTTCAAAAGCATACCAGCGCAAGTAGATAAATAGGTACCACTGTGGCAAGAAGATAAATGGCATTTCTGTGTGCTCTGGCACTTGTCATAGTGTTCCGTTGTGCCAGAAGCAGTTTAGTCATGCTGGCCACATGACCCGGAAAGCTGTCGGTGTATAAACACTGGTTCCCTCTGCCTGAAGTGAGATGAGTGCTGCAACCCCATAGTCGTCTTTGACTGGACTTAACTTTCCAGGGGTCCTTTACCTATAGACATGGAGAAGTTACAGTGGTACCTCTGGTTACGTACTTAATTTGTTCTGGAGGTCCGTTCTTAACCTGAAACTGTTCTTAACCTGAAGCACCACTTTAGCTAATGGGGCCTCCCGCTGCCGCCGCACCGCTGGAGCACAATTTCTGTTCACATCCTGAAGCAAAGTTCTTAACCTGAGGTACTGCTTCTGGGTTAGCAGAGTCTATAACCTGAAGTGTATGTAACTTGAAGCATATGTAACCCGAGGTACCGCTGTATTTCAGGATCTGTTCTCTACAGGGTGTGGGGAAATAAAACTGGGTAAATATCTCCTGCTATAAGGGACTCTTCCTTTTCCATCCTCTTTTTTATTATTATAATATTAATATAATCTTATTAACTCATCAGTAGCAAAGCCCCGGGGCAAGTTAATGATTCATATAGAAGCACGGGGGTGGGGCGGAGAGCAGGCGGGGGCGGGGCTGGCACGCATCCTGGGGGTGGGGCGCACAGCCTACGGGGGCGGGGCACCCAGCGCGGGCGGGGGGGGGGGCAACCGCAATGGCACCCTGCCGGGATCGCGCTGCCGGGGGCAGTGTGCTCCCCCACCCACGCCTCTTACTTCGCCAGTGTATAGAAGTCAGTGGAAGCCACTGAGAGCTGAGTCAGCCTTCAATTTCATAGCCCCACTTCCTTCATTTGCAAATACTAAACTGCAGTCCCTGAGAGCTCAGCCAGCTCCTATCTGAATAGCCCATCCCACTGCATCTGCATATTATAAACAGCTCCACCGGGTGGCTTCGCTCAGCCCCATAGAACTCAATGACAGCCAGTGAGAGCTGAGGTAAGACTTATCTGCATAGCCCCATCTCCTTCATCTGAGAGTTGAGTAATCTCCTAGCTACATGACCCCGCCCAGAGTGGCTCGACCATTAATCAGACTGAGGTGGTTGAAGACCCTAAAGGCAATATCCCAGTTTGATTTCAGCAAGATTCATGCAAATTGGTGCAGTTGCAGGGACCGCTTTTCCACCAGTGGTGGAGGTAGCAGGGCGGGCAGAGAAGCAGGTACAGCAGCAACCAGGCAACACTTTCCATTCTGCTTCAAGCAGCAAAACGGGCCACACCACTCCTGACTCCACCTCTTCCCTCTGCATAGCCCTGCCCTAGCATCTGGACTATGATGGAGCCCATTGGTTTTTTTAAGAGATCACTGGTGGGCTATGCATTTAATAAGAGTTGGCACTCCTTGAAGCTAATCCACAAGCAGTTTTTCTGTCTTGGTTTTTCCCCAGTACAGGCCAAGCAAGCTGCACAAATGACTTGCCAGACCTCAAGGACAATATCCCTGGAGGGAAGCCAGGCCTTTATTATGGGGTGGATGAGCAGTGCAAAACGGCCTTTGGGGGTGGAGCTACAGCTTGCACTTTCTCCAGGCACGACATTGTATGTATTACATTTATCTGCTGGGTCATGCTGATATTACATGCAAATAGTCATAATCATAGCATTTCCAATTCAGTTACGTATTACATTTTTATCTCATATTTTCTTCAAAAAGCTCAAGGTGTCATACATTTCACTCCTCCCTTCGCACCTGCCCCCCCCCCCATATTTTATCCTTGCAACAGTTCTGTGGTGTAGGACAGACTGAGAGATGGTAAGTGGCCCAAGATCAGCCAGTGAGCTTTGTGGCTGAGAAGGGGATTTAAACTCTGGTCTTCCAGATCCTAATCTCACACACCCCCACACTGGCTCTCAGATTCACTTTGCGTTTTAGCATGTTCAAAGCATATCATGTACGTTATCTTTGTCATATTGGACAACACCCCAGTAAGGTAGGCCAGTGTTATGGCAGTGTGCTGAGGCTGTGGGAGTGGTTTCCCTTACACTCCCCACTCCCATGTTTTCCCTAAATCAAATAAATAATAACCAGTAAAGCAGCAGGTCACCTATCTTCCTCCCCGCTTCTCCTATTTCTAGGATATGTGCAAAGTTCTTTCTTGCCACACTAATCCAGCTGACCAATCCAGCTGCACTCGGATCCTCATTCCCCTCCTGGATGGCACTGAATGTGGAATCAACAAGGTAAATGGGTCTTCTGATATGAAACAGCAGTAGAATGGGGATGAGGACATTGTGTCCCTCTAGATGTCTAGCTCCCTGAATGTCGGCCAGGCTGCCTTGAACTGATGGGAGTCCCATCAGTCTAAGGAACCTGTAGTCCTTCAGATGTTGTGGTCATGGGTGATGGGAGTTGAGAGTCCAGCTACATGCATTTTGCTTAGCTTCTCTGTGGCCCTTCTGGGTTCACACCTCCATGGCCTTAGTTGTGCTGCTGTCCTGGTGCTTGATGGCCGTGCTGTTCTCACTTCCAGTGGTGCTCCAAAGGCCGCTGTAGATCTTTGGAAGAACTGATTCCTATTGCAGCAGTCCATGGGAAGTGGTCTACTTGGACTGCCTTTACTGCCTGCTCCCGGAGCTGTGGTGGGGGAGTCGTGGCCAGGCAGCGACAGTGCAACAACCCCAGGTGAGTAAGTCCTTGTTAGAACAGTGTTTTTTTGGGGGGAATGGGTTCAAAGGGAGCCATAGAACCTGGGAGAGAGTTGGATGCAAGGGGACTGAGGATGGTGGGGCAAAGCTCCATTCACCCCAGTGGGACAGCCTCTGCGGCACTTAATTGAAACGAGATGTGTAAATGTCTGCTTAGTAGCGCAGTGCATATTCATAGGTCCTTCTGTGACTCCTGGGCAAAGCTGCTTGATGGCCAGGTGTGTCCCGGGTCTGTGCTGACCAGCATCTTGTCTATGCTCAGAGAGCAGGTTTGCTTCAGAAACTGGGATCTGATGGGTCACACACCATGCATTTAAAGCATATTTCACTCACCCAATGCAAAGAATCCCCATGGAGCTACAATTCCCAGCACCCTTAAGAAACTACAGTTCCCAGGATTGGGGTCAGGACTTGCTTTAAATGTACAGTGTGGGTGTGATTAAGATCCTCTCTCCTCCTGCCACACATACAAAGGTGTCCTTTCCTTCCAGACCTGCTTTTGGTGGACGTCAGTGTGAGGGAGAAGACTTGCAAGCAGAGATGTGTAATGAACAGGTAGGAGGGCAGCCATTTTTGCTTCTGTCCTCTGTTTAGAAAGCCCTGGCAGCTTTTCCTTTTGCAAATCTCAGGACACTCTTCATATACATAGGCTCTATGTTGTCTTCCATGATTCCTTACATGTGGAATGTACCAGTTATGCCAGTTTCTGGAAAATCACAGGAGGGGAGAACGCTGTTGCACTTAGATCCCACTAGCATGCTTCCCATAGGCATCTGGTTGGCCGCTGTGGAGAACAGGATGCTGGACTAAATAAGCAACTGGTCTGATCCAGCAGGCTCTTCTTACATTGGTGAGGAGTCTAGTTCAGCATCCACAGATGTGGACCTCTAATTCCTAGCTTTGTGCCAAGTTTCTAGTCCTCAAGCTATAGAGAAAATCTCAGGTGCATAGAAAGCTGCCTGATACCGAGTCAGACCATTGGTCCAGCTAACTCATTATTGTCCATACACTGTTTAGTAGCAACTCTCCAGGGTTTCAGGCAAAAGCCTTTCCCAGCTCTACATGACTGTTCACCCCTGAGCTATACAGCTCTTCCCAATGGAGCATGTATAGAGGTTGCAATAATAATAATAATAATAATAATAATAATAATAATAATAATAATATATACCCCGCCCATCTGGCTGGGTTTCCCCAGCCACTCTGGGCGGCTTCCAACAAAATATTAAAATAAAATATTTTATTAAACATTAAAAGCTTCCCTAAACAGAGAAAGAACATGCTCCAGATAGTTATGGATGGTCTTAGGGTAGAACAAGGCTACATAAGGGAATTGCATGGATGTGGTCCCTTGCATATGGGACGCGGGTGGCACTGTGGTGTAAACCACTGAGCCTAGGGCTTGCCGATCAGAAGGTCAGCAGTTCGAATCCCCACGTCGGGGTGAGCTCCTGTTGCTCAGTCCCAGCTCCTGCCAACCTAGCAGTCCGAAAGCATGTCAAAGTGCAAGTAGATAAATAGGTACCCCTCCGGCGGGAAGGTAAATGGTGTTTCCATGCGCTGATCTGATTTCACCAGAAGCGGCTTAGTCATGCTGGCCACATGACCCGGAAGCTGTCTGTGGACAAACGCTGGCTCCCTTGGCCTGTAAACCCCAGAGTCGTTTGCGACTGGACTTAACTGTCAGGGTTCCTTGCATAAGAGTATTAGCAACTAGAATTAGAATATGTGTGTACTTGCTTAAATTGAGGGAATAGGTGGTGGACACAGGAAGGGTTAAGTACCCCATCTTCCCGCCTGACAATCCATCTTTAAAAGCAATGCCTCTCCTTTGATGCTATCTCCACAAATTCAGGTTTGGGACATGATATTCATCCCTTAAAAGCCCCTACTTGGAATTAAGCTCCATTTAAATCAGCAGGACTTGCGTCCAACTCCAACTTGTGGTTAGAAGAATGGGCCATTTACTTGTTCCCCCAAAGCAATGGGCAGCCCAGCTGTTATGGTGGTATAAAATGGCATGTTTGATCTCAGCCATTTGATCTGTCTCCTCTTCCACAGCCCTGCCCAACGACAACCCAGGTGGGTTTCATGGATGAACAATGTGCTTTGACGGATATGAAACCACTTTACCTCAGCCTTGAGTTCCCATCCTTCTATAAGTGGGTGTCGGCTGTTGGCTACACCAAAGGTAATCCAGATTTGGGAGTTTTATGAAAAGGGGGTGGGGAGTTCTAACATTTCCTCAATACTATTTAAATTCATTGTCACACTAAAACTCTTAAGCACTTTCTACCCATCACAGGAGATGCCATGTGCAAACACATGTGCAGGGCATCTGGGAAGAATTTCATGGTGAGCCGAGGGGATCGATTCACAGATGGAACAAGGTGTGAGCTGAGCAGCCCTGCAGAAGAGACAGCGGTTGGCCTGTGTGTGATGGGCAGCTGCAGGGTAAGAACAATAGCCATGCAGAGGTGTGCCAGAGAACATCTGGCACTTCATTAAGGCAGGCAGGTCCTGGAGTTGTTGCTTTTTTAATCCTGTGCCTTTTTCTGTCTTGCACCCATTCTTAGTTCGTCTCCTCAGTGACTCAGCCCAGTGAAGCTTTCCCTATAATGTATCTCCAGGACAGGAAAAGCTTTGCTTGTGCATTTATGTAATTATTATGATTCATTTGACATTAGTTGCTCCCTGCATAAAAATACGCTTTCAAAAGATTAAGAGCTGAAGGCATAACATAAAATAAAAAAACAAGGCTTTGTTATTGAACATAAGAATTTAAGAATAGCCCGGCTGGGTTGTGCCAGTGACTCATCCGGTCCAGCATCTTCTTCTTTCAGATGCCCCAGTGGGAATCCCACAAGGAGGAATTGAGCAATAACCCGTTAAAAGAAATAACCTGTTAAACACACTCGGGTTAGTTTTCCTGGCTGCTGTTAAAGGCACAGGAGCAAGGCTGAAAGGAAAAGGTGGCAACCCTTAATAATGCCTCCCTGTAAACAGCCTTACTAGAAAAATTAACCAATAAACTGAAACTGACACGGGGACAAACAGAAGAAGACACCTTTACCCCGGTATGGCTCCCCTTTATCACATACACAACCCAACAAGACAATGACAATAATCCACCAACAGCATATAAATCAATATGGCTAACCTGATCCAAAACACCCACCCACCCCACTCACATACAAAAACAAAGATCACCACAGCCAATCACAAACAAACAACCACACCCTAGGCCAACCCCAACCTCTCTCACCACCAAAGGAACACAAGTGAACAGCACAAGCAGCGCTGACACCAAACCCTACATACATTAAGTAAAATAGAAACATTGCCACCCGACCCCCACCTCACCCATCTTCCCCCCTCCCCCCCTTTTCTTCCTAATGTCTCAACAAATGAAACTGATTTGTAAAAATGTTACATGGAAAGAAATACGAGAGAGAGAGATTACACATACTTCTGTAAAACAATAAAATCTTTAATAAAAATACATTTAAAAAATTATGCCTCCCTGTTCCCCCCATCATCCAGTTGCACAGAAGAGAAAGGAACCTTAGGAACACAGGAAGCCAGTGGCGTAGCGTGGGGGGTGCAGGGGGGGCCGGCCGCACCGGGCGCAACATCTGGGGGTTAGGGAAATCCACGGGTTAGGGGGCGCAAATCGATGGGTTAGGGGGCGCAAATTACTTGCCTTGCCCCGGGTGCTGATAACCCACGCTACGCCACTGCAGGAAGCTGCCTTATTCCATGTCAACCCCTTTGTCCATCCAGCTTAGTATTGTCTACACTGACTGGTAGCACTCTCCAGGATTTCAGACCAAGTTCTCCCCCACCTTTACCTGGAAATGCCAGAGATTGAACCTAAGACCTTCAGTGTGCAAAGCAGAAGCTCTGCCACTGTAGTGGTTCTTCCACTGGCCACTGTGAGAACAGGACGTTGGACTAGATAGGCCTTTCACCTGATCCAGTAGAACTCTTCTTATCTAGTAAACTGCAATGGGCTGCACAGAATATCCATCTCTTGGGGGAGGGGAAAAGCAATGCTTAGAACACCCCCAAAAAAGACCCCCCAAAAACCTGAAACTCCCCCAATAAGTAAAAATATATTTAAAAAACAGGCAGGCAACTTCCCCGCAATAGACAACACTCCCCAAAGTCCAAACAACTCATTTAGTGGGAGGGAGAGGGAGGGGCAGAAACTAAGGGGTGGTGGATTGAGGGCCCTATGGTGTCCATGGGCACCATGCTGGGGACCTTAATCATATCCTATCACTGCATTAGGCCAGTTGTGGCTCCGTCATTCCCTGGGCGCAACTGAAGCAGCTTTCTTTCTTTCTTGCCCAGATGTTTGGTTGTGACGGTAGGATGGATTCCATGAAGAGGATGGATATGTGCCGAGTATGTGGTGGAGACAACACTACCTGTTTCGGTGTGAAGGACTCCTACGCAGAAGGAAAATCCAGAGGTATAGCACTGCTCCTTCTCTTTTTCTTTTCTAAATGTTACATTTTCATTATTCTTTTTCCTCCAAGAATGGAGCGCACTGTTTTCTTCATTACATTCAGAACAAGCCTGGAAGGTAGGTTAAGCCGAAATATAGTGAGTGGCTCCTGGTAGGGATGGGGAAGAAATCGGGTTATCTCAAAACAATTTGCAAACTGAAATTTTGCTTGGATCTAAGTTTAGTTCAGTGATTAAAAGTAAAAAAATTAAAACCAATTTTTGCACTGGGATGCTGAAATCTTTTGGCATAGCTTTGGCATAGCTTTGAATGTCACATGGCTGGGGCTGTAAAAAAGCAGCAACTTCCATTCTCAGCTGTTCTTATCCCAACCAGCACTGTTTCCTTGCCTCTGCAGTTCGGTTTCCAACAGATAATATATTTGCCTTGCTTTCTGCTATTTCATGTAAGTTAAATAATTTCCATATAACTGCCCAGACTGACTGGGGAAACTCAGCCAGATGGGCAGGGTATAAATAATAAATTATTACATTATTATCATATCACATGATTACAAATTTAACGCAATGAATGACATAATAATTTCCTCATTATTCATTTAAATACAAAGGAAACACAATTTAAACTGAGGGTGCATGAGAGGAAGTAATCAATTACACATCCTTTGCAGAGTGAAAACACCACCAATTACCAATTGGTATTTGCTGGATTGATTTACATTCCAAACACAAGCCAAGCAAATAAGCACCAGCAATTTCTGCTTCTATTTTAAAATGGAATTTTCCACTTTGCCTGGTTGTGCCTCAATTCTACACATTTTTAGCTGCAGACATCTTCTCCTGCCTCTCATTTTCCCTTTCTTGGATCTTCTTTGGTATAAATGTAGCCCGTTCCTCCTTTCTCTTTTGTCCCCCTTCCAGAGTATGTTACATTTTTAAGGCTCCCTCCTAACACCACCATGGTCCATGTGGTCAACCGGAACCCACTGTTCACGCATTTGGGTGAGTTTAGTAATGCAGCTTTTTAAAAAAACAACAACTGAAATCCTTTAAACATATAAGACAAAGCTAAAGATAGTAAAGTTGCTTTAAGATTGCCACAACCAACCTCAATAATTTCTAATGCAAACCCATTCGAGATTGCCTCGAGAATGCAAACATTTTGCAGGGGGAAATCAATCACAAACCAGAAATATCCATTTGCATAATTAAAGTGGATTAAAGTGTTCTGTCGCTCTAGCACAACAAATTCACTTTTTAAAAGAAAAATATGACTTTTTGTGGTAATGAAAGTGACGGGGGAAATGCATTAAAAAGTGGAATAAATGAATAAACACCACACAAGAAAATCAGGATGAATGCTCTTATTTCATGTATAACCTCCCCGCAAACAATTCTGAACAACAGCTCAGTTAATAGGGTACGTTGTCTGGCCTCTGCATACACTTTGCCCAAGGAAATCAGGATGAATGCTCAACAAACCCATCATTTTGTGAGAACCCCAATATTCCAATGTAGCAACCACCCCAGTTTCCTTTAACCAAAAACCAATCCAAAAACAAATGTCTTGGGAGTGTGCCTACTAAGCCATGCTTTCGCAAAGCTCAATTTTTAATATGCTTATATTCGCAGCAAAAGCTGTACCAATTAGATGTGGAGAATAGGGCTGGGCAAACATCACCCGAAGCTGGGTTTGAAACGGGTCATAGCGGTGACAATTTCAGTTTTAAGGTAGGCAATATACAATGAAGGCCAGCAGGTGTCGCCAGCGTTTCATGCATAGCCTCCTCAGTCCTCAGCTCTCCTCAGACTGGGGAGGGAGGGAGGGAGGGAGGGGAGGCTCTCTCGCCTGTCAGTGCCATCCCTTCTCCAGCCAAGCAAGCAAGCTGCCTCCTTCCTTCTGCCTCACACTGAGTGCTGGGAAGCGAAGGCAGGGCTGTATCCTTTGAGTCCCTGTGGTGGGAGCACATGGGGAGCAGCGCTGGCTCCTCTTCCTCACCTCCGGGCCTTCATGGTGGCTTGGCAGTGGCACCAGTTCCCCTCAATCTGCTGCCCGCAAGATGGAGGTAGCGGGGCTGGCTGGGGCATTGGCAATGTCAGGTGCTCCGTGAGGTGCAGCAAGGCCCACGGAGTTGGCTAGGAGGGAGCTGGTGCACCTGCTTCAGGGCGGCGAGAGGTGCTGAGGCGAGGCGATGCTGTCGGTATATGCTGTGCCATCAGCGCAGCAAAGGAGGAAAGACTATGGAGGGCTGGCTGGCTACTGTACTGAGTCAATTCATTCTGCTTTGAAGTCTTCCTTCCTCCTCATTTTCAGACATCATGATATATTACTCTACTGCTATGTTTTGCTGGTGATAACATCACAATGTTGAAAAGCAGGCATCTCCCATCCCTTGTGGTGACACATTGCTGTTGCCTCCTTCTAGGTGTGAAGGTACAAGGGCAGTATGTAGTGGCAGGGAAAGGCAGAATCTCTTTCAACATCACGTACCCCTCAGCCCTGGAAGACAATCGGATAGAATACAAGGTCTTTCTCACTGTGGAGAACCTGCCAAGCTTGGAGGAGATTCACGTGAATGGGCCAACGCAGGAGGACATAGACATACAGGTAACATGGTACAGCCTGATAGAGAGGGCTGGCAGGCCATTTAGCCTGTAGGCCTGAGTTTTCCCACTCCCTGCTTAAACCTATTGAAATCAGCCAAGCCATTGGTTGATCTCTGGATGCCATTCAAACCCTGGTTCCTTTTCCCTTCTAGGTTTATAGGAAATATGGGAAGGAGTATGGGGCTGCCACTAGCCCAGACATTGCCTTCAGCTACTTCAGACCAAGTGAGAAAGAGGTACATTCATGGGTACCCCAGCTTGGCCCCTGCTCCGTGAGCTGTGGGGAAGGTGAGGCACATTGTTTTCTGGCTCCACACTCAATTGTGAATGGGACATTTCTGTGATTAAGTTATTTGAGCGCAGAGGTGGGATTGCTCTCCAGGGTGCTGACTTAATAAAGGTGCACTGGGACAAGTGGAACACTGTCTCACCAACCTCAGTCTACCTTCTTACTTAAATATAGTCCACAGGCCCCGCCTGTCAGTTTCCTCCTTGGTTGCAAGGGTTGTTGTCGTTGGCCATGGCTCCACCTCCTCTTGGTCTTTTTGCACACCCCACCGCTCCCAATTGACACCACTGGATGTTATAGCCTCAGGTTTCCTGCAAGGGCTTGGATGAGGATGATTGAGAATTTCATTTGGTCCACAGTTCTAAGTGGACTAACCTGATCCACCCTACTCAGGGCTAAAAGGCATTAACTTTCCAGTTTTGCCACTCTCAAATTCCTTGAGTCCAAAAAAAAAAAGAAAAAGTGGCAATATGTGTGCTTGGGGTTGAGATGAGCACAAAAATGAGCTTTTTTGGATTAAATTTGTACAAAGATTCATACTTCACATGGCAAAGTATGTACTGAAAAGCAATTAGTTGTATCCAGCTAAGTTCTACTTAGAGTAGACCCATAGAAAACAACTCACCTGTTAGTTGTGGCCATCTGTTTTAATATTGTCTGTCTTGTCACCTATAGCTGTTCTGTCCAATCAGTACTGACTCCCCTCTTTCCTTCTGGCAAATCCTGATCTCCTTTACACTTCATATTTTGCAGGTGCTCTGAAGGTCAGTTACTCCTGCTTTGACAAGGCAAGGAATGAAATGACGGATGACCTACATTGTCTGAAGACCCCAAGGCCCCCTGCCAGGCAAGAGCCTTGTGCTGTGGCCCCCTGCCAGCCCCAGTGAGTAAAGGTTCTGCTAGTTCTCTTTGTGGGAAAGGAAGAGCCCAGGTGACCCATGTTCATCTTCAAAAGCCTCTGCATAGCCTGTCGCTGCCATCACTGAAAAGGCTAAAGTAGGGTATCAGTGGTAGAACATCTGCTTTGCATACAGAAGGTTCCAAGTTCAATCCTATTAGGGCTGGGGATGTTCCCTGCCTGAAATCCCAAGAGAACCACTGCCAGCATGCACAGAGAATATTGAGCTAGGTGGTTGTAGCTCATGGTTTCCATGCAGATGGTTCCAGATTTAGTTTCCAGCATCTTCAGGTTGGGCTGAAAAGAATCCTCTGAAACTCCAAAGAACTGTCAGTGTAGACAGTGGGCTGGGTAACCAACAGTCTGGGTCAATATAGGACAGCCTCCTATGTTAGTTATGTCCTAACAGTAAATATAGGTTAATTTGGGAGTCAATATAGGACAGCTTTCTATGTTAGCTTATGTCCTAACAGTAAATATAGGTTAATTTAGGAGATGTGTACATATTGAAGCTATCTCAGAAGACCAACTCTGCATGAATCCACTAGTCCTAATATTCCAGTTTGGTTGCTAGAATTGGCTAGGCAAGTGTGGTGCAATGGTCTTACTAGGTGGCACAGAGTCCCAGGAAGAGCATCTTCCTTGCATGCAGAAGGTCCCAGGTTCATCCCCCAGCATCTTCAGCTTGGGCTGGGAGAGACTCTCTGCCTGAAATGCTGGAGAGTCACTACTGAGCTAGATAAACCAGTGGTCTGACTCATACAAGGCAGCTTCCAACATTCTTTTTTATTTCATCCCCTGTACTCAGAACCACAAGGACTAGAATATTGCTTTCTTTTCAAGTAAACTGCAGCAGCCCAGCATCTGCTTTGCTTGCAAGAGATTCCAGGTTCAGTCCCCAGTGGCATCTCCAGGTGGGGCTGGAAGAGACCCGTCTGAAACCCTGGAGAGCCACTGCCAGTCACTGAAGACATTACTGTGCTATTCGAGTCAATGTTCTGAACAGGGCTGGGAGATATCTGGTTTTCAACTTTGTGATATATCACCAGTTAAACATCGTGATATTCCAATACATCCCAATAACTGAAATAAGGATGAAGCTTTGTAGAGGCATTGGTTGGCTTTCCCCATATTGTGATTTTTGTATAGCACATAAACACGCACACATCATGATTCGTGATATATTGCCAGGTCAAGAATTATGAAACCGATATGATACGGACTTCAAACCAGTTCTGGGTATATTGCCCACCCCTAGCTCTGACTCTGTTATAAGGCAGCTTCCTGTGTTCCTGATGCCACTTCCTGCATGACTGTGGGTGGGTGTGACAGGCCCTTCCTGTTTTCTCCAAGATGGGTAGCAGAGTACTTTGGGCCCTGCAGCGTCCCCTGTGGCGGTGGTGTGATGGAGCGACTGGTTTACTGTGCAAAGGAAGAAAGAGGATTGAATGTGACCCTGCCTGATTCAGAATGTGTGGATGCTCCCAAACCATCAGCTGTCAAGTCCTGCAACACTGAGATGTGTCTTCCAAGGTAAGTAAACATATAAGTCACCCATAAGGGACAATGGGTTGTCCAATGTCTTGGCCTCCTGTGATTCTGCGGAAGAGCAAGGAAGAACTGCAGAAATGTGCAGTGATTGGTGAAGATGGGTGGTGGCACACACATACACCTGGAACCATGAGTCTTTTCATTGGCTCACAAAAGTACATTGAGGGGTATTTTCTGATCTTGCCCAACTACACCAGGAAAACTTTGATTATTTCTAAGTTAATCCAAGGAGAACATAGGAAGAGCCTGTCTGCTGGATCAGACCAAAAAATTTAGTTCAGCATCCTGTTTTCATAGTGGCCAACCTGACTCCTCCAATGGCAAGTCCGCAAGCAGGACCTGAGTTCAACATCAACTCTTCCCTCTTGCAGACACAGGCTGCCTCAGACAATGAAGGGGAAATGGAACCGTTGTGGTTAGAAGCCATTGATAGCATTATATTCCATGAAAGATTTGGAAAGCTTATCCATCTCTCCACCCACAAACACACAGTGAATACAGAATCTGTTGCAGAGAAATCCAGAAGTGGCCAAGGCCATTCTGTAATGGCTGTTACTTCCTATCCAGGTGGAAGGAATCAGAGCCAGGCCAGTGCTCTGCGATTTGTGGCTTGGGGGTTGCCCCAGTGAATTTGACTTGCGTTCAGCTCTGGGATGGGGTGGAACGTACTGTAGATGCCAGCCTGTGCCCAGCGGATGAGAAGCCCCTGGCCTTTGTGTCTTGCATGGTGAACATCTGCCCTTTGGGATGGAACATGGTACGTAGAGTATAGGAGGAGCTCTGTTGGACTAGACTAAAGGCCAGTCTAATTAGGGTTACAGGGAAAGTCCAGTTTAGTTCGTGTCTGAAGAGAAATCTACCTAATTTGCCATTTCAAAACAATATACAAACTAAAACGCATCCATGGTTCAAAATTTGCACTTCTCCGAGTTTGACAATGCAGTTCTCCACGTATACCAAAATATGCATGTACTAAAGTGTGTATAAAAATGCATATAATAGTGGAAAGAACATACAAAGTGCATTATATAAGGGAAAATAGAAATATTAGGGGAGATACAATTGCAGTTGAATGTAGCCACTGTATGCTCACAGCTCAAGCCATGCCTGATACACTTATTCAACTTTTCTCTCCATCGACTCCTGAGTAATATAGCTCTGCAACTACTGACAGAAACCCCACCATATTTATAACATGAAATGGTTTTCTGGAGGAGACTGTGTTGAAATTGTAGCCTAAAATAAGTTGGTCAAGTACATGGGTAGGCAAACTAAGGCCTGGGGGCTGGATCCAGCCCAATTGCCTTCTAAATCCAGCCCATGGATGGTCCGGGAATCAGCGTGTTTTTACATGAGTAGAATGTGTCTTTTTATTTCAAATGGATCTCTGGGTTATTTGTGGGGCATAGAAATTCATTCATTCCCTCCCCCCAAAAAAATAGTCCGAGCCCCCCCACAAGGTCTGAGGGACAGTGGACTGGCTCCCTGCTGAAAAAGTTTGCTGACCCCTGGTCAAGTATGTAGCATAGATGCGTCCTCAAACTGGATGCATCAATGCTACATACTTCATCACTCTGGGAGCTGTAGTACGATGAAGCTGCTGAGAAGATCCCTGTGCCAAAACTGGATTCCCCTGGGTTCCCTAAAGGCAAGCCTTGACAGATATGTTACATTCCACATCCTAACTTGTTTCCCTGCCATGAGATATTGTGCTCTTCTGCAGCAGGAAGAGATGCCCCACTCAGAGCTCTTGGTCCCGTTTTGGCCTCCTAAGACTGGAAATCGCTCAGTCTATGTCTGGAGCCCTTTGGCTGGAGCATGCCCTGTCACCTGCGGGGGAGGTAAGGTGGTTTCCTAGGTGCTTCTTGTGCATTAATGAGCTCATCAAAGACTATTTTGTGTATTATCATTTTTCAGAAGGGAGCTTTGTCTTGACAACACTATTTGTTGTTGTTGTTTAGTCGTTTAGTTGTGTCCGACTCTTCGTGACCCCATGGACCAGAGCACGCCAGGCACTCCTGTCTTCCACTGCCTCCCACAGTTTGGTCAAACTCATGTTCATAGCTTCGAGAACATTGTCCAGCCATCTTGTCCTCTGTCGTCCCCTTCTCCTTGTGCCCTCCATCTTTCCCAACATCAGGGTCTTTTCCAGGGAGTCTTCTCTTCTCATGAGGTGGCCAAAGTATTGCAGCCTAAGCTTCATGATCTGTCCTTCCAGTGAGCACTCAGGGCTGATTTCCTTAAGAATGGATAGGTTTGATCTTCTTGCAGTCCATGGGACTCTCAAGAGTCTCCTCCAGCACCATAATTCAAAAGCATCAATTCTTCGGCGATCAGCCTTCTTTATGGTCCAGCTCTCACTTCCATACATCACTACTGGGAAAACCATGGCTTTAACTCTACGGACCTTTGTTGGCAAGGTCCAACAACACTATTATCCTACACTAATTGTTTGTTTGACTTCAAAGCATTTTCATTCTGCTCTTCAACCAAAACAGCTCCCAGAGTGGCTTACATATGATCAATAAAGCGATGTGACAATAGAGTGATGTGGCATGAAAGAAAATAGGGATGAGGAGGGAAGAGGAAAAAGCAAGCTCAGGGACTGGTTCTTAATGTTAGATAGTAGCCTGATGGAATGCAAAGGCCATGGATAGATGGCAGTTGAAGGCTGAGAAGCCCAGTGGAATTGGTCTCTCAGCAGAGCTGATGTAGTCCCAACCCTCACTCTGCTGCAGCCTGATGGGATGGCTGCTGCCCAGCTGAGAGTTGAGACGAAGCCAAATGCAACTGATCTCTTAGTAGAGCCAGTAGAATAGCTCTGTTTACATTCTCTTTTTCTGCTGCAATGATCACTACTAGTTGTATGGGAGCCAAAGATGACTGGTAGAGTAGCTCTGCTTCTTGTTTCTTTCCCACTCCTCTGCATAGCTGTCAACTTTTTCCTTTTCTTGCAAGGAATCCTATTTGGGAAAAGGGAGTTTCCCTTTAAAAAAGGGAAACGTTGATAGCTATTCTCCTCTGCAGCCTGACTGGATGGTGGCTACTAGGTGACAGTTGAGAGAGAACCAAAATCAATCGGTCTTTCAGCAGAGCCAGTGGAATAGCACTGCTTCCCTTCTGTACTTCTGGCTTCACAGCCAGATGGAATGGCTGCTGCCAGGCTGAGAGCTGGAAAGAGGGAAGATCCAGTGTCCCTGCGAGAAGGAATTAAAAGAAATTGGAGCTCATCAAGTGGGCTCCTGGGGGGAAACAAAGGAGTTTTACATAATCCATTCTGGCCACTTCTCTTTCCAGGCTTGATGTGGCTGAGCTATGTCTGCCTGGTCTTTGACACCAGAGAGGAAGCAGAGGAGGAATGTTGTAACCAGGCACCAAAGCCAGCGAGTCAGCTGGAACTGTGTAACCCCACACCATGTCCAGCAAGGTAAAAGTGCATAGCATAAGTATGAATAAATCTTGCAGATCTAGCCTTGTATTCCTGTCACAGGCCCTTGAGGCACATTCGCAGCCCAGAAGAAAGAAAAAAGAATCCACTCACTCATGTGTTTACAAACGATTCCTTGCCTGATGGTCACCTGGAGATTATTCCTGCTTGCCACCAGTGACCGGATCTGTATTTTTGTCACAAGCCTGAGGAAGTTGATGCAATAAATTGATTTGCGTCTGTCTCCTCCTTTCCTGCTCTCTCTCCAGCTGGGAAGTGAAGGAACTCGCTCCATGCCCTGTGACCTGTGGTGGAGGAAAGATACCCCTCTCAGTCCGCTGCGTCCGGCGAGACAGGAACACAACCCGGACTCTTCCTCACTCGAAATGTAGCCGGATGCACAGGCCAGCCAGCAGCAGAGAATGTGCTATGGAGCCATGCCCAGCCAGGTAAGTGCCAATCGTTTTGAGGGCAGTGGCCAAGGAGAGCCTTCTTTGTCTTTTATGATGAATTCATAATCTCTAGAGCCAGGTCTGGGATTGGCTGTTAACAGTGGGTGGAACTAAGGGTGGGAGTCACATGTTAGCCCCCAAGTGCTTTTGATTCAACAACTGGGTTCTGTTGTTTCCACCTGCCAGGTGGTCCTACAAAATGGGCACGTGTAGCACCAGTTGTGGTAGAGGTGTGATGCGCAAGGTCCTCTACTGTGCACGGGCAACAGGGGAGAAGGCGGAGGAAGAGATTCTACCAGACATGGTCTGTGAGAGTTTGCCTCGCCCTGAAGAGCAGGAAGTGTGCAACCTGGAACCATGTCCCCCAAGGTCATTCATTAGTTGTGCATTCATTTAACTGGAGTCTTTTCCTCATCACCACAAATATTATTTTGTTATTATTTAGCCAATTTATAGACTACTTATCTATCTGTACTATATATCTAGGAAAGTTGTTTTTTCCGTGTGCATTTGAATTTTGCAACCAAATTTAGCATGAAGGTTCCTGAGGTGAAGGAGCAAGTTTTTGTCTATATTGGAATACAGTTGAAAGCAATTTTGAATTAAGATGGTGGACTGAACCTTTCAAATCTTCAACGATTTTCTTTTGTTTCTTAAAATTCCCAAGTCATGCCAGCTACGAGGCTGCTAGTTATGCATAAATCATATTCAAATGGTTCAGACTGAGACGAAGACACTAGAACAACAACAACAAAATGTCAAGGGCTCCAAAACATGCAACAGCTCTTTACACATAAACAGATAACTTTAAAATGCTACATATAATTTTCTTATTACCTTGATGTTTTAGATTGAATTTGAATGTGGTGTGTAAATTGCTCTGGGCTGTATTTATGAAGAGCAGTATAGATAGATATAGATAATCTGATATTCCCAAATGTTTTGTGCAAAGTGCAATGATAGGAGGGCCCTGTTAAAATCTGGGGATGGTGTGGAGGGCAGTTGTGTGTGTTCCCTTGACTCACTGATCAACTCTTCTCTCTCTCTCTCTCTCTCTCTCTCTCTCTCTCTCTCTCTCTCTCTCTCTGAGAAGGTGGAAAGTAACTAGAATGGGTCCGTGTTCCTCCTCCTGTGGACTTGGGGTAGCCACCCAGTTGGTGACCTGCATGCAGCTTTCTGGGGGACAAGAGATTGAGCTGGCTAAGAGCCAGTGCCGAGAAGCAGAGAAGCCCCCCTTCAGTGTGCCTTGTGTGATCCGGGTCTGCCCTTATGAATGGAGGGTCACCAAATGGACACAGGTAAACCTTTCAGTCAGGGGTGTGGAACTAAAGCCTTGGGGTCACCTGGCCTCTCTATCTGGCCAGCAAAACTCTTCCCAGGCCACACACCCCATTGGCCTTGCTTCATATCTCAAGTGCTTTAGCCTGGCAAGAATGTGTCCCTGAAGTCTGATAATGCATCTTGCTTGGATGGAAGATGGAGACAGGGTAGGGTGAATCTGCAAAATTTCTATCCGTTGCTCTTCCTACTTATGCCTCTGGCCCTAACATGGAATGTGGCCTTCAGAAGGCTGCCTAGAAGGGCAGGCTCTCAGGCTCTCAGGCTAAAAATGGTTTCCCACCCCTGGTTCAGGCTTCAATACCATTCAGAGATGTATTGGAATTAGGACAGAGCTGGGTTGCTCTCAAGAACCCCACTTGGCACTTGCCAAGGCCCCCTGCCCCTCTCATTATTTTTTACTTCGAGGACTTGTTCTAGGGGCATTGCCTGCTTTTTTGTCAGTCTTTGTTTTTTGGGAAAGTGGTTAAATGTTTTGCCTGTTTAGAGAGGCAGATTCAGTATCACCAGCTTTTCTTCTGTGAAATGGGCATTTTGTGGTGTCCACCACAGTTTTCTTAGATTTCCAAATGTTACCTCCAGCCCAAACTGGTTGTGGGGAGCCCTGGGTTAGACTCTTCAACTAGAGCTAGATCAGCCTAGCTTCAAATCCCAAATGCGACCCTTGTGGGAGTCATTCTTTCCCAGCCCACCCTTCTCACACAAAACAGGGAAAGCCATCTGTACTGCCTTGTGGTCTCTGAGAAAAAGGCAGCATAGAAGTGTCATAAGCCCCCTTTTATGACACTCCTATGCTGCCTTTTTCTCAGAGACCACAAGGCAGTACAAAAGGGGGAGGTGAGAGGAGGTCCGGGATATAAGGTAATGGAACTAAGAAATGGGAATTATATTTGTTTTGTTTTGTTTTAACTGTGTATTTTTGCTTTTTTGTCTGTTGTTTTTCTTTTTGTATTAAATTGGGGGGGAAAATTAAAAAAAATTTTTTTTAATAAATATCTATTAAAAAAAATTAAAATAGAAGTGTCATAAGCCAATGATGGGGCAGTAGGGGGTGATGTATAAAAGTGTTTCCTGCCCATATTATTCCAGGGCTCCTCTCATCCAAGAATGCTTACTGTGCATTTAAAAATAGCTTCTGGGTTTCTTCCTCCAGTGTTCTGCCTCTTGTGGGAATGGTATTCAGACACGACAGGATTTCTGCATCAATCCCGAAAATGGATCACGGGTGAACCCCACCTTTTGCATGCACTCCCCTAAGCCTGTGATGCTGCGAAGTTGCTCCGTCTCTCCCTGCCTTGAACAGGCCACAGCAGGTCCGGTCTCCAGGACAGATCTCAGGACTTTGCCGCCTCCTACGGAGCAACTGATGGCTGCGGTGACCATTGGCCCTGAAAAGCCACACCATAAAGCTTTGGACCTTCCACAGCCTGATCGACCAGCTCCTTCCATGAAACAATTTGAGGATATACCGTGGGACGCTGATGAGTACAGTTGCGCAGCTTGTATTTATTTACGTGTGATTATCACTAGACTTCACCTTTTAACAGGGGCTACCAACCCTTTTTAGGCCAGGAAGTACATTTGTGAGGAAGTGCAATTGGTGGGGCATATTTAAGAGACCACCTCTTTCCCTACAGACTCTCTTGGGTGTTAATATCAAACGAACTTTCAAAAGTTCAGGGGTGGTGGTTGCCTGGAAGAGAACATTCTCTGTGGCAGCCCCTAAGTTTTGGAATTCCCTCTCCACAGAGGTCCATCTGGCTTCTTAACTATACAGCTTCCAGAGAAAGCTGTACAGATGTACTTTTTTACCCTGGCCGTTGACACCTGAGTTGTGTGTGGTTTTGGACCCACAGTGTACCTATGATTGCTATGTGTTCTTAGTAATAAATTCCAAATTGTTGTAACCCACCTTAGGATCTGCAGGAGAAAGGCAGGTAATAATTTAATAATAATAAATTCATAAAATGGCTGTTGCAGTGCATGGCATAATGACTTCAATGTAAGAGAAGCTGGTGCTCTGGTACTGAGTTATGCCCTCTTAAGAACATAAGAAGAGGCTACCGGATCAGTCCAAGGACCCAGCTAGTCCTCTTCTCACAATTGCTGATCAGATGCACTAATGGGAATGGCATTCAGAAGCATTGCTGCCTTTCTTCCTTTGCAGGTCCCTGTGGGCAGCTGCTCCTAAATTCCACTGGGTTCATCAACATGACTGGTGTGCAAGCCAGCGACTGCATTGTTGCCATTGGCCGTCCCTTAGGAGAGGTCCTAAGGGTCCAAGTGCTGGAGAGCTCCCTGAACTGTAGTGCAGGTGAGTGTTTGGTTCATAGCATTGGAGGACATGAGAGCTGGGAAGCCACCAGTTCAAATCTTAACTCAACCAGGAGATGCTAGGCTGAAATAGCTTCTCCACACTATTCTGTGGCCTGAATTGAGATTACAGGTGCCTGCATAGTTATGTATGTCCCCAACAGCTCAGGATTGGAGAGAAATCCAACTGGATTTGCACTGAAAGACAAACCTATCATAATTCACATTTTCTGAAACAATGTATGACCCGAAGCACAGCCCTCCTTCAAAATTTGTGCAATGCAGTTCTCCAGCCTCGAGTAATACGTGCAGGAAAACATGCTTTTGGGTAAAGTGCACATATAAATAAATATAGGTATATATATTAGTGAAAATAGCATACAAAAATGCATTACATTAGGGGAAAGTGCTGTGCCAAAATATATGTATATTAAGCAAAATTGTGGAATACTCTGCCAATAGAGATTCAGCAGGCGCCTTGTGCTTCAGCACCTGGTGGAAAATTTTCTATTCTGTCAGGCTTATACAGACAATTAAGAAAACATATTTCTAGAATAGTTAGCTGATTCTGATGTTAACTTTATACAAGGTTTCTATTGTATTGTTTCACGTATAGTAGTTTTAAAAAAATGAATAGTGGTTTATAAATATTTTTACAATTAAGATTACAAACAAACATGTGCATGTAAAGATAAAATAGCAGATTATAAGAAATAGCAGCTAAATGTTCATGAGGACCTTTTTAAAAATTACACACTGATGCAGAAATGCAGTGAACACAAAACTGGAAAAATTAGGAACTGAGAGGAACCAAAATGGACATAATTAGTTGTCGTTCCCTACTATCAGCAGGCAGTCTCATTTTTTTATAAAATGGTTGTGGATGATCAGTCTGACATGTTCCCCAGCATCCCTTGTCTTTTGCTCCAGGTGACGTGATGTTGTTTTCTACACGGATGATGTGGCGGACAGGCTGTAAGAAGCTGGTGCATTCCACCATAAACACCAGGACCAACACGCTGGTGGTGAGACAGCGCCGCCTGGGTCCTGGGAATGGAGTTTCTCTTTGGTACAGCAGCGAAGTGGCAGCTAAGAAATACCATCAAGGTAGGTTTGGCTGCTGCCATACTGAGCTGGCTCCACTGGAAGTGAAAAAGGGAGCTCTAAGAAGGGCTTAGGGTTCCATGAGAGACATGAGGTCTGTGGCTGGATTCTATGGTGTCTTTTTCAGAGTGTAAAAATAGGTTGGTACACGGGCCACCCAGACCAGGCACTTGTGTTAGGGGTCGGGCGCACCACTGGGCAGTGCACTCACCCACGGGAGCCTGCCACTCCCCTTGCTTTTAATGTTTTGTTCTTGTAATGCAACTACAGTCTGTTTTCACTGCTACTTTGTCTCTGCCTTGCTCTGAGGAAGGGAAAGCGGGTCCTTTCACAGAGTGAGGCATTTGGGGAGGGATAGTCTAGTACATGGGTAGGCAAACTAAGGCCCAGGGGCTGGATCTGGCCCAATCGGCTTCTAAATCTGGCCCGTGGACAGTCTAGGAATCAATGTGTTTTTACATGAGTAGAACATGTGCTTTTATTTAAAATGCATCTCTGGATTATTTGTGGGGCATAGGAATTCGTTCATTTATTCCCCCCAAAAAATATAGTCCGGCCCCCCACAAGGTCTGAGGGACTGTGGACTGGCCCCCTGCTGAAAAAGTCTGCTGACCCCTGGTCTAGGAGAGTTCCTGGATTGCTTTCATTTTTCCAGGGCAGCTAGGAATTCTCTTTCAAAAACATTTTTAAAGTTTTAAAGCACAAGTAAAACTCTACCACAAATCCCTGGACTCATTGCTCTCTTCTGCATCCATTTCCTTAAACACAGATTGCGACGTGCAGCTGTTCGGTCCCAGTGGGAGAATAGTGACCCCTATGCCTTTGGCAGGCTGGGAACAACAAGGGGCTTGCAGGACATTTGTTGACGTGGCTCCAAGGCATCGCATTGCCATTCACGCTGCATATGTGGACCCAGCAGCTGACTCCAACCAAACACACTCCAGTTACATCTCGGTGAGAAAACTGCACAGAATAAGGGTCCAGGTGTCACACACTAGGAGAAGAAAAGCAAAACATTAATCAGATGCAAGGGTGGGGAACCTGATCAGCACTCAATTTACAGCGGTGTGGGTGGTTCCTTCCGCACAGGGCGCTAAGCCAAGGGGGTGCAAAACAACAACAACAACAACCTATATTCATATGGGTACCTACTGAGAAGATCCACTGTACCAAAAGGAATTATTGTGAAAATAAAAAATATGGGAGGTGGGAAGGGCAAGCCAGATTTTGTTCTCACTCAGGGTGACGTATTACCAAAGTCCGCCACTGACCTATTGGCTGCATTCCTTCCTGGACAACTTTCTGGAGCCATTTACTCATGGTGAGCAGAGCCAGAGGCAAAAGTGTGTGGAGCAATGAGTGCAAATGTTACCTTTGTACAGGAGGCTATTTTCTAACATGCACTCAGATTTTGTTGTTGTCTTCTGGTTTTTCTCTCTCCCCCCACCCGCTCCTTTTCCATCAAAATGCTGCTTCTACCCTGGACATTTATGGTGGAAGAGCCACTCATGGGACCCCTCCAGAGTCCATACTAGGTTTGGGTTGTTGTTGTTTTTTCCTGAAATCATGTAACTTTCCACACCACAGATGTTCTGGTTTATTTTTTATCCCACATTTGTTGCCCTGTAGCAGAAGTGTTACCCTTCCAGGTCGTAATAGTGTGGTTCAATTTTGGGGAAGCATTGCAGAACAAACAATAAAGCAGAATAATGTGTGAACAGTCCAGGATAAACTCACCACCAATGCAACAAATGTAGGACAAAAAATAAAATAAACCAGAATGTTTGTGGTGTGAAAAGTTACATGATTTCAGCAGGAATTTTATGGAACATGTGCTGACTGGAAATGGAGCAGTAAGTCCACCTCAAAACATCTGCAGGTGCAAAAGTGTGGTCATGTATAACCCTCCCGATACCATCATAAGCACAAATCAAAATGAACGTAAAGTAAAACTGGAGAAACTGGAGAAATGAAGGAATCCTTAGGCACTGTGAACATAAGAACATAAAGAAAGCCTGTTGTATCAGGCCAATGGCCCACCTAGTCCAGCATCCTGTTCTCACAGTGACCAACCAGGTATCTGTGGGGAAACCCGAAAACAGAACCCGAGCACAAGAGCACTCTCCCCTCCTGTGGTTTCCAGCAAATGATGTTCAGAAGCATTTCTGCCTCCAACTGTGGAACTGACTTAGTTGGTCTTTAAGGTGCTACTGGAAGGAATTTGTTTTGTTCCAACTGTGGAGTCAGAGCATAGGCAACATGGCTCTTCCATTAAATTTGTCTACTTCTTTTCTAAAGCTGCTCAAGTTGATGGCCATCACTGCCTACTGTGGGAGTGAGTTCCATGGTATAACTCTGCACTGCAAAGTATAGTTTAACTGTTGTGGATGTCACGTTTCTGGGTCTTTGGCTGACCTGACCTTCCATTCTTCAGATCCGAGATGTCAATGCCATGAAGACCGCAGTTTTCCATGGAAACCAGCCATTCTACTGGGAGTCAGTTGGGAGCAGGGCCGAAATTGAATTCAGCAAAGACTTTGCCAGCGTCGGTTTCCAAGCAGAATACTGGGTAATTTTGCCCAAATAAACACAGCCTCAAGTTGTTTCAAGGGCAACTGTTCATCCAAGGGTTATATAGCCAGGGGGAGTTAGTAAACAGAGTTTGTCTTGTAAGAGGGATGAAAAGTGATAGCCACTGAAAAACCCTTAGAGGTTGCAGGAGCCCTTCTCTTTTTTTGCACCTGTTCCCATTGCTGTGGAAGGGAGGGGCTTCTCATGCCTGAACTCACCCTGGCTCTGCCACTGTCTCAGGTGGGGATCTCCACCGATTCAATTATTTTTCTTCAAATGCTGCTGCTCTTGTTTTCGAGCAGGGTTAGTCCTGCTCCTCTCATGTGCTAAAGTCAACATACACATACCTCTTGGAGATCTGCCAATAAAGTCTTTATATGGGTGTGAACCTGAAAAGTTATTAGCCTGAAATTAATAATCGCTGCACCTGTGTACTGTATCACGTAAGCCTGAGTTTGTCAATCTCTGCTGTCCTCTACCTAGAAATTATTATTCCAAATGCCTCTGATTTTTAGGTGAGGTGTATACAGTATATTGAAAAATGCAGTGTGTTCAAATATGTTTGCAGTTGTGTGTGTTATGCATCTACACTCACTACAGAAGTTTGTACATCTTTTTTATTATTTTTTCTTTTGTGATCAATCTAAAGAGGAGTGGAGCAGAAAATAGGACATTGAATTACTCCCCCCCCCTCTTTTTTTGCGGATTGTTGGAGTGGAACGACTGAAATTTATCCTGGAATTCCTCTTTTTCCTTGTCTCATTCATCTTCTTTTTTACATACTATTTGAATCTCCTATTTTTTGTGATGCGCTTCTCCTTTTGCCCTACGCTTTGGATTGGTGGATTATAATCGGAGTGTGAGTGGCAAATGCAGGTGTTCCAACTCTTGAATGTGAGGCAAATAGTGTTGGAGTTTGGTATATATCTTCCTCTACTGTATACCTAAAAATCAAAAGCTGTCATCGTACAGCTCCCATTGGGGGATTTGTAGTGCCGCATCACACTTCTGGATTTGCCTGGTCAGGGTGGGGGAAGGGAGCAGAAGAGAAAGGAAGGTTTAATATGGTGGTTTTAAACAGTAGGAATTGAATGAAGCAGGGATGGAGAGACACTGGAGCTGTGAGAGGGTGGAGGGGCAGGCAGGCGGTAGGAGGGATTAGCGAGCAACACTAGCAGTGGCAACAGCCTTGAGTGTATGTGTGTACACAGCAGAGTGCAGGAATAAATAGTTTGATAATGCTGCAACTTATTGCAAGTTTGCTTTACTCCCAACACCCCTTCTGAACAAAGTGTGTTCAAGTCCACAAGTCCGGTACTCTCTGGGAAGTGGCTTAGAGAGACTGTCTGAAAAATATTCTTAAGACTGAGGTGGCATGGGTGTAGCAGGGGGTGGGGGGAGCTGACCCCCTAAACCAAGTAAACAAATAAAAATGCTCAACTAACCGACCAATTGCATTGCAGACAACTTGGTTCTGCCCCCCCCCCCATATAAAGCCTGGCTGTACCCATGTGAGGTGGTGTACATAGTTCTCTTTTTTCCGTTATCCTCACAACCAGTCCTTTTTATCTAGAAAAAGAGGTGCAGGTACAGAGTACCCTTGAGTACCCCTGGGAAAAAACATTGCTCACAACCACCCTGTGAGGTAGAGGTTAGGTTAAGAGAATTAACTGCCCCAAAGGTCACCCAGTGAGCTTCATGGCTGAATGGGTATTTGAAAACTCTTCCATTTCCTAGTCCAGCACTCTAACCCAAAGCTTTCCAAGCTTTTCATGTTGGTGACACACTTTTTAGAAATGCATCATTTCGTGACACAGTAATTCTGTTTCACTAGCAAACCAGAGGTTAAACTAATCCTTTTCCAGCCCCTAGAGCAGTGGGGGGGGGGGGGAGCGTTCGCATTGACACACTTACACACTGCAGCCGACACACTAAAGTGTCACGACACACAGTTTGGAAAGCTCTGCTCTAACCATCGCACCGCACTAGCATCTCCTTCCATTTGCACTGGCAAGCAAGATTTTAACATGTTTCAAAATTCAGCTTCATGTGAAAATTCAGCATCACATCTTAGAAAGAGCATAAAGTCGTTATGCATTTGCTGCTATTCCTCCCCTTTCTTTTTCCTTTTTTTAAAGGGGGTGTGAGATCTCTCAGCTACCAGTTTCCTACAGCATACCCTCCAACATTTCTGCGATGAAAATAGGGACATCCCATTCCATAATGACATAGACACATACTCCACACATCTGACTGGGTTGCCCCAGCCACTCTGGGCAGCTTCATATATCTATATCTATATCTATATCTATATCTATATCTATATCTATATCTATATCTATATCTAGAGATAGAGATAGAGATAGAGATAGAGATAGAGATAGAGATAGAGATATATAGATATATACACCGGTGTGTGTGTATACACACACACACACACACACACAATAAAACATTAAACAAAAACCACCCCTATACAGGATTGCCTTCAGACGGCTCGGAGGTCTCATAACTCCATACCCTCCAACATTTCTCCAATGAAAATACAGACATCCTAAGCAAAAGTGGAACATTCTGGGATCAAGTCAGAAACCGGGGCAGCTACTTTAAATCAGGTACACCCCTGGAAAATAGGAACACTTGGTGGCAGTTTTATTACGTGGCTTCAAAATTAACAAGGGAGTTGCAGCCCGTAACAAACAAAGGTCAGTCTACTTTTCCCTCCTTAAGTCTACGGATGAGAGATGCAGACAACCCCTCCCATTTCATCCTCTTGCAAAGGAGGAGGGGACCCAGAATGCAATACAAAGGGAGAAGCTTGGGGGGGACAGCTGGTTGGGGTGGGCGGGGCTGTCTCCATTGTCAGCTGGAGCTGCTTTTAAAGGGACAGTGGGTGGGCAGTGGGTGAACAGCGATGCGCTGAGGACTAGGATCCTGCCCAGTGCTGGGGGCGGGGGAGAAATTACAGTGGCAAGCAGCAGAGGAGAAAGGTGGATTTACCTGTCGTTTAACACACATACCCAAAGGCAGGATGAATTCCCATGAAGAGCAGCCTCAGTCAGATGCAGCTACTGCTGCTGCTACCCCGTCTTCCACCGATGATGATGATGGGATGACCTGGTGGTACAAGTGGTTATGCAGACTGGCTGGCATCATTGGGGGCATCTGTGAGTATTTCCTTTACTCCTCCCACCCCACAGTTTTTTCCTCCAGTGATTCCTCTATCCCCGCACCTCCAGAACAAAGTCCCAAGACCCAATTTGCCTCCTATGGTGAGGGCTTGCTTTGCACCGACTGGCTGATTTTGTGTCTTTGGGGATTTTTTGCTTTAATTTTCTCTCCTGTTGGGGGTGGGGGAATAGCACTGCAAACTTTTTGTACACATGTTTTTGGGGTGGGTTGTTTTTTTTTTAAAAAAACATGTTTTGTCACTCTTCTGTTGTGAGCTGTCAACAGGACTAAGCTCTTGACTGCCTTCATTTAAATATAGTTAGTATTTAACTATAGGTAAATAAATACCTACATCAGGGTGTGCAATATGCAAAACAGATCAAAAGTGCAACAGGGTAGTGCCTATTTTGCATTAGCAAATGTTTGTATTTCTGCATTGCATTTTGGTGTTTGAGTTACTCAGAGTCACTTCATTGTTGTTTTTTAAAAAAATATTAATATCCCACCTTTTCTCAAAGGAGCTCAAGGCTCTCCCCCTCCCCATTTTATCCTCGCAACAACCCTGTGAGGTATGTGAGGCTGGGAGGCAACAACTAGTCCAAGCTCAGCCAGTGGTCTCTCTCATGTCTCAGTCTACAGTGGTGTCATGTGGGGAACACCCACTGAATCAGATCAAAGGTCCAGCCAGCCAGATGCCACCAGGAAACCAGTAAGAAGGGTACCATGATATGTCATTCCATATTCTTCACCTCCAGGATCTGATATTCAGTGGGTACTCTGCTTCCGACCATGGAGGCTCCACTATCTTATCAGGGCCAGTCGATGTTGACTCAGGCCACATCTGCACTACACATTTAAAGCAATAACATACCACTTTAAACAACCATGCCTTCCCACAAAGAATCCTGGGACCTGTAGTTTGCTAAGGGTGCTGAGAGATGTTAGAAGACCTCCTATTCCCTTCACAGAGCTACAGTTCCCCGAGTTCCCTGTGAAGAGGGATCAACTATTAAATCACACTGGAATTGTAGCTCTGTGAGGCAGGGACATGAGAACTGGGACCTTATTGGTGGTGACTCCATGCTTGTGACACACCCTTTCAAGTTATTTGCATATGTCTGCCATCAGCGCAGCTGGACTTTTTATATAAAAACCACACGTTTCCAGGGTCTTTTTCCTTGAATGATTTAATAGGGCAGCTGGCCTGAAACTTTTGTTTTAGTTTTGTGTTGTTTCTGGCTTTTTTCTAATATTAAGTTTGTTTTCATTCATTACAATGGCCCTTTGCTAGCCTGTGGGTTAGTTAAGGGACTTGGTTTGACTGGTTCTTGATTTGTTTTTGTTTCTAATTGAAATGTAATATTGCATTTTGTGTTTGCCGTAAGCTGCCTTGCAAGGATGTTGCTCTAAAAGGTGGCCTGGAAACATTCAAATAAATAAAAGCAGATAGATAGAATGAAGCTCTTTTCAAAAAGTGCACCCTCTCTCATTCAGGAATGGAATGGAGGGCCCAGCCGACTGGGTACAGGAGCACTCCGTGCTGTACCATTTTGTTGCAGAGCCCATTTGTATAGTTGATTTGCTCGTTCTCTGGTATTTTGCATTTCTAAGCAGAGTTTACTTTTGTAGAAGTCAGTGTTTTTAAAAAGCGTTTTGCAAAGGCTGATTAAGTTGGGGACTGTACCTGAGACACTTGCTTACGACTTGAAAGAACTTCTCCCTTGCTACACCCAGCCATGGATACCTGTTCCCAGTTGCTTCTCTGTAATGTGATTTCTTCCTCATGGTTTAGGGCACACCTGATAGCGGGGCTGAACTTTGTTCCTGCTGTACTTTGCTCCCTATGTTTAAACTTGTTGTGTAATATTTTGTCAAGCTGGTATTCCTCAGACCCAGGCCACTCTTTCTGTTCCTTGGATCCCTCTTCACGCCACACCCCTCACCAGCCAAGTGTTGACCCCTCCTTGAGCAGAGGCTCCAGGTTGCCCCCAAGATTGAGGGGGCCCAGCAGATGTGGCGCGTGACATCACAGGCACGATGCATGTGCAACTTCTGTCCTCAGAAGGAGGCCGAGCACTCTGGCGGAGGCTGGGTGCTGAAACTGCAGCACGCACAGGGTTCCCTTCAAACAAATATCGAGAAGATTTTTTCCCCTTGAACTCTGATAATGCTTCCTGCATGTCTACATGGAGGTTAGCAGTGGCGTAGCGTGGGGGGTGCAGGGGGGGCCGGCCGCACCGGGCGCAACATCTGGGGTTAGGGCAAATCCACAGGTTAGGGGGCGCAAATCCACGGGTTAGGGGGCGCAAATCCACAGGTTAGGGGGCGCAAATTACTTGCCTTGCCCCGGGTGCTGACAACCCACGCTACGCCACTGGAGGTTAGAGAGGGGTGTGTGAGGCTGTAGAATCTGGCCTACTGTACAAAAATTCACATTCATTGTCCCAGCCACTATTCTCCTTGCATCATGGGCGAGCTGGCTCTGGCTATAGTAGAATTTGGCTGGGTTCCACTCTCTGCTTCTCCTACCCACTTGTTAGGGAAAGTTTCACCTGCTAAAATTCTCAGACCTTTGGCTGCTTTTAAAGGCAGCACTTCCCCCTGCCCCTCCCCACCCACAAAAAAAGCAACTATGCCCTGAACAGTCCGAAAATAAGCCTTGGAACCACCTGGGATTTGGTCCTCATTAAACTTGCAGCAAGGTTCTCTGCATCCGATACAACATCAGACCCCTTTCGCGGTCGTCAGCAGGTAACTTAATCCCAGTATTATGCGACACTGCTCATGAAAAAACAAGGGCCAGCAGAGCTGAGTTGACAAGAAATAATGGCACAAAGAAAACAGATGCAGACAGATGCACTCAATTCTCCCACCCACCCCAAAAAAACCCTACAAAAATTAGTTTTGGAAACATTGTCGGAGTTTGTAGAGAACAAATGTCCAGTTCTCAAAGCTCTCGGAACCCAGTCTGGTTACGTCCAGGAGAATCACATCAAAGTTTTTCCTCTGCTATGAAAGCAGAGCGTGACCTTAGGCAGGTGACTAGCCCTCAGCGTCAGAACCTGTCCTCAGAATGGCCACAAAATTTTGTCATCTTCATCATGTGATGTCATTTTGCAGCTTCACTTCTCACAGTCCATGGTTGAACTGTGGAACTCACTCCCACAAGATGTAGTGATAACAACCAACCTGGATGGCTTTAAAAGAAGATTCGTAGCCAAAATCATGGAGGACAAGGGTATGGATCTTGATGTCCACTGTTGGAAGCGGTGAATACCATTGTTAGTGTGCCTCTTGGAGTGAAGTCAGACTGCTGTGATCTTCTGTGGTGTGCAAGCCTGGGCAGTATTTGGAGGTCCTGGGTTGCCCAGACTACAAGCCTCTCAGCCTCATCGATGTGGTACAGAAGAAAGCAGAGCAATATGTTTGGCACCAGCTTGGCTGCAGGATTTGCTGGAAGGAGGACAGCAAGGTGCCATCCATCTTAGGGACTCCAAATTTGTGTAGGATTTACTCCTTAGCCTTCCCCGTCCCCTGAAGATATCCCACAAGGCAGTGGAGGTTTAGGATCAGGGTTTTTCTTCAGCTAGATGGGCTACCTTCCTAGAAGAGTTTGGATTTGATATCCCGCTTTATCACTACCCTAAGGAGTCTCAAAGCGGCTAACATTCTCCTTTCCCTTCCTCCCCCACAACAAACACTCTGTGAGGTGAGTGGGGCTGAGAGACTTCAGAGAAGTGTGACTAGCCCAAGGTCACCCAGCAGCTGCATGCGGAGGTTCTCCAGATTACGAGTCTACTGCTCTTAACCACTACACCACACTGGCTCTCCTAGGTTGATGAGCCCCATCTGCCCCTCACTTCCCTCTACAACATGAATGCAAAACAACTTCTTCACTGTTGGACCCACTATTGGTCTCATCCACTCAATCCACCAGAGCCTGTTTTCACGTGCAGGAGTAGTCCCTGACTCAGCAAGGGTTTGAGACCCATCAGCTATCCTTACCTGGTTAGCCGGCCAGTTGAAGCTGCTCCTGGGTTATGGCCACTGTCACATCCTGGCAACTTCTAGGAGTCACAGGTGAGAGCTGGTGGGGGGGGGGAGGTGGTGGACAAGCTACCCCAGAAGTAGCATGTTATGTCCCCTGCCAGATGTACTACCCCTCCCCTAACACCTCATAGGTAAAGGTAAAGGGTCCCCTGACCACTAGGTCCAGTCGCGGACGACTCTGGGGTTGCAGCGCTCATCTCGCTTTATTGGCCAAGGGAGCTTCCGGGTCATGTGGCCAGCATGACTAAGCCGCTTCTGGCGAACCAGAGCAGCGCACGGAAATGCCGTTTACCTTCCCGCCAGAGCGGTACCTATTTATCTGCTTGCACTTTGACGTGCTTTCAAACTGCTAGGTTGGCAGGAGCTGGGACTGAGCAACGGGAGCTCACCCCATTGCGGGGATTCGAACTGCCAACCTTCTGATCGACAAGTCCTAGGCTCTGTGGTTTAGACCACAGCGCCACCTGCATCCCTCTAACACCTCATACACCCCAGTATATACCAGTGTAGACAGACCAGTTGCTGGGAAATGCAAGTGGACAGAGTGTGCTGTTTCACTCAAGACCTTCTTGGGAGCCTCCCAGAGGAATCAGGTCAGTCACTGTGAGAACAAGATGCCTTGACCCACCAGGGCTGATCTTAACATTTTCTGCCTGCTTTGTCCTTTCAGCATGTGCCTTTGCTGGCCTCTTTAACTGTGTGACCATCCACCCTCTCAACATCGCAGCTGGCGTTTGGATGATGTAAGTAAACTTGACTTCCTTTGCGGTGACTATTTGTTTCGAGTACCAGGGTGCTGCAAGTCAACAGCAACTGAGATGGAAGTCTGTTGCAAATGCAGAAGCAGGCAATGAATGATTTGTCCTGGTGGGATGTGTGGCCTTTGCACTGCCCACTCAGCAGTCTCTGGCCTTCCTACCAGTTCCAACCCCTCCAGGCTGAATCTACACAGATATAAAAAAACCTGTGAAAGTGCTTTTTTTAAAAAAATTAAAAAGTAGTAAAGTATATATGGAATTTGCCACTAGCTCATCAGTGCCACCTAGTGTCACATTTGTTTAATACACTTAAAATGCAATTAAAACGTTATACAGTGGTACCTCTGGTTGTGAATGGGATCCATTCCAGAGGCCCGTTTGCAAAATGAGCAGAACACAACCTGCACCTGCGTGTCTGCATGTGCGCGGGTCGCGATTTACCGCTTCTGCGCATGTGTGTGATGTCATTTTGCACACCTGTGCATGCGCGAGTGGCGAAACCCAGAAGTAACCCTTTCCATTACTTCCGGGTCGCCACAGGACGCAACCTGAAAACGCTCAACCTGAAGCAAACGTAACATGAGGTATGACTGTATTTGCAGCTGAGTCCCTGTGGCTCCGAAAATAGAAAACCGTTCAGAGTGGCTTTGGGAGAGGGCCACAGCTTACTGGTAGAGCAAGGCTTAATCCCTGGCATCTCCAGGAGAGCAACTGTCAATCAATGCAGACGGTTCTGAGCTAGATGGACATGGGGTCTTACTGAGTACTAGGCAATTCCATGTGTCAACGGGCTGTTTGTTCAGAACCACGAGGACTAGAATCTTACCTTATTTCTAGGGAAAGAGCCATAGCTCAGTGCTAGAGCATCTGCTTTGGATGCAGAAGGTCCCAGGTCCAATTCCCAACATCTCTAGGTGTGGCTGGGAAGTCTCTTGCTCTTAAATCCCAGAGAGCTGCTGCCAGTTTATTTTATGCAATTTTAATTGAAAATATTTTAAAGCCACATTTCTGAGTAAATGCCCCAGGGCAAGCAAGGTGGAAGATTTAAAACAACAACAACACAGTACAAACTGGAAAACTTTTAAAACACTACAAAATTTAAAATACTTAAAATTAGAAGTAAAATAAAACACAGAACCCAAGACAACATAATTGAGTCAGACCAAGCTAACAATCACCGTACCTGGAGGGTCGGCTGCATTTAAAGGCACACCAACCACACCCACACTTTCTGAAACAACGAGAACTGAAACACAGCCAAATATTGAAATTTGTGCTTCTCTGGATTTTGCAGTGCAGTTCTCCAGCCAGCTCATATGTCCAAATTTGCACAGATGAAGGTAAAGTGTGCCTATCAGTACATAGATCAGTGAAAGTAACATATAAAAATGCTTTATATATGGGGAAATTGCCGTCTTAGCTGTCTCTTAGTGCAGCCCCAGGTCACTGAGCCTGAGCTTCCACAACCACTGCCTGCCATGAACCATAGCTGTCAACGTTTCCCCTTTTTTTAAGGGAAATTCCCTTATTCCGAATAGGATTCCTTGAAAGAAAAGGGGAAAGTTGACAGCTATGCCATGAACCACCAATGGCAGGATTGGTAGCAGCAGCAGATATGTTCTGTGCTTAAGGTAATGTTTTATTCTCTTGCTAGTTGTGCTGTTTTAAATGTGCATTTTATATTTGACATTATTAATGTTTTCTTTTGAAATGTTTAAGATAATTTGTTTGTTAACATTGCTGCGTTAAATGCACATTCTGTAGTTGGCCTCTTTTGCAATGTTCTGTTTTGAAATATTTAAGATAATATTTTAGTTTCCTGTTAAATATCTTTGTTTGAATGTATACTTGAATTTCTTTAGTAATGTTTTATTCTGGATTGTTTTATTTGATGTTTCAATGTCGGTTCTAAGCTGCTTTGAGATTTTTTAATTAAGAATATAAAGCAGTAGAGAAATGAATAATAATAGGCAAAAATTCATAACAAAATGTGCACATAGGAAAAAGTTTGGGGGTGGTTTTTCATGTGGACTTTTTTTTTTACAAAGGAAAATATTGCACATTTGTAGAAACATAGAGAACTGAACTTAAAATCAGAAAAATGAGAAACTGAGAGAAACCAAAACTGGCAGATTTGCCCATTCCAATTACAGTGGATCTCAAATGCCTTGTCTCCCGAACAAATTGATTCCCGAACGATTGAAACCCAAAAGTGAGTGTTCCGGTTTTCAAACAATTTTTGGAAGCTGAACGTTCGGCGCAGCTTCCGCAGCTTCTGATTGGCTGCAGGACGCTCCTACAGCCAATCGGAAGCCATGCCTTGTTTTTCGAACGGTTCTGAGTTAACGGACTTCCGGAACGCATTCTGTTCAAGAACCAAGGTACGACTGTACTAGCTAAATAGCCCTCTGGCCCCAGTAAGGTTATAAAAGCTTAGAACCTAAAGCGGTCTAAGAGTTTCACTGGCTGTGGTGTCTAGGACTTTTGAGAAAAGGCAAGCAAGGGTTGACATGGTAGAAGTTCATAAAATTATGCATGGCATGAAGAAAGTGGGTAGAAAAAAGTTTAAATCCCTCTCTTATAACGCTAGAACTCATGGGCATCCAACATGGCTGAAAGTCAAATAATTTAGGACAGACGAAAGGGTGGACTTCTTCTCTTATTGTAGAGAAGATCTTGCTCCCACAGGAGGTAGTGATGGCCACCAACTTTAAGACGCCTTTAAGAGAATATTAGGTAAATTCATGGAGGAGAAGGCTATCCATGATTTCTAAGCTATGATGGCTCTACCCTGTCTCCACACTTCAAAGCAGCAATGCTTCTGAATGCTGGAAACAACAGGAGAAGACAGAGCTCTTGTCCTTGGCTTCTGCTTGTGGGTTTCCTATGGGGCAACTGGTTGGCCACAGTGAGAACAGGATGCTGGACTAGATGGGCCATTGGCCTGATCCAGCAAAAAATTCATGCGTTCACCGGATGGGTCCTTTCATTATGGATGGGGTGGGTTCTCTCTGGTTTTGAGTGTGACTTCTTGCCCCAAAGGTTGAATGCCTTCGTCCTTTTCTTGTGCGAGGCCCCCTTCTGCTGCCAGTTCATCGAGTTTGCAAACGCTGTGTCAGCAAGGGCAGACAAACTGCGTCCATGGCAGAAAGGTGCCTTCTACTGCGGGTAAGTGTGTCCTGGGGTTGGGAGTGACTCTGGATTGCCAATATTGTGCCAGAGGGATTCAAGTGCATACCAGAGCTCTAAATTTGCACAGTTAAAGTGCTCTGGCATAACAAATCCACAGTAAACACAACAAAGCATACTCTTTGTGGTTTGGAAGGGGACGATGACTAATGAGAAGAATCACAGAATCATAGAATAGTTACAGGTAGGTAGCTGTGTTGATCTGCCATAGTCGAAACAAAATAAAAAAGTTACTTCCAGTAGCACCTTAGAGACCAACTAAGTTTGTTATTGGTATGAGCTTTTGTGTGCATGCTCCCTTCTTCAGATACACTGAAACAGGAGTCACCAGACCCTTATATATTGTGAGTGGGTGGGGAGGGGTATTATTCAGAAGGGTGGTGGGAATGGGTGATTGGCTGATAGGTGTGGTAAACCTGTTGACAACTGTTAACGACTGCAATTGGTCTTACAGGAAAAAGCAAGGGATGAGATGGCTAAAAATAGCTTTATCATGTATAATGAGATAAGAATCCAATGTCTCTATTCAGACCAGGTCTCTCCATGGTTTTAATTTTGGTAATAAGTTGCAATTCAGCAACTTCTCTTTCCAGTCTATTTCTGAAATCATAGAATTGTAGAGTTGAAAGGGACCATGAGGACCATCAAGTCCAAACCCCTGCAATGCAGCGATCTTTAATAATAATAATAATAATAATAATAATAATAATAATAATAATAATAATTTATTTATACCCCACCCATCTGGCTGGGCCTCCCCAGCCACTCTGGGCGGCTTCCATAGAAACCAAAAATACAGTAAAATATCACACGTTAAAAACTTCCCTGAACAGGGCTGCCTTAAGATGTCTTCTGAATGTCAGGTAGTTGTTTATCGCTTTGACATCTGATGGGAGGGCGTTCCACAGGGTGGGCGCCACTACCGAGAAGGCCCTCTGCCTGGTTCCCTGTAGCTTTGCTTCTCGCAATGAGGGAACTGCCAGAAGGCCCTCAGCGCTGGACCTCAGCGTCCGGGCAGAACGATGGGGGTGGAGACGCTCCTTCAGGTATACTGGACCGAGACCATTTAGGGCTTTAAAGGTCAGCACCAACACTTTGAACTGTGCTTGGAAACGTACTTTTACCCAACATGGGACTCAAACCCATAACCCTGAAATTAAAAGTCTCATGCTCTACCAACTGAGCTATCCCAGAGTTCATATATATATATATATATAGCATTTGTACCCTACTCTTCAGCCAAAAAGGTTCCTAGAGCAGCTTGCAATACAAACAAAACAAGACAGTTCCTACCCACAAGCTTACAATCTAACAAGAACCCACATGACACGCAAGGGGGAAAGGACACAGAGGGTAGAGGAAAACAAAAAACACAGGCACAGATTTCTAGACAGTTGTTCCTGTATTGACCATCTGGTCCTGTATAGGGTCAGGAGGTGCCTGATGAAGCTGGGCCTCAAGTAAAGCTGATGAAATGAGCCTGGCTTCCTGGGGTGGAATGGCTGCCCTCAAGTAACAGTTAAGGAAGAAGAGGCCTGGTGGAGGCTGGCCTACTCCCTGGGAAGAGTGGTTGATAATTAAACAACTCTGGGAATTGTAGTTCTGTGAGGGGAATGGGGTTTTCTAAAAATTCTCAGCTAACTACAATTCTCAGGATTCTTTTTTTGAGGGGAAGCCATGACTGTTTAAAACTTATCTAATAAAGCTTTAAATGCATGGTGCAGATGTGGCGAAAATCTTCTAAATCTTTTTTTTTTTTTTTAAAGGTTAATGAGTGTTGCCTGGCGTATGCTTCCTAGAAAAGTTTTTAATGGGCAATTTCTCATATTTGGAGTAGACCTGTTCAGTCATTTGTCCAGTAACTTTCAGTGAATCTACTCTGACAGTGACCTGTTGGATATCACTCAGTATGTTTAAAATACAAATTGTTCTAAACTTCCCCCCCCCCTTGAATGAGTTTGGTTCTTGAAGCTGGGTATGTTTTTCCTCTCCGCAGACCCCTTTCCAATATCTGATTTGTATGTACCCTAAATCTGGTTGTGTGATTAAAACACATTGTAATTCATGGGCATGCATGCCTAACTTGGGTTCATTCATTTCAATAGGTCATTTCAGTGACCATTTGGAAGCGAAAAATCTGAGGTCACAAATCCTGCACAAGCAAACGCTTGGTCCACATTTGGGTCCTTGTTTTGCTAGGCATCCTGTGTTGAAGTGGATTGCAGCACGACACTGCCTTAACTTCACAAGTTTCCTCTCTTTCCCCCCAGGATGGCTATATTCCCAGTTATACTGAGTCTGACTCTGACAACTTTATTAGGCAATGCCATTGCCTTTGCGACGGGAGTGCTCTATGGACTTTCAGCATTAGGCAAAAAGTAAGAGAGAAGAGTTTTCCCTCCCTCCCTGTTTCAGCCAGTGGATTGCTGGTCTTTCTTGGGTGCTGTGCTTGTCAAAACCACCACTCACTCCAAGCTCCTATGCTGTCTTTTGCCTTTTGTAGGGGAGATGCCATCACGTATGCAAGGATGCAGCAGTTGCAGCAACGGAAGCAAACAAACGAAGTAGGGGTGACAGGAAGTGTCGAACCGCAGGCCGTGTGACATCGCCATTCTTTTGAGGCCAGTCATTCCCATCTCATTGAAAAGCAAAGCTTGGGAATTCACTCCAGCCTTAGAAACTGGCCTTGGAATCCTGTGCTGTGAAACTCTTTCAAAACTTCTAATTTCAAGCCGGAGAGTGCAGAATGAAAACATACCTTCTCCTTTGTCCTCAGAACATTTTTTAAAAAACAAAAACACATTTATGCAACACTGTGAATCTTATATGCTGCAGCTTTAAGGGGGCAGGATTTAATGTGGGGGTCCTCCCTTCTCCCACCCTGCTTCTTTCTCAGGTTGGTGTGGAACCAAACAGGGTGAACAAGCCCCATTTGTCACATCACTGTGGTGGACTCTTAGTCGCCTGTGTTGCAACAGCCTTTTGATACAGTTTTAGCAGCTCAATACGGTACTTCTGAGATCATCAGAAGCTACATTCTGGGCCTTGATTTTATTTTGACATTTGGGGTGATGGGGAAGCTATTTTGGGAGCTGGAAAATGTGGTACCAAATGAATTCTAGGACCTCAGTTTTGAATATCTGAGCCACCAACCCAGTCTCTGATTTGGTGTTCTCTCTTAGAGTTACAAACTTTGGGGGCTTGATGGACCTTGCTGTCTTCCTACTTTAGAGTCTTGTTTTCCCACCTCTGCATTGCAAAGAATTATTCCCCTGGTGAATTTTTAGACCCATTTCTTTAGTAATTTTAGAACTGAGCAAACTGTGTGTTGATTTGTGAGATGCATTTTCTTAAGGAGAGAAATTACTTGAAAACCTTTAGTTTGTTTGCATTTGGTATTTTTCCTTTTAGGATTATTCAGCGGGGTGGGGTGGGGGGGAGGAATAGCTTTTGCTGTGGGGGAAAAGGATAACTTTTTGGAGTGATCCTGGCTTCCAGGGGTGGAAAGGGTAGCCATTGTTGCATCCCAAAGTCTAGCAAAGGACCCCCTGCTTCCTTGAGAGAACTGTCACTCTCACTTTGCAGCAAAGATGGCCAGAGGTGGCATGAGAGAATTATTGGTTTACAATACCTCAAAGCATTTCAAGTTAAGGGCCTCAATAAGCCCCTTCCCCGTCTCCCATAAAAAACACTTGAGCTGCAATTATAGGCATTTTTTGTAGATGTAAAAAGCACAAATCTTAGGTTCCATAATGCAATACTGTAAAATGGTTCAAGCAGTTGGCCAATTTTGTTTCTGGTCACTGCTTTTTATAACTGGAAAAAAACTTCCTTGCCCTGAAATGCTATGCAGTTGCAATCTTCTTTGCTACTGCTTAACCTGTTTTACTACTTGATAATTCCACTTTCCGTATTTATACCCTGTAGCTATAAATTTAATTTATTATTCCTTTTCCTTGTAATTTGCTTTGGAAAGCATAAAAAATTTATTATTATTATTTATTTGGAGTTCCTCAAACTGTTCCGGTGGGGGATCTGTTCTCTTGGGGTATAGAACATGAGTCAGGTGCTTTCATTTGTTGGGAAACAATTTCTGTCTACTAGTGTTAGGTCACTGTCTTTTTAGGAAGAGGAAGATGGGGCTAGTTGGGAACTGAGTAGGGCACAGAAATAGTGTGAATAATTAAGTCTATAGATGTAGTTGATAGAAGGGTGTGTGAGAATCTTACCTGCCAGATGCAATGTTGTGTCCCACCGCTAAGGGTCAGTATTTTCAAATGCATTATCAACAAGAAGTGATGGTATTATAGGCTTCCTTTAGGAGGAAATGCTTTGCTAGAGATTCCAGTTTCTTGTTGAAAGATAAGGTTTCAGAGGAAGGGACCTTTGTCAAAAAGCTCACCCCGTCTCTGAAGATTGAACAAAGCTGGATCACTGCCATTTTGAAAGAGCATAAAAGAATAAGGCAGTCTCTTCTCAGGCGTAGTTAATTTTTGTGAATAATTATTGGAGACTCTGGATTCTACATTGTAAGAATTTCTTTTTCTTTTACTGTGCTGTATAAGAGATAACATTTTCTTGTTTCTAGGATGAGTATTGCACAGTATTGTCTGATTTTTCCCTTCAGGTTTTTTTTGTTTTTTTTTTAGCATGCAACAAACATACCACTTGTATTCACCAACACCATCTTTCAAGCAGATGGAAATTCAATGATTTAATTCTAGGATCCCTTCTGAAATTTATTTATCTTGTAAGTCATGGCGGAATGAAAAGCTATTGTTTGAAAGACAGTGCATGCACTCTAGTGCAGGGGCACAGAACCCTTGTCAGCCTGAGGGCCACATTCCCTTTTTGACAACCTTCAGGGGCCACATACCAGAGGCAAAAGTGGGCCAAATGATATTTGTACAGTAGACGAGTTTCAGCACACATTCACACACGCCTTGCTTTCCTCCATCCTGGCAAGCAAGCAAGAGGCACCTTCAGGGTCCTAGGACACATTTCAGCCTGGCAAAACCTCTTGAGGATGTGATGCAGGGCTGCTGAAGGGTGTGGCTTGGGGAGCATTCTGAAGGCCAGTTAGAGAGGCCTGGAGGGCCACAGCTGGCCCCTGAACCTGAGGTTCCCCACCCCTGCTATTAAGGGGCCTCAGCAAGAGCTGTGCTGGATCAGACCAAAGGCCCATCTACTTCAGCATCCTGGTCTTATAGGAGACAACCAGATGCCTGTGGAAAGCTCACAAGACAGACCCAAGCACAACAGCACTCTCCTCACTTGTGATTTCCAGCAACTGGCACATAGAGGCAAGATGTAAACCACCTAGAGAGCTGCAGGTATAGGGTGGTATATAAATTCAATTAACAACAACAACAACAACAACAACAACATCATAGCAACTGTGGCCAATAGCCTTATTATCCTTCACAAATTTGTCCTAACCCATTTTAAAGCCATCTTTGCTTGGTGCCCCTCATGGAACAGCTCTCTGGAGTAAAATCCATAGCTCAACTATGTGCTGTGTGAAGAAGTCTTTACGCCTGTCTCGTGAATTATATGATGCACTAGTGGAGGGATATTGCATAGAGTATGTCCCCTAGATGTTCATGGACTACAATTCCCATCAGCCCCAGCCAACATGGCCAATGGCCAGGGATTCTGGAAGTAAGATCCTGGAAGGCAACTGGCTGGTCATCTCTGGCCTACAGGATAAGCAACCATGAGCAGATGGCCTCCTCCTTTTCAAGGATGTGAATCTTTAGGGCCCATGAGGCAGATGAAGCAGCCCAGCTTAGGCAGTGGAATCCCATGGGTTAGTGCTGGAGTTGTGCAGCTGTGGCTTCCAGGGGGATTTTGCTGGAAGTCACCATACTCCAGTAAGTGAGGCTTTGAGGGGGCGCTGCTACAAGGGTGCACTTTCCTGTTTCTCCTCAGTTGGCAAAATGGGATGGGCCACTTCTGTGAAGCTGAGACTGTTGGCTTGCATCACTGGTCAACGGGGGAAAGGGTTGATCTGAGTAAACCAGTTTTTATTCTGTGTAGAATCCCTTGACAACCACCAGTTTACTGAACATGCCTGTCACTGATCCTCTTTTTGTGTATGCAGTGAATAAAAAGACCATTCTACCTCTGGTAATAAGTTCTTCAGTTTCAAAAGCTACTTACTACAGTGGAATGTGTGTGTGTTTGTGTATGTATGTGCTTCCTGCTGCTAAAGAATGTGCTCTGGAAACAGAAAAAGCAGGATGCATTCTATAGAGCTAATTCCTGTGGATTAAAGAGCTTCTGACCCTTTTGATCTTTTCAGAGCTATTTCAGACTTAGAGGAGCTACTTCCTATCTTATGAAAATTGCACGTGTTTCACTTTTTCTGAAAGTTCCCCAATACAGAATTGGGTGCTTTGCATGGCTTTACTTTTTAATCACTCCAAGTTCTAACCATCATGATTCCAGAAGATAGCTTGAAAGTATGCTGACGTGGATGATGAATGTTCAAAAGACCAAAAGTGAGGGGGAGATATCCAGCAATTGAGGGTTGTGGGGAGTCTTGGTACTACTGAAAAGCTCCTACTTCTTCTGTAGTTGTTGAGCTTAACCTAGTCCAGGCATGTCCAAAGTCAATTTCGGGTGCTTAATCCGGCCTACCGGTCAGTTTAATCCTGCCCCTGTGGTAATTTTTTTCCTGGGGTAAAATCCTAAAAAACCCTCAACAACTTCAATCCTAAAAAAAGGTTAACAACTTTGGTTGGCCCTTTGGTCGGCCCTCACGACCCTTCACTTCATCAAATCTGGCCCTCTTTGAAAAAAGTTTGGACACCACTGAACTAGTCCATAAAGCCCTCCCCCTTTTCTCCATTCCCCTCTTGCACTGTCTTCTTTGCCAAGCAATTATTCAGTATTTGAAAAATGGCACTATTAAAGCAAATATGTGTGCTTGGGCTGCAAATACAAGAACAGAATGCAATGCCATTTGCTGACATTTTAAATACATAAACATTTTCCATCTAGTTCAATAAATAGTTGGGGCTTCCTCTTCTCCTTAGAAGTAGTATGAAACCAATATGCAGTTTAAAAAGCTAAAGCTGCCTATGGTTAATACACATAATGCATTCTGATGTTTGGCGTTGGATTCCATGGTGTGGTCGTTGGGGCTGCTAACTTTTTCAACTGGTTCCTGCAGCTGTGCCTCTCACTGCAGTTTTCTGAGCAGATGACTTTGCTGACTTTGCTCTCCATGATATGAAAAGAAACCCTTGTTTATTTCTGTTTGTCAAGTCCAGGAGTTAGGTGGTAATGATGATAATGATATTGGTCAGGTCACTTGGTAATGGCAGCAACAGTTGTGCTGAATGTGATCAGAGCTGCCAGTGGAATCTGGGTCCTTGGCAGACTTCTTGAATGCTATTGGCTAAACGTCTTATAGACAGGGGCCCATAGCAATCTGGTGTTCTTTTCTATTTCCATTGTCTCTCATGGACCAGGAAAATAGGTGTGGTGATTGTCCGGTAATCTGCTAGACCCAAGCTGAGCACATGGGGAAATGACAAATGGTGCCTCTAGCCAATATTTTGTAGGAGGGATTTCAAACACATACTGAAATGTCAGATTTGCTTAAATAAAGCACTCAGTTGCTCTAGTTCAAATAAATCCATTTTTTAAAAGGGGGGAAATGGACTGTGTGGTTTGGATAGTGATGGAGAAGTCCATTGAAACGCCTGGGATGAACAAATGATTAATTGCACCCATGGCACTTTCTCAAAATTCCAGATATGCTCACTGGCTCACAGATGTTGGCGGCCCTTGGTTCACAATGTTCAAAATGCTTCACACACATCCTAATAGCAGACCTTGCAAGGTAGGTCAGTATCATTGTTTTCATATTGCAGATGGAGGGAGCTAATAAAGAGAGAGTGGCTTGCCTTCAACCATTTAATGAGTTTGTGACTGAGGCAAGGTTCCAACTGAGAACTTTCTGGTGTGTATTGCAACCTTTTAGCTGCCATGGCACCTGTCAGTTTTTAGGAAATTAATAAATGCATATGAGCAATAATATCCCACCTCCCATCCCAGTTTAAGGACTGGAGGAGCTTGGATAATAAGTTATCACAGTGGTCCACCTGTCATGGCCTCAAAAGTCTCTCATTTGCTCATATTGTAAGGACTTGAATTGATGTTGAAAGTTCATTTAAGGCAGTGGAAAGATTCCATAAATTATTTCTGCCCAGTCCGGAAGTATGATTCAATCTGCTCCAAGGACCTTCCTTTGGTTTCGGGAATGAAAAACGTGAAGATAAGGTTCACTATGCAGATGGCCCCAAAGAAGAAGAAAGGAACCTCCAGACCATACTGTGCCTGGAAAAGAAAAAGAAATTATCCTTTGGACAAGCAGAGAAAGAGGACATGGGGCAGAGTGAAAAGTACTTATTTATGCATTAAATCTATTTCCTAGATGCTCCTCCCACTTTTGACTGTGGCCTTGCCCACTAGTCATATGTGGCCCCTGTGGTAAAAAACAACAACAACATTCCCCAACCCTGCTCTAGACCCTGGTGAGGGTACTGAGACTTTGGCTTCATTCACACCACTATGCACTATGGTGGCACTAGGATGCCACTTTAAACAGTCATAGTTTCCTCCAAAGGATTCTGTGGGTTGTACTGTGGTACCTCGGGTTACATACGCTTCAGGTTACGTACGCTTCAGGTTACAGACTCTGCTAACCCAGAAATAGTGCTTCAGGTTAAGAACAGAAATCATGCTCCGGCGGCACGGCGGCAGCAGGAGGCCCCATTAGCTAAAGTGGTGCTTCAGGTTAAGAACAGTTTCAGGTTAAGAACGGACCTCCGGAACGAATTAAGTACTTAACCCAAGGTACAACTGTAGTTTGTTAAGGGTGCTAAAGGTTCCCAGGATCAGGGGTCAGACTGTTAAAGCAGGTTAGGGCTGTGTAAATGTTACCAGCTTAAAACGCCGCTAGGTCCTTTTTCTCAGTTTCACCTGAAACTGGGTTTGTGGGGAAAACACATCAAAACATAATATTCCATAAGAAATGACACGATAGATAGATTGTGGTGGGGCTGCACTGAAGGTGAATGGGGGTGTGTACATAGCCCCTTTCTGTGGCATATCTCGCAACATGTATGAAGTCTCTTCTTCAGGGCCGTCTTAATCATATGCGGCGCTGGGGTGCAAAGATCTGCCTGGCGCACCCCCCAAGTTGACCTTTTTTAGGGGGGGACCGCAAAGTTGTTGACATTTTTTTAGGGCGGGCCAGCAAGGTGCACACAGCAGAGCTGGCTGGGCTGGCCACCTCAGCAGCAACAGAGGAGCCTGAGGCGGTGGCGGCGGCAGTGGGGGCAGAGCAAGGCTGGGGCCAGGCGCCTGGGGGGGAGGGGTGGGCAAGGAGAGCCCAGCACAACAGTCGAGCCTGAGGTGGCAGTGACTGAGTGAAGCCAGGCGCCTTGTGTGAGCAGCGTGCTCTGGGCGGGCCTCTCAACGGCCCGCCAATCCCAGGCACGCAGGAGAGTGGAATCAGCCGGCTGCCTCAGCACCTCGCTTGCCTGCAGCAGAACTGCTGCTGCGCTCTGACAGGCTCTGCTCTGCTCGGCAGCGGCTGTCGGCTCTTCCCAATCCCCGGACTCCAAATCTCGGTCCCAGACTCTCAGCCTGGCACCCCTGAGAGCCCGGCACCTGAGTGCCCCGCACCCCTTGCACCTATGGGTAAGGCGACCCTGCTCTTCTTCTTCTACTTACCTTAACCAACAGAAAGACTTTTGTCAAGACAAAGGCAGTCAACCAGCTCACAAGAACACACAACCCAGACACTGTCCCTCGGGCCTTCAGTGGGAGAATCTCAGCCATCAGCAGCCAGGTGATGGGACCCCAACCGATGGCATAACCTAGAGACAGGAAAGAGGAGCCACTCTGAAAAACCTGGAAGAGGTGAGGCCTCAGGCAAAGCTGAATGACTAGTCCTTCCTCAAACATGTTAGTGTGGCAAACAAAACAGCTATAAGTGTCAATTTTGATTTAGTTCTGTTCTATAACAGCAGGTGTAGGGAAGCTTTGGCATAAGGAGAGCACTGCTGGCTCAGAGCAAAGGCCCATCTAATCCAGTATCCTGTTGTTATAGTGGCCAACCACATACCCCAAAGTGAAACCAACAAACAAGTTCTGAGCACAACAGCATTCTCCCAACTCATGGTCCCCAGTGACAGGTACTGGAGGTAATACACTTCCATCATGACTGGTAGTCATTGACAGGCTCCTCTTCCTCCATGAATTTGTACAGTACTCTTTTAAAGTCATCCAAGCCGGTGGTCATCATTGCCTCTTGTGAATTCCATAGTTAAACTATGTGCTGTGTGAAGAAGGTCTTTCTCTGATCTGTCCTGCATCTTCCAACATTCGGCTTCACTGGATGTCCGTGAATTCCAGCATTATGACAGACAAGAGAAAAGTTCTTGTCTTTCCACATTCTCCACACCTTGCATAATTTTATACTATAAATGCCCTGTGATCCTCAGTTGAAGGATGGTATATAAATTTAATTTGCAATAACAATAAGCCACATCAAGCTACTGCTTAAAACATTCAGAGGGTATCTGGGTGGCTTCCTGTTCTTGACAATAACATACCTACAATGAAGACCATGGTGGCGATCAGAGGGATGACAGTGAGGCCACTTATCCAGCTGGTAGCCAGGCCCTCATGGCTACTACTGTTAACCATAATTGCTGAATTATGGGAGTATTGAGGTATGAAGTGGATGTAGAAGCCCAAAGTCAAGTTTGAGGCAAGCATAATGATGGCTGTCAAAAAAGAAGAACAACAGTGTGAGATGTGAGGTTTATTTATGTCTGGGAATTTCCTCAACCTGCTCATTATTTCACACCCAGTCTCTGGATCCTGACATTCTAGGGAGATGGCCCTGTGGCTAAGAACATACTGGGTTTTCCCCCCTGTAAAGTGCTTGGGGTAGGAGAACTTTGGCCTACCTCGTGGATGTTGCTGAACTACACCTACCATCCCTAGTGTAGTTTAATGACCAATCTCTCTTCAGAAGGAACTCCAGAACTGTAGCTCTGTGAAGGCCATAAGGGGTTTCCTTAACAGCTTTCAGTACCCTTAACTACAGCTCCCAGAATTCTTGTGTGGAAACCAGGACTGTTTAAAGTGGTATCATAGTGGTTTAAATGTGTGGTGTGAATGTGGCCTAGGCTGGCAAAGGCAAATGTTGCAAAGCACCAGCGGCCCATTTCACTTTATCAGGTATCTGGTTTGGGGGGTGATGGGGAGAGAATGCCCACCCGCACCCCACATGTTCGGTGCTTTCAATTCAATACTTTCTCTCTCCCCTCTCTCTCTCCCCCACACCCCAATGATTGAGCCAAACAATTCCCCAAAGCTGGTTTTGACTCTGCAAAATTGATCTATAGATGCACCAGGTGGGGTGTGATAAGAGTGGACAAAACCTGCACCTGAGATATACAGAAGAACCTTCCTTCCAACTTTGTCCATTGAGAAGGTGGCAACTGCTACTGATGCTAAGCGTATGGCCCCCACGATAACAGCATCATATTGCGGCTCCTGCAAAGGTAAAAGGAGAAAACATTTAGCGTGTCTGAGGCTCCTTCTTCCCTAAGTCAGCATTTTCTTAAAACAGACGCACACAGCGAACAGGAGATAACTGGCCAAACTGGACATGATAATAAATCCTCCCCCGCCCCCAACCCATTTCCCCTTTCTCTCGTGTCTCTTTAGGCTGTAAGCCTGAGGAAAATGAGAGTTTTATTTTTTTCTGTTATGAGAACGAATTTAATAAACTAAGAATGATATTATATTTTTTCTTAATCAATAGCGGATATGGATGAGGAGCAATTTTTTATGGTGATTCCAAATGCCACATTTAGCTTCATGTCTAGTTTGGTGCTGGGGTGTGGGGAATGTACAGGTTATAAAGGTATTTTATTTTATTTATCACCTCTATATGCCACCTTTTCTCAAGGTGGTGTACATCGTTTTCCTCCTCCCCAGTTCATCCTCACAAAAATCCTGTGAGGTAGATTAGGCAGAGATATGGTGACTGGCGCAAGGTCATTCAAGCAGCTTCATGGCTGAGTCAGGATTCGAACCCTGGTCTCCCAGGTCCTGGTCCAACACCCTAACCATTGTGCCACAATGGTAGAATGAAACACACAGTGAACAAGCAGCGCCCTCACTTCTGTAGGCTGATTTGGTATTTGATTCCCTCGATGCTGTTATAAATTAGAACTCCTATCAGCCCATCAGCATAAGCAATGGTCGGGGGAGTTGCGGGGCAGGGGCTGTCTGTATAATGAAAAACTGTAATAAAAACATGGGAAAACCCCTCCCCTTGGGCAGTGATACCCATGTAGAACAGAATGTCTCTCCTTTCATCTGAGGAACGTTGGAAGGCATGCTGTAAAGACTAAATTACATCTGCTCCAAACATTTAAATCACTCTCTTACCACTTTAAACAGTCATGGCTTCCCCCAAAGCATCCTGAGAACTGTTGTTAGAAGGCCCCTTCACAAATGAGAGTTTGCAGGATACTTCAATGGAAGCCAAAAAAGGAAGGCAGTGGGTGGAATGGGGGTGGGGACAGGTCCTGAGGAGAATTTCGGATAAGTAGCTAGCTTACCAATATGACCTCTGTGCTGCTAAATATCACCTGCAAGTATACAAGAATGGGGGTAACCCCTGAGAGCTGCTGCAGGAACCTCATCAACAAGGTGATAACCAGCGGTTTCCAGATGTAGGGCTGCTTGATCTCTTTCCAAGAAATTGGTCTGTTCTAAGGAAATATGGATACAAACGGCTCAGACAGATCCATTTCACACACACCCAGGAACAAGATCAGGATTTCGTGGAATGGCCTCCAAGGAATGGAATGATGCCTTCCCTTTTGCTTGGCTCTCCCTTTCGATAGACAATTGCTCCTATGTGTAGGAGTCTTTGGCCTTCCAGAAAGTGCTGAAGTACCATTCTCCCCTGGGAATTGTAGTTCAGCAGCACCTGAAGGGCCAATGGCTCCTCACACCTGTTCTATATCAAGAAGAAGACAGAATCACATCACACTTGAGGATTTGTTGCCTTCCAGATGAATGGAGGAGAAATTCTTGTGGGAAACTATTTCCATTCAGGGGTATATTCTAGATTTGGCCAACCTCGTGCCCTCTAGGTGTTTTGAACTACAATTCCCACCAGCCCCAGCAAGCATAGGCAACTAGGCAGGCTATTTCAAAAGCTTCAAAGGTGGGGAAGACAGTGCGGGGGAGCCAGGGCCGTCTTAAGCATATCTGGCACCATGGTGCAAGGATCCCTCTGCCGCCCCCCCACCCCCACCCCCACGTTTCCTTCTGGGCAGGCAGTGGCTGCAGGGCAGCTCCTCCGGCGGGGTGGAGGCTCTGGGTGCGGCGCGGCATGGCAGAGGTGGGCGAGGGCGGCGAGCTGATGCCAGGAGGCGCCGCATCCAGCCTCCGCCTCTTCCCTGGCGCCCTCCAGAACTTGGTGCCATGGCTCCCCGTGCCACTAGCCTCTATGGCTAAGACGCCCCTCGGGTGTGTGTGCAATACTCAGACTACAGTGTTAAGTAACTGTAGCTTTAAAACTCCAGGGCACTTTGCAAAGGAATCTGCCAGACTGCAGATTCCGAAATGGGCCACTGACCTGCCCCTAGTCATAATCCTCTTGGGTTGGATTAAGTACTGTACTTTTCCATGTATAGGACTATGTTTTTTACTGAAAAATTATGTTTAAAAATAGTGGGTTGTCTTACAAATGGGTAGTGCCTAGCGGGGACGTGGGGTCTTAGTCCCCCCAAATAGGGGGCATCTTATACACGGGGCGGGGGGGGTGTTATACACAGAAAAGTACAGTAAGTGGGATTTAGAATCTGAGTAAAGGCAGATTCCTCCTCCAGCCCTACTTTTGAGACACAAGAATGTAATTTGGGAGCAGGGGGCACAGAAGGAGATAAGAAAACTGGGGTGGTGCCACTTTAGAGTTCTCCTAGCTAACTGCAAACTGCGAGGCCGTTTTTATATTACATATATTATATATATATGGAAGTCTGTTCTTAAACCGAAACTGTTCTTAAACTGAGGTGCTCTCTCCCTAATGAGGCCTCCTGCAGCTGGTGCCCTTCCACCGTTCGGCTTCCATTCTTAGACCGAGGTAAATTTCGCAAACCGGGACACTACTTCCGGTTTTGTGGAGTAGTTCGTAAACAGGACTGTTCTTAAACTGAGGTACCACTGTACAAACTAAAACACAGCCCTCCTTCAAAATTCACACTTTGCCAAATTTTGTAGTGCTGCACTTCAGCCAAGTAAGGTGTACAAAAATGAAAATGCTAGGCAAAGCATCCATAAAAATGCATATATGGGTGAAAATTGGTTCAAAAATGCATTGAATTAGAGAAAAGTGGCCTTGCCAAAAAAAAAAGTGGGGGGGACATTAGGCAACATCTCATTAAAAAATGTGTACAGTAAGAGAAATTCACACAAAAATGCTGACAAGTTTTCACAGGAGCTTTTTTTTTTTTTTGTAAGTTGCAAAAGGATGTGAAAATGTGGAGAACTGAATTTACGACTGGAACAAAGGAACTGAAATTGACATGTTCGCCCATCCTTCCATAGCACACCTGCTCACTGAAGCTTTCCTTGATTCGCTCATATTCCCACCAGTACTCTGCATTTGCTCCTCTCAGCCATACCAGGGCATCCAGGGCCTTATCCTCCCTCCCCTTGGAGACCAGAAAACGAGGTGAGTCAGGCATGAAAGACAGCAATACGATCATGAGTAGGACGGGCACCTGTCCAGCCACTGCCATCCAGCGCCAGGGAACAACGAGGCCTGCAGTGGGAAGAGGACAGAGCAAGAGGTGAGTGAAGGACTGTCTCCAACAAGCTGCAACAGTAATAAACAACCATACCCCTCTACTCCCCATGTTCAGGGCTGGTGTAGTCCACACTTGGGGAACATTTGGGCCTCCAGATGTTGCTGAATTACTGCTCCCATCATCCCTGGCTGTTGGCCATGCTGACTGGGGCTGATATAGTTCATGAGTATCTGGAGAGCCAAAGATTACCCATACCTGTTGTAGTCCAATATCAGCTGGAAGATACCATGGTGACTGCCCCAGCTTTGGGCACAACAGCTTAAATGTACAGTAATTCCAGTCCTTTTTGTCATCTTGGGAAGGCCTACAACATTACTGCTGGATCCCCTTTCTCTCTCCATTCCTTTACCAGCCAGGCTGTTTCAAAAACCTTACATGTTCTGAGTTAATTGGCAGGCGCCCTGAGCGACTGCATTATCTCTACCCAATCTGTTGTTTTGATCTCAGGTTTTGCAACCAAGAGCCTGACTGCGACATTATCGGCTCCCCAATCCTGTCCAGTGTGTTTGGTCTTCCGTGGGCACTTCCTGGCTCTTGCGTTACACAGTCCTTGCCTCTTGAATGTCAACCTGAACATTTACAGAAAAGGTTGCCTGGCCCCTGAAAGAGTAACCTGAAGAGCCAGTGTGGTGCAATGGTTGGAGAGTTGGACTACGACCTGGGAGGCCAGGGTTCAAATCTATCTGATTCCAACAGGAAGTAGCTTTCGTGACTCCAATCATAGGTTCATCTAGCTCAGTAATGCCTGCACTGGATGGCAACAGACCTCGAAAGGTTTCAGATGCGGGTCTCTCCCAGCCTTAACTGGAGAAGCTGGGGAATGAACATGGCACGCAAAGCAGATGCTCTGTTATGGTGCTATGGCCCTTTCCAGGAATATAAGAAACCACCTTATGTTGAGTCAGCCCATTGGTCCATCTAGCTCAGCGGTTCTCAACCTGTGGGTCCCCAGATGTTGTTGGACTACAACTCCCATCAACCCTGAGCTCTGGCCTTGCTAGCTAGGGGTGATGGGAGTTGTAGTTCAACAACATTTGGGGACCCACAGGTTGAGAAAGGCTGATCTAGCTCATTACTGTCTGTACTGACTGGCAGCAGTTCTCCAAGAGTTTCAGACAAGGAATAAGAGCCTGCTGGATCAGGCCAATGGCCCTTCTAGTCCAGCATACTGTTCTCACAGTTGCCAACCTGACGCCCCAATGGGTAGCCCACCAGCAGCACCCAAGATCCAGGGCACTCTCCTCTCCTCTGGAGTCTTTCACAGCCCTACCTGGAGCTGCTGGCTATTAAACCTAGGACATTTCTACATGCAAAGCAGAAGCTCTGCCACTGATCTGAAGCCCACGCCCCAGACATTGGCTAAGCTCTGACATTTCTGTATTTCTGCCATCATCATCATCATCATCATAATTTATTTATACCCCGCCCATCTGGCTGGGTTTCCCCAGCCACTCTGGGCGGCTTCCAACAAAGTATTAAAATACAGTGGTCTGTTAAACGTTAAAAGCTTCCCTAAACAGGGCTGCCTTCAGATGTCTTCTAAAAGTCTGGTAGTTGTTCTTCTCTTTGACATCTGGTGGGAGGGCGTTCCACAGGGCAGGTGCCACTACCGAGAAGGCCCTCTGCCTGGTTCCCTGTAACTTGGCTTCTCGCAGTGAGGGAACCACCAGAAGACCCTCGGAGCTGGACCTCAGTGTCAAAGGTCTGAGAAAGGGTTAAACGCAGAATGACTTCAAAAGATCAGATAAATAGCTTGTGAAATTTCCAGTGTTTCTCCAAACAAATAAACAAGGAGTCACTGGGTTGGAAACCCTGCAATTTGGGGAGGTCCTGAGCTGGTCTTACTTGTCCAACCAGAAGACTAGGCCCATGTATTGGAAGAGGGGATGCAAGACTCTGGCAGGGGGAGGATAAGGATACCTTAATCCTTCCAGAACAAACAAAGCATTCCAATCATCTCTGAAGCCCAGTTCTCCTGTCTGAAGACACCACTGATCTAAGGACCACCAGCCGCCCTACGTTTAAGCCAAATAGTCTGACGCTGATCCGTTCCTCCACAGTTCACATCCAATTACTTGCCTAAAGCATAGAGGAAAAGGGCACCCAAGACGGCCATGATCTGAGGGCAGGAGCCCAAAGCTCCCCGGACTCCAGGGTGAGAGATCTCAGAGATGTACACCTGGAGGGACAGAAAAGGAAGGTAAGTTGCCAGAATTTAATCAGCAGAACAGGGGTGTGTGTGTCCAAGTAGGCTTTGCACAGAGTAGACCCAGTGAAATTAATGGACCTAAGTTAATGGATGTAGCCACAATTAGGGATGGATGAATCTATCAGTTTCAGCTTCTCTCAGTTTCTTGTTTTAACAAGCATAACATCAGTCATCCATGTTTGTACATCAGCCTGTGATTTTTTTTTATAAATAACATGTCCTCGGAAAAAATTCATCAACATTTTTTGTGCAAATGTCTCCTACTATACGTGTTATTTCTGAGCAGTTTTGCACTTCTGTAGGTTATTTTCACTGATATATGCATTGATGCACTTTACCTTAGCACATACATTTTTTCAGACATTGCGTGGCTGGAAAACTGTAGTGCAAAATCCAGATGAGTGGGTATTTTGTAGAATGGTTGTGTTTTGGTTCAAATATTGTGTTGGGAATTGCATTTTTAAAAAGTTTACATTTGAATGAGAACTTAATTTCTCCCCTGTTCCTTGCCACATACTGTCGGATGCAATATGCCTCTGAATTCCAGTTGCTGGGATTCATAAGTGTAGAGAACTCTGTTGCACTCAGGGCCCTACAAAGGTAGGTTAGTATGAAAATCAAACAGCTCATGATTGTCAACACTGACTGGCAGTGACTTTCCAAGATTTTAGGCGGGGAAATTTTCCCAGCCCCATCTGGAGATGACAGGGACCTTCCACATAAAAAGTAGATGCTCTACCACTGAGCTACGACTGTTCCCCTAAAATGAAATTAAGCTTTCCAGTCCTTATGGTTCCGAATAATGGTCTGGTTTAAATGGAAAAACTTGGGAAGCTGCCTTCTACTGAGTCAGACGCTCTGCTCCACTATTGTTGACTCTGTTAGTGGCTCTCCAAGGTTTCAGACTGGGGATATTCCCAGCCCTACCTGAAGATGCCAGGGGTTAAATCTGGGGCCTTCTGTACGCAAGGCAGATGCTCTCCCATTGTACTATGGTTCTTCCCCTAATATTCCTGTGGTCTTTTCAGGAGACAGAAAGGGGGAACTACAACTCAGGACACCACTACGTCCAACTTCACTATTTTAAATATTGCTCAGCCAGTAAATGGAAGAGGAAGGAAGTGTGTGGCAGAGCCAATTATCACTTTACCATCCAGGCTCTTGGGCACATGCCCAAAAGTAGCTGCAGAGGCAAGAAAATCTCTATGACCCATCCAAGTTCCAGTGTGGGCTTGGCAATTCCTGGATGTTTTCTGGGAAGAGGGGCTGGTTATTACACCACTCTCAGAATGGTGGTTTTGGGAGGTGAACAGGAGTCTCCTAATGACTCTTGGCACCCTGAACAAACTACACTTCCCAGGATTCTTTGGGAGGGAGCCATGACTGTTTAAAGTGGCCTCAAAGTCCTTTCAACGTATGGTACTCAATTTGAGTTTGCTGGAATGAGATTGAACCTCAAGGAAAAGAACATTGTTGACTTACTGGGATGGAAGCTGAAGTCACTCCCCCAGCAAATCCTGTTAACAGCCTGCCCACCAGCAGCATCCAGGTCCCTTGGGCGCTGGTCATAAAGAGATATCCGATGACAGATGGGACAGCAGAGAACATGATGCTCATCTTGCGGCCCAGGTAGTCGTTGAAATACATGGTGCCCAAACCACCTGCTGCGACTCCAAGGGTGAACACAGACTGCCAGACACACAAAGAAACAGGGGCAATATGTTAGGAAAGCAAATATGATCATGATGGTGGCCTGAAACCATAGAAATAGGAGTGCAACTAGTAGGCTTTGAATTTAGCACCCTGAGAAATCTGGCCTGGGGGAAAAATAAATTTTCCATGATGAAGGAAAGACTTGAGGGAGCTGGGTATGTATAGCATGGAGAAGAGCATTCTGGGAGCTAATATAAGGTAGGGCTGCCATACACCTGGCAAACAGAATATGACGGTATTGGTTGTCTGAGATTTTGGGGGGGGGGGGGAAACCTCAACAACTTTTGTGTTTGAATTGCATCCGAAATATGGCAACCCTAATATAATGGCCAAAGTGCTGTCACATGGAAGATGGAGCCTCTTGTTTTCTGTTGCTCCAGAGGGCAGGATCTGAACCAATAAATTCAAATGATTAAAAAGAAGATTCCGACTAAACATAAGGAAGACATTTCTGACAGTAAGAGCTGTTTGAGAACAGTGGAATGGACTCTCTCAGAAGGTGATGGACTCTCCTTTATTGGAGATTTCTGAACAAATGCCAGGTGGCCATCAGTTGGGGATTCTTTAGCTACATTGCAGGGGGTTGGACTAGATGACCCTTGTGGTCCCTTCCAGTGGCAGAGCTTCATGCTCTGGCACCGGGGGCAGAGATCAGGCATGGGCGTGGCTGGCACGCGTCCTGGAGGCATGGCACACCGCCTGCGGGGTCGTGGTGTCCAGTGCGAGCAGAGGGGCAGCTGTGATGGTGCCCCACCAGGATCATGCTGCCGGGGCTGGTACGCTCCCCTTGCCCCCTCTTCCTCTGCCAGTGGTCCCTTCCAGCTCTCAGCGTGAATAGAGTGTCCTATATAGAACTATGAGTATTTTGCCCAGGAAGGAAGCATCACAAGCCAGTCTAGTTGGTTGTATAGTCTGTTCATTAAAGTTATGTTTGTCTTTGGAGTTGGTAATGACACCTGAACAATTACTCTCACTAGAATGAAGATTACAGGCTAGGGGGGCTGGGATAGGTTGTGGAAAATAGGCAGAGCTGACATGCCTCTTAAACCCACCCATCAACTATATTTAAGTATATTTGCATATTGTTAAAGCCTCAGTGTAGGCGATGTTAAGAGAAAAAAGGGAAACATGTGACATTATGGTTTAATCAACAAAAAACTCCCACATTGTCAGACAGGAAGGCCACTTTTAACACAGCCTCCTCTGCTAGAGCGACACACTGGAGCCAAAGCAGCAGCACCCAGTGAATGTATTTATCTCTCTGCCCTACTGGTTAAAATTAGCATCCGTTGACTAATCTGATGGATTTGCAGATCGCTCCCCAGATTAAAATTCTTAGGCCTAATCATATCTGCAAAATCCACTTGTTTAATTTTGCAGAATCCTAGAGTTGGGCCATCTTCTAATTCAGGTCCCTGGAAAATCTTCCCAGGCCACAACCCTCACAGCCCTGCTTTGCATACTCCTTGAGTGGTTGAAATGAGCTGGAAGAAGGCAAAATACCTCAAGGAATTGCTTCTTTCCATATGAAGCAACTTGGACCCTGAGATCATCTTCTGAGGCTCTTTTCTGTGTGCCTTCTCCATGAGAGATCCGGAAGATGGCAACACAAGAACAGGCCTTTTCGGCAGCGGCTCCCTATGTGTGGAATGCTCTCCCCAGGGAGGTTCATCTGGTGCCTTCATTATACACCTTTAGGCACCAGGCAAAAACATTCTTCTTTAACCCAAGCCTTTGGCTGACTGAAATCCACTGTCCTTTTAAAATGTGTTGGGGAGGAGGGGATTATTGGATTGTTTTTGTTTTTATTATTTATTCTCTGTTTTTACATTGTGGTTTTCTGTTGTAACTGCCCTGAGACCTGCAGGTATATATATTCATTCATTCATTCACCCCGCCCACTCTGGGAGGCTTGCAATACATATAAAACAACAGAAAAACATCAACCATTAAAAGGTTCCTTATACAGGTTGCCTTCAGATGTCTTCTAAAAGTCGTGTAGTTATTAATAATAGCATTTGCATTGTAGTTCCACCCACTTTTGCCTCTAGCCCCTCCCACAACTGCTATGCAGCCCTTGGAAATTTATCCAGGGGGGAATGTGGCCCTTGATTTATAATACTGTAATTATTATTATTATTATTATTATTATTATTATTATTATTATTTATACCCTGCACATCTGACTGGCCACTCTGGGCGGCTTCCAACAGAATATTAAAATACAATAGTCTATTAAACATTAGAATCATAGAATCATAGAATCATAGAGTTGGAAGAGACCACAAGGGCCATCGAGTCCAACCCCCTGCCAAGCAGGAAGCTTCCCTAAACAGGGCTGCCTTCAGATGTCTTCTAAAAGTCTGGTAGTTGTTTTTCTCTTTGACATCTGGTGGGAGGGCGTTCCACAGGGCAGGTGCCACTACCAAGAAGGCCCTCTGCCTGGTTCCCTGTAACTTGGCTTCCCGCAGTGAGGGAACCACCAGAAGGCCCTCGGCGCTGGACCTCAGTGTCCGGGTAGAACGATGGGGGTGGAGACGCTCCTTCAGGTTTACTGGACCGAGGCCATTTAGGGCTTTAAAGGTCAGCACCAACACTTTGAATTGTGCTTGGAAACGTACTGGGAGCCAGTGTAGGTTTTTGAAAAAAAGTTTCCCACCCCTATGCTAATCCAGCCACGAGGTCATAGAAGAAAACCTAAGAGCAAGAACATCTCCAGGGCTCATCAGGTTCCAGTTGAAGACTTCCAAAGCAGAGGAGTCTACTCCTCCTCTTGGTACGTAATTGGTTTGTTGCTAAACCTCTCTTACTGACAACGTTCCTAACGTTCCATCTAAACCTACCCTCCTGTACCTGAAGCCTATGAGATCCACTTCTGCCCTCTGGAGCAGCAGAGAACCGTTTTGTGCCCTTAGGGATTTGAAAAATGCAATCATGTCCTCTCAACAACCCTGCAAGCGAGGTAGAGTCAACTAATCCAAGATACAGCAACTTGCCCAGAAATAGAAGTCATATCCTTGCTTCAGCCTCAGCCCCTCACTCAGCTTGGGTTCTTCCATTGCAAAGGTTGAAGCAGATTCTGGGGGCCAACAATCTTTTGGTTGAGCCCAGGGCTGCTGGGTCTCCTAAGGCTCACATGATGGCATATAGACCAGGGGGTGGAGCCTAACAGGATGGGGTGGGGCTTGGTCAACATGGAATGGGTGCTAGCAGCAGGGCTGGTTCTATACATTTTGGCACTTGAGCCAAACCACAAAAAGGCACACACACCCCATCACTATAACCAGGGAAGGAGTGAGTGAAGATCTACATCAGGAACAAGGGGGATGGTGGGGGGGGGATAAGGACATTCTTTGGGAACAAGGATGGGAGGAGACTAGCAGGACTTCCTGTTTAGCAAAAGGCCGCTGTAGAATTGGCATGGGGGTGCTGCCAAGGAAGTGGCAGATCTGGCCTCCAAGAAGCATGCTGCAGCTGTTGCTTCTGCCACTGGGTAGAAGCGATAAATTTATTGGAGGGTAGATCTGTTTCCCCTCTGGGTCCTTCCACCCTTGTGAATCCTGCTTCATAGGTGGATCAGCCTGGCTAGCAGCAAAAGTTCCCAAGCAGAAACTAGACCACCCCATCAGTCTTAGATTTTAATATTTCCCATGGAGACCCAGAGAAAGAGGCTAAAACCCTGCAGCTTTGGGTCATATTTTGAGACCTGGCACCCCTTGGGAACACTGCAATCCAACCAATGGCATGCACCTCTTAGGTCTATTTCTCCCGCCTTTCCTGCTGGCTGGCCACTCTTACCCCAAACCAGGATGCCGTTGCCTCTGTTAGTCTTAAGTTGCGGACCAGAGATTTTTCCAAAGCAGGGATGACCGGGGAGGTGTAGACTAAAGCAAAACCAAAACTAAAGTTCCCAAGCACAGCAGCAAAGGTGGCAAGGAAGAGCCGATGGTTTTTAAGAGTCCTGGAAAGGAAGAGAGAAGAGAACAATTATGGAATGACCAATGTGGTCCATCACGGATGTTGATGGCAAGAGGGTTCCTGTATTTTTATGAGTTTGGTGGAACATAGGAAGAGCCCGGCTGGAATAGGTCAAAATTGGGTGGCCAAGGCAGCCATTGGCAGCATGCCCCTGCCAGGCTGTCAGGCTCCTAGCAACTTGCCCAGGGTTGCCAGGTACTGGTTCTATCATTGAGTGGAGCCTTCCTCTTTTGCAGCTTCATCTTATCGTCCTAAACTCCATGCACCTGCCCTCCATGCAGGCTGAATCCAACCCTCCAAGTCTCTCTGTATGGCCCCCTGAACTTTCTCCAGGCCTCGCACTGCTCCTAATCCACACCCTCTTTTAGTGCTTTTTCTTGGCTGAAATGTGTCCTTGAACTCTTATGTGTTAAGTATACTTGTTTAATTGACACTGAAATGGTGAATGCCTGTATGTATATTACTAAGGGTTGAACTGGAAATTTCCAAAACTAAAGAAGAGCAACAGGAGCTTTCTGCTCTCTAACAGGTTGATGATTAACTGTTGATGTCTTCTGGTTTGTCTCGTGACTGACATAGATCACATGAAAGAGATAGACTGATCTTTTATGCATATGTTAATCTGTGGGGGTCTCTGTTTTGTGTGAGTTGTTCTCAAGCAGCCAGTAACAAAGGATGTGATAATGAGGTCTCTCCTAAAGGGAAAACAGCTCCAGGCTGTAATGGAGGTTGTGGAGAGACAGACCCTTGGTTTCATATTTTATAAGAAGCCCAACCTGTGTTGGGACATGCACATGACTGTAAGGAATTGTTTTGGATGTATCATTAATGTTTTTGTACCTGTTTTGAAAGAAGATCTGGTTAGTAAAGCTTTGAACAATACTTATGGGTCTGGGCAGAGTTTTATTCCAAGAGGAGTTAGTTTTAATGCATCCAATTGCTTCAAGCTGCACAATATTAATATCTGCAATATTATCATGCTTCTTGCTTTACGTGTGTTACTTCACCCACTTTTCCCTCTGGCAAATCTGGCCATTGCTGGCATGTAACCCTTGCCAGAACTGAATGCCTTGCCTCAGGCTGAAAATGTTTTCTCCCACTCCTGGGTCACAGAAACACAAACAACACATTATCAAAGTACATGATATTTTGTACAGGAACCGTAAGCTAAACTGTCAGCTCCCTAGCCACCGCCACCAAGAATCCTGGGACCTGTAGTTTTTCCTCCACAGAGGCACAATTCCCAACACCCTTACAAACTACAGTACCCAGGATTCTTTGGGGGAGGGTGAGCCATGTGCTTTAAACATGCGTTAGATATGCTTTAAAAGTATGGTGTGGATCTGGTGTGGGATGAGGACTAGCACCTTAAGCCAAAAGTATTCCAGGAAAGTGGGATTTAAGGGGGAAGAGTTATAAGCAAGAAAGGTGTACCTCTAGGCATAAGAAGGGGGAAAGGGGAGATGAAATTAGCAGAGCTGTCTTAAGAGAGGCAGAAACTTTACCTGTAATATTCATTCTCCGCCTGCTGAGCATCTTTCTCCTTCAAGCTTTGATAATCTTCTCTAGGCTCCCTGCAGAGGAGCGGCTCTTTGATGCGGGGATCCAGGGTGGCTCAAAGTGTGCCTTTCCCTCTCAGAGAGAGATGGAGATGCAGCTGGGGGGCACAGAGCTGTTTGCCCAGTTGTTCCCACTCCCTCTGCACCAGGAGATGCTGTTTGCCTTCCAGCAAACCTTCCTTCCCCAAATGGGCAAGGAAAAAGCAGAAAAGGCAAAAATAATAGCAACTGTAGAAGAAACACCAAACGAAGTGTGCTATTGGGGAGGAAATCTCTGTTCTGGTTGGTCTAGCAGCAGACCAAAAAGAGGAAGTCAGGGAAGATGAGCAAACAGGGTGTAGAAATAAGATAACAGAGGAGATATCATGCTTGAGCTGATAGGCAAATCAGATGGGTGGGATACAAATAATAAAACCATTATTATTGTCATTATCCTTGTTATGTTAGAAGAGAATCTAGCTCCCTTGGGCTGTGTACATGCCATACATTTAAAACACACATCTCCAAAGGATCCTGGCAATTCCAGTTGACTCCTCACAGAGCAACTAATTCCCAGCAGCCATAACAATGGTGGGGGGATGTGATGCATGCTGTGTATGCAGTGTTTGTCTTCTCTATCCCCAATAGGTCTCTCCCCCAAGGTCAACTGGGGGAGGCTGCACCCTGCAGCTAAGCCCCTCCCACCATCTTCCCTCAGTTCCACCCAACCACCCTGTTCTACCCTAACCTATGGGCATTCCAGTATCTGTGGCAAAAATCTTATCACATGCTGGATCCCTGACAGGAATTTTCCCAAGTCCAAGACCCCTTAAAGATTCCCACCCAGATGCTGCCTAAACAATTTCGCCAAAGAAGAGCCCATGACCCTTCCCAAGGAAGGTCTATTCTACTATCAAGCAGCTCCTTCTGTTAGGAAGTCTCTCCTAAGGTTCATTGTGATTGAGCAAAGCTTGACATAGGTTTGAACCCAGTTTGTTCCACAAGCAATTTATGCCCATAATTTTAAGTGGGTCCACTCTGTGTAGGACTAGTATTGAATACAACCCAACGCTTTTTTAATAGTGGAAATGTAGGACCTATTCCATATCTGCTATTGGGTTGGCCCTACAGCACAACAGGCTTTCATTCAGTAGGTGGTGTATCTGTTTTTTACTAACCCACTGGTGGTCTCCCCCACTCAATTGCCACAAGGCCTTGAAGGAGGGTGAAAGCTGTCCACAGGATCAGCCCAGCCATTTGACTGCAGCATCTATATCTTCCTGGGATTGGGAGACCTGTGGCCCTCCAGATGTTGGTGGGATCCAGTTCCCGTCATCCCTGATCTTCAGCGATGCAGGCTGGGGCTAATGGGAACTGGAGTTCAACAGCTATACACAGGGAAACTGAGGTTCTCCATTCCTCACAGATACACCGCAGCCACGTGGGATCACACCACTTGAAAACAGCAAGCCATGTGTATGTGAGAGACTAAGAAGTCTCAGGGGCATTAGAACAGCCAACTTTTTCTTACAAGCTTTACTCTTGTGCTATCTTTTTAACTGGCCAAAAGCACTGGGTCTTCCTGAACCGCTGTGTGCTGGAAGTGGGGGAAACCACAGGCTGCGTTTCCCCCAGCTCTCCATGGAAATAGCTCAACCTGTTGAATTTTTGCTTGGTGTGCAGGTGTTGCAGGCGATTGACTTAAAACAGGGCATAGGGCACCCTTAAGGGTGGTTCATTCTGGGAATCTCCACTTTCAGTGGAAACAGCCAGCTTGCTTTTGATTTCCAAAAGAAGCAGCGCAAACATTATTGCATAGTTACTGGTTAGGACTTGCCAAACCTTTGCTAATTTGTGTGGCTTGCCTGGCTGCTTCACTACATATTTTTAGGCACCAGGCAAAAAGCTTTCTTTTTAGCCAGGCTGATTAACATTCCATGTTCTTTTAAATGTGTTGAATGGGGGTTGAATGGGGTTATTGGCTTGTTTGTTTGTTTTTTCGTTCTTGCTTTTATTATGTGAACTGCCCTGTGATCTTTGGATGAAGGGTGATATGGAAATTTAATAAATATCAATAATTATAATAGTTCAGCTACTGTGCTGTCTTTGAATCTTATCCACTGCACTTTGGGGGGGGGCCTTTAACACAACGGCATGGGAAACCTGTGGCCTTAGAGAGGTTGATGGACCTCAGTTCCCATCTCCCTCAGCCAGCATAACCTGTGACTAGGGCTGGGGGAGAAGTTAGCTTCTGCTCACATTTAAAGACGAATCTATCTGATTTGAACTTTCCAAAACCATGTGCAGATCGAAACGCAGCCTCCCTTCTCAGAATTTTGCAAGCCAGATCTCCAGTCATGTATTGTGTACAGAATTCTATATATTGGCTTGAAGTGTGCATAAAGATGTCTATATTAATGGGAACAAGATACAAAGATGTTGGGGAAATTCCTTTGCAAAAATGTGTGTATCAGGCAAAATTGCATAGCAAACTGTTTATATTAGGAATAATTTACATCAAAAGGCTGCTGAATTTCCAGGAGAACTTAAAAATAAATAAATCGCAAACCAATGTGGAAAGGGAGACTTAAAATGGAGGGAGGGATGAGAAACAAAAATTGATAGGTTTGCCCATCCATACCTGCTAGTAACAATTGGTGGAGGGAGGTTTTTGAGCATGTCCAGAGTGCATCTCTCAATCCACAGAGCAGCAGGAATTTGCCATTAGGATTGCTGGTTCCTCTTTTCTAAATGGCAGCATCATATATTGTATATGCAGGAGGCTTTGTTTAATTTTTTTGCACTGGAGCACAGTAGTGGGGGACACACACAGTGTATAATAGGTTGCATGTAGGGACTTAGCTGTAGTGTATTCGGTTGCATGTATCTTAGTAACAGAGTACATGTCTCACATTTGAAAAGGTGCTAGGTTAAATCCTCAGCATCTCCAGGTCGGGATAAGAGACATTCCTGCTCAAAACCCAGGAGAATCTCTGCTAATCAGTGTGGATCTAGATGGAACAATAGGCCTGAATTACTGTAAGGCAGCTTCTGATGTTGCTGGGATGAGATCAAGCCAGGTGTGACTTCTCTGCAGAACCTATACAAATGAATTACCGGTTACAGATAGGTAGCCGTGTTGGTCTGCCATGGTCAAAACAAAATAAAAAAATTCCTTCCAGTAGCACCTTAAAGACCAACTGAGTTAGTTCTAGGTATGAGCTTTCGTGTGCATGCACACTTCTTCAGATTCTTCAGGTATCTGAAGAAGTGTGCATGCACACGAAAGCTCATACCTAGAACTAACTCAGTTGGTCTTTAAGGTGCAAATGAATTACCGTAAGCCCTGGCTTGTATGCACTCATTATGTGTTACGCCCAAAACTAAGACATACTAGCTTTAGGACCTGGGGAAAACTGTGCCTTGGAGGGACGAGATCTTCTGTTGCATACCTGTGATAACATCTACCTGTATGCAGATGAGAGGTGTCTGCAGGGAAGTTGGTGGTGCCAAGTTGAAAGAGCAGTGGGCAACTTGAAATGCAACAAGGGAACCTTTTCGTGGGGGAGTGGAGTGTATCCCATTTGTATGTGGAAAAGGTGGTAAGTATTTGCTCCTTTTCAAGACTTGTTCTCCTTGGTTCTATAATAACTTTTTTGGGGAGAGGTGGTAGGGAACGAACCATTTTATGTTTCTTGCAAATCTAGAAAGTGCCAGGAATCTGAGAACTTTTGCCAACTTTTGCGCATACAGCAAAGCATGAAGTAAAGGTGAGTCTAAACATCTCAAGAATGAAGACAAGAGGCGATCCCAAATATTTTCAGTAAATAAAACCAGACATCATTTTTTGGGTGGTGGGCAGATAAGGTTATCAGGTTTTGCACAAGCACCTGTAGCTATGCTTTTAATAGGCATTGTCTGAGCTGCAGCCAGAGGAACATCAGAAGCTGCCTCAGTCCAAGCCAGATAATTGGTTTATCTAGCTTGCCTTGTCTACTCTGACCAGCAGAAGCTCTCCAGAGCCTCGCTGGGGGGGGGGGTGTCTCTCAACTCTACCTGGAGATGCCATTGGAGATTGAACCTGCCACCTTCCACATGCAAAGCAGATGCTCTACCACTGAGCTATGGCGCTTTCCAGGAACACAGGATACCTGCTTTAGCCCAAGTACTGATCGGCAGCAGCAATCCAGAATTTTAGGCAGAGGTGTCTCCCAGCCCTACCTGAGGTCCCGGGGACTGAACCTGGGGCTTCCTACATGCAAAATGGTGATGCTCTTCTACTAAGCTACAGCTCCTCCCAATAAGATGGCTGAATGAATATTGTTAAGAGTTTGGTCAGGGGAAGATCCCCGCCTAAACCCAAGAAATTAATTAATCCAGCTAATGTCTGGGATAGGAATGGGAAATGCAGGCTACAGAACTGTGTCAGAAAAGGAATCCATGGGCCAGCTTATGCAAACCAGTCTGGCCTGGCTGGTTGAATGCAAACCATTATGAAACAGTGGCCAGGTACTATACATCAAAGAAGGTTCTCAGGTCTGTGCAAAACAGGAGTGACGGGGGGGGGGTGGGGCGCTGAGGTGACAGGGAAAAGTATAATTTCACAGGAGGCTTGGGGTTTTGGCAAGAGGTGTGCCAGGAAGGAAAGCAAAGACTAGTTCTCCATGAGCTGATGGGAAGGCCAGAATTTTATGTGGAGGGTGTGGGTGTGTGTAGAGGTCAGAACCACTTAGGCACTGGCTGGAGGAGGCTGCACCAGGAGACCACGAGCCATGACTGGCTGCTGTTTTGGACCCAAGTTTGCTGAAGATATGAGAGGGACAATGAGAGACACACCTGGGGTATAACGTTCAGCAACCCCTCCGTGGCAGATATCCAGGTGTAAATATGTGTTAATAAGCCATATTTATTAAAGATACTAGCCTCTGCTGTGCCTCAATCTTCCCAACGGAGACACAACCTGGGTAAACACTTGGAGCCCCAGGAATCTCTTACAGCTCATGGGTATTGGAGTGGCATGTAGCACTGGTGTTAGATGTGGGATCTGTGTTTGCCCGAGAGCAAAAGTGAATGGTAGTGTACATGCAGCTGAAGAACTATTGCCTTTAAAATGATTGAATATACACTAGTGGAAACTCAGCAGAGAGCTCTTCATTTTTCTCCCTCTTTAAAACTTTGCCTTTAGCCTACTTTGTCCCACCTCACTGGAGTGGCCAATGTTTATTGATCACTTTGTAGACAAAATGGCACCATTCTCTGAGATCATCCTATAAAAACTGCCAGGCCTTTTTTTTTTATGGCTCATAACAGATCATAAGAGTTTATTAGCATTTCAGTGCTAACATTCCCTTTATTGCCAAAGTTCAGAGTCAAGTGCCGATCCTTATATAGCCACATGGCAACACCCAGACACAAGAAAGCAGAAGTTGTATCCCCAAACAAGTTCGGAGGAACCCCATTGTTTGCAGAAATACAAAAATATGGGGGGGGGGCAGAAATGCTAAATTGAGGGAGCTCCCTGCCCCCCAATACTTCCCAGTTAGGACTGAGTGTACTCACTGATCAGCCTCCTTGGAGGGTTAGTAGAGGCTGGTCCATTGGACATGTAGAGCACTGCCTCCACCAATCTCACCATGCCCTCAGCCAGCCCCCAACCTATCTGCCTTCTTACTTGCTGTCAGTCTATGCCAGGGGAAGAGGGAAGTTTTTAAACTCACAAGTGTATATATAAAGGCCTAACAGCCTATAATTTCATGCTTTACTTTGCTGCATGTGCTGTGATTTTTAAATCTCTGCTGGGGTTCTGTCACCAAAGAGTACAATTTATTTTTGCTCCTGTGGGAGGAGAAGGTAAAGGTAAAGGGACCCCTGACCATTAGGTCCAGTCGTGACCGACTCTGGGTTTGCGGCGCTCATCTCGCTTTACTGGCTGAGGGAGCCAGTGTACAGCTTCCGGGTCATGTGGCCAGCATGACTAAGCCGCTTCTGGCGAACCAGAGCAGCGCACGGAAACGCCGTTTACCTTCCCACCGGGACGGTACCTATTTATCTACTTGCACTTTGACGTGCTTTCGAACTGCTAGGTTGGCAGGAGCAGGGACCGAGCAATGGGAGCTCATCCCATCGCGGGGATTCGAACCGCTGACCTTCTGACCGGCAAGCCCTAGGCTCTGTGGGTTAACCCACAGCGCCACCCAGAGAAAGGAGGAGAAAGGTGGAGCCAAATTACTCCCCCACTTTCCCATGTCTCTCTCTCTCTCATTACCAGCATCTCCAGGTAAAGATTGGGAGAAACCCTTGCCTAAAACCCTGGAGAGCCATTGCCAGTCAGAGTAGACAAGACTGGACTATATGCATCAGCCGTCTGACTTGGGATTAGGCAGTTACCTAAATTTCAGTCTCGGCAGCCTACTTTGTGTATTTGACAAACTGGGCTCTTGTCTATGAAAATGTTTGCCACAGAGAATGTGTTGGTCTCTTAAGGGGTCTCAGGGGTCTTGGCTGTTTTTGCTACAAGAGGCTAATTTAACTGGGCCACTCTCCTCTTTTCCTTCTCTCCATACTCAGTAGGTGCCAGATGTAAGAGAGATGTACCTATAGATGAAGATTTGTGGGAAACGACCCTCTATCCAGAGAATGGCTCAAGACCTGTCTGCACTCCAAGCTGAAAGTAAGTCGCTGGTGTAGGTAGGGCAACTTCTTGGCATTGTCTTTTGCATGTGATGTGCAATAAACCTTTGGAACTCACAACCACAAGGTGTTGCGATGTCCGCTACCAAATAAGGCTTTTAGGTAGAGGCAAATAGCTCTGTCTAATGATAAACCTGCATGCTTGGACATAGGCACTTGCAACATAATTTATTTTACTTATTTATCCAGGGAGGTCAAGGTGGCATACACACTTCTCCTCCTGTTGCTTTTATTCTCACAACAACCCTCTGTGGTAGGTAAGGCTAAGAGTGTGTGACTGGGCCCAAGGTGACCCAGCGGGCTTCATGACTGAGTGAAGAAATGAACTCTGGTCTCCCATGTCCTAGTTTAGCATTCTAACCACTACATCACACTGGCTCTCAAAGAAGGGGTAGAATTTTAAGGGGACCAAAACTGGAGACAAGGGCAGCCACTGGGGTGATTATTAATGCTTCTCTGTATTAAAATCAATCCATCAATCCAGACCCCACAAATAAAAAGTTAGCACAGCAGGCAGAGAAGTTCCAGCTATGTTGCATTTGGACCTGCAGGGAACATTCCAAAATGTGACCCTCTTCCTTCAGAGTGAAATGGTACAGCCATACTATTTCAGGTCTCTACCACCTTGTTCAGTGCTATGCTTACGTGTGTGGGTGTGGGTGTGGGTGTGGGTGTGGGTGGGTGGGTGGGTGTTGTTTTTAAGACCCTGCTTATGAGCTTTCCTTTCCTTCTCTGTTTAGAAGATCAAGACATGCAAGGGATGTGGAAAGATGTTGATGATGAGGAGACCTATTTGTTTGACTGTAGAAACTTCCCTGAAGAACCGTGTTGTGAACCCTGGAAGCGTGCAGAGATGGAGGCCAGAGAAAGATCATCTCCTTCTGCCTCTACCGAAACCCCTGCACCAGACCTGCAAGACTCTGATTTCCTCCCTTCTGTTTCCCTTGCTGCCTTTTTGGCCCTCGTGTTTGTCTTTGTTTCTATGATCCTGCTCCATCATGGTAACAGCCACTTATCCTTGGATGACTACAGGGCTGCAAGCCCCACCAAGAATCAATTGCCCAAAAGCCGGCTTGGACTCCTTCGCCTTCTCTTCCCAAACCAGCCAGAAACTACGTGGCAGATTCTGCAGCAATACATATGTGGCCAGCTGGGAGGGACAAATCCTGACAAACCTTGGGTCCTGGTCACCGCTGGGCTGGGTGATGCAAGAAGCACACTTCTGTGCCTCACCAAAGCAACTCTCTCCCTCCTGACGGAGGAGAGTGCCGTGAAACTTCGATATCTCGAGCAAAGTAGTGTCTGGCTTCCCTGGAGGGGCATCCTGGAAAATGGGACATGTGATATCTCTGCTGCAGAGATTTATGTGGGGCAAAGTCTTGTACCTTACGGCATAATGGTGTCCACACGGAGCTCTGTGGATGGAAAACGGTTGGCCACCAAGATCAACCTTGCTGTTCTGCTGAATGGTATCAAACGAGCACGGGAAGAGTTCCTCCTCCAAGTCTTCACTCCCAGACTGGTGTCTGACATTTTGAATACTGTTCTCTTTGCTGATAGGGCAGTGGATAAATTGGTGGCTTCTAATGGGAGCTTCCTTGTCCTCCTGGTAAGGTCTGAACAGTATTTGGAAAGTGGTTTTGTTTGCTGAGGAGCAGGTGTCTGGAACGCCAACACTCTCAGAAGAGGACACCTTCCTGTCGATGTCTAGTGTGGCTGCAGAGTAACAAGAGAGTCTGTATAGCATGCATTAAAAAACAGAAGCCACTGTTCCTTGGGTTTTGAAGATTATATGGGTTAAGAAACTTTCAACCTGAATTGTAACATCAGGAGCACTACCCTGGTTCCAGTCAGCTGTATTCCTGGAAATAAACACACCCAGTATTGTCTACACTGACTGGCAGCAGTCCAGATTTTAGGCTGGGTTCTCTCCCAGTCCTATGTGGAGATGTTGCAGGAGACGGATCCTGGCATCTTCTGCATACAAAACAGATACTCTGCCACTGAGCTGCAGCCAGCAAGCCTGGAGGATTAAATGCATCCTGTTTGTGCGAATCACTGGCTGGCCACTCACACACCTATGGAAAGCCCAGAAGCAGGACCTGAGTGCAACAGCACTCTTCAATTTCTAATTCTCAACAACTAGTATTCATAGCCATACTGCCTCTGACAGTGCAGTGTGTTATAAAGCACATTGGGTTGGAAGGGAGAAGAGGTTCTTTTTTTGGCAACTGAAACAATGCACAGAGGTAATAAGACCAAGGACTACAGTTACCCAGCTGCACCACTAAACTGATAGTCTGAGGTATACTGCCTCTGAAACTGGAAGTTCCATTACAGTATATTATGGCCAATGAATAAAGGATGGTACCTCTGGAATTTGGGAAGGGAGGGAAGGATTTTAGTGGCTTGCCAATTGGCTTTGCCCATCCCAATGAGGGTGATTGGTTGTGGGGCGGGCTTGCTCCATGTTGAGACACCAGAGCGGAGGGGAAAGGGGAGGGGGGCAGGATGTGTGTTAGCCTGGCTTCCAAATGAGAAGCATAATGATGGGAGTTTTGTGTGTGATGAGAGCATGAAGGCAGTTCACAAACACATATCCAGAGTAATCAGAGGATATTTAGTATTTTGCCAGTCTCTTCAAGCAGCACTGGGCAATGTGCTTCCAACACTTCTTGTAAATCTTGCTTAGCCAGCTAATTTTTATGACCCCCACAACATGACCTTTCTGAAGATAAATTTGAGGAGCAGTATGCTTTTACTTGGGATACGGGTGGCGCTGTGGGTTAAACCACAGAGCCTAGGGCTTGCCAATCAGAAGGTTGGCAGTTCAAATCCCCGCGATGGGGTGAGCTCCTGTTGTTCGGTCCCAGCTCCTGCCAAACCTAGCAGTTTGAAAGCACATCAAAGTGCAAGTATAGTGGTACCTCGGGTTACATACGCTTCAGGTTACATATGCGTCAGGTTACACACTCCATTAGCCCAGAAATAGTGCTTCAGGTTAAAAACTTTGCTTCAGGATAAGAACAGAAATTGGGCTCCGGCGGCGCGGCAGCAGCAGGAGGCCCCATTAGCTAAAGTGGGAGCAGCAGGAGGCCCCATTAGCTAAAGCTAAGAACAGACCTCTGGATGAATTAAGTACTTAACCCGAGGTACCACTGTAGATAAATAGGTACCGCTCCAGCGGGAAGGTAAACAGCGTTTTCGAGAGCTGCTCTGGTTCACCAGAAGCGGCTTAGTCATGTTGGCCACACGAGCTGGAAGCTATACGCGACTGGACCTAATGGTCAGGAGTCCCTTTACCTTTTATGCTTTTACTTAGCAGTCGTTCAACTATAAATTAGCCCCTTACATATAGGAGATGCTGGATCAGGCCGCCATTAGGCTTCTTGGCAAGCCATGCCCCTTCACCATTTTATATTGCTTTGATTGATTCATTGTATTTTATTGTGTGTTTTCTTTCATATTAATATTCTCTTCATTGCTGGGGGGGGGGGGGCTCTGCACACACAAAAGTAAAGAAACCATAATATCACTTACAAATGCAGGAGATTTTTATTATTATTGTGGGATCACCTTATCTCATACGTGCCCACTTGGGCCCTGTTACTGGTTCCACAGAATACTTGTTCCACACTTGCAAAAAGTCAAACTTTTACTGTGGCAGCACATAAACTTTGGAACTCCTTGCCAATTGAAATCAAGTGGGAAACCTTTGTGGTATTCTTTTCGGTGCCTGCTAAAAACATTTTTCTGTTGGAAAGCTGATATGGGCATGTCAATGTTAACATGTTTTAATCTCTTGACTATTAGTTTCAATTATCTTTAAATGCTTTTGTTTTTAACTTTTTAAAAAATGGGGGGGGGGGAGTATTGTTTAGAGGTTTTAGCACAATCAAGCAGTATATTAATGATGTTAAATAATACATTTATATCTGTTTCCACCATCAATGGACATGGTCCATTGCAATGTATAAGGGGGAAAGTTTTTGCCCTCCCACCAGGGTTTCGAAGCTACAATTCAGTACTAGAAGGAGAGAGTGGAAGGTGTTAAGGAGAGAAAAAATGTCCTACTGCTTTTGAGAATTGTGCTGGGATTTTAAGGCAAATGCTGCTGTGCCTCTTGGAGCGTGCCTTATTGTTTTCCCGTGCTCCTAAACCAAGGTACCTAAAATAAATGGCAGCAGTGCTGAGAAATTGGTCAGCTTGGGGCTTCCAGGAGGCTTTCCCTGCCGGCCTTCCACCAGTTCTCTCACCTTGGCTGCCAGGCCCTGGTAGTAAACAACAGCTGCTTACCAACCTGACAGAGGAGAACGCCAAGCTCTGCCTAAGGGACAAAGTCCCCTGAGAATGGGAGGAGGAGAGCGAGCACCTTTGGTTTAGCAGCACCAGCAAAGGAAGCATCTTCCTGCCTAGGCTCTCTTTCTCTTCATTTTGGACCAGTTCAGATCCCGCTGCAAACCCACACTTGCTCGCCAATCTTAAGAAAGAATAAGGAAGCAGAAGGAGAATGCATCAGACTTCTGGCAGGTGTGAAAAGCAACATTGTTCCTGGATGGAATTGAGTTAGGATGAGGCCACACTGTCCACATCTCCTGCTTTTCAAGGCAAGGTAGGTTTTGGGTATTGTTTTTTTTTGCAGGGGTGGGTGGGTGTAGGACACAGGCAGCTGCCTTTATGCTATAGAGTCAGAGCATTGATCCTTCGACTGGCAGTGGCTCTACCACTACAGCACAAGCCTCTATGTGCTTCCTCTGATAAGGCTATCAATGGCTACTAGCCATGACACCTATGCTCTGTACGCAAGGTTTCCCATGTATTTCTGGTTGGCTAGATTGCCATTGGCCTGATCCAGCAGGCTGTTCTGATGTGGATGTTTATCTTCCCATCCTTGCCTTATCAATTGCTTTGCAAGAGAAGGGCTCGCTTCCACTCTTAAACTTCATACTGCAAACTCCCTTGGGTGGAGGACCTCTCTCTTTGCATTTGCTGATGCTGTAAAAACCAGATGTTGGGGACCTTTGTCCCCCCACCCCCACCAATGCTGAAGAACTACAACTCCCATCAGCCTCAGCAAGCACGGCCCTATGGCAAGCCAATCGTTGCATCTTGTGGGCCAAAGGTTCCACTGCATTGATGCTGCTGTATGATTACTGTCACTGAGCTTCCACCTGCCCTTGTTTTTTTAGTCTCCTAGGTAGCAAAGAAGGCTGTGTTGCTGACGGGTCTCCCCATGGCTGAGAAGGAGGTCCAGGGGCTGGAGGCCGAATGCCCCATCTGCTGGAACCCTTACGACAACACTTTCCGCACCCCCAAGGTCCTTCAGTGCCAACATTCCTTCTGCATTGAGTGCCTGGCTCATCTCAGCTTGGTGTCCCTGGCCCAGAACCGCTTGCAGTGCCCACTCTGCCGCCACCCTACTGTCCTCCCCTCTGACCAGCCCGTCACTGAGCTGCCCACCAACGAGGCCATCCTGCGCCTGCTGCGCCTGGAGCCCAACCACATCATCCTGGAGGGCCGGCAGCTGTGCTTGAAGGAGCAGCGCAAGAGCAGGTACTTCCTCCGCCAGCCCAGGGTCTACACCTTGGACCTGGGCCCAGTGACAGATCCCAGCATTGGCAGCTACCGTGAGCAAAGCCGCCCGGCCAGCACTACCACTGCCGCCACAACCCTGCCCAACCACCACCGCTCCCCAATGTGGGCGTGTGCCTGCAACCCCCAGCTCCGGATTTTCACCTACCTGATGGCTGTCATCTTAAGTGTGATTTTACTACTCATCTTCTCTATCTTTTGGACCAGGCAGTTCTTTTGGGGGTGGGGGTGACAGGGACCAGCAGCCTCCTCAGGCGGAAGATGCTGGGAGCAGGGTAGAGGTGGTTGGCAAGCAGCAGCAAAGTGTTGGGAGGACTAGCTTGTGCGTGCTACACAACCTGCCTTGAGTTCTCTAAGTCAGCTCAAGTGTGCTGGAAGACATTGCCCAGAGTTATGATTTAAGACTCAAAGCTCTGTCAGATTCTGCCTATCGAACAAGAGAGAGGCTGCCAATTGTCCTTCACCCCAGACAGCAAAATGGTTTGGACAGCCACTGGGTCCCAGGATTTGACCTTGAGGGTTACTTGTGAACTTTAAAATATGGATGGGGATGAGGACATGGCAGGGCAGTGGGAGCATTTCAACGAACAATCTCACTGCTTCCTAAGTTGGCTAAAGTGGGTAAGAGGGTGAAAATGGATAATGGGAACATAGCAGGTGTGGAGAGGAGAGCTTTTCTCATTCCAGGTGTTGCTGAACTACAATTCCCATCATCTCTGGTCATGATGGGAGCTGTAACACAACCACGTCTGGAGGGCCCAAGCTTCCCCATACTTGGAGTAAAGGGACATAGGGACATTAGTCAGGCCATTGGTCCATCTAGCTCCATACTGTCTACACTGAGTGGCAGCTCTCCAGGGTTTCAGGCAGTGGTCTCTCTTATTGCTACCTGGAGATTCTGGGGGCTGAACCTGGAAGACTCTACCACTGAGCTATGCCGACACTCCAAACTGGACTCTTCCCCTGTGCCAAATGCCTCTGCTGCAGCCAATGAAGAGTTCCCAACATCCAGAGAACACTGACTGCACTGCTGAATGTGGAACCACCAAGGCTGCAGATCTTAACTGTTCTCTGTCCAGAGTTGGAGATGGTCCGCTGTGTACTCAAGTCATGCAGGTATGAAAATGAAGGCAGATGCTCAACGTTTTTTTACTCCTGGCGTATGCACTAATGGTTAGAGGGCCAAACGGCAGTGACATTAAAAGTTTTGTATCTACGCTGCAGTGTTTTGTTTCAAATTGCATCAGCTTGTAAGAGTGGGGGTTGATAATAGGATCAAAGCAATCTTTTGGATCTTGCAAGGAGGTAGGTTTAGCAAGGACAGGGTGGATTGGGAAAGGGACACACAAAATGAACATTAGTGGGGTGGCTGCAGAGCCTTTCCCTACAAGGAAATGACAATTCAGGGGTGGAAGATCTTTTCCCCCAACCTAATTACCTCATTCCGTCCTGGGCAACCTTCTGAGCGCCACATGCCGGTGGTAGGTGGGGTGAGGCAAAAGTGAGTGGGGCAGCTAATGTAAATGTTACCTCTGTGCAGCAGGCCAGTTTCCATATACACACATGCCCTTCCATCTCCTCCATCTAGGCAAGCAAGAAGTATTATCAGAGTGAAAGGACATATTCCTGCCAGGCAAAAACTCTCAGGGAGGATGTGAAACATGGTTTGCAGGGGGTTGTGGCCGGGGGAGAGTCCTGAGGGCCAGGCAGGGAAGCCTGAAGGGCCACATCTGGCTTAGGGGGCCTGTGGTTTCACCATTCCCAGGCTAATGATCTTTAAGGTCCCTACCAACTTGATGAGTCCATGAATTCAGGAGTGATAATAGGAAAGCAGAGCACTGAGGGGTGGGGCAGGGGAGGCACCCCATCACCAGAGGCTGTTTGGCTCAAGAAACAATGTGTCAAAAACACAACCCACACAGGCTTCACCATTTTCAAGCAGCCACTCTGCTTTAATGTTAGGGTGTCATTTTTCAAGAAAAGTCTCTGTCCGAGTGAGAAGAAGCTGTGACCCCACTCCCAAATAACAACCAGAACAACCCACCCTACCAGCTCTGTTAGCACCATGAGTATTCCTAAAGGTTGGTGGTGTTAGATCAATGCAAGCCTGTTCCACAGGGAAGGGAGGGGAGAGTACACAACTACAGCAAAATGCAATAGGAAAGGCGTTCTCAAACTCAGCTTGGCCTGACCAGAGGGTGTGCAGGTGTGAGGAGGAGGCAGTATCCCAGAAGCGCATCAAGCCATGCCCTGTTCTGTGGCGGAGGCCCAGGGAGTCACAGCAGGCTGCCTTCCTTGGCTGTGGATCCGGCAGAAATGCTCCTTCCCCCTACTCTGCCATCCAAAGCTTGAAAGTCCTGTCATAAGAGCATGTGGCGATCAGCTGTCCGTCCAGGGAGATGTCCAAGCCCATGACTTTGCCCTCGTGTCCTGCCAAGGTTTTCAGCGGGGATGAGCCTGGGTGCGTCCAGACCTTGGCTGTGTTGTCGTAAGCTCCAGTAAGCAGGAAGTTGCCATGATTTGCTGGGTGGCGGGAAAGAGAAAAATAACAGGAAGTGAGGAGGAGGACTAAGGAGGCAATACAGAGATTCACCACTTACAGCAGGGGTGAGGAACTACAACTCCCATCGTCCATGACCATTAGCTATGCTGGCTGGGGCTGATGGAGTTGGGAGTCCAACTACTTCCAGAGTGCTACCAGTTTCCCCAAAACCTTACCCAGAAGCCAACCATAAGCAGGGAACAGGGGGGATGCAGGAAGAGGGAGGGCGAGTGACAGAGCGAGCATACAGGCTATTCTCAAGAGCCAGGGTATTTGGGGAGGAAGTGGGGGAGCGGTATATATCCATGTCTTGGAAACCACAGAAAAGGTACTTTTCAGGCCATTATATATCCTCAGTTTCTGGGGAAAGGCCATAGCAGCTGCAGAGACTTACGTTCAAACTTCACTCCGGTCACCAGGTTCTGATGGGCAGGGATGGTGTAGATGCACTTTCTCTGGCGGAGATCCCACACTTTACAGGTGTTGTCACCGCTGCCAGTGGCAATGTGGTACCTATGAGAAGTACGGGAGAGGAGGAATTTGGGTTTGTGTGCAAGGGGTTTGTTCCCAGCTTCAGCCCTATTCATAATCCTACATGATTATGAAAAAGCTTTAATAAAATATATTGAGGGAGGGGGGAAGGCTATGCACCCATCATACATTTAAAGCACATGGCTTTTGCCAAAGAATCCTGGGAACTGTAGTTTACTAAGGGTATAGGGAATTATAAGCTCTGTGAGGGGAAAACTAAAGTTCCCAGGATGATTTGGGGTGGGAAATGTGCTTTGAATGTATAGCATGCATGCAGACTAAATTAGTTCCATTAATTTCAATTAATCTACTCCGAGCAGAAGTTAGTTGTCTGTGTGTCAATATTAAGACCTGCACCCCAAGAGGGGATGGCAAATTGGTTCTTACCCGTTAGGGGAAAAATTGATCCCATAGATCTCCTTGAGATGACCCTCCAAAAACATGATACAACGCCCCGTGCGCAGATCCCACACGCGGCCAAATGCATCAAGGCCACTGAAAGGAAGAGGAAAATGTCAAACAATATTTTTCTCACACAAACCCCTTCCCGTGCTTCCACTTTGAATAAGTGGCTTCACTTAAAGCCATCTTCGGATCTTCTTTCCTCTTTAGTTGTCACCTAGGCTGGATGCCTCTTAACATCACTAAACAGGAGCCAAAGGAGCTTCTGTGAACCAGAGTTGTTAAACTGGAGCAAAGCCTTTCTGCAATGCAGCTCGGATTGCCTCCCATGTTACTACCACCTCCTGTCTGCAGATCCAAGGTTCTGCAAGCGGAACCCAGATCTGACCTACCTGGCAAATCACATGTAGCAAAGTCTAATTAGCACACTTTGTTTGTATAGATTTAGAATATTTATAATGCACTTAAATCAAAAAGTTATCTAAGAGGAGTACGAAAATTGTAGGTGAAACATAGCTAAAATCTGCAAAACAATTAAAAAGAAAAAATATACATAAAAGTCACTGGCATTATAAACACGCATAAAAATAAGTAGAACTTTAAAAACAAAGTAACTAAATTATGCACCTGGGTAGGCTTGTCAAAAAAAAAAAGGATCCAGCAGGCGCCTAGAACTATAAACAGTGGTACCTCAGGTTACATACGCTTCAGGTTACAGACTCCGCTAACCCAGAAATAGTGCTTCAGGTTAAGAATTTTGCTTCAGGATGAGAACAGAAATCGTGCTCTGGCGGCGCGGCAGCAGCGGGAGGCCCCATTAGCTAAAGTGGTGCTTCAGGTTAAGAACAGTTTCAGGTTAAGAACGGACCTCCGGAACGAATTAAGTAGGTAACCAGAGGTACCACTGTAGCTTGCTTAATGTCAATAGGCAGGGAGTTCCAAAGCATAGTTATATGGCAATGAAGGATCGACTCAATTACAAACAAGCTAAAGCAAGAGCTGCCCAGATCAGAATTTGCAGATTTGGAACAATGATGGGGCAAATGTTAATATTACCCTAAACAGTTGAAACTTTTATTTTAATGAGTAGTATAAACTCAGGAATACAGTCAAGCTATTAGGAACAAAGGAAGTTTCCTTGAAATGAGTCAAAACATTGGTCCATCTAATTCAGTAGTGTCTACACTGACTGGCAGCTGCTCTCCAGGATTATAGACAGGGAGATAACTATTGGGATTGAAGCTGTGACTTTCTCTACGCAGAGCAGACACTCTTATTGAAGCTATGGCCCCTCCCTCATTAGAATTTCCACCCTGTGACTTTTTAGCTGCAGGAGTGAAGACTTGAGTGGAATCTTCTGAAGGTAGAATCCCAACCAGTTCTCTCTCTTTTCTGGCATTTTAGAACTAGCAAGAATGAGCACCATTACTGACTGGCTGATACTCGCTCAGTGACACCCCCAACGAGGGTTAGGACTTGCACTTGCATGTAGATTTACCCAGTGGCAGAAAGGGAGCCGTCAACATGGAAGGCGATGTCGTAAACTCCTTTGCTGTGCCCCTCCTGGTGCAAGATCTCCTCCTGAGCCTCCAGGTCCCACAGGCGCCAAGAGTGGTCATAGCTGCAGGGGGTGGGGAGGTGGAGAAGAGACGAAGACCCACGTGAATATCTCACAAGGCCCCAACAGGTCCCCTCCCTGAAGTTCAAGCAGGTGGCTGGATTGTCTATTCTATCTCCACTCCAAGCTGAGACCATGGAATTAATCTAATCTGCCCCTGGCCCCCACAAACTTAGACGATTAGCCAACTGATACAGGGATATGTGTAGCATTTAGGACACATAATTCAATTCCCTGCTCAGTTGCCAATCTCACTGAGGAAGTATTGGAATCTTCAACTGCAGCTCCCTCCCATTCTGACTTCTCACTGATGGGCTGAGTGGAAAGAAGTAACATATTACAAGGGGATGATAACAACTGTTTTTCTATCAAAGGCAGAATTCTTTCGAAGGTAACCAATGGCGGCGGCATTGCCAGTGGTGGCGAGACTACTAATAATGGAAGGCACTCCCTTTTCTTCCTTTCTGCCGCTCTCTGCTCTTCCTCCCTCTCCATCACATCATTTCCCTATTTATTCTCCTCCTTGCTACCCACAAGAAATTAAACTAGGTGCCACGTGTGGCCCTTTGGGCTGCACCCCCTCCTCTGACTTACCAGGTGGTGCCCAGAAACCTGCCAGAGGGATGCCATGCCACCCGGGCTACTCTCACTGTGTGTCCCTCGATGTCAGCCACTGGTTCATCACTGAAAGAAACACAACATCTCATGGCAAATTCTTGATGGTGCTGGCTGTCCCATAAGTGAGACTAAAATAAAGAGGCAGTTTGGAAAACACAAGAAGTACCAACAGTGGAAGATTGGCAGATGAAGATGATGGACTTTTCGGAGCTAGCAGACCTGACCGGTAGAGTCCGTGACCAGAAGGAGGAGGATTACCAGGAGGAATGGACGAAATTTAAATACTATTTAGTTAAATATGTTAAGTTAACTTAATTGGAAAAACTTGCAAATATCAGATAGGCTTAGGATTTAAATATGTAATGTGATGAATCAATATGTTTAATGCTGAATTGGGAAGAAAGAAAGATGCTAAGTGATTAAGTTAATTTTATAAGAATATTGGATTTGGAAAACCGTTAAAATGATATACACTGAAATTCAACCAGGGGGATCAAAGGGCGGTCAAAACAGAAGGGAAAACCCTGACTGCTCAAGCAGAGCAGTTGTGGCTCAGTGGTAGACAAACTCTGCAGGCAAAAGAATCCCAGATTCAATCCCTGGGGTCTCAAAGTACAGCTGGGAAATCCTCCCACCTGAAACTGTGGAGAGCCACTGCCTGTCAGAGCAGACAACAGTGGTCTTGAGAGGCAATTAGTCTGGCTTGCTATAAAGCAGCTTCCTATGGGGCTGTATTCAATTAAGTTCATTTCAGAGCAGTCCCAGTGAAATTACTGAACCTAGGTTAACCTTGTCCATGCATTTCAATGGGTCTACAATCCTGTGTTCCAAAAGAAAGCGACCAGATAGTGAAACAGTGACCTCATTGGCAGGGGGGAATCTTAATACTTCCTCAAGTATCAGAGTTACTAGACCAGCTCCACTTACTGTAGCTGCTATCTTCAGTTTGATTGAGCCCCCTTGCTGCTGGAATGATCCAGTCCTGAACACGCAACCCTGACTTTCTTAAATAAAAGGTGAAGGAACTCAGGGAACTCCAGAAGGAAGCCTAACCCAGTGGGGTTTGAATTTGACATCAATATAACAAGCCACAGAGTGGTCCCAGAACAACACATTTTAAAACTTGTCCCTTTTGTGGCCGTGTCTTTACCTGCCCCATATTATACAAAATGTCAGGGGTGGGGCAGTTGCGGCTTGGCAAAAATGGCCCTATGGGCCATATCAGGTTCCCTGCCAGGCCCATGGGCCACAGGTCCCTCACTGTTGCAAAAGAGGGTCTCGAGTTCAACAGGTGGGAGAAAATCTATCACTAAATATGAGTTTGAGCAAAAGATTCCTGCATTGCAGGGGGTTGGATTCAATGACCCTTGTGGTCCCCTCCAACTTGACAATTATATGATTCTATGACCTCACAAGCACCCAAGACTGACAGAAGGAGTGTGAATTTACCACCACTGATGCTTCTGCCCACAGCAACAGTATCTGGCAGAAATAAACCTCTTCCCTGAGGCCCAATTAAAGAATCTGCTCTCTCTCTCTCTCTCTGTTTCCTTGGATAAGGCACTGACAAAATCAACGGCCTTCCCCAAGAGTCACAGTGCCTTGACTGTTGGAACAAACCCAGCTTGTCTGGGTGCTACTAACAGGGGACATAGCAAGACAAGAGGTGTAAAATGTAAGACAAGTATGACATGGGGGAGAAGTGGGAAACCACCACACCACCACACAGTTTGGGCCGGGGGCACAACCAATAAGCCAAGCAAACTTGTGTCTCTATAAAGCTTTAGAAACAGTAACACGGAAAAGAAGCCTCATTATAAGGAGAGAGGAGCACTGCTGGATCAGGCCCCAAAAAGCACCCATGGCAAAATAACTCTGGGAACTATACTTCACCCACACAGGACTATAATTCCCAGCACTTGTAACAAACTACAGCTCCCAGGATTCTTTTTGGGGGGGAGCCACGTGCTTTAAAAGTATGGTGTGGTCATGCCCCTGCGTCAGTCACTTGTGTTAGCTTTTTGTTTGTTGCAGAAGGAAGTTAAACAGGAAGCCATTCTCTGGGCTGCTTTAATATTTTTCTCTACCACCCGCAGCAGCCAATAAAATAAGGAAGTGAAGACAACTGATTTTCCTGGGCCCAGGCGTACCTTTCAAGACTCCAGAGTTTGACAGAGCCATCCGCTGCGCATGAAGCCAGGTTAACGTCCTTCTTGTCCAGGGAGATGGTTGCCTTGGGGTGAAAGACAATGGCTCCAACGTTGGTGTTGTGCCCTTGGGAACAGACAAGACAGACAGACAGTTTGAGAGCCAGCCAATTTAAAGCTTGCTTCCTCTGTCTGGGCCTCTTCCTATTGCTCCAAAAAGACTCTTTGGGAATCACTCCAAATTTAATTTTTGTGCTAAAGCAGGGGTGGGGAAGCTTGGCCCTGTAAGCCAAACGTGGCTCTCAAGGCCTTACACTTTGGTCCCTTGGCACTCTCCCCACACTAATTCACTCTTTCCCCTCAGGCCACACACTTCACTGTCCCTGCTTCACGCCCTTCTTGAGTGTCTTCTGCCAGCCTGGATTGCATCCTTGAATTCTGAAAATGACTCTGGCTGGCCTGAATGGAGGATGGCTGCATGCCAATAGTGGGAGGGGCCAAAAGCAAAAGAAGATGGAGCAACAAATGCAGCTTTTCCCTTTGTACAGTAGGCTACCTGCCTTCACACTCCCATTTCTAGTCTCCTTCCAGGACTGATCAGAATTCAAGGACACATTCCACCCAAGTAAAAACACTAAAGGAGGGTGCCAAGCAGGGTTGGTGCAGTTGAAGAGAGTCCCAAGGGCCAGAGAGGCTGTGAGGGGCACATGTGGCTCACGGGCCTGACGTTCCCAAGCCCTGAATTAGTCAGCAGCTAAGCAGTGGGCCTACAGGATATGACTCCCAGCACTGATTATTAGAGTCCAGGCTGTCTTCGAGAAAGGAATGCCATCTCACCCAAGCCCAAGGTGGAAAAGAAGAAGAAGAAGAAGAGGTTTGCACAGCACTACTCTCAAAATTCATAGCCTCCCACCCATGTAGCCTTATGCTCCTAATCAGCCATATAATTGCTCCAGTCATTTGAGGGAAGATAAGAGAAAAGAAGGTTGCTTTGGCAATGGGTGCAGTGGGAAACAGATACGATACCTCGCAAAGTGTGAATGAGATTACAATCCGGCACTGACCACAGCTTACAGAGGCCGCTCCTGGGAGAGGAAAGGCAGAAGGAAAACTGACTGGCATTTTATTTTATCTTAAAATGTTTTCAATCCCTTGTCTTTCTGTTTTACAAAAAAAAAAACCCAACCAAACAAAACCAATCAAGGAAGCTAAGAGTAAAAAAAAATCAAAAACATATAAACACCAAGCAAAATTCAATAGCAACACACACGCCAGTTGCAAGATAACAAGTCTAAAAACAAAACAGAAGATAGCAAGTCTAAAAACAACCTTCAACAAAATGATAAAATGCACCCACAGCACTATCACTTTCTAAATACTCCCACAATAGCCTTCCAGAGCTTGCTAATTGCCGGCCTTGAACAATATTACTTTCGGGATCCCTTCCAGCGCTACAATTTTATGAGTCTATGACTGCCCTCAACGGCTCAGGCAGCCTCTCCTGTGCACTACAGGAGAACTTAGCAGGATTGGGAGGGAAATAAAGAAAAGCAGAATAAAGTTTACCAGCAAGCTGTAGCCAGGAGCTTGGAGTTGGGGCTGAAGTTGCAATAGGAGATAGGGCGGTCGTCCCCAATTTGGCTGCAGAAATTATTCAAAGACTGAAAGAAAAACAAAAAACAAAAGATAATATTTTGCCACCAGAGGAACTGACGGGCTCACTAAAATGAGATGGCCCTGAGATGGTAAAGAAAAGAGATGACGTTTCCTGCCCAGGCTGCTCCCCCACCTCACCCCCAGTAGTGTTTTCTACTGAGCTGAATTGTTGGGCCCATTTAGTGCAATGTTACGTGCTCTGAACTGGCAGCTGAATTCCAAGCAACCAGCAGAAATCTTTCCTTGTCCAGATGTCCTTGGAGATGGAGATGCCAGGGAGTCAACCTGGGATCATCCACATTCAAAGCATTTACCATTGAACTATGCTGAGGAGGAGCAGAGGCACAGAAGCCTTCTGCAAGCTCATTTGAACCTCTGCATCTTGGGGGCCTTCTGAGCTGCAGCAGCCCAGTGTCCAGAACTTTTAAGTCATAGCAGAGATGGGTCCCACTTACCCTTAGAGATTTGTGCAGCTCCTGTTTCTGGGATGTCCGTGTGGCCTCAGGGACCTCCTTGAGCAGCCGGGCTTCCTCCAATCGCTTCATTGCCCTGTGAAGGGGACAAAAATTAATGTAATCAGGTCTTGCCCATATTCAACCCTTGCAGAAGCCTGCAAGTTGTGATGGTGACAATTCTTCTGTCATGTGCAGAAGATGGGTGGGTTTGAAATCCCCCATTTCTCAACCATCACCACCACTCTAGTTAGGGACAACGGATATACAAGGCCTCATCAATGTATGCATTAGCATTTCTCAATCCCAGCCCCTTACCGAGGGAGAGAGTAGTTGGCGATCCACAGTCTGGCTGTCTTCAAAGTATTTGGTCCTTCGTGGTACCAGGTTTGCTGATACTAAGACAAAGGAAACATTAAAGGGGTGGGAATCTCTTGTGAGACTAGGCTAGTATAGTGGGCACACATTTATAGCTAAGGGGAAAGGGGAAAGAAGGTCAGAGCCCAGTGGGAAAGTGTGAGCTGTGCATACAAAAGGTCCTAGGGTTTGTGAAGACTCCCATTTGAAACCTCAGAGCTGCTGTCACTCATAACACACTTTAAAATTTATTACCTCCTCTTTTGATTTCTTGGACTTCTCATCATCTTTTTTGGTCTTCTTCAATGCGTCCGTGCCAACCACAGACAGAATATTACGTAGCCTGTTGAGAAATAAAGTAAAGATTAAATTGCCTTTGTTTATATGAGTCACATCAATGAACTGGAAAAGGAAGTGAGAGCAAGTCAATTTCATCCTCTCTCACCTCTCCCTCCTTTCTGCAGGGCCCTCTCCAAAAAGTGTGATGGGCTCCCCGAGGGCTCGTAAGCAGGCTTTGACCTCAGAGTCATCTGTGGAAACATTGATTTGCCTGGCCCGCTTCCGGCGCTCAAACTCTGCCAGGACCTCTGCCTGGCGCTCGCTGATGTGCTCTTCCAAGTCAAAAACTTCTCCTGATCATAGTAGAAAGCCAAAAGTTATAGGAAATACAACCCCAACAGGACCCTACAAAGCCTCAACACTTGACCCTCATTTCGTAAGTTTGCTTCATTCCAATGAAGCCACAAGCAAAGAGCAACAATATGTGGTATATGTTGTGTCACCTCTCTGTGCTCCTTGAGTGTCCAGGTCAAAGCTTATGTTATCAGTGAGGCCTGTGGCTTAAGACTTTGATCTACATCCCTCTTTTCAGCCAAAAGTGGCTCCCCAAATGGCTTAAAATCAAAATTCATACAAAGGCACAATGTAATTAAGGTATTGCTTGGGGGGGGGGTTAAGAGAGCACAATCTCTTATGGCCACTGGCAGTACACATTTTTATATCCAGAGGGAACAAAAAGGACCCGTAGATGGGCAGCAGCTAGCCAACAACCATTTCCTCCCCTGAAATGAAACCTAAGCAGAGTGTACCCACATTGATCTGCTGCCACCTGTGACACTCCTTTTCATCTAGTGTTTTGCTCCTTGCCACACCTATCTAGACTTAGATTATAAAGACCTCAGGGCAGGGATTTGTCTCTTGCTTGCTTTCTCCTGTAAAGAACTACAGTGGTACCTTGTGTTGCGAACCGTCCCCCTTACGAATTCTTTGGGTTACGCACTCCACTAACCCGGAAGTAGGTGCCCCTCGCTGCGAACTTTGCCCCAGGATGTGAGCAGAAATCACGCTCTGGTGGTGCGGCAGCAGCGGGAGGCGCCATTAGCGGAAGCACGCCTCATGTTACGAGCGGTTTCCGGTTACTAACGGACCTCTGGAACAGGTTAAGTTTGTGACCAGAGGTACCACTGTATGTATAACAGATAGCATCCCTGGGATAAAGATAGCCTGGTCACATTTATCCATGGACTGATTACTATAATGCACTGTACTTGGGGCTGTCTTTGAAGATTGCTTGGAAACTACAGTTAAAGCAAATAAATGGGACTGGTCATGTGGAACCTATTTTGCCTGTCCTAAAGAGATATACTGGATTAAAGTTCATTGCCAAGCTCAAGCCAAAGTGCAGATTTTGACCTACAAAGCCCCAGATGGGTTGGGGCCAGGCTAGTTGACAGATTACCTGTTCCCGCATGAACTCACCCAAACATTAATATCTATTCTAGGTCCTACCACCCTTGGAAGTATGGTGGACAATCACACAGGCTTCTTCTGTCAGCACCAGGTGAATGCCTTCTTTGCTTGCACATACTTTTAAGATGTTCTACTGCAGCACGTAGTTTTATGTCAGCATCTCATTTAATCTCCATTATGCTGTATAATGTTTTAGTGTGATTTGTTTTAAAGGACTTCCTGATTTAATTGTAATTTTAGTATTGAACTGTGAGCTCTGAGAGCATTTGCTGAAAACGACCTGCTTACAAGCATTCTAAACAAATTATCAGCCCCACTTAGCAGTTCTTCCCTCCATCCTTTTCCTTCCATCTCCCAGTCAGCTCATTACCATCTCTTACCACTGGTGATATTGATGTTGCCAGCCTCAATAGCTGCTTTGACCGCATCTTTGCCCATCATCCCAGATTCCCCTTTGAGAAGACGCTCTCGCTCTTTCTCCTCCAAGCTCCCATAGAAAATCGGGGCTTTCTTGGCTGGAGGAGCATCCCCTTCATCTGAAGCCTTTGTTTTTGAACCCTGCAAGAAGGAAACTCAGCAGTAGCCTACATGGAGAAGTAAGAGAGCAAATGTGGGTTTCCCCCAACCTGCTGTCATAGGCTGGCTTGATGCAGAGAACTGGGGAAGAAGGTTCAGAGCCAGGGGGACAGTGATGCATGGTCAGAGGGAGAAGAGGCAACAGGCTTTAGTGAGCAGGAAGAGACTTGGGGCAGAGAGCAGTCCAGACTGAGGCAGAAAAGGAGGCCGAAAAGGAATAGGGCCAAAAGGCAGCAACCAGCTCCCCTCCCCCTATACTCCTGACTCATGACATCTGCCCACATCTGACAGCCCCCACCCCATCAAACAGTACATGAGACAATTTTGTTTTGAATCCCAGCATACTGTTAATCATTAAGGCTAAAACCCTAAGCCCACCTCTGTGGGAGTCAGCCCTACTGAACTGAATAGGACTTTCTTCTGAGCTGACATAGTTAAGGATTATACTGTTTGGTAATATATTTATTACAGTGACTAACATAAAATATTCCGCAGGAACAGTCATATTAGTCCATGAGTATCATGCTACTTTAAAAGCAAAGGACTGTATCCATATCTTGCTGTGAGTGGGCCCAGTAAAACTAAGGGGCTTGAACTGGTTATGTCTATTCATTTCAGTGGGTCTGCTCTGTGTAGAGATAGCACTGGATACAATCCTAACACACACACACACACACACAGACACACACATATTATGCCATAATCTTAATGGACTATAAGTCCACTCTAATAGGTGGTTTTGCAACAACAACGTTTGTTAGTCTTTAAGGTGGCAAAGAATGCCTTGTTATTTTAATGCAGCAGAAATATTAGAAATCTTAAAGCATAACATTCTGCCTTTTGTGGCAGAAGCCGAAGCGTTGAGTTGCACCCAACTCAGCTCCACTGAAAGAGTAGAACCACTGAAATTAACAGCCGCAAGCGAGTCATATTCATTAATTCAAATGAGTCCAACCTTGAACTCAGCTTTAGTTGGATACAATCCGTTACGCTTTAAAAACTTTTACTACCGACGTGAGGTTACGTTAGTCACTGCAGTAAATAAGTAGACACTGGCGTCTATTTCAAACAGATTTTTCATTTTATCATTGCTATGAAAAGATACACGTTTTTTAAACTAAGAAACCACATTATATCCCAGTTTCAAGCTCCCTGCCTTATTCACCACGGCGATCCGCGACGCAGCCATGGCGCTTTCCCAACCCCTCCTCTCAGACCGGGGCTCTGTAGTGGGGGAATCGCACACAACGGGCTCCCCACAAACACTTCCGGCACAGCGGCTTCCCCCGCCCTCGCGGAGCGCCACAGCCAATGATGCCTTTCCATTCCATCCCGGAGAGCGGGTCGCTCTAGCCTGTCTGGGAGCTCTATGGTTATGCGGAGCGAGACCTTCCGGGTTGCTGGCCGGCGACGTGGGGCATGGTGGGATCGAGCCTCTGGCGTTGGCGTCTGAACTAGAGGTGCAGGTGAAGAAAAGAGCGGGTTGCTGCTGCGCACGCGCGGGAGAGCCGCGGGGGGGAAAGGTGTACTTGCAAGATGCTGCGGCGGAAACCGACGCGGCTTGAACTGAAGCTGGACGACATCGAGGAGTTCGACGGCGCCCGCAAGGAACTCGAGGTGGGTGGGTGAGTGGGTGGTTGGCCTCTTCTTAACCCCCTGGACCAGAGCAGGCCAGGCGCTCCTGTCTTCCACTGCCTCCCGCAGTTTGGTCAGGCTCATGCTGGTAGCTTCAAGAACACTGTCCCACCATCTCATCCTCTGTCGTCCCCTTCTCCTTGTGCCCTCCATCTTTCCCAGCATCAGGGTCTTTTCCAGGGAGTCTTCTCTTCTCATGAGGTGGCCAAAGTATTGGAGCCTCAGCTTCAGGATCTGTCCTTCCAGTGAGCACTTAGGGCTGATTTCCTTAAGAACGGATAGGTTTGATCTTCTTGCAGTCCATGGGACTCTCAAGAGTCTCCTCCAGCACCATAATTCAAAAGCATCCATTCTTCGGCGATCAGCCTTCTTTATAGTCCAGCTCTCACTTCCATACATCACCACTGGGAAAACCATAGCTTTAACTATACGGACCTTTGTTGGCAAGGTGATGTCTTAGAGATTCTCTTGTCCTTGCTCTCTCTTTTCTTTTTTAAAAAGCTGTTTCTCCTCACAGGGGGAGTAGCCATCCTGTTTGTTATTGAGCTGCCAGGCCCAGGCTGCTCTGTCCCACTCAGGAGGGTACTGAGTATAGTAAACAGGCGGTGAGGTAGAGCCACCCACTGGGGTTGGATGCAATTCCCCCCTCCTACTGTTCTTACTTGGGTGGAACTTGCAGAACCAAGCTTATAAAATTATTCACAGTATGGAGAAAGAACACTGGCTCCTCAGGGCTGCTATTTGCTTGTTTTAATATAAGGTTGTTGGCTGGGGAAAGGTCGCAGCTCAGTGGCAAAGGGTTTTCTTTGCATTGAGCAGGTCCCAGGTTCAATTGTGAGTACTGTATCCCCAAGTAAGTCTGGAAGAGCCTTCCTGCCTGAAACTGTGGAGAAGTGCTGCCAAACAGGGTGGATAATACTGAGCTAAGTGCATCCAATGGTCTGACTCGGTAAAAGGCAGCTTCCTGTGTTCTATGTTAGATGATCATAAGCTCAGCTGTAAAGCATTTCCTTTGCATGCAGAAGCTCCCAAGTTCAGTCTCCCAGGTAGGGCTGGGAGACTCCCTGCCTGAAATCCTGCAATATTGTTGTTGGAGTAGACAATACTGAGCAAGATGAAACAATGGTCCAATTTGGTATAAAACTGCTACCTGTATTCCTGTGCAAGAAGGTGTGTTTGTGTGTGCACAGTAGCAGATCTAAATGCCAAATGATTCTTGAGGTTGCCATCATGTTAGCCCCCTGCACTCACAAGTAAAGGTCTTTGGCCCCTTTCTGTGGCAGAACCTTTTGACAGCTTGCAGTGTCTTAAATCTGAAAGCAAAGAATCTGATACATTGCAGCTATATTTGAAAAAGAAAACATGTCATGGGTGGAGGAGGCACATATGTGATTGTCCTGGAGTAGTTTTCTTTAATCATGCTTCCCATTTGTTTCCACAGAGTCGTAGGAAGCGTGAGGAGGTGGACGTGGTGGGAGGCAGCGATGGTGAGGGTGCGCTAGGACTCAGCACTGATCATAAGAGCCGGGAGCAGATGATACATGACAGGATTGGCTACAAACCCCAGCCCAAACCAAACAACCGTTCATCTCAGTTTGGGAACTTTGAGTTCTAGAGCCCAAAGGGTGGACAGTGGCAGTGCCTGGTACCTGTGAGCTTCGGAAGAAAGCAGGAATTTGTTTCAGAAGCCCAACAAACTCTGTTTAGAAATAGCAGAAGAGACTGAGCTTCTCTCCTCTAGGTTTTAAATGGGAGTTCCTCCTCCAAGCAGAGCAAGTCTTGCTTTCCCTACAAAGATGGGATCTCTTACTTGATGGTTTCTTTTGTGCAACCTTGCTAGGCTGCCGTGCTTAATAAAATGTTTGTTTTTAACTTTGCATGCTTCATTGTATAAGCATAGATGGGCATTTTTACTTGTGAAAGAGACCTTGAGCCTTGCTGACGGGTGCCGTAACAGAAGTGAAATTGAGCAATTTTTATTTTTTTACTTTGAGGTGGTTTTAGAGTGGGTTTATTTACAACTGAGAGGCCCTAGATTATTAGCGGAAGAGCACAGACTGGATATGCAGAAGGTCCCAGGCTGAACTGCTGACATTGCCAGTTAAAAATGCTTCTGAGTTGCCAGCCTGGGAAATGACCATTTCCTGCCTGTATCCCTGGAGTAGACAAGGAGTGTGGAAGCTGTGGTCCTCCAGACGGTGCTGAATCATAGCTCTCATCCTCCCTGACCATTGAAATAGGCTGGCTGACATTGATAGGAATTAGGAGTTCACCATTGTCTGGTGGACAGTGGCAGAATTTCGCCTGCTTTAGAGTGGACTGAACTGAGTTAGGTGGACAAAAAGTCTGACTTTGAAGCAAAATTGATTTTGGGGGCAGTCACACTATATTCCTCATCTTTCTCACACAAAGATGGGAGTTGACCACGGTTATGATCAATATGCTTTTATTTGCGGGGTGAAACAAGGTACCAAGATCTACTTGTTACAGAGATGCTCCAAAGGTGCAGGAGGTGTTAGTATTTAAGAATCTCCCCCTCCCCCTTTTGTCTTGGGAAGAAGGCATACTGCTGCTGCATACTGACAAATTAATCTTCCTGCGAAACAGTATGCCACAAGAGGCTGCCTTATAAGTCCATGGGTTGTAATAAAATCTGCTCCTGCCTTTTGTGCTTGAATTCTGTGTGATCCATTCATAAGCAGTAGGCTATAGCCAATGCTAGTCCTACTCAGAGTAGATCCACTGAAATTAATGAACGAGACTAACTTGGGTCCATTAGTTTAATTGGGTTTACTGATTAGAACAAGTGATAGCTGCTAATGGTTTTCTGCAAAGAATTCTGGGAGCTGCAGTTTGTTAAGGGTGCTGAGAGTTGTTTTAGTAAACACAGCTGATTTTTTATTCTTGCCAATAAACTGAGTAGCATAAAAATTATAGCGGGGATCAAACACTGGAGAGAAATCACAAAAATAATAATCCTAATAACATCTTTTGTCTTCAGAAGTGACGGGTAAATCTCAGTCTAATTGGAGCTCAAACAAAGGGAGCAGGAAAACTTTTATTATTGTTAGCAGGCAGGTCTGGTTCTGGAGTTGGGTGGCCTAACAGTGAGGGGGGTTTCTATTAAAGCCACGTAAAAAACAACGACCTACTTGATGTTTAGAACATTTGATGTTTCTCAGTCCTCTCCCTGGAGGAAAAAAGATTCAGTTACATTAAAAGGCAGTCATGGCTTCCCCCCACCCCACCCAGTGTTGGGAGCAATAGCCCTCAGCAACCTGTGTAGATGCTGGAAGGTTTATAAGAAGTAGGTGCTGAGAGAGATGGGGAGAAACAATCTCTATTCAACTACAAAAGCCCTCACAGCATCCAACAGGCTTTGGCCAACAGTCACAAGAAAGCATCACACCATTCCTTCAGGCAGCCATAAGTCTCTGGATTGCTTGGCGTTGGCAATGCACATGTTCTTCAGCCACTCGCGGAAGAGGTCCTTGTCCTTCAGCACTAAGAACTGTCCCAGAACCACATACGCCTTGTCAAAGTTTTTGTCTTCCAGCTTCCTGCCAAGTACATCTCCAGTACCAACTAAAGTACCAAGAGACTTGTCCCCTATGGGCTCTGCCACGAAGTCCTGATGCTTCTGACTGGTGGTCATGTTGCCTGGAGCTCTGCCTGCTCTCTTGCCTCCCGCCAAAGGGTGCTGAGAGTTGTTAGAAGACCCACTAGTCTCACAGAGCTACAATTCCCAGAGATCCCTGGGATTGATAAACCGCTCTGGAAGCAGAAAAGGGGTTCTCAGCCCTCTTAGCAAATCAGTTCTCAGGATTCTTTGAGGGAAGCCATGACTATTTAAAACAATAGTGTTTTAAATGTGTTTTGTGAATGTGGCCAGTATATATAAGGAGGCATCATCAAAATCTATCTCCTGCACATGGTTCAAAAAACGTTTTGACACCGAAATGCATGAAAGATGCTGGCCTAAAAAAAAAAAAGACACTAGCTTCGTGGTACTGCTAGGTGCTTTGAAACATTCCACACACATCCATAATTTCTATACGATACATTCTGCTTTATTAGTTACATACACAGACTGTTCATCTGTACTTATAAAATGATATCAGATGGGCAATCTCAAACTGGATTTAATGTACATCTGCCATAGAATATTTTGCTAGAAGAGAGAGACAAGTCTGAAAATACATTGAAAGGCACCATTGTTTATTGGGCACAGTGGGGTATACAGCACCAGCGACACAATTCTTTAGCAAGTAAAATGAGGCCCCAACTGCACCATATGTTTAAAGCAATATCGCATTGCTTTAAGCATTCATGATTTCCCCAAAGAATCTTGGGAACTTCAATTTGTTATGGGTGCTGCAGTTGTTAGGAAACCCCTAGTCCTCTGATAGCTACAATTCCCTGAGTGGTTTAACAGTCAATCCTTTTAGCGTGGGAACTTTGGGAGTTGTAACTGTGAGGTGAAAAGGGGGTCTCCTAGCAACTCTCAGTACCCTTAACTGAGGTTCACAGGATTTTTTGAGAAGCCATGACTGTTCAAAGGGGGCAACTGGCAAGTTGAAGGCTCGGAGGTGGGAGGAAGCTGGAGGCCTCAAGTACACCCATGAAAAGCCTTTCTTGCAACTTCTCATGAGAACATTGCAGATCTTCACTCTCAGAGCTACCACACTTCCACCAAAGGCACCCCACTCACAGAACATGCCAAGCAGTACTTGCCTGGGCAGAAATGGGTTTGTGGACCGATGGCGGGAAGCAAGTAGAGAAACAGAAGCAGGCAGAAGAAAAAGGCTGGAATGTAGCTGCCGCCAAGCACATATTGCTGAAATCACATGTTAAATGCACATAAGATTCAAATTGTCTGTTTTGTTTTACTTCCAGTTATACATAAGATATAAGCCAAGATTAGGCACACTAGAAGAGACTGGTTTCCTCCCATCTATAGAAAATGAAAGTTTAGGTCTCCTAAAGCTGGGAGCACACTGATACTATCATTAGGGCAGAGGTGGGGAAATCTGTGGCCTTGCAGATGTTGGGACTCCAGCTCCCATCAGCCCTAACCAGCACAGCCCCTGGTCAGAAATGATGGGAACTTTTGTGCAGCAGTACCTGGTGGGCCCAAAGGTTTCCCATCCCTGTACTCTTACACATAGCTCAGTTACCTACCATCTATTATAGACTTTCACCTTTTCAAATGACTTAGTGTGTAGTGAAATGTTAAAAACACATAAAACACAACATAGACCTGGGGAAGCCATTTGACTGTGACATTTAAACTAGACACAGTTTGTTTGCTTCATGCTAAAGACAGACTGCATGCAGAAATTCTGTAATAACCTTACATCTCACTTTATAAAGTTACTAACTTTACTTACACAGTATTATTCATTTGGGGCACGTAGTGATCTTGGATGAAAAGAACCACCCACACTCAAAGCAATTTTAAAAAAAAAAAGACCACTTGAAGCAAATGGCTATCTAAATTCTACTCTTTTGTTGCCTCCAAAGTCTATTTTTGCAGAAGTCTAAAGCAGAAAAGTGGGTATCATTTTTATATGCAGGGACTGAAAGTCAAGCCTGCTCAAGAAGGGTTGCACATGCCTTCTAAAGAAATTATGCCAAAGAAATCAGTCCAAAATATTTCCCTTACTGGTAATGGAGGTATAGACTTTAGTCTTAAGTGTTCCCCTACAGAGGAGCTGTTTCATTTCAATTAGGACCATGAATGTGGTTGCAGGGAAGAGTTTAGGCAAATTATTTAAATAAAGCCTCTCTTATTATATGCTAAGCAACATAACAACATATTGAATGACCAAGAGTTAAATGATACACTGCTTTCATTTTTAGCTTCCAATAAACTTGCCCAAAGGGCTTCTGTAGACAGGGGTAGCCAAATGGTGACCCTCTGTGGATGTTGTGAAATCCCAACAGCCCTAGCCAGCATGGCCAATGACCAGGGATGCTGGCAGCTGTAGTTCCAACAAGAAGTATGTACAGGGACCCTCATCTGCTACTCAATGCTTTACTACATCAATGGCAACAGATTCAAGACATACCCAAAACAACGAACATCTAAATTAGTTTATGGAATTCACTGACACAGGATTTGGCAACGACCACTGGTTTGATGCCTTTAAAGGGAGAATTTATAGCCAATAAAGTAATTGGTGGCTGTTAGCTAGATAACCTCTAGTTAAAGGTAAAGGGACCCCTGACCATTAAGTCCAGTTGCGGGCGACTCTGGAGTTGCAGCACTCATCTCATTTTACTGGCCAAGGGAGCCAGCGTTTGTCCGCAGACAGCTTCTGGGTCCTGTGGCCAGCATGAGGAACCATAGCAGCACATGGAAATGCCGTTTACCTTCCAACCAGAGCAGTACCTATTTATCTATTTGTGCTTTCAAACTGCTAAGTTGGTAGGAGCAGGGACCAAGCAATGGGAGTTGACGCCGTTGTGGGGATTCGAACTGCCGACCTTCTGATCAGCAAGCCCTAGGCTCTGTGGTTTAGACCACAGCGCCACCCACATCCCTAACCTACAGAGGTAGAAATGCCTATGTGAATACCTGCTGCAGGGGAATGAGGTAGTGAGAGGAGCCTGTTGCTACATACCTTTTAATGGAGGACAAACTAATGCTGGTTAAAGTCCTGTTCTGCTTCTGTGTCAGTTATTTCAGTTTGATGCTGTTTGGAACTTCCAGCTACACCTATGGCCTTCCAGAAGTTCCTGAACTACAACGCCCATCAGCCTCAGCAAGCATGGTCAACAGCCGGGAATGATGGGAGTTGTAGTTCAACAACATCTGGAGGGCCAAAGGTACTCTACATCAAACTTAAACTATTGTTTGTTGTATTGAAGGGAAAACTGGCCCAGTCCCTTATGAGATGTTTTTCTTGCAGACTTCCTTGTTCCTTGTGAATAAACCCACCGAGGCCCTACTGGCTGTGTATTAATCAGCACAGAAAAAAGAGATACATCCTTCATTAGCTCTAGTTGTATTTGTGTGGTCTGCTACAAGGCAGCTTTTGAATCTGTATATTAAGGGTCATCAAGTGAGCAGTGGCATGCAACATAGGCCACTGATTCCCCAACTGCAGCCTCCAGGTCGTCCTTCCTACCTAAGAAAGTAGCCTCTTGCATGACATTAAAACAGATAATTGGTTCTTCACATTTGTTCCTTTTGGGGAAGGTAGGTATGCCCTGAATGACATCAACAGAGCCCTGTAACCCTTCCAGGAAAGATTTCTTACATTGTACTGCTGATGGGCTTAGGGCAGGTGTGGGGGAACCTTTGGCCCTCCAGATGTCTTGAAATACAACTCCCATCAGTCCAGGCAACGAGCACTGCTAACAGCTAACAGCCAGAGATGAGAGGTGTAGTTCAGCAACATCTGGCAGGCCAAAGTTTCTCCACACCTTACTTTGGGGCAGACACACAGCTCTATTGGTTGCTGAATTCTTTGTTTGCTCCAGGACTGATCAAAACACAAGGGGGACAACTCTACAATTCTATGACATAGTGGACTTTTGGGGATGGGGTTATGGTATTTCTACTGGGATTTTTGGGTATATAAAGCAGTTCACAATTATAAAATTTCATTTTGGATAGCCCTGTGCTAATAGTGTAAGGTACCACTTTTCCAGAAAACAACACTCAGGTGGTCTTCACCATCTTTCTTAAATAAATTAGGTTATGCCCTAAACCTACATTAGAAAAGAAGTGCAAGAAAGGCAAAAGTCACAGGGTTGCTATGAAAATAAAAAATATATTTTTTCAGCATCCTGAGACATGCACTATTATTTTGGGGATAGATCTAGAACATACCAGGAATCACCGGCACAACCTGCACTTTCTTCTGGGATAGTGTTACTTCAGGGAAAAACAGTAGTGTTCTTAGGAGGGAAACTAAGTTTCTTGTGATGATTTAGGCAGTCAAGGACATTGATCCCTAGCTAGCTTGCTGCTTGAAACTGCAAACTGAGATGCCTACCTGTAAATGAATTAACACAGGTGTGGGGAACCTTTGGCCCTTCAGTTGCTGCTAAACTCTAACACCCATCAGCCAATGGCTAGGGAGGATGATGGAAGTTGTAGTTCAGTATCTTCTGGAGTGGGTATTAGGTTTGTGTGTGCTCCCTGGCAACTCCTGTGCTGGTCTTTATCTTAAAGGGGCTGGGAAATAGACAAAAGCCATTGCAGAAATGTACCAGGAGGAGAGAAACCCACCCACCACTCCTTCCTCAAAAAAGAACAACAGATAGATCGCTGGAGCAGAAACTGCCTAAAGATTTCCCAACTCCAGCCTGGTCTGAGGGAGTTCCAATCTTGTGGATCAATATGCAAACCGTTTGTATAAGACAGACACTCTTCCTACCCAAAAGTCGAAACGAAGCCAGTGTTTTGTTTGTTCCATCAGTTTATTTAAAATAGAACTTGCTACTTTGAAAACTGGTTTCATTTGCATTTTTTTGCACATCCCATCGTTAAATCAGCAGTTGCACATGAGCTATGTGTTGTTCTTAGCAGTTGGCCTATTACCCTTGGCTGATGTGTAGAGGCCCACTGCTGTTCTGAAAAGCAGGTGCTGCAGCGGTTCCTGGACCAGAGGCAACAGGCTGCCCAAAACCAGGGGGGCATAAACTGCTTGGCTTGGGGGTTTGGGAGAAGAGCACAATACTAGACTCAAACATTGAGGAAACAAGTGATCAAGAGCCTCCAAGCAATAGGCACAGGCCTCTTATTATATTACCAGAAAGAAGTACTGGCACAATGACTGAAGCTCTCTGTACATTTCTGCTACCACTGATATGAGTAAAAAAATAACAATAGAGCATATGCTACTTAAAAGTATTATTAAAAGAACGTGGAATAATTTTCCTGTCAGCTTGCCAGCTATTTTCAATCATGGTACAGTCTAAAAACAAAAAAGTACAATCAAGCACACTAATTGTATCTAGCATATAAAGCCAACCATCCTAAGCAGGCTATCTTAGCTGGCGATCAGCACTCTTTCCACCAGTCAGGAGCATAGCTGTCAACTTTCAGATTTGAAAATACGGGATCAGCAGCCTCGACAATAAAAGATCAGCAGCCTCACCTGTCCCGGGGACAATCTACGGGATATCTAACAATCCGGAATAGCAGCGGGAAGCGGCGCTGGAATAAGGGAATTTCCCACAAAAAAGGGGAAGGTTGACAGCTATGGTCAGGAGCCCATGTTTATTGGGAAGGAGGGGGAAATGGGGGGAGGGGGGAGTGAGAGGCACAGGTTTCATCCCCAGAGAGTTTGGGGGGGGAGCATCACATGGGATGTTCTTGGCCTGGTTTCCAGTAAGACTGGGGCTGCACCTGGTCCCTGCCAGAGGCTGTAGGGAAAGGCCTGGACCCGTTGCCTGGTGTTAATGGCAATGCTCCGTGATATCCACCACCACAGCCTTCTTCCAGCTGAAGAGGAAGTAGCCTGTCCCAGCGCCTGCTGCCACGGCAATGCAGAGGTAGCCATTGTAGGTCATGAAGATAAGCATAAGGAAGTAGCTGACCACCACCTGGACGATGTGCAGCGCAGTCTGGAAAAGGTGAGGGAAGCTCAGCATCTGTTGCCTGACCAATTAGAAAGAAAAAGAGAGAGAGAAAGGAAACATTCAGTACATGCTGGGTGGATGGACAAGGACTGACTACGAATGGCAGACTTTGGAGCCAGAAAGGGTTAAGATCTATAAATGACCTACGAACTGAAGCAACAAGGTGTAATAAGAAAGAATTAAATTGACACTTCTCTCACACATCTAGCATAGAATGGCTCCCGGCCCTCCTGCTAGAGAAGGAGCAGCCCACTTTAGTTCCTGACACAACAAGGCTGAAACCAGCAGGGTGGAAGTTCAGCAGGAATAAATGTGAAGTCCTGCATTTAGGGAAACACACAAAATATGGTTGCAAGCATAGCATGTGGGAGACTGGTGTGGCTGCAGCATACGTGAAAAGGATCTAGGTAACTTGGTGGATCACAAGCTAAACTTGAAGGGTGGTATAGAAACAACAACAACAACACTAGAGTAACACAATCTTAGGCTGCAAAGCATCCAGAACATGAAAAATAGCAGCTCATTCTATTCTGCATTGGTCAAGCCTTGTTCTGGGTTCCACATTTTAAGACACACATTGACAAACTGGATCATGCCCAGAGGAGGGCAGCCAGGGTGGTAAGGTGTCTAGAAACCAAGCCTTATGAGGAATGGTTGAAAGAACTGGGAATGTTCAGCCTAAATGTGAGAAGATTAAGGAGAGGCATCATAGCCAACTTCAAATATCTGAAGTGCTGTCACACAAAAGATGGAGTGGGCTTGATTCCTATTGCGCCAGAGGACAGGATGAGAACAAGAGTGGATTGGGAAACAGAGTGTAAGACTTGAGTTTGGGAGACCAGGGGTTCAAATCCTCACTTAGTCACAAAGCTAACTAGGTGACCTTGGGTCAGTCCCTGTCTCTCAGGGTTGTTGTGGGGAGGGAGAAGACCATGTATGCCAAACCTTGAGCTCTTTGGAAGAAAAGGCAAGAAATAAATGTAGCAAACAAGAATTAGTGGGCAGGAAGCAGGTTTTGGGGTAAACGTTTGAGAGGGGTTGTATCTAATTAGGTTATACCCAAAGGAGACCCACTGAAATTAATGAGCCTAAGTTAGATGCGTCCATCAGTTTCAACGGGTGCTCTGAGTCGGACGGCTAACATTGGATATAACCTGGTGGAATAGTCTGCCTCAAGAGGTGGTGGACTTTTCTTTGTGGAAGGTATTTAAAACCATCTGCCATGGATGCTGAAGCTGCAACCTGCACCGTGGATCCTGCTTTCTTTCATCTCTGATTCTACAGCAGCCTTCCCCAACCTGGTATCCTCTACAGATAATTTTGGACTCCTGACTCCTGTCAGACCCAGGCAGTACAACCCCAGTGGTCAGGGCTGATGGGAGATGTAGTCCAAAGCATATGGAGGGCACCAGGCTGAGAAAAGTTGGTTTGTGAGATACCACAAGTACTGTGAGTTAGGTCAGAAAGGACCATGAACTGGCTATGCCCCAGTTGGGTTTCCCATGTTAAAGTCCCCTGTAGATAGAAAGAGTGTGCGTACCCAACTGTTTTGTGTGTTTCCATCAAGACTGTGCCATTTGGTCCAGGAACTGGCATGGAGTTGTAGCGGATGCTGACTTGTGACTTCCGGAGGAGGCTCTCTCGGGCAATCTTCAGGCCTTCGTAGAACATGGCCAGGAGGAAAATGGCCACAAATGCACCAGCCATTTCTAGCAGAGTGAGAAGGAGGAAAGTTCCTGGATCTATTCCATGCTGGGATATCAGCACTCCAGTTAAGGCAGGTAAAGCACTCAAGTGACACTACAATCTGATTGGCTAAGGTTTTTACTCAGCAACATTGATTCCAGCATTAAGTTATTCAGAAGGACCACATGTGATAAACCACTGAGCTATGGCCCACCCCCATTGTTAACATTTCCAAGGAGGTCTGGATAATGGAACAAGTCTTGAAGTTGATCTACCACACATAAATCAGTAAATCTAACAGTTCCCAAACTCTCTCCCCCATCTCCCCTGCCTAAGAACCACTTGAAAATTGCTGAGGGTCTTAGCAGATTATTTGATGTTTTTTCCTGCCTGTTGCTGTACTGTATTCAGTCCAACATCCCCCACTCCTCCACCAGACTGTGGTTTGGGCAACAGATACTTTGACCCATCTTAGTGGCACCTAGTAAATCACTCACTCACCTCCAGCAGTGTTGATGACAAGCCCGGAAAACAGCAAAGGCACATTGTTATAACTAAAGTGGAAGGTCATATCCTGCACAAGAAACAAGGAGTCCATTTAATGCCACAGTGGAGCTTTGTCAGTGGCAGGGTCTTTGGGCATCACAGTTTCAAACAGGTTGCATGGAACTAGAACCACAGAGACTGCAAATTCATTGGAGTGGCACCCTACTCACCCAGCCCCACCCCACTGCCTCTCTCTTTACCAGCATGATCCAAGGGTAGTGAATGTGTGCATGTGAGAAAAGAGAGTGGTCAACATTTGCTCTCTCCAGTCACCATTTGCAGTCAGCAGCTGAATTCCCAATTCATGAGATGGAAGGAGGCTCATCTCAGAAACACTTGCAGTTCCACTAAGGTTTGAAGACCCTCTGAAATTACCGGTACCTGTCAATCATTCAACATCACCCTGTTGTCAGGTGACCCAACTTCAAAGCTGACTTTTGTGTGGCTTGCTGCCCCAATCAGCAAGCCCTGCTTCAGGCAGGGATCACCTTCACCAAAAAGTCACTGATCAGGATGCCACAGGGCTTGCTGTTGGTGTTGATCAGCACCTTGCTTAAAGTTTGGTGGGGCCACAAACAGGCCATGTGACTGGGAGTTGGCACCCACAGAGTTGAAGAGTCCAAGTGGGATGTGCGTGCTGTTGCTTCTCTCTGTCTTTCTGGATCTGGACAGATTTTTAGTAGATCTGGTGACGTTGCTGATATACCCTACCATTCAGAAAGCAGGAGTCAAATCCTATTTCTGCAAGGTTCAGGTGCACAAGCAGGACACCTCTGCCTGCCCTACACCTGACATCCAATGTGGAGGCCTGGCAGACCAAATTTGTCACACAGCTTCTGCACCAGAGGTATTGTTTGAGCTCTACTCACCATCATCATCATCATCCCTCCGTCATGTATATGCCCCGATGTTGTCATGGCATGATGGTGTGCATGAGGATCTGGGGTGGGCGTTGTTGAGCTATTCATATCATGGCCCATGTGCGCCATGTGATGGTTGGACATTTTGACCCCCAAGGAAATAGAGGGCAGGGGATGCTGTAGAAGCCTGGAAGACACACACAAAATAGAAGAAATTAAGAAGAAAGTACCTCTAAGAGGCATGCCTGTAGCTAATCTTAAGAAACTTGGCCCTTAGACCAAGCCTATGGATATTCTACATAAACACTGGAATGTTCATTACTCTTTTAGTTTTTTTCGGAAAATCAAGTTTCCAGACCTCATAAGGATATGGAAGTCAGTTCTGGAAGATTGCGCAATGCAAGAACAGCTAACATGTATATACAGAAGTGCATTCATTAAAAGTGCTTTTTATTTATATTCCATCATTTTCCCCCTCTGCTCCACTGTATCTCACAACCACTCTGAGGTTAGGCTGAAAGCTGGTGAGTGGCCCAAAGTCACCTGCAGCAGTAGTCTTCAACCTTTACAGACCTGGGACCCAACTTTAACTCAAGCATACATTTGGGGACCCAGTTCTTTCTCTCCCCCCCCCCATATGGTGATGCTGCTACAGCCTACTTTAGATGAGGCCATGAACCAGTAGTGGCTTGGTTCAGGGGTGGCTCGTGGGTCGGTTAAACGACCCCCATGGGCCTTAGGTTGCCGACCCCTGACCAATACTATAATGGACAGAGCAGTACAAGGCTATCCCATTCAGCTCTCCCAGCTGTGAAGGGCAACGAGCCCATGGAAGAGTCCCTTAGCAGCTTGGCAGAAGGAACTGGCATTTAAGAACTGGAGAAGGAAGGGGTGCCAGAGGGTACATAAAAGCATGTAGCAGGCCAGGAACTATTCCATAATAATTTCCAAGGCTGCCATAGACATAGTAGAGCAAACATGGGACTGCCCCACCAAACTCAGTCTACCCTCTGCCAGCCCCAGCCTGCCTCGTTACTTACATCCAGCCCAGACTCCTCCGCTTAGTCTCAGTGTTGCCCTTGTAGAACTCAGCAGGTGGGAGAACGCTGGAATAAAATTCACTCTGCCTGTCAGTGATTCAGGCTCCACCTACTGATGTTCTTCATAACATTGGCCCACCAGGCCCAATGAGCACCATCCTACACTGCACAGACACATAGAGGACCAAAGGGAACCTGGTCACCTTGTGGCCAGACCTACAATTCTATGACGCAACAGGGAGCAGGAATAAGCAAAAATGGACATGCTTTTTATCAAATATCTGCTTGGGAACTGCAGGAGCTATCCACAAACATCTACAAAGATAACTTTGTTGTCACAGGTTTAATTGTGCTACAAGCCCTATTTTAAATTACATCAACTCAAAAGTCAAATGCATGGAAACTTTCCCCTCTAATTGGCAACTGGACATTTTTATGGGGAACAGATCTCTACAGTCACATTAGGTGAAGGTGTTGTCCAGCAGCAGAAAAGGACATCGGCTGCCCCCAGCCATCTAGTCCCCGTTGCCAGAGCAACAGCCTCCCCCATGTCTTCATAATTGAATGAAGCGGGAGATGGTTAAGTGCACAGAAGGCTGGATTGAAATCTTTTTAATCTCATTGCCATGGATAATCAAATAGTCTCCAGGGAAAGAGAGAGAAAATGTGGCTGCCCACCATTCAAGGTGTAGGTGCTTCCACAGGAGGAAAAGTGGTAAGAAATCCAAGCAAGGAGATGTTTAAAGGTTTACCATATAATGATCCAAACCATATAGTACAGTAGTTTGGAACTGTAAAGAAGGTACTTTACATGTACTGTAAGGAAGCTATTAATGATGAACACTGGACACAAACTCCTGCCCCCCCTTTTTCTCAGAGTCAGGAAAACTCAGCTAGATAAGGGGGATTTATGGTTTATAATGCCATGGCACTTCCAAGGAGTAACATATTTGGGGAGTGGGGCAGGAAGAGAGCCATGTCCTTTCTCAAAGGAGCTCACAGCCTAAATTTCAACAGAGAGTCAAGAATAACAAGGAATGAATATTATCAAACTCTACCACATGTAGGCTTTGTTTCAATTGGGGATGAGGACTTTCAGGGAATAAAGCAGAAGATTGACTCCAAGGAAAGTTATGAAGGAAGAAATGGATTGGTGGTGCCAGCGATTTTATATGTGTAAACCAGGAATGGGGAACCAGATAGTGGGCACCCCACTATCTTCCTGAGTTTTCCTCTTGAGATATGTTGTGAACTGCTCTGAGACCTCCGGGTATAGGACGGTGTATAAGTTGAATAAATAATAAAAATAATAATATGTCAGGCACCTGCCACCTGTACTTTCCAGAAACAATTGAAGACTGTTTGTTTTCATCTTTGTTTCAACAAGAGGAAAAGGTCTCTGCCTAGGTGTTCATCCTGTGTTGATTTTAAACCTATACACAGTTGTTCTACTGCTTTTAAAATTATTTAAACCGGTTTTAAGAATGTGTCCACAAATCACCTTGCAACGTTAATCCACAGATTAATAAATAAATACTTACCTGTGGCCCTCTAGATGCTGTTGGACTACAGCTCTTACCATCCCTGCCTATTAAGTTGATGGGGAATCCAATAACATCAGGAGGGCCACAGAATCCCTATGCATGGGGCAAACCAAGCAGTCTCCCAAGTAGGGCAAAAACAAGGGCGGAAGCTATGGTAAAAGGTTGGAATGTTACAGGATCCAACCCAGCTCTGAATGACTTTCAATATGGTGATGGCAGCAGTAGTAGTAGTGAGGCCCTCGGTCCCACCACCCTCACAGGCATGCTTGGTACAAACATGGGAAACGGCATCCTCGGTGTCTGCTCCCAGACTTTGGAACTCCCTCCCTAGAGAAGCTGGACTGGCTCTCTCCTTGCTGTCCTTCTGCCAGCAGGTGATGACCTTCTTGTTCCAACAGGCTTGGGGGAATTGACTGCTTTTAATGAAGGTCTGGTGCTGTGCTGTTTTTATTGCAAATATTGATATGGTTTTAATAGATTTTATATATGTATACATTTTTTATTTTATTGTTTAGTTGTTTTTAATTACGGTCTTTTCTATGTTTTTAACCCTTCTTGTTATTTATCTGTAAGTTGCCTTGCATAACGTCAGGCAAAAAGGTGGGTATCAAATAAGAATATACAATAATAATAGTAAGTAACTTAAGCTGATGTGTGGCGAGAGCCTCTTTCCTGCCCCACAAACATGCCAAGGCCCACACCTTACACAGCAATACCAGATGCTCAGAGATTTTCCAGCCACTGCAAAAGGAGATCCCTGCACAACATAGCCAGTCAAGTGAAACAGCAGAGCTGCAGCCCCCAAAGCAAAGTGTGCGGTTCTTTGACAGGAAGCCAGTGGCTCAGCCTGAAAGCACCTTATTGTCTGCCGCAGGCAGGACTCCCGAGCAGCCTGGGCAACCCAAGTGAATCCTGGCAGCTGAATCTCAGGGCAGGGAGGGGCTCCACCTCTCGGCACTGCTCTGAACATTAGCATAAATGATGAAAAAGCATGAAGATCAAGAGCTGAATGTGTTCCAGTGCTAGGCAACCTCCTCCGCTAGAAGCGCACACCATGTACTCACATGCATATTAAAGGGCTGTGTATAGCTCCAAGTTTGCAACTTTAAATATAGAAACTGGTCCTTGAAAGGCTGTAGCCTGGTGCAGAGCACACACTTTACATGCAAAGGATCTCATAGAGCCATTGAGCTTGAAGGAATCTCTAGTCTAACACTTCGTAAATGTAGTACTACATACAGGGAGTCTGATAGATGTCCATCAAACCTCCGCTTACAGTCTGTCTCACTGCCCAACAGATTGTAACATAAGGGTTTTTCCTAGTGTTTATGTCAGAGACGGGAAACTAGTCTACAGCTGTTATTGGACTACAATGCTCATCATCCCTGGTTACTGTCTGGGCTGGCAGGGGCTGGTGGGAACTGGAGACCAACACTACCCAGAGTGCCAGAGGTTTCCCATCCCCAGTCTAAATAATTTTTCTTCCAATTTGAACCCACTGGTTCAGGTTTATTCTCTCTGAATTTTGTCAACATATAAGTGGTATTTTGCAGCCAATGTAGTTATGTTTAACATGTCCCACTGAACTTTTTTTTGTAAAAAGAAAGAAAGAACCAAATTGGAGGTTCTGCTCCTTGTCCCATTTGGGAAAATCAGCTACAAAGGTACCCATGACAGAGCCTTTTCTTTCATTTATTGAAAACTTTGTTTCAATGGTGCTTTGGCTGTTGCTACATGACTTTTAACTTCTTTTTTAGATTCAGTTTTACCTGCCTGAGTCTTAAAAATATTCCTATTTTATGAAGATTATTTATGCTTTTACAACACAAATCCCAGGCACGTAAGCCCTAGGAGGCACAAGATTGCAGCCTTAATATCTTTTTTTTCTTCATTTTGTAGCATGATTAGGGGGGGAAGTGTGGGGTAAATATTATTATTAATTGCATTTATTCATTACTTTCTACAAAAAATGTCTCAGAAGCAACTTACAAAAATATAAAAATATCCAACAGGTCATAAATCATTTAAAACAATGGGTTGCACTCGATTAAGTTGGGTAGACCCGCTGAGATTAATAAACCTAAGTTAGGCATCTCCATTAATTTCAATTGGTCTACTCTGGATGGTGCCCTGCACGCCTCCTTCTGGTAACTCCTGCAGCCAAGCTGGTGCCAAACGTATTACTTTGCGTTCCTTTGGACAACATCAGCAAGGCTGAGAGGTGATTCTTATTGTCTGGGCAGCCCAGGATCTCCATATACACTGCCCGGGCTTACACCGTGGAGAGGTCACTTTGGTGCTGCTAACACAGTGGTTTGACTTTACCCCCAGAGATGAACTCAGTTGTCTCTTGAGATAGACAGATACCAACAACAACTCCTGGCAGATCTTGGAGAGCTTGTAGTTCGAGTGAATTGGACTGAAATAGACACAGTGTCTGGAGTTCAAAGATTTTATTAATGCAAAAGCAGGTTTATCTTGGCAGGAGAGAGAGAGAGAGAGAGAGAGAGAGAGAGAGAGAAGCAAATATCTTGCCTCAACAAGTTGGGAGAGAGAAAACAAAATGGCTCAGCTTGTAGGGGGCAGAATTAACTTAGAGAGGATACAGGCAAGTGCTGGCTAGATTGCTGGACAAACAGTGCCCTCGTGTAACAAAGGACCTAGAATCTCAGAATAATCAAGTGTATTTGCTTTTTTCCAATAGGCCAAACATTGGATACAACCTTATATACATAGAATAAGAATACAGTAAAAAAAATGCCTATAGGTGTCCATCCAACAAAAATAAAAACAACAAATCCTACCCCACCCCACTAGAAGATGAACACAAAAAAATCCCAGATTATAAATTGATCTAAGTGTGATCTAAATTAAAACCAAAAACTTGAGCAAACAGGCTCAGCGCCCCAAAGCTGACAATGTTGGCACCAGGCCAAAACCAATCAAATATCCAGTGGACAAAGTGTCCTGCTCAGATCTCACTCCTTCCTCAGGACCAGCAGAATCAGAACAATTTTTTTAAAAAAAATTAAATAAATTTTGCTTATCTTATACAGGACATGTAAACCACCTAAAGCAGCACCCCCCCACACACTTCAATAGCAAAACTGCAGGGGAGTTAGAAAACCTGTTTTACAACACAGCCCATCAGCTGTTCAAACGGGAAAAGTCCTACTGGGTCTAAGGAAACACTTGGGCGAGTCTAAGTAGGGCTTTGGATTTCAGCCGACAATGCGCAGCTGCAAAAATAGATTTGAACCAAAACCCTTAAGATCAAAAAATAATAACTGAGTGGCTAACAAGCTTTACTGCAATGGTTAATCCAATGGTTAACAGCAAAATCTCTTAAATCAAAACACTACACTGCTAAAGAGATTATAGCACCAGGAAGCTTCCCTCCTCCAACATGTACATGTTCAAGGAAGCACAAATCAAAATGACTTTCCCTCTCACCCAACACTTACAGATGCAGAGCACTTACAAATGTAGAATACAATATATTTTTTTAATTCAACACACACATATCCCTCTGCCCTTTAATCACTGCCCTCAGGTCTTCCCAGAAGAACAAGAGTTAAACATCACACTTCTTGGGTTTCCATTGTGACCAGGTTGTTCAACACACACATAACCTTTTCCTTCCCCACCAGATCCCAGATTTGGAAAAATAGCAGCCGTCCAATGAGGCAGATAACAAATGGTTTGCCACACTGGGATGTTCCCATCTTGCAGCAATTCCACACGAGCAGACAATGCTTGTTAGGAACGCTCTCCAGATTGTAGTGAGATACAGCCACTATTTCTGGTGCTCTGATCCATCCCATAAGCAGACAGCAGATAGTCCACAGCTCAGACATACATATGTAAATTATTCCCCTTCTATCTCCCAGGACAAATGATATAAACTTCAAACAAATGCTGGGGAGCATCTAATTAGCCCTGTCTCCTTGTGAACGGGAAAAGATTCCCTGCTACACATGCAGAGTTAGAAATAACAGCCAATACATACAGGTGAGGCAGAAGCTGGCAGGTAAACACAGTGTTAGGGATTCTTACCTCTGAGCCAAGCTCTTTTCAGACTAACCTTTTGCCCGCTAAAGGGAGATGAGGGACCCCAGAGCTGTTTATTCACACACTCTCTTGCCAACTGCAATGGATACTCTTAATCTCAACATCATAAGACCAGAATGCTGCTCCCAGTTTATTCAATTTCCTGACATCCTTTTGCAAATATTAACCACTTCCTTTCCAAAGTAAATACTACCACATTTCAAGCCCTGAACCTCAGCAGTTTGCAAAAAGGAGTTGTTGAGGGGAAGAATATTTATGGAAAGAGTCACAACAGGATTCGATCCAAGTGTTTGCCCACACTTCCACAAATATTCAGAGAAATGGCGAGCAAAGAGCTGTTGAATTTTATATCCAGACACACACAACTCATATGTTCAGTCTCCTCCTCTTCTCCTTTTAAAAACAAACAAACAAACAAACAACCTCATTATCTCGCTCCTTCCTTCCCCTTATCACTGCCTCTGTTTGGTTGTAAACCTTTGCTCTCTGTGCTTACGCTGCTCTTCCCTGCCCCCTCCCTGAGTTGCATTATTTTTCAAATTTGGGTTGCAAACCAGGCTCATTTGACACACAGGCTGATTTATGGCTTAGGATTTACTGGGTCTGTGACTGAATAATAAAATATGTATTGGTGGCTTATGACAAACTATGTACAACACCATGTCCATTGCCCAGGCTGGTGGCAGGCTGTATTACTAGGAGAACACATATGGAGAGATGATGGAGCAGCCATATTTATTTATTCATAGGACTGCAATGTTCATGGGTAAAATGGAAGAATGGGAGGGTCTGCTTTGCTCCCTCAAAGGAGTTCACGGCTAAAGGGAAGCTGAATCTTGTCTCACCTTCCGTCCTATCCTGACTGAAAACTATAATCAAGCTAGGCTGGGGAGATAAGTGGCAGGGTACATGAAAGGTCAGAATAGGGAGAGGTTTGGAAGGGAGATGCAGGTCTGGGCTTGAGCCAAATTTTTCTTGGGGGATATATTTGGTGCAGAATTTCAGAATGCTCAAGTGTCATGGAATATGGGGAGAGGGGAGACATCTCACCAAGATATTCTCCAAGAGACCTCTCTAAACCCTTTTTTCACATTATTTCACTTCCTCTTTTTGGCTAGGGAAAAATTATCTCACTGGCTATGTCATCCAGGCAATCAACGATCATATAACCAATATGACAACAACATCATGGCAACAGATTTGGTTCTGCAATAGCATCATTAAACCAAATCAAAGTGAGGCCAATGCTTCCCACCCTCAAACCAAATGGAGGAAATTTTTGCCCTATATTCCAGTGCCCCCACCTCAAATACTTATTGCTGCATTTGTGAATGTGAGTATATACAGTACCGTATTTTTCCGTGTATTGGACGAGGTTTTTTGACTCAAAAATCACGTCAAAAAACTGGGGTTGTCCAATACATGGATAGTGGATTCGGGGGGGGGGGGAGAAGTGGCGTGCCGCCAGCCAGCTTGTTGGCGGGAGCGCAGCTTCCCCCGATGCCACAGCAAGCAGGGAGCGACCTGGGGGGTGTTTCCTGCCTGCAGCTACATGGGGGCCGGAGAAGCTGCGCACCACCAGCCAGCTCGTTGGAGGGAGTGCAGCTTCCCCCGCTGCCGCTGCGTGCGGTGGGTGCTCCCTGGATTGTTTCCCCCAATGCCACTGCGTGCGGTGGGTGCTCCCTGGATTGTTTCCCCCAATGCCACTGCGTGCGGTGGGCGCTCCCTGGATTGTTTCCCACAAGCAGCAGCACTGGAGCGCAATGGCTGATGGGAGCGCAAATTCCCCCCCCCCCCCATGCTGCTGCGCATGGGAAACTAGAAAGTGTTTCCTGCCCCCGGCTGCGTGGGGGAGAGGCTCAACAACTTTGGGCCATCTGCCCTCATTTTCCTAAAATTGAGTCCCCTAATATGGGGGGGGGGTCTTATATACGGGGGTGTCCTATAGACGGAAAAATATGGTAGCATTCACAAGGGGTGATTGTTTCCCATGAAATATGCTTTTCCATTTCAGCTGTGTATTAGATGTGGACTAATAGGACAGTACAGAGGCATGACCTTGTGAGTAATTTCTTATAGCGGCACACTACTTCTATTTGGCCTTTTGTATGTGTGCATGCACATTTATGCAGCTAGAGACCAAGTTCCATGGGCAGGAAATTGAAGCTTGCCACCCTGCTATTGGCTATTCTAAAAGCTTGAAATCAGCTGCCAGCCCAGAAAGTATTTATGATGGGCCAATTATCACAGCAACAACATACTTGACAGGCAAGTCACACCCAACTGCATTGAGACAATCTAGAGGTCTACATTCACCGGAGGTACAGGTTTTACAACTTATCCTGCCAATGAGGTTATCTTTAAGCTTTAAAAAGAAGTTAATACTATTAGGTTCATGTTTCTGCATGTTTATAATCATGAAGTTGATAAGGATTTTGCCCAATTGTGTTTGTTTTGTTTAATGTCTCTCCCACACTCCAATCCCACACTTGACAATTTTGCTATTTTTAGCGCAGATTCAAGTATTTGGAGAGCACTGCCTCTACTCCTGTGAACCTGAGGTCAGGGGTCAGAACACAGAAGCTCATGAGAGTTCAGAGGTGGCTTATAGCTTCTCTAATGTGTGATGCAGCTCAGATTCAATTCTGAAGATAGTCTCCCACACAAGTGTTTTCTCACTTAATCCTTCTATAACTGAGATGAGGGACCTGTGGTCCAACAATATGGGATGATCATGGGAGTTATGGTGCAATATGTGGAGAACCAGAGGTTCTTGCACCTCTGCTCTGGAAAATTGGAGTTTCCCCTTGAGATCAGATCAAGGTCCACCTAGTTCAGACCTCCTCATCTAACAGTATTCCAAAGAAGATCACAAGTAGTTACTGGAGACAACAACCTATCCCCAAATCCCCTTTTTATTCTCCATATAATGCTATCCTGGCAATGTGGCACACAACCTTAAAAAGACAACAAAGACTGAACTGGCCACAGTCCCAATATTAACCCCTAATTTCTTCCAAACCTCAAAGGCAACTGGTCTGTATATTTTGCTTCATAGCTGCAATTAGCTCATTGTCAGCAAATAATTCCTCTTCCTCTCCCAGGTGGATGAGAATTAGTACATCCTACAGCAAAGTGTTCCCCAGACAGCAAAAAATACTGTTGTGTTTTCTTCCGATCTAAGACACAACCAATCTAAGACACAGCAGAAGCTCCTCCTCCTCATCTGCTCACATCGGAAGAGGTAGCGGATTCAGACATTACAGTGCAGCACCACATACTCTACTCTCTAAACAATAAGCGAGCACTGCAGCAATCTTTCCTTCCTAGCCCAGGGGATCATTGAGGGTAGGATGCTGCATTCACTCTTCCCATTTGGGAAGAATAAGCACAAACCAGGCAGGAAGAAAGAGGACAAAAAAGAACAATATCTGACTTCTTGAAACCAAAAAAGGCCAGGCTTTTCAGGCCACACACCAAGATGTTCAGCACCAAAGAGTGTGCTTAACATTTGAGAGAAACATAGGATACTTTCTTATACAAAGTCAGAACATGCAGAAGCTCCCCAGACTTTTGGACTGAGGTCTCTCTGAGCCCTACCTGAAGATGCCTGCTACTGAGCTACAGCCCTTCCTCAGACAGTCTCCTCCCAGAGAGGAGCCTGTGTAATGTGCAAGGTGGACCCAGGTAAGCAATAAAGCCATGCGAACCACACCAAAGGGCCCAGAGCAATATTGTAAGAGATTCAAACCCCTCTTCCCTCAGCAGATCATCACTATTATTTCCTGGGAGAACTTAAAGAGGCACAGGCTGGTACACTAATGACCATATCAAGGCAAGAATCTAGGTTACAGGAAGAAAAGCACCAGGGAAACTGGCTCCTGCTGAAGGAGCAATTTTATTTCCTGAAACCCCGCAGATATTTTGCAAACTCAATACTGTTGTTCATGAGGTGACAAGAGAATGGACATTGTGCCCTTGCACAATGTAAGACTTACCGTACTAGGGGAAACAATACCTCTGTACCTCTCCTCTGACTAAGCCTTTAGATTAGAATGTCATTGTAAAGGAATTGCTGCCACTATTATTTACAGCTATTGCAACAGGCTGTAATGATCCAATTGGCAAGCTCCACCCTCAAGTCCATTGCCCGTGCCTGACCCCAAAAAAGATGGTAAACCTGCTTACAGTGGGGTTCTGCCAAAAGTCACTGCAGCATCAAAAGAAAACAGGAGCAATGGTTTTGGTCCCGTGCCCCCCATCCTCCAAAGAAGCACTGCAACCCTTTGGCTACAGGCAACTGTTGTGCAACTTTGAACTCTAGAACAGCACCCAACTTTGTCTTGGCATGATAAGGCCAGAGGGCTGGCAGATTAGAGCCTTTGATGCAATTCCATTGCTTGCTGGGACAGGTATCTGTGGGGGCCAACAGCCAGGAGCAGTGAATAGTAGGTACCTCCTATGAACCATCACTATTGCCAGTGAAATCTGGATGGAGGACAACATAACGGAAGATAGTGTGTTCTGACAGTTTACAGAAAAGTCAGAAACATAAGGAGGACAAATGGGGCAAGGTGGGAGAAATGAGGCATGAAGTTCCATTCAGAGTTGAATGGCAAAGTACCCCCACAACATCTTATACATTTTGTACAGCAAGAACATAGGATTGAACCAGACCATTGGTCCATCTAATTCAATACTGTCTACCCTGACTGGCAGTGGATCTCTAGGGGTTTAGGCAGAGCTCTCTCCTAACCTTAACTTGGAGGTACTGCTAGAGATTGAACCTGGGATTTTCTGCATGCAAAACCAATGCTTTCCCACTCAGCTATGACCCTATCCTGTGCTGTAAAGACTCAACATTAAACACAGTCAAATGTATGCAAACCCATTCTTTATTTTAGTATAGCACATAGCAATTGTAGGGATCATCAGGTTTCAAAACCAGGAAGGACCTCAGCCAAATGGAACAATGAGCAGTTCGGTTTGTGTTAGGAAGGTCCTTCTCACCCCCTAGAGAGAAGAGCAGACAGGCAGACTCTGTATTTTGGCAGATTATTCAATCTGCCAAAATACACATTAAAGTTGTGGGTATGGAGCTCTGGGATGGGAGGGGGGGAATGTAACCAAAGCAAGAAAAAATTGTTTCTGCAATAGATGGTGTCAAGCTGGTGGTACCAGTATATTTTTGCTGCCTTGCTAAAGAAGCCTCTCAAGACTGCTCCTTCTTCAGAAGCCTTCCTTGAATTCAAATGTTATCGCCTTTGAATATTACCCTCTATCTAATTGTCAGGTGAGCAGCTGATTGGAGGAGGGCTGTGCGGGGAGGGAAGATATAGTGGTAGCTAGGCCATGTTGTGACAACATGCCGTGCATTTGGTCATAAGAAAGATATTGAAGTGGTCAAAGATAAAGATTTGCATATATGGTCCGGCCAGTAGGAAATGCAGCTTGCCTTTCCCACTAGCAATCCAAGCTATGTGGTGCCCAGAGGACTCATAGTTCAATGTAAGAGCTGATTTTTCGCATGCAGGAATTCCCAGGTTAAGAGGGATGTCAGGTAGCTGGGACAGACCACTACCTGAGGTCTTGGGAGAGCCTGCTGCCAATCAGCACAGGCAAAGAGTGAACTCCTGTTTGGCATCAGAACAATAAAGGTTTGCAAGTTCCAATAATCTAGCTTCCTGGCTTTCTTAAAAATGCTTTTCAAGAAATCCTGAATAGGCCAACAAGGGTTGGGGGCTTCCTTTCTCCCCATCTGCTTCCCCATTTCACAGCTGGCAGGAGACCAGCTTTCCGCCCTTGCCAACAATCCCTCAGCAGATCAAAGTTTCCACACAGCAGCTTTCAATGGCACTGACATGCAGCATCCAGACCCACTGTGTATACCTGGAGGGTAATTATTAACTCTCCAAAGCTGCTTCAGCTTCACAGTCTCTCTTCTTCCAAGCCATCACCCCCAGGGAGGTTTGAGACTTGAGCTCATTCTAATAGAGATATTTGGGGAGAGGGCAACAGAAGCAAAAAGAGGGGGTGCAACTAATCAAACCAAGTCAGCCTGCTTCCTCAATGTACCACTATTTCTAGCAATTAAAGATTCTGTATGACCTGTGATTAAGCACTGCTAGCCTAGAAAGTCACATGACCCAAACCTAAATGCCCCGCCAAATAACTCCACAGACTACTGTAGATTAAGAAAAAAATAGTTTTCTGTTTGGAAGCCTCCATACAGGCATGGGTAAATGACACTGACAAAGGACAAGAAGAGATTAACTTTAAGGCACATGAATATAGGCATGTGATGCACATTTGTGAGTGACTCTTTGTATGGGTTGCTTGTGGGTTTTGCAACTGTTTTCTAGCTGTGGACCCTATGTTCAAGTAACACCCACTCTTAGGAGAGCTGGCAAGATTTTACAATGAGAAGAGAATCATTCCTGTGGAGTTAAGGCAAGCCTTTTCGCATTATCACTGTGTACTCTCAAGGCTTTCTCCCACCCTACTGCCATGTAGAGTAACTACAGAACAGACTAGGAGCGGTAAGAAGGTGGATTGGAATCTACTGGTAGATCTCTGAGTGACTTGCAGCTAGGTGTTTTTTGTTTTGTTTTGTTTGTTTAATAAACAACTATTCTTTCCATATGAATAATATGCTGAAATGAAAAAAGCTGAAGGCTAACTGGGAGGATTGTGAGCTTAGTTCAGTTCTTGTACTGAGAACAAATCCCTAGGCTCAAAATGCACTTAGACACATGCCCTTTAAATCTTGTGTATCTTTTGCATCTGACTCTGGTTGATAGATCCTGAGATTCTAGAAAAAAAGAAAAGAAAGAAAAAACCAAGGGGGGAGGACATTCACCTAAGTTTTACTCAGAACAGACCCACTGAAATTAATGAAATTAGGTCCATTAATTTCAATAGCTCTACTCTGAGTTTAATTACTCTGAGTTAAAGTTTAACTTTAATTAACACCACCCAATCCAACAAACATGAAGTCTATTCTGGGGTAAGCAGACAAGTCAGCACAAAACAAAACAAATTCCTTCCAGTAGCACCTTAAAGACCAACTAAGTCAGTTCTTGGTATGAGCTTTCGTGTGCATGCACACTTCTTCAGATACTTCAGATTTTTCTTCAGATTTTCGTGCATGCACACGAAATTCTTCAGATTTTCTGAATTCTTCAGATTTTCGTGCATGCACACGAAAGCTCATACCAAGAACTGACTTAGTTGGTCTTTAAGGTGCTACTGGAAGGAATTTGTTTTGTTTTGACTATGGCAGACCAACACGGCTACCTATCTGTAACTGGAACTAAAGTCAGCACAAATGAGACTCTCCCTTCTTATCAAAAACAGGCCTGCTTTGGATGCCACTGCAAGAAAATTAAAATGTTTAAGAAGCAAAAAGCAGAAGCACCTAGGCTAGTTACCATGGTTTATCCTCTATGAAGCTGTACATGGTCTGGGACCAGAGTATTTCATAGAATCATAGAATTGTACAGTTGGAAGGGACCTCATCTAGTCCAACCCCTTGCAATGCAAGAATCTCAACTAAAGTAGGGCTGCCATGTGTCCAGGAATTGTTCAGAAAATGGTGTCTGGGTGATTCTTTGCTGAATCGGCAAAATGTCTGGGAAAACCTGAAAGTATGGCAAGTTGGGCTATTTTAAAAAAATTCTAAAAAATCTAAGAAAAGCCCCCCAAAAGAGAGATGTTCCCAAAAAAAGCTCAGCAACTTTGATCCAAAGAAAAACAACAACTCAACAACTCTGTACAGATTTTCACCATTGGGAATATGGCAACCCTAACTAAAACATCTGGCATCCATGACAGATGGCCATCCAACCTACGCTTAAAAATTTCCAAGGAAGGAGAGTCCACAACCTCCCAAGAGTCTCTGTTCCACTGTTGAACAGTTCCTACAGTCAGAAAGTTATTCCTGAAGTTTAGTTGGAATCTCCTTTCTTGTAACTGGAAGCCATTGATTCGAGTCCTACCCTCCAGACCATAAAACAAGCTTGCTCCATCTTCCATGTGACAGCCCTTGGGATATTTGAATATGGCTATTACATCTCCTCTTAGTTTCCTCTTTTCCAAGCTAAATATACCCAGCTCCTTCCAACTGTTCCCATGAAGTCTTTATTTCCAGACCCTTGATCATCTTGGTTCCTTCCTCTGCACATGTTCCAGCTTGTCAATATATTGGCTATAGTCTGACTAAGGTAGAATAGAGTGGTGTTGTTATTTCCCTTGGTTTGGACACTATACTTCTATTGATGCAGGCTAGAATTGCATTAGCTTTCTTGCTGCTGCATCACACTGTTGACTTATGTTAAGCTTGTGGTCCACTAAGATCCCTAGGTCCTTTTCACAAGTGTCTCTGATCTTATATTTGTGAATCTGGTTCTTCCTGCCTAAGTGCAGAACCCTGCATTTGCCAGTATTGAAATTCATTTTGTTAGTTTGGGTCCAGTTCTCCAATCTGTTACGGTCATCTTGAATCCATTAGCTACCTGTCCTATTTGGTGTTATCTGCCAATTTAATGAGCATCCCCATCAATTCCTTCATCCAAGTAATTTTTAAAGACATTGAATAACAACGGACCCAGGAGAGAACCCTGTGGTACCCCACTTGTCACTTTTTTCCAAGATGATGATTAGTGAGCACTCTTTGGGTTTGGTCAGTGAACCAGTCAACAGTTACCTCATCCAGTCTACATTTTACCCCCTACTTTGCAAGAATATCATGGGGAACTGTCAAAAGCCTTACTGAACTCGACTTCTAAGGAGGAATGATGGGAGACTAGTTATCAGCTGCTGACACTCCTGTCTGCAGAGATCATTATGACGTGATTAAAGGCAACCAAGGCATATTGACAAAACTCCCTTTTGAGATAAGGGGGTCAGGGATAAGATAAACCTCTCATACGACATAGAAGTTTTGGGAGGTGGAGAACTGTCTTGAGCAAGGAACATTAATGAAGTCCACACACTGTATAATAGTTCTTAAATTAGGGCACTAGGTCGGCAATATCTCCTTCTTTTAACTATTCACGAAACTAGAAGAACTATTTGGATTCTCTATCTGCCAGCTAATTAGTGTCCACAAAATAAATGAACTGCTGGAAGATAAACAAGCATTAATTAACAAGCTAAAAATAGACCAAAAAGCTTACCTTAACTACGGATGACTTCAAAAGTTTACAAATGAAGAGATAGCTCTTATCCTGTGTAAAATTTGCAATCTATATCATCTGTAATTCTCCGTTGTTTGTGTGCTCAGCTCTGCTCCCGAACACCTAAGCCTAAACTCCAACTCCTGGCAGCAGATTGATGATTTCTGTACACTGCCAAGAAAGAAAAAAATGGACAGTTTAGTCAATAGGAATACAGTACCACCTTTAAGAACCCCAGGGACATGGGCAGGTACACAGTAAAAGGAGAAAAGTTGCCCTCAGGTTGATTTTTATTTTGTGCCCTCTTCTTATGAAAACACTCTCGATCTGGCAAATACACAGTCCAAGGTCAGATGGATAGCACAGTGACTGGAATCAAACAGCTAGAACAGGTCAATGTGGTTTCTGGGGATTTCTTTTTAAAACTGTGTACATGCTCTAACAAAAGTGTGAAGAACCTTCCCCCTCCCACCGAGGTTGCTGAAGTACAACTCCAATTATTATTGTCCATTGTGCATGATTGCTAGGGCTGATGGGAGTGTAGCAACATCTGGAGGAACAAAGGTTCCCCTGCCCCTGCATCTGGGATGTGCTTGCTCCCTTCATCAGGGCAAGGAGTCAGATGTGCTGTTGCGAGTGGGTCAAGTCTGAGGCCTTCTTCTGACATTAGAGCTGCAGAGGGGTAGAAATTACTCCCTCCGCCATCCCAAACATGGTTAGAAGCCTACAGCTTGCTTTAGTTCTGCACTTGCTGGGTGTGAATACAGAGCCAAAACAAACCTCTGTCTTACCTTTCTGGCTCTGAGCTGGAGGAAGATGATGCAGGTGCAGAGATAAGGAAAGATACCACACCCTTGCATCTTTGTCCTTCATCTTACACCATGTTCCAGTGGTGCAGCAGGCTTTTTGTAGCAAGGGCATGTTCGGGTGACCACAAATTTTGAATTGGCTACCCAGGCCACACAAGCTTTACAAGCTTGTTATAAGACACTGTAGAAAAATCAGCAATGCTTCTGTTCACTGATTCCTGGAACTTTCTTGAAATGTAGGCTTCAGCTGCAAACATTATTGGAGCAGTGTGTGGGAATGAAAGGCACACCACTTGTTCAGTGCAAGAATTAACCTCAAGAAATGATCCCAGAGTTGGATTATTTTCTATGACATGTCATGGGTGTTTAGAGTAAGATGCATCACCAAACCTCTTAAATCCCACATTATTGGCTACACCAGCTCAGTTTCCTGTTCAGCTATTTGTCCGATCTAACCAACATCTGTTAGGATTTGAATGAGTACAAAGAATTTGAATCTGCTGTTTCTGGTGATGCAGTTTTCAAAGACACAATACAGCTGGCTTCTAAACTCTCAAGTTTCAAATCACATTTTGAGAGAGACTCTTATTACAGAAAAGTTTGTTTTTTGTTGTTGTTTTTTACAGAGTTAATCTCCAACAGTGTAAAAGCCTTTTTAAAATCAGTTCTTAATTCTTCTGGGAGACGTGCCTAGCCAACTCTCCAGACAAAGGCATTCTAAACCAGGAGATCCTGGACAACAGCCCAGAAATGGAACCTGAGGCACAGAAGATAACAGAAGAAGGGTGCATTTCTGGGTAGAATGAATTAGACTACACCTGCAAAAAGATTTCCTACTCCTCAGTAGTCAGCACCAATCATGATAGTTCAAGCCTGAGAAGTTCTAGGTGCCACCTTTACACTTATTGGAGCCTGGGAAACCAGATGCCTAGAATACTTATCCACCTACTCCTGTCCGCCAATCTAGGAAGTGCCCTACAACCCTGCCACCTCCAAAGCAAGGGTGGAAAAAAAACATTTCACACAAGCCACTCCTATACAATATAGATTTATTGATTTATTTGTATTTTGGGCCTGTTTGTCTTCCAAATCAGCAAACACTTCTTCACCAGCTTGGAAACTGAGATTTTTTCTAGCTCAGTCTTGAAAAACCCAAAAAGAAAAATCCCTCAAAGAAACTGTTTGGACATAAAAGAACTAGAGAGTTAGGAAGGCAAGTTACATTGCTTCCTAGAACGGCACTTTGGAAGGCCTGCTGGTCATAAATACACACCTCCCCATTTCCCTATAACATTAAACTCTACTAGTCCAGCCAGCTGATCATTCTCTACCACCACTCTCCTTTCTCATTCGGCCTCTGTCTCTTGCCTATCATTCACTCTCATGTTCTTTCCCTTAACCCACCTCTTCATCCTGTCACCAATTCCATTCAGTCCCCTACACTTTACGAATCTCATTTCAATTCAACACTCAGGTCCCATCCTTCTCACCTTTCCACACACACCTTCACTCACAGAGGCTTTAAGAGGCTACCAACAGCTACTAGCCATGATGCCTATGTCTTCCCTCCACTGTTGGAGGCAGTCAGTGTCTGAATATGAGCTGCTAGGGAGCACTGTAGTTGCACTCAGCTTCTCCCTGTGGGCTTTCCATGAGGACATCCATCTGGTTGGCCTCAGTCAGGACCGAAAGCTGGATTACCATAGATAGGCTTTGGCTTGTTCCTGCAACAGAGTTCTTCTGCCCATCTTCTGCTTTCACGGATCCTTACTCTTCTTCACTACAATTAGTAGTGACATTTTTGCATTCAGGTACCTCAAAGCGACTTACACAGTAAAACAACTGAGGCTGTAAAAACACTACATTGTTAAAGCACACAATTCCCCCTCACGACAAAAGAATGTTGGGAACTGTAGTCTGTTAAGGGTTTGGGGAACTTGAAGGGGGGAAATGTAATTTAAATGTATGTTGCATATGCAACCAGGTTGCACACATGCCACAAATTTAAAGCACATTCCCCACAAAGTACCCTGGGCACATTAGTTTATGGGTGCTTGGAACTGTAGCCCAGTGAGGGGTACACTACGATTTCCAGGATTCTTTGCGGGGGGGGGGGAGATGCATGCTTTAAACGTATGATGTGTATGCAGCCAGCCAGGGAACTTAAGTTTAAGGGTGCTGGGAAGTGTAGCTCCACGATGAACAAACTACAACACCCAGGATCCTTTGGGGGAGGCAAGCATGTGCTTTGAATGTGACTGAAGTGTACTGTGTGGCACATGCACCCAAAGGTATTGAAATCAGACGACAGCAATAATAAACAAGAACTAAAATGCCACATCGGAATACAACGGCACTTCCCACCTCCCGAGCTCCAGCCACCCGCCTTTTCCGCCCTCGTCCCTCCTGCCCTCTGCCTCCCCCTCGGAATCCTGCCCTTCTTCACCCCCGTTTCATTCCTCCTTTTTACCCTCAGGCCCCCAGGCTCCCTGAGTTCCCGTTGCTCCTCTGTCATTTAGGATTTATTCATTATTCTTGAGGTAACGATCATATTTATTTTATTATTTTTCAAGATTACCATATAGATATATGAACACATATAAAAACAGAACTGTTTCCAGTTATCTTCGTTCCCTGCCTCCTCGTCCACCTCCCTCAGCCACAGCTGTCAACTTTCAGATTTGAAAATAAGGGATCAGCAGCCTCGAAAATAAGGGATCAGCAGCCTCACCTGTCCTGGGGACAGGCTACGGGATCTCTAACAATCCGGGACAGCAGCGGGAAACGGCACTGGAATAAGAGGATTTGCCGCAAAAAAAGGGAAGGTTGACAGCTATGCCCTCAGCCTCCCCCCGCCCCCCCCCCCGTGAGGCGCTGGCACCGGAACCCTCGCACTCGCTCCCTCTGCTCGCCGCCTACCTGCGCCTTCCTCGCCTTCTGCTCCTTGCCTCGACCTCCTCAGACGTGTCCCTTCTTCGCCCGGCGAGCGGAGGCGCCACCTCACTGGCCAGCATCGAGCGAGCGTCACCCGCCCTCCCGCCTCCCTCTCCCAGAAACCAGCTTCTCATTGGTCCCCCTCCCTTTCCGTCAAACATAAGAGCCCCGGCGCTAAAATCACGGCAGCGGCTCGCTAGCGCCCCCGTGGACGCGTTTCTTTCTTCCGCCTGGAAGTTTGGGCCGCTTGGTGACCGGTAAATGCTTGGCCGTGATCACGTGCCGCCGGCCGCTTTGGCTTGCTAGTTTCGCTTCCGCAGCGCAGCGCTTGCGCCATGGCCGAGAAGTTGCAGCCGCGCACTTTGCGGCTCTCGCCTCCCGGCTCGGGCTTAGCCGAGGGGCGCGGGGAGCGAGGGGCCGTCAGGATGTTGGGGGACATGGATGAAGAAGAAGACGACGCCTTCCAGCTTCCGACGGGAGGGTGAGAATGCGGCGCCTCTCTGCCTGGGGGGAGATGCGGGGTGTGCGGGTGTCTTTGGGTCCGCGTGAGGGGCGGGGCTGTGTGAGGGGACCAGAGCTGTATGTGGGGCTGGGGCTGCATGTGGGGCTGGGGCAGCATGCGGGGCTGAGGCTGTGTGTGGGGTTGGGGCAGCATGTGGGACTAAAGCTGTATGTGGTTCTGGGGCTGTATGTGGGGCTGGGGTGGGTGTGGTTCTGGGGCTGCATGTGGGACTGGGGCTGTATGTGAGGCTGGGGTGGGGGGTGCAGGCTTGCGAAGGGTGATTCCGAGCACATGCAGAGGGCTTTGTCTGCAAATACGTGCTGTTAGGCGCTGAGAGAGAGGCGAAGTTCAGCTGAGCTAGGCGTCTTTGAGCCAGCTGGTGAGGATGAAATGGGCGGGGTTTCGTCCAGCTAAGGATGAAATGGGAGGCACTGGCTTGCATCCGACTAAGCTATGCGTTGGTTATGCCCGCCCATTTCAGTGGACCTACTCTGAGCTGAAACCGAAGTGCCTTGTGTTTTCACTGTTTCTTACATGCTTAGCTTTGGAGCATGCAGTGGCTAAAAAGTTCCCCTCTCATGATGATTGGGTGCAGGAGGCAGGGACCCTGCTGCAGAAATGGTAACCTCCGCAACCCCAGACCCCTACACCACTGGTGATGGGAGTAGGCTTGCGCTACAATCCAGAGGGCCAAAGGAACCCCACACCTTTTGTAGAGTGAGGGAATACATTACGTTTAGTAGTGGTTTGGGACTAGGAAGTTCGGCCCAAGGGTTAATGGGGAAAGGAGGATTATTCTTAAAAAGCAAGACTTATTGGGGGGTAGACTCCACTGAATTCAACTGAATTTCCCCATGAATGTATAGGGTTGATTTGCATACAAATGCCTGTTGCCTGTGCTGTGGTGAAATATTTTCCCATTTCCTCATTCTAAATTTCTGTTTCCACTTCTTCTGTGCTGATGTTACACTGAGAGAGAGTCACAAAGTGAGCTTCATCTCCAAGTGGGGGTCTGCACCCTGATCTCCCAGGTCACAATTTGGCATTCTAACTCCTGCCCTAAAGCGGGTGCCAGTAACAGGACTGAATGGAGGTGTTTTGTGGTCTTAGATTCATTCTACAAAAGGAACCCTAAGAAAGATTTCTAGTGCCCTTACACTGTGACATTTTAGGTGTTCAAAATAAGGGCACTGCACTGTTGTTTTTGGCAACATTGGCACTGAGCAAAGGTCAGAGTGACATATAGCCACCTGAATAAAGTGGCCACTGAACCCTAACTGCCCCATGAGAGGACGACTCATCTGGAGGGTAACGTAGGTCTGCAGCTTGGTCAGCTAGGATTCACTCTTCCTAACACTTGTAGCTGATTAATTTGCTTCAGGAACTGGTGTGATAATTAGTAAGCAATAGAAAAAGGCATCACTTGGAAAGTCCCCAATTCAGTACGTACATTATTTAAGTGAATCTGCTATCTTTCAGGCTTTGGTCACTACTTCCTATAGGATTGGGAATACTATACTGGTCTACATCACAGACTTGTAAGGGCTAAGGTCATAAGGAGAACCCTGCTGAATCATGCCCAGAGCCCATGTAGCTAAGTACTCTGTTCCTGCAGGGCCCAACCTCTGCAACCCACACTTTCCAACACTGGCATTACAGGGTGGTGAAGTATCTTCTTTGCATGTAGAAGGTCCTGGGTTCAATGCCCAGCATCTTCAGGTAAGGCTGGGAAAGATGAGATCACTTCCTGATCTCATCTTCACTTTACATTTAAAGCAGTATCATACAGCTTTCAATAGTTTTTGCATCCACACACAATTCTCAGAGTGACTGCATTCCCTCTTCCCAGGGAACTCTGGGAATGGTAAGTCTGTGAGGGGAACAGGGGGTCTCCTAACAACTCACAGCAGCCTTAACATACTACCGTTCCCAGGATTCTTTGTAGGAGAAGCCATGAGGGCATAAAGAGTATAATAGTGCTTCCAATGTATAGTGCAGATGAGGTCCCTGTCTGGGACTCTGGAGAGCTGTTGCTATAGGTGAAATTGAACTAGATGGAACAAGGACGTGACTCAATGTAAGGCCACTTCTTATGTTCCTAGGAAGAAGACATCCAACCACACACACACACAGAGAGAGAGAGAGAGAGGAATGGCCTTCAAGCTGGGCTGGGGTGCTTGGGCAAGTTGAGGAGGTTTTTAAAAAAATCTTCCCTCCCCCTCAAATTATTATGGAACCACAGAGACAAGTAAACTAACAAAAATTAAATGTTTTATCCAACTAAAGGCAGGGTATACAAAACCTAAACATACTAAATTGTCTTCCACCTCACATTTCTCTGGCAAAGCAATGAGAATCCTTTGCAAGGGCATTCAGCTTGACTTGAGGGATGTCTGTCAGTCTCCTTGGGAACCTAAATCAGGGCAGCGCCTCTTGCAGCTCAACTTAGCTTGTTTTTCCTACTGCAAAAGACATTTATCTAAGCTGCAGCTTCCCCCCGCCCCAAGGCTGAAGGTAAAGTCCTTTGATTAGCTGAGTTGATTCTTTTGGAATGCTTTGGGAACAAAATTTAGTGTCTGCTTTGCATGCAGAAGGTCCTAAGTTCAATCCCTGGTATCTCCAAGTAGAGCTGGGAATGCCCCCTGATTGAAACCCAGGAAAGCTACGGCCAGTCAGTAGACAGTACTGAGCTAGATAGACAAAGGGTCTCGTTTGATAGAAGGCAGCTTCTTATGTTCCTGATCTTTTTCCTTTCAGGCATGACATTTTCAGTTGGGTGTTCACCTCTCGTGTCTTATGGTGGTTGGTGGGGAGAAGGCTCTGCCTTGTTTCCATAACTACCTCCTCCTAAATCTGTGCCTCCAAAGGAGAGATTGCCCCACAGTAGAACATTCTTCCAGAGCAAGGGGGCTAGAGCTCTTATCAAGGAATTATTATGTCAGAGGGCCACAAGGAGGGCATAAGGCAGAGATGAGGAACCTATGGCTGGACTCCAGCTTCTGTCAGTCCTTGCCAGCATGGCTGAAGGCCAGGGACAGTGGGAGTTGTAGTCCAGTAATTTCTGGAGAAATGCTGATGCCCCCCCCCCAATATCATGAGCGGACATGATGGTGTTGGAGAGTGTCGTCGTTGCCTTAGAACTCTTAAGGGTGGCAATGGGGGAGGTTAACTGTCTCGACCCCGAGTGAATGTTGCAAGAATTCAGTGAGATAAGCAAGCTGTGAATACTGATTGCACAAAAGGAACAAGTGCAGTTGGGTTTAGCAAGGTTGGGGTGCCATTCATTGACTTGTTGGCTGTTCCTGTGGTAGTGGATTCCTGGATGAGGAGGCATGTAAAAATGAACCCTGATCCAGCAAGGAACATTGCATCATCATCATTGGAAATACATTGAGGAATAGGAAAGATCATTGGTGTTAGTTTCCAGTTTAGGGAGGATTTTCAGAAAAAACAGGAATCTAAAAGAATTCAGAAGGGCAAACACTGAGGAAATGCTGGTGTAGGAACTTGGTGAATTCCTCAATTGCACCACTACTGCGCTCAGAGCCTAGTTCTTGGCATAGAACTGAGAAATACTGTACTGGGAATAGATTCAGGTAGGTAGCCATGTTTGTCTGACGCAGTCGAAATATATAAATTTTTTTATCCGAGACCAGGGAGAAGAGTCGGTGGAGGAAGATTGGAGGAAATTTAAAGACTATTTACAGAAACACTGTAAAATTAATATCTGTTAGAAGGATGTTGGAACAATATTATATGATTTTAGCAGGAAGGATATAAAGGATTTGAGAATAACTGACTGTTAATTGGTGAAAGGAGGAAAAGTAAAGCTACATTATATTAAGACAATTTACAGGACAAAAATTTTAAAAGAGGGAAAGGATTTGCTGAAATAGATAATAGACCTAGAATACAAAAAAGGGAGGTGTGAGTAGGTCAAGGAAATAAGCTAATGAAAGAATGGTAATGAGGAGATCTGATGCATTTTCTTTTTTGCGTTTTGTTTTTTTTAATGGGTTTTATTTCTCTGGTTTTTTGTTTTTTTTTGTCCCCCCCCCCTCTTTTTTATATTGTGGTGTGTTGTTTTGTTTTTGTTTAATGTGGTATGTTTATTTTTTCTTTCTGTAATTGTTGAAACTTTAATAAATATTATTTTAAAAAAAGAAATATATATAAAAAAATTTAAAAAATGTCCAGTAGCAGCTTAGAGAACAACTAGGTGTGTATCTGAAGAAGTGTGCATGCACATGAAAGCTTATACCAAGAACAAACTTAGTTGGTCTCTAAGGTGCTACTGGACAATTTTTTTATTAATATATTTGTATTGGGAATCTTGGCTTTTATTTATGAGAGTTTTCACCTAAGGTTGTGCCTTTATAAAATTATTATCCTTCTAGCCTTGAAGGATATGAAGAGAAGCTTGAAAACGTGATTAATGCCTGGTAGAAAGTTGATGCCAATTTTTAAGGGGGAAAGAACTGCTCTTTTGAGTGCTTTCGGTGTGCAAGTAGGAAAAATGTCATGATTCTGAGTAACAGCGTCAAACTTTTAAGCCCTTGGGAAGCCATCAGAGGCTGCTGTTTTAGGGCATATGGGACACTGCCCCATCAACTTCAGTCTGCCCTTAGCCAACTCCCACCTGCGTCCCTTCTTGTCTATGCCCACCAGTCCAAGGGGTGGCCCTAGTTTTCCCATTGTAGAATTCAGCAGGAAGAAAGAGGATGGGGACAACACCACCAGACTTTCCTGGCTCTGCCTCCTCCTACTGTTGGGCTCCCAGCCTTCCACCCCACCAGTCCCAATGGAAACCAGTTATCACCAGTTCAGTTAATGTACAAATGTGGTAGCAGAGAGATCCTTTAGAATTCAGTTCTTTGGGCCTTTACCAAGGTGATGCCCACTCCCTGGTTCACTCTTCTGACTGGCCTTGCCCTGCGCACACCTCAGGTGCTTTTGCTTGTGTGGAATGTTTTCTTGAACTGTGATAGTGCCTCTTGCTTCCCTAGATGGAGAAAATAGAGAGAGGGGTGTGTGGAAATCTCTGACTTTTGCATGGATGGGATGTAGCCTCATGTGCAGAGTCAATTTTCAGATGTATTAATAAGGCAACCAAATATAGGTTGCAGCATAAATTATGCATAAAGATTGAACATAAAAATAAAAAGTTGACCTGTGCAGAAGGTAAGAGTCGCACTTTGGCCCCTGATCCCACCCACAACTAGTATGTGGCCCCTGAAAGGTTGCCCACAGGGGAATGAGGTCCTTTGTCTGAAAAAGTTTCTCATCCCCTACTTTAGTTTAGAGGGGCCATGGGAAGAGAGCCTGTGAGATACAGGAAAATCCTATCTTGGCACTGCTGAAGTCCCAGATTACTTAAGGCATTTCCGTACTCCATGCAGTACTTGTCAGTTTAATCCCTTTCGACCTGTGGAACTTGCACTTCGGCAAGGGCCATTGGTGTACCATCTGTCACTAGGGAGTCATTTCTTTTAGTGTGGCAGCACCCAAACTGTGGAACTCCCTGCCTGTTGACATTAGGCAGGCACTATCACTGCTCTTCTAGATGCCTGCTGAAAACTCTTCTGTTTTAACAAGCCTCTCCGGGCACATGGTTGGATTCCTGTTCTTAAATTGGTTTTAGATGTTTTGTTATGCTTTTAGATGTTTTTAACAGTTTCTCTATTTTTATTTAAGTTTTTTATATATATCACACACTTGTTTGCTGCTATGGCAAGGGGCGTGTGATGTATAAAGAAATAAATGTTTGAGGGTCCTGTCAACTCCCAATTCCTCTTTTACTTCCTCTTCTTTAGTTTGCTCTCCCTGCCTCCAAGTGGAACTGAGTAGGCACGTGGGTGGGGTGAGCTGGATCTGTGTCATCCCAGAATGTCACTCTCCCCAGAAGGAGAAGCCAAGCTCACAATCTCTGTTCCGCTCACTTCTTTTGGGAGCCCCTCTAACATGCATGTTGCCACTCATGGTTTTTCTCCAGCTGGAATCCTATAAGAACTGCTTAGGGATGATACGGGATAGATTTTCGTATCTTTCACAAGGTCATGCAGCCATTCCAGAGGATTGCTGTTGTGCAAACGCAGAATTGCCTTTGGAAACCTTAGCTGTTTAATTCACCCCCCACTGCCCACGCCTTACTTTGCTGATGCTTCAGGATGGAAAAGAGAGGGGAGGGGTAATGACACGAGAAAACAGCAGCCAACATTGAATGGGTGGGAGCTGGAGAACCGACTGGGGCGCCTGAACAGCGATGTCAGACCTACAGCGAACAGAGTACCTTTGGCAGGCAGTCCACGGGTTTGTTTCATCTGGACCAGCTGTTTGGGGTGCTGTCAGGCATTTAAAATGGGCACTTCACCCCTTGGATATTTTTGCTTGCTGTTCAGTAAAGCATGGAGTTTGGGGCTAAGTCTGGAAATTTAATGTTTGAAGATACTTGGCCTTAGTGTTTGTTCGTTTGTTTTAATCTGCAAGTTTCTAGCTCTCAGGAGTGTAGGGAAGTGGGCTAGGATGTGTGGTAACTGGTAAGTTTCAGCTACCAGAACAACCCTGAGATGAGATACTTCTGAATGTCTGTAGGGAAAACTACTTCTGTTCAGCAACGTTTATTCCCTCTCCCCACATTCCTGGCTGTGAATCTCCCTGTGTCGGGAAAGGGTAAACTGCAAGGGCAGGGCTTGTATCCTTGCAATAATGGATACCTTTAAATTTTTCTTTTGTTTACTAGGTTCTATAAAAGCCTGGGTGCACTAATTTGGCAGCAGTCTTTTCAGTTTTAGGGACTTTGTAGTTTAGACAAAAAGCAAGTAAGAGATAATATGATAGAAGTTTATCAAATTAGGCATGGCATGGAGAAAGTGGATAGGGAACAGTTTCTCTCCCTCTTGTGAACATCCGATGAAGCTGAATGTTGGAAGACCTTCAGGAAAGGCAAAAGAAAGTACTTTCTCACACCATGCACAGTTAAACTACAGAACTCTCCTGCAGGAGGCAGGAATGGCCACCAACTTGGGTGACTTTAAAAGAGGATTAGAAAAATTCAGAGAGGAGAAGGCTAGCTATGCTCACCACGTTGGTGGCAGCAGGGCTTCTGAACAACTGTTGCTGGAAACCTCAGGAGGGGAGAGTCCTCTTGTGCTTGGGTTCTGTTGGCTACTGTAAGAACAGAATGCTGGACTCGCTGGGCCTTTGGCCAGATCCTGCAGGCTTTTCTTTTGTTCTTAAGAGAGGTTATAGAAACTTGATAAGAGAAAGAAGGGATTGTCTCCAACTAAGTTCTGCTTAGAGAAGACCCACAATGTGTCTACTCCTTTAGGTAAAGGGGCCCCTGACCATTAGGTCCAGTCGTGACCGACTCTGGGGTTGCGGCGCTCATCTCGCTTTATTGGCCGAGGGAGCCGGCGTACAGGTTCCAGGTCATGTGGCCAGCATCCTAATCACTGACAGGATTCTAGTTTTTGAATCCATTACTCTCTGGTCTTTGGGGAAGGCTGCAACATAATCGCCAACTTGCAGTGAAACATGAGCATCTTTGTGCTTGCAGATACATGTCTTGTTCTGTTCCTACCCACTTGCCTCTCTCTGTGAATGAAGTGAATGGTTACTTTTCTCTCTGCCCAGGACCAGGCTGGCCTCTCTCTTTGGACAGGATCAGACAGCTACAGAATCTGGAAATGTGCTCTTCCAATACATGCCACCCAAGCAGCCTAAAAAAGGTCAACTAGCTACTGGTAAGTAAACTGTTCACAATGCCTAGGAACATAAGACGAGCCCTTGTGGACCAGGCCAGTGACCCATCTAGTCCAACCTTTGGCTCTGAAGCCCCACAGAATCAACTGGGTTGGTCTGTGGCAACTCCCGGGTAGTGCTGGGGAGAGACCCCTGACCTGGGGCTCCAGAAAGGTGACAGTCTTCTGGATTCACCACACTGAGGTAGATGGACCCAGTGGTTTGACACCATACAAGGCAATTTCCTGTTTTTCATTAATCTGAGCAACTGGCTTGGTCCCAAGACAAGGGAGCTAACTTGGCCTGATGTTTGCAAGCAATGCTCTGTTTGCGACAGAGCACTTAACCTTCTCATGTGCTGCTCCAGCTGCAGGTCTGCCCACCCAGAAGCATCTTCCTGCAGCTGCTGCTGCTGCTGCACCCACTGCTGTGCCCGCTGCTGCTGCTCCTGCGCCCACTGCAGCAGTGCAGTCAGTCTTCTTTGCTACAGCTGTTCATGCATATTTGTTGTGAGTACTACAGTAGAGGGGATGAGCTGCAGTGTGTTCTTGCTACCCAAGTCCTGTGCTCACATCTTTTGCAATCATCTCTCCATCTTGCCTGGCTTCTTCGGAAAGAGGTGGAACTGAACAACAGTGGGGGGTGGTCGATTAGGGCAAATGGGGCACTGCCAACTCAACCTCAGCCTGCCCCCACCTGCCTGTTGTTGTTTTTTTACTTCCAGCCAATCAGGTTGTGGATATCATTGACTCTGGCTCGATGTGCTGTTGATTTCCTTGCCTTATGCCACACCAGTGAAAGCAGGTCCAGTAGGAAGGTGCCCCCTCATTCTGCCCTCAGCTGCCTCCCACCTGCCTGCCTTCTTACGTCCAACCGATCCAGAGGGCAGGACTTCCTGTCAGCTTCCTCTTCCCCCTCAGTCTCCATGCTGCCATGGTAGAACACAGCAGGGAGGAGGATGTGGACAGCCCTAGACTTAGCTGGCCCTACCTGTCATTGGCTCTGGTGCCACCTAGAGTTGGGCTCCCTGCATTCACCCCAATGAGGCACCAGCCAACACTGAACTGAAATGAGGACAAAGACCTCCTAGGATGGGGAGCTTGTGGGCTGATAAAATGTTGCTGGGCTGCTACTGCCCGCCCCCCACATCGCCCCTCACCGTTGGCCAGATGGTCTGGGCTTATCAAACAACCCCTGGGAAGTCTTTGTAAAGAGCTGCTAAATATAACTCATGGGGTTGGCATGGTGGCAACGATTGTGGGAAGCTAAGAGGTGTTCTCTTCTCATTCCAGTACCAATGGGAAATATGTGAAACATGGCAAGTATGGAGCAGCTGTAGTGGGCAGCAATGCAACCAAGGAGGTAAGAGGAGGAGGTGTGGTGTCTTGAAGTAGCCTGGCTTTCTGCCAACCTGCTGTCCTCCAGATGTTTGGGACTACAGCTGCTGTCGGTCCTAAACATCTGGAGGATACCAGGTTGATGTAGGTTGGGCTAAGGAAATGCTTCCCTTTCTCTGAATCCTGGTTTTCTGATGATGTCTTACTCTGGAAAAAGCAAAGGTGCTGTTTTGGCTCCTGTCTCTTTCTGCCCAATCAGCTCACAAGGGTTATAGCTCCCATTGTTCTTATTCTGACCTCACTTCTCTACAAAAAGTATTTTCAGCAGGGAAGGGGGCTGTCACTCAGTAACACAGCATCCACTTTGCAGACAGAAGCTCCCAAATCCAATCGCTAGCTCCTCTGGGTAGGGCTGGGGACACTGCTGCCGGTCAGAGTAGGCAGTCCTGAGTTAGAGACACCAGTGGTTTGATTCAGTCCAAGGCAGCTCCCTGTGCTCTTATTTAACTAGAACCATGTGGACTAGCATCTTGACAAAAGAAGGGCCTAGGGGGTATTGTGTGCAGAGTAAATAGAGGGAGGTGGGACGGTAACTTTGTCGTGGCTTGACAAATCAATAAACGTTCACTCAAAAAAGGAAGGGGGTTTCAGCAGCTTATGTTGGAAAAGGGATTCAGTTTTTCCAGCCTCTGTCCTTTTCAGCTCAGTCAGTAGCTCTTCAGTGGTTTGTTCTGCCCCACTTTGCTGTGAAAGGATTCACAGGTGTTTTACAATAAACAGATAAAAACAGGAAACATATGCGTTTATTCCAGGAAGACTCTGGTATGATTGCCTTGTCCTACTGCGCCGTTGCAGGTGAGGGTGGTGGGGACAGGATAAAACACTGGGCTGTCATTCTCATTTAGCTAATTGGGCGGAAAAGGACAGATCTCACCCCTTGGTTTCTCCAGGTGTAGGGAGCCTTTGGTCCTCCAGATGTCGCTGAACGACAGCTCCCATCACCCCTCTCCACTGGCCATGCTGGCAAGAGCCAATGGGTGTTGAAGCTCAGCACCAAAGGCTCCCCATGCCTGCTCCACTGTAATGAAGGCACTCCACATGTAACTAAGCCTGGCACCTGCAACCAAAGCAATTCCTACGATGAACACCTCTGATGTATTTATATGTTAATATGTCATTTGGCTGTTGGGGTGCTGTGGAAATGCTACATGGTATAAGAAGAGCTCCAGGTGCTTTTGAAAACAGCCAGCCCCGTAGTTTTTGATTCCTCACTTTTGCTACTGTTTTCTTCTGTCCTTCTATCTCTTGTGGAATCCAGTATAGAGTGCTTCTTTACATCAGCAAGCAGCAGCAGATTGCGACCGCCAGGATTGATGCATGGTTTGTATTCACGGTAAGCTTTGGTGTTAAAACCTGCAAGGACCATGCCATAGGCATCTTGCTGAAGCTAAGGAGGTGTGGAGCTGGTTGGCTCCTGGACAGCAGACCTTCTAGGAACCCTGTGGGGCTGCCTTGAGATCTCTCATGTAGTAATAGAAATCACTCGGCTTAAGCCAGGTATTGTGCATCCAGAAGGTCAGCAAAAATAATTGATGCAAAAGAATCCTGGAAACCTAATGGTCTGCCTTTTTGCTTATTTTTTGCATTTCTATGCCTCCTTTTTCTCAAGGTGGTATGTGTGGTTCTCTTTTTGCCTCATTTAATCCCCACAAACACCCTGTGGGGGGAGGTGAGGCTGAGAAGCAGTGACTGGCCCAAGGTCACACCCAGCGATCTTCATGTTTCAACGGTCAGTCCCTCTTCGTACAGAACGGGGGGGGGGGGATTGTAGCCCTGTGGTGAGGGGACTAGGGGCATCTCCCAACAACATTTCAGCACTCTTGGATTCTTTGGTAGTATGATATTGTCTGAAATGCACATTGCATATGAGGTCTCAGCTGTGGTCAATTAATTTCAGTGGGTCTGCTTTGAGCTAATGCTTGTTGCAACCCATTAGATTCGAATAGTGTTAGAACCAAGGGGCCCCTCTATGGTTAAAACGCTTACCTAGAGGTAACAAGTAGATGACATTCTGCCCTCTGTCCTACTGCAGCTAACATCCCTTGGGGTAGCCCTCCACCCGAAATCCTATAGCATTTTTCCATTTCTAAACATGACACACTACAGACGTTGATGTTTGTGTGTGTGTGCTCAGAGTAGACTCACTGAAATTAATGCACCAAAGTTCATCATGTCCATCAATTTTCATGGGTCTGCTCTGAGTAAGGCTAACATTGGGACACAACCCAAAGTCTTTAGCAAGACCCATCAGGAAGAAAGTTGTTTTGAGCAGAGGCTGTCTGCTGCTCAGAATTCCACTTTCTCCTTTCTCTTTCCGCAGGTGCAGCCCAACAACTACTGCACATTTTATGATGATCAGAGGCAGAATTGGTCCATCATGTTTGAATCAGAAATGGCGGCTGTGGACTTCAGCAAACAGGTGCCAGAGGCGTGCATTGCATTGTGGGGTGGGGGGGGTGGCTGACCTGCAGACACTGAACTAGTGTTCGCGGGAGCTCAGCTCTCTTGCATCAGTCGCCAGATGCTTTCTCTGCCAACCACTAAGAAGCATCCAGGGAGGGCAAGGAATGGTGGTGTAGCCAGTTGGGGCCTTTTCAGGCCCCTGGGGTCTTCAGCCAGTGCTGCGCTGGGCCAGATTGCATAGGTGCGGGTGACAATGCAGGCTAATAACACAAAGGGCTTGGTTCTTCTTCTTCACAGCTGTGCATTGCCAAGTATAACAGCATCCGTTCTCCTGACACAGTGCTGTGCCAGGATCTTGTTCTCGGAGACGGCCAAGCTGTGGCGACTGGAGATGTCCTGGAGATCACTTTTACAGGCTGGCTGTTCCAGAACGGTAGTCTTGGGCAGGTGAGACCTGGCAGAGGGGGTGTCTGGGGATGATGGGGGTCGAAGTCTCTACCAGCACTGCATAGCCACAGCTTTCCCACTCCTGGTTTATAGATTGCATACAGCCCTTTTCTTCCACAACCCCATCCTTTTGCCTTTCAATAACATTGCAAGGAAATGAAACAGGAGAGGCACTTGGTGAGGCTCACCCAGCTTGCTTGACAGCTCAATGTGCATTTCAACTTGACCTTTGCTCACTGAGGCTTTAATGAGCTCTAGCCAGATTGTTTCTATAGAAAAAAGGCTTTTTCATGGCATTTGCATTGGTTGCTCTCCAGAGGTGGGGCCTTGCCCAGCCTTGCCGCCCTTTCTCAACTGGGGGTGCCAGGGAGGGAACCCAGGACCTTCTTCCTGGGAAGCACATGCTGTTAGGCCCTGAGCTACACCTGTCTCCAAGGTGTAGATCCTATTTCTCAAACTCATTTTACCCAATCTGCAACATGGGAGGCACTGCTAGGTAGGGGATTCAACATGGAAAGCTGCCTTGCACTGCATCAGGCCACTGGTCTAGGTTGGCATCGCCCACATTGACTGGCAGTAGCTCTCCAGGCTTCCAAGCAAAATCCTTTCCCTGACCTTACTTGGAGATGCCAGGGTTGAACCTGGAACCCTTTGCCTGCAAAACAGGTGCTGTGTCCCTGAGCTGTGCCCCGTCCTTCAATACTCATTGCTGTTGGCTCAGCAGTGGGAGTAGCGGAACATGAACCTATTATCTTCTGCATTAAAAGTAATTTCACCCCATTGACCTTCCACTTTTGGAACAGGTTTTTGACTCGAATGTAAATAAAGAGAAGTTGCTCCGGCTGAAGCTAGGCTCTGGCAAAGTCATCAAGGTAAGATGGCGCTACCTTCCCACCGCAGTGCAAGGTTTTATGTTTTGATTTTTTTAAATAATATTTATTAACATTTTAAAAACTGCAAAAGAAAGACAAAGAATTAAACAAAACAAAACAATACAAAAACAAAAACAAAAACACCACACAACACAACACCAATCCCCAAACATTAAATTAACAAAACCACACAAACACAATTTAAAAAACATCTAATAAGTTCAGTATCTTAACTTTCATTTACTTGTTTCATCAACCTCCTCGCACCTCCCTTTTTGTATTCCACTTTAATTAACTGTTTCAGCAATTCCTTTCCATCTTCCTCTGTTTTCTGTCCTGTAATTTATCTCGACATGTTCTAACCTTATTTTTCCCTTTAATATATAATTGTCTTAACATATTTTAACTTTATTTTCCCTTTAATACTCTTGTACTTAATTCCTTGTAACATTTCTACTAAAGCTATATAGCTCCTTTCCAACATTTTTCTAAAACTCATTAATTTTACAATATTTTTATAAATAGTCTTTAAACTTTTTCCAATCTTCTTCCACTGACTCTTCTCCCTGGTCCCGGATTCTGCCAGTCATATCCGCCAATTCCCTATAGTCCATCAACCTGGTGATCTTCTGTCCGATGCTCTTAACTCTTTTCCAAGTCCCTTCTGCGAGTCTTCTTCATATTTATACATGAACTTTACTTTGTCTTCCGTTTTCCTTCCTTTGAGGCTATAGAGTAGATCTCGGGGAAACTCCCACCTAAAGATGATTTTATTCCTTCTCGACAGGGCAACCAAATCTCCGTAATTGGATCTAAGATCCGAAAGGTATTTCAGGACATCTTTCAGAATTTCCACTCTTGACTGTTGTTCTTCTAAGTTCCTCTGGTAGTTCCAACAGTCTCTTATTTTGTTCTTCTCTTTTTTCCCTCCTCTTCCAAGTCCGAGAGCCCTCACAATTTTAATCTCTTCTTGGCCCAAGTCCCAGTCCCAAAAGTCATCAAATTCCTGTGTAAAAAAATCTATCAAACTTTCCTTCTCCAGTTCAGGTAGGGCTCTGATCCTTGAAATCTGATTTTCTTTAAATTCAATCATAGCAGGCATCAACTTATGGTCATCAAATTGCATCTGTATGGCTGGGACTTTCTCTCTCTCCAATTGTGTTACTTTAGGTTCAACGGCAATAACTTTCTCCCTAGCCTTCTCCGCAGTTTGCTATGCCAAAGTAGATTCTTGTGTCAGTTTCTGACCCAAATTGTCAATTTTGGTAGTTACCAGATCCACCTTTTTGTGGAGCTGTTCCAGTGAGTCACTTATCTTACATAATACAACCACTAAGGCCTCTTCTGTCAACATTCTTAACCGATTCAAGGCCCCCAGAATCTCACAGGTTTTTATCTTGCAGCTGGAAATCCCCCCAGCTCAACTCTTGAAAGTTTCAAAAGCTTCCTCTAGAGGGAAACAGTTCCTCTAGAGGGAAACGGTTTCTATTTATATTAGTCCTTTTAAACTCAATTCAAACAATAAAGTTAGTTTCAATTTTCTGTTACTTTTACTCCTTTTTAAACGCAGACAGAGACTATGGAAACAATGTATTCCTCTTATTTGACTAACTGTCAGTGAACGTTCTAATCACGGTCAGTCCTGTTGGCAGCCCGTTTCCAGGATCGGAGCGGTGGTATATTAACTCTGTTCGCTCTCTCCTGCAGGTATACTCAATCCAAAACTTTCCCCCCTCTTCTCCTGCCACCAAGGGGGGTTTAGTATTTTTACTGATGGAAATTTAGTCCTTTAAGATAGGCTTTCAGAGACTTCAGCTTGCATCCTCATTGCTTCAATCTATTTACAAAAGGGGAAGGTGGACTTCCTGTTTTAGACCTCCCCGTTTCGGCACCAAATTAAGACGTTTAAAAATCCAATTCTCCGCTCTACTCACAGGTAGTTACTTTAAGATCAAATTGTCCACAGGAAAAAGTCAGTGCTCTCCGGCAACAGCTATGCGGCTTCACTCCGTGGAAGAAGCAGTCAATTCAAAGCACCGCGCCGCTCACCCCATGTTGCTCCGGATCCCCGAAACCGGGTTTCCCCGCGAGTAGGGAAGGCGCAAAAGGTGCCAGCCGAATCCCATGTTCACAGGCTTCACCTGCCTGTGATTTCTAGTGGGTCTCCGCCTTCACCGTGGCGGCCATACCCGGATTCCTACGAAGCAAATTCCTCCCGATCAGAGGAATTCCGCCATTACCGGAGGCACTAACCCGGAAGTCCCCTGTTTTTAAGCTCAAACCCTTTTTGAGCTCAAACCCTGATCAAATGGCTTCCTCAAGAACAGCAGGCAGGTAGCTGTCCCAGCTTGTCTACGCTTGCCAGGATCTGCTGGAGTGGGAGGCCCAAACAGGGTCCCTCGATCCCTGCAAAATTCCTGATCCAGCCCTACTGGTCAGTCAGGCTTGCCCTTTCTTTACAGGAGGGGTGAGGAACCTCAGGCCCAGCAGGGACTGAAACTGGCCCTCAGGATTCACCCCAGGCCATGCCCCTCGCTAAGCCTGCTCTGTGGGCTGGACCAAAACAGTCCTGGACCTCCAATGTTGCCTCTTGCTGTCCTGGATGAGAGACAGAGGGGGGGAGTGTGAGTGGGTGTCTAAAGTAGCCTATTGTACAAAGGTAAAAATTACATTCGTTGCCCCTCCCACTTTCCCCTCTAGCCCCGCCCACTCCTGGCATGCTCCTCCCCACCAAATAGGTTTCCCCAGAGGGAATGGTTTTCATCCCTGCTTTAAACTACAGTACTGTCCACAAGAGTGCAAGAGAACTGTCAGTATTCCTGTGCCCTGCTCTCAACCAGCCTTTACCAGCCTGACAAACACACACACAGATCCTGTGGACTCCAACTCCCATCAGTCCCAGCCAGCGCCTGCTGATTGGAGTTGGAGTCCAAGGTATCTGGATGACGTCAGTTGGCGAAGGCTGTGTGGTTCTGGCACTTAGCGTAGGCGGTCACCCAAACTTGTTTTTTGCATGGTTCTCCATTTCTGGAACTTGAAGGGCTGGGAAGATGGGATGATTGGCATGAAGAGAGGAGGCAGGCGGTTCCTCCTCATCCCGCCAGCATTGGCTTACGGGTCTTCGGGAGAAGCTGAACGCATTCCTCCGGACTCAACCCTGGCCTTTGAGGTGCAAGTCAAACGGGTGAGTGTGTCTTCCTCCCAATGTGTTAGCAACCAAGAGAACCTTGGAAGGTTGTTGGGTGGTCGGTCTACTGCCTAGATAAGGTTCTACAAATGGAGGCAGTGGTTGCCTTGACCAGACTCCATGGTGCCCCTCTTTTGCTCCCTTAGGTGAGATTTGCAAAGGGCGCTGACTCCGCCGGACAGAGCCTGGGCCCCAGGGACTCCCTCACACCTTCACCAGCGCCACAATCAGAAAGCCCCGCTACAGACCCAGCCTGGCTGACTCCTCCTACACCTGCTCCAAAGCCAGGGTGAGAAATAAATTGAGGGTGCCCTTAGCTTTTAAGCCTTCCATTCTCCCAGGTGTCACATCCTAACTCTGCATAACCTCAGCTGCATAACTCAGACCCCATCTGCACTGTACCACCTTGAGATCTACGGATGAAGTCCGGTATACAAATTCAATAAATCATAGTAAATCATATGTTCCAAACAGCACCATGCCACTTTCAACAGCCGTGGCTTCTTCCAAAGAATCCTGAGGGCCACCTTGCCTCATAGGCAACCTGGCAGGGGCCACATTCCAGGGCTGCGCTGGGGCTCCAGTGGACAGAGCAACAGATGCTGCTCCTGCCTTCTGTGCAGCCAGAAAATACACCATGTGGGGCTTCTTTCTGCACACACCTCTCCCTGTCCAGGGAAGCAAGATGCACTGTCACAGTTCAAGGACACATTCCAGCCAGGCTAAAGCTCCCTTGGGGAGGTCATGAGGTGGAGTAGGTGAGGGCCTTGCCCGAGGCAGAGTCTCTTCGTTTGTTAACTCCCTTCCTTCCATACTGCAGGGAGCCAGCTGTGCGTGCCAAATCAAGCTCTATTAGCGAACAACTAGCGGTAAGTCCCCATTGGACTCAAATCTTCCTATTGATTGTATAGTTCCTGTTGAATGTGACCAAAGCAATGAGAAGTAACTTGGTCCTCTCACAGAGCACGGATCCTTATTGGTGAGCATTTTTTGAGAAACTCAGGTTACATTTCCCTGTTGATCCTGTGATATATTTTTTTAAATAAAAGCTCCCACGTAATAAAGATACAGTATTTTTCCGTCTATAAGACGCTCCCATGTATAAGACGCCCCCTATTTTTATGGACTTAGATTTAAGAAAATGGGGGAAGATGTGTCTGTGTATAAGATCACCCCTAATTTTTGACATTATTTTTAAGAGAAAAAACCTAGTCTTATACACGGAAAAATACGGCGTGTCACAGGAAAAGCATATCATCTGTGACTACAAGTAATTAAAATTTGATATTGTGCTTGCATAGACTTCTGAGATGGGTTTCTAAGCGGGTTTTAAATAATAATAATAATAATAATAATAATAATAATAATAATAATGCAGTTTTAAGGTTCTTTCATTAATAGTTTTAGAGTGAAAATGTAGCAAGGAAATGGTGCGTTCATGAGGACCCCCCCACACATTGGAAGGTTCTATAAATGTAAGGCCCCCCCCCCCCCGTATGGGTGTTCATGTTTACAACATCTTAGTTGATTATCTGTGTATTTCATTCCCGTTTCCTATCAGAGGGCATGCTGGCTGGGGGCTGATGGGAGTTGTAGTCCATTACACCTATAGGGCCCCAGGTTGGTGAAGGTTGCTGTGCCCTTTCCTATAATAATTTTTATAAAGTTTTCTATTTTAAATTTCAAAATAAACATTTTACAAACTGTAAAATATCCAGTCATTTTCCTTCTTTTCCTTCCATGGTTCTTTTTATATATTATACATTCTGGCATATTTTAGTATACCATTCAAATAAACTTTCCACTTTTACACCCATCAAAAATTATTTACTCTGTTGAATTTATCTCAGTTCTGCCGTCATTTTCAACTGATTGATATGCCCTTAACTAAGGCCTAAGTACTGAGCATCTGACATGCATTGTCAGGCACACAAAGGAAGCCACGGGGGGGCGGGGGAGAGAAGGACAAACCAGCTGCTTTCTCTTAGGGGATCTGGTCCCCTTGGCTTAATCCTGCCCAGGGGTTGTGACAGCCCTCACCACCATTTTGAAATCCCTCTGTTAGGCTTTGAAAGGGTATGAAAGGTTGTTTTACTGGATGCATCCCATGATATGGGAAGAGGAATCTCTCTCTTTTTTAAAGAAACCATGAAGATATCAAATGCAGGAAGATTGGAAATCTAAATGCAATATAAGCTGTTGTATGAGCTTGTAAACCACTTTTATTTTCCTTAGGTGGGCAATGAGGTCACTTTGGCTTGGGGAGTTGTAGCCGACAACATCCAGATGGAAGGTCCCCTCAATCACCCTCCACTGTTATATAGCCTGATGTCATATTCTGACAAACAATAACTATGTTTCTGAAAAGCCTGGATGGCCAATTATAACACCAATTTCTCTTCCCTTCTCTTCTCGCCCCCCCCCCCACTTCCGCGGACAGAATCCTGATGTAACAAAAGTGAAACTCATTTCCCGTATGGCGAAGATGGGTCAGCCTATGCTACCTGTCCCCTCCAGCACATTTGCACCCCAGCAAGACTCAGCTGACAAGGAGGTAGAGGTGTGTTAGCTTCAATTCTCAGGTTTTTTTCAGTGGGGTTTGTGTGTGTTGGCTGTTGCTGAAATTCAGGTAGGTTGGCAGGATGACTGTTGAGGAACATAGCAAGCTGCCTTATACCAAGTGAGACTGCTCATCCACCTAGCTCCCTACTGTCTACACTAACTGGCAGTGAAGGAGGAGAGGGCCCTTTTTTTTTTACTTAATTACAAACCTACCTGGTTCTCCAAACTTATTACCAAACTTAAAACCATGGAGAGACCTGGTCTGAACAAAGACATTGGATTCTTATCTCATTATACATGACAAAGCCATTTTTCACCTTCTCACCCCTTGCTTTTTCCTGTAAGACCTATTGCAGTTGTTAAGAGTCGTCAACAGGCTCATCACAGCTATCTGCCAATCACCCATTCCCACCACCCTTCTGAGTAATACCCCTCCCCACCTTCTCACTATATAGAAGGGTCTGGTGACTTCTGTTTCAGTGTATCTGAAGAAGTGTGCATGCACATGAAAGCTCATACCTAGAACTAACTTAGTTGGTCTTTAAGGTGCTACTGGAAGGAAATTTTTTTATTTTGTTTTGGTTCTCCAGGGTTTCACACAGGGGGCATTCCCTGCCTACCGGGTATCAAACCTGGGGCCCTTTGCATGAAACTGAGGTCTTGCCCTCCCTAGATCTAGTATTCACCCCAAACTGGTTTTGGGTCTGAATCTTAATTTGAGGGAAAGCCTTGTAAGGATCATCAATCATTTTGTTTGTATGTCGCCTTTCCCAAGTTAAAACAATGCTCAAAGCGGCTTACAACGTATTAAAAAAAACCCCATAGCTACAAATGTTCTGGCATGCCTCTCTCTCGTTAATGTGGGATTTGAAGCCTCCAGGGTCCCTTTCCACTTCCCAGGAGGGTTAATTGTGCATTGTCTTCTTCAGGAGCCGCATGCCATTCAAGAATTTTCAAACTTCTGTCCGAACGACTACCGTCCAATGGCCCCTCTTCAGTGGGCAACGCAAGGTAAAAAGTGTGTTCCCTTGTTGTGCCTTGGTGATGGTCACCAACTTGGGTGGCTTCAAAAGAGGGTTAGGCAAGTTCATGGAGGAGAGGGCTGTCAGTGGCCACTGGCACTGTGGCTGCGCCCTCCCTCCACGGCTGGAGGAAAGAATGTTTCTGAATGCCAGTGACTGGAAACCGCAGGAGGGGAGAGGGCTGTTTGCAGGTTTCCCATGGGGGGCACCTGGTTGGCCACTGTGAGAAGAGGGTGCCAGACTAGATGGGTCACTGGCCAGATCTGGCAGGGTTCTTCTTGAGTGCAGTGGCTCTACTCAGTAGAATTTAGTTGGACACAACCCAGAAGCCAGCATGATGATTATGCATGGAAAGCGGAGGAAATCTGGATGTGTGGGGATGGGGGAGCAGTGTCCTTCATTTGCTGTAGATCAGCTTGAACAGAGTCTGCATCTGTCACTGGCATTGTGTTTAGATGCTTGAATTAATCTGTTTGTGTGCTGACTCCTCTGGGCTCCTTTGGGTGGAAATAGAGAGAAACATGTTGATGTTGATGATGATGATGATGATGATGATGATGATGATGATGATGATGATGATGTTGATGGACTGCTTGTATTGAGATGGGCAACGCTGATGCCTCTGCTTTCTTCCTAGCTCCTCATCCAGCTGTCTCGGGGCTCCAGGTGCCTGCTGCCCCCCAGCCACACCCACCCCTTGCAAGAACCCCTCAAAACTGTCAGGTAAGGAGTCCTTTGTAGGCAGGGAAAGGTTCTTTCATAGGTTGCCAGGTGAGCCACAACATCATGCTCTGTTCCCTGGTTTGCTCAAGACAGGGGCATGTGACTAGCAGGCTTGACTAAGTTTCTTCATCCTTTTCTGTCAGTGTCAGGTCTTCATTTGCAAAATAGGGAGGGTGCAGCATAACCATGTTAGCCTTATTGGAGTTCACCGATTGGGTCTGCATTGCTCCGGGACAGGAGGAAGGAAGTCAAAATGACACCAAGGTTGGTTCAAAGAAAGAGTTTATTCTGCTCTCCGGATAGCAGAAGGCACTTGCGTGATTAGTCCCCAGCAAGTCCAAAGAAATGACAAGTTTCATGCAGTATATATATCCTCCAGGCACCCTCTCCCTCCTTCCAACCACATCAGCCTATGTATGCAGGTTGACATCACATATGTTCCTGCTCTGGTACTCTCAACCATAAAAGGATCTTCCTTCCTGTACTTCTGACCATAAAAGGGATCTTCCTCTTCCTACTCTTATCTGGGAAGAGGTAATCATCTCCGGGAACATGCTCTGGCGTTTGTTCCCAGACCTGGGTTTGTGTGTCAGAGTGTGTCCAAGACGTAAGATAAAGCACAGACGTGTCTTCTCTCTGTTCTGTTCTACTACTGGTACAGTGAAGGCCATAGTTGCCGTCACAACTGATAAAGGAGAGGGCTCTGAGCACCTGTCTATACAGCCGGGCTTTTGTTTATGCATTGAGCTCAGAGCTCAAGTTAATGGATTTTAGCTAAGGAAAAATAGGGATTTTGGTGCAGTTTCAAACTGCCTGGACAGTCAGTTTGGGGTTTTGGAAACCCATTCCTTCAACCATGAAGGTAATAGCCCTTCGGTGCAAATCCCAAAAGCACTAGATTAAGAGCTAGCAGCATTCATAGCCTTGGGTTGGAGGGAAGCAGTTTGTTACCGCGGCAGAGGTAGTTTCCACCAAATCCAGCGGGGATCTTCTATATATTGGGTGATCTTTAGAAGAATGTAAGAAGAACCTCTGCTGGATGAGGCCAATGGCCAATCTCGCCCAGCATCCTATTCAGATGGGGGCACCTCTTCTCAGTGGCTACCTGGATGCCCCAGTGCAAAGTGCACAAACAGTGCCTGCGTGCAAGAGCTCTTTCCCCTCCCCCAGTTTCCAGCAACTGGCATTCAGAAGCATTCCTCCTTCCAGCCATTAGCTGTCAAGGCCAGTAGCCATCAATAGGCGCCTCCCCCATGGATCTGCCCAATCCTCTTTTAAAGCTGTCCAAATGGTTGTCCATCGTTGCCTTTTGCAGGAGAGGATCCCTTGCAGTCCTTGGCCTTTGGGTCATCTAGCCCTCGAGAGCAGGCTTAAGCAATCCTGCTGTTTTAATGGGGGACCTTTTTGCCGTCTGTTTGGTCAGTGTGACAAGTCACCTGACTCTCCTTTCCCTCCCCCACCTGTGTTCTCAGCCTTATGCAGGGATGCCATATGCTTACCCACAAGTGAGTGCCGCAGTTTCCCAGCTCCAGCCTGTTGGGTTGTGCCCAGCTCCTTTCCAAGGTATGTTCAAACTGTGCACTATGTAGCTTTGGGAGCTGCTTCCAAACATTAACTTTTTTAAAAAAGCAAAACCCTTTATTAACATTGTTGACAACCCAAAAGTCTGGTAGCAGGCTTGCCATATATGAAGAAAGCAAACAGAAAATAATAAGAGAAAGGAATGGTGGCACACCAGTATTAATTAAGACACCCATATTTCCCAAACTGGTACGGATAGTGAATGTTGAGCATCTACCTCTGTAGCTCAGGAAATGAAATTCTACCTGTTGAGCATTAACTCAGTGAAAGTTAGAAATTCCCCTGTTCAGAGCATCACAGCCTACTGGATCAGGCCAGTGACCCATGTAGTCCAGCATTTTCTTCTTACAGTGGCCAACCAGATGCCTGTGGGAAACCCACAAGCAGGATCTTAGCACCTTTCCCTTCCTGTGCTTTTCAGCAGCTGGTATTCAGAAGCATTTATTGCCCCCAATTGTGAAGTCGCAACATGGACATCATGGCTGGTTGCCATCAATAGCCTTCTCCTCCTCCGTGAATTTGTCCAATCCTCTTTTAAAGCCATCCAAGTTGGTGGCCATCACTGCCTCCTGAAGTCTGCACTGTGTGAAGAAGCATTTCCTTTTGCCTTATTCCAGCCGTTTAAAAGCTGGGAATTAGGCAGCTAAATTGCCTTAAAGTCCCCCACCCTAGAAGATTCACGGCTGCTTGTTAAGATGCTCAAGGACGACTGTGTTCTTTTCTCCCTGCCCTTTCTTATTGGTGTGACCCCTTTCTTCCCGCCCTGTCCACATCTACAGTGGTACCTCGGGTTAAGTACTTAATTCGTTCTGGAGGTTCGTTCTTAACCTGAAAATGTTCTTAACCTGAAACACCACTTTAGCTAATGGGGCCTCCCGCTGCTGCCATGCTGCTGCTGCGCAATTTCTGTTCTCATCCTGAAGCAAAGTTCTTAACCCGAGGTACTATTTCTGGGTTAGCGGAGTCTGTAACCTGAACCCAAGGTACCACTGCATTTGCTTCTGCTGGCAGTCTCATTTTGAAACAACAATAACAAACACAACCTTGCAAAGTTTTCTTTCCTGTCACAGCAGCTGGAGACCTTGGTTCATTCCTGCTGACAGAGACCCGGCAGCAGAACACAGAGATCCGCCTGGCCGTTGGGAAGGTGGCTGACAAGATGGACCAGCTGTCAGTCAAGGTAATACAGAACTTTCAGGGTAAAGGTAAAGAGGCCCCTGACCATTAGGTCCAGTCATGACTGACTCTGGGGTTACGGCGCTCATCTCGCTTTATTGGCTGAGGGAGCTTCCGGTTCATGTGGCCAGCATGACTAAGCCGCTTCTGGTGAACCAGAGCAGTGCACAGAGACGCCGTTTACCTTCCCGCCAGAGCGGTACCTGTTTATCTACTTGCACTTTGACATGCTTTCGAACTGCTAGGTTGGCAGGAGCAGTCACCAAGCAACGGGAGCGCACCCCGACCTTCTGATCGGCTAGCCCTAGGCTCTGTGGTTTTAACCCACAGCGCCACCCATTGGTTTTGTATTGTTGATTATTTTATTTCATAAAAAAACTCAAAGCACTTTACAAAAAGAATAAAACAATAGAATTATTAGTAAAAACAATTTAAATATTTTAAAAATTAAAACCAGCGATAAACTAGAAACCTATCAGCATTCTAGAGATCTAAAGAAGCATGTGCCAAAAAGGGAAAGGCAGTTCCCCATTTACATGGGGTTTGCGTTCTGAGGCACTATGCATGTCAGCCTCCCCCGCACCCCTGAGGGCCAAAACTGGTGCGCCCACAGATGGGGAGTTGTCTGTACAGTGAAGGTGCCTGCCTGATATTGATCATTGTTCAACTGTTTTAAGGCTTTTAAACAATTTTGGCATTTTATGTTCATTGTATAATACATATATCAGGCAGTATATGCATTTTCTGAAATAATCAATCAATCTACCTTCAGGTTTTGCTTCTGTTTCATAGTGTTGGAGAACTGTATCTAGCTGCTTTTATAGTAGGCTTGTGAATTGTCTTTTTAATCTCTGATGGGGGGGGGGAGGTTTGGGACTAGGGAAGTTGCTTCAGCTAGGTGGTGGAGCACCTCTTTGCATGCTGAAGGTTCCATGTTAGCTCCCTAATGTCTCCAGGTAGGACTGGGCGACTCCCCAGTCTGTAAACCCAGGGAGATGCTGCCCGCCAGTGTTGACAGCACTGAGCTAGATGGACCCAGTGGTCTGATACTGAGCCAGATTCCTGTGCTCCCAGCAGTTTCTCTCCTTGGCAAGCAAGTGAGCAGCTCAAAGGGCCCAGGCCTGATCTGGCTTCTTCTCTCCCATGTGCTGATGCTTCAAGCTGCACCTCCTTTTTGTTTTTCCTTTCTCTCCCCACACCCCTTGCAGCTGGAGGAACTGCGGAAGCAAAACTCTGGCCCCGGTTTGCTGCCAGGCATCTCTTCTGTTACCATGGAAACCTCTATGATCATGAGTAACATCCAGCGTATCCTGCAGGTAAAGAGCCTGTCTACTTGAGAGCATGAAGACTTTTACCTTGCTTTTACCTTCAGGTGAAGGGTCACAGCTAAGTGGCAGAGCATGTGATTCGCAGGCAACAGGTCCTGGGTACAGTCCCCAATGGTGTCTCCTGGCAGGGCTGAGAGAGACCCCGTGCCTGAAACCCTGGAGGAGACGCTGCCAGTCAGTGGGGAGCCTTGGGCACAAATGCTGCCCTGTCCTTCCCTGTTCCTGCTCTGCACCTTCCTTGAGTTCTTTTGGCCAGCTGGAAGTGTCTTTGTTGCTAGCCTGGATGTGGAGCAATCGGTGTAGAGACTTCTTGTCTCCTGTATTATAGCCACATCTGTTGCTCCACCCACTTTTGTCCCACACCTGGACAGTTGATCCAGAGGCAAGGCAGCCTTTGGACTGGCAGAGCTTCTTTGCCCCTGTTGTAGGCTACACTGGGCTAGATACACGCAACTATCTGGCTTGAGCTAAGAGAGCTTCCTCTGTTCCAGTTCCTCTAAGGCTGCACTAGCTATTGGGCTTTTAGTATTGCAGCTCCAGACATCCAGAATGAGTTTCCAGCCCAAATCAGACCAGGGCCTAGTGTGACGCTGTTCAGATGCCTCTTGAAAGCATGCTTGCTTTGGAGGGCTTTCCATCCTGAGATGTCACTTATGAAGATCAAGTTTTATACCTGCTGAAATGGTGTTGTTTTTTAAAGTTGAGTACAATAGATGGGCATATTGTATCAGAGTTTGTGAAATTGATTTTATTCATTCTCAGAGCTTGGATTTCTGTGTTGTTGTTTGCTTTTACCATGTATCTTGCTTCCATGGCTTCATGCAGTACAGCTGTCTCGCAATTTGCTTACTAAATAAAGTTTACCTAGGAGGCTTGCAAAAGGGGAGCAGCTCCAAACTGCCCATGTTCTGTCCATGACCATGGCGGAAGACCACAACGATTTCTCTCCTCAAATCTGGGTCCCCGAGAGAGGTTGGGGAAGAGATTGTGGCTGGAGATTGTGAGAGTTGTAGAGGCTAGGACTGACTCTGACACATTCTGTTTTGCTCTTTGTGCCACAGGAAAATGAGAGGTTGAAACAGGAGATCGTTGAGAAGAGCAGCCGCATTGAGGAGCAGAACAAGAAGATTGGTGAACTTATTGACCGCAACCAACGGTGAGGGAGACTCTTGCTCACTTTTAATGCTCTATGAGAAACAGCTGGTATTTGTGGCTGAAGCCTAAAGCTCAGGTGGCCTGGCTCAATCCCCAGGCACCCCAAGGCTGCTGCCAGTCAAAGTGGACAGTACTGGGCTGGATGGACAAATAGAGGAATACAGGAATATAGCCAGTGTGGGGTTCCAGTTAAGAGGGTCGGTCAGAGTAAGATCTGGGAGACCAGGGTTCCAATCTGATATAAAGGTAAAAACTCTCCTAGGGTGGCTTTTGAAAAGTGAGCTCTACATATAATACTGCCTTGATTTATTTATTTTTACATGAGAGGATGGAAAGTATCAAATCATGCAAACATTCACCTGTGTAAAAAAACAAATCTCCCCCAGCTATGTGGAGCAAAGCAACCTGTTATCTGAGCAGAGCAACAGCTCACTGCAGAGGACCATGGAGCACACCCAGGCAAGGGTCCTACATGCTGAACAGGAGAAGGTAAGCCCTGGCAGTGTGACAGCCACAACAGGAAGGCCAAGTGACTGAGGCTGTGGGGAGGGCAAGTGCTATCCCAGGATCCCGTCCTTGAGTTCACAATCGCTAGTGCAGGTCACTATTCCCCTTTGCTTGCAGGCCAGAAATAAGTTACATTTTTGAGCAGCAGCATTAACAAAATACAGTGCTACCTTGGGTTACATACACTTCAAGTTACACTCGCTTCAGGTTACAGACACCGCTAACCCAGAAATATTACCTCGGGTTAAGAACACAAATCGTGCAGAAGCGGCGCGACGGCAGCAGCAGGAGGCCTGCAAAGTGATTCTTCAGGTTAAGAACAGTTTTAGGTTAAGAGCAGACCTCATGAACGAATTAAGTACTTAACCCGAGGTACCACTGTAGAAGAAACAACTGTCTAGGTATACATGCATGTACAGGTAAAAGATTCATAAGCTTCAGGTAATCCTTTGAAAAGCACCTCAGGTTGAATATGAGAGAACAACAGAATGTCCCTTTAAAATCTAACAGAGTGGTTAAGGAAAAAAATGCACCACATTGGTCTACAGTAAGATCTCATTGGCTGCATTCACATGCCATGCTAAACTGTGGGTTGGCATGACGTGAGCAAGCACAGTGAACATCGCCCTCACCTCCTCCTATGCAGCCAAGAAGAAGGGTGTGAGAGTTTCCACTTCTAGGTAACTGCTGCTTCCTCTGTTGTCTGGACTGAGAACAGCCATTAATGTTAAGCAGAATAAGTTTCTGAAGTTAGCTTATTGAAACAAACATTTGAAGTTGGTGTGTTTGATATTAACCATAGTTGATGTTAGCTGCAGCTCGTTGTCCCGGGCAACACAGCAAACCATGGCTAGGCAATAAGTGTCAGGGTTCCTGGGCGCATGAGAGGAGGAGATGTAAGGGGAGAGCACGCAGGTCCAGGTTGGCTGTGGCCTGTTCTTGCTTGGGCATCGGCGTGCAAACTCTGCCATTAAGGGATCTTCCGTGCATCTTACCCTGAGGCCGCTGGGATTTTGAGTGATATAATCAGCCCTTGGACCACAGAATAAGCAGAGTGTGCTTAGCCCCAGAATGCCATTGCCTCTTTTGATAAAACTTTCTCCCCTCTTGCTGTTCTTGCTTCTGGTGGTGTTAACTCTCCTCTCCTTGTCGCCGCTTTTCTCCCTAGCACATGCCGCCACTGGATCAGGGGTGGGACCAGGTGAGGCATTGTCCTTGGGTGTCCTGATTACCTGAGCACTTCCTTACTCCCTTCATACTTTCCAGGTCACCATTTCATACTTTTAGCAGGCGAAAACCCCACGCCTTCTGCAGGTGTCTCTCGTTGCGAAGCCTCTCTGTGCTTTGGCATCCCAGCTTCAGGGACAATGGGTTTTCCTAAATCAGTTGTGGGGGGACTCCAGGACCCTGGACCAAAGGCCACCTTCCAGGCCTATGTGTCTGGCCCTCAAAACTCCTTCCAAGCCACGCACCCTCACCAGTCCTACATTGCACCCTCCTTGAGTGCTTTTGCCTGGCTGGATCAGGCCCAAAGCCTGTCTTATTCTCACAACCAGATGTCCCAAAAGGGAATTCTACAAGCAGGATCTGCGCTCACCCCACTTGCAATTCCCAGGAACAGCATGCTGCCTCCAACGGTGGAGGGAGACCTTGTGGCTGCTGGCTGTGGATAGCTTTTCCTGCTCCATTGCTAAAGCCATCCAACTTGGTGGCCTTCATTCCATCTTGTGGGAGAGAGCTCTGCTGTGTGAAGATGTCCTTTCTTTTGTCTGTCCTGAATTTTCTGGGGAAATCTTTTCTGCTCTCCATTTTATGCACCTTTGTCGTGCATGCTTTCTCCTGAACTAACTAAAAAGCCCAAGGCTTCTGCCTCCCCCCGCTCCTCATAGCCTTGCCAGTAGACCAGTTCTGCAGGGTGTTTCCTGGGAGACTCATTTTTAGCATTTGGGAGCCTCCAAAAGCACAGCTCTTGCATCCTCCCAGGAAAGGTCTTGTGGCTCTCCTTCCCCATATGTTCTCCTGTCTCTTCTGCTCCTTTGCGTTGCAGGTCAGGGTCACCAAGGAGCTAGCGGAAGCCACGGCGCAGATCTCCCAGCTCCAGCTGGAGCTGACCCATCATCAGAAGCAGGAGATAGATCTCCACTCCCAATTGAATGAAGCCCTGACAGAGTCGGAGAGGCAAAAAGCCCAGGTCAACCTACTGCATGCACAGCTGGCAGGTAAGGGAAGCTGAGAGGAGGCTCTGAAACGGCAGAAGAGCACGATCCAAGCACGTGCAGAGTAGTTTTATCATCCTAGGAAATTCTTTAGCTTGCAGGTAGGGAGCCTGTGGCCCTCCAAGTATTACTGGCCTTCACTTCTCATGAGCCCTAGCAAGCATAGGCAGGGATGATGGGCGTTGGAGTCCAGCAACCTCTGGAGGTCCTGCTCCTTAGGGCCTCCTGCAGTGTAGCTGTTAAAAACTCAGACACACAATCTCCAAAAAAGACTCTTGACTTTAATTCCATCCTTTTAAAAAGGGCAAGCTTCTGATCTCTACAAACTTGATTGATTGTATTTGTATGCTGTTTTTTGTTGAAATGAATCTCCAGCTTACAAACAATAAGTAACATTAACATAATGTAACATAATAGAAAATGGGTTTGTGCAGATTCTGCACCTTCCTTGCCCTGCATGCAAGAGCAGAGCGGTGTAAGAGTGAGAAGAAACATGTGATATGTCTATAAATGCCATGATCATCACAATTATAACAAATAAAGGCTTGACATATCTCTCTTTGCATGTCATTAGTTATCTCATATATTAGTTTCACCTTTTAAGTTGAATTACTGAAATAAATGAACTTTTCCACCTGTATGTCTTTAAAGTTACACGGAGGCCCCATCCACACTATACAGCGTTATCATGGCACTGCAGTCAGTCATGGCTTTCTCCCAAGGAATCCTGGGAAGTGTGGTTCGTTCCAGCTGCCAATAGTTGTGTAGAAGTGGAGAGCCCTGCTTAAGCAGCCATTTCCAGCATAGATTAACAGTCTGGGAATTGTAGCTGGGGGTGGTGGCAGACCGGGGGTCCCACCACCTCTCAGCACCCTTAAGAGAATGTTCCCATTTCCCAGAATGGTTTGTGGGAAGCTGTGCGTGTTTGACGCATATAGTGCAGATGGCGCTGTACTTAGGCTTAGCTACAACAGTGGATGGAAACAAGGGCATGCACTGTAACTGGCTTTGTGCCCCACCTCCACAGAACTTCAGAAATCGTCTGATGACATGAAAAGCAGATACCAGGAGGAGAAGCTGAGTGGGAAGAAGTTGGATGAGAAGGTGACAGCCCTGGAAGAGGAGCTGGCTGATATCCGCATTAAGAAGGAGAATCTGGAGAAGGTAGTGCCCAGGGGTGGCAAAAGTCATCACCCGAGGCCAGAAGTGGCTCCCTGGAAAACTCTCTCTGACCCTTAGGATTCTCCCAGTGCCATACCCCTCCCCCTCTCCCCCATCTTTGCACCCTTGATCATTCTTTGCTTCCCTGGAAGATCTAATAATAATAATTATGATGATAATGATGAAATAATCTATATCCCGCCCATCTGACTGGGCTTCTTCTTTCATTCTTAAATGGAGGATTGAAAGGGACAAGTGGGGAAATTAACATATGTTGCTCCACCTACCTTTACTCTTAGCAGGCGGCCCCCAAGAGGTCAGTCAGTGGAGTGGAGTCTGTTAGGCAAACAGGGCACTTCCCTCACCCAGCCACCACTTGCTTGCCTTCTTCCTTACAGCCAATCAGGATGTGGCTCTGCCTGTCATTGGGCTCCTTGCCTTCTGCCCCACCCACCTCAATGGGCAGGAGCCACCTGTCCTTGGAACACCTCTGCTCACTCTGCTGGCTTCTCATGTCTGCCGTAGGTCTCTGCTTACTGTTTATTACAGGGGCTCCTGAACTGTGGTCTGCGGACCACCACTAGTTAATGCTGGTTTTCTTCTAGCTTTCCCTGCTTAAAACCACAAGAAGCTCAGAGAACGAGAAGCTGTCACCACAGCAGGAACAGCCAGAGCCTGTGAAAGGCAAGGTCAGTGGGGCTCTCTTAAAACGTCTTGATGGAGGGTCTGCGGTTCTAACGTGTCCCACAGGCTTGTTACACATCTGTGCTGTGAGCCAGTGTGATGCTGTGTACTAATGCAGAGACTGAACTGCATTACTGTATATAGAGCTTAGCATTAGCTGAAAAAGCAACTCATAAATTATATGTTGTCAAAGGCTAGAGGACCCTGAAAAATTCTATGCAGGCAGCTGGGTGGGATTTTACCTTGTATACAATCTGTAGAGAGAGACTGGACTCCCTGTCCATAGTACAGTGTGAAATGTGGCTTGCCAAATTGGTCCCAAACTTTTGGAAGGGCACCAGGTTGGCAGAGGCAACAGCAGTTAACAATACTTTAAAACAGTTTACAGTCTCACAAATAAGGTATCTCCTAAAAATACACACAGATGTGTTCCTCTCTCTGTAACAAACCCTGAAGTGCTCTTGAAATAAGAAATGTTAAGGAAAGTCGCGGGGCGCAAGCAGTAGAGAGAAATCTTAGTCACATTCAGCAAAAGCAATGGCAAACCACACTTCTGTAACTTCAATCGGGAGTTCTTACCTGTTAGTCTGAACAGCACAATTCAATGCCATCCATTGCTTGGCACGTAGATGCTATCCAGATAATGTATGTTCCTTGTAAAATAAATGAATAAATGAAATCATCACCACATTTGGCTGTCCAGAAACTCTTGAAAGCCCACTGTCCTTGCTGGTGTTGCTTCCCTGCCTTCTGACTCTTTGGCATCATCCTGCCCCAGGTGAAGAAGATCATGAACGAGGTCTTCCAGTGCCTGCGGGGCCAGTTCAACTTGGAGGAGTCCTATACCGGCCAGGAGGTCCTGGGTATCGTCCTGAACGCCATCAAGGTACAGCCCAGGGCAGATGGATCCTGACACTTGAATAAGATGAAATTGAGTGAACTGATCTATCATTTCTCTTCCTTTTTGTATGGTTCCAAATGTCATGAGTTTGGGTGCCAGAGTTTTGGGTGCAAGATGCCCATAACTACTGGGTTTAGTAAGTGTTAGAATTTAATCACTGCTTGGAGAGTGAAACTGAAAGTCAGGCGCTTAACAGCTGGACTCAGCTTCCTGTGTTGAGGAGATCGCTTGAGAGGTGGGCCATTAGAGAACTAATAATGAAGATGATGATGATGATTTTGTTTATACCCAGCCACTCTGGGTGGCTTCCAACACATATATAAAACATAGTCAAACATTAAACATCTTTAAAAAATGGAACACTTCACCAATTTGCAGAGGCCATGCTAACCTCTTTATCGATCCAATTTTAGTATACAGTATGTGCTGCAGACAGAAAGATGGGCCATCAGCAAGACAGACACTCTGCCAGCCAGCAGATGGGTGAAGCCCCACCCAGAGCTTTGAGATAGTGAGTTTGAAGAGAGTGCCAAAGTTTTGGTTAGGAGGAAGTTTTAGGATTTCAGTTGGCTATGGTGTGATCAAAAGAAAAAAGGCTTTCAGTCTGTTAAATGCAGCAAGCTGGAGAGGCAGGATCAGAGCACAATGCAGACTGACAGTTTGAATTAGAGGTTGCAGCAATGGGAAAAATGGGACTCTCTTGGAGTGTATGCTGGGGGCCCCCTCCATTACAGGCTCAGGCGTAAATAAACTATATATCATTATGACACCACAGTCTACACTGTGCCTCATTTCCAAAGGAAACACAGACTAAGTGCCTAGACCCCTGGAATCTTCCACCGGTCAGAGACTGGGGTGGCATTTAGCCCCATATTTCTAATCATGGGAGCAGCAAAGAGGGTGAAGCCCAGCTCTCTAGAAATAACAGGTTGCATCTAAGGTACTACAAAGTGAAAGTCACTTAGCTGTGCCTGTGTGGCTGAGTAGGGATTCAAACCCTGGTCTCCTGAGTCCTGGTTAGAGACCAACCATTACACAGTACTTTCATCAGGGGCTGCAGTCTTTTTTGTGGCAAATAATCCCCCCTCCCCTCTACTTGTTCCAGACAACAACTCTGCAGCTGCTGGAGAGTCAGGAGGAACAAAGGGGGAGCAGCAGCACCGAGGAGGAAGAAACTGCGGAAAGGAAGCAGCCAAGTGCCGCACCCCTTTATGGGGATCCCCACAGCAACTCTCTCCGAGAACCAGCACCAGTGGCATCCCCCGCTCCTTTGGCTAATCTGAAGGAAAGCTCAAGCAGTCCGCCATTCACCACTCTCAAAGGAGCCCAAGACAGACTGCTTTTTGCAGCTCCTGAGGCTCATTCTTCGGAAGCACCGGTTGAACAAACTCGTGCAGCCTCTGCTCAAACTGCAAGGCCGCCTCTCAGGCTCTCCGCCAGTATTGAGAAGGAGAGGCCAAGCACTCAGGGAGAAATGGACACAATAGACACCGCCATTATGGCACCTCCAAATCCAGCGGCGGATGAGACGGCATCTGCAATGGAGGGGCCCACAAGGGATCCAGAGGGCAAGGAGGAGAGTGGGGCAAATCAGCACACCGCTGGCCCCACCTCTCAAGCTGCTCTAGCCGACAAGCAGCAGGACCTGGCTGGAGCCTCACAGCCAAGACCAGCGTCCAGCCCCATGGAAGCAGATTCCAGGTCTGTGGCAGGGCGGGAGGGGGACAGGAACTGTACCCATTATGAGTCTCTTGCCTTTCCGTGCCTTCCCCCCACCCCCTAATAGCATGGGGTTTCAGGCACAAAGGAAGAGCCTGGCTCCCCCTTGTTGGGTGATAACGCCGAGGCCTGTTGCCTCCCCCCAACTGCAGCGTCGCCTGGGATTCATTCCTCGGGTCTCCCATCACACTGATGTGGCCCATATCCAGGGACATGAGCACACAGTGAGCAGAATTCAAAACAGACGCTCAGCCTTCAGTAGTAACATCTAAACCTAATTTATTGCAAATTAAATCAAACAGAACAGATAAATAAAACATGGCTCCTCTCTCTGTCTTTATTCCTCGGAGAGAGAGCGGCAAAAAACAAAAGCTATACAGAGCGGAAACAGCATATCTCAACTTCCTCTCACAAGACTCCCACAATCAGTGCTGGAATGTAAACAGACATGTGACATGTAGCAATCCCACACACATCTGCAGTACGGGAGGAATGGAATTCTCAACACCCCTCTGCTCCATTCATTGACATCAGTGCTAGCACTCTCCCACTCCCTCATTTAACCCCCACATCAACCCTATAAGGTAGGCACTACCCAATGAGCTTCAGGACTGAGTAGAGATTTGAACTCTGGTCTCCCAGGGTTCTGGTCCGTTAACCACTGCATCACTCCCACTCTCCTTTTCCTTCTGTCTTTTTCTCTTGCAGTCTTCTTGAGGACAAGGGTGGTTTCTTCAAAGTTGCCACTCCCAAGCCATCTGCACTGGGAACTCTGTTGGTAGAAGATGACGACGACGAGGAAGAGGTGGTAAGAGCTTTGAGGGGGTGCAGTGGTGTATGGTGCCATTTGGGATGGCTTAAGGTGGAAGGCATAGGTAAAGGTATAGGGACCCCTGACCATTAGGTCCAGTCGTGGCCGACTCGGGTTGCGGCGC